>NC_083687.1:11492500-12742500 GCF_033118175.1 Dama dama | reverse complement strand
CACAAGGTGGAAATAGCCACAATGTATACTAAGTTCTTGCTGAGTCAGGCTATTCAATCTTGCATTTTTAATGTTAAATAAAAATTTTAGAAAATAATTTGGCTATTTATCAAGAATTGTAGTCAGTTGTGTCTTGGGTGAGGCTGCCTTCAATATTTCTTTGACTGAGTTATTCCATTTCTGAAAATTTATCCTAAGGAAATAATTTAAAGCATTGGAAAAACTCTAGCCAAAAGAGCTCACCACAGCACTATTTTAGATATCCAGCATTGAAAACCAATAGCACCTGAGAGTAAGGAAATAGATAAATGACCTACAGTGTATCTACCAAATGATTAAGTAGCCATATTTTAAATGATATTTACATTTAAAGTGTGTCTGGCAGGGACTTCTCTAGTGGTCCTGTGGTTAAGACTGTGTTCCCAAGGCCAGGACCCTGGGGTCAATCCCTGGTCAGGGAACTAGATGATGCATACTGCAACTAAGAGCCCGCAGCCATCAACCAAGATCCCAAGTGCCACAGCTCAGACCCGGCACGGCCAAAAAAAAAAGGATATTTGACACTGAACTGGGTCCCTCTATTGCCTTCATCTAATATGTGAAAATGGTTGAAACAAAGTTAAAAATGGAAGTCATGAGGCAAAGCTTATTTGTAAAGTACTAGCTATAAAATTTAGTCTAAATATATTAGGAAATTCCTGCCCAGATGATCATAATGTCCTTTATCCATCCAAACCCAAAGCCCAGCCATCCTTCAAGTCCTGTGCCAGCTCCCCATCCCTCCCTCCTCACAACTACAGTACAGGTTGGTCCTTGGCATAGGCTGCCTTGTAGAGTTGGTGCTTTCATTCACGATGTATCTCTCTTGCTGGGATCCTTAGTATCAGTCACTGGGTTTTAAACCTCTTTTATTCTACACAGCACACAGCTCAACCACTGCACCCAATCAGCCACCCAGTCTTACTGACTTTACTTCCAAGCTTTCCTCAGTTCTATTCTTTCTTTTCTGTGTCTCCAATTAAGCCTCATTTCTCACATGGGTTCTTGCCATAATTGTAGCAACTGGTTCTGTATCAGTTATGATGTTTAGGCTGCAAGTAACAGTAAAGTCTACTCTGCAGTGGCTTAAACAATGAAGAAAGGCTATTTTTTGGGGGGGGAGGTGCTGTGCTGGGTCTTTGTTGCTGTGTGCGGGCTTTCTCTTGTGATGAGCAGAGGCTACTCTCCAGTTGTGGCTTCTCATTGTGTCGGCTTCTCTTGTCGCAGAGCGTGGACTACAGTAGTTGCACCCCACAGGCTTAGTTGCCCTGAGGCATGTGGGATCTTAGTTCCTGGACCAGGCATCGAACCGCCGTCCCCTGCATTGCAAGGTGGATTTTTAACCACTGGATTATCAGGGAAGCCCAAGGTTGTTCTTTTTATGTGAGAGAAAAGCCTTTTCCAGAAAGGGCTCCAGAAGACTCTCTCTCAGGGTCCACTAGCCAGCACTGGGTCACACGCTCATGCCTTAGCTGCAAGAAAGGCTGGGAAAACCATCATTTGGCATTTTCAGTCGCATTAGTGGGATGCAGACTGTGTCAGCAGGAAGAAGAAAAGAGTAAAGAGGCAGTTTCTGTTAGGGTAGGGAACCAATACACTTGATTTTAGCCAAAAGGCCAGGAAACAATGGTAGGGAACCAGCACTGTTAGCCCCAAACTTCCTGCCTTGGGTCTCCCCACTCTTTATTCCATCCCCAACACTGCCACAATTTATTCATTCGTTCATCTAATTAATGATTAATTCATTGTATTTGTCAAGTTTGGCGAGTTTACGTTCCAGCAACAAACAGCAAGGGGGAAGGCAGAGCATAGAAATTGGCACCACCTTTTACCTACTTCCATCTGAAAGTGACATTTATTGATTCTGCTTACATTTCATTGGTTAAAGCAAGTCCTGTGGCCACACCTAACTTCAAAAAGGCACAGACGTGAGCTCATCCTTCAGTGCAGGGTAAGCAGCACTAACAGTTAACCAAATCCATTGACTATATACTAAAAGAGGTGCTAGAGATGTATTGGTAAGCAACGTATCTATTTTTAAAGCATTTTCAAAAGACTAGAAGGAATCGTCTACCACTTCCATTATGCACTCAGGCTAACATCTAGAGACTTCAGTTGTACTACATCTTACATTTTTATTGCATTAAAAAAAGAAAAAAGCCTGTCTGCCTGAATAGGCTGTAAAACCTTAAAGACGTCTTATCCCTCATTGTAAACCTCATTCCTGCAATTGTGTCTAGTACTAGTAGAAACATAAATGCTTGTTGAATGATGTATGAGATAGGATGGGCTCGGCTACGGAACAGGAAGCCCAGATGACAGCGGCTTGAACAAACAGGGTTTGTATTTTAACATAGTGGGAAGTCTAACAGCCAGCAGCTGCTAGTTTCTCGGTTCAGCAAAGTCATCTAGGATCTAGACTCCAGCCTTACACCTGGTTTGTTGGCTTTTCCTCCCCGTGATTGTGCTTCTTGATCACAAAGGTGTTGCCACTGCCCCACATAATAATATCTATTCTTAAGGCAAGGAAAATGAAGAAGGGGCAGCAGCAGGGGGCTCTCCTCTGGTGACTGTACCTTATAGCAGGGAACAAAAGCTTTCCTAAAAGCCACCGAGTAGCTTATGTCTCATGGCTAAAACATGGGTCACCCCAAGCTTCAAGCAAGTTCAGATTTTTATGATCTGGTTCATTACTGATCTTTCATAATATAAAGGACCCTCATCACAACTGTGTCTAACCAGTTTTGAGTGCATCTTCCATTCGTGCTGGCACTATGGAATTTTCTCATTCAGTCATGGCAACCCTGTGACAGATGTATTATCAATCTATTTTACATATGAAGAAATTGAATCCCAGAGTAGCTTGTCTAACATGCTCACTTACCAGCTAGTATATGATGACTCAGGAGTTTGAACTCCAGTGTCTGAGTCCAGAGCCTGTGATCCTACCCTAGAACTTGTGAACTTGAGGTCTAGAGGGGAGCAGAATGCTCATCAGAAGAAGCCCTTTATTTTGTAGTGCTGAGGCCCAGGATGGGAGGTAACCTGCTCAAGGTCACACGGCAAGCCCAAATCAGAGCCAGGTCCAGGACCCCAGAGTCCTGACCCCCAACCCAGAGCTCTGTCACACTGTTCAGTTCAGTTGCTCAGTCATGTCCGACTCTTTGCAACCCCATGAACCGCAGTACGCCAGGCCTCCCTGTCCATCACCAACTCCCAGAGTCTACCCAAACCCATGTCCATTGTGTCAGTGATGCCATCCAACCATCTCATCCTCTGTCGTCCCCTTCTCCTCCTGCCCTCAATCTTTCCCAGCATCAGGGTCTTTTCAAATGAGTCAGCTCTCCGCAAGAGGTGGCCAAAATATTGGAGTTTCAGCCTCAGCATCAGTTCTTCCAATGAACACCCAGGACTGATATCCTTTAGGATGGACTGGTTGGATCCTCCTTGCAGTCCAAGGGACTCTCAAGAGTCTTCTCCAACACCACAGTTCAAAAGCATCAATTCTTCTGCGCTAAGCTTTCTTTATAGTCCAACTCTCACATCCATACATGACTAGTGGAAAAACCATAGCCTTGACTAGACGGACCTTTGTTGGCAAAGTAATGTCTTTGCTTTTTAACATGCTGTCTAGGTTGGTAGCATACTGAGCTGCTGCTAGTTAGAAATCTCATGTTAGTTCACTGATCTTTAAAAAGACAAAAATGCCAAGTGGGATCCTGTGGACAATTCAGTTACAAAAAAATGTATTTGACCTAAGGTTTGGCAAATTAGAACAAGTTGTTTCCTTTTTTGGAGTCAAAACTTTGTGATTAGTTGGTTCAAACTCTTATCCATCTCAGTGGAAAATCTATTCTGTACATAAATTTTTAGTTCTCAAGTGATAAAGAGAAAGGAAAGAATGTAATGGTCAGAGCCTCAGCTCGGGCTTACCAAGATTACTTTAAATTCCAAGCCCATGACCCAGAAATGCCTTATTTATGGTGTTTAAACACGTCCTGTGTAACACAGCCTTGGGAAGCCTCTTAATAGATGAAATGTGTACAGCTGGAATCCCATTTCTACCACCAGCTAGTGTGGGAACCTATGACCTAGGCCCACTGTGAGAACTGAAAAGATCTAATGTATAGAAAGCATCTGGGATACAAAATGGGATAAACCATGCCTCATTTCCCCTTCCCCTGTCCTCTCACACTTCCCCTGCAGACTTGGGGCTGAAATACCTCTAAGCGTACAATTTGACAAGCAGCGTCTGCCTCACCACATGGCTTCCTGTTTCAGATGGTCAGAGTTCCTTTTGTCGACAGGACTCAAAGCCTTCAAGGGAAAGTTTGCTTCCGTTAAAAAGTCATTTTGGTGTGGCCTTTACAACCCTAGAGCATCAAGGTTATAAGCATAGGCTCTTGAATTGCACAGAGGCTCCGTCACTTCCTGTGTGTGAAGTTGTGTCTCTGTTTCTTTCTCCATACAATGGGGGTAATAGCAGTACCAGTCTCAGAGGCCTGATGTGGGGACGAAATGAGGGAACATATGTTACTCTGTAAGCACATCATTTAGGTTTGCTGAAGCCTTATAGGATCCTTCTGTCTGAGACAGACTGCGACCTGTGACCCTCTCCAGACGAACACAAAGAAACTGTAAGGGACTGAAACATAACTACAGGCATGCGCAGCCAGGGAAGTTATGAACAATAAGATACAGAAAGGCCACACACCTTCTGGCCATTTCTGAGGTGCTAGGAGCCAAAGCAGGATGAGCCTTGAGCATGATGCCTGTACAGGACCCACCATGAGCCCTGTACCCACCATGGGCCCACCATAATGCCCATCATGCCCACCAAGAGGGTGGGCAAACCCCCAAGCCATCTCTGGCCCAACCCCTAATCCTCCTACCCTCGCCCTATTTAAGGAACCAGCCCGTCCTTCTAGGAGAGCAGAACCTTCTAGAGAGGACCAGCCTGTTCCTTCTAGAGAGGGAACCTGTCACTTGGTTTTGCTCCTTTGCCCTGTAGCATGAGTCCCAGTAAAGCTTTGCCTGAATTCCTCGTCTGGCTGCTTACCAACTTCTGTTGATTAAAGAGTCCAAGGACTCGACCTGGTAACAAATCTCTTCCACGGCGTTTTTCATGAGTGTTCAGTGTGTGTTAGACAACATGTTCTCTGGTTCTTTTAAGGGTAAGGACAACGGGGCAAGTGACAGGCTGTGACAGAGTGGGGCATCACAGCAGACAGGAGCAGAGAGCTGATGACTGCAGGGTAGACCCCCTGGCCCGCGGGGGCTCCGCCTGCAGCGCTCATGTTTCCTTCTGTTCCCTGGGCTTCAGTTCTCTGCTAATTATGGCTATTCAAATGTTTTCTCAGAAGTCTTAAGTAACCAGCACTAGCAGGAAGCAACAATTTAGTAAAGGTTTAGAATTCTGTAATTTGGGCTTGACAATGAAGAACTCTTTCAAGATCTTCTCCCAGAACAAGAAGAGTCCCAGGAAGGAATAGCGGCATTCTCCGTGGACAAACTTGAGGAGCCCCTGCCTACCCGCCGCATCTTGCTCCGTCTGCTCTGTGCCTTCCTCGTCACACTGTGACTTCCATCCTCCACTTTTCCCATGTGCTCAGTTGCTCAGACTCTTTGTGACCCCATGGACTGTAGTCCGCCAGGCTCCTCTGTCCATAGGATTCTCCAGGCAAGAATACTGGAGTGGGTAGCTGTTCCCTTCTTCAGGGAATCTTCCCAACCCAGGGATCAAACCCAGGTCTCCCACACTGCAGCTGAATTCTTTACCGTCTGAGCCGCCAGGGAAGCCTCACCATAAACGAGCTCTCAGATCCTTCTCCAACCTCTGAAAGAAATCCATGTAACAGACATGCACATTCACTAACGTGCCTCCAGGGTACAACAGGCTGGCGCTGGGACAGAGCGGACGATGAAGACAGTCCCTGCCCTCCTGGGGCCGACATTCTTCTGGGCAGACAGAGGTGAGCCAAGTAAACAGGAAAATATACGGTGGAGCAGGTAGAGCTGAATTTGACTGGGCTGGAGTTTTGCCAAGTGAACACAATCTAGCAAGTTTGAGGTATGGGAGGGGAGGGTGTAGACAAAAGAGGAGCTGTAATAACTAATCATGGAGTCCAGGTGGGGAAAGGAGGGGAGAAGGGATCTGAAGGGGGCAGTGAAAGGTGGTGGACTATGGGGCCCGTGGGAGTAAAGGCTTGAAGAGCTAAAGAGAGGTTTGAATGTGGGATCTTCAGGGGGCCTCAGGGTTAAGAGTGGGGCTGAATAGTGAGCCAGGGAAGACGAGGTCACTGCAAGAGGGCAGGCCAAGGAAAAGGGAGGGCAAAGCCACAGTGGATGGGGTGAGTGGATGGTGAAAGCACAGAGCAGTGGCAAGACGAGGCGGACAGGGGACAGTGGGGTGGGAGTGAAAGAGACCCTTGAGGGCCCTTTGGGTGTGTACGCTCCCCCTCCTGGGTTCCCCATCTCTGTAAATAAATGACTTTGCTTCAGGCCTCCCCTCAGTCTCAAAAGTCTGGCTCAAGAGTTAATGATTAGGAAATGTGAACACATAGAAACAAAGGATAGCTGTTGGGCTGGGAAACTCATAACAATTTAGGCCATAAATCAGCTACATAGCAGTCACTGAACTCCCAGTTCTCTGAAAGATATAGATAACGCTGTCTGACACACATTCCTAAATTGTTTTTATAGAAACCAGACACTCCTCCCACCTACCCCACCCTCTATCACTGATGAAAACTGCTGACCATAAGCACACACAGAAACTCAGGCTGGTTGGGACCAGAAGGTTTATGATGTTGACTCCTGAAACATTACTGCCTTGCTTCACCACCAACCAACAGGCAAAAGAGCTGACAAGCACCTTGTGACCCACACCCCTAATATTGCCTTTAAAACCCCTCCCTGAAAGCCACTGGGGAGTTTGGGTCTTTTGAGCATGAGCTGCCCATTCTCCTTGGTCAGTGACAGCAATAAACACTGTACATTCCTTCACCACAACCTGGGGTCAGTAGTCAGTTTTACTGTGCCAGTGGGCCTGAAACAGGAGGGGAGGGGGCAGGACACAACCTTTAAAAGAATGACATAGCCTGAGGACACAACATAAACTGATTAGAACTGAATAAATCCAAGTCTTCCCTGGTGGCTCAGACGGTAAAGCTTCTGCCTACAATGTGGGAGACCCAGGTTCGATCCCTGGGTTGGGAAGATCCTCTGGAGAAGGAAATGGCAACCCACTCCAGTACTCTTGCCTGGAAAATCCCATGGACGGAGGAGCCTGATAGGCTACAGTCTATGGGGTCACAAAGAGTCGGACACGACTGAATGACCTAACTTTCACTTTCAGGTCCAAGTCAACTTCCACTAGACTTTGATCCTCAGTATAAGCTCATTGTAACATGCGAGCAAGCTAATTGACACACCCACAGGTGTCAAGACCAAAACTTGGCCCAATTCCTGGAAATCTCCACCTCTTTCCCAAAATGGTTGGAATAATCCTTCCACTCATTAGCCTATGAAATTACCCAGCCCATAAAAGCTAACCACAGCACGTTTTGAGGTGGTCCTTTCATTCTGAGGTGGCCCACACTGTCTGTGGGATATGTCTCTCTCTAAATAGATCCACTTCTTACCTATTGCTTTGTCTCTCACTGAATTCTTCCTGCAATGAGACAAGAACCTGAGCTTCGTTAGGTCCCGAAACCAGGTGTGTGATCTCAGTTGGAAGACCATGGATTTTGGCTGGGTTCAAGTCCCAGACATGTGGGTTGAGTCCCAAACTGGGTTTTGGCTGGGTTGGCGTTCTGACACGTGGCTTCAAGTCCCAATCTGAGGTGAATGGCATGTGTGTATGCTCAGTCACTTCTGAGTCTTTGCAACCCTATGGACTATAGCCTTCCAGGCTCCTCTGTCAGCCTTCCAGGTTCCCCTGTCATGGGATTCTCCAGGCAATAATACTGGAGTGGGTTGCCATTTCCTCCTCTAAGAGATCTTCCCGACTCAGGGATTGAACCCACGTCTCCTGCCTTGGTAGGCAGATTCTTTAACCACTGAGCCACTTGGGAAGCTCTGAAATGAATGGTTTCAGATCCGAATCCAGGTTTAGTAACAGGAGCTTAAGACCCTCAGATGATTCATAAAATAGTGATGGTGGTGAGAGGAGGAGTTTATAAAGTCATATTTAATAGTGTGATTTAATGTTACATTTGGGGAAAATCCCTTTTGCTTTTATTGTAAGAACTATAGAGAAGGAAGCTATTCATGGCATGAAAAGCAGGCCTAAGCAAGACCTGGGAGTATCTTGTTTCATTGAAGATCAAAGCTGTCAGCCTAAGGGATATAGTTCTACTTGTGCAATAGTAAGCAACTCTTAACTGGTGGGAAGGTATTTAGCTTTTTTTTAATATTTATTATTTATTTGGCTGCACCAGGTCTTACTTGCAGCATGCAGGATCTTTTAGTTGGGGCATGCAAACTTGTAGCTGTGACATGTGGGATCTAGTTCCCTGACCAGGGATTGAACCCAGGTCCCCTACCTTGGGAGCATGCAGTCTTAGGCACTGGACCACTAAGCAAGTCCCAAGGTGTTTAGTTTTATAGGTGAAGGATCTTCCTCTTTTCTTTGCTTGTTTTTCACTGCTTGTCTTGTGGGATCAGTAGTTCCCTAATCAGGTATTGAACCCAGGCCCTCAGCAGTGAAAGCTCAGAGTCCTAACCACTGGACTACTGTGGAATTCCCCCAAGGACCTTCCTATCATCCCTAAAATACCAAGCAGAGAGCCATCATTTCAAGAGTCTTAAAATAATATTATAATGACAATTTATTAGTGTCATATATTAAAAGCCAGTGATTGAGAGCCAGTGGTATAGACTAGTTATGAAAATAGGCTCTGCTTGGGTTTAAATCCCAGCTCTGCTACCCACCCCTCATTTAACCTCATTTATATGAAGGGGATGGGGCCTCCCAGGTGGCGCTAGTGGTAAAGAACCCACCTGCAAGAGACACAGAAGATGCCGGTTCAATCCTTGGGTTGGGAAGATCTGCTGGAGTAGGAAATGGCAACCCATTCCAGTATTCTTGCCTGGAAAATCCCCTGGCCAGAGGAGCCTGGAGGGCTACAGTCCATGGAGTCGCAGAGTCGGACACAGCGGAGGCAACTTAGTACACATGTGAGCGGATAATAATGTCACCTGCTCCTTCAGCTTCTGAGAAGTACTATGCAGAGAGGTTCCCTAGAGTGTCTGAGAACTCAGAAAATGTTGGGTAGATATTCTAATAATCTTCCTAATCTTTGTTGGCAAATAAACAAGAAAATAAGGCTCGGAGGGCCCTGGCCATTAGTATTTCTGTGTGTGGAAAAACAGCCGGAGAGTAAGACTGTGACGAGGTTCCAACCTCAGAGTGTGGCCCAGGGGGAGTGAGTCTGGGAGGGAAGGGCCCCTGGATTTCCGTTACTCCTCAGCCTGAGGCCAAGGGCAAGACAAGGAGGCTCCGAGTCTCAGCTTACCCACCTGTAAAGTGGGGACGATCATTCCGCCAGGCCCACTTAAGGTTGTTTTGAGGACCAGATGAGGAGATGTTCCATGAAGTGAAAGGTAACTCAGTTCACCTGTGTTGAGTGCCCCACCTACCATGTGCTGGGCACAGAGGTTTGGAATTCAGCCTACCCACTCCCCAAAAAAGTGCCCACAAGACAGGACATATACCCAGATAGCCAGAGTCTATGGGAGAAAGTGCTAGGAGAGTCTAATTATGGAAGGGAGAAGTCTCTTTAAGGTTGAATTGATGGGCAGACTCAGGGGAGGACGTATTGAACGGTGCCCGGCGCACTCAGCGTCTCCCCTTCTAGAGCCTCATCCAGCAGATGTAAGTGCTCCTGCCAGTTGAACCTGAGGTCAAGGCTGTTCGCTGTTGGCTTTATAGCTGCACAACTTCAGAAGCCCCCTGAAATGCCTACCAAAGGGAGCATACGTGGGCTCTATAGCAGAATAAGGAAAAGCTCCTTGTGAACCAATATGTTTCCTTCCCCTTCCTCTGGATGATCCCAGGCTCTCAGACCCTCAACTTGCATCTACCACAGTCATTACCACGGCTTCCCTTGAATGAGCTTCCCTAGGCAACAAAGAAAGCTATGACCTGCAGGTAAGTGAACATACACCCCACTCTGCCCCAAGCCCCAGAGACGAGTGCTGTCCTCCTTTTGTAGAGTCTTATGGGGCCTCCTTTGGCCTAGGTTTCCTGGGGCAGCACAGCCTACAGGCAGCACAGCCAATAGGCTGGGATTTGTCCTAAGACTTCCTCATTGATTTATGTATCCGCCAACCTCTCCCCTTTGAGACTATCCATTCTGTAAGGGTGGTGGTCAGTTTTCTTTTCCTTTCCTTGGTGAAAGTGTTAGCTATTCAGTCATATCCGACTCTTGGAGACCCCATGGACCAAGGCCTGCCAGGCTCCTCTCTCCATGGGATTCTCCAGGCAAGTATACTGGGGATATATCCCACCGAGCGATTGAACCTGGGTCTCCTGCCTTGGAGGCGGACTCTTTACCATCTGAGCCACCAGGGAACTCTTGAGGCCGGGATGGTCATTAGAAGGAGATGCCAGGGTAGGAAGCCCTAAGGAATCTGCGGGGGTGGGGTGGAGAGGG
Organism: Dama dama; assembly: GCF_033118175.1. Lineage (NCBI taxonomy): Eukaryota > Metazoa > Chordata > Mammalia > Artiodactyla > Cervidae > Dama > Dama dama. Next base: position 12,731,803 of record NC_083687.1, on the reverse strand, counting down.
GGAGGAGTAGAGCCGCAAACCAGCTGGTTCTGGGTTGGTTCAGAGAGGAGGGGCGGAGACACACACCATCACCTGAGAGAAAAGGTCAGCAGTACAACAAGACAGGACAGATACAGCTCCCACCTTCGGAACGCGGGAAATTAAGGGAATTTGCCAGAAACAGACGGACAAGAGGGCCAGAGGGGAGCAAAAACGATCTTCCATTTTCATCTAAATGCCTCAGAAGTCTCCTGTGTAAGAAACCTACGCACAGACTCCTGCACAGATGGACACACTGCCCCACCTCTACACAAAGCTATTCATTGCAGAACTGATCGTAAAACAGTGGAGACAACCCAACGTCTATCAGTAAGGAACTGGTTAGTCAGATTTTCATACGATGGGACACTCTTCAGTTCAAGAAAGAAGGAGGAAGTCTTTGCTGCTCTGATAAGGAACAATTGTCAAAATATATTTTAAGTGAAAAAAAATGCAGTGGTGCATAATCAGGGAAATAAAAAGTTAAATCAGAATGTATGAGTCTGTAAAATTTTAAGAACTGATAATTCTAAGCATCAGCAAGGGAGTGAAGCAAAGGGAACTCTCAGTGACCTGGCAAGTATGTGAACTGACACAACCACTCTGGGAAAGTTTGCCTTTATCTATTTGAAGCTGACAACGTGTTTTCCCTCAGCTCAGCTCAGTCACTTTGGTCACGTCCGACTCTGTGCGACCCTATGGACTGTAGCTCGCCAGGCTCCTCTGTCCATGGGATTTCCCAGGAAAGAATACTGGAGTGTGTTGCCATGCCCTCTTCCAGGGGATCTTCCTAATCCAAGGATCAAACACCTGTCTCCTGCGTCTCCTGCATTGCAGGCATATTCTTTACCAATGAGCCCCCTGGGAATCCCCATGTGTGTTCCCTCAGTTCAGTTCAGTTCAGTCACTCAGTCGTGTCCGACTCTTTACGACCCCATGAATCACAGCACACCAGGCCTCCCTGTCCATCACCAACTCCTGGAGTTTACACAAACTCATGTCCATCGAGTCGGTGCTGCCATCCAGCCATCTCATCCTCTGTCATCCCTTTCTCCTCCTGCCCCCAATCCCTCCCAGCATCAGGGTCTTTTCGAATGAGTCAACTCTTCACATGAGGTGGCCAAAGTATTGGAGTTTCAGCTTCAGCATCAGTCCTTCCAATGAACACCTAGGACTGATCTCCTTTAGGATGGACTGGTTGGCTCTCCTTGCAGTCCTAGGGACTCTCAAGAGTCTTCTCCAACACCACAGTTCAAAAGCATCCATTCTTCGGCACTCAACTTTCCTCACAGTCCAACTCTCACATCCATACCTGACCACTGGAAAAACTATAGCCTTGACTAGACGAACCTTTGTTGGCAAAGTAATGTCTCTGCTTTTTAATATGCTATCTAGGTTGGTCACAACTTTCCTTCCAAGGAGTAAGCATCTTTTAATTTCATGGCTGCAATCACCATGTGCAGTGATTTGGGAGCCCAAAAAAATAAAGTCTGACACTGTTTCCACTGTTTCCCCATCTATTTCCCATGAAGTGATGGGACCAGATGCCATGATCTTAGTTTTCTGAATGTTGAGCTTTAAGCCAATTTTTTCAGTCTCCTCTTTCACTTTCATCAACAGGCTTTTTAGTTCTTCACTTTCTGCCATAAGGGTGGTGTCATCTGCATATCTGAGGTTATTGATATTTCTCCTGGCAATCTGATTCCAGCTTGTGCTTCTTCCAGCGCAGCATTTCTCATGATGTACTCTGCATATAAGCTAAATAAGCAGGGTGACAATATACAGCCTTGACGTATTCCTTTTCCTATTTGGAACTAGTTTGTTGTTCCATGTCCAGTTCTAACTGTTGCTTCCTGACCTGCATATAGGTTTCTCAAGAGGCAGGTAGGGTGGTCTGGTATTCCCATCTCTTTCAGAATTTTCCACAGCTTATTGTGATCCACACAGTCAAAAGCTTTGGCATAGTCAATAAAGCAGAAATAGATGTTTTTCTGGAACTCTTGCTTTTTCTATGATCCAGCGGATGTTGGCAATTTGATCTCTGGTTCCTCTGCCTTGTCTGAAACCAGCTTGAACATCTGGAAGTTCACGGTTCACGTATTGCTGAAGCCTGACTTGGAAAATTTTGAGCATTACTTTACTAGCATGTGAGATGAGTGCAATTGTGCGGTAGTTTGAGCATTCTTTGGGGTTGCCTTTCTTTGGGATTGGAATGAAAACTGACCTTTTCCAGTCCTGTGGCAATCCCTTATGATTATACAGTGAAAGTGAGAAATAAATTTAAGGAACTAGATCTGATAGACAGAGTGCCTGATGAACTATGGACGGAGGTTCGTGACATTGTACAGGAGACAGGGATCAAGACCATCCCCATGGAAAAGAAATGCAAAAAAGCAAAATGGCTGTCTGAGGAGGCCTTACAAATAGCTGTGAAAAGAAAAGAAGCGAAAAGCAAAGGAGAAAAAGAAAGATATTCCCATTTGAATGCAGAGTTCCAAAGAATAGCCAGGAGAGATAAGAAAGCCTTCCTCAGTGATCAATGCAAAGAAATAGAGGAAAACAACAGAATGGGAAAGACTAGAGATCTCTTCAAGAAAATTAGAGATACCAAGGGGACATTTCATACAAAGATGGGTTTGACAAAGAACAGAAATGGTATGGACCTAATAGAAGCAGAAGATATTAAGAAGAGGTGGCAAGAATACACAGAAGAACTGTACAAAAAAGATCTTCACGACCCAGATAATCACAATGGTGTGATCACTCACCTAGAGCCAGATATCCTGGAATGTGTAGTCAAGTGAACCTTAGAAAGCATCACTGGGAACAAAGATAGTGGAGGTGATGAAATTCCACTTGAGCTATTTCAAATCCTAAAAGATGATGCTGTGAAAGGACTGCAATCAATATACCAGCAAATTTGGAAAACTCAGCAGCGTGTTCCCTGCTGCTGCTGCTGCTGCTAAGTTGCTTCAGTCATGTCCGACTCTGTGTGACCCCATAGGTGGCAGCCCACCAGGCTTCTCTGCCCATGGGATTTTCCAGGCAAGAGTACTGGAGTGGGTTGCCATTGCCTTCTCCGAGTGTGTTCCCTAGGCCCCTACAAATGCCCCACAGAAATCCTTACCCCAACCATCCCCTTAAACATACATACACATCAGGAGAAACAATTAAGAACATTCACACCAGTGCTGATTCTAGTAGCAAAAAATTGGAAGTAACCCAAATGTCCCTAAATAAGTGCAATGAAAAATTAATTGTGGTATTTTCATATGATGGAATTCCATACCAGAGTGAAAATGACTGATATCCCATGACTGAACCTCAGGGCCCCTAATCTAATCATGGCTGGGATACAAGCAAGCTGCAGAAGATTGCAAGCAATAGCCTTTCTTCTCTTTAAAATCCCAAATGGTAAGACACTATACAATACTTATCGCATGATGACATAAACATTTGGCAGGACTATAAAGGAAAAAAGGGCATGATAAGCATAACATTCAGGATAGTATTTAGGAGAAGAAAAGGTGAAGGTGAGAAGGGCCACAAAGAGGATTTTAAAGAGCCTCCTTCCATGTCTAGGAGAGGCAGGTAGGTACCAGGTGGTTTATCGTATCATGGGTTTTTAAAAATTATTTATATATATTGTATCCTGGAGAAGGACATGACAACCCACTCCATTATTCTTGTTTGGAGAATCCCATGGACAGAGGAGCCTGGCGGGCTACAGTCCACGGGGTCACACAGAGTCGGACACGACTGAACGACTGAGCACACACATATATATTATATAACTACTATTTTATATCTAATCAATATTTAATAAAAACAATTCTAAAGCATGAGACTTGGGACTTCCCTGGTGGTCCCAAGTGGTTAAGAATCTGCCTGCCAATGCAGGGGGCATGGGTTTGATTCCTGGTCTGGGAAGATCCCACATGTTGCACAGCAACTAAGCCCGTGGGCCGCAACTACTGAAGTCTGCGTGTGCTATGGCATACCACAATGAACAGTAGACCCCGCTAGCCACAACTAGAGAAAGCCTGTACACAGCAGTGAAGCAGCCATAAATAAATTTTAAAAAATTTTTAAAAGATAACAAAGTTTTAAATAACAAGGCCTAGACCAATGTGAACAGTGTGCTACCATTTGTATAAAAGAGGAGACACACAGACTCATGCACATGTGCGCATACACCAACATTAAACCACCTCTGGAAGCTTACACACATAATCAGTAAAATCAGTGGCTTCTGGGAGGGGAACTAGGAGGCTGGGGACAAGATGGGAGACTTTCCTGAAGATTTAAAATTTTGAATCACATATGTCGATTGAAGTTAAAAATAATAAGTAATAATAAAATTTGAAGAAAGACAGAGGAGACAGGGAGGGGAGGGAGGAAGGGAAGGGAGGAGGGACAGGGGCAGGAAGAGGAATGAATGGCAGGGCTCTGGCGGCCAGAACCTTCCGAAGCCTTGCGGGTGTGCCCAAATCTCAAGCAGAGCCAGAAGCCCTGCCCAACAGCCCAGGGAGGCCCGAGTCCTCATCCCCCAGCTTGGCCTACACCCCAACACGCTCTGCACCTAAAAACAGGGCTGGCCTCCATGATTGCCCACATCAACTCGGCTCTGCAATCTTTTGTTTCCAGAGCTCTGTTTCCAAACAAGACTCCCTCCCTGAGTCTCTTCCCCTGACCCTGCGGTCTTATCTCAGACCTTCGGTCACCTGTGATCTGAGCAATTCCTCTGAAGTCACTTCCATGAGCCTTCATCCTGGTTGGCTCTGAAGTGTGCGTCTGTGTCACCAAGGTCAGCCAGAAACAAACAGGCCCTTTTCATCCCCTCTTTCATCCCCTTCTCAAGGACTCAGTGTCCTTTGCCTACTGCCTCATCGAGACCTGTTCGCAATTCTTTATTATGCTGGAATACCAATAACTCAGAGAAAACCAGGGTCACAGGCGTCCCCAAGGATCATGGCCTTGAGAGGTAAAGGCATGAAGTGCTAATGGAGCTTCAAGCATCAGCCATTGGGGGGAGGAAGGATTTGGATGCAGTGTGCCGCCCGGGGTGCCTTCTGCCCTGCTTGTACACAGGATGCCTGAGGGGTGAAGTACTGGTGGTGTGGGTCTGTAGGAGACAGGCTCAGTCCCCCAGAGCCCAGTGGCCAGGGATGAGGATGGGGCGGCCAGGGAGGCTTGTGTGACTCTGAACCAAGAAGGTCCTTATTCCCCAAAGAGCCAGTGCAGGGATCTGCGTGGCTCTGTAGTAGAGGTGGGTGCTAACAGAAGGCTGGGCCACGCGGGACAGGATTAGCTCTCCCACCTTACACATCCCCGCAGTGAGGGGTTCTGCGGTTGCAAACACCTTAGCTGTTCATACCTCTGCCTTGGAAGCAAGGTGGTATCACCAAGGAAGAAGCCAGGCTGTATGATGGCAGTCAGCGGAAGCTGTTCCGCAAGCATGTCTAGCGCCAACATCGTGACAACACAAGTGTTGGTGATGATGTGGAGCACCTAGATTCGCCTGCACAGCTATGGGAGTGTAATCACCCAACTAATGGAAAACTGTTTGGTAGAATCTTCTAAAGCTAGCAATTCTACTCCTGGGGATTTTCTGAAGAGAAATGAGCACTTGTGTCTACCAAATGACCTATATGAGAGTGTTCATAGCAGTGTTACTATGACAGCTCAACATGGAAGCAACCCAGAGTCCACCAGCGGGAGAATGGATAATAAACACAGCGTGGTGCTTCTGTGCAACAGAATACTACCCCAAACAAGTGCAGCTACGTGCATAACATGGACGGAACCCAGAGGCCTGATGCTGAATGCGAGGAGCCGGACACAAGAGCACGCACTGCATGATCCCATTTTATGAAGTTCTTGAACAGGCAACACTGATCTCTGCTGTGGAGTCCTGGAGAGTAGTTACCCTTGGCTGGGGGATTGGGCAGATATTGACTGGGATGGAACATGAGGAACTTTCTGGGAGGAAATGTTCTGTACTTGGGCCCTCTGGACTGTGAAGCTGGGATGGGTAGGGAGACTCTCCTCAGGGCCCCTATTTAACCCACACTCTCGCCATCAATGTTACGTCCGTAAACTATCTCTATGCCCCCTCAAAGGGGCCAATATAAAGAAGGAAGAGGAAGGAACTCAGCCATCGCTCAGCAGTGAGAGGAGTTAGACTGAAACCACTTCCAACCAGCCTTATAGGTGCCAAGGAACATGAGGAAATGTTCTGTATTTTAAAATCCGTGGTTAAATCCGTGGTTTCATGGATGGAAACAAATATAAAAACTCAGAGATTAAAGTTTGTGTATCTCAATTACTGTATGTAAAGTTATATCAAAAACAACAAAAATATTCTTGGTCTGAAGCGCCCTGCTCTGGCCCCCTGACCTGATTACTCAGATGCAGGGTGTGTCCACCTTGGAATGACCTTTCATGTCAGGGGCTGGTGCTCCACCAGCAAGCAGAAAGAGGGAACATCTCAGGCTGGAGAGGAAAGTACATGGCCATTTGCGGGCCACCTCGCTCATAGGTGTTTGAACATGGGGTGGAATTTGGTCTAGGACTGATTTCCATAGAAATGTACCCCAATAATAAGGTTCTTGGGATGGAGAACTATAGCTCTCATTCAATTTCAATTGTTAGAGTCTACAGATATCTTAGCAAAATAAAGGGAACAAGCAAACATTAACAGGCAATGGTTGGCATAAGCCAGCTCATGATACTGAGCAAGAGAGGGTAAGTTAAATTTTGGCAGAAAAGTTGTTGGGCCTTGTGTTCCAATCATGCTGAGCACTTCTGCAGTGACTGCTGACAGCTACCAGCTGACTTCCCAGCTACCCAACACAAGAAACTAAAATACATGTTCTATCTAGGGGGAAAAACAAAATGAGACTATAAGGGAATTACATTAAAATGGTGGAAATGGTTATTTCTGGGTGGTTAAATAGTCTTACTTTCTCCTTTGTACTTAGAAAAAAAATTTTTTCCCCAAATTAGATAGCAATGAACAATCTTACATTCTTTTGTGACCAGCTCAAATAAAATCCTTCATGGGTCCTCTGGACTGTGAAGCTGGGATGGGTGAGGAGACTCTTCTTAGGGCCCCTATGCAACCTGCACTCTCTCCCACCAGGAGCCTTCAGTGTTACATCCCCAAACCATCTCTATGCCCCCTCGAAGGGGCCAATATAAAGAAGAAAGGAAGAGGAAGGAACTCAGCTATTGCTTCAGAAGTGAGGGGAGTTAGACTGAAACCACTTCCAACCAGACTTATAGGCGCCAAGCAAAGGATACACATGTTCTTTGAAACATTAACAACAACGTTTCTGAAATTTTGGGGACAACTGCCTTTTTCTATGTCATGTAGCCTGTGAGTCCTGGCCCTCTTAAGAATATTAAAATTGTAGACAATACTAAAATATATATAGTATAGCATGCTATATATATATGTGTGTGTATATATATATACATACATATATCCACATATATCATTTTTTTTCCTCTTCACTCTTTAAGGGAAAGGACAACAGAAGGGAATCCCCAAGTGCCAAGGTCAAGTCAGAGCCCCACTCCAGCTCTGGCCCAAACACGTATCTCTTGGGCCCCTCTTCCCTACCATACAGTGAGGTGGAAACTTCTTCCTCATCTTTTGGAGAAACCATTTTGCTCCTCCAAAGACCTCCTCCCCTTGTCCTGATAAAGGCCAGACTGGCTGCAGTTGGCAGGACCAGAGATTCACACTCCTTGCCCTACAGACACGGATGATAGCCTGCACAGCCAGGGGCAGACAAGGCCCCCCTACATTCCTGTCCCAGAGCCCAGCAGTTCTACTACCTACCCCCTCTTCTCTCAAAGTCAAAGCTCACAGACTGGCCAGGTCAGGAGAGCCTGACAGGCAAACTCACACTCAAGTGTTAATGGCAACTGTGGCATTAAGGAAAGTGACCAAGCTGACCAGGGTCTTGCCAAGTGCTTTTACTGTTTTTTAACTTGTTAGGAAAGAAGAGATTTTCTCTTCCCAGTCAGAGGGCCCTCACAAGCTCCAGTATCGTATTTCAGATTTGAGGCTATGAATTTTAATCATAGCATTTTTAAAAATAAATCAAGGAAACGTCTACGCACCTCAAGGGCTCTGAATACGTGGGCGTGAAGAGAGTAGAAAGTGCTAGTTTCTTAGCACTGCCTTTTCCTGCTCTGCAATGCTGAGCACGCCTGACCTGCCCCTCTCTGTGAAATGAGTTGTTGAGGGGTGGTGGTTGGGGGTGTGTGTGGCTAGATAACTCTTAGGACTCAACACTGTCTGCATGAGGCCCTCCTTGGGGACTGTCTCCAACCTTGTCCCCCAGCCCCAGTCTCTAGATACAAGGGGCTTTTCTTAGCTCTGTCCTCCCCACTCTCTCTCCTTGACCATTCTTAACTACCCTGATGGGCTTCAATGGCCACACATTTCTATCATCTGCTCTTATGCTCCTCTGGAACTCCAAGTCCAGTTCCACTTGTTTGCTGGGGGCTTTCCTCAATGTCCCACAGGCAACATAAACTGATCAAAACCTACTCTTCCTTCCTCCTCACCCGCAAACCCACTGCTGGTCACTCCAGCCACACAATGACCCTCCACAACACTCTTTTTGACTCTGATTATTAGTCTAATTAGTCGCCAAGTTTTAATCAAGTTTCCTCCCTATTCAAATCTTTCAATGGCTGCTGTCACCTACCATGTACTACTGCCACACCCTGGCTTCGGGGTCCTCTATTACATCAGTCTCAGAGAGGCTCAGAGAGGTCCAGCACCAGGCCTGAGATCACACAGCAAGTCAGTGACAAGGCTGTTAATCCCAACACACTGCCTCACTCCCTGAATGGCCTCTACTCAAAGAGGATGGCAGTTATTGGAGCTGGAATACACACCAAACCTCCCAGAGGTCACCATTTGTTTAAGTTGCTTCATCTGTTTACGATGACTTCCTTTTTATCCCCCTTTGCTAAAATCCTACTCATCTGGTCATTTTTATTTGCATATGTTTTACAGGGTGAGTTTATAATTTCTCTCTAAATTGCTTTTATAATTCAAAATAAAAATTTATGTATAGGTATTTTTAACCCCATTTTTCAAGGGTTGAATGAACTGTTTCGTTCTTCTGGAACCTTTTTTAGAGTCGTCTGCAACATTTATACATGAGGTTGCTAGCATCCTGCACACTAACATGTAATACAAGGGCTATCAGTTTATTAGAGATATTTTGTTAATGTTATACCAGAGTGAGAACCTTTATACTTTGGTGACTTCAATGATAAGAATTTCCAAAGCCCTGTGGAGGAGGTGACTCCTGTATCCTCCAGCCACACACTGAGACATGTAACTTCCAGCCAAGCAGAGCAGCCAGGCAGAACCAGAGGGAAAAACTATCCTAGGCCCAACAACAGAGCAGGTGGCCCCAAGGAATACTCCTGTTTCTGCTCAAGATACTGCTTTCCAGAAATGTTGGAGCCAGAGCCACAGAGAGGGGAAGGAGGTACAGAACAGGCCAGCATAGCCAGCTCCTTGTCCCAGGATTCTGCCATCAGTTCTCGGCTGGCTGATCTTGGACAAGTCTTTTAATTTTGCTGGTCTGTTTCCTTGTATGCAAAATGAAGACTGGGTAAGCTCAAGGTTCCCTTCTAGTTGTAAAAGTAACCAGGATCATGCTCTGCCTCTCTCGAGTCCTGGCTTGCCATCAATAGAAGGGGGGCAGCAACAAAGACAAAGGAGGTGGGGACAGCCTAGAGTTTCCAATTCTGCAAGCCTGGTGAACAGGTACCCGATTTGTCCAAAGGGCCATTTCTCCTGCTGGATGAGGAGCAACATGCTCCTGAAGGAAGGTGGCCACAGGGCAGCGGAGGTGTGGGAGGCAGGCTGGACCTTCCACAACTCCCAAAAGGCAGCGCTGCTGGGGAGAAAAACATCAGAAACCGTCCTCACATCTCTTCCAGGGGTCTAAGAGACAGACAAGCAGGCAGACAGAGCACGCTCCAGCTGGGAGTCTATAATGGCTTGGCAACCCCATTCTTAATGCAACCACTGATGGCCCTGGCCTCCTGAGGAGGGAGAGGGCTGCAGAGATTAGGAGGAGAAGGGCAGGCCCCACTGACAACCATAAACACACACAGCGGCTGCTGCCCATTAGAACATTTATTTCTCAGAGAGAAAATAAGTTTAAGACAGTCATATTATAGTAGGTAAAATTAACTTTTGTATTCTTTACAAGCATAGAGTTTTCTCTGTTTATTACCTCTCTTATACCATCTGTTATAAACAATTCTAGAAAGCAAATAAAGTTACTTTCTACAATAAATAGAGCATCGTGTGCTTCACAGCAGACGCGACTGAGACACGTAGGCCCCATGCCACAGCAGGATCTGAGCCGTTTCCCGTTCTAAAAGAGCAGTTTTAAAAATGAGACTCAGAGACGGAAAGATTCAGAGAGACTAAGAAAAAGAAAAAGACAGACAGGCTAAGAAAGAGAAAGTGTTGGGAGGAAGAGATACACAGAAAGAGAAAGCCCCAAGATCTTACGACACAGGTTGAGACAAGGGTCACAGAGTCCACAGCCAACCGACTACCTGGGGGGGGGGACGCATTGGCTCCTTTAAATAAAACACACGGTGTGCGTTTAAAGTACTCAGCCACACAATGGAGGACTCCAGTAATGGAAACTATAGGCCTGAATAATTTAGAACAGTATTTTACAATTATATACACTATGTCCTTCCCTAGCCATAGGCATTGTAGTTTTATTATTGTACAAAATCCAAAACCCCGTCCTTTATTATGTTATAGAGAGTTTTGTTGGTTCCCTTTTAAACTCTGGCTCGTGTCCCAAGTGTATAAGAAGTCGTGGCGGTTGGTTGGTTGTATTTTTAAAAAGTCAAGTGCGTAAAAATGGCAGTGATCTCCCCAGTGACTTCGTTTTGTCCAAAACTCCCCTATGAAAAATTTAAAACAATTAAAAAGAACGTCAGGTTAAAAATCAACATGGCGATCAGTGGCCGGCAACCTGGCCCTGCAACTTTGGTGCTTAAGAGGTGAAAAGAAACGTCAGAGAACAGACATCGAAGCCTCTGAAAGTTGTGTTGGTTTGTCAGTCAGCATTCCCCCGTTTCACAGTTTTTGTTTTTTCCCTTCTGTTTTTGAGAAGGTAAAGGTGGAGAGGGGGTTGAAGGAAAAGCGAGGAGGGGACAGCGAGTCTGAAAGAAACGTGCTGCACTCCCTGGAGTTTGCAGCAGCAGAGGCTGAGCAGGGCAGAGCAGAGGACAGGAAGATGCTGGACTATAGGCCCCTTGCCGTCCCTGGTGGTAATGAGAGCCTAGAGACTGCAGGGACAGAAAATGAAAACCCGTGAGGCGGCTAGGAGGAGGAAAAGAGCAGACCCGGCCAAAGGGCACAGCTTCACCCCAACAGCCTGCAGAATCCACGTGGACAGATGGCCACGGGCACCAGAAGCCTGGTCTGCTGACAGGAGCCCGCCCAGGCTGAGCCCACCTCTCTGCAAGGCAGAGGCCCTGCCTCAATCCAAGGGGGCAGCTCTCACAGTCTGGCCTCTGCTGTTTGCCTGCAGCACATACAAGGGGGCGGGGAGGTGTGCTGGTGAAGGGGTCACCCAAGTGGTAGTTAGCAGCTGGCCTCAAAGGGAATAAGACATAAAAAGAAAAAAGATCAGTTTGGTGATGGTTTCTGTCAGTTTGGCACAAGAGAAAGCTGGGAAAGGAACACAGGAGAACGAGAGGCTGGGCAGAGGTGCAGAAGATGGTTCAGGGAAGAGGTGGGAGGAGGGGTGATGGAGGGAGAGAGGGTGAGCTCCATGAGATTCCCGCAGGACCCAAGTGTATCCACAGCACCTCTGGGGTCAGCGTTCGAGCCTCGCTCACCCTGAGGTGTAGTTAGTTAGGAGTGGGTTGGAGGGCACCAGGCACAGCCTTGAGCAAGCCCAAGACCTCTTGCTTTCCAGGGCCAGGTTTATCTCCGTGGCTGGGCCCAAACCTCACAGCTGTTTCTACTTCTAACTGGTTCTTCAATGGACCAGCCCAGGGGGAGCTCGGGTGGGAGTTTTTGGCACAGCAGGCCCACCAGGGGAACCACGCAGTTAGTCAAAACTGGGGCCTTGCCCATGGGGAGGACACAGCCCAGTGCCTGGCCTGCCATGGGAGGGGGAAGCAGCCGGCCGTATGCCTGGCTGGGGCCGGAAGAGGCTTCTCTGTGCCCTGCAGGACGGAGGCAGGGCGGGCCCCCCTTACAGGTAGCTGGAGGTGACGAAGGAGTGGGGCCCCCGCACGCGGCTCAGGTGGATCATCGCGCGGTCGTAGGCCACCTGCACTGACTTGCGGATGCTGGTCTTGCGGCCTTCCAGCATCTTGAGCTTGTCCACAGTGTCTTCCACACCCAGGGGCAGGACTTTGTCCCTCGGAAGCCACTGCCTAAAATATAAGCATAGTAAGAGGCCTGGACCGTGGTGGGTCCCACAGGAGGCTCCTCTGGACCCACTTGCCCATGACCAGCCAAGCCAGGCGGAGGGGACAGGGAGAGGGAGGCAGACTGGGATGCTGCAGGCAGGAGGCCACGAAGGGACTTATTTTGTAGCCAGGCCCTTACGTGGGCCCCAGGACACTCGGCTTAGAAGGTTGCTGGAAGGAAGCCCATGTGCCCCCTGGAGGGCTCTGAGCCTCACCCTGCCTTGGAGAGTCAGGCGGCTTTGTTAAGGAAGTAGAGCTGTTGCTAGGAGTCAGTGGAATGATTTCTGGTGGGGCCTACACCTGCTGTTTTTAAAAGATCCCTGGGTGAGTTGAACGTATGGGTGAGAGCCCAGCCTCTGGAGCCAGATCCTGGTTTGTATCCCAGTTCTAGCTATAGGTTCTTGGCTTTCTGAGCCTCAGCTTTCTCAGCTGCAAAATGGATTGGGAGGGGATTGATGAGGATTTAAATGAGGATCAAATGAAATCACTCATGTAAAGCAATCTGCATAAGGACATAGAGTAAATGCTCGATAGATAATGGTAATAGTTATTAGCTAGTCCTGCCTCCCCACTCTACAGAAGCAGGGGTGAAGGAATCCTCCTGCTGGCCTTTTTAAACCATGAGCAGACAAGCCCCTTGGAGTGCGTTCTGCACTTCCCACAAATCCCCACCCACCCAGGACTGAGACACGCATTCCCGCAGCCGCTGGGAGGAGCGGCAGATTATAGGCTCTCAAGTGAGCCTCTCTCCAGGAATCACCCCCACAAGGACAGCCAGCATTCAAGGCCTGGTTGACGCTGGGGTGCAGGGGCACGGCCCCCATTTCTGACATCTCTAATGAGCTCAAACAGGATCAGCTGTAGCCTCTGCAGTTCCAACTGCCTCCTCTGCCTAGGGCTGCACCCCTCACCCTTCACCCCCACAGCTTTCCCAAGAAGCCTCCTAACACAAATCTCCAACTCAGAGTGCTTCTCAGAGACTCTGATCTAACCCCCCCTCAGTTACCATTAGCACTATTCAGCATTGTCATTCCTAACACTAAATCACCACTCTCATGGCAAAGGCAGACTAGCTGCTGGCAGGTAACCTTTCACCTTCAACTGAGCACAGAGGCAAAGTGGCTGAGTCCACAGCCCTGTGTGCCCCCAGCACGTCAGCATTAGAACAGCACCCCAGTCGGGCCCCCCAGCCTGCGTCCTGGTGCACCCTTCCAGCGGCAGCACGCACTCACCAGGTGCGCTTGTTGTCAAAGAAGAGGACAAGGAAGAGCTTCTCTCCGGCCTCGGCCTGTTTCTGCTCGCCCAGCTTCAGCACATCCAGTGGGGGAACGGGGATGGGGACACCATTGTGCAGGAGGCCCTCCCGGGGCATCTTGGGGTCGATGATCTGGAAGCAGAGGGGAGAGGAGTCAGCAAGGGGCGGACGGGGTGAATTGTGCACCCTGCTGCAGGACTAAGCACTGAGCCACCCTACACCAGAGCTGTGTGTAGCAGATTGACCCTGCCTGACTCGGTGTTGGAGGGGCTGACCTCTTCCAATGACCCTCAGTACCCCAAACATAAACCTTGACTCTGTTTCCCCAGACACCGTTCTAATCCTTCGGCTCTTTCCAGTAAGACCTTCCAATGAGAAAGCTTGCTCCATCAACTGTCAGGCCCAAAGCTGAAAGAGAAGGTCTGGGAAGCCAGGGCATTGTCAGAAGTGAGTGGACTGTCTCTGATGTCCAGGCCAGATAGATAAACGTGTTCCTCCCAATGTCCCTTAGAGGAGAGCAATAAAGGCCATTTCCCTGCCAATTTCCCTTTAGAACCTGTATAATTCATTTCAAACTCTCAGGGGCATTCCTAGACACCATGGCTGTGGAAAAGGTTTTGCCTCAGCTAGAGGGCCCACCCCCTCGGTTTCACCTAAACATATCTTCTGGTTACCCACCACCTTCCTGTCTATTATCCTTCCTGGTGTGTAGACCAGATACAATTTTAACATCCCATGGTAAGGTCAGAGAGAAGCCAAGAGACTGAGCTTGGAGGGCTGCTGGAGAGGGGGAGAATGATGTGGTTGGAAACAAAGGCCACTGGAAGAATCAGTCCTCGAGGCTGCATGCTCCACAGGGGCAGGGGCTCAGCAAAATGCCTGGTGGCATCAACACAACATAACTCACCAGTGCTACAAAGTACTGACACTGTTACTGAAGCTCCTAATTATTCACATATCATCTTATTTCATTCTCTTGCTAATGCTGAGAAGTCTGCTGACAAGTATTAGTCTACAGAGGAAAATGCCAAGCACAGTAGGATGCAGCTGGCTGGGACAAAAACCAGGCACCTGGACTTGAGGCTCGACTGCCCACTGCCTCTTGCACAGCCCTTGCTTCCAGAAGACCTGGCTGATAAAGTCTCTCTGCACCAAGGCCAGGGAGACTTGGAAACTTACCGAGGAAGCAGCTTTCCCCAGAGATGGAAAAATCGTAATTCCTATACCCTGTCCCAGGGGGCCTCTTCTCATAATAATAAATTGCTCTATTTACTTCTGGGTGTCTGCCAGCTTCCTTACATCCGTCTCAAGATAAGCAGCTAAAAGCAGGTGCTCTGGTTAAGAGTTTACTCTAAGGAAGAACCACCCCTACCCTGCCCCCAGCTATATGATTTGATAAAAACTCTAACTCCCAGCCTGTCTGTCCCTCCTGGGACTGATGCTAAAGGTCCTAATGGGAATCACCAGAGAGGCTCTCCTGAGCTTCCTCAATCACCAACAGTGGGGCTAGTGCCTGGCTGGGAAAGTGGGGGCAGACTGTGAAAAATTTCCCCCCAAGGGCAGAAAGAAGATGGGAAAGTCTCCCTCTTAAGGAAAGGTCGCCTCCCTTTTTAAAGAAGACAGAGGCAAATGTACTCCAAATAATGGGCCACACTCACTCAAATGTTATGCAGATGTAAAATAACATGGAAATAAAGTTTATGATAACATTTAATATATTACATAATAAATGTGTACACCCACTATTGTTATAGCTATAATATATAAATAAATAGAAGGAACAATACAAAATGCTTACAGATGATATGTCAGGATGCTGGAGGTTTGTGTTGATTGTCTATACAAGCTTCTATAACGTAGATATGTAATTTTTACAGAAAAACTTTTTTTAAAGAACAAGAGCCCCAGAAAATTAAAAACCATAGTCACTATATGTGCAAGTACATATTTAAGTATGTAGAGGAAAATGACTGGAAGAGTATAAACCAAAATAAAAAACAGAGGCTGTGTTCAGGTGGTAGGGTTTTCAGGTGATGGCTGAATTTCTTTAATTGCAAAAGAAAATTATAATTAAGAGGATAATTAAAAAGGAAAAAAAGAGACGAGTTTTAGACTGACTTTTTTGTATTGGGAGATTTAAAAAGACAAAACCAAACCTGCATAGCCTTAACCACTTCTTCAACAACTAACCTGGGGGTCTCACCGAGAGCAGAGCCTGTGAAGGCAGCCCCAGGCCCAACCTCCCCGGCGCTGGATCACAGGGTGGATTTCCCACCTGCCTCTGCTAAGGAGAGGGGAGGCTGGCAGCATGGGTTCCGATATGACTCCAGCAAGTGGTATAACCTCCGGGAGATACAGTTTCCTCACAAGCAGGAAAAAGATCAGAGTTCTTGTACTCGTTACCTGAAGAGGCTGCTGTGAGACCAGAAAGAGCCACAGACACAGATGAGCAAGGAGCGGCTCAGAGCTCTGTGTGCACACAGGCTGGCAGGGTGGTTCTCAGCCCTCGCTACAGATCACCAGGGAAGTTTTTTAAAAAAATATTCATGCTTGGGTCTGGTTTCAGAGTCTAATATAGTACTTCTGAGATGGAGCCTCAGTATCTGCATCGTTTAAAAAATTCCCCGAGATGATTTTGCTATGTCTCAAAGGTTAGAATCAGTATTTACCAGATGGACATGACCTTCCCAATCAAGGTGGTAAAAATAGAATTTTTAGCTATTATTGGTGGGAGAATAAACTGGAAAGTGAAAGTGTTAGTCGCTCAGCTGTATCCGACTCTTTGTGACACCATGGACTGTAGTCCACCAGACTGCTCCTGTTCACGAGATTCTCCAAGCAAGAATATTGGAGTTGGGTAGCCATTCCCTTCTCCAGGGTATTGAATCTGGGTCCCCTGCATTTAGGCAGATTCTTTGCTGAGTCACCAGGGAAGCCCCATATAAACTGGGATTGCCCCTAACTTTCTAAGGGGCAACTTGGCAATTTGTATCAGAATTCTACATATGCCCCAAAGAAGACATTTCTAAGACTTCTTCACTGTAAAGAAATAATCACAGATGTGCACAGATGTTAAACTACAGTGAAGCTTACCACTGGCTGTTTGTCATAGTGAAACATTCAAACTGATCTAAATAAGGTACACGCATACAACTGAAGATGACACAGCCATGCAAGTGATGCCGATAAAGAATGTTTGATGGCATGAGACACGTGTGCTCATGGTGTGCTGTTAAATAAAGGAAAGGTTAAACAGCACATGGTCTAATATTTATGCATTAAACAACAACAACAACAAAAAAACAGGGCTGAGGGTATACATCAAGAGGTAATCTCTGAACAGATGGGACTGTGGGTGATTTTGAACTCAGTGGCTCAAAACACAGGCTTTGACATCACACACTGTCAAATTCCAACCCTGCCACTTAAAAGCTAGATGACCATGGGTAACAGATCTTCAGTGTTTTCCCCTACAAAATGAGAATAATCATACCTTTCTCCATATTTCAAGGACTTAGCATGACAGACATTTAGCCAAACATTAAGCATTATTAGCAGATTTTATAATTCTCTACAATAAGCACATTTAACTTTTATGCATAATAATTTTTCCATTTAGCAAATAAATATACTCTATTAAAACCCTAAGAGCCCTAGCCTCTGTCTGCATACTGTAACCTATTTTAAGTGCCCTAAGCCTAGCTGGTGTGACCCACCCAGGCTGGGATAAAACCTCCCTCCCTTCTGCAGCTAAAGGCACCCTGACTCCCAACCACACTCTGCTGGCTTGATCCAATCAGATAAGCCCTCGAGGCAAGGCAGGGGCCAGAACCCCCCAGGGGAGGGAGAATGGAAGGGCAGACTCACCAAGGCAGGGTAGGAGGGGTAACCTCGGCACTTGGCCCACACCAGCTCCAGGGGCTCCAGGTCTCCACGGTCTTCAAAGGGCATCAGGAGGCTTCTGCCTGGGGGTGGGGGAGGGGAGGAGACAGGGGGCTTGGAACAGTGCCCAGGAGGCCTGCCCGGGGCCTCCATTTGACTGGAGCAGCCCAGGAATGAGTCAACAACATCCCCTCCACCCTTCCTCTTCCCTACCCTCTCCTGAGTTCTTAAGACTAGATTAGGGGTCAGCAAACTTGTTCTTTAAAAGGTCAAATAGTACATATTTTAGGTTTTATGTGCTACATGTCTCCACTGCATCTACTCAACTCTGCTGTTGTATCATGAAAGCGGTCACAGGCAATTCCTAAATGAATGAGCATTGCTGTGTCCCCATAAAACAATTTCTGGACACTGAAATTTGAACTTTGTATATATTTTCATATTACAAAATATTAATATCATTCTTCTTTTGATCTTCAATCATTTGAAAAAAATATAAAAACCACTCTTAGCTCATGAAAGTGAAAGTGTTAGTCACTCAGTCGCGTCTAACTCTGCAACTCCATGAACTGTAGCCCACCAGACTCCTCTGTCCATAGAATTCTCCAGGCAAGAATACTGGAGTGGGTTGCCATTTCCTTCTCCAGGAAATCTTCCCAACCCAGAGATTGAACCTGGGTCTCCCGCATTGCAGGCAGATTTTTACCAAGTGAGCCAACAGGCAACAAGTTACAGTTTGCTGACCTCTAAACTAGAATCCTACCTAGGTTGATGTTCCTTGAAAAAATATAACTGCTTCATTACCAGAAATACAGAGTATACGGCAGCTTGGCAAAGCCACAGACTGCTCTCTGGGCCTCTGGATGGCAGCTTCATGGAAAAAGACGCCTAGGACAAATATCCCAGAAAACTACCTGCTAAATGAGTTCTTTCCTGACAGGGCCACACCTGGCTCCAGGTCACCTTGCTGCAGAGCACTCAGCAGAGGTTCTCTCTGTGCCTGTTTTGTCAGAGTCTTACACGGGTCCTGGGGCAGACACAGGTCTTCAGCTTTCTTTGTTCTGTACCTAACGCACTAGCACACATGACGGGTCCTTCACAAACATCTCTGAACACGAAGAGGAACCTCCCTTCCCCTTCCCAGCCTATAAACTAGCAACAGTGAGGGGACCACACTCGACTAAGGAAAAACGCCCAAATTCCACAAAGTAGAAATTATGTTCCTAAGGAAACATTACCTCCCATGTTTATAATTTTTTTAAAAATGTATCACTGGTAATGAGGTCTTGTTTTCTACCTACTGAATCAATAGGAATAACCACAAAAAGATAAAATCCAGTATGACTGAAGAGGCAGGCTGTGGGGACACTGGTGCAATCATATACTGCTGAGGAAATTGGGGACCAGTCTAATCCTTTCACAATATAATCTGGTGGCAAGTCTCAAGAGCCATAAAAAAAAGTATGAACCATCTGTTCCAGTAAATGCTTTCCCTGGGAATTTGTTCTTAGAAAAATAACTTCTAAAATGACTGAGAGGCATTTGGACAAAAATATGGGTTCACTGCATTATGTATAGTGTTAAAAGTTGGAAATAACCAAATGTCTAATGAAACAAGTTAAGTAAATTATAATGCATTGACTGGAAGGTTAACATTGAAAAAAGCAATATATGAAAGAACATGAGTTCTGCTTTAGCATTCTGTTAAAAATGTGCCTGAAATAAATGGAAGGCAATGTAGAGAAATGAAGACAATGGTGTTAAGGTGATGGAACAGTGAAAGGTTGGTTTCCTTTTTAAATCTCCTTTGGCATCATTTTAATAATTACATGGTTCTTACAATAAGAATAAAATGTCACTAACAGAAACACAAAGTACGTGCCAAATCCATTCCCAGTTATGCACTAGATGCTGTACAAGTTAATCCAGACATGAGCCCTGCCTTCTAGGCACTGACAGTCAGACAGCAATGAGATATGCAGGCATGCATTCATCAACACACATGAAAAAAGAAATGCATGCGAAGGGAAAATAAAGCAGTTGGGAATAGGAAAGAGAGGAAGAGAAGCCCTGAAGCCTGTATGTTAGACGGAAGCTTCAAAGACAGGGCATCCAGAGCGCACACCCTCCATGGGAGGGCTGGACACAGCTGTGCTCAGAGAACAGCTGCCCTGCAGCTGCCCCACCTGAGCACCACCTAGTCCTCTCCTGCGGCTCTGCCCTGCCCTTCATTCCCTCAGTCCAAGGAGATAACATCCAAGTATTTACTGTTTGGGCCTGCTGGAATAGACACTCTCATGGGGAGAGGGGTGCAAGTACTGGATCACATGAAATTACAGGGTTATGTGTGAAATTCAGTAACTTGGAGCAGACTGGAAATATCTGTCAGAAATACAAATGCATACTTCCTTCAATACAGAAAGAGTGTATGTGTAGATATACTCCCCAGGGATACAAAATGAGCTTTGTACCTGGTTGCTCACTGCAACACTGACTATGACAACTAAATGAAAACAATCTAAATGTCCATCTGCAGAGGGCCAGCTGAGTACACGATAGCACTCCTATGTAGTGGAGCATTAGGCAGCCAATAAAAAGCACAGAAGAATCTCGAAAATATATTATTAACCAAAAAAAGGCATGGTTTAGAGGAATGTGCATGTTAGACTTCCCTGCTCACTCTTTTGAATATATTGCACAAGTTTTTGGCTGTGTACGTATGGATTACATCTGGAAAGACACAAAAGAAACCACTGAACACTGGCTCGTTCTGACTTTTTTCACCAAAGCATGTGTCACTTATTCAAAATAAGATGAATTATTTCAGAGGAAGGGGACATCTCCCTGCCCTGTGTCCAGTCTGGAGGAGTCCCTGCCCAGGACTCCAGGGTTTGGCTGTGGTTCTTCGGAAGGCCTGGTTCCCCCAGATGCACCTGTACAGCACTCCTTACCTGAGCTGTTGTAGTCAGAGTCTCCGTTCACACCTTCCAGGAAGGGGACTCGAGACAGGGCTGGCTTCCCCCGGCTGCGTTTGGGAGGCGTCAGACCACTGCATGTAGGGAGGGAGGGGAGTGAAATGAGGAGTTTAAACGACTAACACACCCACTTCTGCTCTCCACCTCTGCTGGGGGCAGAGTCGCAACAGCTCTTCAAGGAGAACGGTTTCTCACCTTCCCCTAAACATTCACACAGACCCATGACATACTTCTAACCAAAATGTTCCCACGAAGCTTAAGGAAACATGTCACCCGTGTGGAAGGACTGAACTTGGAAAGTGAAGCCTGCTCCCCTGCCCAGGGACACTGAATTTCACCCAGAGGGTAGGTCACCCCAGGCACTTGTCAATCCTTCCAGAGTCTAAGCAGTCTGGCCACGAGGAGGGCCTCTTCTCACGTCTGCCCAGAATCCTTTACTCTGTGGTTCACATAGCTTGTCTAGAAACCAATTCCTTTTTGAGGCACAAAAATCTGCCTCATTCCCAAATTTTCTATAATGGACATGCCTTACTTCCTTAATTAGGAAAGACATTTTTAAATTGGAAAAACAATCCACTTCTCACTTCTACTTTATGTGTGTGAAGTTTTTCTTAGACAGAGATGGATTTTTTTTAACTAGCAAGCAGACGGGGTTTTTTTTTTAATGCGGTTATTGCAAGGAGAAAAAAAATCATATATTAGATAAAGACTACATGGTAATAGGCAAAAATGAGACTAGTAATACAAGAATAATGATATAACTGGAACCCACATAGGCACTAGTATTTTTAAATTGCTTCCAATGCAATTTCTAATGTACCACCATAGTTAGAAGCCTTTGGGCAAGAATGATGTGGCTAAGGTTTTTTTTTCCAATCAAACTTTAAAAACTATTACTGCTATATGCTACTGCTGCTAAGTTGTTTCAGTCATGTCTGACTGTGCGACCCCACAGACGGCAGCCCACCAGGCTCCACCATCCCTGGGATTCTCCAGGCAAGAACACTGGAGTGGGTTGCCATTGCTTTCTGCGATTACTGCTATATAATTCTCCCAATAACAGAAATGCTTAAAAGGCAAGCCAACAACCTGTAGCAGAGCAGAAATGCTTAAGAAACCTCTAGTGGGAAAAAATAAAAAAGAAACCTCTAGTGGGATAAGAAGAGGATGAAGTTAAGACTGGTTGGAGAGTAGAGTGCTCCTGTTTTACTGAATCATAACTGACTTTATCACGATCTTACACAGAAAACCCAGCACAACCAGAACCCAATCAATCATAATCCTTCACTAACTAGCAGGTTGGGAGCTTTCCTCCTGCTGGTCAGGACCTGTTGGGGAAAAAAACAAAAGAACACCCAGTTCATATTCAGGATTCAGTTCCCACGCACCCTACAAAAATCTGTCACTGGGCTTAGAGAATATGAGCCCCTATAAAAATGTAAGAAACGGCAGTTCTATTAGGGAAATCTCTCCAACTTTACATCATGGATCCAGGGAGACACCTCCAAATACAACAGAGGAGGTCGCAACCAAGTGGCTATGAGAGAAACTCTGGAGCCAAACTACCTGGGTTCAGAATCTGACTCTTTTACTCATTCATTCTGTTACCCTGAGCAAGGTACTTAACCTCTCTGAGGCTTGTGTTCTCCATGTGATACTATGAGGATTTAATGCGTTAATACACAGGAAGCACTCAGTACAGCACACACTAAGTACTCAATAAACAGCAGGTATATAGTAAACATTGTTGTATGTGCAGGCTCAGTCGCTAACTTGTATCCAACTCTTTGTGACTCCATGAACCAGGCTCCATAGGATTCTCCAGGAAAGAATGCTGGAGTGGGTTGCCATTTCTTCCCCCAGAGGATCTTCTCTACCCACGGATGGAGCTGAAGTTTCCTGCACCTCCTGCATCGGCAGGCCGATTCTTTGCTACTGAGCCATCTGGGGAGCCCAAATATTATTATAAAAAAGGCACTAAATTTTAACGTCTCACTTTAATATTATAAATTACGGAGGATGAGCTCCGAGAAGGATGAGCTCAATGGGGTAGGATACAACACCAAAACTAGATCCCTGTTTTCTTGTTTTACAGAAAAAAGCACAAGTAACTCAATCACGGCTGGCACTTCCACCCTCTCTCCAAGTTACCCAGGCCTAAGCAGACCACCCAATCTATAAATATTTTGCTTACTGGTTTAACGTTTATCTCTCCTTTCTAGAAGATAAACTCCATGAGAACAGACATCTTATCAGGGCTTAGAACAGTGCCTGGCTCAATTAATAATTGAGTAAATGACCCATAGAAGAGAGGGCAGCTCCAACCTGCTCAGAAAATCATTAGAAAAGATAAATCCAAAGACAGGAGGGGAAGGGGATGGGATTAGTAACCAGAAATTCTTTCAAGGTTCTTTATCCTGCAATCATATGATTCCAGTCTAATTAATAAGGAAAATCTTCCTTTATGTACTTACCACCACAGTGTTAAGGAGGGAGGAGAGAAGGGAGGGAGAGAGAGACAAAGAAAGACAGAAAAAATTCTGTGGTTTAAGTTCTAAATCTCCTGTTTCAAACCCTGAAATTCTACTGAGAACCACTGAGTTAAAGAGGAAATGCCTTCCAAGGGCATTGTTTCCACAGTGAGCAGGAACTCAGAGATACTGGTGGCTTTGGCATGCTCTGCAGAAAGGCAAGCAGTGTGAACAGGCAGGCTAGCCAGAGCCTGGCCTGGCTTGCTCCTGTGGCTCACAGCTGGGAAGAGTGCCCTTTGTGGAGGGAGGAGCCCAACACACCTTCTACTTTTAGTCATGGGCTAAGCGGGGACAGTGTGATAACCCCACTCCTACCCTACCCCAATGAACTGAGTTTCCAGGCACCCTATCTTTGAATGGAGTCAGGAATTTCAACCCAGGACCAGGCTAGCAGCATCTGTATGATTCTGAAACCTCTGCCTCTTCTCTATGCCTAGTAACTGTGTACCCATCCACTCCCCTTTATGCTCCAGGGCTGCAACAAGGAGTGAGAAAGCCAGGACTTATCTGAGGCTTTGTGGGGAAGAAATGTCAAAGCACCCACTGAAATCTGGGCCCTGCTGTGGTGGGAGAGCAGCCCAGGCCCAACGGGCAGCACCAGGGTAAAGCGAGAACCCAATAGAACCTACACCCAGCCTGCCTTGGAGGCAGTTCAAACAAAGACGCAGAGTTTTCTGGTGCTGTCTGGCATCTCCTCCCCCGACTCTGAAACCAGGATCCATCCAGTCGCCATGTGGAGGGACCACGAGGTCAGCCTTCTGGATAAATCATTTTCCCTTTGTGGCACCGAAAGTCTCCCATTTCCAAGAGTCCCACACTCCCTGGTATCTTGCAGAGGACACAACACAGCAGAGTTTCAGTAAACTCTTAGACTTGGAAGATACTTGAAGGTTCTGCTCTCAGAAATCCTCCCTTTAGGTGAAAGAATGGGAAGAGAAACCCACCCCTTCCCAGATCAAGGATGGCAGAAGAGCTGGGGCCTCGGTCAGAATAAAGGCAACATCAACCTTCCTATCTGCTCATTTCTTACTCCCACACCACACTTCTAAAGGGGCCATTGCTATGATACCCCAAAAAGCAAAAGACAAAGCCATCTATAACTAGGTTATCTATGGGCTGGGGAGAGGGTGGGGACTGACTCGAACGTTAGCTTCCCTGAGCAGCACCGTCCTGGCTGTCCCCACCCCTGGAGCCCATTCAGCTCTGCAAACCCTGTGAAGCATGAGCGCCACCCCTCCCCTGCCGTCAGACCAGGCCTGACAGCCAAGGGTCATGGCGTTCCCTAGGAGCTACCAGAAGCACAGACAAGCGGCCTTGGGAGATAGCAGGGGTAGGGCAAGGAAAAACTGAGATCGGCGGGAGGAGGTTCAATCTGCAGCTGAAAGGAAATTAAACGGAGAGAGGTAGCACAGCTGCTGGCAAAGCTCTGGGACAAGGGTTCTTACCTGCAAGCTTCAAATGCCAGTCCACTGCTGAGACCCAAACTACATTCTGAGTCAGATCCACTTTCAGTGTGTTTTCCAAAGCCGTTGGTCACGCCTGCCAAGGACACACAGAGTGAGCCTGAGTGCAGAAACCCCCAACCCCTGACACATGCCGCAGTGTGAGGCAGCTGCCTTGGGAGGGCTCGGGAGGAGGGGTGGAGGCCAGTAGGTCCCTTCCCTTGGGCAATGGGTCTTGGGTGGTGGAGAGAACCTGATAAAGTGGGGGGGGGCGGAGATGGTGGGTAGAGCAAGGAACAGACACTCCATTTTCCTTCCCATCCTTCTGGGTATTCTTGAAGGAAACAGCCCACAGCTCATTCTAGTTACTGTCACTTGACTACAGTGGGAAATATCAAGACTTCCTCACTCTGGCTGGCTCACGAGACCCTGAATCTGCTTCTAATTTCAAGCCTCAATTATCGGGGAGTCTCCTCTGCCTCTTGGGGAGCCCACCCACCTTGCCTGTTCAGATAAACAGTCACACACCCTATCCATCACATGGCTGGCAACAACTAACTTCATTCTTTTGGGATGGTGTCAGGGGAGGCTGGGACCGGATAAGGGCTGCGTCAGCCACGCCCTGAGATATCTAGCAGAGCTAGTCAAAGTTAAGGATAGGGGAAACTTTTCAGCAGATCCAGAGAGATGAGACCTTCTCAGGATGGGGAGTCAGATTCCCTGGGTTCTACACTGGGCTCTGAAATATGGGTCCCTTTTCCTATTTAGCCTTGACTTCTCCTTTCCTAAAGTCAAGGTAATACTTTTTTACTTATAGAGGATGCTATTAGGTATGAATAAGGGAAGGTCTGTTTACAGCAGGAAGTCCTTCAGAGGCAAATGAAGACTAATCATCCCAGGGACATAACTTTCATCTGCTCTGAAATCTTCAACTCTCTATCTATCTATCCAATTCCCAACCACAATCCAGAATCCTACAAGTCTGATAGCTGAGCCAAGTGCTCAAGAGCTCGGAGTCACATATACCTCAGCCAGAAAACTGAAGCAAGTTACACCTGTGAGAGCAGGTGTCTGAGCCAACACATCCGTGCCCTAACCTGGCTCTGCCTCGAACATTACCACCTCAATTTAAATCACGAAAGCCAGCTGTGCCTCATTTGTAAAGGATCAACACCTGCTTTTGTGAGACTCCACTAACGCCGTGCAAAAACATTCCTAGGCACCAAGTAGCTGAGATAGTGGAGGAGAAGCAGACTTCAGCCCCAAGCAGTGGGCCCTCTCAGGCTGCATGAGCCTGACATCCAGATCTACTTTCCTATGGCAGGATCTTTCATTTTTAGTGCACCGTGCCGTTTGGCTGTGCCTGATATAGCTCAACAGATGACAACAATAACTGCTACCATCTACCGCTATATACCAAGTGCTTTATATAGGCTGCTTCCAATCCTTAAAGCCCTGCAAAGAAGTATCACTAGCCTCATGTCAGAAATAAGGAATAGAATCAGAGAGGTTAACTGATATGCCCCAGGATACGCAGCTGGCAAGAAGATGGGATTTGAACTCAAGTCTGCCTAATTAACTTCGGGGCTTCCCAGGTGGCATAGTGGTAAAGAAACTGCCTGCCAATGCAGGAGACATAAAAGATGCCAGTTCGATCCCTGGGTTGGAAGATCTCCTGGAGGAGGGCAAAGCAACCCACTCCAGTATTCTTGCCTGGAAAATCACATGGATAGAGGAGCCTGGTGGGACACGACGACTGAAGCGACTTAGTGCACACACACAGCCTACTTCAGACTCAAGTTCCTGACACACACACACACCACACACACACAGCCTACTTCAGGCTCAAGTTCCCAACACACACACACACACACACACACACAGCCTACTTCAGGCTCAAGTTCTACACACACATACCACACACACACAGCCTACTTCAGGCTCAAGTTCCCAACACACACACACACACAGCCTACTTCAGGCTCAAGTTACACACATATACACAGCCTACTTCACACACACAGGCTACTTCAGCCCCAAGTTACACACACAGACACACACACCCTACTTCAGGCTCAAGTTCCTGACTCTATATACCATCCTACTGCCCTAATACAGGCAAGCTTGGGCCAGATGGGAAGGGAAGGTATTGCTCAAAACAAAGTGTTAGGCAGGAAGCAAGCAAAACAGAGAAAAGCATGTGTTAACCACACAGTCCAAACCCACCCACATAACAGGACATGAGAAGCAAAACCCAGGGCAGGCCCCTTCCTGCCAAGTGAGCTGGGCTTCCATATTCCACCAGGACTAAACTACTGCTCTGTCTGGTAACGGAGATCCGGCACGTTCAGGCCCACCTCGCCCAGTGTGTTGGTCCCTGACGCTCCGGGAAGCCCCTCTCCAAACTGTTCCTCACAGGAACTCTGTCCTTGGTTCCACATACCACAGCCTGAGCTCTTTGCTGCTTTTTACTCTGTCCTCATCCTCAGGGCCAGCTCAAGCACTGTCCCCTCATGAAACCTTCCCAACCCTCTCAGCTCTCATTCTCTGAACACCTCTAGCAGCGCCGTCACCTGACACATAACCACACACTGTCCAGCACTGGGGTATCTCTGCACCTCAGGACACCATCCAGCCTCCCCACTGGGCCATGAACTCTTTCAGTGCTGCTCCTGAGTCTGACTTATTCCTGCCAGTTAGCAGCCTGTGCTGGACATGCAGTGAGGACTCCTTGGTGACAAGCCCTGAATACTATCTCCCATGATCCCTTGGCTCATTTTGCTGTGGCCATAGGTTCTTGTTTCTCAGACATGCAAGCATGTTTCCACACACAGGGCCTGTGCACTTGCTAGTCTGTTTTTTTTTTGAACATCCTTTTCCCAGATACCCAAAAAGCTCACCCCTCTGGCTCCTTATTACTCAAATGTCACCTCCTCAGAAAGCCTTCCCTGGCCACCCTAATACCACCTCAGCACCCCCTATCCCCCTTCCCTGCTGGACTTTTCTCCACCGCTTCTAATATGAGATACAATTTACTTACTTGCTTTCAGTCTAACTCCTCTACAAGGGACTTATTTGTTTTACTTAATGACTCCCCCTCCACACACGGCAGTGCCTACAATAATGCCTGATATAAATATCTGATAAATGAATGAACTAAAATGAAGGTAGGAACCATTTTA
Source organism: Dama dama (assembly GCF_033118175.1). Classification (NCBI taxonomy): domain Eukaryota; kingdom Metazoa; phylum Chordata; class Mammalia; order Artiodactyla; family Cervidae; genus Dama; species Dama dama. The sequence goes on along the minus strand of NC_083687.1, from coordinate 12,704,020 downwards.
TCACATACAGCTTTGTAGTCCCCTAAGGGCCAAAGAGAGCCCCAGACACAATCTGGCCCTCTCAAAACACTTCCTCAAAGCCCGGTTCCCCAGGCCACTGCTCGTGTGCCAGGTCCAACTGTGAGCTGTGGAGCCAGCCTCAATGCTACTACTGGCATCCACAGGGGCGACTACAGATATAGCTGACTGGGGGAGGTGCTGGTTGCCAAGCAAAGCAGGAAAGCATATGAGGAGTGAGAGAAGTCTCAGGTGAGGTCACCTGTCTCTTCCTCCTGCTGGGGGGACCTCTCCCCTTCGCTTTGACTACAGCTCCTGCTCCTCGGCCGCTTCCGGGAGTGTCGTTCGTCCTCGATGCTGGCGGGTGACACGGGAGAGTCCACTGTGCCGTTGTCCTCACCATTCTCCAGGGCCCTGTCTGGGCTCCTCTGGAGCTTAACCCCGTTCCTGGCCTTCTTGAAGAGGACTGATGTGCGGCGGCCCACGCCACTGAGTGGGGTGCCAGTGGGGGATGTGTCGGGGGCCATAAGGGACACTCTGTTGATGCCATTGTCACTGAGCAAGCGTTGCAAGGGCTCACTCCCTAGCTGCAGAGGTGATTTTTCCAAAAGCTCATCTTCTTCCACTTTTCTGGGCTTGAGGAATCGGCTTGGAGGTTTGCTATCATTGATGGGTTTCAGAGTGGGGGGATCTGGAGGGGATTCTTGCTCAGACAAGGAAGGTGCAGGTCCAGTGGGTTCCAGGGTTGGTGGGGGAGGCATTTTGGAGTCATCTGTTAGAGAAAAAGAGAACCTGCTTGAACATTTTAGAAAAAGTCTGCCCCTACAAGTCAGATAATGACACTGACAACTAAGAACCAAAAGCATAGGCTGTTAGAACACTTGAGATGCATCCCAGGTCTCAGATTTGAGGTGAAGAAAAGGTAGGACTAAATTGTGTCTATGAGCTTCCCAGGTGGCTCAGTGGTAAAGAATTTGTCTGCCAAGTAGAAGACATGGGTCCAATCCCTGGGTTGGGAAGATCCCTCAGAGAAGGAAATGGCAACCCACTCCAGTATTCTTGCCTGGAAAATTTCATGAACAGAGGAGCCTAGTGGGTTACAGTCCATGGGGTCGCAAGAGATGGACACGACTTATTGACTAAACAAAAGCAGCAGTAAGTTTTTTCTACACTAGTAGCTCTCAACCCTGGCTATGTATTAAGAGTCACTTAGAAAGTTTCTTAAAAATTCCAGTGCTGAGGTCCCACCTCAGACAAACTGAAACCAAATCGCTAAAGATGGAATTCTTTTTTTTTTTTTTAAAAAAAAAGCATTTACCAGGTGAGTCTGATGAAGATAGGGTTACAAACCCCTACACCCAAGAAAGCCCAAAGCCCTCTGATTAATCAATAATTAGATAAGTCTCAACCTCACAAATTAAGGGTCTAAAACGGTCTAGACCCAGGTATTTTCCCATCTGTCAATGTATTTTGTTTCATATCATGCAAGTGAAGCAAGCAGGACAAGCAGATAGAATAAGCTTACAGATAGGAAAAATGAGAGCAAAGAATTTACATCAGTGGCTCCCAAACATGTCTGTTCAACCTCCACCTTGAAACTTTTAAAAATTGAGACTTTTAAGACAGAGCTCAGATTTCCCTAATCTGAGTTTCTGGAACATGAAGACTAGAAATTTTTGAAATCTCTAGAAGCTGTTGCAACTGGTCCACTGGGCGTGACTCTGCACTGCCTCAGCCCCGAAGTGGGGATGGATACAAATGGGATGCTGACTGCCACACAGGGAGCTGGGAAAAGTCACAAGGGACATGAAGCCCTCTAAGGGCTGAATCTGACCTCAGCCACATCCCCACTCTCCGGCAACCTAACACAGAATGGGCCATTCCCTGCAATTTGGCCCCTTTGCCTCTGAAGATAACTTCCAACTTTCTGGACTGTATGGATGACAGGCCCTCCTGAGTTGACAATTCTGCTCCCTAGTGAAGTGGAGAGGATGGAGAGCAACTCGGGTAAGGCACCTGGGTCTCTGAGAATCACTTTCCCAACCGTCTTTTGTAATATGGGGCCTTTCTTCTTGGGATGGGCCTGTAGATTTGGCCAGCTGGAGTCAAAGCCATGAGCCCAGACCATCTTTAAGGTTCTTCTTTTCTATTCTCCTACTATACCATAACCTAACCTGCTCCAAGAGCCTCTCTACATGATGGGTAAGTTGGGCTAGTATTTAACTAGTATGTACAATACGGCCATACCAGGTGCAAAATACCAAAATACTTCTTACTGTTAGTAAACAGCTGCTGGACCTCAGTATCTCAAACTCCCTGAATCTGCTCACAATCCAGCAGTTGAAAATCCAAATCAGTGGCCCTCAGGAGCCCCATCCAGGACAACAGCTAACATCTACTCTGACTGATGGATTTTGGTCTCAATGGATTATTAAGTATTTGAACACCACCTCTGGGTGTGCAGGAAAGTGTGACCCTTCCCAGAGGTTTTGCTTGCCCAGTAGGGTCAGAATTAAGGAAGGATGCTCCCACTGTGGGATTTCAGCTTAACCCTCCCTTTCCCGGGCCGCAGCCCCTTGCCTGCCTGTGACTGTCTCTCACCTCTGTCCCCATTATCTTCTGGCTCCTCCTGCGGGGCCTGCTCCAGCACAGCCACATCCCCCCGGGGCCCTGCTGGCAGCTCCCCACTGGACACAGTCTTGTTCAGTGACGGTGGTTGTGGTGGTGGCGGCTGCGCCAGCTTCTGCCGAAGAGCATTGATCTCCCGGCGCAGCAGGCGGACTCGGCGGGTCCGGGCCCCACTGGACCGCATAGCGCTCACCAGGTCCAATTTCTCCAGCAGTTCCTTCAGCTGCACTTCTGGAGACAAGTGGGCCCGGTTCTCTGGGATGAGGATGTTGTCCACTGCCAGGGAGAAAGGAGGACAGAAGGGGCTGAAGGACCTGCCCAGGCCAGGGCAAGGGGACAGGGATTCCTTCAGATGCAAAATATTCTCCTGGAATGCCTGGGTCAGTGGATTCCAGCAGCGTCACTGTGGGGCCTTGGCCCCGCCACACTGCTGCCAGGAGAGCGGCCACAGGTATGAGGTCAGAATCTGGGAAATGTGCAGGAAGCAGTTCAGTCACGGTCACAGGCTTGTGGAGCAGGAACAAGGCAACCTGGCCATCCCCTAACCCGAGTGACTGTTTGGCTGCTGCCATCAAGAAGCAGAGAGCAGGGGCAGGCAGACTGGGGATTCCAGAGGCAATTCCGTTTTTCTGATCCTCCACCTGCACTCTTCTGAGAAAGCCAAACACCACACTGTACTCCCGCTGCCCAGGCTCCAATGCCACACAGTGGGAGTCCAGGAGAGAAAGACCCCTTGTGAAACCTTAGTTTTTAAACAGATAGCTAGTACCTGATTCCCATCCTAGCATTCAAGGGCTTGGTGAATAAAACTTTAACTCCTGGAACGATTCTAGCCACAAGCACATGGACCTCAGCCTGTGCCTACCTCCAGTTTTGCTCCTATAGTCTACCCGGTAGCCCCCAGGACCATCCTAATCCCCAGCTCTCCAAGATTTTATACCTGTACCTCTCCTGGCCCCTCTCCCCCCATCCATCCCAGCCTCTCACCGTCTTCCCAGGAGAAGCGGTAAAAGTCCTCCGATTTGGGTGACTCGGGCAGGTGGGTGCCCGTCTCAGGGTCATAGCCGATGTTCTCTGCCTGCCGCCGGGCGTGCCGCAGGATGGCCCCTCCCAGGTCCCGCAGGCGGACAGCTGCTCGGTGGAAAATTGTGTCTTTAGCATTATACTTCATGCAGTTGGTAACTATAAGGTTAAAGTCCTCCTCAAACTCCTCCAAGGTGTGGTACAGGTGGGACTCCAGCTTCCGCCTCATAGTAGAAAAATCCATTGGCTTGGATATGAATTCCAGGTAATCTGGAACCTAAACATATAAAACCTGTACAATTACAACAACCATTTACTAGCCAAACAGGCGCACCCTTCACCGGCACTCTTGCCTCCCCGTTTTCTGGCTTGGCCATGCCAGACTCATTCACAGCCAACGGGCCCTGGACCACCCTGCCCTGATGAGCCATCACCATGAGCCAGTCTACTAGCCTTGCCAGACACCCCCAGGTTTTGTACACCCTGTGCCCCAACCCTTTCCTGGCCTACTCAGACCCTATTTCCATTTCAGGTGGGGCTCATTGCTCAGAAAGTAGTGGGGAACTTGCCTCACTCAGGTTGACGGGCTCGGCGAAGATGTGTGCGGGATCCTTCTCCTGCAGCAAGTCCAGTGTTGTCCTCAGCAGAACGTTGAATGGCATCAGCTCCAGCTCCATGGCAGCTTGCTGAATCTTGATCTGTGGGAAAGGTGGGGAGAAATCAGGACATCCCCCCCCAAAGAGGCACGGAACTTTTTCTTGATAACTTGATTTTCATCAGTCATGATGAAAATTTTCACAAGACAGTAAGCTAATCAGGACTTGAGTTATCACTGTACGTAGCTTAGAAACAATGATATCAACAGCTACCATTTTGTGAACCTTTCTCATGTATTCAGCGCCGTACCAAAACTTACTTACCAAAAGTTAATACTTTTATAGTCCATACAACATTCAATATAGGTACAAATGAGGTATTTTACAAAGAGGAAACTGAGGCATGGAAGGACTGACTGGCCTGAGCTCACACAGCTAATAAGGGACAGAGCTGGGATTCACAGTGTGTGCTTTTGACTACTATGCACACTGCCTTTCTACTTCTATTACTTCAGTTAATCATTACAACAACCCTGAAGGAGAAACTGTTACTATCTACGTTTTACAAATATGGAATCTAAGGTTTGAAAGGAATACAACAAGGAGTTACTAACCCAAGGTCACCTGGCTAGAAAAGAACAGGGATGGGATTTAAACCGAGGTCTGACTTAGCCCAAGGGGCACACTGATGACATAAAATGTGCCTTGGGCCACAGTTCCCACCAAATTGGCCCTTGGGACATTTAGGTTGGCCTAGCAAAGATCACCCACTCAGGCAGCAAGCAGCCAGACAATTTGCACCAGTGTGCTGTACAAATGTTATTTTCCACGTGTGCCCTGATGTGAAAAGGTTGGGAAGCCACACACTAGACTATGAGACGTTCTTGCCTCTTGACTACATTCAAACAGGCCTGCCTGCATCCCCTGTCTACTTCCTTTCCCCTTACATTTCTCTGGACCAGAAATGGGAAGAGACGTTCAACTGGAGGACTAGGCCTGGGACGGCAGAGACAGTTTGACTATAAGGACAAGGTCCTGAGATATCCTCCATGCCCACCCATGCTTACATATAGCAAAAGCTGCCCAGTCTCAGAGGTGGAAATTCAAGCTATTCAGCCCACAAGAGAAGGGTTTGTGCTGGGGCTGAACGGTGAAGCAGAGTTTGGAGAAAGAGAGAAAAAACATCTTTAACTTGGGTCTCCAGAGCATGGAAGTAACAGCTGCTATTCCTGGACCAGAAAGAACACTTTTGGCTCGTCATCCATTCAATTAATAGTTTTTGCTCACTGTCATATGCAGGGTGCTGCAACAGACACTCTAGGGAAGCGAAGAGTATCAATAATGATGCTAGCAGCTGATACTTCTATAGTCCTACTGTATGCCAGGCACTGTTCTAAGCTCTGTATACACACTAAGTCATTTAATCTGCACAACCTTATGAGGTAGGTTCTATTAATACCCTCCTTTTATAGTCAAGGAAACTTGAGATATTAAAAAAAAAAAAAAGACTGTAAGTGTTTAAGGGTCAAATGAGAACCCTCAGGCTCCTAGGTCAAAAGAGATACCCATCGGAATGGCCTGAGAAGCTCTCCAAAATATTCAAGGCCAGGCTCCTCCTGAGATTTCCTAAGTGAGAAACTCCAGGGGTGGGCTCAGACATATAATATTAAGCTTATGCTTGAGGCCACCAGAAGCTAAAAGCTCCCCAAGTTTGAAGCCATCAGCAGCACCACACCCAATGCCTAGTAGGCAGGGCTTGGAGCCCATAGTGCTGGGCAGGAAGGCGAGAAAGCTGACACTGATCGGGGGACAAAAAGATCTTGAACAAGAGCTCTGGGAGCTCCTCCTCACCTGCTCCCGCTTGAGCTTTTCTCTTTTCCGAATCAGTTCGATTAGCAGCCGTGCCCGCTCCAAATCGTGCCGGAGCTTCTGCCAATATTTCAGCTCTTCCTTTACGGCACTTGTCTTCTCGTCCTGCTCCCGCTGCAGGAGGGTAGGGAAAAGAATGAGGAGCTGTGGGCGTTCCTCCTGCCCAAAGTCCTCTCCGTGGCCAGCCTCACAGGCACTCTGCAGGTAAAAGCCCCATGCCCTTCCTGGACCTTCGGTTCTAGAAAGCCTTTTCACCCCCTTCCATCACATGCCTTCCTCCTGTGCTTCCCCAGTCCTATGACATTGTCTCTTCACTACAGCACAACCACCACTGCTGGGGAGAGATGGGACTACCCCTTCCTACCCCCAGGGACACCAGAGAGCAGCTGTGCATCCTCAGGACTGGAAAGAATTTCAGAAGCAAACTAATAGACACCTCAGGGTGGAAAGAATTTCACCCTAGAGCCTCAACTTGGCTAGAAAACAAAGCCAAGTTTTTACCATAAGCTTGTACTTACTGACTTCAACATACTTTAAAATACCAGCACTACCACCATCATCAAACATGTGATTCTTGCCTAGAAAAACTACAATGTAGGTGAGGCCCAGGGTTTGATACACAAGGACACAGCAGCATAAAGCCAACAAAAACTGATCTGATAAACTGAATATAAAATGCTGAGAAGATATAAAATAGAGAAGATCTCAATGGGTGGGGCTCAGGTCAGGAATTCCTGGCATGAACAAGCTTACTAGGATTTCACATGCAGCGATGGACATGGATGAACAAAGCAGTAAGAAAGGCCTCTTTTGGAACTGAAAGGACCACAGTGCAAGTATGAAGGCACAATCAGTGAGTCTTTGCTTGTAGAGGAAAATGGGCCAGCCAGAGCAGAGGAACTGGAGAACCACACAAGCCAAGGAAGACCCAGAATCCAACTAGCAAGAAGTTTCAAATGCCAGGCAAAAAACCTTAGCTGTAGCCTGCCTGAAGCAGGGCGGGGGCGGGGGGGTGGGGGGATATATTCTGGAAAAAAAGAAATGACAGGATGGAAAATAGTTAAGTGAATAAGGCAGTACCAGTGGTAGAGCAAAGAAAGAATTAGAGGCTAGAGACCACCTAGAAAGCTACTGCTGAAATTAAGGGGGCATAGGTGAGCAGAGTAGTTGTAGAATGGAGATAAAGGGCCATACACTGATTAACCCCCTGAAACAGACTGGGGGATGATTAACTGTAGCTCCTAATGGAGGGAAGAGCCAACACTAACTCCAAGGTTAGTGTTAGTCTGAGGTCAGGAGGAAGAAGCTTCCATATCAACAACAGAAATACATTTATGGAGACGAAGGAAGATACTGAATCAAGTTTCCAATATCTGACATACAGGAAACAATATATGCATGAACATCTATACTTCCTCTGCCCCAGAGAGACTGAGGGCCAAAAAAAAGAAAGGGGACAAGACAAGAAACCTGGAGCTACAGCCACACAGTTATTAACAACTACAACAGTGGACAAGCTCTCCAAGCCAACAGGCAGACAGCAGGGCCCCTGGGAATATTACCACTAAGGAGTAAGAATTGGGATCAGCAGAGGGTGCATTCAGAGGGGTAGAGGAGGTGAGAAATGGTGTCACAAACAAGCTTTACGACAAAGTGACTGTGGTGTCAAATGTCGTCCAACAGTCTATAAGGTGAGAGAATATGAGGGAAGCCTTGCTGGGCTGGAAGGGTGTCACTATTGTTCTCGAAGAAGCTACAGGGGAGCAAGCAGACCATTTCAAGGAGAGAGCAAATATACACTTCCCTTTCAGGACTTCAGTTACAAAAGGCAAAAGTGAAATCAGACAGAACAGAGGGCATCAGAGTCATGGGAAGGTTTGCTTTGTCTCTGGATAAAGGTGTAGGAATATTTTAAGGCAGAAGTAATGAAACAAGTGAAGAGAGAGAGAGAACCAAATATGCTTTTAAAAAATCTCTCAGGGTGCCTCCACCATGTTGGAAAACACTGAACATGCAGCGACTCCAGCTGCTAATGTCTACAAGGCCACCCAACTGGGCAGGCTGTGTGTTACAACTTAGATGGTTAATTTGTGTATTTCTTATGGAACATTTTTTTGGCAGATGGCAGTATAGTGTCTTAAGGAAAGTATGCCTTTTCCTAAGTCATATATCATGGTCACCTGACTCACACTCAGCCCACTTCTTCCTTTCTGCAGTATCTAAAGGGGTTTCCCCATGTACAGGGAAAGTTGGGCCTGCTCTCCACTCTCCCCTAGAATTTGCTCCAAGCCAAGCCTCTCATCTGGAAGGAGCGCTACAATGCTGGAGGTCACTCCTGGGGTGGACCACCTAGAGGGGTGAAGGCTACAGGCAAAGGCTCCACAGAGGGCTCAGGGAGCACTGCCCCACCATTTCTCCTTCATCACTCTCCACCTCCCTCCACTGCCCTCAAATCACCACTTCACCTACCTGCTCAGCATTCCTCTGAGACTGCAAGTGGGAGTGCAGGCGCCGGATGAGGGGGACACCATTCCGTGCCTGCCGCTTCAACAGCCAGTAGTTGTGAAGCCGCTGCATGAACTGGGTTTTCCTCTGAAAGGAGAGACCACTACAGATCTTGTTCAACCTTGAGTAGAGGCACAGGGAAGTGAAAGACAGGGTCAGTGGGCAGCCCGGATTACAGCCTCCTATCAAGGCCCAGTGGTTCATTTCAGAACTTGGTAGAGAAAGATAGAATAAAGTGGCCAAATGCCTCACCTCAGAGAAAGGCTTGAAAAGGAAGGCAAAGTTAAGCAGCTCAGATTCAGCATAAGATATTTCACTTGATTTTCCACCTCCTGCCTTGCAGGTTCCAAAAGAACCCTCCCCCAGGAACCCAGACCCTTTAGTCCTGGACTCCTAAGACATAGGTCTGTGTCCCAACACCCTCACTCTTTTCTTGATAAAGGCAGCAAAAGAGAACAGGAACTTGAGTAAGCTGTGGGCAATGTAGTCACTATTTCCTGCCCCTCTGTGGCTAAGGGTCCCATCAGACTAGGGAGTAGTCCATAGCCAAGCTGGAAGGAAAATTAGTAGGAATATAGCAGGCTACTGCCCTCGAACCCAAATGCAACCCTTTGGAGTTGTCTGACCTCTGGTTCTTCATTAAAACTCAGCAGCCTAAAAATGCCTAATTTTGAACTAAATTGGAAAAAAAAAAAAAGAATCTAAAGACATAAGAGGATGGAGAATCTGAAAATTTACCTGGCTCCACAAAGAAAATTAAATAGTATACAATATCACTTATATGTGTAATCTAAAACCTATGAGAATATGAGAGAATTCCCTGGCGGTCCAGGGGTTAGGACTCAGTGCTTTTACTGTAAGGGCCTAGGTTCAATCCCTGGTCAGGGAACTAAGATACTGCAAGCTGCTTGGCATGGCCAAAAAATATAAATAAATAAAAAATATAACAAACTAGTGAACATAAAAGCAGCAGACTCCAAGAGAACGAACTAGTGGTTCCCAGTGTGTGTATGGGGAGTGGGGGGCAATACAGGGACAGGGGAATGGGAGGTACAAAATATCAGGTATAAGATAGGCTCAAGGATATATTGTACAACACAGGGAATATAGTCAATATTTTGTAATAATTGTAAGTAAAAAGTAATCTTTAAAAGTTGTATAAAAGTAAAATTTTAAAATTTAGCTGGCTCAACTACCCCCAAAGATAAGTCTGGAGGTCAGGATTTAAGCCAATAACACATGGTGGGGGGTGGGGGTGGGAATCAGTAGGAAAGGCATTAATGAAAGTTCATAATCTCTACAATAATGCTCAGACTGCAAGGTGGGTCACATTATTCCCATGTTTCAAATGATGGAAATGTTCTCAAGAACAGAGGCTAAATACGTTGTTGAAGCCACTAACGCAGCTAATAAGATGGTGAAGTTGGGCAGGATTTGAACCCATGATCTCTCTGCTATACCATATTGTGTTCCCAAATTGATTAAGCAAGGACTCAGTGCTCCTCTGGCTTTTCCTCTGATTCTCTTCCTCTCACTTACACACTTCCACTGAAAGGAAGATAACTATGGCTAAACAAGGTGGAACCTAAAAAGTATATTCATGTTGGGCTGGACATTGCTCACCTAGGCCTTGCGCCTTTCCATGGTCAGACATCCCTGCCCCAAAGCCAAGCTGACAAAATCAAGGCCTAGGTCTTTCCCCAAAGAACAGCTCCCCCACCAACACCCATGCCAAGCACACCTGCCCAGATGCAGGCAGCCCCCACCCTCTACAACCTCTTGGCCATGGAGGGTCCCAATAGCAGGCGGGAAAAAGAATAATAATAAAATAGCAGTAGCAGCAGCAGCCACCATTTATTGAGCGCTTACTATTTGCCAGGCACTGTGCTGAGTGCTTTACTTATACTATCTTACCGATTTCTCCCAATTACCCTTTGAGGTAGTAGGCTCATTTACAAATAAATACACTAAGGCTGAAAGAAGTTAAGTGACTTGCCAAAGATCATACTGGTAGTGACAGAAGCTCAAGATTCAAATGCAGGTCTCTCTGGTTCTTAATCAGCGTGTAGTGCTGGACCCTGCAAGAAACCACCTACAAGAGCACACCTGACAACCAAAAAGTCTAGTCCCAGGGCATAACCACCAGGGGACTAAGCATGGACCCACTCACCTAACAGAAGCGGGGAGCCTAGAACAGCTCTGTGACTAGAAGGTCCATTTTCTGTTGACTAAATCTAACCCCAGTCATGGCTCACAAGAGCCTCTCCCTCTGGGTCTTCTGTCTTCTTCTCTTGTCTTCTTTCCAGATGGACAAGTCTGGCTGCCTGCTTTCTGCAAACTCCTCACTCTCCGCTGCCCACCAGTACTCCTTTCTCCCTGTCCCTTACACAAAGAGAGACAGACAGACAACAGGAACAGAACCTAAAGGTGTCATGAGCCCCAGCTTGTGGTCCAGGATCTGTCACTTTCCCTTGGTTCCTTCCAGCCCTTAGAACAGGACTTGGCATATAGTAAGTGCTCAATAAACATCTTGTTGAATGAATAAAGGAGTGAACAACTTTACCTCCTGTGGCCGCAGTTTCTTCATCTGGGGGTGTGGGAGAAGGTGCAAGGACTATGTTAGATGAATAATCTTCAAGACTCCTTCCTGCTCTAACACTGTAGTCTTTTTAATGAACATCAATAATGAGATGAGCCTCCACTGAAAAGTCTTCCCTGTCTCTTGCTTCTCTGCCAAGCTCCCATCCCTCCAACAGCTCCAGATACCTCTCTGATGACTTAAAACAGGCTTGGTGGGAGCCAAAGTTTCTTAGTTATACTGCAGAACTGATCTTTCCTCCATATCTAAAAGTTTCTTAGGAGGAGACACAACATATCTTCCCCATACAACAACCCTCTTACACAAAGTTCCCATCATTCCCAGGATGGAGCTTTCTGGACAACAAATACCCATACTGACCCTTTGAAACAGAGGTTCAATCCCCATAAGGTTACCAGGAACATATGTGGGGAGCATCTGAGGTTGTCACAAAGATGAGGCAATTAGGGAGGGGATGCGAATGACACTCACACAGACCAAGGACGCTAAACATCAAGAAACGCATGGGATGGTCCTAATAATGAGTAACCTCTTATCGAAAATGCCACTGGTGCCCAGCTGAAATATTACCTTAGACATCCTGTCGCCTGGGTTTCTAAGAACTTAAGTGTGTGTCTCACCTTGAACCAAAGGAAATACATTGCTTTGAAGGGCACAATCAAAACCACAAACCAGACTGGGCGAGCCCAGGGTCCAAAGGAGAAGTCTAAATTTGAGAGCACAAAAGAGAACAGGAATTCACCAACATTAGGTAAGGAGGTCTGGCTCAGGGCCAACACCAGCCCAAGAAGAAACCATGCATCCCCAGGGAGATCTTCTGGGTAAGCTCACCTGTAAGAGGGTATCCGTGGGACAGTGACCATGGGGACAGTGGAGGTCGTGTCTCGACCCACTTCCTCTGGCTCCTTTTTGATCCTTTGCTTCAAAGTCATCTTGTTCTTCTTGGACACTCCCTTGAGGGGGCCACCTACCCCACCCTGCCCTTCACTTTCCTCCTCCTCTTCTATCTCTTCCTTCTCTTCCTCCTCCTCACAAGCCTCCTTCAGCCCTTCCTCGTCCCCTGCCTCACTGAGGCTTCCAGGAGAGTCGCCCTTCCTCTTAGCAGTACCAGCACCTGGCGGTGAGTGGGCCTCACAGTAGGCGGTCTTGCGCACTGTGAAGATGGTGCCATTGAGGCTGGTCTCACGCATAGGCTCAATCTTCATGAAGAGCCCAGCCCGCTGTGCACACGTCACATGGAAGGCTGTGTAGCAGTTCACCTTATGGCACTGGATGGCTGCACCCAGCCCCTTCTGCTTGCAGATATAGCAGGTTAGTTTCCAGCGGGCAGGTGGGATGTTGTCGATGCCCTCAATGGGCTCCAGGAACACGGTGTTAGCAAAGCAGACTTCAGGGATCCAGATGGCACACACCACATGGGCCCAGTGCCCATCACTGGTCTGTTTGAAGGCGCCACCCTTGTTGGGGCAGAGGACGCAATCCACAGGCCGGGAGGGAGACTGTAGGCAGCAGCGGCATAGCCACTGGCCCTCAGGGATGTAGGGGACACCATAGCACTCCTGGTGTACAGCCAGGTTGCAGATATCACAGAAGAGAATGACGTTGCTGTTGTGGCACTCGTCATCCAGGCACACACAGCAGAAAGCATCTTCATCAATGAGTGACTGTTGGGCCCCACTACTGCGACTTTCCAGGTATGACTCCTTCTCAAGCCGGTCCACCAGCAGCTCAAAGGTGTCTGCCGACACCAAACTGTACCCATCTACTCGCCGCTTCTCATTTACCAAGTCCAGCCAGGCGAGGTCCTCTTCATCCATGTCATACTCGACTTCTGCATCCAGATCTTCAGGTGACTTTTCAATGTAGCGGTAGTAAGCAGCAGGCAGTGGGGGTGCTTCTGGCTGACTGCCTGAGTCCACCATGCGGAAGCTGGGTTGCGGGAGGTGGAAGGAAGAGCCAGATGCATGCTTGGAGCAGGACTCCTTCTTTTTGCCCTTGGATGAGGGTTTTTTGGACTTGCCAGGGAACTGAGGCTGCTCACTGTTTTCCTTGTTACTATTGCATTCGGTGATATCCTGGGCAGTCAACTCATCCTCTGTGATGATCTTGAGTGGATCATAGATGCTAATACGATGCAGGCGTCCATCGATGTCCACCTCGACAATCCGCTGGGCCTGGGCATACGTCAGGGTCTCCCGAGTGGGTGAGCACTTCAGACTATAGGGGGACGGGGAGCGCCGGCCCTCGGCATTCGGCCGCGACTTCCTGCGAGGCTTCCTCATGGCACCTGGGAACCAATGAGACACACCTAAGGAGAGAAGGCCAGGAGACTGATGGTTAGGATGGATGCTGGATCCATGGATCCATGCATGCTGGATGGTTAGGCATCTACGCACTCATTTACCATTCCTTCTGAGCAGGTGGCCACTGAGCAACCTGGCTATTTCCTCAGCCTGAACACCCTACCCCTCAGGCATCATTTACAATGGCTTGCTCCTTCACCTCTTCCAAGTCTTTCCATAAACAGTGCTTCTCAGTGAGTCCCTCCCTCTCTGACCATTCTACCCAAAACTGCAAATCCCTTTCCCCCATCAGTCATCTTTCACCCTGCTTTGTTTTTCACTGCTACTTACACTCACCAATTTTTTCTGTGCTATGTAATTTACCTATTTATCATGCATATTTTCTTCCTTCCACTAGAATGTGGGCTTTCCAGGTGGAACTAGTGGTAAAGAACCTGCCTGTCAATGCAGGAGATGTAAGATATAAGAGATGCAGGTTCGATCCTTGGGCTGGGATCCCCTAGAGAAGGACACAGCAACCCACTCCAGTATTTTTGCCTGGAGAAGCCTGTGGGCAGAGGAGCCTGGCGGGGTACAGTCCTTAGGGTCTCAAAGAGCCAGACACAACTGAAGTGACTTAGCCAAACACAACTGAAGTGACTTAGCACAGCACAGTACTAGAATGTAAGGTCCATGAGGGGAAGGATTTTTGCTTGTCTTGTTCCCTGTTGTATCTCCAACAAGTGTTAGCTGAATGAAACGAGAAACCAAACACACGTGATCCCTACCCTTGAGGAGCTCTGTCTGATTGAAGGGACAGAAAAGTACAGATCACTACAGTGAAACATGGGGAGAGAGCTAACGTTCTAATAATGTACATAAGGCTGTGGGACAGCCAACTACGAAAACAGGGGGTGGTGGTTCTTAGGAAAGGAGTAAACAAGAATAGCATCCACTTATAAGCTCTACGCATGAACAGTGTAAAGCCATGAACAGTGGCCCCATGAGGGATCAAAAATCATAGGTCTAGTGCCCTTTCCCAATTGATCTTACCATGATCAGAAACCCTATCCCCTTATCACACTCAGGGGTGAAGGGGGTGAAGGCACCTGAAATGTCTACTACATGTGGTCTAAGCACTTCAAACTACAATGTGCAGGGTATTCTCTGCAAAAGGCAGCATTCATGATGCATTGGCTAGTACATCTCTAAGCAGAAAACCTGGAAGCTCTGGGAGTGGCCTCAAGTAGCCTATATGGGACTCTCACCGGACCCAAGGCCAAGATAATGAAGGTAATATCTGATGTAAACTCTCAATGTATCTGTTACCTCAAAGTCCCTCTCTCCCAAAATACTTCGTCTACCTCTGTGCAACAAGGAGAAAGCTGTAAATTCTTCTCACATTGTTTTCTGGGATGGAGAGAATTATGAGAAGCTCAGAAGGAGCTGTGGTCGCAATTACCGAGGCCATCAGTGCTAGAAAAGACCTTTGAGGATATGATGCTCTGAGGTATAAGCAGAGACTCGGAATGCTATGAACAAGGAAATGATTTTAAGGAGACAACAGAATCTGTCACTTTGGTTGCAAGATCTACCATCTTTATAAAGTGGAAATGGCGATGACAATGTAACACACTTTTCTACAAAGCCCTTTTGCTTTTAATACTGTTCACAACTATTTTGGAAGGTAGAACAGATATCCTCATCCCCATTTTACAGATGAAGAAACAGAATCCCAAAAAGGTATCATTCCATGCAATGCTAGTAAACGATAAAGCTACAATTCAAACCCAGATCTTTTGATCTGCTCAACTCCTCTCACTAGGACGTAAGTACACCACAGAGATGCCATGGTCTGGTACAAAAACAGGCTCTGAGGCAGTCCAGATTCTAATCTTGGCCCAGTGTGACCCCCAAGAAAGTCACTGAATCGTTCTGTGCCTCTCTACTTAATCAGTAAAATGAAA
Organism: Dama dama; assembly: GCF_033118175.1. Classification (NCBI taxonomy): domain Eukaryota; kingdom Metazoa; phylum Chordata; class Mammalia; order Artiodactyla; family Cervidae; genus Dama; species Dama dama. The sequence goes on along the minus strand of NC_083687.1, from coordinate 12,688,554 downwards.
TTAGTAAAACAAATCTCTCAAGGGTTGCTACTTGTTAAAAAGTACTGTTACCATTCTTACTCAAAATGCCTTTGAATCCCAAAGTGTGACTGAAACAAAAACAAACAAAAAGCAACTTTACTGAGACACAGTGCCAGGCAAGCACAAACTGTATTTGGACCCAAAGGAAAGAGAATCATCACAGCAATTCTGTGCAGGTTCCAGGGACCCTTGGCCACTCCTTGCCTTACAAACGCCAGCTCCCCTGGGGGGGGCAGCCCAGGCTAACGGACCTGCTTTATTACCCTCCCCCCCCCTCCTTCGAGGGCGTGGGGACCCCTGCAGAGTAAAAATCTACCTCAGTACTAACTCGAAATGGCCCAGAGAGCAGATGAAGCCCCTCCTTTGTCAAAGCCACGGTATATTCCCCCTCCCTACCCGCTATTCGCTACCTCCTGGGCAACTCGTAGCTCGGGTCTCTCTCAGCCAGGCGGCAATATCTACAGAGACTTCTGTTGTCCTACCCAAGACGCTGGGGGGCAAACTCCAGAGGCGGAAGGGCTGCGGCTGAGGAAAAGGAGTTTCGCCCGCAAGGAGCTTACAGTCTAGTTTTTTGGCGGGAGTTTCTCATCCCACACAGCCGTTCCCACATATACAGCTTCAAATACCTCCCAACACCCTCAGAGGTCTACCTGGCACCCCCTGAGCCCCACCTCGCCCACCCCACACAGGTCCTCGAAGAACGAGCTTCTGCAACTAGACTGTTGCCCCTACACCCCACACGAAATACTCATGAGACAAGGGAGAACCCCAGCCAAGGCTCCCTGCCCCTTTAAAGGGGCACCTCTTCCAGAAGAATCTTGATCCTTCAGAGGAGAAAGGAGGAAAAATAACATCTCCTCACCAGAGGGGAGGGGGCGAGCGCGCCACAGACAGACTGACGCGGAGTCCGACCCTCAGACAGAGAAAGCTAGCGCCTGCGAACGAGCGGGGCGCAGAGGCGAGAGCCCATTGGCCGCCTCACCTACCCGTCAAGAGGAACTGGGGGGCCAAGGGACGTTCAGGGGGTGGAAATCTCCTCTGGTCTGACCAATTGGAGAGTGTGGCGGGGGCGGGGCTCGGTGGCTTGGCTTCCAGGACCGGGGGGAAAACAAGATGGCGGCTGCGGGAGGGGGTCCTCGCTTTTCAGCTCCCCCCCTCACTCGCCTTCTCCTTCCCCGCCGCCACCCTGGCTCCAGGAGAGAGCTTTCGCGCCGCCCTCGTCCCTGTCGGGAAGCCCCTCGCTTCCCTCCCCCACCCCGCTCAATCCCTGGTCTCTGTAGGCCCTGCTGCCCTCGCCCCCGCTCCGTCCGACCCCACTGCCGCCCCCGTTACCTCAGCCGCCGGCCCGGCCCTACCGTTCGGGACCCCTGGGCGCGGGCGGGCCAGCCGTCTAGTAGGTTGGCGCGGCCCGGGGAGCGGAGCGCGGCCTCCTCCCGCGCTGGCCTCCGCGGCCACCGCCGTGCCCCCTCCCGGCCCGCGCTGGGGCCCCGGCCCGGCCGCCGCCGCCGCCGCCGCCACTCCCGGGGGAGGAGGGGGAATGGAGCCGCCGCCGCCGCCGCCGCTGCCGCCACGGAGCCCGGCCGAGGGGAGGGAGGGATCAGCCCCCAGGCAGGATCCGCCCCTCCGGCCTCCCCCCCTCCTCCCGCCACCTCCACCCCTTCCCTCGCTCCCTCTATGGCTCCGCGGGCTCTCCCGCTGAACGGGATCGAGAGCGCGAAAGAGAGGGGAAACGGGGGGGAGAAAAAAAAAAATCCACCCGCCCGTACCCGGCGCGGCGGCGGCCGGGGCGGTGCGGAGCGGAGCGCGGAGCCGCTGCCGCCACAGGGCACGGTCCCCTGCTCGGCCTCACGGTGGCGGTGCGGACGCGGCAGGGGCGCCGAGCAAAGGCGGGATCTGCGCTCGCCGCAGCCCGGGTTCACCCCGGCCCGGCTCGCCTCCTTTGGGGCGAGCCCGACCAGAGAGCTGGAGGACGTTCGGATCCAACTGAGAAAGACACAAGTCCCTAACTCCTCTTAGAGTGGTTGGTCATCCCCTTCCCCCAGCCCTGCGGGGGTGGAGGCTAAGGTTTGGAGCGACAGCCCCTCTCCCCGAGCTAGAGGGTCTCTAAGCCAAGACCAATCACTGAAGACAAAATCGGTCTGCAGGTTTTTTTTTTTTTTTGTGGTGCAGGTGCCTGCACTACTTCTAGAAAGTCGTCCCCACCCCCACCCCCCACCCCCGTGTTCCAGTTCAGAGGACAAAGGTCTATCGATGTCCATGCCTTCCCCCAGTGAGGACACCCGGGGAAGACCTGCCTGCCTCAGTTGTGTACAGGTGAGCGTCTCATTCCCCACCAGACATCCTTTATAAGAATCAGACCTGACTTTTCGCTGTGCCCCGTCCTCTCCCTTCTGGGTTTTCAAAAGCGTAAACATAGAAGTTTGACAGTCTTACTTAAGGACGTCTGGTAACTCGTTTGTCACTATAGACACGGGAAACACCCTCCTTACACCTGATTTGGCTAGGAGTCGGTTACTGTAATGCAAAAGCGGTTTTCTAATAGATGTTCGGCAAATGGCAACTTCAAACTCTCAGGTATCAATAATCAGCCCGGCTTTTGCTTTCGTAAATAAATTTGAGAAAAGGGCGCGTTTGCCACCCCTCTTTTGCCTATAAATTGGAAAGCTTACCGCATATGATTGAAGTCTTAAGCACCAATATTTAACGATGTTTATAAAGGATATATGGATAGACTGCCTTTAAATGTGAAGATGAATGACATGTTTTGAAAGCGATACCTCTGCCCGCGCTCGTGGTGTAGCTTGGTGAGACTCACAGTTTCTTACTTGGTTCTGATGATCAACAACACAGATTGTAGAGTCAGAGGATGAAGAATAAAGGCTTTAGGACCCAAGTCTTCCAAATGTTTGAAATGAACAAACTGCTACTTTTGAAGTATAGATGTTTATCATTCTAAGGAATGTAAACATTGTGTTTTGAATTTGAAAGTTTGATAAAAGTAAAGACGCTTATTTGTATAACAAAGATGTTTTCCTGATTACATGATAGCACCTTCTGGCAAAGTAATAGCAAAAATACTTCATTAACCTTTTTTTTTTTTTCTTTTCAAGAAAAAGGGAGTGGCTTGTGAAGCTAAGCTAGGGCAGGGCATTGTTTTGAAAGCTGTGACGGTAAAATAGTATGAATTAACGTCAGCTGTTTAAAGGCTAAGGGGAATAATCATTTGGAGGGGAAATGTGGAAGAAAAGATGATTAATTGTAGAAAGGAAAGCCCCAGAGACAAGAGAATATTACAATTACTTCTAGTTAAAGAATAAAGAAGTCTAATAGAAGCAAGAACACTGAATTTCATCCCTTGTTCTTTTAAAATATGAAATATAACCATTTCTACATATAACTAGTAACTTATTTCTTGATGGATGTTCTCAAATTTTATTTAACACAATTCTCATTGGTGTGATTGGGAGCTAACTTTTTCCACTAAAGTTAGTGAAAAGTACTTTGAGGAAAATGTATTTAAATGATTTTAAATGCTGTTGAAAATGCACTGTTAAGACTATACATATAATTTCCAGGTTTTTCTATTCAAAGATTTCATAGAAAGACCTTACATTCAGCCTAAATGTTTCTTTTCTATTTTCAACTTCCACTTTCTTAATGGTAACATTACAGTTGTCCTCACTTATATTTTTGACATTTGGAATTGGTTTCTGTTAGTATAACTGCATACATAACTAGTTCACTATGATGTAATTTTAAATGTAATGTGGGACAATTATGTCATTAAAAACAAATTTGGAACATGTATCAAAAATCCCAGAGGCACTAAATTTAATTCACTTTAATCTTTGGCTACTTTGAAGTGTTTAAATTCACCAGCCTTTGGCCTTTCCATTAAACCATACAGCAATTAAGTTCAACAGACAGAGACACAGACCTTTGATTCCCAATAGCAGTTTTAAAAATCCTTCATTTTTTAAGTAGAGACTAACTTAATTTTGACTAGGAGATTGTTTTACCACTTAGACCCAAAAAAGGTAACCATGAATACAAAAAGTTTCCCCTCAATTTTTTCTTCCAGCATCTCACAATATCTTTGTCAACAATTTACTATTATTAGTTTACTGAGGCAAGAAACCTCTGAAGGGTCAGATGCAATACCTACTGGATTAATGAAATATATGTGAATAAAAGAGAATAGACTTTGATTGTTAAATTATTTTTAATAGAATATTCTTTCTTTAGACCTTGGCCAAAAAATTCTAAAGCATAAGTAGGAAGAATATGGGAGGTTGGAATCATTGTGATAGTTTTATGCTGTGATGAAATGCTTTCTAAGAATATAGTTTGCTTAGAAAAATTAAAAAAAAAAGTAGCTGTGCTAACAAAAGGCTTTAAACTGAATACCACACCCTCTAAATTTAATTCCATTCATTTATTCCTGTAACAGACATTTATTGGACACCTCCTGTGTGTCCAACACTGTAAAAGTTGCTTTGGAAACTAATGACAAAATTTCAACCTATAAAGGGCACAGTGATCATATGTAAACATAGAGTCTTTTTTTTTTCTCCCTTAAGTAGTATGCAATCAAGATGGTAGCTAGAAATAATTAGAAAATATATGCAGGAGAAATTAGATAAAGCAGTGAACAGTGTAGGGCTACTACTATTCAAATGGAGGATAGGAGACTTCTTTTAGCCTGGTCCTAAATAGTGATGGATGTGACTTGGTGAAAAGAATATAGAATGACATTATTAGGCTGGTGCCAGGGCAGCCCAGGCAAAGGGACAATATGCAGGAAATGATAAGGAAATTATCCTCGCTGGTCTCTATGGGGAAGATGTTGAGAGAGAAAAAGTTGAATTGGATATGAGATATGGCAAGGGTCTAGGGATAATAAAAATAATACCTCACACTTACTTGCAAGGTACTGTGCTTAGTGCTTTACATACATATTATTTAATATCTTCATTGAACTTAGAAAACAAACTAGTTTAATTAAAGGAAATCTGTTGGTTCTCATAACCAGAAAGTCCAGGGGTGCATCTGGTTTTAGGTAAGGTTAAGTCAAGAAATTCAGATTATGTCATTGGGACATAGTCTCTTGCAGTCTCTCGGCTAGCCTGAAATAATAGCTGTGGCCAAAAGGACATGATACTCTGATGAGGCTGTGGTCATTGTTCACTACCAGAACCAGAGGATGTAGGCATGAGATAATTCTCCAAAGAGATAGTGGCCACTTTTAGAAAGTAGGTCCAGTATGCTTGCTGTATCTCATTTATCAATCTGTAACTCTATGAAATTATTATCATGGTCCCCATTACACACAAAATAAACTAGAGCAGGCAAAGTATTAGGTAAACTAGAAGGAATTTACTTTAGATAATTAAGTGGTGTGAAAATAAAAGGATGCTAACCAGAGTGGTGGAAGAGATGGTAGAAAAAGAGGAGGGAAAGGAAGGGTCAAATCAGAAGACAAATCAACAGTTGTTTTTTTTTTTTTTTTTTAATGATTGGACATAGGAACAAAGGAGAAGATCAAAGATGAATCTAAGAGAAAAAAGAAGGAATCTAAACGCAAATTTAGGAGATTTTGACAATGCTGGTAGGGTCATTGCAAAGTAAGAGGTGGCAAAGTGTTACTCAGAAGTTCCTTTTGGGTCTGAGGGTCTGAGGATTGAGGGAATGATGTCAGCTCAGTTTCTCTGGAGCCTCTTTTAGTGACACTAAAATACATATTCATTCAGTAATTATCTGTGAGCTGCAGGTAAGATTCTATTTTATGCCTGTGAAGAGTACAAAGGTAAAAAGGCTACACTGTCACACTTGAAGTCACTTAAAATCTAATCACAGGAATAAAACAAGTATATTAATAACCAGAACATGCAATAGCATGTAAGCACCTTGGGTGAGATGCAAGCAAAGTGACATGAGAGTTAGATATGAGAGAGAAGAGGGCAAGGCTCCATGAAAAAGGTGTCAGTTGAGCTCCACCTTAAAGCTTGGGGAGGATGGCAGAGGGAGTGTGATCCAGGCTAAACACCAACATGAGCAGAGAAAGGTGAGATAGCACAATATTGATTCAAGGAACAGTGGGTTACCCTGTTTGACCAAAAATGGGAGATATGACAGTAAAGACTGGAAGAATAAAACAAAGTCAGAACATAGAGTCTGTTATGTAGGGAACTGGATGTGAGGGGCAGTGGTTCCTCATGATTTTTAGAACAAGGAAATGGTTTGACTAATTCATGCTTTAAAATCCAGTCAGGCAAGAGAGTATGATACAATATGGTTTAAATTATCCAGCTAGTATGGCTGACATTATCCTCTCGACTTGAATTCTGGCTGGAACATTTTACCGTATACTTAGCGAAATACTAAACCACAAACCTGAAAATAAAAAGTATGTGGCAAGTGTAAACTGTTCAACCTGATTTAATGTCCTTTCATTTTAACCTTTGATTAGCATTTCTGTTAAGCCCTAAACCTTTTTTAAATTTTAATGTACTTGTTTTTGACTGTGCTGGGTCTTCGTTGCTGTGTGTGGGCTTTCTGTAGTTGCAGTGAGAGTGGAGGGGCTACTTTCTAGTTGCAGTGTGTGGGCTTCTCATTGCAGTGGTTTCTCTTGTGGAGCACGGGCTCTAGGCAAGCAGGCCCAGTAGTTGTGGCTCACGGGCTTAGTTGCTCTGCAGCATGTGGAATCTTCCTGGAGCAAGGATCGAACCCCTGCATTGGCAGGCAAACTCCCAACCACTGGACCACCAGGGAAGTCCAGGTCCTAAACTTTTAATCATGTGTGAAGTCAGGACACCATGAAATATGTTATTTCCATATTTTAACAAAAGAAAAGGGTCAGTACCTTGCAAGTAGCCATCTACTAGGTATAATTTTACTAAAGAGAGAAAATACACAAAAATAAGAGCTTTTAATAATAAAAATAGCATCTACCAAAGCACAAGCTATATTTTAACGAAATCCCTCTAGGTGATTCATGTGTGTGAGGATTAATTTTGTGTGTCCACTTAATTGGGCTAAGGGATAACTGGTGAAACATTATTACTGGTAGTCTGTGAAGGTGTTTCTGGAAGAAGTTAGCATTTTAATTGCTAGACTGAGTAAAGAAGATCACCCCTACTAAAGGGGGTGGGCATCATCCAATCTATTGAGGGCCTGACTAGGACCAAAAGGTAAAGGAAGGTTGCATTTGCCCTCTGGTTGAGCTGGGACATTATCTTCTGCCCTTGTACATTGGTAGTCCTAGCTCCCACGCCTTTGGACTTGGCTGAATCATACCAGCAGCTATCCTGGTTCTCCAGCTTGCAGATGACAGATCATGGAACTTCCTTGCCTACATAATTACTTGAACCAATTCCTATAATATCTATTGGTTCTGTTTCTCTGCAGAACCTAACTAATACAATGTGCATATTAAAGTTAAGTAGCAGTGAATTAGAGGATAGTCGATAATCCCAGGATTAAAGTGTGTTAAGGTCCTTGCATTGTCTGGGGAAAGGGAAAAGCTCAAGGGTTAATATTTGCTTTTAATTAGTCAAGATTATCTGTCGTAATGTATGATTCCATATATTTGAAATTCTTGAAAATGCAGACTAATCTGTGGTGACAGAAAGTAGATTGGTGGCTACCTGGAGGTAGAGGAGAGGACTGACTATAAAAGGAACATGTGAGAACATTTGGGAGTGTTGGAAACATTCTATAAATTGATTGTGGTGGTAGAGAAACATTGGTCAGAAGTTATAGAACTACTGGATAGCCGTAATGTATTTTACATAAATTGTACCACAATTAAGTGATTAAAAAAAGGCTACTTGTTGTAATGTTTTTGTTGTTGTTGTTTAGTCACTAAGTTGTGTCCAACTCTTTTGCAACCCCGTGGACTGTATAGTCCACCAGACTCCATTTCCATGAGATTTCCCAGGCAAGAATGCTGGAGTGGCTTGCCATTTCCTCCTTCATGGGAATCTCCCTGACTCAGGGGTCTAACCTGCATCTCCTGCTTGTCAGACAGAAACCCTGTAATGTTTAGACTAACCATTAAAAGAATGAAAAAAAGAAGATATAACTCACAAACTAGTAGAGAGGAAAAAAGGAATAATACACATGCAACCAATCTAAAAGAAGATAAAGAAAAAGGAACACAAATAAGCAGTAAACAAAAATAAATAATAAGATGTTGGCAGATATTGTATAAACTCAAGTCTACTCTGTAGAATGAACAGGCTACAATGAGAGGGACATTTGGGGGAAAGCTTAATGATAGATGGTTAAAATGTGTGGATTGAGCACATGCATTTACCCCAGAACTTCACTTAATATGTTAGTAAAGCCTTAAAAAACCCGTAAGATAATAAAGCCCATAGAATAAAAAGAAGAGGGGAAAGAAACAACAGCAGATGAGAACTGTCAGTAAAATTTTGGAGAATAGAAGATGGAAGAACAAATAAGAAAGCTAGAGCATAAGTCTGCAAAAAGGACTGGTAAAAATCAGCTGGTTCACGTTAGATACACTAGAAAGGCTTAGAAGTAGGAAACTGCAGTAATTCTGAAGAATTGTGTGTGCTGGGGAGGAAGGTGGTAGTGAGATGTTGGTAAAGGCTTGGAGAGTAGGCCTGAAAGTAGGATTGGCTGAAAAATCTTTGAAAGGGTGGTTAGATGCCACCAGATCACCCCAGTACTCCTTGGAGATTTGCCACCTCAGAAGATTAAGCTAAGGAAATCTGGACTTGGGGATTCCAGTCACCAATGAGGGCAGAGACAAAGTGCCATTCTGAAAATGGCAGTTAGAATGGTACTCTACACACTGAATGATGAGACACCCCTTCCTCACCTCCTTCCCCTTCTCAGGGCTGATGAAGAGGAAGGGGAAAGCTGATACAAATTGCTGGGATCTGGTGGTCTAGAAGGGGGCTGAGAAAAAAATCCCATGAAAATATTTTTAGTTGGTTTATCCTTTCAAGTGAGGAATTGAAAAAAATGTTTTCATAAGATCAAAATCCTCAGTGGCCCAGCCTCTTCCCACACCTCACATTTTAGAACACTGGGAAGCCAAGTGTATATTAGAATCTTGCTATTCAGATTGCTGTCCAAGAACCAGTACTACTGGCATCCCCTGGGAGGTGGTTAGAAATGCTGACTCTCAGGCCCCACTCCAGACCTACCAAACCAAAACATGCATTTTACAAGATTCCCCCAGGTGATTTATATGCATATTAAAGTTTGAGAAGCAGTAGGTTAAAGGATATTAGAGAATTCCAGTATTTCTCTCTGAAAGCAAAGTCCTATTTACTAATGTTTGTGGAGGAACAGTCCCAATTAAAAAAAAAAATAAAACTTGCCACCTTTTGCCTTGTACTGAAACCTACCAGATACCAAAATACTTCCTCCCTTCTCCCAACACACAGTTTTAAACAACTTTTTATTACTTCACTCAAAGTTGAGTAGACAGTCAATAAACAACAGTTATATGAGGTAAATCTCATTAGCGTCATAGCCCAAAACAAAGTAACAGAGGGGAAACAGAAAATCAAGTCTTAACAAACAAAAATGTCAGTCTCAAGGAGTACCAGCCATGAAGTGGGAACATGGTAATATTTAGAAAGAAGTGGGGGAGGGAAGAAGGGAGACAGAAAAGATGCTGTCCAAAAAAAAAAAAAAAACCTTGAAAATTTAAAACAAGAAAATATGAAAGATTTTCAAAGATACAATGAGATATTTGGAAGGTGAAGTTGAAGTCTCAGAGAGTAGAGGGAAAATAGGAAAGTAAAGAGAAGAGAAAAGAGAATTTGAGGATGAATTCAGGACACACAACATCCCATTTATAGTAATTCTAGAAAGGAAATGATTGATTTTCCCAGAAATGAAGGTCTTGAGTTTCCAGAATGAAAGACTTCCCCCAGTACCCTGGTACAATGAATGCAAAAAGATCTTAAGAACACTAGTGATAGAAAAAGAGAGGATCCTAAAAGCTTTCGGAGAGAAAAAGCAGGTCACCTAGAAAAGATTATGAATCCAAGGATACCAGGTTAGAAGGCATCAGAATAATCCCTTCAAATGCTGAAAGAACATTGTTTTCCTGTATAGAAGTCTATACCTTGCCAAAATGTCTGTCAAGTGTGGGAATAGTATAAAGACATTTTCAGACTTTCGAGGTCTCATTTATCTATTCTTTCTCAGGAAGCAACTAGATGATATTTTCAATAAAAATGATGGAGGGGGGGAAATCTAGAAAAATTAAAATCATGGTATCCATGAAATGTGTATGCTGTGTGCTAAGTCACATCAGTCGTGTCCAACTCTGTGTGACCCTGTGGACTGTAGCCCACCAGGCTCCTCAGTCCATGGGATTCTCAAGCAAGAAAACTGGAGTGGGTTGCCATTTCCTTCTCCAGGGGATCTTTCCGACTCAGAGATTGAACCCATGTCTCTTAAGTCTTCTGCATTGGTAGGCAGGTTCTTTACCACTGGCACCACCTGGGAAGCCATCCATGATATAGGATCCCCAACTATGATGAAAGGAAAGTTGTTTAGCAGGCTTAGAGTGCAACCATTGCAGTTGGAGAATTCCAGAAATGATTGGAATGGATAATTTACCAGATATATTTGACCATATAAGAGGAGGCTTTCAGTACTGAGAAAGAGTTTAGAGAAATGGCAACCCACTCCAGTATTCTTACGTGGGAAATCCTGTCCATGGGATTGCAAAAGAGTTGGACAAGACTTAGCAACTAAACAACAACAATAATAAAGAAAATTAAAATTTTTAAATAGGCAGTTATTAATTCTAGGAAGGACAACCCATGTGAAAAAGATTTCACTTGTGCCTATATGGCTCATTTGCAAGCATTTATATAATCATGATAATGAAAAACAATAGAGATTTAACTAAAAATTATGATAAAACTTTGGTGAGCAGTAGCAGATAATAAGTTAAGGCTTCATTATCTGTAGTTGAAGTATAATTATATATATTTTTCATTTATTTTTATTAGTTGGAGGCTAATTACTTTACAATATTGTAGTGGTTTTTGCCATACATTGACATGAATCAGCCATGGATTTACATGTGTTCCCCATCCTGATTCCCCCTCCCACCTCCCTCCCTGAAGTATAATAAGTTGAAAACTCAAGAACTGATAGTAAATGTGTGTTATTTAGAAATGGAAGTTAAATACTGGGAGAAACTACTAAAGAGTTTGAAATTGTTGGTTGTGGATTGGGAGAGAAGGAGTTGGGCTAGAGTAGTGATCTCTGGTTTTATTTTTAATTAACTTATTTGTTTATTTTTGATTGCCTTGGGTCTTTGTTGCTGCACATGGCCTTGCTCCAGTTGTGGCGAGCGGAGGCTTCTCTTCTCGTGGAGCACAGGCTCTGGGCATACCGCCTTCAGTAGTTGTGGCTCGAGGGCTCTAGAGCGTGGGCCCCAGAGTAGTTATGATGCACGGGCTTTAGTTGCTCCACAGCTTGTAGAGTCTTCCCGGACCTGGGATCAAACCGGTGTCCCCTGCATTGGCAGGTGGCTTCTCATCCATGGTACCACCAGGAAAGTCCTGGTTTTATTTTTAAGCCTTAGTATTATTTGACTTTTAAAAAACTTGTAAGTTCATAAAAGTTAATGTGAAATATACTTAAGTGATATTACTTCAAAAGTAAGTGAATGGATTGAAGAGTGGCTATAATAAATTGGCTTTCCAATTCAAGGTGTCAGAAAGAGTATGTGTTATGCAGAAAAGTTACTGGGTTGGCCAGAAAGTTTGTTCAGGTTCCTCTATAAGCTGTTACCAGAAAACCCAAACGACCTTTTTGGCCAACCCAGGATGAAAGTAGCAGACCTGACTGCTGTCCTTTGAAATGCCTGCTTACATGGGTGGCATCTGGGAGCTTCCTGGATTTCAGGAAGGTTCTCACCACCCTCACTGATAAGAGTGGTTCACTGTGCCCAAACTATTTGTGCAGACAGTACAGTTTACCGTAGCAATCTGCTTTCCTTCTGGAGTACATGTCACCAGGCAGAGGGTATCTTTGTGACCAACCCCCATAAAATCTCTGTTCAGTCTCTAATGAGCTTCCCTGGTAAACAACTTTTGGCATGTGTTGTTACAACTCATTGTTGAGGGAATTAAGTGCATCCTGTGTGAGAGAGAACTCTTGGAAGCTTGGTCTTCGTTTCCTCCAGACTATGCCCCATGTGCCTTTTTTCTTTGCTGATTTTACTGATTTTGTTCTGTATCTTTTCTCTGCAATAAATCATAACCACACATACAGCTGCATGTTGAATCCTGATTCCTCCTAGCAAATCATTGAATTTGGAGGTGGTCTTGAGGACCCCAACAAACATTTTATTTTTTTTTACTCCAAATACCCATTAAAATATTAGTGTAATTGCAAGATGTGTGCTTGCAAGCAATAAAACCCACTTCTCGCTGTCTCAGGGAAAAAAATAGCATTTATTGGAAGGGTTGAAGCAAGGGCTCTCAGAATTGAAAGGAGACTGGAGGAGCAAGCTAGAACGTCATTGCCACCACTGCTTATATATAAATAATATCTTAATTTTTTTCCTGTTACTGGTTTTGTGAATACAGTTTATTGTTGCCTGTCCATCTTACATTTGGCCACCTTGATAAACTTTCTTATCATTTCTAATAATGTGGTTGGTTCTTAAGGGTTTTCTCTATAGATAATGATATTATCTCTAAGTGGTAGTTCTGGTCTTCCCTTTTCAAACATTAGATCTGACCTACCTTCCTCCCCCTTTCTTCCTTTCTTTCATCCCTTCTTCCCCTCCTTCCCTCCTTCCTTCCCTATCTCCCCCCCCCGACCCCCACACCCCTCTCTGACTTACTGACCTTCAGCACAATGTTAGAGGCAGTAGACATCCCTGCCTTGTTACTCCAGTTTTAAGGAAATGTTTCTGACATTTCCCTACTAAGAATGATGTTTGCTTTCAGTGTTATGTGATATACTCTAACAGATTCAGAAAGATCATTTCTATTCTCACTTTGCTAAAAGTTGTTTTATCATGATGAGTGTTAAATTTTATCAAATACTTTTTCTGCATCTATTAACATGATAATTGGTTTTCTCCTTTACTCTTAATGTGAAGAATTGGTTCTCTAATATTAAACCATTCTTGTATCTCTGGAATTAACCTGACTTTGTCATGATTTATTATCTCTTTTATACATCACTGATCTGGTTTGCTAACGTTTTAATCAATGTATTTGCATCTAGGGTCACAAGTGAGATTGACTATAATTTGATAGTTTGGGGAATAAAGTTTTATTAATCTCATAGAATGAGTTGGAAATATTTCCTCTTTTTCAATTTACTGAAAGAGTTTGTATATGAAACGAACTGTCGGAAAGTTGGAATATTTTTCTAGAATTTTGTTCATATAAGTTTTGCAAAATGTTTTCTTTTAAATCTCTGCTGCACCTATAGTTATGTTCCCCTTTGCACTACGAGTATTTTTTCTTCTCTTCTTTCCTATCCCTTTTACCGCAAGTCTCCATCAATTTTATTAGTTTTCTCCCCCCAGATCGCTAGCTCCTGGCCTTGTTGATCATCTCTAGTTTATTTTTTCTGATTGTTGCTCTAATCATTTTAATCTGCTTCCTTTCTCTTTATTCTGTTATTTTTCTAACAAGTTAGGTCCCTAGTTTTTTTTTTTTTAATTTTCAGACTTTTTTCATTTTTAATATAAGCATTCAAGATGATAAGTTTAGCTTGAATTACCACTGTTGTTTGTTTCTCAAGTCTTGATATACAGTATTTTTATTATTGCTCAATTCTAAATATCTTTATGCTTCTATTATGATTGTATATTGGATCCAAGTGTTTGAAGTGTGTGTGTGTGTACTAAATTTATGATTTTGTGATAACTGTAGATTCACAAGCAGTTATAAGAAATAATAGAAAGATTCCATGTACATTTTATCCAGTTTCCTCCAATAGTAGCATCTTGCAAAACTACAGGAATTATCACAATCAGAATATTGACATTGATTGATGAGAATTCAACTGTTAATATTAGTGAGGATTCCTTATATGTGATGAATGATATCTGTCTTGCTGCTTTCAAGATTCTCTTTGTCCTTGGTTTATGACAGTTTGATTGTGATGTATCTAGATATGGATCTGTTTGGGTTTATCTTATTTAGGATGTGTTGAGCTTCTTGAGTTTCACGCATTTGGGGACATTTTAGGCCATTATTTACCCCCAATTTTGTTGTTGTTGTTGTTTTCTTTCCTTTTGGGACCTCCATTATGCACACATTGGTACACTTAATGGTGTTTTACAGGTGTCTGAAGCTCTGTTCATTTTTCTTTATTACTTTTTTTTTTCTCTTTCTTTTCCTTAGACTGGAGAATCTCAATTGACTTATGTTCAAGTTTTCTGGTTCTTCGTTCTGCCAGCTTGAACCTACAGTCATGCTCCTTTAGTAAAACTTTTCGTTTCAGTTGTTGTACTAAGTTCTTTTTCAGCCACACCACATGGCTTGTGGAATCCCAGTTCCCACCTAGGGATTGAGCCTGGACCGCAGCAATGAAAGTGCTGAGTCCTAACCAATGGACCACCAGAGAATTCCTCTGAAGTTCTTTTTTTATATTGGGATTTATATTTATGTTGGTTCTTTTTTTATAATTCTGTCTCTTTGCTGATAGTCTTTATTTGGTGAGACATTCTTATACTTTCCTTTAGTTCTTTAAACATGATTTCCTTTAGTTCTTGAAACAAATTTATAAAAGCTGATTTAAATTCTTTGTCTAGTGAAGTCTATCCATCTAGGCTTTCTGCCAGACAGTTTCTATTAATTGCTTCCCCCACACACACCATCTCGTTTATGTCATATTGTCCCATTTCTTTGCATGTCTCATGCGTTTTTTGAAAACTAGGCATTTCAATAATATAATGTGGCAACTCTGGATATCACATTCCCCGCTCTTCCCAGGGTTTATTGGTGTTGCTGTTTGTTGTTGTTGTTGCTGCTATTTGTTTTAGTGACTTTCCTGAACTAATTCTGTAAGTCTGTATACATTGTCATGCCTGGCCAGGTATAGTCTCTGCCTGGTTAGTTTAGTGATCAGGTAATGAATGGACAGCTATTCCCTTACATGCTTTGAATTGGTAAGTCTCCTGGCCTTGGTTAGTTTAGTGATCAGGTAATGAATGAACAGCTATTCCCTTACGTGCCTTGAATTGATAAGTCGCATGGCCTTTGCCGGTGTGTGTATATGTATGTGTGATGGTAGGTTATGGGTGTGTGTGTGTGTGATATTAGGGTATAGGGGTGTGTGTGTGATATTATGGTATAGGTGTGTGTGTGGTGTTAGGGTATGGGGTGTGTGTGTGTGATATTATGGTATATGTGTGTGTGGGGTGTTAGGGTATGGGTGTGTGTGTGTGATGTTAGGGTATGGGGTGTGTGTGTGTGATATTATGGTATAGGTGTGTGTGTGGTGTTAGGGTATGGGTGTGTGTGTGATGTTAGGGTATGGGGAGTGTGTGTGTGGTGTTAGGGTATGGGGTGTGTGTGTGTGGTGTTAGGGTATGGGGTGTGTGTGTGTGATGTTAGGGTATAGGGGTGTGTGTGTGATATTATGGTATAGGTGTGTGTGTGGTGTTAGGGTATGGGGTGTGTGTGTGTGATATTATGGTATAGGTGTGTGTGTGGTGTTAGGGTATGGGTGTGTGTGTGATGTTAGGGTATGGGGAGTGTGTGTGTGGTGTTAGGGTATGGGGTGTGTGTGTGTGGTGTTAGGGTATGGGGGTGTGTGTGTGTGATGTTAGGGTATAGGTGTGTGTGTGGTATTAGGGTATGGGGTGTGTGTGTGTGGTGTTAGGGTATGGGGTGTGTGTGTGTGGTGTTAGGGTATAGGTGTGTGTGTGGTGTTAGGGTATGGGGTGTGTGTGTGTGGTGTTAGGGTATGGGGTGTGTGTGTGTGGTGTTAGGGTATAGGTGTGTGTGTGGTGTTAGGGTATAGGTGTGTGTGTGGTGTTAGGGTATAAGTGTGTGTGTGTGGTGTTAGGGTATAAGTGTGTGTGTGTGTGATGTTAGGGTATAGGTGTGTGTGTGGTGTTAGGGTATGGGGTGTGTGTGTGTGGTGTTAGGGTATGGGGTGTGTGTGTGTGGTGTTAGGGTATAGGTGTGTGTGTGGTGTTAGGGTATGGGGTGTGTGTGTGTGGTGTTAGGGTATGGGGTGTGTGTGTGTGGTGTTAGGGTATAGGTGTGTGTGTGGTGTTAGGGTATAGGTGTGTGTGTGGTGTTAGGGTATAAGTGTGTGTGTGTGGTGTTAGGGTATAAGTGTGTGTGTGTGTGATGTTAGGGTATAGGTGTGTGTGTGGTGTTAGGGTATGGGGTGTGTGTGTGTGGTGTTAGGGTATGGGGTGTGTGTGTGTGGTGTTAGGGTATAGGTGTGTGTGTGGTGTTAGGGTATAGGGGTGTGTGTGGTGTTAGGGATGGGGGTGTGTGTGGTGTTAGGGTATAGGGGTGTGTGTGTGTGGTGTTAGGGTATGGGGTGTGTGTGGTGTTAGGGTATGGGGTGTGTGTGTGTGATGTTAGTGTATGAGGGGTGTGTGTGGTGTTAGGGTATGGGTGAGTGTGTGGTGTTAGGGTATGGGTGAGTGTGTGGTGTTAGGGTATGGGGTGTGTGTGTGTGGTGTTAGGGTATGGGGTGTGTGTGTGTGGTGTTAGGGTATGGGGTATGTGTGGTGTTAGGGTATGGGTGTGTGTGTGTGGTGTTAGGGCATGGGGTATGTGTGGTGTTAGGGTATGGGTGTGTGTGTGTGGTGTTAGGGCATGGGGTATGTGTGGTGTTAGGGTATGGGTGTGTGTGTGTGGTGTTAGGGCATGGGGTATGTGTGGTGTTAGGGTATGGGTGTGTGTGTGTGGTGTTAGGGTGTAGCTTCAAGAACCCAGCACACTGTGGGCAGCTCTGCCTTAGTCTCTACTTCCTGCTTGTGCAGAGCCCCGAGGTCTCTCAGCAGTGAGTGAGATTAGGTTCGTCTCAGACCTTTCCTAGGCGTGCACACAGCCCTGCACATACAGGTGGCCTTCTAGATATCCAAGAATATGTTGAAACTTTTCAAATCTTCCTATAGATATCTTACTCCAAAGTTTTTCCTTTTAAGGTTTTGGTCTGCTTCTTCTTTCCCCTCCCCAGTGTTATCACCTAAAGCACCTATGATGTTACACAGCTGCCACTGGTTATGTTCAATAAATGCTCCAGGGAAAAGGGTATTCACAGTGAATGAGCTCTGAGTCAGTTGAAATAAACACAAGCCCTACTAGTGGTGGTTTACAGGGAACTGCTAGGCAAGTCAAATAATGATAGTTATTTGGGGATGGAGCCTTTGAGAAGCTCCAAGCCTGTATCAGCCCTTTCAGTGGCTGCTAGGCTGCTAGTCTTCACGTTGTTGTTCAGTCACTAAGTCATGTCTGACTCTTTGCGACCCCATGAACTGCAGCATGCCAGGCTTCCCTATCCTCCAAACTCCCAGAGCTTACCCAAATTCATCTCCACTGAATTGGTGATACTATCCAACCATCTCATCCTCTGCCTCCCCCTTCTTTTGCCTTCAGCCTTTCCCAGCATCAGGGTCTTTTCCAGCGGGTTGGCTCTCCCCATCAGGTGGCCAAAGTATTGAAGCTTCAGCATCAGTCCTTCCAATGAATATTCAGGGTTGATTTCCTTTAGGATTGACTAGTTTGCTCTCCCTGCAGTCCAAGGGACTCTCAAGAATCTTCTCCAGCACCACAATTCAAAAGCTTCAATTCTTAACTACCAATATTTCATGATATGAGTGTACCACAGTTTATTTAACCATTTACTCATTGAAGGATGTTGAGTTGTTTCTGATTTGGGGAAAACTGAACATCCACCTGCAAGAGAATGAAGCTAGACCACTATCTTACACCATACACAAAAATTAACTCAGAATAAAGACTTGAGACTCCTAGAAGAAAACATAGGCAGTAAGTTCTTTGACATCAGTCTTGGCAATGATTTTTTGGATTTGACACCAAAAGTAAAAGTAAGTTTGATATATATGTCAAACTAAAGAAACTCCTACACAACAAAGGAAACTCTCAACAAAATGAAAAGGCAGACTATCTAATGGGAGAAAATATTTGCAAAGCATAGATCTGACAAGGGCTTAATATCCAAAATATATAAAGAACTCAACTCAATAGCAAAAGATAAAACAATCCAGTTTTTAAATGGGCAGAGGATCTGAATGAACATTTTCCCAAAGAAGACATACAAATAGCCAACTGGTACATGAGAAGCTACTCAACATCACTCTCAGGGGACTGCAAATCAAAAGTACAATGAAATGTCACTTCACACCTTTTAGAATGGTTATTATTAAAAAAAAATCAAGAAGTAACAGGCATTGGTGAGGAGATGGAGAAAAGGGAATCTTCCTAGCCGTGGGAATGTAAACTGGTACAGCCACTATGGAAAACAGCTTGGAGGTTTGTCATAATCAAAACTAGAACTACCAAATGATCCAGCAATTCCACCTCTGGGTATTTATTCAAAGGAAATGAAAATGCTTGAAAAGATATTTGCATCCCTATGTTAATTGCAGAATTATTTGCAGTAGCCAAGAGATGGAAACATCTAAGTGTCTGCTGATGGATGAATGGATAAAGATGTGTTGTATAAGTCAACTGTATATATATGAATATTATTCAGCTATGAAAAAGAAGGAAATCCTGCCATTTGAGACTACATGGATGAACTTTGAAGGCATTATACTAAGTGAAATAAGACAGACAGAAAGACAAGTATTGTATCAATTATATTTGGAATCTCAAACAAACTCATAGAGACAGAGAGTAGATTGATGGTTGCCAGAGATGGGGTTTAGGGTAGACAAAATGATTTAAGGGAGTCAAAAGGTACAAACTTCCAGTTACAAGTAGGTCCTAGGACTGTAATGTCCAACATGTGGAGTGTAGTTAATAATACTGTATTGTATGCTAAGAGAGAACTTCTCACCGCAGGGCTTCCTTGGTGGTCCTGTGCCTAAGACTCCACATTCCCAATGCAGGGGGCCCAGGTTCAATTTCTGGTCCCTCCCACATGCCGTGACTAAGAGTCCTAAGAGTCGAATGCTGCAATGAAAGATCCTGCATGCTGCAACTACGACCCAGTACAACCAAATAAATACTTTTTTTAAAGTTCTCACTACAAGAAAAAAAAATTTTTTTGTAACCATGTATGGTAATGAATGTTAATTGGACTTATTTGGTGATCATTTTGCAGTATATACAGATAATGAACCAATTGTGCACCTGAAACTAATGTTATATGTCAACTATATCTCAATTTTTTTTTTTTTTTAAGAAAAGCATTTTCTTTGTGTTACAGGACTAAGCCAATGGCACAGAGTTATCCATGAAATCAGGTAGAAGGTACAGGTAAGCAATGAGTGGTACATAGATAAGTCTTCCTGAATAGTTTAAAAATCTTAGAACTCTTTTACTCCAACTACCTGGCCTTTTGATTACATACTGTAATTTTCTAGTATTTTAGACCTGTTCTTTTGAATTTAATTTTTGTGGCTAAGTAACAAATTCATGGTGAACTTCCCTGGTGGTTCAGCGGTAAAGAATCCGACTGCCAGTGCAGGAAACGTGGGTTTGATTCCTGGGTTGGGAAGATCCCCTGGAGAAGGAAATGGCAACCCACTCTGGTGTTCTTCCCTGGGAAATCCCATGGACAAAGGAGCTTGGCATGCTACAGTCCATGGGGTCACAAAGGGTTGGATATGGCTTAGCAACTAAACAGCAAACTGCCCATAAAGGTGAAATTTGGGTTGTTTCAGGCTTATTGCAAGCAGTTCTGCTAAGAATAGCTTTATGCACATACTGTTTTGTACACATGGAAGTATATCTGTGGGATAAACCACCCAAAGTAGAATTCCTGTGTCAAAGGCTATATGCATTTGGAAATGAGATAGCTCTCCATAAGGACTCTGCCAGTTGACACTCATATAAACCATGTGTGAGAGGGCCTGTTTTCCCACAGCTTCATCAATAGAACATTTTAGCAAGCTTTTAGATTTTTGCCGCTCTGATAGGTGAAAAAATATCTTGATGTAGTTTTAACTTGAATTTCTGTTATTATGAGAGAGCTTGAGCATTCTTTCATATGTTTAAAGCCATCAACCTGGTAATTGACAAGAGTATGAATGTATTAGTTTGTACATACATTTGTTAAAAATGGCCGAACTGTGCACTTTAAATCTGTGCATTCACTGTGTATAAATTATACTTCTGGTGCCATTTAAAAAATTTATTTATTTATTTGGCTGCATCAGGTCTTACTTGCGGCACATGGGATCTTCATTGCTGTGTGCAGGCTTAGTTGCCCCTTGCCATGTGGGATCTTAGTTCCCTGACCAGGGATCTAAACTGTGTACCCTGCATTGCACGGTGGTTTCTTAACCAGTGGACCACCAGGGAAGTCCATCTAGGACCATTTAAAAAAAAAAAAGATTTTTCTTTCTCTATTTAATGAGTTTGTCAAAAATAATTTGACCATATAAGGTGTGGATCTACTCCTTGACTCTATTACATTGATCTATTTGTGCTTTTGCCAGTGTTACACTGTCTTGATTTTCTTTGCTTTATTATAAGCTTTGAAGGCATGTAGAATAATATCTCCAAATTTACTTTCCTCTTCTAAGGTTATTTTGAGTATTTATATCCTTTGCAGTTCCACATAAATTTTAGAATCAGCTTCTCAATTTCCATAATAAAGTTATGGAGATTTTGATTGTGATTTCATTGAGTCTCTGTATCAATTTAGGGGGAATAGCTTAAACAATATGAGTCTTACAATCCATTAATAGACTATTTTTTCCATGAATGTGTGTCTTTAATTTAACCCAGAAATGTTTTATAGATTCCAGTGCAAAGGTTTTATGCATTTTTATTAAATTACCCTAAAGTATTTTCTGTGTTTTAGATAATCGTATAGATGATCTTTTGCGGGCTATTCTTGTTTGTTTTTCCATAACTTTGGGGATGAAATTGGTCATAAGAAGAAGGGAGGGTGTGGAGAAAAGGGAACCCTCTTGCATTGTTGGTGGGAATGTAAATTGATACAACCTCTATGGAAGACAGTATTGAGATTCCTTTAAAAACTAGGCGTAAAACTACCATATGACCCAGAAATCCCACTATTAGGCATATATCCTGAAGAAACCAGAACCGAAAAACATACATGTACCCCATGGTTCATTGCAGCACTATTTACAGTAGCTAGGACATGGAAGCAGCCTAGATGTCCATTGACAGATGGATAAAGAAGCCATAGTACATATATAAAATGGAATATTACCCAGGCATAAAGAGTAATACATTTGAGTCAGTTCTAATGAGGTGGATGAACATAGAGCAGTAAAGTCAGAAAGAGAAAAACAAATACCATATACTAACACATATATATGGGCTCTAGAAAGACAGTACTGATGAACCTGTTTGCAGAGCAGCAGTGGAGACACAGACGTAAAGAACAGACTTACAGGCATGGTGGCTGGGGAGGAAGGAGAGGGTAGGACAAATAGAGAAAGTACCGTGGAAACATATACACCACCATACGTAAAATAGATAGTCAATGGGAATTTGTATGACTCGGGGAACTCAAACAGGAGCTCTGTAACAACCTAGAGGGACGGGATGAGGTGGAAAGTAGGAGGGAGATTCAAGACGGAGGGAACATACATATACCTATGGCTGATTCTTGTTGATGAATGGCAGCAACCAACACAATATTGTAAAGCAATTATCCTCCAATTAAAAATAATTTTTTAAATAAATCATTTGATATTTTTAAAGGGAAAATCAAAACCTTTTTGATATTGTCTTTAAAACTCAATATTCAAAAAACTAAGATCATGGCATCCAGTCCCATCACTTCATGGCAAATAGCTGGGGAAACAATGAAAACAGTGACAGACTTTATTTTCTTGGGCTCCAAAGATCACTGCAGATGGTGATTGCAGCCATGAAATTAAAAGACACTTGCTCCTTGGAAGAAAAGCTATGACAAACCTAGACACCATATTAAAAAGTAGAGACATTACTTTACCAGCAAGGTCCATATAGTCAAAGCTATGGATTTTCCAGTAGTCATGTATATATGGATGTGAAAGTTGGGCCGTAAAGAAAGCTGAGCGCCAAAGAATTGATGCTTTTGAACTGTGGTGTTGGAGAAGACCCTTGAGAGTCCCTTGGACTTCAAGGAGATCAAACCAGTCAATCCTAAAGGAAATCAGTTCTGAATATTCATTGGAAGGACAGAGGCTGAAGCTGAAACTCCAATACTTTGGCCACCTGATGTGAAGAGTTGACTCATTGGAAAAGACCCTGATGCTGGGAAAGATTGGGGGCAGGAGGAGAAGGGGACAACAGAGGATGAGATGGTTGGATGGCATCACTGACTCAATGGACATGGGTCTGGGTGGACTCCGGGAGTTGCTGATGGACAGGGAGGCCTGGTGTGCTGCAGTCCATGGGGTTGCAAAGAGTCGGTACAACTCAGCAACTGAACTGAACTTATTCAGTAATAAGGTCTATTTTCTGAAGTCTTTTGTGTGCTTATGTGCTTCAGTGTTTTCACTACACTCCCCACCCCACCCCATCCTCATGCTTGCTAGGTCTTACCCATTTCTGTTAGTTTTATTCCTGAGTATTTTTAATTTTTGTTGAGGTAGTGAGTGAGGCCTTTCCTTTCAGTGTATTTTCTGATTATTATTTGCATATGTGAAAATTACTTATGTTCTACTTTACTGGATTTTATTATTATTGATAGTAGTTTTCAATTGATTATCTTGCATTTTCCATGTGTATAGTCACATCATGTGCAAAGAGTAATATTACCCCCTCCTTTCCAATTTCTGTACTCTGAACTCTTTTCAGTCTTCGCCCATTGTGTTGGTAGTATCTCTTGTATAATATTAATAACAGTCTTGGTAGTAGACAGACTTTTCCTGATTTCAATTAAAATGCTCCTGCTGTTTCCTCATTAAGCATTATATTTGTTTGGGGGATATAAAGAAGAATCTATCCCTATTTTTTAGAGGATTTTAAAATCAAGGATGGTTTGTTGAACATTATCAAAGCTTTCTTAGTATCTGTGAAAATTATATCCTTATATTGAACTATCTTTGTATGTTTAAAATAATCTTACTCGATCATAACGTGTTGTCTTTAATGTATTCCTAGTTTTTGTTTTTGATATATGTTACTTAGTGTACTTAGGCAGTATTTGTATGATCCTTTTCTCTTGAAGGTAGACATATATTTCATATACTATATATGAAATATAATAGAGTGTATCACTCCCATGACTATGTTTATGTTATGTGGCAAAGACTAAGAGATTTTGTTGATGTAATTAAGTCCCTAACCTGTTGACTTTTGAGTTGATGAAAGGGAGATTACTTTGGATAAGCCTTACCTGATCAGGAAAAGGCTTTAAAAGAGAGTTTAGGGCTTTCTCTGAAGTCAGAGCTTTCCTGCTGCCTTTGAAGATGTCAACTGCCTTGAGTTTATAGCCACAAAGAAATGATTTCTACCAACAACCATGTGAGCTTGAAAAAGAATGTGATCCCCAGATGAGAGTGCAGCCTGACTGGCACCTTGATTGTTGCCTTGTGAGACTCTGAAGACCCAGCTAAGCTGTGTTCAGACTCCTAAGCAATGGAAACTATGAGATAATAACTGTATATTGTTTTAAGTTGCTGTATTTGTGGTAATTTATCTCATAGCAGTTTACAACTAACACTCAGTATTTTTGCATAAATACTCAGAAGTAAGAGTGCTCTGTAATTTCCTTTCTCATCAGATTTTGGTATTGATGTTATACCTACTTTATAGAAATAACTTGGAAGTTTTCTTCATTTTCAATCTCTTGAAATAGCTTCAAAAAGCATTGGGAATTAAGCATTAGACTTCTTAAAGGCTTGATAGCACTTCCTTGTGAAAGTGCTGATTTTTTTTTTAATAGAGGTGTTCTTTAAAAACTATCATATTTTTATTTTCTTCTTATTTGATCTATTTTGATAAATTATATAATTCCTCACAAGTGATATATTTCATATAGGTTTTCAAAATTGCTTACATAGGGTTAAACAAAAAAAAATTTTCCTTTTTTTTTGGCCAAGCAGCTTGTCCCTTGTGGCTCAGCTGGTGAAAAATCCGCCTGCAATGCGGGAGACCTGAGTTCAATCCCTGGGTTGGGAAGATCCCCTGGAGAAGGGAAAGGCTACCCAACCCAGTATTCTGGCCTGGAGAATTCCATGGACTGTATAGTCCATGGGATCGCAAAGATTCAGACACGACTGAGTGACTTTCACTAATCACTGCAGATGGTGACAGCTGCCATGAAATTAAAAGACACTTGCTCCTTGGAAGAAAAGTTATGACCAACCTAGACAGCATATTAAAAAGCAGAGACATTACTTTGCCAACAAAGGTCCATCTAGTCAAAGCTATGGTTTTTCCAGTAGTCATGTATGGATGTGAGAGTTGGACTATAAAGAAAGCTGAGTGCCGAAGAATTGATGCTTTTGAACTGTGGTGTTGGAGAAGACTGTTGAGAGTCCCTTGGACTGCAAGGAGATCCAACCAGTCCATCCTAAAGGAAATCAGTCCTGAATATTCATTGAAAGAACTGATGCTGAAGCTGAAACTCCAATAGTTTGGCCACCTAATGCGAAGAACTGACTCATTCGAAAAGACCCTGATGCTGGGAAAGATTGAAGGCAGGAGGAGAAGGGGATGACAGAGGATGAGATGGTTGGATGGCATCACTGACCCAATGGACATGAATTTGAGTAAACTCCAGGAGTTGGTGATGGACAGGGAGGCCTGGCGTGCTGCAGTCCATGGGGTCACAAAGATTCGGACATGACTGAGCAACTGAACTGAACTGAACTGTGGGATCTTAGTTCCCTGACCAGGGATTGAACCTGGTCCCTCGGCAGTGAAAGCATGGAGTCCTAACCACTGGACTGCCAGGGAATTCCCAACAAAGTAATTTTTAAGTGATTCTCTATAAACTTTTTTTTGTTTCCATGGTTATTTCTTATTTTTGTGTATTTGCGCTTTCTTGCATCTTTTCTTCCTTAAGTTAGGACGTTTTCCTACACACTCACCTTTTCTGTTTTGGTTCTTTTTGTTTTCTAACTTATTAATTTCAGCTTTTCCTTTTTATTTTTAATATTCCTTCTCCTGCTTTTGTGCCATCTCTTCTTTGATTTCTTGCATTTCTGCTATGAAGACTTTCTTAATTGAAGTAATTGAGTGGTTTTTTGTTGTTGTTTATAGTTAATTTTCGGTTAGATTTTTAAAATTTGTTTCTTGTCTGGTTCTTCATCTTTTAACTTTTGCTCTTTCTTTCCACCTTTTTTCTTATCATATCTTTGTAATAATAATGTGCCAGTTCCTTTTTTTTATGGCTCTTTATTCAATAAATGAGTTGGATTTTTCTGGCCCAGCAGTTTGTAAGAGATTTGTTCTGTGAGTGTATTGTGTGGGCATTTTCTAAGATCTGCCACCTCTAGGTCATTTCTCTTTTCTCCCTTTATCTTTCGTGTACTTCTATCCACACAAGCTTCTGACCAATTGCCTTCTGCCTGGTGGTTTCCAGTGCTCTCATCTCTTGTGGTGTATAAAGGATGTAGGTTGCTCACTTCAGGATGAGCCCATTACCCACAGGAAATGTAGTTTTACTAATATTTTCTGAGATCTGTCACCTCTGGCCTCTTTCTGTTCACTTAATCCCCATGGTATCTACTTGATCCTGGTGCGGCTTCTGTGATGCCTCTGGCAGCAGTTAGGCATTTTTGACTTATCCAGATATCTGTCACTCAGCTTTCCTGAAAACGGAGTTAATGGGTTCTTAATCCTCCATATATCTTACAGTTTTTGAAAGATATCTTAAAGAAGAGAGAAATTGCTTTCACCAAGCCCTCTTTACGACAAGCCTTGACCTTTTATTAACTCTACATACTAAATATTTTCATTATCACTGTACAAAATGTTTGCTCAGATTTGCCTACATCTTTTCTTTTTTTTTTTTTTAAGCCTTCCACTCTTTCTTGCATCGCAGACCTTCTCATTGGGATCTTTTTCCCTCTACTGTAATTATATACTTTAGAAATTCCTTCAGAGAAGGCTAGTTGGGTTTTGTTTATCTGAAAATATCTTTAGTTCATGGTTTTTCTTGGAAGATAATTTTATGGTTATCAGGTCAGGCTGAGAGCTATTTTCTCTTGGCACTTTGGGCACTATGCCAATAGTCTAGAATTTACTGTTGCTGTTGAAAAGTCTGCTATTAGTCAGATTGTTGTTCCTTTGTAAGTCATCTGCCTCTTCTCTTGAGTTGCTTTTGAAGCCTACTCGTTGTCTTTGATGTTCTGAGTTCTACTATATTGTGCTTAGATGTGGTTCTTTTTTATTTATCTTGCTTGGTATACATTCTACATTCTCTATTAGAGGATTCAAGTCTGAAAAACTCTCATTAATTGCTTTTCCAAACATTGCTTCTCTCCAGTCTCTTCTTCTGTGACTGATTAAATTACATTAGACCGTCTTGTCCTATACCCCATATCCTTTTAAGCACTCTTTTGGAGCTTTTCAGCTTCTTATCTCTCTGTGTTCCAGTTTGGGTCTTGTTTTTCACTCATAGTATGATGGCATTTTTATTTCTTTAAGCATTTCATGTATTTAAAAAGACTGTGTCAAGTGAAAGATGCCAGACACAAAGTGTCCAAGTCCATATTAATGACATTCTGTAAAAGGCAAAAGCATAGGATCAAAATTCAGATCAGTGGTTGCCAAGGACTGGGAGTTAGAGGAGCAAATTGACTTCAAAGGGGCATGAGGGAACTTTGGAGATAA
Organism: Dama dama; assembly: GCF_033118175.1. Lineage (NCBI taxonomy): Eukaryota > Metazoa > Chordata > Mammalia > Artiodactyla > Cervidae > Dama > Dama dama. The sequence goes on along the minus strand of NC_083687.1, from coordinate 12,661,591 downwards.
AAGGAATATTTTATGTCTTAATTGTGGTGGTGGTTATATGACTGTACTCCTGTCAAAATTCATTGAACTGTACACCTTAAAAGGATGAATTTCAGTGTAGTAAATTATATCTCAATAAACCTGGTTTTTAAAAATTGTATAATTAACCACAACTTACTTGCCAAATGTAAATAATGGAAGTGGAGAAGAGGAAGGAAAAAATTCATTAAAATGTATAAATGCATACACAGCAATGAAAGAAATATGGCTAGAGGTGATGTCTTTATTTCCTGTAACAGCTTATGAGGGTGCAGTTGGCGTGTATGACTTTCGCCTTCTGTAATTTATGCCACATTTGCTTTGCCCTCACAGAGGTACTCAGTGATTTGGGGTTTCATATCAAATTTACCTTCACAAGGCATCTAGCCCTTGATATTCTGTTCTTTGTGGGTGTGGTGGTCTTAACATTAGCTTTTCCCACTTGATTAGGTAGTATAAGTCCTGCTCTAGAATGACAGATCGGAGTTAAGATTCTCTCATGCCCAACTTTGAAGCTATAACTTTTTTACTTTGATTGTCAAGATTCTTTAGGATCAGTTCCCCTAGCTAACACAGTGACCCCCTTTTTCACCTCATTGTTTGTGGCGTAAAAGCCCCAAATGACCAACATTGGAAACATTTTTTTCCCCTTATAAGGTGTTGGAGAAGACTCTTGAGAGTCCCTTGGACTGCAAGGAGATCCAACCAGTCCATCCTAAAGGAGACCCATCCTGAGTATTCACTGGAAGGACTGATGTTGAAGCTGAGACTCCAATACTTTGGCCACCTGATGCAAAGAACTTACTCATTTGAAAAGACCCTGATGCTGGGAAAGATTGAAGGTGGGAGGAGAGGGAGATGACAGAGGATGAGATGGTTGGATGGCATCACCGACTCAATGGACATGAGTTTGAGTAGGCTCTGGGAATTGGTGATGGACAGGGAGGCCTGGCGTGCTGCAGTCCATGGGGTCGCAAAGAGTCGGACACTACTGAACGATTGAACTGAACTGAGTAGTATAAGCTCTTGTATCCCCAGGCCCAAGTCAGCAGAGTCCCAAGTCACAGAGATAAGGAGCAATTATTTGGTAGGTCATTTCACTTAATATTGAGAGGCTATCCCACTTCCACCTCATAGTTTCCATACCTGCAGTTAGAAGAAGCAATGTGTACTGATATGTTGCTTTATAATTTCAAACATATAGTACATCCTTCAGGCCAGCACCCCAACCTCATGAGGTGTTGTCTCAGTTGGAGACTCTCCTAGATCCTCAATAGGCCGCTCGGCTGTGCTGTACGGCAAGCTGCTGGTCTAGGCGTGGAGAGAGCATGAGATGCCACTGCATACCCGTTAGGATGGCCACTGTCAGAAAATCAGAAAGCAACAAGTGTTGGTAAGGATGTGAAGAAAATGGAACCCTTTTGCACTGTTGGTGGCAATGTAAAATGGTGTAGCCTCTGTGGAAAACATTATGGTAATTTCTCAAAAAATAAATTACCATATGAGTCAGCAATTCCACATCTGGGTATATACCCAAAATAATTGAAAACAGGATCCCAAACTGATACTTGTGCACCCATATAAGCATAGCAGTATTGTTCACAATAGCCAAACCATGGAAGCAACCCAAGTGTCCATCAGTAGACGAACAGATACAAAAACGTGGTATACACATATTATTCAGACTTGAATTCCGCAATATGGTATAACCTGGAAGAACCTTGAGGACGTTATGGTGAGTGAAAAAAAGCCAGTCCCAAAAAGATGGATATATGATTCCCCTTACATGAAGTACTTAGAATAATCAGAATCATAAGGAAATGGACAGTTACCATTTAGCATGTATCTTACCACAGTTAAAAAATAACCTAAGGGACTTCCCTGGTGGTCCAGTGGTTGAGAATCCACCTTCCAAATGCAGGGGTTGCTGGTTCGATTCCTGGTTTGGGGAATTAAGATCCCCTATCCATGGGGCAACTAAGCCCACGCGTTGCAACTACAAGCCCATCTACCACCTCCATAGACCCAAAGCAGTCAAATAAATATATATTTTATGAAAACTGAGGGGAAAAAGGGGCAATAGAAAAATATCAGTATTAATCCCACACAGAATTATTATAATCAATCTTACGTGGCCTTACATGGCACGATAGTACAGCCAGTGCTTTCTGAGATTTGAGCAAATGGTTGAGGGAAATGCCAACTAATAATATAGATGAGAAATGTTTACTGGAACACCTGATTAGCCAATAATGAAGCAAAACAAACAAAAGAGGCAAAAATTAAAGGTATAGCGAGTGTGTTGCCTTCAGTGACCTGGCTGCTGAGCAGGTGTGAGAACTAGTCCATCACATCCTGCTCACTGTTGCTTGTAACTTAAATCAGTCACTTTGATTCCAACAGAGCTCAGTCGGTAAAGCATCTGCCCGCAATACGGGAGACTTGGGTTCAGTTCCTGGGTTGGGAAGTTCCTCTGGACAAGGAAATGGCAACCCACTCTCGTATTCTTGCCTGGAGAATCCCATGAACAGAGGAGTCTGGCAGGCTACAGTTCACGGGATCGCAAAAGTCAGACACCACTTAGCGCTATCTTCTTTCTTCTTTGGTTAATAGTGGGGCTCTGGGTCTTTGTTTTCCTCATTCTTCCGGGGACTGAAGTCAAGCTTGTTTAGACCCTGCTTCTCTTTGAAGGTTTCGAGCAGGCTCTGTCTCCATCTGAAGCAGCCTTTCTTCACAGCTGTAACCACACACCACACCACCACCCCTGTTACTCTTCCTGCAGCACATTTTGTCCTCTGTTTTACTTTCGTGTGTCACTTTGGGATTTTATACCTGAGACCTCTCGCTTGCACTCTGTTGTGGGTTAAAATGTGTTCCCCAAAATGAGACAGTGAAGTCCTAACCCCTGATACCTGTGACCATGACCTTATTTGGAAGAAGGTCTTTGCAGATGTAATTAGTGAGATGAGGTCACGCTGGAATAAGGTGGACCCTAAATCCACTGGTGTCCTTATAAAGAAGATGGAAATTTGGAAATATATACACACACAGGGAAGATGAGCACATGAAGACAGAAGCAGAAGCTGGAGTGATGTAGCTAATAAGCCAAGGAACGGCAAGGATTGCCGGTAACCACTAGGAGCTAGAAAGAGCCTGGGAAGGAGTCTTCTGCTCCCTAAATTCTTCAGAGGGAGCATGGCTCTGATAACATCTTGATTTCAGACTTCTGGCCTCCAGGAACCATGAGAAAATGAGTCTCTTTAAACTATAAAGTCACCCGGTTTGTGGAAGTTTCTTACCACACCCCTAGGTAACTAATACACACTCTTTGCCTAAGCTTAAGTTAAACATGTCAGACAGAAATTATGTGAATGATTTAGTAGTTTATCTTTGTGAAAGCATACTTAATCAGAAATAGCAGTCAGTTATAAAAATTACCTAACAACAACAAAAATTACCTAACAAGTCCATCAAACATATTTCTTACTGTTACTGTTTTCAAATGAAATAAAATATTGAAAACATGATTGTTAGAACCTTTAGAAACTTAAATTACTCAATTACAAAAGGAGAAGGCAAATAGGAAGAAATTAATTTGTTTTTCATTTCCGATATAAGAGATTTTGTCAGTTTAAATTCTGTAACTGAAATTTTTTCTTACATTTTTCCTTAGTAAGTCTGCGAAGAAAATCAATAAAGAAGGCTGTTAATTAACAAGTGAGCATTGGATATGAATTTAGATCAAACAGACTGGAATTACAAAGTTTAGGAAGTGTTTGCTCTTTTATGTCCCGAGATTGGTTCTGGAAACTAGCGAATGCTGCCTCCTTATCTTTTGCTTTCTTTCCTTTTAGACCTCTGGCAGTGTTTTGAGGATTAAAGAATGGAGTAATGGTTGTCCAAAAGTCAGAGAACACGGCTCTGAGTTCACAGACACTAGAAAACTGAAAAAGTAATTGGTTTTTACTGACTCAGGGAGATGATTGCCCAAGAGGGAAGAAAACTAGTATCTGAGAAATAAAGTGTTCAGAAATAGGGCTGCTGAAATAGGGAAAACTAGAAAATAGCCCAGGGACTTCCCTGGTGGCCCCCTGGTTGAGACTTCACCTTCCAGCTCAGGGGTCTGGGCTTGATTCCTGGTCAGGGAGCTCAGATCCCATGTGCCTCGTGGCCAAAAACCAAAACATAAAGCAGAAGCAATATTGTAATGAATTCAATGAAGACAAAAGAAAATAGTCCAGAAACGTCTACGATGCAGTCAGAAGAGGGTTGTACTGTGAAGAAGAATGAAAAAGGCAAGTATTTCAATCAGATGAGTATATAATACAGGAGAGAATCTAGGTGACCTTGGATTTGGTGATGAGTTTTTAGGTATAACATGAAAAGCAGGGTCATGAAGCATAGATACATAAGTTGAACTTTGTTAAAACTGAGAACTTACACTCTGCAAAAGACACTGTTGGGAGAATGAAAAGATAAGTCACAGACCGGGAGAAAATATTTGCAAAGCATGTATCTGGTAGAAGACATGTATCCAAAATATATAAAGAATGCTTAACAGCAAGAAAACAAACAATTTTTTTGTTTGTTTGTACTACATGGCTTGCCAGATCTTGGTTCCTGATCAGGGATTGAACCTGAGCGTTCGGCAGTGAAAGCACAGAGTCCTAACCACTGGACCACCAGAGAATTCCCCAAACAACCTAATCTTTTAAACAGGAAAAAAATCTGAATAGACACCTTGCCAAAGAAGATGGCCAGATGGAAAATAAGCACATGAAAAGATGATCTACATAGTATGTCTTTAGGGAATTACATTTTTAAAACAACAGTGTGATACCACTACACAGCTATTGGATTGGCTAAAATCCAAAATACTGACAGCTCTAAAGGCGGATAAGGATGTGAAGCAACAGGAACTCAGTCTTGACTAGTGGAAATGCAGAATGATGCAGCCAGTTAGGAAAACAATTTGAAAGTTTCTTATGAGGTTGAACAAAGGCTTACCATGCAATCCAGCAGTTGTGCTCTTAGTCATTTACTGAACTGAGTTAAAAACGTGTGCTCACACAAAAACCTGCACACAGATTTATAGCTGCTGTGTTCATAACTGCCCAATACTGGAAGCAACCAAGATATCCTTCAGGAGGTTAATGGATGAACAAATGGTGGCGCATCCAGACAATAGAATGTTGAGTGAGAAAAATAAGTGTTATCAAGTCACAAAAAGACATGGGGGAACTTTAAATGCATATGGCTAAATGAAAAACTAGTGAGAAAAGGCTGCCTACTCTGTGAATCCAACTATATGGCATTCTGGAAAAGGCAAGACTATAGAAACAGTAAAAAAAAAAAAAAATTATTAGCTGCCAGGGCTTCAACAGGCAGGATGTGGGATGGGGTGATTAATAATTGGATTCACTTAGGGTAGTAAAATTATTCTGTATGATACTATAATTGTGGATACGTGACATTGTGCATTTGTCAAAGCACATGGAACTATGCAACACACAGACTGAGCACAACTGTGAACTATGAACTGTAGTCAATGAGAGTATATCAGCCCTGGCTCATAGATTGTGAGCTGTGTACCACGAGACGTTTATAATAGATATGCGCCTATGTATTGGAACCAGGAAGGACTCACCGTGAGAATCTACTAGAAAATACATTAATATATTCATTATATAAACAGATGCAAAGGGGAAAACATGATATTTTTACAGAAAAGGCATTCAATGCAATTTAAGTCACGCAATTAAAAAAAAAAAAAAGCAAATTAGGAAAAATGTTAACTTCCTTAACCTGTTTAAATGTATCCACCAAAACCCAGTAAACATTCATGCTTAATTGCAACATTAAGTATTTTAGTAGCAAACTTCCTTTGAAACAAGGCAAGGTTGCCCACTCTCTTATCCTTATACAGACTAGGTATGACCTTTACTTTTCCCCACTGTTCATTATTAGACAAAGAAGCCAAAATAAAAAGACATCCAAGGAATACTGCCTTCAGAAGAATATGTGTTCAAACAGGTAAACCAAAAGTTTAGAACAAGCATAATAGACATTAAAATAGCTGAGGAAGGATATTAGTGATATGAAACACACAAAAATTGAAATAGATATATTGGGTATGTTCTGTCAGTATGCATGCCTTTTGAAGCTCTGTTATTAGGCTCAGACACATTTACGTGTTACATAAATGTTATATAATCATAACGATTTAAGATGGTTAGGTCTTTCTGATGAAAACTGACCCTTTCGTTTTATGAATGTCCCTCTTTGTCTCCAATAACTTTGTCCTGAAATCTTTTTGATTTGGTTTGCTCTGGTCACTCACACTGTCTTGTGTTTACTGTTTCCATAGTCTATGAGTTTTTATCCTTTTACTTTCAATCTACCTGTGTCTTTATTTAAAGTACTTCTCACGTAGATAGCAAGTTGTTGGGTCTTTTCTACCCTTTTTGACAATCTCTGCCTTTCATTTGTAGTGTTTAGGTTATTTACATTAATGTAACCACAAATATGGTTGGATTTAGGTCTGCTATTTGTTACTTCTGGTTTTTTCCATCTACTTTTTTCTTGCCTTTGTTTGGGTTAGTTGAATGTTTTACTCATTTTGTTTTCATTCTTATTTTGCATAAGTTTTTAGTGGCTCCTCTGGGGATTATAATATGCATCCTAAATTTATCATAGTCTACTTGGATTTTATATTATATCCTGTCACGTTAAATATGAGATTCTTGAAACAGTAAAGTTCCATTTCCCCAATTTATCTTTTGTGCCATTGTCCTCATGTTTATTAAATGGACATATATTATAAACTCTGCAATGTAGTGGTATATTCTTCACTTTAAGTATTCGCATCTCTTTTAAAGAAACTCAGAATGTACGGTTGAGTTTTGAGCAATACAGGAGTTAGGGGTACAGATCCTCTGTGCAGTCCAACCTCTGTGTGTAACTTACAGTCAGCCCTCCACCTGTGTGGCTCCTCAGTGTCCAGGGCTCTGCCGCCATGGTCCTAACCTGCCTCGGACCTTGTAGTATGACGCCTAACTAGTGAATTTTTCATTTATGGTTTTCACTCTAGAATTGTCTCTTATTAATAGTTTCTAGTTCTCTGATGAATTTGACCACTTGCTCTTTCACTGTGAGTGCATTTATTAAGGTTCTTGAACATATATATTATAGTTACTTTGAAAGCTTCATCAACTAAATATCTGAGTTATTTCAGAATTGCTTCCTATTGACTGCTTTCTTTTAGCTATGGTTCACATTTCCGTGCTTATTTCCAAGTTCAGCATTAAAAAAAAAAATCTAATAATACTGAGCATTGTAGCTGATACATTGTAGAAAATCTAGATTCTGTTATCTTCCTCTAGAGACTATTTTTATCAGGCAGTTAACTTGGCAGGCATAAAATTTCAAATTCTGTGTCCCTCGAGATGGGTAGCCACTAATATTTCTGCTCAGTTCTTTTAGTTTCCTGTTGTCTTCTTCTGGTTGTTTTCTGCTGGGCTCCTTGGAGTATCCCTTGTACATGCACAGGTCAGGAGTCAGCCAAGGGTTTGGTCAAATTTTATATGCATTTTAAAGAAGCCTCTGTGGCTTCTTCCTTTCTTGGATTTCCTTTCTAAACTTGATTCTCTGACTTGTCAAACCAGTAAGACCAGCAACATCATGCTTGAATTCTGGTCATCTTATGCTAGAATTGTTCTGGGTAGTGCCTTGAGGCAAAAACCCTTATAATCACAAATCTTAGCCACTGTACCTCCCTTCTATCAGCGGTTAACTCCCTTCTAGTTTTTCCTTCCTTTTTTTTTTAATTCTCTCCAGTCCTTTCAAATAATTATATTTCTTTTATTTTACCCAGCGTCCATATTTATTAGAATATAATACAGGATACTCTGCAACTACTGGAAGTAGAATCTCCAGCTTTTTTTGATGTTGTTGTTAATTAATTGGCTTCCCAAATGCTAGTGGTAAAGAACCTGCCTCCCAATGCAGGAGACGAGCAGAGATGCGAGTTCGGTCCCTGGGCTGGGAAGATTCCCTGGAGAAGGGAATGGCAACCCACTCCAGTATTCTTGCCTGGAGAATCCCATGGGCAGAGGAGCCTGGTGGGCTACAGTCCATGGGGTCACAAAGAGAGGGACACGACTGAAGCAGCTTAGCAAGCACAGTAATTAATTAATTGTGTTTTTGGCTGTGCTGGGTCTTTGTTTCTGTGCACAGGCTTTCTCTCGAGTTGCGGTGAGCGGGGGCTCCTTTTCGTTGCAGTGCATAGGCTTCTCACTGGTGGCTTCTTGTTGCAGAGTGCAGGCTCTAGGCGTGCAGGCTTCAATAATTGTGGCACACGGGCTCAGTGTGTGACTTGGGGGAGCTATAGCACGCAGGCTTCAGTAGTCGTGGTGCACAGGCTTTGCTGTTCCACGGCATGTGGGACCTTCCCAGACCAGGGATTGAACCCCTGCCCCTGTATAGGCAGGCAGATTCCTATCCACTGTACCATCAGGGAAGTCCAGAACCTCCAACTCTTGTTTCAAAACACTCACGTGAAGACGACTGAAATTTCAAGGAGAGATCAAGGTAGATATATACATTTGGTGTTCACTGACGTATGGATAGTTTTTAAAGCCATGAGGATAGATGAGACCATTAAGAGGCGAGCATAAATGTAAAAGGGAAATGAGTAGAAAGAGGTTTTTTAAAAAAAATTAATCCTCATTAAATTAAAAGTTATAACAGATGCTATTTTTTTATCCCTGTGAAGAAGACTTTGTATGTATCTCATGGAATTCATCCAACAGTATCGCCAGGCAAGAAATTAAGGCTCAGAGGGAAGAGGGTTTGCACATGGTCACATAGGAGGTGGAAGCAAAGAAGAGGGACTAGTGAAGGAGACTATTGAGAGGGAGCAAACCGTGCGGTAGGAGAAAAACCTTGAGTGTATCTTTTAAACTCTCAGAGCCCCAGTTTCCACATCTGTGAAATGGGACTAGCAATGACCCTGTCATTAGAGGTTTAGAAACAATATATGCAAAGTACCCGAAACAGTGCACCTAGGAAACATGCAACTAGAGGATAGCCATAATGCCTGTGAATGTTTAATTTGTTGTATTTAGCTTTACTATTTCACGCAAATAGAATGACGTTCCCCCAGATTCCTTACCCAGGGGTCAGTGGACATAGGGATGGAAAAAAGTGAGGCGATCAGTAAGGAAAAGGGCAAGAGGAAGAAGGGCCTTCAGGGTGCCTGTCTAAAGTGGGCTCTGTGGACTGACCAGCATCCAGATGGAAGGAGTGAAAACCGTTTCCACTACCCCTGGGGCCCCATGTGTCTGCAGGACTGATGAGTGGACTCTCTGGGTGTGGACACAACCTCCAGGTCCTTTCAGGGATATGGGCTCAATCCACACAAAAGGAAGAAAACCTACAACTCAAGCCAAAAAGTAAAATTTTATTATTTTTATTTTACTATGTTATTTATTTGATTATAACCCAGTGTTTAAAATAAATATCCATGAATCCATTCTGATATAAATAAATCGCTGAATAAATCTCCCATGCAGGGGAACTCCAAATAATTTCCCTTCTCAAGGAATGGCAACGTAAAGAGGGATGAAGTAACCGAACAGTGGAGAAATCTGCCTAACACAACCTTACTTAGGTAATCAAGGTTAACACTGACAGTGATAAATCATTTTGATACTAAATAACTAAACAACAATAACAAACTCATGATAGAATATGATCACATTTTACCCATGTGACCTTTGTCCCCAGAACACATTATCCCAGTCTTACCGTGAGAACACATCAGACAAACCCTAACTGAGAGACATTTTACAAAATACCTGACCGGTACTCTTCAAAATTGTTAAAATTACTGAAAATAAGCTAAGTCTTAGAAACTGTCACAGCCAAGAGGAACCTCAGGAGACATGTAGCAAACTGAACAGGATCCTGGAACAGCAGAGAATAGGTAAAAATTAGGCAAATATAAAAGTATAGATTTTAGTTAATGATATATTTATATTTATTTATTAGTTGTGACAAACATAGTGTACTAATGTTAGATATTAATAATAGGGAAACTGGGTGTGGAGCTCACGGAAAGAAAAGTGTGTAGTTGCTCAGTCGTGTCCAACTGTTTGCAATCCCATGGACTGTAGCCCGCCAGGCTCCTATGTCCATGGAATTCTCCAGGCCAGAATACTGGAGTGGGTTGCCATGCCCTCCTCCAGGGTATCTTCCGGACCCAGTGATCAAACCCAGGTCTCCCGCATTGCAGGCGGATTCTTTACCATCTGAGCCACCAGGGATGGCAGCTTTTCTATAAATCTCAAAGTATTCTAAAACTAAAAGTTTATTTTATATATTTAAACAAAGTTTAAAAGGTACAGTTTAACACTAGACACAGAGAAAGTTTTCTGGAATCATTTTTTTTCCTGATTCTTAGAGAGGTGGCTGAAGTCATGGCTTCACTGTAAAAAAAAAAAACGGACAGGAAACAGGAGAGACAGGTGTGGACAACGGCAGGCAGACTCCTGGACAGGCAGAGAAGGATGTCAATTAGTTGGAACAATGGAAAAATCTGGGAGAGAGGCAGAGAGAGCCACATGTCATCTCACCTATTTTTTGAAAACTCACACCTAGGCTGAACATGTTAGAAATAGTTGAACAGTGGGCTTTCAACCACTGGCCTTAAAAAGGAGTGAAGGAAAGGAAGGAAGGAGGGAAGGAGGGAGGGAGGGAGGGAGGGTGAGGAGGGAGGAAGAAGGAGGAGAAAAACAGAGAATTTCCATTTCAAAAAAATTCTTACTTAAAACAACTTTCTGGACTGTTAGCAGTATTTCACAATGCAGTCATCTCATTTTGGCAGCTTGATTGATTTCCTGATTTTCAGGAAAACTGAGCTGTCATCTGGTTCCTACTTGGCTGTTTACCGACATGAATATGCAGTTCTCACAAAATGTGGAATGGCTGCTGAAGAAGTGAAGTATAATTCTTTCTGACGTGTTGCTCCAAGCCCTCCACTGTCTCAAAGATGAAGAAACCCAGGGGAGAAACTTTCCTCCTTTCCGTATAAAAAAAGAGAGTGAAGTTCATTTCTTTGGGAGTTTTTCACATGAACTGGAGGTTCTGAGCCAGTCTGTCGGGTGGGAGCGGATGGGAATGAGTGCACCCCCATGGTTTTCAGTGATACCCACGCAACTTCTCGTGGGTTCAAGAGCAACGGCTGAGGGATGGATCTCTGGGCACTCTCAGGAGGATGGCTATCATCAACACGTGTTTTTGGGCACCCCCTGGTACAAGAGCTAATATTGACTCTCTATGCACTTTCCCCTCACCAGTCGTATGAGGTAGTAAGCCCTTCTATACCATTTTAGAGAAAGAAAATGAGGTTCAGAGGAGTAGATACCCTGCCCCCCAAACTTACATGGTGTGATGGTTAGTTTTATGTGTCAACTTGGATAGGCTGTATGCCCAGTGGTATCCTTAGACCCTAGTCTAGAAGATGCTGGAAAGAAATTTTGTACATGTGATTAACATTTACAATCTGACTTTGAGTAAAGCAGATTACCCTCTATAATGTTTGCGGACCTCATCTAATTAGTTGAAGGCCTTAAGAGCAAAAATTGAGTCTTCTTAGAAAAGACAGAATCTGCCTCAAACCTATAAGGTGTTCTGCCTGAATTTCCAGCTTGCTAGCCTGCCCTTCAGATTTCAGGCTTGCCAACTACTTCCCACCCAGTTCCATGAGCCAGTTCCTTAAATCCATCTCTCCCTTCTCTCTCAACCCCAGGTCTTTTCGGATGCAAAGCCCACAACTCCACACTTCTCAACTCCACCCTCTGCTGCCTCCTAGATCCTGCATGAGAAGCTGCAGATACCAGGGTCGTAATATAAGCTGTGCTATAAGAGACCGAGGTCTGATCTCTTGAGGACCCTATGAGGAAAGATTTAACATGAAGGACACCAGTTGAGTGGAGAAAACCACTGTTGAGGAGGAGGATGTGACAATGTTAGGAAGATGGGGGTAATAATCAAGAAGGGAAGAGCATGTGGCAGAGAAAACAAAAATAATCGTTAATGCTTGGTGAGTGCTTCCCATGTGCCGGGTACTGTTCTGAGCGCTTCCCTTATGTTAATTTCTTTAGTACTATTATGCTCCCTCTATGGATGAGGAAACTGAGGCCCAAGGTCACAGTTTCTGGTACGTGGTAGAACAGCGGGGAGTTGCCTGCAGAGCCTAACACTTAACGCCTTAGGAAGCCACACAGAGAAAGAAGAGGGTGAGAGAGAGATGCCACTCTTCTGACAGAGGATGAACAGGCAAGGCTGGACTAGGCTGTCATTTCTAAAGCCAAGGCCAGATCCTGTTTGCCTGGAGGAAATCCAACCACAATCTCTGTTGGGGTTCCTTCTTGGAGTTACGCACAAGTTCTGGGATCTTATGAACTCCACAATATGAGGAAAGTTCCTTCTGTTCACTAATCTGTACTTAAAAACCCTGAGGCGCTGCGTCAGTTAAGAATGTATAGGCTCTCCATAATGGCTCAGCAGTCAAGAATCTGCATGCGATGCAGGAGACCCTGGTTCGATCCCTGGGTCAGGAAGATCCCCTGGAGGAGGTCATGGCAACCCACTCCAGTATTCTTGCCTAGAGAATCCCATGGACAGAGGGGCCTGGCGGGCTGCCGTCCGTGGGGTCGCACAGAGTCGGACATGACTGAAGCGGTTAAAGAGCAGCAGCAGCCGCTCTCCACAGGAGAAACCCCGAATAATTTCAGCCAAGACCAGGAGACCTTGGCTTATGGTCCAGCCTCCCCAAGCATACTCAGCAGCCTCCTCCTGAGTTTTTCCAGGGTGTTGACAGGGAGCTGGACACATTCCCAGAAGAATGTGGGCACTTATGGCCCTTTGCCTCGTTCCGGTCAGGAGAAACCACCTGCTAAGCCACACCGCTTCTCAAACGCACTTCCCTTCCTCACTCCGTCACCTTCATGCCCTCCCGGAGTCCTGCTAAAATATTCTCAAGGGGGAGGCCTTCAGGAAAACAAAGAGTAACAAGTGTCTTCCTGGGAGTTTCTTCTCTTGGCCAGCTGACACAAGCCTGTTTTTTGTGTCTGTGATGATTGAGGGGACGGGGACAGCAATGCAGGAGAGAGGAGCGCACACGCTGGTCTCTGTGTGACTGTCCCGCTGTTGCAGGGGAAAGAACAGTGCGGTGCTAAATAGGAGACCTGGACCCCAGCCTCTGCTCTGGGCCCAAATGTCTTCATCAGTAAAACTGTTAAGAAGGAACACTATAGGGGTGGGGATGGGAGGAGTCCATCTGCTTCAAAACTAGATACAGAGGCCTCTGCAAATTGCCTAGCAAAATGCCCCAGTCAGACCCATCCCTCCCTGGATGGTAAGGTTGGGAGACACGGGAAAGGCAGGAAGTATGTGTTGTAGGCGTCCAGGGGCAGATCTGGGTGTTCCCAGCCTGGCTCCATGATCATACAAGGGGAGGTGTGGGGTTACAAGTGGTGGTGGAGTGGGGGGGAGGGGGTGGTGGTTAAGAAGTAGCAAAGGATCCCTAAAGTCACATTTTAGTATCCAGGACAGAAGTTTTTAACTAGGGTCCCTGAACCACAGCCTGTACACTGGAATTCAGAGGTTGATGAACTGAGATTGGAAAATATTACAACTTAACCTCCACTCACCTCCATTTTCTCAGTTATGAATAAATGCAAAAAACTGTGGTTGCATTAGCAGGGCCAGTAGAAAGCAGTGCTTTTTCTTTCCTTTTACCTTTGCAGGTATCTTGAAACATTAAACTCATTTCTACTTCAAGTTGACAGTGGTTTATTGGGCTCATCCCCTCAATTCTTGTTATTTAATGTATTAAAGAAACCCATATATTACACCACCACACACTTCAATATTTTCACAACTGTATTTCAACATAACTAGTTTCCTTTGTGATCCCTTTATGCAAAGGAAAATATTTTGAGAAGGAATCATGGCACAAAAAAGGTCAAGGGCCCCCAGACCAGGAGCGGTCCCTATTGACGCGTGGCCCAGAGTGAGGACGGCTGCCCGCTGAGCACAGGCTGCCACAGGAGGAACCAGGTCAGAATCCCACCAGGCACTGCTCCCGCTCCAGGAAACCTTGGGGTAGGACGCAGGGGTGAGGCATGACCGCGACGAGTCACGGAGATCTTTAGCTCGATGGAGTGGCCTTGGGCCTCTGCTGCCCGTTGTGAAAAAGGAGACGATCACCAGCCTCTTAGCTTCAATCACATGAGGATGGAGCCCCAAGCTCACTGTGGAATAAAGGGAAGGGAGCACTCAACTTTTGTACTCAGGGAGTTTTTTCAGCCCTCTCCCCCTCCCCTTTTCTTTTTTGAAGAACTCAGGATCTTAGTTCTCTGGCGAGGGATTGAACCCACACACCCTGCAGTGAAAGCATGGAGGTTTAGCCAGTGGACCACCAGGGGAGTCCCCAGCCCAATTTAAGGAAACAAAAGCCAAGTGTAGGGAGAAGGGAGAAGAAGAGATTCTTCCGCAGCTACAGTTGTATCTTCTCGGCTCAGGGATGAGAGGAAAGTGTCAACCAACGAACCAATATTGGTGCACTATTATTAAAGAAAGTCCACAGCTTACTTGAGGGTTCACTCTTTGTGTTGTACAGTTCCACTGGTTTTGAAAAATGCATAATGTCATGTATCCACCATGACATCATTCATAATAGTTTTACTGCCCTAAAAATGCCCCATCTGAGCCTCAGTTTTAACATCTCTAAAATGAGAAAGTGAAACTCCTCTAAATCCCCTCATCCTCTCATTGTAGGTTTCTAATTTAGGCCTCTTGACAAAGTGGTGCTGAAATCAACAAAATGTTGCTCTAAGTGTGGTCTGATATCCATCAGAATCACTGGGCTTGGGTTGAGGTGAGGAGGTCCTCATTCAAACCTTCTGGGTTCTCAACCTCAGACCCACTAAACCCAGGGTCAGGGCCCAGGAATCTGCATTTTAACTGGACCCTGGTGCACAGGGAAGTTTGAGACCTCAACAGAGTATTCAAACCTGAATACACGAGGATCCAACTCATTGTCAGGTTAAAGCTCAGGAGAGATGTACAGTTCCCCAAAGGGGGAAGGAGCAGCACTGTTTTCCTGGAAAAAGCCCGTTTCTGCCTTCCGCAGCTTCCAGTCAACAAGCCTCCTGTTGTTTCACATCTTGATTGCTGCTCACTCACCCAAAATAACCTGCGTGCAGTGTCTCACCAGCTGCAGCTCTCTCTGCAGCTCCCTTAATTTAGCAGCCAGTCACATTTGGCTCCACAACAAAGGGGCTCTGGGAAGGGGCCCCTCCCTCATGGCCATCTGTCGTGGATTGAATAAAGTGCCCCCCAGATTCATGTCCCCCATCCAGAACCTCAGAATGTGACTTTATTGAAAATAAGGTACTTGCAGACGTAATTGCTAAGGATTAAGATGAGATCATACTAGATTAGGGTGGATCCTAAGTTCAGTGACTGATGTTCTTATAAGATCAGTCAAAGACAGACACACATGGAGAAGGCCATGGGAAGACAAGGGCAGAGGTAGGGGTGATGTAGCAACATACAAGTCAAAGAACACCAAAGATGCCAGGAGTCACCAGAAAAAAGAGGCCAGAAGATTCTTCCCTAGAATCTTCAGAGGGAACATAGCCCTGCCAACACCTTGATTTCAGACTTCCAGCCTCCAGAACTGTAAGAATAAATTTCTATTATTTTAAAGCCACCCACTTTGCGGTAATTTGTTATAGCAGCCCTAGCAAGTTAATACGTCATCACTACCACAGACCGCCGCCCCAGTTCAGCCCCACTCCAACCATGAAAGAAAGGACCCCACACACACAAGCAATTCTCCACGTTATGTGCTTTAATGTGGCCAGTTATGATCAGAGCTATTTTCTCCCAACCAACACCCTCTGAATTCTGCATCTACTAAGCCTGTTTCCTACACAAGGACAGGGGGCCTTCCATCCTCTGCTTGGAAGGCTGTAATCCAAGACGGGTTGAGACTTTAGTAGTGATAAATAAATATTGGTCCCAGGGGCAGTGCCTGGCAGGTGGTACCACGAGGCCATTCCTGGGCTCAGCTGAGGGTCCGGCTAGAACGGTCACTGCAGCTTCATGCCACTCCGGCGCCGAGAGTCCTTCCGGGCAATGGGGCTGAAGTTCACGATCTCCTTGTAGATGTGCTCTGAGGAAGGCAGGGGGGTTCAGGGGTGGTGGGTGCTGAGGGCAAGCGCCTGCCTCCCTCCCCCAACAGACATGGTGCAGAGCGGGAAATCCGCTCAGTGCAGGAAGAAGCGCATGCAGGAGACAGTGTTTGCTCAGAGAGAAAGAGGCCACAGTCTCCAGGAGAAACGCCAGGGCCACTAAGGCCAGGCGGGGAAACGAGGCCAGCAGAGGAGACAGAGGCTGCAGGCTGCGGGGGGAGGCGCTGAGGCACCCGGCCCTTACGCTTCCATTCATCCACTGTGAGTTTCTCGCGTTCTAAGGGATCATCGAGCGGCTGCTGGGCCTCTGTCTCCTCCTCGGGGTCCCGGAAGGGCTCAAAGAAGGGGTGGGCCAGGGCCTGCGAGGCCGTCAGGCGCTTGTCCACGTCCAGCTCCAGGATCTTCTCCAGCAGGTCTGTGGCTGCCGTCACAGAGCGTGAGCCTCACGCCCCAGGCTCGGGAGAACCCAGCCTGCCCACGGGGACACAGACTGCAGGCCCCCGAGACTCACCCTGGGGGCTGGCACGTGGGAAGAGCTGAGAGAAATCCTTTTTGGGGCTTTGTGGCAGGGACTGGATGTAGGATTTGGCCTGGAAGACAGAACAGCACTGAGTAATCCCAAGTTGTCAGCTCCTTGGGACGTAGGCCGTAGGATCTAGAGCAGGGACCCCAGAAAAGCCGCTGAGCAGGGCTGAGGGCTCAGGTCCGAATCCAAAGTGAGATAAAGGCAAGAGCCCTTGCCAGGGCAGAGGGGCGGTGCGGGTGAGCCCACCTCCCTGACCCTGGCCCACCAAGGGCACAGCCCCAGCCAGCCTGGGCCCATCTGCCCCTCACCGCCTTGTCATTCAGCTTCTGCACAAACTCTGCGCCCGGCACCCCGGTCACTTTCAGGATCTGGGTCAGCTGGTCCAGGTCTTGGCAGCAGGTTAAGGCTCAGTCTCACTTGCTGGGTCGGGGGGAGCGGGTCTGGAGCTGCCCTTCCCGCTGCCCCTCCATCAGGCCCGCCCAGCAGGGTGGACCATCCAGGCTCCAGACACCCACCTCCTCCTGCTTTCAGGAGGGGAGGTTCATCCTTCAGGACGCAGGTGAGACTTCCCACCTGCCAGGCTGGGTTAAGGGTCCCTCCCCACAAATGCTCCTGCAGGGTGCCACCTTCCCAGCCTCATCCCACTCCGTCACCTCCGTGCATTTCTTTGTCTACTCCCCCCACACCCTTGCATTCTGAGCTTGGCAGGGAGACCCCGTATCATCTCCCCAGTCCCTGTAAGGCACACGGAGGTGCTCAACTGGTGGGTGTGGTGCCAAAACATCAAGGATTTTCTGCAGGTTGGTGGAATCACAGGTGACTGGTTTTCATAATTTTGCTTCTCTGCACTTTAAAATTACTCCACTGGGGAGCATGTGTCACTGTCACATTAAGAAAAAGAGAGAGATTTAAGTAATAAAGTGTCTGTTGAAGGAATGAATCCCTGGATGAAGACTGGCTTTTTCAGCAAAGGATACAATCTTTCCCCTTGAACAGCGTCTTCCCTGTCAGCATCTCTGCCATGATACAGCCCACAGACCAGATGTCCACTGCAGAAGGAGGGGGAGGAAGTGTCACCTGGACCAGCTGGTCAGGACCTGGCAGTCGGTCAACCCAGAGTCTCCAAGACAGGCTTGAGGACGCCATCAGAGAAGACCCCCAGCCCCCTACCCGGGGCAGCTGACCACTGACCGGTCTGGTTGTAACGCATCCAGCTGAGAATCACCTCAGGGGCCCGGTACCAGCGGGTCACCACGTAACCCGTCATCTCCACATCCGTATGCCGTGCCAACCCAAAATCCAAGATCTACAACTCGGGGCACAAAGGGAAAAGAGCTCTCTGAGGAGAGGGGGTCGCTGGAGCAGCTTCTGGGGGCTCCGGCGGGAGAGGGGCCCGCCTCGAGCCCAGGCCCGCCCTGCCTGGGCCCACTCACCTTCAGCTCACAGTCCTCATTCACAGCGAGGTTGCCCGGCTTCAGGTCCTAGAGGAGAGGAGAGATGGCGTGCTGGACAGAGGCAGAGATGGTGTCCCCACTCGGCCGCCACCCAGCACGCAGCCCCGGCCAGGCCCCTGCTGCTTTCTCCAGGTGCCGGTCTCCCGTGCAGAGTGAGGGTTGGACCAGGTGTCCTCTAGGGCCCATCCGGCTCTAAAATGCTCCGACTCTCGGAGCCTGAAACACCCATCTCAGCTTCACTGGTGACATTTTCCCAGAAAGTTCCCCGAAACAGCAATTCTGAGCAGGCCTTCCTGGGCCAAGGCTGGGTCTGAAAAATCCCTATCCCTGGCTCCCCATGTGCCATCTACCCTCCCCACCCCCCCCCCCAACTTCAAGAAGACCCCAGGAGTGGGTGGGACCTTTGAGGATGTAGCAGAGAAAGTACTCACCCTGTGGATGACCCCAGCTGAGTGGATGTACTGTGTTGGAGGGAGAGAGGTAGAAGCGTGAGTCCAGAGTCCGGCTTTCACACTAGGCGTTCAGGCTAGCTCAGAGACAGCCTCTGCCCTGTCGTGGTGTATTCTCCCGAACCTTTGAGGCCTGGCCTCCCCCAGACCCCAGGTCTCAACACCCAGCCCCCATCCACTGCCCTCTGGCAGGCTCCAACCCACCTTAAGACCCTTGAGCATCTGATACACCAGGTACTGGATCTTGTCCTCACTGAACTCCATCCCCATGATCTTCTGCAGGTCCGTCTGCATGAAGGGCATCACCAGGTAGCTGCAAGGCATGAAGGCTTCCTGAACAGTCCCCAGGCCCACCCAGCCCCAGGCCCCAGCTCAGAGGAGGGGCACGGGGCTGGGGCAGAACACAGGCCTTAGAGATGACCTTCGTGTGTGAGAAGAACCACTCCCACAACAGCCAGCAAAGTCCTCAGGCACTGGGCCTCCCAGCTCCTGGCTCCCAGCCTGGCCCTGGCGGCCGCCCTGTTGGCAGAGCTCAGGGTATTTCAGCTGGAGCTGTGCTCAGGAAGACCAAATGCAGCAGTGTTCCCGCTCTTCAAAGGTATCCTCTCCTCACCCTCCTCCACGCCCCACAGAAAGCCACTGCTGTGAGTTAGAAACACTTGCCAGTATTTCCTTCTGCTTCTGTACAAATATTTTCTTCCCACCTCAGAGGGTCATGAGCGGCCATGAAAATCCTCAAACATCCAAAATGTCTCCCTTCCAAGAAGGAAACAATAAAACAGTTTCCAGGAGGGTGAAGAAGGAAGAGAGAGATAGCTGAACCATCACCCTCTCTTAATGGGATTGCAAAACAGGTCAAAGTCAGCAAAATGTAACTGCTACTCAAGGCAGTTAACAGCAAAGTCCAGAACAGAAAAGGATAAAGATCTAGAAAGGAGTTAAACAAATAAAAGAATGTGGAGGCCACCTCCATGAGCCTATGACTCCTGGTCTTCTTCCACCTGACTGTACCCCCTCCCATGCACTGGGAACCCCTCCTCCATGCACAGGCTCCTCCCCACCTTCATGTTTCACCGCTATGGGGAAACTGATTCTGTTCAGCTGACAAACTCACTGACATCTTACGGTGCTACAACCACCCTCCCTTAACCTAATTTCTTTGAGTACCCCTACTCCTTTTCTCTCTTTTCCCTCCTGATCAAACTTCTAGAGAGTGGTCCTCACCTGTCGACCCCACTGCCTCAAAGCGCAGTTCCCTGACAACGGGGTGTCTGCTCCTGCCCCACCAGCCCAGCACACATACCCACAACTCCCTTTCTTTCTGTTGGAACTTGTGTAAAGCTTGACACTCCCTCAAGGTTCTCTGCGAATTCCAGCTCTGGTCAGGCGGGCTCAGCTCTCCGCCTGAGGATCCTGTTGTACCTTCTCTTTCATGTCGATATCTTAACCCACAGCATCGCATCATGCCCTGTGCTAGCCTGTCCCTGGGCTTCGGCTCTCACCCACCAGTGGTTATTCTGGCCCAAGTCCACATCCCTGGCCCAGACCTTCCTAAACTCTGGGTTTGTTTGCTGGATAAACACTTGAATGTTCATAGGCTTTTCAAAAATGAAGTGTCCAAAGGTGGAGTTCATTATCTTTCTCCTAAGATCTGTTTTTCCTTCACCTTGTATTCCCAGTAGGAACCTGGCATCCCCTGACCTCTCCTCACCACTGCATCCCAAGGGATACAACACTCTGCCAGTGCTGCCTCTCGATGGGTCTCAAGTCAGCTCTTGGGACCCCATCACCTTGACTGCATTTAGAACAAGGTCTGGTTCTCCCTAAAACTGTCCCTGTTCCTTTCTTGCTGCTGCCAGAGTGCATCCCCAAATCCGCTCTGACCACCTCACCTTGCTGCTCAAAACCTCTATAGCCTTGAGGGTGCCTGTGGAGTCAAGTCTGGACTCAGCCTAACTAAATCAGCCACTGCTTCACTGCACTTCTCAGGATGGCCCAGCCTCTTTCACACATGCATCATGGCCTTGGTCCATGCAGTTCCTTCTCCTTGGGATGCCTTCAGCCCTTCTACCTCAGGCAAACATTGACTCATCCTTCAGGGCTGAGTTCAGAGTTACCTCCTCTATGAAGCCCGCTGAGGCAGCTGGCAGTTCCCGGCTCTCCCCAGACTCAGAGCACTGACCACCACTGTCAGTATCCACCACTGTCTGTCTGGAGGAGCTGGTCCACTTTAAATTCCCAATGCCAAGCCCAGCAGCTGGCATTGTAGGGGAAAAAATCCATTCAAACTCATTGCGTTAAACTGAAAACAAAAGCATCCTAATAAAGAGAACTGCGGCTACAGTTGAAATAGGACTGGAAAAAAAAAAAAAATCAACCCACTCCAAGTTTCCTAAATTTTAGCAGGTACTGCGCTAGCAAGGCCGTGCATTTAGCAACTAAATTTTCATGTTCTGTGTACTTCTGAGAAACATCCCATTGGCCAGGGTGGCCAAGGCTTTGTGATCCTCGCTTCATTCTAGGAAGAGTCCTGAGGTCCAGACCCACACCTGCACCAGGACACGGTGAGGGAAGCTACTGCAAACCCTGTGGGGGCTGGCACCGATGTCTCTGGTGTTAAAGGTGGGTAA
Source organism: Dama dama (assembly GCF_033118175.1). Taxonomy (NCBI): domain Eukaryota; kingdom Metazoa; phylum Chordata; class Mammalia; order Artiodactyla; family Cervidae; genus Dama; species Dama dama. Next base: position 12,640,249 of record NC_083687.1, on the reverse strand, counting down.
GGCAAAGCAGATGAGCAGACAGCTCTGTGTCAGCTGGGCTCCGTAAAAAGCCCTTCCCACCTTTTCAGGCCAGCCGTTCTCTCCACCATTGGCTGGATCTCTCCCCAGCCTAAAGGCACACAGCCTCCTGGGACAGGAAGCCCCCCCACTCTCCAGAAGAGAGAACCTGGACCCTCTTCTTACTTGCCCCCCCAGTGGCAAGCAAGGCCTGCAAACGTCCTGGAACCGGGCACAGCCTGACTCACAAGTCGTGGAAGTTGCGCAGGGAGGAGGCTGGGGTGAAGACGTCCAGGAGCCCGATGACCTGAAGAGAAGATGGCCAGTGAGAGCTGGACATCCGCCGCGCCCCTCTGCACCTGTCCTCCGCGGCCCCAGGCCTGCACAGGGCCACCCGCCCTTTCCTAGAACAGCACCTCCAGAAGGAGGCAGGTTCCCAGCCTTCTGGGAAGAAGCAGTAAAAGGGGCAGGGGTGGGGGAGGGATTCCCCCACCTGGGCAGGAATTTGCAGTGCACTGCGATGGGGAGTCAGGCTGGGATAAGGGATGGTGGACATGTCCTTGCTCACTGACCCCAAGTCTGGTGCTCAGGAGGCACAAACGCAGTCTCCGCTCAGACAGGGAACCTCGAGTGGGGAAGGGAATTGAGGCGGGGACAGAGAAGGAATCTTCCAGCCAGCAGGCTCCCTGTCCTTGACCTTGGGTCTCACCACATCCAACCCTGCCTGCCAAAGGGCTGATTCAGAGCTGGGGTGAGACTTCCCAGCTGGAGGCCATGGGGAGGAGCTGAATGAGGAGGAATGGGACTTAAAATACACACAGTGTTTTGAACTCATTGTTTTAAATGCTTGGGTTTCCCCTGGTGGCTTAGCGGTAAAGAATCCACCTGCAATGCAGGAGCCACAGGAGATGTGGGTTTGATCCCTGGGTTGGGTGGATACCCTGGAGGAGGAAATGGCAACCCACTCCAGTATTCTTGCCTGGAGAATCTCATGGGCAGAGGAGTCTGGCGGGCTACAGTCCATGGGGTCACAGAGTCGGACACAATTGAAGCGACTTAGCACGTTTTTTAAAACACTTGTCTGCCAATACAAGTCCCCTGCAGCAAAACCTGGGGGCCAGGCTCAGCACTGGGTCACTAGTTTCCTGGCTGTTTCAATCAGATGGGACAGTCTTGAGGTCACGCTCTGGGGCCTGGAGCCAGGCTGTCTAGGGTCAGATCCCAGCTCTGCCATTGACTAACCATATAATCTGTCTGTCTACGGCCATACCACCCTGAACGTGCCTGATCTCGTCTGATAACCTGTGAGTCTTTCTGTGCCTCAGTTTCCCTGTCTGTATAAGGCGGTAATGGTACTTATATGACACTGTGAGGATTAAACATTCTAGTTTCTGCAAAGTTCTTAGAACTGTGCCTGGCACATAAGTGCTCACAGGTTTCTATTATCCTTGTTGTAATTATGTGGAAACGGCATTAACCAGGATCCGGGGCACCAGGTCTTAAATCTAGAACAACTACGGAGTTCCTTGGTACCCATTTCCTCATAACAGTGAGACACCAAGGTCATTCTGCGCCACTGCCAAAAATTCCTTTGCACCTCACCTGGGAAGTAGGCGGGGTGGGTCCTGGCACATAGTTTTAATAATCAGGTGAGGAACAAGGATCAGAGGAGCAGGGAGGAGGTTCCTTTTCTGCTGGCGCTGTTGGGTCATCATCTTGGGGTATCCTCCGTGTGTGCACATGCACACACACACACACGGAGGGGCCTGGTCAGGACCCTCTCTGGGGCTGCCCTCCCGCCCCTGCCTCCCCGAGGCAGCCCCCAGGCCCAACCTACATTCTCATGTTGCATGTGTTTCAGCAGCAGCAGCTCCCGATAAGCCCGCTTGGCAAAGATCTCGGACTGGAAGGGCCGGCTCAGCTTCTTGATGGCCACCTTCTCCCCTGACCGCTTGTCGATGGCTGAGCTGTAGGGTCAAAGGCAGGTCAGCAGGGAGCACGCCACCCGCCTCCCCAGCCCGGAGGCAGGCAGGGCTCCAGACCCTGGGTGGCATCTCCCAGGCCAATCTGGGGCGCCACTGCCATCCTCACCCCAATCCCTCTGGGCCAGCAGTCTCAGCTGGGAGGAGCTGATGCCCACCACCAGGAATGTGAGTGAGCCACTGGAAGCACAGTGGGACTGGGAGAGCGAGGAGGGAGCAGGCAGGATCCGAGAGAGGTGCCCTGCACCAGGGTCAAACAAGTTAATGCCAACAGGATCCCGAACAACTTGGCAAGTCGCTTCTTGTTTGCGTCTCCGTGTACCCATGTGTATTAAATAACAATCAGTCGGGATTCTGCCAGATGAGCTCTGGGGTCCCTTGTAAATCCTGGAGAAACCGATTCAGTCCTAATTCAACCCACAGAGGCCCCCACCAAGCAGGTGCAAAAAGCGAGCTGGCGCCGGGGGCGGCCCCATGGCCAGCCTCCACAGCCCGAGGCTCCTACTCCACTTCGAGGTTCAGCCTGCTGCCTCCTCCAGTCCCAGGGCTCAGCCTGGGAAAAGCACCCGCGTAAGTCTTCCCACCCCGCCGGACTCTGGGCCTTGGGGTCCTTGATCAAAGGTGGTGGGTGCACAACTTCGCACGCCCAGCAGGTGAGGGGACACGGGAGGCGGATCCGGGGAGCCGGGGGGGCATTGGCCGGGATCTGGCTCTTGCGGAGGCCCCGCCCGTGTCCCGGTGCCTGGGCGCCCACCAGCGGCCTGGCCCGATGCCCCAGGCTCCCCCGACGCCCCAGTAGTCGCGCAGGCGCAGGGTGGGGAGGGTCTCACCATACGGAGCCATAGGCCCCGCTGCCTATGTGCGTCAGGGACACGTAGGTCTTGGGCAGCTCCCAGGCGGTCTTGTTGACGTCCTGCTTGTAGAAACCCTTTTTCCGGGTGAAGCTCATCCCGGGCACTCGGCGTCGGCGGCCCCAGCGCGGTGGCTGCGCTCGCGGCCCGCCGGGCTCCCAGCACCTGACGCCCGCCCGCCGTGCCCGCCCAGGTCTCCCGCTCCTCCCCTGCGCGAGGGCGGGTCCCCGTCCAGGCCACGCGTCCCACCTGCCGGCGCGCCCAGGTGCGCTGCGCCGCCACGCCCGGGCCTGCCGGGCCGCGGCTGCCGGGAGCCCCGGGTTTCCGCCGGGGTCGAAGTTCGAAACCCCGGCTACAGACCCGCGCGAAGCGGCAGGGGCGCCGCGGTGCACGGGGTGGGGGGCGCTTCCCGGCTCCCACGGAGGGCAGAAGGCAGGAAGACAGCCTCCCAGCTGCTGCCAGCAGAGGATTCTGTAGGAAGATCTCGGAGATTTTTAAGACAATTTTGGGGTAAAAAAAAAACCCACAAAAGCCCGTAACTTGTTGAGTATGGGAAGTTTCAAACATACAGAAGTAGCCAGTGCTTCTCACATTTGAATGTGCACACGAATCCCTGGGGTGTCTCATTGAACACAGATTCTCGTTCAGGAGATCCGGGGTGGAGCCAAGATTCTGCATCTCTCACCAGCTCCTAGGCTCAGGGATCTCTGAATCACACGTTGATAAGCAGATTCTAATGACCCCGCATAACCCCAGTTGCAAACCCCACAGCGTCAAGTAAATCAACTCTTTTAGTCAATTTTGTTTCCTCTACATACTTCCTCCCCCATTGTTTTGAAGCAAAACCAGGCATCCTATCATTTCATCTGAAAATAATTTTTTGTATCTCTAAAAGATAAGGATTGTTTTAAAAACACAACTACAGTATCTTTTTTACACCTAGAATCAATAACAGTAATTCTGTAATATGAACCATCCAGTCTAGATTCACATATTCGGTTTCGAATGTGTTTTTGCTGGCTTCCTGCTGCCCGGTGAAGGCAATGACAAGCCAGAGCCTTCAGCCACTTGTGTCTGGTCGTTTGTGCATCCTGAAGAAGATTCTGGGCTCAGATTAAATCACGAGACCTTCCAGGAACAGGGTCAGAGGCAGAGAATGGCTGCAGGAGGTCCGGCTCGTCTGACCCCTTGCTGGCCTGGGAACTGGGTTGTGGAAGGGATGGAGATGCTGTGCTTCAAAGCCAGGGAGCCCCCCACCACCCGCCAGGAGTCTTCAGAACCCAAACCCTGTGCCACAGCCCCACACAGTCCTGCAGCATCAGACCCTGGGGGGCGTGGGGGCGGGGGGTGCAGGGATTCCACAGAAACGCCCAACAGGCATTGCGGGCAGGGGATCTATTTGTCTTACATGTGTCTGTCACACAGTAGGCTGTGAAAAACTCTATGGAGAATGAGTGGGAGAGTCAGCCCATCAGAGGTGAAAAAAATATTTATCTGATGAACACTTACTTGTGTTTGCCGTGTACCAGTCATTATTCTAAGTGTTTTACATACCCAACTCCCTTAATCCTGGTGAGAGGCCTGTGAGTCAGTAGTACTATTATCCTCATTTTATAGATGAGGAACCTGAGGTTCAGAGAAGTTAAGTCAATTGCCCAAGGTCAGACATCTGGGAAGGGGCAGAGCTGAGTTGAAGAAGCTAAGACGATCTGGTTTGAGACTCCAAGTCTATGCAGTGTCTCTGGTTGAGAGGCATTACTTCTTCTTCTTCTTCTTTTTTTTTCTTTTGAGGCATTACTTCTTAAAGGAGATGGCCTGTGTTTCAAATTATCTACCTCACCTATCCTAAAGACATGTCTACTGATCAAACCATGTCTCCCTCATACATCCTGCCCTGGGGATCTGACAAATTCCCCACCCTCTCCCCTACCTGACCTTCTACTCCAGCCCTGAGACCCTGTAGGAGGAAAAGGGAAGGGGCTAGGAGCCTGGTGGAGGAGGGGGGCTGCAGGAGTTTTGGACCTTGGGGGTCGGTGACGCCAGTGGAAGGCACTCTGATTCAGAAGTTGGCATATGATCCTGGAAGCCAAAGTCTAGGGCTGGGTACCATCAAGAGAGAGTTGTCCAGGAGACTCGGGTCTCCTGGGTTGAGGATCCAATTCTCCAGGGAACAGACAGGCCTTGAGCCTCTCGAAAACCTGAGTGTGACAGAGGTGAGCCCAGAAAGGTGACAAATGTCAGGGAAGTGAGTGCTCATTGCCCAAGTGGGTGCAATCCTGAAAAGGCACGAGCTGGTCACTGAGGCTGTGGCTCTGGACGCCTCTTAAGCAATGGTCAGGAAGTGACTCAGGCCCCAGACTGCAGACACTGACCCCCCTTCAGCCTCCACTGGACCTGTGTTGACTCAGTAGCCAGGAAGCCTTGGAGAGACAGCCTTAGGTGATCCTATCTGGGAGGTCATGAATGGGAGAGGAAGAGGAGGGGTCACCGAGGACCTCCTGGGTGCTCCCGGTTCACAGCCCCTGGGCTCCCTTCTGTTTGGGCTCCGAGGCCTCTCTGCACTTCTCCTCCCAGACACTGACCCTGTGTGGTTGGTTTCTGTCCTGTTAACATCGGGGCAGGGGGCATCCCTTTGGAATGAGACCCGCATTTCCATCCTGCCTCTGCATTACCAGCTGTGTGAGCTGGGCCAAGTTCCTTCCCCTCTCTGAGTTTCGGTGTCCTCCTTGTAACATGGGAATGATATTAAAACGTGCTAAGTATATTTAAAGGGTCCTGGGGATGGTTCATTCTGAGTGCAGTAAAACAACAACCCAGTGAGCTAGGGGCTGTCAGTATCTCCAGCCAAAGATCCTCCCAGAAACACACCTGAGGGTCAACAAACTGAGTTTGTCACTGGTTGCATCAAGGGAGAACATGCACATGGGAACCGGCAGGGGGCGGGGAGCCGTCTCAGTAAGGGAGTGTTGGAAAGGACTTGTTGCAAAGTTAGGTCATTTGGTGGAAGGTGTAAGGAAGCTGGACTTTGTTCCGGATGAGATGAAATCAGGAAGTGGAGGTGATTTTATGGTTAGGTGTCTTAATGAGTCTTACCTGGAAGGAGGACCAATAGAATGAGGAGGGAGCCACAACTGGTAAAGCGCCAGCCTTTGCTCAAGAGTAGCCGGATGGGGGTGTTTGGTCATGTTTGTGGTTTGGACGACACTTCTGTTTTCTCTGTGCTCAGACACGATTACAGAGTGTCTTGTTTTTGTCTCGATCCCATTGTGGTCACAGATGGCCTTGCCTGCGTTCAGTGGGAGCACATCAAGATGAGCTGTGCCAGGCCAGCTCTGAGCAATGCCAGGGCATGGCTGACGGGCCTGGGCAGCTCCCGGGTGTCAGGATACAATGTTCGCCTCCTACAGATGGACAAACTGAGGCCCAGAGGTATTAAGTGATTTGCCCAAAGTCACATATGACCAAGAAGGTGGTGGACATGGTCTTCTAACGTGGTGTCCTGCCCCAGAATCTGCATGTTTAACCACCAGCCAGGCTGCCCAGCAAGTGTCTGAGAAGTGCTTGTTCTGTGCGGCTGTCTTCCCAGTGAGTCTGTGAAATGCTGGAAGGCAGGGACATGGTGTCGGGGATCATTGACCGCTTAGGGCTCTGCATTGCCACTTCAAGGAGCGTGGGGTCGATCCCTGGTCAGGGACCTAATATCCCACATGCTGCGTGGTGCGGCCAAAAGAGAAAAAGAAATGCAAGAGATAGAAGTCCCTGCTGCGTGGAGCTGACATTCTAGCGGGGAGGCAGATCAGAGACCAATGAGCACATGTACAGTATTGGGTTGAACCGAATGGCACTGCTGATATTTGACAATTTTATGTGGTTCAATCACATGTAATGTCAGGCAGTATTAAGTGCTATGAAGAAAATGCTTCCCTCATAGCTCAGTCAGTAAAGGATCTGCCTGCAATGCAGGACATCCTGGTTCAATCCCTGGGAGGGAAAGACCACCTGGAGAAGGAAATGGCAACCCACTCCAGAATCCTTGCCTGGAAAATCTCATGGACAGAAGAGCCTGGTGGGCTGCAGTCCATGAGGTCGCAAAGAGTGGGGCATGACTGAATGACTAGCACTTACTTACTTACTTACTTAAGGATATATAAAGGACTTGCGAGGACTGTTTTGAGACGTGGGGGAGGAGTGGGAGAGGCAGAGAAGGTCTGTCTGAGGAGGCGTCATTGGAACAGCACCTGAACAAGCACAGGGGTGAGCCAGGAGGATCTGGGCGGGGAGGGGGGGGGGGTTGGAGCAGGTGTCTGCCTTCCTTCCAAAGGCTTCCACTCTGTTCCCACGTCTGACCTGCCCTCCCCCTCCTCCCCTGGGGGTAGCTTCCTGGCCTCTGGTTTACCTGGCTGTCTCCCCCCGCCCCCCACACCTCTTCCACTTCGAGGGGACTCAGGCCCGGATCGGAACATCCGTCCCAAGAACAGCGCATCAGACGCCCAATGCTCGCCGGCGCCCCTCCTCCGAGGAGCTGCGGACTCAGCCTCCCCGCTCCTGGCGTCGACCTAGTCCGCTCTCCCTGCCTCGGCGTTAGCACCCCCTGGTGGACAGTGCGGGGTACGGCCGGCTCTGCTAGACTGGCGGCGCGCCCCGCAGCCTTCGCGGGACCCAGAAAGCAGACCGCCCCTCTTCACACCCTACATCGGCCTGTCCCTCCCACCCTCCCTACTCCACCCCAAGACCCACCTCCCTTCACCCAGCCTGCAGGACTGGGCCTCCCGTCCTTGACCCAGTCCTGTGAAGACGTGGCCTGGGGTCCATCTGGTGGAAGATTCCAGCCAAGTCTGGGTCTCAGCTCCCTCTGATCTCTGCATTGTCCTTTGTAGCATCTGTCACCCTTTTGAAACACATTATTTTTTTTGGCCATGCCGGGAGGCACGCAGGATCTTACTTCCCCAGGTGTATTTGTGCACGCTTAGTCGCTTCAGTCGTATCCAACTCTGCGACCCTACAGACTGTGGCCCACCAGGGTTCTCTATTTGTGGGATTCTCCCAGGCAAGAACATTGGAGTAGGTTGCCATGTCCTCCTCCAGGGGATCTTCCTGACCCAGAGATCGGCCTCTGCTTGCAATGGCTCCTACATTGCAAGCAGATTCTTTACTGCTGAGCCACTGGGGAAGCCCCTTGTTTCCCGGACCAGAGATCAAACTGGGGCCCCCAGCAGTGGAAGAACAGAGTCTGAACCACTGAACCATCACTTTCAACTAACCTGCATTGTCCTCTGTGAGGTGTCCATCTCCGTCCTGGAAAAACGGCTCTGGGAGGGCAGGGATAGTGTCTGGGTCACTGCTGAGCCCCCAGCAGCATCCTGGCCCCCAGCAGGTGCTCAGTACAGTAAGCCCCCTACATGAGAACCTTGAAGTTGCGATCTTTCCAAGATGGAAACATGTGTTCCATCACCTCAGGCATGAGTGAAATTGCCGCTTGCCCTGCAATTGGGTTTCCTTGGTGGCTCAGATGGTAAAGCGTCTGTCTGCAGTGCGGGAGACCTTGGTTTGATCCCTGGGTGGGGAAGATCCCCTGGAGAAGGAAATGGCAACCCACTCCAGTATTGTCTGGAAAATCCCATGGATGGAGGGGCCTGGTCAGCTTCAGTCCATGGAGTTGCAAAGTGTCAGACACGACTGAGTGACTTCTCTTTCTTTTCTTTCTGCAATTGTGTTAGTTGGGCACCTAGCTAACTTGGGTTGGACTCATTTATATGTAGAGGACTTACTACAAAGACTTAGTGAAGGAACCATATAGTTTTGTCTCTTGTGGGTACCAGAGGTGGTGAGGGGTCGTGGTGTGAAGACCCAAATGGTGGATCTGAAGGAGCAATGATGGGGAAGATGCTTGGCGTCTGTCTCCCGGGAGGCAGCCGGGGTGCGGGCTCTGTCAGTCAGACACCATCTGCCCTGCGAGTTCACTGTTCTGCCCTCGTTGCCTGAGGCGAGGCCCTGGCGTGCTATGCTGCGTGTGCAAGGCTGGATCCCTGTGTGGTGGTGAAAGGTGCTTGATTAGGAACCAGGGTGCACAACCCGAACTTGGGGACCTCTTCTCTGCCCAAGAATTTGCACGCAACTTCATTCCAAAGTGGGCCCCTCCCTGTCTACGACCCTCACTGCTCCCACTGAGGTTCTAGAGAAACCAGACCCTCCACCCTTTGGAGTTGCCTTTCCTTCCTGGTCGTTAAAGATGGGCTCTAAACTCACCTCTTCAAAGAGGTGGTCCCCAGTGAACCACAGACCTGCTTACCCCAGGACCCCAGCTGCTCCCCACCCCACACCCCCAGGCTTTGTGACACCCACATTCTTGGGTGGACTTGTACTCCCCCGAACCAGTGGGGGGGTAGATGAGGACTGGGAGCAGAGCTGGGTTTGAATCTCATGCCAACGCATTGATCTGTGTGACCATGAGCTGTGAATGCATGTCTCTGAACTTCCTCATCAGTCCAGTGGGAGAGCGACACCTACCCGGCTGGAGGGTTTAATGAGACTGGGGGTGCTGGGTTGCAGGCCTGTGCCTAGTATTCCTGCCCATCCCGCAGGACCTGCTCTGAGAGGCCCCCCCGACCCGCCTCAAGCCAGACCCCACCTGTCTCTCCCCACCTCAGTTTCCTTCAAGCCTCTATTTATCTTATATGTTGTGTGAAAAGTCAAAGTGTCAGTCACTCAGTCATGTCCGACTGTTTGTGACCCCATGAACTGTAGCCTGTCAGGCTCCTCTGTCCATGGAATTCTTGAGGCAAGAATACTGAAGGGTAAAAAACAAAAAAAAAGAATACTGGAGTGGATTCCCAACCCAGGGATTGAACCCAGGTCTCCCACACTGCAGGCAGAGTCTTTACTGTCTGAGCCGCCAGGGAAGCCCATTATTTGTCTTATATCTACATCCTTATAAATGTCAGGTCTACAAGAGTCAGAATTTTATGTTTTGTTTGTTGCTGAATCCCAAGTTCCTAGAGCAGTGCCCTGCATACGCTGAGTGGCAGGTACATAGTAGGGACTTTATAACCGGGAGCTACTGTCATCACCATACACCTCTGTCTTGTTTGTAATGGGGAAGTTGGCCAAACTCATCTTTATGCCTGGGGCAGTCCTGGCTCCAGTGACCTGCCAAACTTCGGTAATGGGGTCACCGTGCCGCCTGGGCTCTGGTGTGACCTGCTGGGCCGAGGAGGTTGTGCACCCAGAGTACATCTCAACAACCTGCCCTTCCAGAACAGAGGTCACTGGGTCAGCCTGCTCCACCCTCTTGATGTAAATATCCAACCTCAGGACACATGGACCATCCCCACCACCCTTGTCAGAGTCAAAGAAATCTAGGCAAGGCTAGTCAGGCTTCCGGCTGTGGCAGAGGCTTGGGCTCTGATCCAGCTCTGCCTCTGACTTGCTATGTGACCTTTAGTAAGTCACACTGCCTCTCTAAATACATCTTTCTGTTTTATGTACTGAAAAAATATTTTTGCCAGAGCACTAATTATTTGCCAGAAATTGTTCAAAGAGCTTATGTACATGTAACTCATTTCTCTCAAGAACCCTATGAAATGGGATAAGAATTTCCTTTATTTTACATAAGACAAACATGAGGCACAGAGAGGCGAAGTGACCTGCCCAAGGTCACACAGCTAGTAAATGGCAGAGCCAGGATCCAAGCTCAGGAGTCTCACTGCAGAGTCAGTGCTAGTAAGTACCATGCTCAGTGGCATTGGATGGTGCCAGTAAAGTCACCTTTTGCTCCTTAGGGATCTGAATTTATTCCTCCTGATGGTGGCTCTATTATTTGGCAGATACTGATTTTCCTAAAGACTCCATTTGGCTTCCTGAAATAAGAATCTCCAGGGACTTCCCTGGCAATCCAGTGGTTAGGAATCTGTGCTTCCACCGCAGGAGGCAGGGGTTCAATCCCTGGTCAGGGAACTAAGACCCCATGTGCCGTGCAGTGTGGCCAAAAAACAAAAGAATCTCGCTTCCTACCCTTCTCCAAATCTAATAACTGAATCCCCCTGACTTCCAGAAGGAAACAGCCAGTGCTGTGTGGGACAACCAGCATTGGGGGATGGGAACACCGATGCCTAGTGCTTGTCAATCTTGGCCAAGTCCACACTACCAACCTGACATCACTGAACACAGAATTGGGCAGACAGACATAAAATCAGCTCCCATGAGCCACCTCGAGCAGCTCCAGCAAAGACGTGGCAACAGGGATTAGTAAGGGACTCCTGGGGTATAAACCACCAGCTGGTCCCCTTCACCCTGCCTCACAGGCCCTGCCAGGCCTCCCCTGAGGCCTCGCCCTTCCTAACCTGCAGGGGGCTGGGGATCCAGCTTTGGTCATCTCGGGAGGGCACACCAGCTGGGCAGCCTGAGAGCCGGGATGAGCAGGTGTAACAGGCGAACCAGCTGTGACTCATCTTCCTGGCTGGAACAGCCTCGCCTCCTGGTCACTCCCCACCCTCTTAGCTCCCAGTTGCCTTCAGGATCAAATTTAAACTTCTTAGCCTGTTGGACAAGGCTTGCCCCCATCAGGGCCCTGCCTTTCTTGCTAATCGGATCCTTCACAGCGTCTAGGCTAACCATCTCACAAACATCTTACTCATCTCCTTCGCCACACCTCTGCTTGAGCTGCCCTTCTGGAATGCCATTCCTCTGCTTTGCCAGGATGGAGAGGACCCTCATGCCTCAAGGCCTGGCTCAGTAGCACTTCTTGGGGCGGGCCACTCCTCTCCACGGGCCTCTCCCTCCTCTGACTCCCGTAGGATCATGGCTCAGCAGGCCTAGACTTGAACTGTCGGTTAACTTTCAAAGTTAAACTCTAAGTTTCTTGAGGGCATGAGTGTCTTGTTTCTCTCTGTCCTCAGTACCTCTTCAGCAATGCTTTATAAAGCCTTAATCCATTCAACCAAATTTTGTTGAGCACCTATGGGTTTCCCAGGCCCTAGTGGTAAAGAACCCGCCTGCAAATTCAGGAGACATAAGAGATGTGGGTTCGATCCCTGGGTCCAGCCCCTGAAGGAAGGCATGGCAACCAACTCCAGTATTCTTGCCTGGAGAATGCCAGAGACAGAGGATCCTGTTGGGTTAGTCTATAGGGTCAAAAAGAGTTGGACATGACTGAAACCACTTAGCATGCCCACAGAAGGCAGGCTCAGAGGGATGGGTAGCTTCCACCTTTACTAAACCTGCCAGACTGCGTGTCACCAAGTTCATTAGCCTTTGTCTTTATGGCTTCTGGGCTTGGGATATGCTTCAAACACCTTTCTCCGTTTAAATCTTCGATTTGCCTGGAAGTGATCGTGGCTAAAGGGAGGAAAGGAGGAGGTCCAGTTGTTTCAACACCATCTGCTGACACAGATGACTGAATAACCATCTGTTTTTTATAAAAGTTACATATATTTACAGATTCAGGAAAATTTTCTAGGAGTTACATCAACCTGCCAACAGCTATCATTTCCAGGTAGTGGGACGATAGATGTTCCATAGCTACGTTCAAAAGTTTTCAGCAATAAACATGTTTCATCTGTGTCATGAAAGAGCAATAACAATACGTTGTTAGAAAAAGTACCCTAGTAGGTGCCTTGACACTAGTTATGCTTGGTGCAAGTTACAAGAACATGCTAGAGTGGGTATCTGACTCCCACGCAGGCCTGGGAGAGGCTGGGTGGAGCGGGGAGCAGGGTGGGGCCTGCGGGGGGAGGACAGCCTCCAGATGGGGACACTCCCTACCACAGGCACCTTGTCAGCAGCTATTATCAGAGAGTCACCGCCTCGGTCACCGGGCAGAGCTGTGAGCGTGCGATGGGTCACGTCTGAGCAATGGCAGCACGGGAATGGGCTTTCGTGCCTGGGTACAATGACGTCACATCTCAACCGGAAACAGACGGCCACGTGGTCGGCAGCACTGCTAGTGGAGCCGGCTGATCAGGTCAAGGTAACGCCCGAGGACACACAGGCCCAGGACTCCCACAGGAGAACCCTGCTCCCCCGTCTGCTTGAGTACCAGGAGGGTGTAACCAAAGGCTGCATCTGGCCCAGAAATGGCCACAAGCAACAGACGCTCAGAGGTTCTGTTCTGCCATGCCAGGAAAGCAAGCGGTACAGTCATGGTTGATGAGTCTTACACCCCATTAGAACCTCAACCCAAAGAGGAATCTTATTTTTTCCAATGTTCTCAGTGCCTGATAGTGGAACTTACCCCAAAGCTGTTTGTGGAACGGCTGAATGAGTGCAAGATACCCTAAAGACTTCCAATTCCCCTACTTTGCCCCTGGTATTTTCACTTTAAAGTGGCAGATGGGTGGGAAAACTAATTATCTAGATCATGGACAACAGACATCTTCAATAACAGTTATCTTCAATAACCTTTGGATTATTGTTCCAGTTCATTAAGTTGTTATGCATCCAACTTGAATGACAAGCAAGATGAAGCCAAGAGAATCAGAAACTCATTCTAATACTTGTTTCTTAAACTGGAAACTTCCATACAACACGGTTTCTTAGGGCAGATAATCTGTACATATTTGGTTTTCTTCTTTAGATGGTCTTTGCTTCTATGGACTGTCAGCTTTAAAAACAGGAAACAGAGGACAAGATGATTTACAAGTGATAAAAAGATGACAGTCATTCACTGACTCAGTCAATAAAGATGAGATGCCTACTGTATGTCAGGTACCATGTGAGGTGATGGGGATACTCTTACACAAGAGTCTGTACCCTCAAGGACATACAGCCCTAAGCTAACATTTATTGAGCACTTACTGTATGCTAAGGGTTTTACATACTTTTAACTCATTTAATCCTCATGACCCTGTGAGGTAAGTTCAGAGAGAAAAATAATTTTCCCAGGTTGTACCACGAGGAAAGGCTGGGATTTGAATTCAGGCAGACTGATTCCAGAGCCTGTGTCCTTAAGCTTCATGTTTTTTCTCTTGAGCAGGTGATAACGGACACCAGGCAATGGCCAAGCAACATGATCAGTGCCACCCCTGATCAAGGCAGATGAGTACCAAAAAAGCACCCAGAAGGCACGCCTAGTCCTAGCTTGGGGATGCTCAGGGAAGGCTTACGGAGGGATTGACAGGGAAGTTAGCCCAGAGGAATGGGGAAGGAGAAAGCAGGGGGTCCTAGGCAGAGGGACTGTCACCTACAAAGACCAGGAGACAGAGAAAGCACTGTGCCTCCAGAGCAATGCCATGGTGGGGGGGTGGGGAAGTGACATGAAGCTGTGGAGAGAAGCACTGAAGGGAGGGAAGAAAGTGGCTGCTGCAGCCCTTCACTGGCCTGCCTCTCTCCACGCAGAGGTGCGTGTCTATCCCCGATGATAAGGAAGCAGGGGAGGGCGCTGGGACCTGGGCGAGGTCCAGTGTGGGCTGCATGATATGGCAACAAGTGCCCATCCTACCCATTCCAGTCTTTTGTTAGTCTCTAACTGATCATATTGTAAGCATATGATAAACACCAAACATAATAGATTAATTGCAATAACTTCAAATTTTGCAAATAGTGGATTTGATGAACTTGACAAATAATGCTAGAAAACTGCTCCAATCTCAAGCAAAGCCACTGGCAACTGGGACCTGGTAGATTCAGGGGTGACAGTAAAGGTAGAGGCGATCGCTTATAAAAGAGTGGTGTGAATATCGAGAGAGTGCCGTCCACAGGAAAACTGAGGGAGATCTCAGTTTTGTTTTTGGCCTTGTTGAGCAGAATGAGGGATCTTAGTTCCCTTTCCAGCAACTGAACTTGTGCCCCCTACAGTGGGGGCGTGGAGTCTTAATCTCTGGACAGTCAGGGAAGTCCCAGGTCTCACGTATTTTGGAAAAAATTCCCTCTATGATTATGCTGCAAAAATGAGATGGGAAGAATATTGTGGGATGCTAAACATGGTTTCACTCAAAAAATAATCATGTAATTCTTTAATATTTTTGGAATTACAAGCTTTTATAATTCTGCTGTTTTCATGATGAAAGTCCCCATTAGACTTCCACACACCCCACCCCACCCCCCTGCCCATCCCTACCGTATACAATGAAACTCTGGTCCCCATTTTAAGTGGATTCACTTTTAGGTGCCAGCCCTCTCCCTGAGCTAAGCAGGCCCTCTGCTCTCAGCAGCCTAGGAGGAAGGCTGTGTCACAGCAGATTTTGTATGGAAAGGCAAAATATTTCCTACAACGGTCGGCTCTTCATAGGGGCTGATGTATCACATGTAAAAACGGAGTCCTTTTTCTCTCATCCCCTTAAGAAGTCACTGGGCTGGGGGGTAAGAATGAAGACAAGAGCCTGTGCTTGGTTTGCCTTCTATCCCTGTCATTATTCCCAGCTGCCAGTCAAGGACCAACAGAGCACAGGACAAAACCCCCAGCTACACACTCTTCACATCCTCACTGGCTGGGCCTCACGACCCACCCTGGGAGCCCCGTCAGCATTCCTGGGCTACTGAGAAAGGGAGCGCCACAATACAGGCCCTGAGAACAGCTGTGAGACCTCGCGACTCTTTAATCCTGTGATGCAATCCAGTAGTTTTGAAGAATATTGTCAAGGGCCAGGCAACAGAAGAGTCATCAAATACATTTGCTCAAAAGTCTATGAACAGTGTACACATCCAAACTTCTCCCTACAATTTTAAATAAAAGCATAACTCTGTACAGATAGTCCGAGAATGTCAGAGCTGAAAAGAACTCAGACTTCATGTTTCAGATGAGGAAATTCAAATGCTAGGCCTGGGTCAGCAAACTTCTGTGAAGAGTTAGCAAGTAAACAGTTTAGACTCTGTGGGCCATATGGTCTCTGTCACAACTCTTCAAAAGCAGCCGCAGACAATACATAAACAAATGTGTGGTTGTGTTCTGATACAGCTTTATTTATGGACACTGGAATTTGAGTTTTACATTATTTTTCACATGCTACAAAAATATCGTTTCTTCTTTTGACTTCAACCATTTAAAATTGTAAAGAGCCCGCTTTTAGTGGGCTACACAAACAGGTGGTAGGTAGACTGGATTTGGTCCCTGGGCCCCAGTATGCTGACCTCTGTCCGAGGCCACTCTGACACCCAAGTGTAGACTGTAGTGTGATATCTTGTTTATTTGTCCTTTGCTTTTCCCACCCACATTGAAGACTCTGATCTGCTTCATCATAAACTGCACAAGGAGCTCTATAAATGTCTTCTACATTTTAGAGGAGTCATATTAAGATCTGTCAGAAACATATGCCAGGCAGCAGCTGAAAGACCACTGATATAATGCTATATTGTGCATTGAACAAAAACAATCAAGAGGAAAATATAATAAATTTGAGCAACTCACTAAATTTGAAAAATAGGCTTTATTTTAACCAGTGGTATTGTATGACATCCTATATGGCATAACTGATTACAGTCAAGTTCATGAATACAAATAAGACGGCATTTTCCTTCATTCTCTCTTTTGTTTCCTGTTCAGAGAAATCAGGAGATGGGAGCATTGCGCTCAGAAACCAAGGAGCTCTTCTTCCACAGGCTCCTCCAGCTGAGTCCGGGCTCCTGGCACATTCAGCCTCTTAACATGTATATGGTCTCATGTGCAAAGACCTTTATGAAAAAAAGTATTCAGAGCAGTATTTCTGTAGGAAATCACACTAGCATTTACAACAAAACATGGCTGATAAAATTCATCTTGCTGTGGATCATGAGGATTTGAACTGCATATAAAGGAGATGAGGACTTTGCGTTCATTTTCCTTTAAAGAGGGGGCAGATCTTGGGTGAGGTGTGATCACCATCAGCTGCCTCCTTCCTTCTTGCTCCAGTTGACTTGTGGGTCCTACCCTGTCCCTCTGGAGTGCAGGTAGTGCTGCACCGTGACAGAGAAATGGAAACATCTTGGCCCGAATATGAGATTCTGTCACACAGCCAACACTGGAAGTGGATCTACACTTTTTTCTTTCACAAAAGGTTTAAATATATGGGCCCTTATGTATCACAAGATGCCTGAAATTCAGAAAATTATGAAAACAACTCTTCTCCACCCCTGAGGATATTTCATCTTTATAAAGTTGAAAATACAAAATATTAAAATAATTTGCCCTTTCTCCCCATCAAAAGGAATCACATTCTCAAAGGATTCCTGCCATATAGAAAATTCTGAAACAAAATTTATTTCTCCCCAAACCAAGACCAGGAAGTCAATGTTAAGCTGCCAAGAAGACCCTTTTCCAAAGAAGGGTGGAAAAGATACCTCATCACTTTTTAAAAAATAATCATATTTAGACAAAGATAGCAAAAGGAGTTTCTGGCCTCATGAGCTTTTATTTTTCACTTTGATTTTCAGCATGTCTTAGCATTGGTTACTGGGAGTGAAGAGAATGACTTGTTTTCCAAAGTCTAAGATATTCCTGGGACAAACCCTGATCTTTCCTGGTTGACGGCTCCCCCAAAATAGTTTGTTGAAAACCAGATGGCAAGAATGGAAATGCTATACATCCATCTGTTCCATTTCTTCATAGTTTTCACATCAAAAGCACCTGGAGTTATCACTTGTGTTCAACACAAAATAGTACTGGGGGCTGAAGAGAGGATGACGTCACCTGCCCTTAGCATCAGCCGAGGTGACACGGGTCCTGAACTACCCATAAGGTCTTCACTGGCAAACCCGCCTGGCACCAGGGCCTCCCGAAGAGAAGAGGACAAGCAGCCGTGCATGCTCAAATAGCAAGACGTGCAAAACAGATCATCACTCTGCTAGGAATAGAGGGCACACAGCAGGGACACTGACAGCAGGAACCAGCTCTGACTACTGGGGCCAGTACTGAAGCGACCTCTGCACTGAAGGTGGGGCGGGTGAGGGAGGAGGAGAGGGAAGGACGTACACGCATGCCCACACATGCACACGTGGTGCCTCCGAAGGCGCCCTGGCTCCTCGGGGTTCACAAGTGGCCGTCCGACAGCCTGACTGCTTGCCTGGCTCGGAGCTTCATCTGCTGCACTCTCTTAACCACACTTTCTTCTCTCCTTTTAAGGCACAAACATATTTAATGGTTTCAGGTATACCTGCTGAGTTCCGAGAACCACACTAAGCAAGTTAGTCACAGACTTAGTGCACAGAAGCCAGCTGGTCCTTTTTGGCTGGCACAGAATGAGGGACGGCTCCCCATGTGAAGCAGCCAGGAGGTGTGAGCCTTCTCTCTGTGCCACCGTGGGATATGGTCAAACCCAACCCTCAGCATCAAGGCGGGGCCACAGGAGAGGCCAAGATGGCAAAAGCATGACTGGGGTCTGGGATGTTTAATATTTTTTTACTTTGCTTTTAACAAACCATACAAGGTGGCAGCTCTTGCCTGCTTCGCGGCCTCTCACGAACAAGAGCAAGCAGAGGCTGCCACGGAGCATCTGTCACTCCACATAGAGTCACTGTGATAGTTTGTTCATCATGTTTTACCCTCCCACAAAGTCAGACACACACACACACACGCACACATGCGCGCACACACACACACCCCTTCCACCATGGAGGAAATCTTTGCGACAAGAGGCACTTGAATGATATTTTGAGAGTTCTCATGAAAAGGCCTTCCCCTCACAGTGAAGTGGGATCAACAGAATAGAAACCAGACACTCAAGACTCCATCTCTTCTTGGTCAAGGGGTGGCGGCACGAAGCTGATGACTTCATCATAGGTCAGGCCTAGAAACCAGGAAGGAAAAGGAGGATGTGAGAGTTCAGACATTCACTTTGCTGGGAAGCCACCCTAACTTCTAAGCTCAAGACCCTCCCCTCCCTGTCCAGGCTACTGGTTCAACGGGCCTCACTGCTTTTTGTGAACGTGTGATGACCCAAAAGTTCAAGGATGCGTATAAAAGAACTATTTTTTGTGTCATCGGTGCCTCCTCTTTAAAGCTCTCTGGAGAAGATGCTTAAAAGTAGCAAACCAATTATTTGGGAAATGTACTAACAATGTGAAAGTGAAAGTCGTTCAGTCGTGTCTGACTCTTTTCGACCCCATGGACTATACAGTCCATGATATTCTCCAGGCCAGAATAGTGGAGTGGGTTTTTTTTTTTTTTTTCCTTTCCCTTCTCCAGGGGATCTTCCCAACCCAGGGACTGAACCCACATCTCCCGCATTGCAGGCGGATCTTTTACCAGGTAAGCCATAAGGGAATTCCCCCATATGCTACAGCAAGATTATCCTGGCTTTGGGATTTGACTCAAGTTCTGGATTTGTGTTTTATGAAGAGAATATGAGACTGGGTCTAGGAGACCTGGGTTCCATTTCTGGCTGTATCCTTAACTAGGTCTAAGCTAAGAGATAAGATATAAATGTTCTTCATTGTTTGTAAAGTTCTATTGTTTGTAAAGCTGTAAAAATTCCCTATTCCCTACTTAGCTCAAAGAGATGGTATAAATGCAGAAATTCTGAGAACCTCAAAGCTCTATGCAGACGTAAGGGGCTGTGCACAAAATCAGACCAGACAGAAGCATCTCAAAGGTCCAGACAGGCATCATCTACAACAGAGGAACATACTCATTCCACGGAAGAGACCCTCACTGCAAGTTTTAATGAGTTGGATATAACCAGAAAAAACTACCCCCACCCTCACAGCTTTTGGTTAGTGGCTCACCTAGGAAAGATTTTTAAATCTAGGTTCTCAAAAAGCTAGATGTTCATCCTGCTATGACTTACTTTTCCATTCGTCTATAAGGAGGTCCCTGCTTTCAAAAGACTGATCGTAAGGATCAGCCACTGGTTCGTCATCAGGATCGTGGTACTGGGCAAAGTAGGCATGTGCAAGGGCTTGTGCTGCTGTAATTCTCTTATCTGAGTCCAATACAAGCATCTTCTCCAGCAGGTCGACAGCTGTCAATACCACAGATGGGAAGGAAAAATGAAGAGTTTTTAACACATTACCAAAATTTATGCTTTATTAAGCAAACACAGAGTTTCGATCCTTCATACCCAAAGAATTCTCCGAAGTTTCTGCTCTGAGATATATTACTTATATCTTATTTACTTTATATCTTTATCTATATATACATATTTTGCTGAATCATTTTAAAATAAAATTACAGACATGCACTTTTACCTCTAAATATTCCACCATAAAGATAGCTTCCTATACAATCATAAAACTGTTATTACATCTGACAAATATATAATCCCCAAACATCACCTAAAATCCAGATCATGTTAAGTTTTCTTCAATTATCTTAAAGTTGGTTTTTATATCTAGTAACTTGTTCAAACCAGGATCCAATTAAGGCCCATGCATTTCATTTTGTTGAGTTTCCTTAGTCTCTTCTAGTTCTAGAATAACCGCCCCCACCTCTAACCCTTATTTTTCGTAACTTTGACCTGAAAAGACTCCCCCACAAAACCGTCCTGTGCTATCATGTATCCGTACCCTTGTTTTCCTCTGTCCCCTGTATTTCCTGAAAACCCTGGTCAATCTAAAATTTGGTAAGAACCGGGTTAAACATTTTTGGCAAAAATATTTCATAGGTGATGCTGTGTACTTATGGCACATTAGGGCCATCTGTCCCATTAATAATGACGCTAAATTTGATCACTGGGTTAAGCTGTTTCTTTTTTGCTTTAAGCAAGTACCCTGTCAGCACTAGGTGAGTATCAGTTTCTTCACTTATAGCTTTCAGCATCCATTGATTTTCCTTCCCAGCAACTATTTCATTAGCTGGGGGGTCACAGAACCGTGGGTTTTTGCCCCCGTCTAATTCTTATAAATGATGATGTTTTGAGTTTCAGAATGGTAGCACCTGGGAGGACAAATAATAAATGACCACAGTTATCACTTTTGTGAAGCAAAGGCATTTGTGGCCTTGCAAATTATTGATTATTCTTTAAATGTGGGAGGGCGCAGGGATGGGTAGTGAAGGCAGGTGGGGGAGGGGGGGTCCCTTTTCCTGAAGAGATCCACACTGCGTACACTGGAGGTTGTAAAAGACTCCCATCCTTCAGGCTCAATTCCAGAGTTGAATTTCTTCCAAAAGAGAAATGTGGGTTTCCAAGGAATACAGTAACAAAGGGAATATTTATGTGTCAAGTTCATAAGTTTACACCTTAAAGCACTCAGAAAATTGCCTAGACATATATTTTCTTCTTAGAAACAATAACCTCATCAGGTGCTGTCTCGATCATATGATCGAGAGTCTTTGCCACCCCAGGGTAAAATGAACTATGTCCTTATAAACAACACCTTGATAAATAAGATCAAGGTTAAGAAAAAGATTCCTCTAAGATCCTGAAAGATACAAATACACATGCATCAAACAGCAACTTAAGTTTTACTTCATGTTTTGAGAATAATGGTGAAACATGAAGTCAGTGACGGACAAAAAAGGGCTGTCAACTGTTACACTGTTGGTGTATTCCTGCTGGGTTAACATGCTGGGCACGAGTTTGTTCTGCCTGTAAGAAGAGACTCTTTATATGATGTCAGCATCTGGCAGTGGACTGGCAGAATCTGTGTAAATACTGAGAGCTGCAGTGCTGGGCAGCAGGTGGCCCAAAGCCTCCTTCAGCTCACTTGCCGTCTACAGTGCTAAGTGGTATCCAGTTTTTTTGAATGATTAAATGTCACGATCCCAGAGAAGGGGGATGCTTATCAGGATGGAAGTGACCCCAATAAACTGCCGAGACACACATATCCCCCTTCCCTGGAAGAATGAATGAATAAATCGCTTTGAGCCAACCATCAGGAAATCAAACAGTGAGCACTGCCATGTCTAAAACATGAGCTGAGACGATGAAAAAATTCATAACAGAATTAAAGACAAGGAAGCTACCAGCTTACAACATAATTTCCTAATATCCTACAGTCCTTAATGACTCAAAGAGAGCTTCTCACAGACCCTTGAACTAGATAATACAGTATAAATAAATCATACAAAGCCAGTGAGAGCAAACCAGGGCAGATGCAAACCCAAACCAACCCTGGCAGAATTCTGAATACCCCTGATGAGTCCGTGGATTTATTCTTAGACGTAAGCGTGATCCAGCTGAGACCTGACACATTCTCCATCTCCAAGGCCGACAAGCTCAACACTTCAGAGAGCATGAGCATCTCTGCTATTGTAAGAATTATCATAGCAACACTAAACCGCTCTCAAGCAATCACTGTGGATGAAGTACTTAGAAAGGTAAAGCCACTTAGCCTTCACTCCAACTTCTGAAGAGGCTGTCGTCAGCTCTCAGAAGGATGAAACTAAACCTGAAGCACAGCTGCTGGGACCCTTAAGCAGAGGAAAGACTGAAACCGAGATTTAAAAACACACTACTAAGATACAACTTCAGAA
This sequence comes from Dama dama, assembly GCF_033118175.1. Lineage (NCBI taxonomy): Eukaryota > Metazoa > Chordata > Mammalia > Artiodactyla > Cervidae > Dama > Dama dama. Next base: position 12,618,101 of record NC_083687.1, on the reverse strand, counting down.
AAAGAAGAAGGTTGATCGTATCATTATTATCACAGCGTTGCTCCACTCTCGTCATAGGGAGGGCCGTGTCTGATTTTTCTGTTGTTCAACCCCTAAGTTGTGTCCGACTGTGACAGCAGCAGGTCAGACTCCTCTGTCCTCCACTACCTCCTGGAGTCTGCTCAAGTTCATGTCCATTCAGTCAGTGATGCTGTCTAACAATCTCATTCTCTGCTGCCTTTCCCTTTGGCCTTCAATCTGTCCCAATATCAGGGGCTTTTCCATATGAGTTGGTTCTTTGCATCAGGTGGCCAAAATATTGGAGCTTCAGCATCAGTCCTTCCAATGAGTATTCAGGACTGATTTCCTTTAGGATGGACTGCTTGGATCTCCTTGCAGTCCAAGGGACTCTCAAGAGTCTTCTCCAATACCACAGTTCAAAAGCATCAATTCTTTGGCGCTCAGCTTTCTTTATAGTCCAACTCTCACATCCGTACTTGACTACTGGAAAAACCATAGCTTTGACTATACGGACCTTTGTTGGCAAAGTGACATCTCTGCTTTTTAATATGGTGTCTAGGTTTGCCACAGCTGTCCTTCTAAGGAGTAAGCATCTTTTAATTTCATGGCTGCAGCCACTGTCTGCAGTGATTTTGGAGCTCAAGAAAATAAAATCTGCCACTGTTTCCACTCCTATCTGCCAGGAAGTAATGGGACAGGATGCCATGATCTTAGTCTTTTGAATGTTGAGTTTCAAGCCAGCTTTTTCACCCTCTTCTTTCACCCTCATCAAGAGGCTCTTTAGTTCCTCTTCACTTTCTGCCATTAGAGTGGCAACATCTGCCTGTCTGAGGTTGTTGATTATTTCTCTGGGCAATCTTTGATTCCAGCTTATGACTCATCCAGCCTGGCATTTTGCATAATGTACTCTGCATGTAATTAAATGAGCAGAGTGACAATATACCGCATTGTCATACTCCCTAATTTTGAACCAGTCATTTGTTCCATGTCTGGTTCTAACTGTTGCTTCCTGACTCGCATACAGGTTTCTCAGGAGACAGGTAAGGTGGTCTGGTATTCCCATCTCTTTAAGAATTTTCCATGGTTTGTTGTGATCCACACAGTCCAAGAGGCTTTAGCATAGTCAATGAAGTAGAAAGTACATGTTTTTCTGGAATCCTCTTGCTTTCTCCATGGTCCAATGAATGTTGGCAATTTGATCTCGGGTTCCTCTGTGTGTTTTCTGAACTCAGCTTGTCCATCTAGAAGTTCTTAGCTCACGTACTGCTGAAGCCTAGCTTGAATGATTTTGACCGTAACTTTGCTAGCATGTGAAATGAGCTCAACTATACAGTAGTTTGAATGTTCTTTGACATTGCCTTTCTTTGGATAGCACTGTCCCCCATCTTTTCCTAGAGTCAGGGGATTAGAACCTCAGGCTAATGCCACTTTTGGGGACCAAAAGAAGTACACAACAGCCCCCAGTTTTAAGGAACAAAGCAACTCCTTTTCAGCCAAGGTGGCACACATCCTGCAGCTGCCACGGTCCGTCCCTTTGCCAAAGCCCCTGGAAATGGTGGTGACAGGAAGGAAGACAGAGCCATTCTTCGAAGCTTCACAAAGAAGAGAGAATGGTTAGGTGTCTGAAGGCAAAAGAGGACAGGGGAAGGGAAAAGGACGTGAGGATGACAGGATCTGTAGCACCGGGGAGCTGCAGGCAGAGTGGGCCACACTGCAGGGTGCACCAGGGTGGGGTCGCTAACCACACTCTGTGCTTTGGTTGTTTCCAGCCTCAGTGCTGACACCGCAAAAGAGCAGCAGTGATGACCAAGTTACAGGCTTTCCTCTGTTTCTCTTCCTTCTGTGTCCCTCCGTCTCTTCTCCCAGCGTTCCCATTACTTTCTTTCCTTTCTTCAGTGTTCCCGCTTATTTCCCCCATCAAATTCTGTGATCATAATTTAAATGTATAAGCATGTCATGAGATAAACAACCCGACAGTACAAACATGGATAACATAGCATTATTTATCACCTTCTGAGATTTAATTAACAGTACATATTTAGTCAAAAGGATCCCTAACTTATGTCACAGCCAATTCAATATCCACAAGACGAGGATACAGTCAACTTACCCAAGGGATTGGCACCAATAAATACATTTGCAAAGTTCATCTTCGGCATCTGCGTCAAAGACTGAATGTAGTTTCTTGCCTGTAAAACAAAGGGTTTTCAAAATGGCTTTGTTCAATATTTTTACTGCTCTCAAAGATTCCTGGTCCTGTCATAGAGCAAGTGTTAACTGACAAAGTCTGCTAGCTTCAATGTTTATGAATGTTGTTGATATTCATCACAGACTTCTCTCTCCCGCCATCCTAACCTTCTTATTTACCATCATCATCTTTATTTATTCCTGCTCTCTCACAGTTAAATTTCAAGTGAACAAAATTGCTAACCAGCTAAGTTCCCATTCATTAGCATTCTGGTCACATGATCAGAAGTTTAAAACAATGAGGCCAAGATACCTGAGAAGTAGCCCTTCCTGAGACAGTCTTCCTTAGCTGAAGTTGGCATAGGGTTTAGTATTCCCAAACAAAGTCTAAGATCAACCATCTTTTGATGAACTGATCTTATCAGGGACTCTCAGTATATTAAAAGGATGTCAGTATTAAACCTTGTTAACAAAATATTTTTGGTAACAAGGAAATAAACATAAGCTTTATATTATGCTAAGAGGTTCAAACACATTTAAAAAAAATACTAAACCAACTTAATAAACATAATAAAGAATAGTGTATTATAAGTTACACAGCTCAGGCAGAAATCTTTCCCCTACCACTTATAAGATACATCTTCTTGGGCAAGTCTTAACTAGTGTATCAATGACCTCATCTTTAAAATATTAATATTACTATTAGATATTAGTATTTGGCTTGCCTATATCATATGGTTATCGTGATACTCAAGCAAGATAAAACTAGTGAGAGAGCTTCCAACTAAAATTTTGACACAAAAGAACATTTATATACAAATTCAGATTTTATAATGTTTGGTTCTTGGGGTGGGACAGGCTTGAATTACTCTCTTTTAAGTCTTGAGCTCTTCATCTATAAAGTGGGATTAACAACAGTGCCAACCTCAAAGGGCAGGAGAGAGGACTTGTGATAACAAACCAATACCCTCCTTAGCACCATACTTGGGTTCAGAGGGAGAGCTCAAATAAACATCAGCTGTTATCACAGTTGCCTTCAGAAAGGAAAGCCTGCTCTCATTTTCTAAGGATGTTTCAACTTGATAATTTCTGGACTTTATTCTAAGGAACTCAAGGTGCTAAAATACTCTCAAGGGCTGATAGCTCTAAATAAAGGCAAAAATATACACACACATAAAAAGATCAGAAAAAATTCTAGCTGCTAGGGCAACTTCACCTTTTTAAATTTTTAAAAATTTACATATATATAAAAATTAGATCACTAATATTAATATATGTAATACTAGTTTAAGGTCTATAACAGTGATTCAAACTTCCTAGAAATTATATTCCATGTAGAGTTATGCTATATTTCCTATCCTTATAGCTTTCTTTTATACACAGTAGTTTGTTCCTCTTAATAACGTCACCTTCTTAAACACTGTATGCAGAGCAAACAGGAGAGGCCCACTTTGAGAAGCAGCTGAGAATCTTTTCAATTTGAAAAGAAAGCTCTAGGAATTGAATTATTGACAAGCCTGTTATCCCTTCCTACGTGAGCATGTAGATAAGAGAAGAAAGGGAAAACAGAGGTGAGAGAGACCATGTCATACAGAGAACAGTCTTACCTCTAATAAGATAAATGAAAAGACTACCTGAATAAAGCCATGTGGCTAACCTGATTCCCAAAAAGATTAAGGACATCTTACAAAGAAGTGCCCCAATCACCTCTGATGGTAGAAGTAGACAGGTTAAGTAGTCAAGCATTGGTTAAAAAAAAAAAAAGGCACCTAACCCTCTCTAAGTGTTCCTAGTTTTCTACATTATTTGCATATTTTATTTTAAATACAGAACTTTTCAGCATTAGTTATTTTATAGGTGTTTTTAAATAAAGGCTCTTGTTTTGGTCATTAAGAAAATGGATAAATAGGAAAATGTGCTAATGGCCTTCAGTTAATACACGTCAAATTAAAAATTATTCGATGGTAGCATACCCTGACTGTAGGCATAGGACCCTAGGAAAACACAAACCTCCTCTTGAGCACTAAATTCATAAATAACATCATTTTCTATGTACAAGCCTATAAATCATATTCTCCATTCACAGGACTGGGTGACATTTTAATCCCAAACGTCAAGTCTTGTAATAGCACATAGACAGTCATTGCCTTAGTCGCCCTAGAGGCGCATGCAAACATTCAGTGACGTTACAATCTGTGTTGGTTATACAGTGGCAATAAAATGCGAATGTGGCCTTCTGAATTAGATACTCCTCAACAGTCAATTTGTTCTCACCTCATGGCTTGGCATCCTGTTAATGAGATAAGCAGGGGGAGTCCCCGTCAGACGCATAATCTGTTGAAGCTGGTTAATATCTTAAGATGCCTAGTCAAGGGCATTGTTAAGCATACAGTGCAAAAAATAACTTTCAACTCAAAAAGTTTTAGAAAAGGCCAAAAAGCCACCCCCAAACAAAAAATCTACTCCCACCCACCCCACCCACCCCAGGTCAGGGCCCAAGGCTGCATGTGAAAGCATGCATCTGTGAATGGCATGAGAGTTAGTAGCCATGGAGCCAGTGATGGGCCAAGTGGAGAAGAAAAACTTTTTTTTGGTTTTAGCATGATCTTTAACATGAAATATTTACGCTCCCTGGAAAGAGACTGCCCCTTGACCCGGGATGCCAGCCAGAGAACTGTTTCCAAGTACTGATGGCCACAACCTGTTTGCTTGTGGGGTAAATGAAGAGGATTCAGAACATTTTGATCCAACTTCACACAAAATAAAATGTCCAATGTAACCATTTCAGGTACAGGTTAAATTTCTGTGGCACAGGTTCTGGTGATTCTCTAAAATACCACCCCTCCTTAATGTAAGACCAAGGTGGTATATGTGTTGACACGCAAGGCCAAGCTTTAAAGACAGTAGTTAGTGATACATTTAAAATACATGCCACAAACACACAGTGTAAGTGAAGGGGAAGTGGGGGAAAAATGAGAAGCTAACAGCAGAGATAAAACAGAAGTCACAGCTGCTGACGGTATTACAGCATGCCACAATGATTTCTCCCACAAGTCTCTTTAACAGGTGAACAGACTGACTTCGCTTGAAAAACATCCGGGAGGAAGCTGGCAAAACACTCTGAGTATCTGATCTGACAAAGGCACAACTCTGAGGTTTTCCCAATGCATGCGGACATAGGCACACTGCACTCTCACCTTCTCTCTTTTAGCTGGCCCATCAATTTTAACACAAGCACAGGAACTGTTAGTTTATCATGGATTGCTGTTAAAGCAGAGTGGTGGGATTTTTTTAAATCCTCAGCACAATAAAAACCTTTTCATATCCCCTTTCTTGGTATTTATTAATTCCCTCCTTCTCTAGCACCATTTTCAGTAAGTACCGTAATCAAATAATTTCACTTCTTTGTGGCTTCTCTCAATGATCTTTCCAGTTGAGCTCATCCTCAGAACTTAAATTCCTTAGTGGTCAGATTACTACAAACACATGTTTAAGGCTGGCTGTTAGGAAAGAGCTGGAGCCATGGCTCCACCCTGCCTCTCATGCTCCCTGGCCCAAAGACAGGCCAGCAAATCCAAAAGATGGTGTGAAGTTCTTCTAACATTCTCAATAAATTCAGGTTTACCTCTAAACAAATTACATAACAAACAGTGCTCTGCATGCTAAGAGAAAGAAACAAAAGGGGGTCACTAACTAAGCCAGCAATAGTAGTATCAGCTGGGTTTTAAAATGTTGAAATCCTGCCACCTTTCTCTTCTTTTCTGTGAACGATAACTTGGTCTGTACATTTCCGTGTTTTTGGTTTTTTTTTTTTTTTATCTTCTTTAGTCAAATAGGTTATTATATCCCCTTTTTGTCAGGAGTTCAGGAAGGAAATATTTTCAGCAAAAATTTGGAGAGTGAGTCAGTGAAAGGGCTTTTGTTTTCTTCACATGATTTATTTTTTATTTTTGTCCTTTCACTGATTACTATAGGTGTTGGGTCACCAACCAAAAAATATTCTCTGGACATCCATCATGACTCATTTACCCTCTTTCTCACAGCACATTCTAATTTATTCTCAGTCAGTCCAACTATTACTATACTCTCTTACTCAGAATGTTCTTGTATTTATTGACTGAATTCCATCAATCAATAATAATGGCATCACTTCACTACTTTTCAGGAGTAAGGAAAATAGCTATTGGCTTTTTCAGTTTACTACATTCCTTCACTAATACGTTTTTCTTTTCATGTTGAAAAGCTTTAAACAATTTTACTCACTTGGCTTTGCTATTTAGACATCATGTTTCACACATCACATGCTTCTAAGATAAAACTGGTACTTGAGCAGTATTACTAACATCAAATTAATCTTGTCTACTCTTTTCAATGTTTAGTTTTTGTGCACTCACCGTAAGGGAAAAAAACACATTTTCTTATTCCTATACTCAGTGCAATGTTATTTAACTTCTGTATTCTGATACTCAATTTTATTAAGCTCAACTCTATGCGAGAGATGTTGAAATGTATGATGCACTCTATTTCATATAAATACATTTCATTATTAGGGCAGGCAGTTAAAAAAAGGATTACACACCCCTGCATCTGGACACTATCTATCAGAATGTGAGCACAGGCTTATTGGTTATTAACTATTTGGAATGTAACTGTGGGCTTATTGATTATTGACTGTTTGAACACATAACACGTGAATGATGGGGTTACTGTAGTTGTATTTACCCTTCCTTTGTTTATGTAAGTCTCAAGGGAATTGGGGTAGTGGGTTTGGACGCATACACATGGGGTATAAAAGATTTTCACAAATGCTGGTCGGGGTCCTTGGCTAAGAGGAGACTCTGCCTTGGGCCCGCCGGTGTAATAAACTGCACTCCACTATCAGAAAAAAAAAAAAAAAAGGATTACAACAGGTAAATATTATCATTTTATACCCACCCTTTTTCTTCTGACTAACAGCACATATCTATAGGGCAGATGGCTAAGGGTGGGTGAGAAGACTGAGAAAGAGCTGCCAGTGGCCATCCCCAGACAGAGGATGCATTTGCTATCTCCATCTCATGAGGCTATTCAGTAATAAACTGAGCTCCTCCCTAACCCTACTCCCTTGCCCCCATGTCCTATTAGACAATCTTTCTAAGCAAAGGCATTTAAAACAAAAGGCACCATCCTCTCTAAGCATCATCTCATCTCTTCTTTGATTCATTCCAATCCAGCTCCTGCATTTCAAAAAGCAAAAAGAAAACACTCCTTCTGGCTGACACTCTGGTCAATAACTCTGACAATGACTTTCAAAACAGTGTGCAATCGCATGAGATTAAAGTCTAGGACATGCTATCAGAACATCTGGGGTGTAAACTCGGCTCTGCCAAGTGACGCGGTGCATGACTTGGGCAAGTCCCAGTCTCCCTGTGTTTTGGCTTCCTCATCTTAAATCAGTTAAACAAATGAAAAGCCTGCCTCTGGCTACCCAGCAGGCTTTCCAACAGGGCAAAGGAATCCTTCAGTCAGAAACGCTGGGAGGAGAACCCAGAAGGCAGCACCGTAACCTGGCCTCACAGCTCTTTTTCCCTTTTATCCAACTGCCTGGCAGCAGACAGATGGGCAACGGGAGAAAGACTGGGCTTTCCTCATTTCTCTCACGTCTGTGGCCCAAGAAAATGACCAACAGTAGGAGCCAAAGTAAGCCAGAGTCACATTCCCATGGCTTCCCTCTAAATGCCTCCTTAGAAGCAGGAAGGCATTAGCTCCAAAGCTTTTTCTCAGGGTACTCAAACTTGTAATTACAAAGGCAGGCTGTGGGAGAAGGATTTACAACCCTCATCCTGTGGATCCGAGGTGTCAGGAGTGGGGATGTTACCTCTGATGGTCTGGAGACGGGGTAGACACAGACCCCTGTGGAGGACAGACACCTCACACAGGATGTACACGTTGTCTATTCTAAAGCAATAAAAAGCAAGTAACTTCTGGAAAAGGGCAAGAGAGTGCAGGCAACGCACTCTTCATTCTTTTCGTGATAAAGCTAGACTGATATACGGTAAAGCTCATGCTTTGAGGATAAATACTAACCAAAAAAGTGAAAGGAGCCCTTGAGTGAAACTTTGAGAAAGATGATGTCAGGGCTGGAGAATGGAGACAACAAATTTTCCATCTCCTGGAATGAATTAGAATCTCAGATCTCACTTACTGTGATCGTACCGCCCAACACAAGCTCCCATGCTCTAGTACTGTACCCAGAGAGAGAGAAAACAAAACACACTCATGCATGTGAGCAGGCAGGTACACGTACACACACACCTCACCCTGGAGTCAGCACACAAAGGGCACATGTGCTTACAAACATACCCAGGTCAAAGTACAGACTGACAGAAGGGAAGTGGCAGAGGCTCCCAGCAGGGCAGATAATTACAATCAAGGCATCAACTCACAGACTCTGAGGAGATTTTCTTCAAAAGCTCAGCCCCTGGGGTTCCAACGAGTCTTAAAATGAGCTTCAACTGATCAATATCTAATGGTGGACTATAAAGGAAAATGTTGGGACAAAATAAAAATGAAAAGCAAACAAAACAAACAAACAAAATACCCCAATAACAAAAACTTAAAACCCCAAACCAAGCCAAAATGGTGAATTCATCTAGGTCAAGGTTTCTGCAGGACGGTCACTTCAAGTGGAACATGCTCCTCCTGTACAAAGTTTCATAAGCTACCACACACATACCCGACTTATATTTATTTTGTGCATCTGTCAACATCCCCTGTCAGTAGAGTTAAGCAGCTGTGGCTGGGTACTTAGCTGCCAAAGACAGCAGGTGAGAACATAAAAGCAGCACTCAGTCCATACGCTCAGCCCACACCTACCTCCTTCCCTTCCACCGAAGCACCAGGAGCCAGTCAAGCAAAGAACACGAGTCAGCAGAGGGTCACAGAGAAGAAAGCAGCAGAGAGCACAGGAGTTAGGGATATACACAAGCCTACCTGTGAACACTCCTCCAAGGTGTGACCCAGGGCGCCTGTAACATGACAGGCTGCATGACCTGCAAAGGTCCTAGGGCCTAACCAGTTGGGATGCCCTCCCGAGAACCTCTCCTGGCTGCGGCAGGCAGTCGTCTGTGAGCGACAGTGGCCAGCAGAGGGCCCCACCACCCCACTGCAGCACAGGTCCTTCAGCAGTGCGGCAGTAACACAGGACGTAAGGCTTGACCTTATATAAATGCGCTGACAAACCTCACACCCCACCAGAGCTCTTCATAATAGGCCACAACACCCAAGCCTTTACTGTGTCGCCAACTCTTCTATGCATACTCACTATGCATGTGCATGTACTGACCAGAAATCAGAAACTTTCCACTTATTCTGCTTTTAGCCTTGCCTAAAAAGCTAAAAGGAGAAAAAAAAATCTTGTAAAATAGCTCTCAGTATTTTTTTTATGGAAACTTGAATGTTATCCATGTCTATACTGACATTCAGAGGGAAAAGGAAGAGAGGATGACGATCTCCTGACTCTTGTCATAAAAAAACCTGTCAGGTTTTGCAGGATTAGCTCGTTCTCAACTTCGGGCCTTAGCTTAACCTTCACTTCCTCAGAGAAGCTTCCCCTACGCTACAGAAGAGGCACTGCCTTCCTGGTCACCCTCCATCTCGGCACAACGCTTGAGCTCCTCACAATCCATAGCTGCTTTGTTTGCTTGTCTGTCACCTCTACTGACCTGAGAGAGGGGCTATTCTGCCTGTTCACCACTCGTCCCCAGTGCTCAGACTCTCATCTGCTACATGCTGAGCACTCAAAATATTTCAGAAGGTACAGCAAGATGGAGAGGAGGGAGAAGGGAAGAAAAGACTTCTGTTTATGAATAGAAGTATGAAGGCAGCACAGTGTAAAAGATAATGGCCACTGTGAGCCATAGTTGCCGGAGTTACAGGAATTGATTACGCAATAATAACTTGCCCTATTCTTTTCTCCCCTCCAGATATGAAATTGGCTTAAATGCAAGAAAATTCTAGACAAGAGTCAGCAAACCTCAATCTGCTGTCTGTTTTGAAAATAAAGCTGCACTGGAACACAACCCTGCCCATTCGTTTATGGACTGTCTATGGCTACTTTCACCTTACGTGGGAGAACTGGGTGGTTACAACAGAAACTGTATGGTTCCCAAAGCCTAAAATATTTACCAGGTGGCCCTTTAAGTAAAAGTTTTTAGAGCCCTATCCCAGACCCAAACAATATGTTCTATAAAAAAATAAATTAAAATCAAGTCCACTCACAGAAGGGCTTCTGTGGTGGCTCAGATGATAAAGAATCTGCCGGCAATGCAGGAGACACAGGTTTGATCCCTGGGTCAGGAAAGTCCCCTGGAGGAGGGAATGGCTACCCACTCCAGTATTCTTGCCTGGAGAATCCCATGGACAGAGGAGCCCACTCACAGAAGTTACTTCTGAACTAAGAACAGTAGAGAATAACATTATAAATCAACTATACTCCAATATAAAATAAAAATTAAATTAGAAAAAAAAGAATAGGAGAGAATTTTATTCTTTGCAGGGGGAAAAAATCAATGAGTTCTGGAGGCTAAAATTTCAATACTGAGGGAAAAAACTGAACTACTTTAAAGAGTCAAGTTTTATGCCCCCACTGAGGAAGACTCTGGGCTGTGGGTTTCTCAAGAGTCTTACCTTCACCCTGAAAAGTAAGCCACTCCTACTGGTCACAGTGGTCATGATCTGGGGGACCCCATGTCCTTTTCCCACCTCAGCCAGTAAAAAGCAATCTCAGGGCTGAAGAATAAAGTAAAGCCCTGAATCCTCAACTTTAAGTCACAAACAGCAATACCGTCCATTCTCCCCTCCTACCAAACCTTTTCTCTCCTTACTTACTTTTCAAAAGACCTGCTCAAACAAGAACTCTGCCATGAAGTCTTCCTGGGTATCTCGAGCTTGAATTAATCTCTGCTTCTTCTCCATAACTTATTTATACTCTATTATAGTATCTGCATCACTCTGTCTTGTTTTATAAGCAGAGAACAGACAATTCATTCAAACGACTCCTATAACTCACGTTCTGCTAAGTATGATCATTCTAGTTTGGAGGACAGGTACCATCTTATCTTTAGCACCTTCCACTGAATAGCTCAATAAATATTAACTTGAAAGGTCTTCCTGTAATAAGACTTTTCAAAGCAGCTCCACCCCTCTGTCTTGCCCTCAAAAATCTAGAATGACTACTCTAGTGGGAAGTCTATATATATACAAAAAAAGTTAAGAAAAGTTGCTTCATTTCATATGCAAACGCTCATCTTAAATGCTTACACTATAAAGAGTACACAAATACAGTGCGATGACAGCATATAAGGGGTACAGATAAACAGAGTTGGTAGAGCATGACAGTCGATACTTAGGAGATTAGTAAACACAGTGCAAAATAAAAACCTACTTAGTAGCTAAAAGCACTTGCATCAAGAAAGTCAAAGCTGCAAACTTCAGAAGAAATCACCATTGGTTCTCCAAGAGCTGGCAAATCCATTGAAATACAGGTCAGTCTTCCAATAATACCAGCTACTGTAAGGCCACTATAATTTGTCCAGGCAGTTAAGGCCAGAAGGAACTTCAAGTAACTATATAAGCAGAGCAAAGCAAAACTTACCACATTATGAAATATTAGTTATTTCCACAGCAAGCCATCCTTCTTACCACGTTTAACCCCGTTTTTCCCTAGATAGCAGATTATTTTACTGGTAGTTAAAAATGTGTTATAAAATTGTAATAAAAATAAATAAAATTAAATTGTAATAATCACAATGTCAAAATTTTAATTATAAATCTCCTGAATCTTCCTTAAACAACTTAGGCCTAAGGTTACTCTTTAGGTCCTCTGTAACAAAAGTAAGAGGTAGCCAGAATGAGTAGGTGAGGGAAAAAACCCAAGGGTAATGGGTTATTTGGAAGAAAGTAAAAGAGAGATAATCTACTCACTTGTAAGTGTTCCAGCCAACTCCCAGGAGATTTCGGTAGGCCAGAGAGTTGAAGATACTGAGAGTTAGGCCAAGTCCCATTCTAGTCCATCCTGTCCGTCACCAAAAGAATTTCCACAGGCCAGTATTCCACCTTTGCCATGTGGATTTTTTTAAAACTGCTGCTCTTAAGCAGCCGTAGTCTCAGGTTCTACAAATGGTCCTTTTAATTTATCTATTTTGATACCGCTTATGAGCAGCACTTTAAAAAAAAATCCATGAGGCAAAGGTGGAACACTGGCCTGTGGAAATTCTTCTGGTGACGGACAGGATGGACTAGAATGGGACTTAGCCTACTTCCTTCTCTTCTCAGTCATCAAATAGTCATTTTCACTGTCATACAAGGAAGATTTCTTAAGGTGCTTTAGGTTTGTGGAGAAACCTGAGAATTCCAGCCTTTTCAAATGGGGGAATATAATCTCAAGTTAGAGAAGAAAAGGCAAGAAGTAACCTAATATTTTTCTTCTTCAACATTAGGATACTTGCTTTTAGTGTCTGAAGGAAAACTGTTGTTGTTGTTTTTAATGAGAAGCTGTTTGAAACCAACATCTGAAAGAGAGGGGTAGATGTGACAGGAAGGGATATACCAGAAGTTTTGGCTCTGCTAGCAGTATTTTATCTTGTAATCTGGGCTACATATTACACAGATGTTCATTTATTATTCCTCGTCTTTTTGTATGTCTGAAGTAGTTCATAAAATGTTTGAAAAAAAATCAAAAGAAGAAATAAATGAACTAGAATTAAGGAGCAAATTTAATACAGAGAAAATTCATTATGGAGTAGGGCAGCAAGCTGATGGCAAAAACCCCATTATCTTCCTTAATGTCTTAAGAGTACCATTTCTATAAAGATGAAAGAAGGAAAGAAAAGTTTTACACACGAAGGAAATTCATTTGATTACCTAGAAAAGGAAAACAACAGTGAGCCAAGGCTGAGACTTCTGGAAGGGAAAACAGTATTTGACAGGTTATAGGTCTATGAAACTCTAATCTTTTCCTTAGGCTGCAGACTGTTAAACATTAGTAGTAACATTTCCTAACTGGCTTACTCTTTTCAGAGCCAGTGGCTTTTGAAATAAGTTAGCACTATACCTGAAGAACACATTCTGTGTCCTCACTCTCTTCTAATATAAAGTCCTCTCAGGTGTGTTCATGCGATATATATATATATATATATATATATATATATATATATATACCTAGTCAACTAGACTAATGAGGAAGGGCTCCATTCTTAAAATGATTAGCTTTAAGACAAAAATTAGTGTTTCTTATCTCTTTAGGGAAATGCTAAGGATTATTAACAACTAATAACAAAGGAATCTTGGGAACTCCCTGGAATCCAGTGGTTAGGACTTGCACTTTCACTGCTGGGGCCTGAGTTTGATCCACTATAGTTGGGGAACTAAGATCCTGCAAGCCATGTGACCTAAAAAGAAAATTCTATCAAGAAGACTAATCACAGAGGAAAAAAAGAGAGAGAGAAAAAGCAGAATGGGAAGATGACTTGTAAAGATCTAAAACTGCATAAAATATCAATAGTCACAGGTGATTAAATTCAAATGTAATCTAAATAAAATATAATAAAATTTAAAATCCAGATCATCACTCATAAAACTATGAATAGAACTCCTTGCCATGATAAAGAGTATTTATGAAAAATGCAGAGCTAAAATTATACTCAGTGGTGAGAGACTGAAGGATACGAAGAGGACAGAGCTGCCCACTTTCACTACAGCTCTTCAACCCCGTGCTGGAAGTTCTAACTAGAGAAATCATATAAGAGAAAAAAAACAAAAGCATCTAAACTGGCAACGAAGAAGTAAACTCTCTATTTGCAGATGACATGATCTCACATGTAGAAAAACCAAAGAATCCACAAGAAAGCTATCAGAGTTCTCAGCTTTCAACTGTGCAAAGTTGCAGGGTACATCATCAACAAATAAAAATCAGTTGAGTTTTTATACACCAACAATGAACAAATCAAAAAGAAAATTAAGAAAGCAATTCCATTTAAAATAGCATCTTACAGATGCTAGGAAAATACCTAAGAATAAATTTAACTTGTCCACTGAAAATTTAAAACATTACTGAAAGAAATATGCCGCAGAGCACCTAAGTCCACGTGCCACAACTATTAAGCTTGTGCTCTCCTGCCCGGGAGCCACAACTACTAGGCCATGTGCAGTCCCTACTGAAGCCTGTATGCCCCAGAGCCCAGGCTCTGCAACGAGAAGCCCCCACACACAGAGAGTAGCCCCCACTGTCAGCAACTAGAGAAAAGCCAGTGCAGCAGCAAAGACCTAGCACAGTCAAAAATAATAAATAAATAAAATTCAGCCTTCTTTGCAGACATGTTTAAAGCCTATCCTCAAATTAATTCATATAAAATTATAAGGGAGCCAAAGTGCCCCCCCAATAAAACAATCTTGAAAATGAGAACAAAGTTGAAGGACTGACTGACTGACTGACTATAAAGCTACCATAATCAAAGCAGTGTGGTACTGCTAAAAGGGTAGATACATGGACCAATGGAACAGAATTGATCTTTGACAAGGGTGCCAAACCTATTCAATGGAAGAAAAAAATAATTTTCAAAAAATGGTCCTGGGACAACTGAATGTCCATATGCAAAAGTATAAAGCTGGACCCCAACCTCACATCACATACAAAAATTAACTCAAAATGAATTAGAAACCTAAGTATAGGAGATACACACATAAAATTCTTAGTAGAAAATGCAGTAAATCTTCACAACCTTGAATTTGGTAATACACTCTTAGAAATGACACCAAAAACATGAACACAAAAGAAAAAATATGTTGGAACTTCATAAAAAAAACTTTCATACATCAAACGATATTATTTAAAAAATGAATAGGCAGCCCACAAAATGGGAGAAAATATTTGCATATCACATATCTGGTGAAGGCTTAATATATAGAATATATAAAAAACTCCTAAAACTCAACAAGAAAAAGACAACCCAATTAAAAGGTGGGTAAAGGTCTCAAACAAATATTTTTCCAAAGACATACCAACAGTAAACAAAGGAAAAGATCCTCAACATCATTAGTCATTAAGGAAATGCAAATGAAAACCACAAAGAGATTGCACTTGGTATCTCTAGGATGGCTATAATTTTAAAAAGCGGGATGGAAGGAAGAAACAACTGTTGGTGAAGATATGGAGAAATTGCCCATACATCACTGGTGGGCATGTAAAACGGTGAAACTGCTGTGACGAACAATGACTGCTCTGCTCCTCAAAAAGTTACACACAGAGCAACCTCATGACCCAACAATTCCACTCCTAGATATAAGCCAACAGAAGCGAGAGGAGGAACTCAGAGAGGTACCTGTATGTTAGTGTTCACTGTAGCACTATTCATAACAGCCAAAAGGTGGAAACTACCAAGTGTCTATAAACATATGAATGGATAAAAAAAATATGGTATAGCCACACAATGGAATAGTATTCAGTCATAAAAAAGAATGAAGTTCTGATCCATGCTACAATATGGATGAGCCCTGAAAACATGCTAAGTGAAATAATTCAGACACAAAAACACAAATATTGTGTGAGCCCACTTAATATTAAATATTTAGAATAAACAAATTCATAGAGACAGAAAGCAGAAGAGAGGTAATGAGAGGCTATAAGAGGGACTAGGAAGTTTTTGTTTAATGGGTACAGCTTCTGTTTGGGGTGATGAAAATGTTTTGGACATAGACAGTGGTGGGAGATGCACAATTTTATGAATGTAATTAGTGCCACTAGATTGTATACTTTAAAAGGATTAAGATGGTAAATTTCATGTTGTTTATTTTATCACAATAAAAAAAATAAAGTGGCAAATTATATGTGAAAACACTTGACTGCAAAAATATTTTTAATTCAGCTTCTAAGTTCCACTGGCCACATTTTAAGTGTTCTATAGCCACATGTGGCTGGTAGCTACCAACCACCATATTGAACAGTACATACGTAAGCCACTTGTAAGACCACAGAAAGTTCTATTAGATAGTTCTTATCTAGAAGCTAAAACCACCAGTTCCAAATGCAAGATGAATAATAAATGAGGAAAACAGGGAGCAAACTGTGTACTCAAGTAAAGAGCACACTCTAGAGGATTCCTTGGCATTCAGCTGTGTTTTAAAATCATAAATAAGCAGTAGCTGTGTGCCTTTCTGAGCAACAGAAGAATGTGTGGGGCCAGCACATTTTGCAAAGGTTTTAAGAAAATGAGTTTTAGAAACCAGGAGAACAGGCATCAAATAGAATATTGGAAAGAAATGGAGACCTGAGGCAGATAGATTTGTATCTATCTTTTCTGGGTTCTTATAACTTCCTCATCTATAAAAACAGGGGGCCCGACTAGATGTTTTTTAGCATCTTTTAGATCCCCAAGTGGATAATTCTAGATTCTTAACTTTTATCTCATTGGTACCTAAAAAAAAAGGAAGAACTACTACGTAACTTTCAGTCTGAAAGATTACAACTAAAATTCAACTTGGTTAAACTCCAGTTGTACTCAACACTGGATGCACACTAGAATCAACTGGGGACTTGAAAAAGCAACAGAAAACACTTTCCTCTCCCCTTGTCAGGCAATCAAAGCTACATCCACACAGATAGCAACTGACAAGAAGGGAGTTATGTATATAACAAATACAAATCTTCCAAATTTAAGTTTCCTGATCCAGGAGAACATCTGCCTGAAAAGGAGCCAAGTAGAAAAGAAACTGTATTACTAAAATAAAAATTTTGAAAAGAATTCTCATGTATTAAAAAGAGAATCTCCTAGTAAAAAGCTTAAATGCTAGGTTTTCTACCTAAAGCTCATAGAGGGAAAAGAAGTATGCATAAAAAGGAACACTTCTTACAGAGGCTGAAAGTTAGCATTTTAAAAGGGTCAATCCATCAGTAGGCACTTGTTACTGAGACAGAACCAAAGGCACACACAACTGCTTTGAAACCTTTATACCAGTAGCCTGTCAAGGGGATCCATCCTTCACTATCTGTTAAAAAATTTAAATAAAACAAAAAAAAAACATAGCCTTTAATGATTTATAAGTAGACAATAAAGTGGGAAAATGAAGGGAGAAAATCTTCCCAAAGATCACTGATGAAGATGATGGCTAACATCTACTGGCAGGCCCTGTTCTGAGTCCCTTCCAGATCATCTCACTGAATTCTCACATGAGGTATGTACTATTATCAGTATTTTACAGTTAGGGAAACCAAGAGACTGAGGTTAGACAACCTGCTCAAAGTCAGGGCCGGAAGTAAAAGAGCTAAGTAATACCAACCCTGGAAGTCTGCTTCCAGAACATGTGCTCTAAACTGGCATGCTTTACACTCCCTGTCTCTCCACCACCTTGTGTCTCTATGTAGGTACGAGCGTCTGCGACTGACTGTAGACAGAGATACAGGAATAAAGGAAAGGAAGGGGCAGGAGGAACAGAGGACATCAGAGCACAATGCGCAGGAAGACAGAGTAAAGAATGGGACACAGAGGAAAATGAAAATCATAAAATGTCCCTGATTCTCTTAGCTTAGACTATAATGTGCATGTCAAATTTCTAAGAAACAGGTATAAGGCAAATGAAACAAAGGACAAAGGGGAAACATTAGGTATTAAAATTAGAATCCGGGGACGAGAAGGAATAAGGTGAGCCATATAGGGAAATTATACTCTATCAATCCAGTAATATTCAGAGGGAAATGGACAGCTGAGGAAAGAGGCTTTTCAGTTCATTAGCAAAGTACATTCTAGCAGAAGATAGTGAGAATATGTGGATTGATGAAATGAACATCACAGTCACCCCAGAAGTATGATACCAACTGTAAGCCGGTAAACTGACACTCTGGTTTATAAACTCAGTCTGTATGCTTAGGTGAGATGCTAAAACAGCTTTTAGGTCTCTAATTGTGATAGAACACAGGTATCGGCAGCATCTCTAAATGCTCAATCAAACTGGTGGAGAGCGAGTCAAATGAATTTTACAAAAATCTTCAGATCTAATTCTAGATATAAATTTAAAAATTCTTTCTTGCCTAAACATCTTCCCCAAGTGGAATTGATGAGGGTTACGACAAACCACATTTTCATGATATTATCACTAAACTGGCATGCAGCAGATAGAAAAGAGACTAAAATAAAGGGGTCATAATAAACTATGAACTAGACAATAAATCTGCAACTGAATTAAAGTTTGGTTTCAATCTGGGATAAAAATAAAGTCATGCTGAGGGGAGACAGAGGTACACGACAGGGTGACCTTATCTTCTTGCTTCTGTTTGTTTTTAAGCAACAAATATAACAAGTCAGCAAGTATATCATTACAAGGACCAAATACCGCCTTTTTAATATGTAAACCAAACATAAAAGCAAGATATGCCTGATTTATAAATGGTTATCTTGTGCTCACTGAGTGTTGGTACAAACAGACTTAACCAGTCATTGAGGTCTAGAACTTCTCACCAACACACTCAGTCGCAGAATGGCTGTGGGAAGATTAATAAGGAATCTGCTGCAAAAAATATGACATATGAAAGATTTTAAAGGTTTTCCAGATTATGAGGAATTTTTCCAAATCATAAAAGTAAACTGAAGCCTCTTTCTTGGCACAGCAAGATACTCCGCAGGAGGGCAGATCTCACAATGGGCGACAGAAACAAGTAACTGAAAGTCCTTCCCAGAGGTAAAAGCGATACACTTCCACGGACACTACAATACAGACAATAAACAAGAACCCAAAACTTTTCAAAGGATACGGTCTGTACCAGGAAACAACGTTCTTCCAGTCAACAGCTCGGCCATTATGCATCCCACTGACCAAATATCAACTGGCAAAATTAAAGAGAAATAAAAGTATACACAAAGTCACTCTTACCAAACTTGGCTACAAATGGAACTACAGCTAGGGCTGAAATACTCTAATTAATATTTAAGGAATCTGAAGTTCAACACTCATACTCAACATTTTTACAGAAATAAATAAGCTAAAACCTTCACCACAATTAAAGGTCTTCACAGGTGGGCTAAGTCAAAACACAGTTACGGCAAGAGAAATAAGCCGTTCACAAAGGGGCAGAGGTTTCTTGCTGGTAGAAATGGTGGATTCTCCCAAGTAATATTGAGAATTAATATTATGAACCCAATGTCTTCGGGTAGAATATGAATATGAAAGAACATGTTCAAAATAAGTAAAAAGCCAATTAAATCACAGAGTCTGAAAAACCCTACTTTCTCTGAGCAACTGAAATATCCTCTTTTTGTAGACTTAAATGTTTCCTGAGGGAAGAAAAAGAATGTTTCCTTCTACTCCCCCATCTCCACTTCTGGGAACCCCAAATATACCTAACATGTATTAATAAGGCCCTAAGTAAGCAGTTCAAGGAGTACCTGTCTGGTTGTAATGCATCCAGTTCAGCATGATCTCAGGAGCCCTGTACCACCTGGTGGCCACATAGCCTGTCATTTCATCATCTGTATGTCGAGCCAGTCCGAAATCCAAGATCTAAGGGAGAGGACAGAAGCAGGCACTGAACAGTCCAAATCTCAAGG
This sequence comes from Dama dama, assembly GCF_033118175.1. Lineage (NCBI taxonomy): Eukaryota > Metazoa > Chordata > Mammalia > Artiodactyla > Cervidae > Dama > Dama dama. Next base: position 12,598,341 of record NC_083687.1, on the reverse strand, counting down.
CTTGTAGAGCGGGAGGGAAAAAACTGTAGTGCAAATTAAAAAGCAAGAACAGCAAAGCATTTGCATAACATATTTCCTGGCCCATGCTTAGAATGCATGGGGAACACAGCAAGAACTTAAAAAAAAAAAAATGAAATTACAAAAAAAACAAAGCAAAAATGCCCTGCTTTTGCATTTACCCAAGAGCAATGAAAATATGTGTTCCACACAAACATGAATATTCATAGCAGGTTTACATAGCTCTGAACCGAAACTGAGGCACTTGTGCCTATCAGTTGTTTTGTTTACTTGTCAAGTTGTTTCTGACTTTTGCAATCCCATGGACTGTAGCCTGCCAGGCTCCTCAGTCCATGGTGTTTCCCAGATAAGGATACTGGAGAGGGTTGTCATTTCCTTCTCCAGGGGATCTTCCGACCCAGACCCAGGAATTGAACGCGTGTCTCCTGCACTGATAGGTGGGTTATTTATGGCTGAGTCACCAAGGAAGCCCTGTCTATAAATAGGTGATAGATAAACAAATTGTAGTATAGTCATAAAATGGATCTACTTGGCAACAAAAAGGAATAAACTACTGATATACACAATACAGATGGATCTCAATAATATTACACTAAGCAAAAGTCAGACACACACTGAAAAATATTGTATGATTCCACTCGTATAAAACTCCAGAAAAGACAAGTCTACGCTACAGTGTCAGAAAGCAGATCAGTGGTTGTCGGAAGTAGGGGTCGAGGGGTGGGGACTAGCTAGGAAGGGGCACAAGGAACTTTCTGGAGTGATGGACATGTTCTTTATCATAATTGTGTTGGTGGTTACAGAGCTATATAAATTTGTCATATGCACACTTAAAATGATGCATTTTATTGTAAATTTTGTTTCCAAAAAATTGAGTAAAATGAGAAATGAAACAAAGAAAAAAATTCCAGAGCTGCTTGCTCTTTATAGATTATCTCTTATTTGAATTATTTTGAAAGAGTGGGTTTCTGCCTTTTTTTTCCTCTTAGAAACTGATATAATCCCATAAGTACCTCAAAAGGACTGCTTTCTAGATATTCATACTAGAATTCTCCTTTTTTATCACTAGTATATTAAATTTCTAATTTAACTTCATTTTAGAATGAAAAGAAGATACCTGATACTACCTTCAATATCACTCAAACTAAAGCTTACTAAATTTCCAGTTTAAATTTCAAAGTCTAATGATATTCCTAAGGACAATACAATATAAATTTCCAGATAAAAAGTCATGGCTTTATAAACTCATTCCCTTTATAAATTTGCCTGGTTAGTCAAACATATAATTACAAAGTGAAACAAACAATTACTAATGTCACTTCATCCTACCTTCAGCTCACAGTCTTCATTCACAGCTAAATTACTAGGTTTTAGGTCCTAGGAAGCAAGAGAGGACAGGATCAACTTCATGATGCTTGGTAAATTCTCTCGCTAAAGGTAATGATGAAGAGCTAAACAGAAAAGACTTGATCCAGCTATAAACAATTTCCATTCTAGAGTCACTACCTAGTTCTAATTAGCCTTAAGTAGGTAAACAAAACAAAACAAAAAACCTATACATCCTCATTCTTTAATTAGTTTAAACCTAGAGTAAAGTTGCAATCAGTCAATATTTCAATGGCTAAAATGCTTAGACTAGGATCTTGCTAACCTCCCCACCCACCATCCCAATTATGTAATCAAAACACAATACCTACCCTGTGAATTATGTCGGCTGAATGTATATACTGCGAAAAAGCACACACACATACAAAAAATAATCAGTGAAAGAAAGTTATCTCCAATCTCCTATCATGTTATATGACATGTCTGAAGTACATTTTTACTTTTTTATGATTCAATAAGAAATGTTAGAATTAAGAGAAGAATTAGAAATCAGAACACGTAATTATCAGTAGTCTATAATCTTATCATAACTATGATTTCTATACCATTAACTCTATTCACAGAGCTGGAGTATAAGTAAAATAGAGCTTTCAACCTATTTTCTACTGGGTGCTCTAGAGCATAATAAAGACTCAAAGCTGCTAAATATTAAAGATGGTTTAATTTGAAAACATTGTTTATCTGCCCTTTCCACAGGGGCAGATAACCCCTTTGAGGATATTTTCCCCCCTTTTAACCCCCAAATTAACCCCTTTGAGGATATTTTCAAAGTTTCAACATGACACTGAACAGATATCAGATTACATCGAGAAATTATTATTATTGTTTAGCTGTAATAATGAAGAGTCCTTAACTCTCAGACATGCCTATATAGAAGTATCAAGGGGGTGGAATGATATGAGGTCTAGACTTGCCTTAAAATAATCCAGGGTTTAGGGGAATATGAAAGGGAACAAGATAGCTCTATGTTGGTAATTGTGGTTGCTGAGTAAACACAGGGGTTCATTATACTATGACTGTACTTGTGATTGTCGTATTTGAAATCTTCCGTAAGAAAAGTTTTGTTTGTTTTCCCTTAAGCCCTAAACAGGAGGGAGAGAGGAAGAATCTATTTCTCAAAGTTGTCAGTCCGTACCTTGAGACCTCTGAGGATCTGGTAGATGAGGAACTGAACGTGGTCATCCGTGAGCTTCTGGCATTTTACAATGTTGTTCAGATCTGCCCCCATGAGATGGGTCACCAGGTACCTAAAAATCAACGGAGAGTTAACACAATCATCCAGAACCCTAAGAAAGCTCTGATCTTCCTAAGACTATCAGAAGTCCACTCAATAAGTACCACAGTGACAGCTAAAAGCTTAGTAACGATTGATGCGGGGCTCATTTTCAGCATCACTATTCTAACTTTACTGCCTGTCGTCTATTTTTCTAAAAATTTTTATACTTGTTCCAACTTGCCATCTTTTCCTAGGTTCTCTAAAGGAGAGAGAAGAAAAAAAAAAAAAGCAGGGACTTCCGTGGTGGGGGGGCTTCCCTGGTGGCTCAGTTGGTAAAGAATCTGCCCGCAATGCAGGAGACCTGGGTTCGATCCCTGGGTTGGGAAGATCCCCTGGAGAAGGGCATGGCAAAGAGCACGGCAACCTACTCCAGTATTCTTGTCTGGAGAATACCACGGACAGAGGAGCCTGGCAGGCTACTGTCCACAGGGTCACAAAGAGTCAGACATGACTGAATGACTAACACTTTCACACTTTCTGTGGTGGTAGAGTGGATGAAAATCTGCCTGCCAATGCAGGGGACATGGGTTGGATCCTAGGCCCAGGAAGATCCCACATACTATGGGCAACTAAAGCCTATGAGCCGTAACTACCGGAGCCTGCGTGCCTAGAGCCTGCGCTCCATAGCAAGGGAAGCCACTACAACGAGAAGCTTGTGTATCACAATGAAGAACAGCACCTGCTCACAAGTAGAGAAAGTCCTAATGTAGCAACAAAGGCCCAGTGCAACCAAAAATAAAAGTAACTATTAAAGAAAAAAAAGAAAAGATGGAGATTAGAATGACATATGTGTTTCCATCAGTTTTCTTAAAAACAGTATTACTGCATGAGAAATGTACACTATAACTAAGTGCATGGCCATATTTTTAAATCCACTGTTACATTTTCCACCTCATATTGCATGGTCTAAAATAGGAGTATCTTCAAATAAACTTATTTACAAAACAGAAACAGACTCACAGACATGGAAAATAAACTTATGATTACCAAAGGCAGGGGGGAGGGATAAATTAGGAGTTTTGGGATGAGCAGATACAAACTACTATATATATCTGAATCACTTTGCTAATACCAGAAACTAACACAACATTGTAAATCAACTATACTTTGGTTAAAATAAAATAAAAGTATCTTTAAATTTTCAGATTATAACCCTCCTTTTTTAGGAATGACTGGAAAAAGGATGCTGGCCACTGACAATATTCCTGCACTTACTTTTAATGAAATATGTTATCTACAAGTTAAGTCAGGCATTCTAGAACTTCTCACAGGTGAGGCGCTGGGTATTTTTCATCCTGTCCTCACATCACAGGATTAGGGAATGATCCCATTCAAGTCCAACAGGTTTACCACAGATATTCTCGATGCAATGTCCTACCCACTCATTACTGTATCACACTGCTATGGGAACATAAAAATCACAGTCAGTACTAAACAAGCGGAATTTTTAAAAATTAGGTTAGGTTTTATCTACTAGGAGAATCATTACCCATTCCTGAGGCAGAATGTATATCAGCTGAGCTATTAAAAAAGAGGTTGACTTCTCTTCAATTACTATTTTTTAAAATATATTATTTTTGTTTGTTTGTTTTAGGCCACCACATGGTTTACAGGATCTTAGTTCCCCAGCCAAGGATTGAACCCAGGGCCTTGGTAATGGAAGTGTGGATTCCTAACCACTGGATTGCCAGCGAATTCCATTTTTATTTTTGATCAATTTGGATGAAAAGAAACCAAGCCAGCAATTTAAATATACTATTACTGTCTTATATAGCTATATATGTGTATGACCTATCTTTACACACACACACATACCCCCCACTATATTTATTACTTTCTTTCCTCAAACAAGAATTAATTTTCTTTTTTCTGTTTCTTAATTTCACTGTTTGCTATTATGGTCAGTTCACAATTTCATAAAGAACAACAGAACTTAGCATAGATGTAACCTTAAGTAAGATTTTAGCACTTCACACACATATATATATTTTAAAGATTTTTCATTATTTATTTATTGTATTTGTGGCTACACTGGGTCTTTGTTGCTGTGCATGGGCTTTCTCTGGCTGCAGCGAGCGAGGGCTACCCTCTTTGGTTGGGTGTGCAGGCTTCTCACTGTGGTGGCTTCTCTTGCTGCAGAACGTGGCCCTAGAGTACAAATGCAGTAGTCGTGGTGCACAGGCTTAGCTGCTCCATGGCATGCGGAAGCTTCCAGACCAGGGATTGAACCCATGTCCCCTGCAATGCAAGGCAGATTCTTAACCACTGGACCACCAGGGAAGTCCAGCACTTCATATTTTTACAGCTTGCATGTTTGTTTATATTGCCTTGAGGAAAGATAACTCTAAATGTCATTTAAACTATGCTGGATGTTTTGAAATGTTTTCATAAAGGTTGTTCTGACTTAAGAGATGTTCCAAGCTCAACATAACATAACCAAAGGCATTAGTGCTTATTCCATGCCAACTACTATTTATTATGCCTGTGTCTCATACACTCTTCCCAACAACTCCGTAAGTTTCATTAGTATTACCATTTTGCAGAGGAAGAAACAGACAAAACAAGTATATATTATCTGTTCAAGGTTAAAAGAGTGGTCATGTCAGGGGCTGAATCCAAAACTGTTTGATCTCAAAGACCATGATCTTATATCACAGCCCATACAGCCTTCAAGTTTTTTTAGATGACACAAAATTTAAGTCAAGAGAATGACTTAAGTTTTACAAATACTATAATATTCCATCCTAATCAGTCACTGTATTTTTAACCCCAAATTGATACACAATCCAGTGAATATGAGAACACTGTGAAAAACTGGTTAATACTGTGGAATCAAGACTTCTCTCAGAAAATCTGGATAATAGTTGCCATACCCATAATAAAAATTTGCAAAGCTCAGGTTAAGGAAAAGGGAATCTAACTTTTGTTTAATAAGACTGTTTTGCAAATAATTACATTTTATGACACTGAATAGTGAGAGGGTTATTCTTTCAGGTTTCAAAAATATTTTATTTTTGAGGAGAAAAGGTAAACAAAAGAAACACTGTTCTATGTGATTCTAACTAGAATCTACCTTAATTTGTCTTGAAATAAAACCTAAAGATCTTAAGTCTCTAATGGCAGTGCTAGTTCAGAAAGGTGTTAAGCAGTATTACCAAAGCAAACATAGTAATTTTAAGTCTAAGTATTGTGTTTAAATAGTTACCAACAACTCAAGAAATTCTATACAGTCAGAAGACCACTGACTGCACAGCCTGAGAGAGAGTATGCTTTTGGTTGGAATATTCCACCACTATGTAATTCCCTTTAAATGCCCTCCCATCAGAGACCGCATCCATTTTATCACTAAAATTTCCAGACAGCGAGACTGTCAAGACATTATGTAAGTACATAAGGTTAATCAGTCTATACAGTAATAATTGTCAAACATTGCTGCTAGGCTCCAGTCAAACCAACTGGACCACATTATTCATGGCAGACCTGTCTGGCAGGAACTAACCTAATCACTACACGTTGTTTCCACGAAGCCCAGAAGACCAATCCAAGACAACCAATTGTCAAATTCCAACTCATCACATACAGAAAGGTTTTCGAAATAAATTTTCCAACAGTGGACAAAAGCAAGTGTCATGAAAAGTTACCGAATGCTTACGGAAGACACGTCAACTTTTAAAAGTAGTGAACAAGGGAGTGGGAGGAAAATATAGGTAGGCACATTTTAAATAAGTCAATCCCAAAGGAGCATTAATAGATGCCACATAATTTCTACAGTATTAGTCCCTGGGAAGCAAATTTAATTACATTTTAGTCAAGACATGCCTCTTATTGTTGGTGTTCATGCATGCGTGCATGCTAAGTGGCTTCAGTCATGTCTGACTCTTTGCGACCCTATGAACTGTAGCCCACCAGGCTCCTCTGTCCGTGGGGATTTTCCAGGCAGAATGCTGGAGTGGGTTGCCATGCCTTCCTTCAGGGGATCTTCCCAACCCAGGGATCAAACCTGTATCTCTTACATCTCCAGCACTGGCAGGCAAGCGCCACCTGGGAAGCCCTATCGGTGTTCATACACTTCCAATAATTAAAACCGACCAACAGCTGGAAAGCTATTTAGTTCCCCTCCACATTTAAAAAGGAATTAAGTAAGTAGGACTTTTATTAGACTGAAGGCTGAAAATATGATTTCACAGCCTGATGATACAAATTCTGTTTGCCACTTTTCTTGGGAAGATGGTCTCCTTTAAACTTAAAACTATAAAAAGCATAAATGATCATTTCTCAAAGTAAAATGTATTGTAACAAAAAGGCAGAACTCTACAATACGTGGTTTCCGGTACTCTCTAGACAGCACCCCTTTCAGAGCGTCGTTTACTAATCACTTCTTGGAAAACAGACAACTGTCAAGACTCCTGCCCTGCTGCCCCCACTTCCCGGCCTTTAACGCATAATACAATCAGAAAGAACCTATGTAGAAAAAAATCTATAGTTTGGCATTTCTACTTCTGTCAGCCCTATTTGTCAAAGAAATTATCAGAAAGGGAAAGCAGCATATCCATATTAAAACAAAGTATTTAAAATAATCACAAGGATTGACAAGTTGTAATGACATGCTTCTGAAATACATCCAATGATTCTTCGGTGAAAGCAGCAGATAGAGTGATTCTATAAAAATGAAAAATAGATCTCACTCTTCTCAAAAGGCTTCTCTTGCACTTAAAGACAAAATTCCTTTCAGCAGCAGATAAACCCACACATGAACCAGGATCGTGTCCCCAATCATCCTTCTCCTTTCTTCATCTGCTTCTCTCCCCTGCTCTCACTTAGCTCCACACTGGCCTCCTCACTCCAGCCGTGCAGGTCCCCTTGCTGCAACTCCAATACAGCATGCAGTCTTCTGCCTCAGGACCTCTGCACTGGCTCTTCCCTCTGCCTGGAGTGCTCTTCTCCCACACATATACAAGTCTAATCTTTGTATTTCTTCAAATTTTTCCCTAAAATTCACCTACTCAATGAGGTCTATCCTTCAGTTCAGTTCAGTCGCTCAGTCATGTCTGACTCTGTGACCCCATGAATTGCAGCACGCCAGGCCTCCCTGTCCATCACCAACTCCCGGAGTTTACTCAAACTCATGTCCATCGAGTCAGTGATGCCATCCAGCCATCTCATCCTCTGTTGTCCCCTTCTCCTCCTGCCCCCAACCCCTCCCAGCATCAGGGTCTTTTCTAATGAGTCAACTCTTCGCATCAGGTGGCCAAAGTTCTGGAGTTTCAGGTTTAGCATCAATCCTTCCAATGAACACCCAGGACTGATCTCCTTTAGGATGGACTGGTTGGATCTCCTTGCAGTCCAAGGGACTCTCAAGAGTCTTCTCCAACACCACAGTTCAAAAACATCAATTTTTGGGCACTCACCTTTCTTCACAGTCCAACTCTCACATCCATACATGACCACTGGAAAAACCATAGCCTTGACTAGACGGACCTTTGTGGACAAAGTAATGTCTCTGCTTTTTAATATGCTATCTAGGTTGGTCATAACTTTCCTTCCAAGGAGTAAGCATCTTTTTATTTCATGGCTGCAGTCACTATCTGCAGTGATTCTGGAGTCCCAAAATAGTCTTGACACTGTTTCCCCATCTATTTCCCATGAGGTGATGGGACGAGATGCCATGATCTTAGTTTTCTGAATGTTGAGCTTTAAGCCACCTTTTTCACTCTCCTCTTTCACTTTCATCAAGAGGTTTTTAGTTCCTCTTCACTTTCTGCCATAAGGGTGGTGTCATCTGCATATCTGAGGTTATTGATATTTCTCCCAGCAATCTTGATTCCAGCTTGTGCTTCTTCCAGCCCAGCATTTCTCATGATGTACTCTGCATATAAGTTAAATACGACGGGTGACAATATACAGCCTTGACTGTATTGTACTGTATTGTACTCCTTTTCCTATTTGGAGCCAGTCTGTTGGTCCATATCCAGTTCTAACTGTTGCTTCCTGACCTGCATATAGGTTTCTCAAGAGGCAGGTCAGGTGGTCTGGCATTCCCATCTCTTTCAGAATTTTCCACAGTTTATTGTGATCCACACAGTGAAAGGCTTTGGCATAGTCAATAAAGCAGAAATAGATGTTTTTCTGGAACTCTCTTGCTTTTTCGATGATTCAGCAGATGTTGGCAACTTGATCTCTGGTTTCTCTGCCTTTTCTAAAACCAGCTTGAACATCTGGAAGTTCACGGTTCATGTATTGCTGAAGCCTGGCTTAGAGAATTTTGAGCATTACTTCACTAGCGTGTGAGATGAGTGCAATTGTGCGGTAGTTTGAGCATTCTTTGGCATTGCCTTTCTTTGGGATTGGAATGAAAACGGACCTTTTCCAGTACTGTGGCCACTGCTGAGTTTTCCAAATTTGCTGGCATATTGAGTGCAGCACTTTCACAGCATCATCTTTCAGGATTTGAAATAGCTCAACCAGAATTCCATCACCTCCACTAGCTTTGTTCGTAGTGATGCTTTCTAAGGCCCACTTGACTTCACATTCCAGGAAGTCTGGCTCTAGGTGAGCGATCATACCATCGCTCACACCACAGAAGCTGAAGTTGAATGGTTCTATGAAGACCTACAAGACCTTTTAGAACTAACACCCTAAAAAGATGTCCTTTTCATTACAGGGGACTGGAATGCAAAAGCAGGAAGTCAAGAAGCACCTGGAGTTAACAGGCAAATTTGGCCTTGGGGTACGGAATGAAGCAGGGCAAAGGCTAATAGAGTTTTGCCAAGAGAACGCACTGGTCATAGCAAACACCTTCTTCCAACAACACAAGAGAAGACTCTACACATGGACATCACCAGACGGTCAACACCAAAATCAGATCAATTATATTCTTTGCAGCCAAAGATGGAGAAGCTCTATACAAGTCAGCAAAAACAAGACCAGGAGCTGACTATGGCTCAGATCACGAACTCCTTATTGCCAAATTCAGACTTAAATTGAAGAAAGTAGGGAAAACCACTAGACCATTCAGGTATGACCTAAATCAAATCCCTTCTGCCTATCCAGTGGAAGTAAGAAATTGATTTAAGGGACTAGATCTGATAGACAGAGATGAAATATGGATGGAGGTTCGTGACACTGTACAGGAGACAGAGATCAAGACCATCCCCATGGAAAAGAAATACAAAAAGGTAAAATAGTCTATCCTTACCATCTCTCCCCCTGCCCTCACACGCCCAATAATTTCTCTTCCCTGTTCCACATTTCTTCTTGTCCAAAGCATTATTGCCTGCTAAATGCTATCTAATTTCCTCTTTTACATGCTCATTGCTTATTGCTATCTATGTGTACAATGTTCAAGGAGGACAGGGCTCTTTTTTGTTTCTGTAGTATCTAAAGTACTTAAAAACTGTCTAGCAGATATCAGGCACTCAATTACAACTGAACTGAATTGAATGACCCAGAACAACTCATATAGCATTACTAGTAAGACCAGGCAAGGGCATATCTTATTGAGATACTCACGCCAAAGATCTTATCTGGTAAACAGACCAGACTGTTCTAACGTAAGGGGTAAAAGCACCAGCAGCCAGGTAGGCAGCTTAGCCAGTTTATTTCACAACAAACTACTCTCATTTGAAATGGAGATTACTGAAAAGGTGCCCCCTACATTACCTACAACAAACAAATCACACTTGAAAGGTTACCATAAGGTCTATATTCCAGGATAAAACAAAGAAGTTAGTCAACAGAGAATGCACTGGGCATGCAGACAACTAGATTGCCAGCGAGTCATAAACTAGAAAGCACAGGGTTATTCATTCATGCAACTGCTCCCTCAACAAAGCCTTCCTGTCAAGAGCTGGGAGTGCAACCGTGGAAAAGATACGGAGTTGAGGTGGGGGAGGCACACACACCACGTAACAGTGCCTGATCAGAGCTACAAAGGCACATCAAGGAGCTGGAGCGCAGGAGGCTACAGCCCAGGGCTCTGAGGCCATCATAGGGAAGGCTTTCCTGGGGGTCTCAGACTAAAAGCCAGACCTTGAAGCTGCCCTACCTTTTTACGACAGCTAATCTGAGAAAAAGAGGGCATCTTACTGATTGTATCAGACAAAAACGGAATGGTATTTTCTTAAAGGATGTATATTTGTTTAGATTTCAAAGGTGAGTCTGTGACAACACCTACACGCTTTACCAACTCTCTATGCTCATTTTAGCAGACCTCTCTGATAAGGAAATAAACTTCAAATATAACTGTCAATACAGATAACTCATTCATCTTTCTCCCAGATTGTTTCTGTTCCTGTATTACCTATCTTGAGCACTCAACCTATTTTCAAAGAATAAGTATTTCTGTAAGTTCAAGCCACTGGGCTAGGAATTTCTTTAAGTGATGGAGGAAAGCACTATTTCCAAGCAGATAATGCCAATTAGTCTAATTAGGAAAACAACTCTCTGCTACACACATATACACAAATACAAAATCAGAATTTAGTAACACAATTTTTATCCAAGTACAAAAGAAAAATTATGGGTTATCTACTCCTTTAATTGTCTCCATTTCACAGAAATCTCTTTTTTCTGTATAATTTATACATTTCCTTCTTTGACTATCTGGAATATATTTCAACCTCTACACCCAATCCTTACTCATCTATTTCTTCAAATACAGTTATTACCTTCTTTAGAGGTTTTCCTCTACTAAGGTTCTCTCCTAGTCTGAGATCACTTAATACTCTGTACACTGCTATGACATGGCCAATTTGACTTTGATCTTTAAGTTGTTTTAAGTAAGCATTTATGCTTCATTTTATTAATGAGACCATATGCAACTGAAGGCCTTTAGTTTTGACATTGTGTCTATTCAAGAAGGGTCAGCAAACATCCAAATAATAGAGCTCCGGGTCAATAAAAATGCGGTTAGAAATAGAGCCAAAAAGAATTAAGATATGTACAATTTTATTTGTGGTATTATATAATTCAGTTCATCTCTCTCAACTTCTGAAAATGTGTAACTACTAAAGACTCAACAAGAAAGAAAATAAACTCCCTGCTCTAATAATAGAGCTTGCAAGCTAGAGGGAGCAGACAGACAGTAACAAATACATGATGATAAAATCTGCTAAGAACAAAGTAGCATAAGGAGTAGGCCCCGACAGTGCAATATTTCAGCTAAGACGGTGAGGGGGAAAAAAGCTTCTGATGAAATGACCTTTCACAGGCTTGAAGGAAATGAAGGAGCCAGTCATGTGGATATGTGGGGAGAATGTTTGAAGTCAACATTAGAAACCCGGGCAAAGGTCCTACTGAGAACGTGGACGTCTGTATTCAGGGAAGAACAGAGAAGCCAGAGTGGCTGGAATGGAGAGAGTGAGTGGGGAAAGTACTGGATGAGGTCAGAGAGTGTACAGGAGCAAAAATCATGCAGGATCTTTCAGAACTACCGCACTGTATTTTGTTTGGTCATTTAAATTGTTCTTCTCTCCAATTAACAAGAGTCTCAATCTATCATTAAGGATCATGTTTGTTTGCTACATTCTCCATAGAATGAGTACTTAAATATAAATCTAAAAACAAATCTAAAAACGTCCTTTACCTATTCAGTACAATCAGCAACTTTTACACTGATATAAAAGGCTACACCTAGTGGTTGAGCAATCATTTTCAGTTAGTGGAAGGCTAAATAAACTAGGTAATTATCTGTCCATTGGCTTTCACTAAAACAATGGCTGCTGACTGACCCTGTTACAGGTCTTCTGCTCAATCACAGTAGAATCTAAAATCTCACTTCCACACCTCTTTTCACGAACCAAGCAGAGATAAGGAACTGTAACAAGAGGGGTAAACAAACCCTGGATGGGAAGTTGTAAAACGAGGGGGAAAATGGCAGAAAAGAGTAGGCAAAGACTGTTTTTTACCTAACCCTTGAGTTGTTTACACTAAGAGTCCAAAACTCTTCATTGTCTAGTAAACTTTTTTAGTATATGTGCTGCCGAAGCGAGCACATTGTCTAGTAAACTTGATCACAGAACCACTACAGTTAAGAAGAGGCAATGTCATTGCAGCACAAAGTTGCAGCTGACTCTATGGGTTACATTCTAATACTGGCTATTTCAAGATTCTGGATTTCTACTGGCAAGTAAATATTTGCAGAATGCATAAGGCATATACAGGGCTTCCCTTGTGACTCAGACGGTAAACAGTCTGCCCGTGATGCGGGATACCCGAGTTTGATCTCTGGGTCAGAAAGATCCCCTGGAGAAAGAAATGGCAACCCACTCCAGTATTCTTGCCTGGAAAATCCCATGGATGGAGGAGCCTGGTGGGCTACATGGGGTCATAAAGAGTCAGACACAACTGAGTGACTTCACTAAGGTATATACATGCCACCTCCTGCCAAATATTACCATCAAGAAGCAAACAGAAATGTCCAAATGATATCTAGTCATTAAAAATATCTAGCTATATCTTATAAAATTTTGTGATCTGTACAACCACATCACATGGCAGTCAAGAACAACTTGGAGTACTCATCTTTTAATGCCACATTTTCCAAACACCAGGTCTATCTATCAGATTCAGTAACTGAACATTGTTTCTAACGATCAAAACTCACTACCTGTTTATTATTCCTTTCTCAAAAGTATAGTCTTACAAATGAAAGTACGTAGGGTGCCTAAAATTAACTAGAAATTTAAAATTCAGTAAAAAGTTGAAGTGTATGATAAATGAAAAGTGCTGACTGAAATGTAAAGGGACAGATACACACAAGACATGATTTAAAGCCAACTATAAATATGCAAAATTGAGATTTTAATTAGCACAGAAAATTCTTTTTCAAAATCACTATCTGCTCTAAACACGGCAGCCTGCAGAATCATTTGAGCCTTCAGCCTGTTTGATTTGGCCAGAACACTGGGTCTTTGTTTATGCTATTTAATGTGTATTTGAACGCGTTTAGGAAATGCAGGTATTGTGTTGCCAAACACCGAGCCCAGGTTAGGCCAGCTTTCTAAAAGTACTTAAATTTGCACACTCTGCAACTGTCAGTGAAGATGTTTGACCTCTTGTGCAAATTCCGAAACGACTTTGGCAAAACCTGAAATAACCCCAGTCTTAAAAAAGCACTAATTTTCTTCTCAGTGATACATACATCATAAAAAGGTAACAATGAAACATTTCCCAAAAGACATCCCTTAGGTTCATCATTATATTTTCAGAGATTCTCTGAGATTGAAAACACTTCAGAAGAGAACCACCCCAATTTTCATCATTTTACACCGACATTAACTGGGACCCAGAGAGGCAAAGTGACTTGTCCAAGGTCTTATAGCCAACTTGTTAGGTAGTTAGAATAGGGAAAAGGAGTCCAAAATGGCAGTGGCTAAAAGACAAGGAAGGGGAAAAGCCCGTGAAAATAGAACAGAGGAAGGTCAAAGGAAGGTCCGAGGACCGAGGACCGGAGTGAGGACTTCAGGTAGAACAGCGCTCCTGCCTAAGCCCAATTTGCATAGGACAGACCTGGGGGAAGAAAAGAGCATATAAAAAGAGGAGCCAAAGGGTTCTCCCTCTCTCCCTCTCTCTCCCTCCCCCACGAGTGCATACGCTCTGTCTGTCTGTCTGTCTGTCTCTCTCCCCCCCACACGATGTGGTACTCTCCTCTTCGCGTCTTTGGATCGACGTGCCCTCATGCCTTGAAGATGGATTTTCCTGCTCTTATCTAAATAAAATAGAGCTGTAACACTGAGCCGTAACACTGATTTATTTAAGAGCTATAACCCAGTCTGTCCAAGAGCTGTGACGCGCTGAGGGGGCTGTAATGTACGTCACTCCAAATCTTTGTTGTGACGAGACAAAGAACCGAGGAGCATACACTCGCCTGACATCTGTGGTGCCGTACAAACTGAGTAACGGGTTCCCAAAGTGTCTTTAACTTATTTCCCCTAACAAGATTTTGACTCATCAGGGAAAAGACCAGTGTTTCTGATTATCCTGAGCCCTGTTCTAACACTCTGCTCAGCAAGTATTCAACACAGTACTGAGATTTGCTCCCAGCAGGCGAACTAAGATCTTGTTTATAAAGAATCATGACCCAAATCACACAGTGTTGTATTTCAGTTATATCTCAATAAAGCTGGAAATTAGTAAGTAAATAGAACCTAGCTACTGTTAAGTAGAAAGAATCGATTCCTGCTTGGTATTTGTTGAATGAATGAAGAAATAAATGCAACTTCTGTTCAATGGGTATGCTTGTAGTCAATGGGCCTTCAAATGGATAAAAGAGCCAACAGGCCCTACAATGGATAAAACTTAACCTCTTAAAGACAAAAGCCTTATATGCCTGTTGACATAGGAAAACAGGCTCATAATCCAATTTCGTATGCCTGAGAGAGGCAAAATACAGCATTAGCCCAGGTCAACAAATCAATTCCTTTCTTTAAAAAAAAAAAAAAAAAAAATTCAATCCTCATTGCACCTAACATTTTGAGCTAGAATTCAATCCTGATTCAAATGTTTTCCAAGTATATTATTAATACTTTAGCAATTTTTCCACAGGTAGAATATAAAAAAGCATCATTCCTAGGGCAGTGAGAACACACTGTAACATATCCGAATGGTATGACTTTATATATTTGTTTATATCCATAGAATGTACAATACTAAGAGTGACTCCTACAATAAACTATGAACTCTGGGTAATTATGACGTGTCAAACAGCTTCATTCTTGGTAAAAAAAATATATATACATATACCATTCTTGTTGAGTGATGTTGATAATGGGGAAAGCTCTCAATTTTGTTGTAAACCTAAAGCTGCTCTAAAAAATTAATTCCTCAAAAAAGTAAAAATTAATTAATGTTTAAAAAAAAAAAAAAGCAGCACTGCAATACTCTCTTTTCCAAGCACAGTCTACAGCAGGACTCAACAACCTGCAACAGCCGTGTCCCTGCCTGGGTAGCACCCAGTAAGGCGGCTTTGGAGGCCTCCGTAGTGATGTCAAGCAGGGCTGAGGAAGCACAGATGTTCTTGGTTATTACCTCCTACCCCTCCCTTTGCTTGGGTCTCAAACTCTCATCAGCAGGATCCAGGCTCATGGGGGTGGGAGTTCTCGCACTCAGACCGGACTCCCCTTTCCTCATCGTCTACTCTCAGGCATATCACATTCCAACTAACCTCAAGTGGTGGGAAATTTTTTGTTACCTTTCCTCCTTCTCTTTCTAATTAATATTCTACATTTCTTTTCCCCTTTCATTAGACAGAACACACAAGCTCAAACATAGTTTATCTCCCCCACCCACCAAGCTTGCTCTCTGGGAAATGGGCACTTGGCCTAGGCTAAGGGAAGGAGAAACTGAACTCAGGATGGGTGGAGTTAAGTTCATCCTTGGCGTCAATAGAGAGTAGAGGCTGTGAAGGGCAGCCAGGACCTGCAATTTCTCACCACAGTCATCCTTTCCAGTAATACCAAAATTTCAATAGGACAAAAAGGGATCGGGTAGAGAGGGAGGTGGGAGGGGGGATAGGGATGGGGAATACATGTAACTCCATGGCTGATTCATGTCAATGTATGACAAAACCCACTACAATATTGTAAAGTAATTAGCCTCCAACTAATAAAAATAAATGAAAAAAAAAAAAAAAATGTGTTAACTCTCTGAACTCAAGGTGCTCCTTCTCTCTTATGGTATAGCATATCTGTGAACTGGGGACCAGAGGGAGGTATGCTAATTCAGATTTCGGAAAAGGAACAATAGAGAACTCACACAGGCGGAACTCCCACAACACCTTCTGGACTCTACCTTGCACACACACATGTGCATCTTGGGCATGTGAGGACATTACTGCCCCAGGTGAGGGCACTCTTCACAGTGGAGTCAGGAGGCAGTAATAAATGCTCTCCATCTGAGCTGCGTTCCATACAACTTTCTACAAGACCTTGGTAATTTTCACCCCAGGTGCTCACAATGGTGACCAACTTAATAACGTATCCTCATAGCAGCTTTCTCTCCCTCCCTGTTTCATTTTCCCTAGACCCTGACTACTGGTTCCTGAGAATCTCAGGCCCTGCTTTCCAGGTGTCCCAGGGTAAAACAGTGGAGATGGTCACAAAACTGGGACAATCAGCACTATCTCTCAGCTGTCTGAACTTGTCCCTGAGCAGAAATCCAGTGCCTCAAAGGTCAGCCTGTACTTCCCAAAGGATAAAAGAAATGGAAGAAAGGATATGGAACCGGGCTCTACTACATTTCCCGATGTAAACATGTCCTTTTAAAAGCTAGGACAGGCGATTTGAGAATAAAAATCACGCTCAAAACTCCCTATACTCTTCTCCATGGAACTCTTGCCAGGACCCACCACTGTCTCTCCAAATAGGGCACAACGTGCCTGAGATGATGAAAATACGAATATATATCACCCAAATACACTCTTCTGTATCCATCCCCCATCCCCCAGAAGAGTTGGGTGACAGGAATAAAGAATCTAAATCTAATACTGCAAAGAGGTTCAGGAGTAAAGATGGCCTGGTAATCTTCAAACTCTAGCTGAGGAAGGCAAACACGAAAGATTTACTCACACATCATTGAATTCCTCCAGAGACCTTGCAGGTGTGAAAACATCCAACAGACCAATCACCTGTAACAAAACATAAAAATCAAACAGTAAATACATATTGAACTTATCCATGAGGCCTCAGTCATTTTAACAGGAAATAATTCCTATTAAATCCTGCTCCTAGTTCAATAACGTCACATCCTCATATACTTAATGACTCCAATTCATTTTTTACCCAAATTACGCTTTTGCTTCTTACTTGTCAAACATCACTTTTCATAATAAACCATTAAAATCTTCATGTCTTTAGAATTTAGTCACATGCAGCCATTAGTTTATCAGGAAGCAAAAAGATTTAGGACTCAACTCACACATGCACTAATAATTTAACGATTAACAGAAAAAAGATGTGCTTTTACAGTTGTTGCTATAGTATCATTTTTCCTTTTAAAATGTTATTATTCAATAAAAATTACCATATAATCTTCAACACTGACATTTTAAAGCTCCAATATATCCTCTCAGTATATTCTTGGTACTATTCTTATAACATTCTTAAGATCATTTTTTTATTTTTTAAAAATTTATTTATTGGGACTTCCCTGATGGTCCAGTGGTTAAGAATTTGCCTTCCAGTGCAGGGGACTTGGGTTTGCTCCCTCGTTGGGGAACTAAGATCCCATGTGCTGTGGGGCAACTGAGCCCTGGAGCCACAACAAAAGATCCCGCATGCCTCAGTGAAGATCCTGCCTCAACTAAGGCCCAATGCAGCCAAATAAATATATATTTTTAAAATTTATTTATTTATTATGGCTGCACTGGGTCTTCATTACTGCGGGTGGGCTTTCTCCAGTTGCAGCAAGCAGGGGCTACACTTTGTGCCAGTACCTGGGCTTCTCACTGCAGTGGTTTCTCCTGTTGCAGAGCAACAAGAAGCCCTTGAGCTCTCAGACTGCAGCAGCTGTGGCCCGCGGGCTACAGATCGAGGACCCAGTAGTTGCGACGCACGGGCGTAGTTGTCTCACAGCATGTGGAATCTTCCCCCATCAGGGATGAAACCCATGTCCTCTGCATTAGCAGGCAGATTCTTAACTACTGGACCACTAGGAGAAGTCCCAAGGTAACTCCCTTAATCAGTATCAGGTATTTAGATCAGACTATAAAAACCGAAGGAAAAAAAAAAGCTAACCTTACACAAAGATAAA
Source organism: Dama dama (assembly GCF_033118175.1). Taxonomy (NCBI): domain Eukaryota; kingdom Metazoa; phylum Chordata; class Mammalia; order Artiodactyla; family Cervidae; genus Dama; species Dama dama. The sequence continues at coordinate 12,579,914 of NC_083687.1, read as the reverse complement.
ACAAAGAGCTACTTAATACTCAGTAACCTACTGTCTTTGAGCAGTTTTTCTGGTCATGGATTTATGCTGATTTGAATCTGCTGGAGAAGGAATAGGCTACCCACCCCAGTATTCTTGGGCTTCCCTGGTAGCTTAGCAGGTAAAAGAATCCGCCTGCAATGCAGGAGACCTGGGTTCGATCCCTGGGTTGGGAAGATCCCCTGGAGAAGGGAATGGCTACCCACTCCAGTATTCTGGCCTGGAGAATTCCATGGACTATATAGTCCATGGGGTCTCAGGGTCGGACACGACTGAGTGCCTTTCACTCATTCAATCCACATTTACCATACCCCTCTTCCTCCGTTCCTCCTGAAACCCAGACGACTCATTTCTACAAAGCTAGGCACTAAGAAGGCAAGCAAGACACATAATTCTTGTGTAATATGCCCAGCAAGATTTAAGAGTATCTGGAAGTGAAACATACAAAAGCTAAGTGGCCTTCATGAAAACTGACCCATAACTGCAGACTTCAGCATGCTGCTCTAACCAACCAACCTAAATAAACAGCTCTAAAAGTAAAATATACTAACACTCGAAATATTATCATGAAAAAGAGCACTTCTAATCAGAAAGTTATGCCATTCAACCAAATACCAATTTTTAAAACCAGTTTCTATTACAGGCTGAACCCAAAAGAGAAACAAACTAAAAAAAGGCCCTGGAAAGTTTTGCATCTTTTTCCAAAGCAAAGATAGTTATCAATCATCTTCTTATTCAGACAACCAGACATAAGAAAACCAAAATTATCTACAATAGTACTATCCATTATCACTAACACTAATATTTTGAGATACTTCGATTTTTCTGATGTACATAAATTAACCTGGAGTAATACTATGTATACTTTTATATCCTTCCTTGTGACTTAACATATGACTATTCTCATGTCCTCAATTGTTTTTCAATTGGGTTTCCCTGGTGACTCAGTGATAAAGAATCTACCTGCCAATGCCAGAAACATGGGTTTGATCCCTGATCCAGCAAGATCCCACATACCATGGAACAACTAAAACCATCAATTGTTCAATACTCAGCTGTCTTTATGGTCCAACTCTCACACTCGTTGTAGGCTTTCCTGGTGGTTCAGTGGTAAAGAATCCGACCTCCTATGCAGGAGATGCAGGTTCGATTCCTGGGTCAGGAAGATCCCCTGGAGAAGGAAACAGCAACCCACTCCAGTATTCTTTCCCAGGAAATCCCATGGACAGAGTAGCCTGATGGGCTGTGGTCTACAGGGTTGCAAAAGAGTCAGACACAACTTAGCACCTAGACTCACACCCTTACATGACTACGGGAAAAATCATAGCTTTGACGATACAAACCTTTGTCTGCAAAGTTATGTCTCTGCTTTTTAATATGCTGTCTAGGTTTGTCTAATGAACAAGTGTCTTTTAATTTCATGGCTGCAGTCACCATCTGCAGTGATTTTGGAGCCCAAGAAAATAAACTCTGACATTGCTTCCACTTTTCCACAACTATTTGCCATGAAGTGATGGGACTAGATGCCATGATCTTGGTTTTTTGAAAGCTGAATTTTAAGCCAGGTTTTTCACTCTCCTCCTTCACCCTAATCAAGAGGCTCTTTAGTTCCTCTTCGTTTTGTGTCATTAGAGTGGTGTATCATTTGTACATTTGAGGTTGTTGATATTTCTCCTGGCAATCTTGATTTCAGCTTGTGATTCATCCAGCCTGGCATTTCACATGATGTACTCTGCATATAAGTTAAATAAGCAGGGTGACAATATACAGCCTTGACGGACTCCTTTCCCAATTTTGAACCAGTCCATTGCCCCATGTCCGGTTCTAACTGTTGCTTCTTTACCTGCATACAGATTTCTCAGAAAACAGGTAAGGTGGTTTAGTACTCCCATTTCTTTAAGAATTTTCCAGAGCTTGTTGTGATCCACACCGTCAAAGACTTTAGCATAGTCAATGAAGCAGACGTGTTTCTGGAATTCCCTTGCTTTTTCTATGATCCAGTGGATGTTGGTAACTTGATCTCTGGTTCCTCTGCCTTTTCTAAATCCAGCTTGTACATCTGGAAGTTCTTGATTCATATCCTGCTGAAGCCTACTTGAAGGATTTTGAGCATTACTTTGCCAGCATGTGAAAGGAGCACTACTGTACAGTAGTTTGAACATTCTTTGGCATTGCCCTTCTTTTGGATTGTAATGAAAACTGAACTTTTCCAGTCCTGTGGCCACTGTTGAGTTTTCCAAATTTGCTGGCATACTCAGTGCAGCACTTAAACAGCATCATCTTTCAGGATTTTAAAAAGCTCAGCTGGGATCCCATCACCTCCACTAGTTTTGTTGGTAGTAATGTTTCCTAAGGTCCGCCTGACTTCAAGCCCAGGATGTCTGGGTCTAGGTGAGTGACCACACCATCATGGTTATCTGTCTTTAAGACCTTTTTTTATAGTTCTTCTGTGTATTCTTGCCACCTCTTTTTAATCTCTTCTGCTTCTGGTAGGTCCTTGCCATTTCTTTCACTGTGCCCATCTTTCCGTGAAATGTTCGTCATATTTATGGAGTATTAATCATAAGAAAATACTATGAAACAAAAGTTTCCCAGCATTAAAGTAGATCAGGGGAACATTCCATAATCAATTCATTTCTCATTTTTTAAATGGAAATTTGCTTGTAATTCAAATTATATTTTAGCCTATTTCCCTACTTTTTTTGCCACTATATGCTTTAAGACACTTTAAAAAGTAACTTAGGAATTAAACACTTTAAAAAGACAGTTATAATGCAAATAATCAGCAAATATCTCTGATGACAGAGATATCTGAATCACTGTTCTATAATGATCCAAAAGTTAACAGACAGAAGTTATACATCTTTATTAAACTGACACAACTCAAAAATCACTTTAGCTCAGTGACCAAAGACAATATTTAATGTATTTAACACAAAACACAAAAACCACTTGCTCTATCATAGTAAGATTAAATCTAAGACTCCCAAGTAAAATTTATAAAAGGATTCCCTTAATCATTTTTAAATTTTAAAATGCACAGATCTCCAGGCCCTTAACCAGGCAATAGTAACTTAGCAAAAGGATGCAGCCAGCAGTCTGCTTCCCTTTAATCTGCCTTAGACCAAGTGTTAATGAGATCAAGGTCAAAAGTTCAGTTGTAAGTTTGTTGTGAGTAACTCTTACCACTCATAGAGGACATCCCCTAGCTCTTGTAAATCCATACAAAAATTGTATATGCCATTCATTATCACTAATAATATAAATAACTTAAGATAAACTATGAATTGTAAGTCAGAGGCATTTTTGCGTAAAAGATCATTTGTATACCTGGCACCTAAAAATTCTATTTGGTAGCAATACTTAAATTTTTTAAGAGTTTTAAGTTGCTATTGCTGCTGCTGTCGATGGAGGCCTAACAGTGAGCTAAAGCTTGGGACAGTGGCCCAGAACAGTTATTTTTTAAAAAATGAAAGAAAAAGAAGATAAAGGAATTCCTCTTAAAATCCTCAATTAAACTTGTAATTGCATCCTATCACCGTGGCCTCTTCGTTTCTACAAACACAGAATGGCCCAAATGTAACCAGCCCAATATCATACAAGACACACTTCAAAGGATCTCAGAACAGAAAATTAAAATAGAAAATACTAAATAAGGTTGCTTTAGTGATTAGAAAAGCCAAGGCATGGATTCAGATAACCCAAAATAATTTTTTGCCATAAACACTGGCTTAAAATGACCATGAAATAAAGCAGAACAATAAATTATAGCGCTGGTAATCTTCTAAAACTAGACGGTCTTAAATTAGCATAGGCAACATCAGTGGGATCCTGGGGCCTCTTGGAGGTGCTTTGGGGTTCCATAAATGTTTGGCTTGCATTCCATTTTCAAAGTATTCTTTATATTTAAAAAGCTATGACAGTGTCTCTGTCACATTTATTAACGTGTAATGAAAAACAGCATACATAATCAACTGTGTTAAAAACCATATGTAAACCCATCAGTTAAGCTGCCAGGCCACCTTGATTTTATGCAGACTTCGGAATGAAGCTTCTCCAGCCAGCTCTTTCCACATATTTCAGCTTCTTATAAACATGTCACTGATTAGGAAGGCTGCAGCTCTGCACTGAACTTTTTAAAAATTCAAGTTTGCACATGAAGCTCATATAAAACTACACCTAGGAAAGGAAGCTGTCTGTGGAAAACGGGACTTTCTCACAGTATGCAATTAAAACATGAAAATAAATAAGCAGAATCCATAATCCAACTCCAAATTTAAGTCACCATGCTCTCAATTTAGAAGAAATCTGCATTTTGTGAAACAAATGTATTTTGATACATTTTTCTTACTCTGAAGACAAAAAAATTCAATAAGTGAAACAGAAAAAAGTCTGAATAGCCAGGTAATTTTTAGATTGTGATTTTTTTCCTACACAGTAACCATCAATTGGGTCAAATGATTCTAAAATCTCTATGGCCACTATTTCTAAAATACTACAAATTTTACAATTTCTTTCATACAGCAATCACATAAATCTTTTTTAAACTTGATTTTGAAATGGAAAATAAGTGTCCTCAGTCAATTTTTTTTTCACTTTCCTCTAATAATCCAACTGCATTCATTTATTTACGCTATTAGGATTTACAAGCCCTCCTTTGCAGGATGGCTTTGTTTTCAAATTTCCAAACTGACAGCAAAGAAAACATTATATTTAACTTAAACAATGTCTGTGTCACATTATTAAAATACCTGAATCTGGAAAAGCTGTCTTTTGAAGATTCAGAGGAAAAATTAAAATATTAAATTATCTAGAAAATGATACCCATTCAGTGAACCTAAGGCACTCTTTCTCAAACTTCTCCACTGAAAACACCCATAACACCACAAAATACCATGGATTCCCAAACTCTGATAATATAGTCCTAAGTAAAACAAGAATACAAAACTTCTTTGTAGTACCTTCTCTTAAAAATCCTTGTGAATTTTGCTTTATCTCATAATACTCACTTTTATTTAAAAAAAAATTTATAGGCTTTCCCTGTAAAAATCTTTAAGTAAAACTCCAACTCCAGGAGTATGTACCAATTTCATCCCAAGTCTTTCAGTAGCTACATGACATGCAGTGGCCTCTAACACCCCAGTATAAGAAGGATGGTCCAAAGTTTAATGTACTCTAATGCATTTCCATTTGCAGTAATTAAAACACAATTCTTCTAGTCTATTAAACAGCAGAATTTATTCTGCCTTGAATTAATAACTTACATTTTCATGCTTCATATGTTTAAGTAACCGCAGTTCTCTGTAGGTTCTTTTGGCATGAATAATGGACTGAAACGGTCTCGATAGCTTCTTCACTGCGACACGTAACCCAGTTTTCGTGTCAAAAGCAGCACTAAGGAAAAAAAAAAAAAAGAAAACCATAAAAAATTCATTAAATGTTCTCTAAATATATCAAAATTAGCATTTATAAGGCTATTTGATTTCTAAATTAAATGGGCTTATAATAAAATACAAAATAACTGAACATAAAACTTAAAATGACCTATAAGCCCACTAAGCAAAGTAATCTGTTAATCATTTTTGGTGTTTCCTTCTTATCTTTTTTTTCCTATGCATCTAAATCAAGGATCAGCAGACTTTTTCCGTGAAGGGCTAGAGAGTAAGTATTTTAAACTTTGTGAGGCGTAGGGTCTCTGTCTCAACAACTCAACTCCATGGTTGGAACTGGAAAGCAGCAGATAATAAATTTTTACATGGATGTGGCTGTGTCCCAATAACACAAAAATAGGCAGCCACCTGATCTAGATGAGCCAATAGATTGGGACAAAGAGCTGGATTCCGTCCATCTCCTTGGCCGAGGCCTCACTGTCTCTTTGCCACCAAATGCTGCCTGATCAGAGACCTTGGAAACCACCATGTTTTCAGGACAGTGAGTTGGCATAAAAATTTCTTTATGAAATACAAAGTATTTGTCACTTTCTAGAAGCTCAGGTAACAGTCAGGAATAAATTAACATATCTCTGACCTCAGGGAATAGGGGGAGAGGGGAAGGGCAGAATAATAAAATAAATTTCAAATAGTGATAAATGCTATGACTAAATAAAACAGAATAATGGGATAAAGAGCGACAGAAAGCTGGTGGAGCTAAGCTACATTAGCTATGATGTTGGAGGAAGTACATTTGAGCTGAGGGAAGTGAATGATAAGTAGCAACCATGTAAAGATAAAGGGGAAAAGAGCCTCAAGCAGAAAACTATTATTAATATTAACGTTTACTGAGTCTTTATTATCATTCCCATTTACAAATAAGGAAACTGAAGCACAGGGAGGTTAAATAACTTGTCCACAATCACAAATCTAGAAAGTAACAGTGCAGGAAGGCTGGACCCTGAGCTCCTGCTATCAACCACTTTGCTATGCTGCCTCTCAGAAGAGCAAGGGCATGCTGGAGTGACAGGAGAAACAGCCTGTGTAGACAGAGCATAGGGAATATGGGGAGCTTGGAAAAGAGTAAGATCAGAGATATAGGCAAAGGCTAGACCACGCAGGACAGCTACAGCAAGAAACATGATGTGTATCTTAATTATTTTTAGAGACTGTACAGGCTAATTCCATCATGTCTCACTCCCCTGTTTATCTCAATCTTTAATCTGCACATTCAAGACTTTCTGATTATCTATTCTTACCAAACTCTTTCCCATATGACTATGTAATGGCTCCAGAAGTTCCCCTCCCTTCGCTCCTAAATGCTTATACTCTGTCCCTGCCTTTCAATTCCCAGTGTGTAATAAACTCTGGTAAATCTTCAACTTCTGAACTTTTCCTCCATCTCCTTGCTTTAACAGAACTAGGCTGTCCCTTGAAGACACTCCTCTGACAGCCACGCCTTAGAGTGGACTCTCCCGTATCCCAGGCGCCTTGCGGCTAGCAGGTGGGGGGGTAGGTGTTCTCTTTGCCAACTGTTTCCACTTCCAGACCATGACTTTCCCTTTGATTTACAAAAGCTCCTGCTCACCACCATCTTTCCCTCTCAGTTGCTGTTATCCACTCACTTGGAATTTTCCATCACTCACCAAAAAGTTAGTTCCTATCTCAAAGTCTCTCTTCCCTCCCAACTTCTGTCATCATTCTTGGCAACTTCAGCATCCAGGTGGAGGTTACAGGCAACTTCCTGGCCTCTTGGTTTCCTGGCCTCTTCAGGAAACTCCACCCTGTCCAAGGTCATCCAAACTCCACCTCCAGGGTCACACCCTGGGCCCTCTATCACCACCAAAAGCTGCCTGCCTACAATATGGTGAATGACATCGCAAACTTCCTATGCCTTTTAGTTTGCTCCTATTAGCGTATTTGTATCCTGACTACAACAATTCATTGACTGTTTCTATCCTTCAGCCCTCCAGTCTTCATTTCCCTTCTTGCCTGCCTTAGACTGTATTCTCTTATAAAACTCCCTACCCCCTCTGATATACTCACCCAGATAAACTCTAACTTTAGATGATCTTAACTATTTATTCTCCTTGTTGAGAATCCAAAAACTGTGGTTGAAGAAAAAAGAATGCACAATCATACAGAATGGTTTCATTCTTAATTTCTGATCTTAATCACAAATAAGGCTCCCAATGCTGCCACTTTTTTACTAAGTCCATTTTTCTACTCAAACTGCATCTGACACCATCTCTCTCCTCAAACCTCCACTTACCCTCCTCCCTCAGGAGCTGCTCTTGCCTTCACTGAGAAAATAGAAAACATCAAATGGGAGCTCCATCTGTCTCCCAGTAAACCTACCTACATACCCATCTACACTGGGATCCATCTTCTCTGCTTTTTCTCGTTCTGTGACTAAGGACACACTCCCTTTCTTACAAAAATCCAAGACCTCAATACATGCTTTGGTGCCATCCTCCCTCATATTCTCAAGGAATTAACTCCTTTGTTCCCTTTTTCTCTTTATTCTCTTCTCCTGGATCATTCTCACCAGTGTAAGTATGCGCAGTTATTTTTCATCCTCAACAAACAAAAAATTTCCCTTGAAACCTCCCCATTACAGTTAAAATTCCCTAGCAGTTCTCAAAATGTGATTTCTAGACCAGCAGCATCAATGCCACCCAGGAACTTATGAAAAATGTAAATGCTCAGGTGACATCCCAGAACTACTGAATCAGAAACTCCGAATCCTATTTTTTTTATCAAGCTGACCACATAATTCTAACACACAGTGAACTCTGAGGACCATTAGTCTGTACCTCTGGTACTTCATGAACCAGCAGCACTGTACTATCTGGGGGGTCTTTAGAAATGGAGAGTCTCAGGCCCCAAAGTAGAATCTCATTTTGACAAGATCTCCAAGTAATTCACACACATCTTACGGTTTGCGAAGCACTATTTCCTCTGCTTCCATTCTTTCCTCAATCCACTCCACTGAAACCACTCTTTTCAGGTCGTTAATACCTCTATTACCAAATGGCCACTTTTCTGTATTAGCAACTGATGTGGTTAACACTTTCCCTTCCTCTAAACAACTCTAACCTAGGGTCCCTGTCAGCACATTCTACTGGCTTTTTCTTTGTAGTACTTATTAATTTTTAAATATTTATGTATTGCCTATTTGGCTGCACCAGGTCTTAGCTGGGACACCTTGGATCTTTAGTTGTGGCATAAGAACTCTTAGTTATGGGATGTGGGATCTAGTTCCCTGACCAGGGTTCAAACAGGCCCCCTGCACTGGAAGTGTGAAGCCTTAGCCACTGGCTCCCCCGGGAAGTCGCTCTCCTGGTTTTCTATGACTCCCACAGTAGCTCCTTCTCTATGGTTCCTCTACTCAGACTCTGCATGCTGGAGTTCTTTAGGACACAGTACCAGGCCCTCTTCTCTTCTCTCTTCTATGTTCTCATAGATGTTCTCATCTACACCCATGACTAAATTAAATGCCATCTGCATATTGAAAACTCCCAAATCTATGTTTCCCACTGAAATCTCTTCTCAGAACCTGACTACCTAGCTGGACAACTTAAATTTAGCCAAGTTCAGAACACCCAGAACTGTTCCTCTCCCTGCCTCCTTCATCTCAACAAATAGACTTTCCCATTCAGTTGCTCAAGCTAGACATTTGAAGTGTCATCCTTTATTCCCCGCCCCGCCCCCCCCATCCCCGCCCCGTCTCCTGGCCCCACCCAAATCCATCAGAAAGTCTTGTGGTTTCCGCCTCCAAGATACACCTCAAATTCAACTTCTCTTCATTTTCAGGGCTTCCATCCTAGTCCAAGTCACACTCATCAGCAGAGCATCTTCCAATACTCATCTCCCTGCCTCCTGTTTTATTCCCTTCTAAAGGACTCTCCAGCTTCCCAGGTGGCTCAGTGGTATTAAAAAAAAAAAATTCACCTGCTAATGCAGGAGACACAGGAGGCGTACTTTTGATCAGAAATGGCAACCCACTCCAGTATTCTTGCCTGGGAAGTCCCATGGACAGAGGAGCCTCATGGGCTACGGTCCACGGGGTTGCAGTCAGACAGAACTGAGCACGACACACACAATGTACCCCCCCCCCAACACCTAATACAATCCTTTAAAAATATAAATTAGATGACACCACTCCCCTGCTTCAAATCCTTCAAGGAATGTCCTGAGCATATAAAATAAAAGGCACATTTCCTGTCACAACCTACGAGGCTCAGGTGACCTGACCACCAATAACCACTCCGGCCTGTTTCTATGCAACTCCTTCCTTCCCCTCAACATGTTCTGAACATGCTGACTCCTTTCAGTTCCTTAAACTCCTCACAGAGGCTGTCCCTGGTCCCTGAGATGCCTTTCTCCCCACTTTCAACTCTACTACGCCCGCCCTCCGCCACAGCCGAATCCTTATCCTTCAAGCCCTGCCTTAAATGTATCTAAGAGATGTTTCTAAGAGTTAGTATAACTCCTCAAGCAGCTATGCTCTGTCACAACACCCTCCTTGTTTCCTTACTTATTCTACATGAAGGGACAGGGGTCCTTTTATCTTCTGCTCCCCTTGTTCCTACAAACCCAGGAAATAGGACCTTCTTCCTTCTTGGAAGTACCAAGGAAGTTATACTCCTCCCAGAACCCCTCTCAGATTCTCCTGAGATTGGGAAAATGGCCATTGCTCCTGTGTGACCCTACCTCCTCAGCTCTCCACCTCAAAGTCTTGCCAGCCTACCTGTAGGCTGAGCGCTTCCTCCCTCTCCTCTGCTGGGGAGCCTGTTGGTGCCTCCAGGAGCAAGGAATGCCACAGGTTTCTAGCTGACCTGCCTGTGCCTGAGTGTGCAAATTCAATTCACTGGGGAAGAAAGAAGAGGCCCTGTTGGAGCTGCCTGTCCAGATCATTCCACGTATCAGCTGTTCAATTAAAAAGTACATATTTTTATCTCTATTTGACTTCTGTATCTATTCAGCAAAAGGAAGGCTAGGGTTAATCAGTACCCTGCAAACTTCAATAATCACAATTTATTACTGTATGTTTATCTACCATCCAGCAGAGTGGTTAAATAAGGACTGGGGCTTTGGCATTAAGAATACCTGAATTTAATTCCAGTTCTGCCAGTCAGAAGCTATATAACTTTGAGGAAGTTAATTAAATTCTCTCAGCCTCATATATAAAATGAGGATAATGTTTACATGTCATCTGTGGGATGTTTGTTAGGATTAAATGTGATAACTTTTGTAATAGGTTTAGAAAAGGGCCTGGTCCATGGTAAAGTTCAGATATGAGACATGATGATGTTTGTCTTTTCCACTCATAAGCACCTTGCAGGCAGAAAGGGTCTTCTGTTTTAGTCAGTACTATATTACACAGGACTTACAGTAACGCCTGGCTTATGGTCCAGTCTGAATAAATGCTTAACAAAAATATAAAAATGAAATAGAAAAGAAAAAACTTCAACTTTATCATTTGGCCCTCAATTCTTCTAAGTTCAACAGCATCCAATAAGAAATTGATATTAATGTTAAAAGCTTACATTTGTATTGAGTGTTTATTACTGTTAAGCACTGGCTTTAATTTTTACATGAATGAACACCTGCATCACAACTTTATAAGAAGACATTATTATTATTTCCACTTTACAGATGAGAGGTTGACTAAAGTACCTACACAGACAGAAAATGGCAGAGCTGGGATTCTCCATGTGTGTGTTTCAAGCATGAACTCTTTAGCCACTATACCATAACAGAAAAGCAAGTTCAACTTAACAGTTCAGTCCATTTAAAATATATTCTAGTTGTATGGACTCTGTTTCTTTTCTAAAATGTGTCCTACTATTATTAATTGCATCTCATATGGAAAAAGTTTTCCTGGTGATCTTACATTGAACTTAGAATAATATTAATGAAAAGTATTTCAAAAGAAGTAACTTTCACTCAATATACATTACTTTAAAAAAATATATATATACATTACTTTATCAAGGGGAGATTTTTACTATACTACTTCCTGTGACACTAAAACACTAAAGTAGTCAATGATGTGGTACCTCATAATTACCAAAATATCACTTCCTAGGTATTTACTGAAATTTCTCCTTCATGAGATTTTTTGTGGATACAAAAGAAACATTAAACATAGTACCTGATATCACAGAACTTAACCATCTAACTACTGGGATGATGAAACATACACGAAAGCAAAGAATGCCCAATAACACAGTATAACTATTATACTTTTTAAAAAATGGGGTTTAAAAATATATAAAATATATTTATATATTTAAATTTATATATTTAAAATATAAATATGCAACAGAAATAAAAACAAACAAAAAATATAAACATGTAAGTTGGATTCAAAATACACAAATGTTCACTGCAGCTTGTTCACAAGAACAAAACTACAAACTACTGTAATATCCAATACAGGAGAGTTTACAAACTATGGTATATATTACATGTACCATACACTGCAACCATTAAACAGACTCTTGTTATACTGCTAATGGGAAAGAGAACAGGTTTTAGAAGTGAAGGATTAGCCCATCTATGGGGAAAAAATGTAAACTCATTCAGGTATATACACATAAGCAGAGAAGCAGTGTCTAATATACTCAAGATTTTAACACCTTTGCTTTTTAATATATATTTTTCTATCCTCTTTTTTTAAAAATGAACTTATATCTTTTAATAAGGTTGTCACTAAAGTTAGAAGCATAAGTCATCTGTGCTTTTTTTGTTACCCTAAAACAAACAAAAAGAGGCATATTTTCTAACTTTCATAAAACCACTACTAACAACTATATTTCCATCAAATATACCTATATGGCTATCCTCAAAGTATATAAATAAATTTTACCCTCATTATCTAACTCATAAGCATTTTCCATTTTACCAAACATTCATTTACCGTAATTTCAAAAATATGTGAACCACAAGCTACTCACTGTCTTATTGATGGGCATTATAGCTATTTCATTCATTCATACACACTAATAATATAAACACTACTAAAATAGACATCTTTGCTCACATTGCTTCTTCCATAATTGCATGATTTCCTTAGAACAGACTAATTATATTTACTTCAAAGGACATACACTCCCACCTTTTAAAACATATTTTACCTACAAAAGGGAACAAACAGGAATTCTTCAGAGAAACTGCTCTCAGATTATTAGTAATCCCATGGCCAAAGCTGCTAAAGCAAATACATGTTCCATCCCTTCCTTCATCTTTTTAAGCATTTAACTTGCTTCAACCTAACCTGTTCTATCACTAATCAAGGCAATATTCAAAGAAAGAGGAAACCACATTTTTCATCCTAAACTGTAATTACCCAAAGAAGAAATTCCTAATAATTTTTAAAAAATCACCTGATAAAATCAATTGAATACTCAGAGAAGAAGAAATTCAAACTACTGAATAGCTGATCATGCCCCATATTATTTGGGAAATATTTCATTTAATCCTTATGATAACTTTGTGAGATCATTTACTTCCAAAATAAGAAACTAATGGTCATAAATATTAACAACTCACCGAAGGGTATATAACTCATTTGCAGTGGGATTCAAATTCAGATCTAATTTCAATGCTCACTATTTTTTCCAGGTGCCAAGCTTTCTGAGATAAGGACAACCCCAGCTACTGGCTTTGCCTTTATTATTTATACTTACTTGTATTATAGTTGGGAAGGTTCTTCTTTAATCACATTTTAAAAACTGTAACTACAAATAAAACCATGTTTTCATGAACAACATCATAAAATGGAATTATCTTTATGAAGATCAGGTTCTCCAAACTAAAATCCAGGACACATTGCTCAGTAAGTTTTTCCCCCAATTGTAAAGTCATAAAGTCCTAAAATTAATTCACACCTTATAAAAAACAATTGCTACAGTAAAAAAAAAAAAAAGGGAGAAATATAAAATTCATTAAAAACCGTTATTATAATGTGAGAATGCCATTGTCACTTATCTACTGTTGACTATGAATCTACTGCCTAGGACACAATAATATTCATTAAATAAAATTAAATGTTTTGTTATCCGTTCATATTTGCCTCCCCTCCCTGAAAAAAAAAATTGGCTTACTAGATTCTTAATATCCTAATTTTAATTTCTAAATTTACTTACATATATCCAGCTTTATTTTATAAGGGATTTAAAGTAGCCTAGAATGATATATATACAATTTGACAGAAGAGTACATGATTAGGGGAAAATAAAGAAGATAAATAAGAAATTATGTACGGGCGAGGTCAGTGCAAATGCTTATCATGAGGTCCTTCCTAAATACCCGTTAGAGGTGGGCCCCAAATTTGGCTCTGAGCCGAATAAAGCCATTGCAACTAGACTACAACCAGTTAAAACATGAATCATAGGAAACATATAATAAAAACAATCCAGGTACTTGGAGAACTGAGGAGAGGCATAATTATTCCTGTAGTAAAACCAGAGAAGAGTTCCTCCTGTGTATGTTTATGAAGGAGACACTATATAATGTGGTAACAATGTCCTAATCAACATCCTTACACAATTCTAATAGTGGGTTTCAGATGGTTCTTCACTTAAGAGTATCCATCAGCAGAGACTGTCTCATAAGGTCAAAACACAGTTCATGAGCAAAAGCAGGAAGCAGAGGACAAAACAGCATGGCATACTGCTCTCTGACAGACTCAATCCAAGAAGAAATCTTAGAAAAATAGATCATAAGCTCCATATTCCTCAGACAGTCTTCCAAAGATGACGTCCATCAACTGAGCTCTTGACAGGTAAACAGACATAGGAACTTTGTGTTTATGCTCTATGACTGGAACCTGGCTTTAAGAGTGACTGCATTACAAGGTAAAGGCAGATCAATATGCTGAGTCAACCGGTACTTAAAGAAAGAGAGACAACCTCTTTGAAGGTGAGATGCTGTCTAAGCAGGACAACTGCCCACATCCACAGAGCATGAGAGCACAAACAACTGTACAAAGATTTTCTCAAAAAACAATTTGGTTTTTCCCCAAAAGAATGAAGAATGAGCAATACCTGCCAAGTATCTGAGTAATTTGTGGGAACCATAAGTGATTTAACAATTTCTCTTAATGGTCACAGACAACTTCTCTAATCCCTGAATGATGTTAAGGAAAAAGGAACTTTCAACAATGGTTAAGAAGACAACACAATTCTACTCATTTTTGGAAGTAAATATTTAAATATATTAAAATCTGTTGTTGTTTAGTCACTAAGTCGTGTCCAACTCTTTTTGTGACCCCGTGGACTGTAGGCCACCAGGCTCCTCCTCCCTCCATGGGATTTCCCAGGCAAGAATACTGGCGTGGGTTGCCATTTCCTTCTCCGATTAAAATCTGTAGTTACACTGAATTAACAAATTCTCATTAATACACTAAATTAGCTAAAATATCTACTTGGGGAGAAATAATTTGCAAAGAGATAACATCTCCATACAATTTGAGGCTCTTTTCCAACTGAATCCAGGTTAACTAATGAGTTTTCAAAATGTGCCTTCTAAATAACTAAGTAATTCAGATGACTAAGTGAACTTTCTCTTTACCTGTTATACTTGACACAAATTTCAACAAACACCATACTGGAAATATTTCTTTTTGACACATCTCTCTCTACTAGAGAAATCTACTTGTTCTTTCTTCTAAATTTAGACAAGTGTGCAAGTATCACTGTACTTTTGATGCTTACGCTCTGACCCTCCATTTTGGAAATAATGTCATGAAACTAAGGGCTACTTTGTGCAAAAACTGAAGTTTATTATTTAAGAACTTTAAAAAATATTCTTCAGAATAGCAAGGGATTTAAAACTGACTTTAAATCACAAAATGATCTACTTGCACTGTATAAAGTATTTTTAAATGGACTTCAGCTTCTTACAATTACACTTTCAGATTGATTAGGAGAAAACCAGATGTTATTAATACAGCTGTTACAAGTTCGTGCAATATGACCAATCCCCAGCTTTTTGGTTTCTAAAAAATACCTCTCAGAGACTTAAAACACAAATGACATATGAAAAATCTTATCGATAGATATATAGCCCACAATGGGAAAGTTACATAAATGATCACGTACCTTGCCTTCCAGACTTTACAGTTCAAAAACTTTTAGGCAAATTCAGTATTTTCATGAAAATCTCACTCAGATAGGAAAATATATTTGTGATAGGATTTACTAGAGACATTAGCCATGTGGCTGGCAGTCAGGGAATGGCAACATATATGCTAATACTTGCCATTTCTAATCTGGTCCAATTCCTCCTGCAAAAGCTTCTAAAGTATTGAAACAAAATTTTATTCACAACTGCTTCAATTTCTACTAGGCTGATGAAAAGTGAAGTGAAGTGAAAGTCGCTCAGTTGTGTCTGACTCTTTGCGACCCCATGGACTATACAGTCCGTGGAATTCTCCAGGCCAGAATACTGGAATGGGTAGCCTTTCCCTTCTGTAGGGGATCTTTCCAACCCAGGGATCAAACCCAGGTCTCCTGCATTGCAGGTGGATTCTTTACCAAGCTGATGAAAACTAACATTCAAATAATATAGAAATTCACTTAGGCATGCAATCTAAAAATCCCAAATCATTTGCAATTAAAATGTACTTACTCTTCATTTGCTGAAAGCTCCGTTTGAAAAACAGTAATTCTGTAAGATATTTCTTCACTGAAGCTTTAAAAGCTCTGTGGTGTCAATTAACATAAATCTCTGACTGCCAATGTGAAGTATATATCTGCAATAGTTATCCCAGGTTGAACGCAAAAATATTATACATGGATTATTTTACTTCTTTTATTGGGGATTATTTTCCAAAGTCTTGTTAGAATGTTGCCACCATGGATACGTATCTTCTCTACTTTTATGTGTTTGAAAATTTCAATAATACATGTTTTATAAGTTGTCATTTAGTTTTTAATTCCTTTCAAGAAAATCTGAAATATTAAATAGACATCATATATTACATTGTAACTATCAGGTATTGCCATCAATGAACTTTGCCTTGCTGCTACAATTAAGCCTTTTGCAATAATAGTGATCATAGGTTTCACATCCAGAAAAACACCCTACAAACATATGCTATGAACACGACTAGAGATGCACGTAACAGGCATTAACGTGACTTCACGACTTTCAGATTTTGCTATTTCTGTGACTCTCATATTAAATATATATTTTTACAGTAACACTTAAGAGTATTAATTATCTATCACTATATAATAAATTATCCCAAATTTTGCTGCCTTAAACAAGATTAGTATTTCAGTTTCTGTGAGTCAGGAATTCAGGAGCAGCTTAGCAAGGTAGTTCTGGCTCATGATCCCTCCTGAAGCTGCTGTCAAGATGCTGGCCACTGCAAGAATCATCTGACGGCCTGACTGAGGCTGGAGTATCCACTCCCAAGATGGTTCACTCAGTACTAGCAGGCCTTAGTTCTTTGCACTATGGACCTCTCCATAGGGCTGCTCCACAGAGCTTCTCTAAAGCAGTGGTTCTCAACAGAGGTCCCTCAGGAGACATCTCACCCGGGGGGTGTCTGGTGGGGATGAGAGGGCGATGCTATTAGAATCTAGAGGGTAGAAGCCAGGGATACTGTTACATATCCTTCACAACAAAGAATTATCTGACCCCAAACACCAATAGTACTGAGGCTGAGAAACTGCCCCAGAGCAGATGATCTCAAAGAAAGACAAAGGCAGGAGTCACAATGTCTTTTATGACCTACCCTCAGAAGTCACACTCCATCATTTCTGCCACATTCTATACTTTAGAAATGTGAGTCACTAAATAACCGCCTTCACACAAGGGGAGGAGAATTAAATACTACTCCTTTGAAGCAGGAGTATCAAATATTTTTATATCATTACACTTAGCAATTTGATTTTTTAAATCAAAATACTGGAAAATATCTTGCTTACTTTTGCTAATCCCGTGTAAGTACTTTTCATTGTTCCAGGAAAAAAAAAAGTCACCAAAATTCCATTTAACAAAGCTATGTTTGCACCTCAGTGAATGGTCTTTCAATGATTTGATCTCAAAAAATTCTGCTAAGCATAAACATAGGCAGTCTCACATAGAGAAAAGTAAACTAGTAGTAAAAAGATTTCAGTTCTAGTTTTGGTTCAAAGCGTCTATGAGTCTGCATCCAAATCAATAAATGGGGGTGTCACTAGCCCTGCTTATCTTACAATGATGTTTTGAGGCTCACATAAGATAATTATGTATGAAATATAACTTTATGAACAATAAAAGACAGGTAGTAAATGTTCCAAATGGATATGAATGTGTTACTATATAAGAGTTTCATGATCAGCTTCCAGCATGGGGTTTATCACATAGCAAATTCTCAATATGTATTTTTAGATCTCTTACTCTAAAATTTGAAGTTGAGTGTATTTCTGAAGTAACAGTAAGATAGAGCAGTTATTAAAACATGAACAAGGGTTCAAATCCTCGATCATTTGTTATTATGCTATGGAAAACTAAAATATCATTTCTACAAGTTAAAATGCACATCTACTCAGCAGTTAATAGATAGAATCTAAGAATTACTACAATCAGCAATATAATGCAGCCAATTCTTTAGAGACTGAACTGAAAAAAGATCAAGGTATTACTTTATATATTTGTTTCCCAATTTAGACTTTAAACGAGAGCAGAAGCTATAATGTATTTATCTATTTATCCTTAAGAACATAATGCAAGATTAGTAAATAAACACCAAAGATCCTGACCTCAAGGAATTAAGAAGTCCAACTGGGGAGTCAGGTTGAACAGAAACGCACATAAATTACTAAAGACTTTTACAAAGCAACATATTTGCTTCCTGCAATCCATTCTGTAATACTCTAATCAGATCAATTTTAAAATACTTCCTCTCCTACTTTACAACTCAAGAAACTATAGCTAGCTCTCCACTGCCTAGAAAAATGCAATTGCTTCAATCCTACTCCAGACCTAATTATTTCTGGAGGTAGGACCCAAGCACCTGTACGTTTAAAGGCTCCACAAGTGATTTTGAAGCACACATTGAATGAAAACCAGAAGTGGGTTCACCCTATCTGAGATATTCCTCCTGTCAGGCTAGTCCATCTCATATCCAATTTTCTTAGTTACATTTTCTCCTGTTACCTAAAAATGTTCCCTTTCTAGAAATGTTCCAAACACTACCCATCCTTCAAAATAATCCTGAAATCCTTCTTCCTCCATGAAACATTCTAGCTACTATAGCCCACTGGACCTCCAAATTTCTGTATACATCAATACTTTTTAAAAAATCTTATTCATTTATGTATCTGTCTGTGCCAGACCTTTGTTGCTGCTCGGGCTGTTTCTCTAGTTGCAGCAGGTGGGGGCTACTCTCTAGTTGCATGAGCCTCAGAAGCCGCAGCCCACGGGCTCAGTATTTACGGCTTCCAGGCTCTAGAGCACCAGCTCAGTAGTTGTGGCACATGGGCTTAGCTGCTCCACAGCATGTAGATCTTACCAGGTGAGGGATCAAACCTATGTCTCCTGCATTGGCAGGCAGATTCTTTACCACCGAGACACCAGGAAAGCCAGTATACATATATATACACACACATACATACATACATACATACATATATATACACAAACACACCTTCCAGTGTATAAAAGAACCAGATACAACGCATTAGTGAACATATATATAAAGTGAAGTCGCTCAGTCATGTCCGACTCTTTGCAACGCTATGGACTGTAGCCTACCAGGCTCCTCCATCCGTGGAATTTTCTAGGCAAGAGTACTGGAGTGGGTTGCCATTTCCTTCTCCAGGGGATCTTCCCAACCCAGGGATCAACCCTGGGTCTCCCGCATTGCAGGCAGACACTTTACCATCTGAGCCACCTGGGAAGCCCCATATATATATATATAAAACATATTCACTAATCTTTTATATCTGTTTCTTTTATACACTGGAAGCCATTAACACATTACACTGGAATGTCGAACAGATCTTTTTCACTAAAGCAAACCTATATAAAACTTAAGTACAAAAATACACATATTTCAAACTTCCAAAATTATGCTGCCTTAATACCAAGATACCCCACTCCAGTATTCTTGCCTGGAAACTCCCATGGATGGAGGAGCAGGGTAGGCTGCAGTCCATGGGGTCGCTAAGAGTCGGACACGACTGAGCGACTTCATTTTTCACTTTTAATACCTAGAGTTACAGAAATCTTTAGGAAACTGGCTCATTTCCTGATTGTAATTTTCATGACCACTGTCATTCAACAGTGTTAATGAAAAGCTTCCTTCAAGTATTGGCTCCACATATCTAAGGCTGAACCATACAAGTTTATAACCTGAATCTAATCCTAAGGTAGTTAATATCTCAGAGACTGTCCTCAAGAAATATGTAGAAAAATAATCAGGGGGAGGCATGAAACATTACTTTTCAATAGCCTTGAAATCCAAAGGGTTAGACATTCTTGACATTAGGTTTGGAACTATAAACTTGGATGTACAGTATATGAACAAGGCCATTGTTGAGACTGTATTGGACAATGAATTCAAAAGGAATATGCACAGAAAATATAGTGTTTCCTTTTGCAGGTGGAAAGTTCAACTTACCCTATCAAGTTTTCACTCAGGGCCAATCAATCCAAACATACAGGGTTTATAAACAGTGCTCAACCAAAGGTTATTTTGCCCCCAGATTACATGTGGCAATGTCTAGAAACATTTTTGGTTGTCACACGGGGGTTCCGACTGGCATCTAGTGGGTAGGGATACAGGGATGCTGTTAAATACCCTACAATGCACAAGACAGTCCCCACAACAACAAAAAGTATCGACCCAAGATGTCAACAGGATGAGTAATCCTAGTGTTACACTATATTGGGGAATGTAAACACAGCTTGATAGATGCTTATAATAGTTACTGTCTATTCTCTTAACTTGCTATTTTTTCCCCTTTTGCATCAGTTCAGTTCAGTTGCTCAGTCGTGTCCAACTCTTTGCAACCCCATGAACCGCAGCACGCCAGGCCTCCCTGTCCATCAGCAACTCCCGGAGTCCACCCAAACCCATGTCCATCGAGTCAATGATGCCATCCAACCATCTCATCCTCTGTTGTCCCCTTCTCCTCCTGCCCCCAATCTTTCCCAGCATCAGGGTCTTTTCCAATGAGACAGCTCTTCGCATCAGGTGGCCAAAGTATTGGAGTTTCAGCTTCAACATCAGTCTCTCTAATGAACACCCAGAACTGATTTCCTTTAGGATGGACTGGTTGGATCTCCTTGCAGCCCAAGGGACCCTCAAGAGTCTTCTCCAACATCACAGTTCAAAAGCATCAATTCTTTGGCGCTCAGCTTTCTATATAGTCCAACTCTCACATCCATACTTGACCACTGGAAAAACCATAGCTTTGACTAGACGGACCTTTGTTGACAAAGTGATGTCTCTGCTTTTTAATATTCTGTCTAGGTTGGTCATAACTTTCCTTCCAAGGAGTAAGCGTCTTTTAATTTCATGGCTGCAGTCACCATCTGCAGTGATTTTGGAGCCCCCAAAAATAAAGTCTGACACTGTTTCCCCTTCTATTTGCCATGAAGTGATGGCATCAACATAATTTAATTTATTGAGACTGCTAATTTCAAAGTAGATGATTCAAAGCATAAGGCATTTAGGACACTAACCTAGGAATCAGAAACTGAAGCAAGTCAAACTTGGAATGTCAAGTGAGGAAATTATTAAACTTCTAGCAATATAGGATACCAACACCAATATTTCGCTTCAGTTTAATACTAAGGTCACTAAGGAGTCATATTTTACTATAACAAATGAGAAAGATAACTAAGATTTTCACCAGCATGTGGTAGCCTGGAGAAAAAAAACATAATTAGAAACTTATTATTCAAAAGTCTAAATTCAAGAAGGTTCAAGCTACCTAACAATCCTATATGAGGGATTTGACAGAAGAGGGGAAAAAGAAATTGCTACTAGGGATATTAAGGATAAAGCAATTATTTATGAGAATAAAGTTATGTTTACCACAAGGATAAAGAAATATAAGAACGAAGAGTTCAAAAAATACTGCATAAACCAGACACTTCAACTTAAGTGTCACCAGACAGACTTGGGGCATCGCATCTGGTCCCATCACCTCACGGCAAATAGAGAAAAAGCGGAAGCAGTGACAGATTTTATTTTCTTGGGCTCCAAAATCAGTGTGGACGGTGACTGCAGCTGTGAAATTAAAAGATGCTTGCTCTCTGGTAGGAAAGCTAAGATAAACCTAGATAGCATATTGAAAAGCAGAGAGATCACTTTGTCAACAAAGGTCCATATAAGCAAAGTTATAGTTTTTCCAGCAGTCATGTACAGATGTGAGAGTTGGACCATAAAGAAGGCTGAGCACTGAAGAATTGATGCTTTCGAACTGTAGTGCTGAAGAAGACTCTTGAGAGTCCCTTGGACAGCAAGATCAAACCAGTCAATCCTAAAGAAATCAACCCTATTGGAAGGACTGATGCTGAAGCTGAGGCTCCAATACTTTGGCCACCTGATGCAAAGAGCCTGATGCACTGGAAAAGATCCTGATGCTAGGAAAGACTGAAGGTAAAAGGAGAAGGGGGTGGCATAGGATGAGATGGTTAGACAGCATCATCAACTCAATGGACATGAATTTGAGCAAACTCCAGGAAACAGTGGAGGACAGGGGAGCCTGGTGTTCTGCAGTCCATGGGGTTGCAAAGAGTTGGACACGACTTAGCGACTGAACAACAGCAAACAATCTGCAGGTGAGAAGGTCAGAGATACTACACTATACAGAATTACAGAGCTGCATTAAGTATCTAGACCCTGGAGAAGGAAATGGCAACCTACTCCAGTATTCTTGCCAAGAAAATCCTAAGGACAGAGAAGCCTGGTGGGCTGCAGACTATGGGGTCACAAAGAGTTGAACACGCCTGAATGACTACACATGCATGCACCTAAGTGTCTAGAGGACTCTTATCCTCATCGTCCCTTTCTTCCCCAAGACACAGCCTCCCTGAGCCCTCAGCAGATCAAAAGAAGAAGTTCTGACCTCTTGTGGGCACATGCTGATGTCATCACTTTCTAGTTCTGAATCAGATGGAAAGGTCTCTGACAGAGATTTCAAACACATACCCTTGCAAAAAAAGTTGCCCTTGATGTACAAAAGTCACCAGTATGTCATTAGATTCAACAGACACCGAAAAATCTAAAAGAAAATTTCAAGATAAGCATTAGAAATAGAAAAGTAGATTTGAGATGACAACTAAAGCTGAAAGAACGCAGAAAAGAAGAGCTACGAAGGACTTCCAAAAATAATCTCTGAGAAAGCAACACAAATGTGCCCCTTCTAGACTGCTGTTTTCAAAAGCAAGAACCCTTTCTGCTTTTTTGTTTTTTTTTTCAATTTTTATAAACAGAACACCTCCAACAGTGCTTTAGCACTGGCCAAACTAAATTAATGAAGTTAAGAAAGCAAAGAAGAAATTGGTGTGGGTTTTTTCATGGTTTTTTTTTTTGGTATAATGATGTGTGATGCCTATACTCTGGCCCTTAAGCTTGGGAAAGCACAGACGCATCCTTGTGGGTAGACTGACAGTCAGACACATACACTCACATATCTTCGTTTGTATCCCAGGCACAGTGACAATGTCACCAAGGCCTAAGAGGAGACGGTTTTGAGGAAAAGAAGGAAATCTGTAACATCACTCAAAGCAACAGGAGCCAACATGCTCAGGGTATAAAATTACTCAGACAGCAGGCTTAGACAAAATAAACACTTGTTCTATTACCTTTTTGTTATGTTGTCATGGGAATCTGTGTTTAGGAATACTTATTTTCTGCAACTAGATGATAGAGCCATAAAAGGGGGATGGCTTTCATAAGAGAAAGAAACTTTTATCTGTAAAGGCAGAAAAGAAAATAAATAAACCCTACAGGTCTTTAATGGGCCACATGTGTAGAACCTTTCAATCCATAAGATTTATTCAAGTTAACAGAGACGTTCATTGGGGGCTCGGAGCCAAAACATTGTTAACAGGTAATAATAATCCAAAAGCTACTAAAATTATTGTAATAGCAGAAAGGCAGAGGAATGTAAAGCAGATACATGGCCAAATAAAACAGAAAATAAATGAGATCTTAAGAGATGAAAGAAGGTAAAAATGACTTTTTAAAAATAACCCAATAGTAAGAAAAAACCTAGAAGCCCAAACAACTTAGAAAACATTCAACCTGCCAGCAGGCTAATCTTCTTTTGTCACCAGAAGTCTAGAGCTAATCTCTTTGCTCCCTTCCATTTGGCAACAGAAACCTGAAAAGTGAAGTAAGCTTCAAATGTCATTTAAAGAGCTAGATCAGAGTACCCTGAATTTCTAGGGCCCACCGAAAAGTACTGGCTTGGGGACACTGAACCTTCTGGAAGGAGCATGGGTCACGGCTGCTCACCAATTCATCTGACTCCTCCACTCCGTCCTAAAGTACGATTGGCACCTCTGAATGGGTAAGAAACAGAAGTGAAAAAGCAAGGACCCCAGTGCAGAGTGAGCTCGGAGAATAGGGCCTTTGCATGTGGTGACCCTCACATGGAATGTTCTTCCTTCCCAGTCAAGTCCAACCAGTGTCTATCAGTTCATTCAGGTCTTTGCTCAGCTGTCACTGGGTCCCTGAGGCCTAGCCGTCTACCCTGCTTAAAGGCGCAACAGCGATCCAGGACTCCCTCCCTTTTCCTTCCTTCATTTTCCCCATGGGGCTTATCACCTGACCTGCTATGAATCTTAATTACTTAGTTACTGTCTACCCCTGTTCCCCTTCCCCTATAGCTTCTTACAGGCAGATATTTTCATCTGTTTTGCTCACACTCCATCTCTAGCACCTAAAAAGTGACACACCCGCCCCACACACACACACAACAGGTGTTCAAAGTATCAGTAAAACACACGAGAGTCCTATCGTCAGGGAGATAAGCATGCCCATCCTCCTCCATCTTTAACTCCACAACCATACACCCTATAAGACCCCAAAGTTGAGACCTATCCATCTGTCCAAGGCCAAAACTTAGGCGTCATTCTGGACTCCTCTCTTCTGTACTTTTTTCTCCCTAACATTCAGCCTAGGAGCCAAGTATGTCAGAACCCAGGATTCACCGTCAAAAGTGCAGAATCTACAAACCCCCACCTACTTCCTCCCTAGAATAAATTATTTAAAGGCTAAAATGCTGGGAAATTGGTTAACTTTATAAAATCTTAACGCACACGTACTTACTTTATGGAAACACTATGCAAAGACAACTACTTCTAATACTAAAAGCTTCATTTACTTAAACAAACAAACAAAAACTTCAGGTTTAGAAGTTCTGTTTTCATTTGTCCTGAAGAAACACATGAATCACTTCCAAGTACATGATAACCATGAAAAGATTTCTAGGTTTCAGAGCCAAGGGAACCCACTTCATAACAAGGTGTGTTTTTTTGCTGTTTGTTTGGTTTTTGTTTTTTTTTTTTTTTTGAGCTCTACAGTCATTACACCTCTTGGATAGGAAAAAATCAATACCAAATTTCACAGCAAAGAGCAAAAATCCAAGGTATTTTCAAAGGCCTAGAGAAGCAGTTATTTCTATTTATATCCTATACTTACATAACAGAAACATGTACAGATAGTCTCAACTTTCCAAAATGCACACAGAAGAATTTCAAACCAAAGGGATTCATAAATTCAGGAATTAACTGTTTGCACTGATAATTCTTTGGGAACTGGTCCATCAATTCTGAGGAAGAGATGTGACTTTAATAAGTCATTACCTCAGGTTAGCCAGGTTTACACTGGTGGGACTGGTTTGTCACAGCTCTACTATTTCAAATGACCCAGCAACCCCTTTCTTCTCAAAAGGAGGGTGCGGAGGGGCAAACAGCATCCGGGAAGGCGCCACCAGACAGTCTTAGCAGCCTAATGCATAGGAAAGGAGGATTCTGAAGTACTGAAATCACAGAACCAAATCCAAAGCAGTATTGGATAGCATTCCTTTAACAAGTCCAGCTCCTCATCTATAAAACTAGGTTAATGCTGGCCTTCAGAGCCAGTGAAAACTAAATAATGCTTTGAATGCAAATACATTATAAAGTATAAAATCCCATAAACATGTTTGTTAATACTAAAGTGAGATATTAATAGATCTTTGAAGCTAAAGTAGAGGAAAACGAAGGCAGAGGAGTCCTCAGTATCAAGGAACGAAACTGGCTGAGAGGTTCAGGATACCCTTATTTTCATATGAGGCCCGTGGAAAACGGGAATCTTACAAACAATGACTTTATAGCCAACTTAAACGAACTCTTTCTTTAAAGTCTTTACATATCAATAATACAAATATTTTGCCATTGTGTTTAAATATTTATTGGCTGGTACTGGTAACATGCAGGCAATCACCTTGCTTTTGGTTACAAAGAAGAGCAAATGGAAAGAAAGATCAGCATGGGCTTACTATCCCACTAGAAAAATAAAAGGCTACCCCTCTCACTCCAGTACTCTTGCCTGGAAAATTCCATTGATGGAGGAGCCTGATAGGCTACAGTCCATGGGGTTGCAAAGAGTCGGACACAACTGAGCGACTTCACTTTCTTTCTTTCTATAGTTCCTTTCGGAAAAGGAAATGGCAACCCACTCCAGTGTTCTCGCCTGGAGAATCCCATGGATGGAGGGGCCTGATGGGCTACAGTTTATGGGATTGCAAAGAGTCAGACATGACTAAGCAACTAACACACACACACATACCCCTCTCACTGATTAGGAGTCAGTAAAGTCACCTCTGCACACTCTATAATGACATTCTTTTATTTATTTGTGCCCTGGCTCATGCTTTTTTTAAAAAAGATTTAAAATGATGAGTGGTTATTAATACTAGAAAACTTAGCTTCACTTATCTTTATTACATTCATTTTCACAAAGCATTTAGGATGTTGGATTTGACCTCTTAGTAAATTTTGCCATTCTTTTACCAAAGTTTTGGTATATACTGATGATAAATATAAACAGCACAGAACAATGCCCAGAACATAGAAAGCAATCCATAAAATGCAGTTATTATTCACATCACACTATAAACCCTACCAGGGAATGAACTGTCTTTGTCTTGTTTAACAGTCTAACTCAAGAAACCTAGCCTGCTATCTGGTCCATGAGTGCTAAGTCTTTTCAGTCCTGTCTGACTCTTTCCTATGGACTGTAGCCCACCAGCCTCCTCTGTCCATGGGGAGTCTCCAGGCAAGAATACTGGAGTGGTTTACCATTTCTTCCTCCACAGGATCTTCCCCACTTAGGGATCAAACTTGTGTCTCCTGCATTGGCAGGCGGGTTCTTTACCACTAGCACCACCTGGGACGCCCCTAAAGATGTGTGCGTGCTAAGCTGCTGGTCCGTAGTTGGTACTCAATAAATATTATTTAATAAGTGATTAAATATGATTTAAGAATAATTCTGATCTCTCACCTGTTTTATGGTTACCACCTCCTACAATCAAAGGCAAGAGTCTGGAAAACCCATACACCAGAGGAAAGGCATTTAAGTTCCTGTTTATATTTCCTTAAACTCACCACAAAGATCCTCCCCCGCCCCTTTAGTCCCCAAACCACAAAATCAATGCTTTGCAACACCATACTCTTGAACAATTTTGCTTCATTTCCCCTCACTGACAGCACACAAAGTTCCTTAAAGTTGCAAGCTTCAGTTTAGTTCCCTTTACCCCTTAAGAAGGAAAGGAATATTTGTAAAACTCTAATACTCAAATTTCTATTTCGATTCCTTGATCTTTAATTTACAATTAGTTATCACACTTGCTTTACTAGATACTTAGTACAAATGAAAACACTGAAAATTGGCTTCATATTTTTTTTAATTTTTAAAGTTAACACATCAAAGTGTATCACACTTCAGAGTAATCAAATTAGGAAACTGACACATTATTTCAGTGACGTTGCATTCCTTGAAATACTTTCAGAGATTCTTGTTTGGAACAGACTTCAATCCAGTTCTACAAGTCACACAGGAAATTCCGTGTCATTACTTAATGGTTACAACTCCTATTTGACCTCAAACAGTATCACCAACCTGGCTGCCTAATCTTTTTCACCAGACTTGAGTCCAAATTCTCTAAATTATTTGGATTCAATCTAACTTGTTATTTCCTAAAATCAAATCTGCTCTCCAAAAAATGAAGATAGTGAAAAATAACACAGGCTCCAAAGTGGATTCTAAGAGAAGATTAAAAAACATTTTTTTTCTGCCACACCTGAAAGCTGCTGACTGAAAGAACAACTTGAAATAACTACTCTGAATGAGATAACACATGTGAATGTAAATTCTGATATTTTCAATCCAAAATCAACTACACTTGTTTATGGTCAATTATCACGTAACATTGGTTATTTTTCTCCACCAATATGTTATAGGTTACACCTTAAATACCCTTAGCAGAACTGCCTCCGCAGAAAGAGACACAAGAAACTTAACAGGGGTTGTCTCTTGAGAAAAGAACTAGTACAACCGGAGAAAGAGAAACTTTTCACTGTCTTTCTATGCCTTTTACATTTTATACAATGTGAATGTATTACCTACTTTTAAAAACCTGTTTAACAAAATTACTTCCAAGTGTCAGTTTTGATGGCTTCTATAAACCAGAAAGATAAAGCACTAAAAAATGTGGAGTTTGTGTTTTATCAGGACTTCACTGGATCTCTAGTGCCAGGGCTGAGTTATTCACATCAATTGTAGGGAAACCTTGCAAGCAGTTGAGTCGTAATGCTCCACTAAAGTTTAAACAATAATGATTGGAAACAAAAATTCAGTACCACAAAAATTAATGTGTCAATTCCAGAATGAAAACTGGTGGTAAACAAGTGAGCTGTTAAAGGAGCAATGATCCAAACACATCTTCGAAAATTAGCAAATCAACAGCACGCTATAAAAATGGAAAAAAGATGTCAAGCATAGGGCCATCAGCGACATCACTCAAGCAGTCTGAACTAGAAAATGCAATATGATCTGTTGCTGGACACAATTGCACAATCTCAATTACCCAGAAGATTCTACCAAACAGGAAATTCACGCTGGGGCTCTAAGAAACACAGGAATTATATTTAAAGATGAACAAGTCTAAAAGCCTGGAATCTGCCGCGAAACAAAAAACTAATTTTGTAGACCTCTTTGCAAATAATGCATGGAGAGGAATTACATGAAATAGCTTCAGATCAGCTCTCAAATTACACAAAATCTAAAATACTGTGTATAAAACCTTAGAAGTTAGAAAAGTTAGTGAAGTGAGGTCTGGAAATTTTACAGTAGTGTTTAATTTAAAAGACATTCATAGTGTGAATTAAAGCTGAAAAGTGTCTCTTCCTTCCTTGGCTATATACTCCATATCCCATGAAAACCATTATGTACCTCTCAGGCTGTAAGTGCAGATTAAGTTCTCTGCAAACCTCTAAGGGACTTTAAAAACAGTGTTTCACAAGAGTTATCACGATTAAAAAATATGTATAATACATAGCAGCATTGTTAATAGCTTTTTGATCCTGAGGGCGTCCAACGGATCTGAACCTCACTTGCTCCAAAGGAGAAAATTGTTTTGTCAAACAATACTTAAAATGAGCAGTGGTATGTGACTAATCAGCGAGGCCGCCAGCTTCTCAAGCTGCAGTGTGTTTGCAGGCACTACCACCAACCCCCCACTCTGCGAAAAGGAAATACGCTTTCAACTGAATCGGAAACACACTACTCAAGCTGGCACAGGGCTCACCGAGATAAAGTCGGTATTGTAAGCTCCCTGGATAGCTGCTAATTCAAGTGCGAATTCAAAAAGAACCCTTCTCAAAATGCAATTTCGACAGAGGTTTGCAAAAAAGCCCGGACTCAACGCCCTTCGTCTTCAGTTTTGTTCAGATGACCGCAGTCGAGCTTTGCCCTTCTGCTTCTCCGAGCAGCTCCCCGGGTTTGTCTGCTCAGAGGGCAGGCACATCTCGAGAGAGTCCTTCTGCTCGGTGCCAGCAGGGAGACCTCCGAAGAGGGACCCGTGTTCCTGCCCGCGCAGCAGCACCCACCCCCCCACCCCCGCCAAGGGAACGCGCAGGGTGCGAGTCAGGGCCCGGCTCCAACACCATGACCCACCGCCCACCGTGGACCTGCGTCCTACACACAGCTGACCATCTACGTGGGCGTGCAGGGCGGGGGTGCAAGGGGGACAGGGAGTGCAGGACAGGGGGCGAAGAGGGCTGGGATGCCCTCCCCCCAAGGAAAATTCCTGCCGCTGGGTGCATTGCTGAGCCGTGGGGGCAGGCCTGACTCTGGGGCATACGGAGCCACCCAGCCCAGCGAGGCCCCCGGCCCGGTGACACTCACCACACGGAGCCATAGGCGCCGGAGCCCACCGGGGACAGGTTCTGGTAACGTTCGGGCACCTCCCAGATGGTCTTGTTCAGCTCCTGCCGGTAGAACGTGGGCCTCTCCTGAGACATCTTCCAGCGGTGGCCGCGGGGCGAGGAGGTGGCCCTTGCGGGGCCCCGCCTGCACCCGCACCCGCTTCCCCTGACCTCGTAGCCCGCCCGGCCGGGCGGGGAACCCTGCGCTGGCCGCCCGCGCAGGTGCGGCTGCGGCGACCCTGACGACTCCCGCGCGCGCGCGCGGCCCCTGTCAGCCGCAGCGGCTGGACGCGCCTCACCGACGGCGGGAGAAGCCCTGCGAAGGGCCGGGGCACGCTCCGGGGCCCTGGGCTGGCGCCCCGCCCAGCTCTCCCTGCACTCTCTCCACACCGGGCCGACTCCCGGCTGCGCGGCGGGGTCACAGCTCCAGCTGCAGCGCCCGCGGAGCTTCCAGTGGTCGCCTTTCCCAGAGCCAGCGAACAGGAGCCTCCCGCCGTGCTCTCGCGAGATCAGCTCCCGGACCTCTCCTCGAGCCGAGATTTTACCCAATATGGAACCTGCCCGCGGGAGGGGGGGTTGATGAAGGGAGAGCGCAGGAGAAGTAATTCTCGCGAGAAGAGAGCAACAGCTGGCCCCCAGAGGCAGGAACTCCTAGGGATTGCTCTCCTTTAGCGCGCGAAGGCGGACCCGGGAAGGAGGGGAGAAACAGACGACACAGGCCGCGCGCGCCCCACCGTGGTCGGCGGGGCAAGTGCTTGGCTCCCTGTTGGAAAGAGGCAGTGACAAATCAATCGGGTGTCTGGGAAAAGAGCCAGAAGACCTTTGAACGGTGGGTAGTCACTAGCAGCTGAGCACCTGCTCGGCGGAAAACCCCCAATTTCCAAGAAGTACTTGCATAAAAAAAGAGAAAGATTCCGGCCAGAAAGCCGTTGCAGTCCCATCTGCTCAAGGACATACGCTTACTCTTCGGAATGCTGACGAAACCTGTCCCAAAGGTAAATATTAGCCCTGAATTAAGGTTGAGGTTTTTCCACCCAAACACTTCTAGTAGTTCTCAAATTTTTAAGTGCAGAAGCACCTTGCACAACGAGTTTGATTAGATGGGTCCCAGAGGGACGCCAAGACTGTGCATTTTTACAATGTGCGCCAGGTTCAGAAAAGTCCTTGGTATCTCCCTTGGAGAAACATTTTTAAAACCTTTACCCTGAAGGCTTGAAACAGATTCCTACCTTGAAGAACTTCCAGCAAAGAGGGTTTTAAGAATTGTAATCATGCCTCTCAGAGTAAGAACAGTGCAGACAGTGGTTTTCTGGCAGTGTCCTGTTGGGCAAGTCAATTGACCTTTCTTAGACCTTAGTTCCAGTTTATGCAAAAAAGAATTGCTGCCCTACATTCCCACCTGAAAGCTGAACAAGATAATAAATGTGAATGGGCAAGGTATTATAACCCCATACCTTCACCTCACTATTAACCTATTCCTACCCTGAAACTTGTTACAATAAGCAGAATTGGACCCTATCTTATTCTTCGTCATTTCTTTTAGAAATAACTGGGTTAAGCCAGGACACTTCCCATCACTATCCATGACTATTCTCTTTTGTGTTATGCATCCCTTGAAGTGCTCAAATTTTGCCTATCTTGTCCCAGCATCTAGCTCAGGGCCTTGAACATAGAAGTTACTCCATAAATATTTGTTGAGCAAATTATGAACAAGAACATGATCTCAACTTAGGAGGCAGTGCAGGATCATCAGTTCTCAAGGAAAAATAAAACCCAAAACAAGGGTCATGGGTGATTTGCGGAAAGCTTTCTTTGGATTCAGTGTGACGGCCTAGATTCTCTTGCCTTAGAAGACATGTTGCTTAAAAATGTTCCAAGCCAAACTGCAGATAGTGAGCTTTCTAAGAAGTATTGGAGGTAGAAGGAGGAAGCAAGAGCAAAAATGCAGCTGTAAAGATATGAGAGGTAAGAGTGGGGGATCAAGGTGAGTGCATGGATAAAAGGGAGAAAACTTGTAAGCTGGAATTCTAAGAAATTCATGTATTTATCCAACAAATTGGGATGATGACATGAGAGTGACCAAAAGGGTAAAGAGGAGCGATACACTCACTCACTCAGCAAATATATATTGAATGCCTACTAGGTACCAGGCACTTCTAATGGAAAATTGGTTAAAAGGCAGATAGCGGCTGCCTACACAGAGCCTACAGTGAATAGTGGTGCAATCATTCAATTTTTCAACACAAATTTATCAAGCACTTACTAGATCTACCACATTGCTTTGGCACCAATGATACAGCAAATAAGAAAGACATAAAAATTCCTGCCCTTCTGGGGATGAGACAGATTACAAAAAGGTATAGGTAGGGACTTCCGGTTGGTCCAGTGGCTCAGACTCCATGCTCCTGAAGTAGAGCGCCTGGGTTGATCCCTGGTGGGGGAACTAGATCCCACTTGCAGCTAGGAAGATGGAAGGTCCACGTGCTGCAGCTAAATCCTGATGCGGCTAAATAAAGACGTAAGTATATATTTTAAAGTCATAGGTAAAGTGAATAATATATTAGACATTACTACAGCAATCAAGCAAGTGGAAAACTGCAACTGGTCAAAGAGGGACTGCAAGGCGCAGGGAGACAGTGACAGGGAGTGAGCTTCGGCGGAGGTTAAGGGGTCCTGGGAAGGAGCTGGGCAGGAGAGCGTCCTCCAGTCGGGGTTGGAGGTCTCGGCGACCGTCTTAGCCTCCAGTTTCCTCCTGCGTCTTCTGTCCCCAAGAGTCGTCGGGCGACTTAGAGTGAATCACTTAGGCCAAGTGCGGCGCGCGAGGCCTGGCATCAAGGAGGCCCGCGGGTTCGGCCGCAACGGCTCGGGAACCGCCGGCGTCCGCGTCCACAGCGCCGCCCGCCCGGCCAAAGCTGCCTCCGGCTCCAGCGCCCGCCCTCCCGCCGCAGCCCGGGAACCAGGTGAACCGAGGGACCCGGGGAGCCGCCCGGGGCCCGGGGCCGGGGCTGCCGGTGGTGGCGGCGGCGAGGCCCGGGCTCCGGCGTTGGGTGCGGGGACCACTCCGCCCAGCCCCCGCGTTACACTCGGAAGTCCCTGGGCCGCTGTCAAGGCAGGGTCAGGCTCGTCGAGGGCACTCAATCAGTGTTTGCGGAATGAATGAATGACGGTCGTCCCTGGGAGCTTCTCTCCCCGTGCGGTCGCTGCTTTTGAAAGTCCATGAGGAAAGACGGCGCGTGCGTTTGGCAGGCTGACTCCTTCCACACTCGTTGGTCTGAAGTCATAAGCCCCAGAACTGGTCTGCTGCCCGAGTCTCCCCCTGATCAACGCACCCCGCCGCCACCCTCCTCCTCCCGAGGCTTGACTGCCCAGTTGCGCCCCTTCTGCTTTTTAGACCTCACTGCTGTTCTTGTTGTTCCTTCTAACTGAGCCTCCACTCCCACCTCTCTTAGCCCCTTTCTCTTCCTTTCAAGTTCTGTTGATGGATCGCAGCAACCCCTTCTCCAACATCCCCACCCCAACAATGAGTTTCTCTCCAACCAGCCCATTGGTAATACTCTCACCAGGTCGCATTAAAGGCAGTGTGTCGGATGGTCAGCTCCTTGAGGGCCGTCCTCTGATCATTCATCCCCAGACACTAGACCAAGTGACGGAAAGGTACTGAAAGCAATGCCCTGTGCTTGTGCCTTTCTTTTTCCACATACATTCCACCATAAAAGCGTAGTTAGAATGGGCAAAGGCCTGTTGTTTCTGATGGAATTACAAATATTTATTTTGAAATTCTGAAAGTGAATTTTACTTTCCCACAATTACGGAGAACATGTGAAAGTTGACCATATGAAATGATAATCTTGAAACTAAGTTTCAGGATTTCACATCAATTGGAGTAATAGAAAATTGGGTTGAATTGGGTTGTATTTAAATATTTTACTCTTGGCTTTTAAAATACTTTTAGCACCTTATGTAAAAGAATCAGTGGATGGCTGGATGGATAGGGGTAGTATGGGGATGAAGGAGCTAGGTCAAAAGTGCCTATATTAACAGTGTCCCAAATTTAATCCTGATTGTCTGACTGAATAAAGATAATTAGCTACATTTACAGTGGTCTTCATACTTCACTGTGTACCAGAATCATCTGGAGGGCTTCTTAAAACAGACTGCTGGTCCATCCTCAGAGTTTCTGATTAATTGTGTCTTGTTAGGTGGGGTCTGAGAATTAGCATTTTCACCAAGTTCCCAGATGATGCTGTTGTTTGTAAGACCAAGTATGGCCTATAGAGATTAATTTCTATTAATTAGTAGTGAATCAAGATGCCCCAAATTATGTCACATTTGTAGAATATGAAAATGATACCTTAAGTTGTTCAGATCATGGCCCACCCACCTGAATGTTTTGTCTGATAGCAGGAAGCATCAGGGAATTTTAGGAATCAGTAAGAGACAGTCCCTCTTGTGTTGTGTCTCAGCTGAAAGGTTGTTATCCCATCAGTGTGGTTTGGATGACCTTCTTCTGAAATGCATCATCCTCTCCACATTAAAGTGCATCTGCCACTTGTCAGTAGTAGCTTCTGACCATCATACCTTAAAGGGAAGGGTCGTGTTAATGCAGAAAACAAGCCAGTGAGTTTTCTGTGAAGTCAAGAAAGACTAATGGAACTGAGGAAATTCCGGAGATGACTACTGGAAACAAAACAATAACTAAAAAATATTTTCCTTTGCTGCCATTAGCCAGTTATATGATAAGCCCTTTGAAGACAGCTTTCCATCCGCCTCTCCTAACCACTCAGACTGTGGTCCCTGAGTTGTGACTTGATTGCCTCTCTGTCAGACTACCATAATAGTAAAGGGCTCTGACTGGTCTTTTTGCCTCAGTCTCTCCTGTCTCCAGTGCTATCCAGTAGAACTTTCTATAAGGATAGAAGTGTTTAACACCTGCCCTGTCTAGTTGCTAGTCCCTACCACACATGGCTATTGAGCCCTTGAAATATAGTGATTGTGACTAAGGAACTGAAGTTTTCATTTTATGTACTGGCCATGCCACAGAGCGTGAGGCATTGCCACGCGTTTTCCTGACCAGGAATTGAATCCGGGGCTACAGCAATGAAACAGCTGAGTCCTAACCACAGGACCGCCAAGGAATTCCCTCATTTTATTTTAATTAAGTTAAATTTAAGTTTTCACAGGTAGCAGTGACTACTGTACTGGTCAGCACAGCTCTAGACTCTACCACTGACATGATTCTTCCCAAAGCACGTCTGTGCATGTTACCACTGCTTATTGAACATTTTAGCTTGCCGAAAAGTCCAGGTTCAACCCAGTATTCAGGATTCTCCAGAAATAGGCCTCAACCCTTTGGGTTTGACACTGACTTTACTTAGACCTGTTGAATGAGTTGCCTTAAACTATGTCTGTAATTTTATCCTGTTCTCTTCCTGAAATACCTTATTCTCCTACCTGCCTCCAGTTTAGCCAGAGCAGTTTAGCCATATCTCCCCAGAGAGGCCTTCACCTAGCTGGGGTTATTAATCTCATTCTATAGGACATCACGTGGCATTAGATGTGGCATCCATTTTAGAATCAGAAAGACCAGGTTCAGATTCTGGCTCTGCTGTTTAATGGTTGTATGACTGAGGAGCTCACTGAAGTCACCAGTAAAATGAGGATAATTATTATCAGGAAAATAATACCTATCTTTTGAGACGATGTGTGTGAAGAAACTGGCTATGGCAGGCCAGCAATAAATGTTAATTTCTGCCTTTCGCACCTCTAACCTCTGATAGCACCATATTTTGGTATTTTTATTCTACTAAATTGTAGAGTCTTTGTCCTTTTGTATCCTTTGAGCACCTAGCATTCAGCAAATGTTTGTGGAACACTAAATTAATTAACCAGGGCTTCCCTGGTGGCTCAGTGGTAAAGAATCCACCTGCCAGTGCAGAGACGCAGGTTTGATCCCTGGATTGGGAAGATCCCCTGGAGAAGGAAATGGCAACCCACTCCAGTATTCTTGCCTGGAAAAATTCCATGGACTGTAAAAAAATTCCAGTGGGCTGTAGTTCACAGGGTCACAAAAGAGTCAGACTTGACTTGGCGACTAAACAGCAACAACCATAAATTAATTGACCACAGGTGGAAAAGCATTCTTCAGTCAGAAATAAATGAAGGCCAAGATTGCATATGGTAGAAATTTATAAGATTGTGAAAATTATAGCAGGCAAACTTACCAAATCCTAGTCTAGTAGAACATGGCTACCTTTTGAAATATACATGATGTAGGTTGAAGACAACAAGGAGAAATGCTTTTTTCCGTAAGTCAATTGATGAGATATAATACCTCCCAAGGGTGTGACAACAGAAAACATAAATGCTTTAGCTTTGAGAGAAAGAGAAATTCTTGAGGGATAAGTTATAATTTGTGATGGGAGGAGATGAGAGTATTTTGTTTTAACAACAAGTCTCTGGATCAGAGGTCACATGCTGCTGGGTCAGACTGAATCTGGCCTGCAGAGATGTTTTGTTAGATGCATACTGTGTTTTTAAAACTATGTACGGTGATTGACAACAATTCAAAGTCAGAAGATTTCACATAAAAATCTGGAATTATGGCTTCCCTGGGGAAAGATCAGATCTGGCCATCCTGAGCCCCATATCCCCCATGACAATGATTGCTAGGGCTGAGTAGCTGCAGCCACCTTCGCCTGGCCCACTGTTTCCATTATGCTTGTCCACACGTTGCCTGCTTCGTGGCATTTCAGAAACAAAGTGCCGAATTCTAGACTCTCCATCTAACCCAGGATGGCAATTTTTTTTACATTTTATTTTTTTTTATTTATTTATTGGCTGCACTGAGTTGCCACTCATGTTGAGGCGAGCAGGGGCTGCTCTCTAGTGGTGGTGCACGGGCTTCTCATTGTGGTCGATTCTCTTTTTGCAGAGCACAGGGTCTAGGGCATGCAGGCTCAATAGTTGTGGTGCACAGGCCCAGCTGCCCCAGGGCATGTGGAATCTTCCTGGACCAGGGATGGAACCCATGTCCCCTGCGTTGGCAGGTGGATTCTTTTTTAATTTAATTTTATTTTTAATTGGAGGATAATTACTCCACCGTATCGTGATGGTCTCTGCCACACATCAACATGAATCAGCCACAGGTAGACATACATTCCCTCCCTCTTGAACCTCCCTCCCCATCCTACCCCTCTAGGTTGTCACAGAGCGCCAGCTTTGGGTTCCCTGTGTCACACAATGAATTCCCGCTGGCTGTCTGTTTTACATATGGTAACGTACCCATTTCAGTGCTACTCTCTCAAATTATCCCACCCTCTCCTTCCCCGACTGTGTCCAGAAGTTTGTTCTTTATGTCTGTGTCTCCATTGCTGCCCTGCAAATAGTATCATGGCACCATCTTTCTAGATTCCATGTATTTGCATTAATATATATAGTATTTGTCTTTCTCTTTCTCTTTCTGACTTACTTCACTCTGTATAATAGGCTCCAGGTTCATCCACCTCATTAGAACTGACTTGAATGTGTTCCTTTTTATAACTGAGTAATATTCCATTGTGTATATGTACCACAACTTCTTTATCCACTTATCCATCGATGGGCATCTAGGTTGCTTCCATGTCCTAGCTATTGTAAATAGTGCTGGCAGGTGGATTCTTTAATACTGGACCACTAGGGAAGTCCCAGGATGGCAGTTTTTATAATCTCAATATAATAAGCAGGTTAATTAGGCTCTTTTAGTTGCCAAGAACAGATAGATTCTAGTCATGGAAGTTTATTGTAAGATTACATAGGAAAAGTAAGGAAGGATGGATCAGTATTCCTATGGGTGGGGTAAAGAAAGGGAAAAATGTTACCTATGTTTTAGTGTATAGTTCTGTTTTTTTCTGGAAGACACAAAGTGCTAATTCTCTTAAGTAATACATTGTAAAGCAGCTCTTCCATCCTCTTCTGTGTTCCCTAACTATACTCTCACTCCTTTATTGGATTTGTGATCATTGGTTCATAGTGTTATACAGTACATTCCTGCTCCCCTATGTTTTGAGAGTAAAAATACATTATATAAAACTATAGCTGAGTTACCTAACATTTCCAAAACCTCAGTTTAATCACCTGTATTCTTGGGCTTCCCTGGTGGCTCAGCTGGTAAAGAATCCACCTGCAATGCGGGAGACCTGAGTTCAATCCCTCAGTTGGGAAGAGCCCCTGGAGAAGGAAACGGTTACCCACTCCAGTATTCTGGCCTGGAGAATTCCAGGGACTTTATAGTCCATGGGGTCACAAAGAGTCAGACACGACTGAGCGACTTTCACTTTCACTTTCAAAAGTAGTAGTAGGATTGTTGTGGGAATTAAAAGAAATAACTCATGAAAAAATCTAGTGCAATGCTTGGTATATATTAAGTGCTCTATGAATGTTGTATGTGATGTTGATGATAAATATAGATCTACTTTTTTACATTTATGTGGAAGAATATTAGCTGTGTGCCCTTTTT
The DNA here is from genome assembly GCF_033118175.1 of Dama dama. Lineage (NCBI taxonomy): Eukaryota > Metazoa > Chordata > Mammalia > Artiodactyla > Cervidae > Dama > Dama dama. The sequence goes on along the minus strand of NC_083687.1, from coordinate 12,541,538 downwards.
ATTATTCTAAAACACGGACAATCAAGAACAGTTGCACTTTCTCCAAGAGATGGAACTATATCCATCCTCATTAACTCTTTCTTCTCATTCTTTTTAAAAGAGCAAGATGATAGTACGTATTTTTAAAGTTTGATTTAACTTTAAAAGCCCTTAGGGGGCTTCCCTGGTGGCTCAGATGGTAAAGCATCTGCCTGCAATGAGGGAAGCCTGGGTTTGATCCCTGGGTCAGGAAGATCTCCTGGAGAAGGAAATGGCAACCCACTCCAGTGCTCTTGCCTGGAAAATCCCGTGGACAGAGGAGCCTGGTAGACTACAGCCCATGGGGTAGCAGAAAGTTGGACACGACTGAGTGCCTTCACTGTCTTTCACTTTTCATGACCCTTAGAGATCATACGGTCAAACCATGTCATTTTATGGACCGGAAAACTGAAACTCAGTTTCTAAGAAACTTGCCCCCAATCATAGAGCTAGTTGTTAAAAAAAAAAAACAAAACAAAACCAGAGCTAGAACTCCAGAATCCTGACACCCTGTGCCATGCTTTTTCTGCTACGTTATAACGCCACTAACTAGATACTCGACCATCATTCAGAAAAATTTGTTGAGGGCCTACTAAATGTCACACAGTATTTGGGGCCCTGGAATAAAGTCCTGCCTCTTGGAATTATATTTTAGTGTGGGAAACAAACAATGAACAGACAAATACTGAGTCAGGCACTATTAAGTTTTGTGAAGAAAAGAAAAAGATAAAGGGATAATGATGGATGCTATTTTAGATTAAAAAAAAAAGAAGTTAGAAAACCCCATGTTGATCCCTTAACCTTTAGTAGTTTCAGTGAAAATTAGTGGTTATACTTTTGCCTCTTAATCTTTTCCCTGCAACAGAACAACATATGAAGAAAACTAGGCTTTCTAGCCAGACATTTGGGTTCTAGTCCTGACTCTAAATATTCAACAGCCAAAGCTGTTTAAACTTTCAAGCTTTGGTTTCTCCATTTGGAAAATGAGAAAATACACCTGGCTTTTTAAAAAATTTATTTATTTTAATTGGAGGCTAATTACTTTACAATATTGTAGTGATTTTTGCCATACATTGTACACCTGGCTTTTTTAATAGGGTTGTTTTAGGTATAAAATTATACACTAAATGAGAAAGTTTTCTAAAACTGTGATGCTTTATGTAGGTATGCTTAGTCGCTCAGTCGTGTCCGACTCTTTGTGACCCCATGGACTGTAGCCCACCAGGCTTCTCTGTCCATGAGATTTTCCAGGCAAGAATACTGGAGTGGGTTGCCATTTCCTCCTCAAGGGCATCTTCCCAAGTCAGGGATGGAACTTGTGTCTCCTGCATTGCCCATAGATTGTTTCCCACGTTTTGTAGATATGTTACCATTACATGGAAATTTTATCTCCATAAAAATGTGTCAAGGATCTAGATTTTTTTTAAAAATGTCACTTGTTCAATTTCTTTCCACTCTTCCAGGAACAATGCAACCAGACAGGAGCTTCCAGAGTTTTGCCTCAAGGTACAGGCAGAATTCTTTCACATATGATGTGAAGCGAGACGTGTACAATGAGGAAAACTTTCAACAGGAACACAGAAGGAAGACCACTTCCTCTGCGAACGTGGACATCGACATCAGCACCGTCAGTCACCAAGTGCAATGCAGGTTCGTGTGTGCATTCAGCCGCAGCCAAGCTGGCAGCCCCAAAACTCTACTTGCTGCCTTTGGTGCCTACTTCTGTTTTCCTCTTCTGGATTCCTGTCATCAGAACCCCTAGCTTATTGCATAATTTCTCTTCAGTTGTTTTTTGTGGTTTGTGTGTGTGTGTGTGTGTGTGTGTGTGGTTTGTCCTCTATCGCCTTCTTTTTAAATTTTTATTTATTTTTTTCTTTATGGCTGTGCCAGATATTTGTTGGGGCACAAGGGCTTTCTCTAGTTGCGGCCAGTGGGGACTACTTTCTCGTTGTGGTGCGTGGGCTTCTCATTGCGGTGGCTTCTCTTGGTATGGAGCACCAGCTCTACAGTTCTTGGGCTCGGTAGTTGGGGTACATGGATTCAGCTGCTCCGAGTCATGTGGAATCTTTCCCCACCGGGGATCGAACCCATGTCCCATCATTGGCAGGCGGATTCTTAACCACTGGACCACCAGGGAAGTCTCTTGTATCACCTTCTTGATTGTAAACTTGGCATAAAGACCTTAGTTGTCCCCCACAGCATCCAGGGATGATATTTAATAAATACATTGTTTGATTAACCACCGTTGCCAGTCTCCTAACAATAACAACAAAAAGCAACCATGGTGGACTAATTAATGATACCAGAACAACTCTGTAAGTTCTATAGTTCAGGGGCTTGTAACCTGTTTTTGTGTTTGAACCTTTTAGCTATCTATCAGACCTAATGAACCTCTTTTCAGAATAATTTTTTTAACTTTTTTTATTGTGGTAAAGTATATACAACATAAAATTGGTCATTTTAACCATTTTAAAGTGTACCAATCAGCAGTATTAATGACATTCATGATGTTGTGCAACCATTACCGCTATCTATTTCCAAAACTTTTTCATCACTGCAAACAGACATTTTGTACCCGTTAGGCAATAACTCCCCATTTTCCCCCTCCTCCAGTCTCTGGTAACCTCTCTTCTACTTTCTGTCTCTCTGAATTGCCTATTATAGATATTTCATTTAAGTGGAGTCATACAGTATTTGTCTTTTATGTCCTGTTTATTTCACCTAGCATAATGTTGTAGCATGGATCAGTATTTCATTTTATGGCTGATGATATTCCATTGTGAGTACAGGCCTTGTTTTGTTTATCCATTCATCTGTTAATGGACACTTGGATTGTTTCCACTTTTTGGCTGTCGTGAATAATCCCACCATGAGTATTGGCATAGGAGTACCGGTTTGAGTCCCTGCTTGTGATTTTTTTAGGTATACACCTAAGAGGGGAATTGTTGGATCAAATGGTAATTTTATGTTTAATTTTTTGAAATTTTTTCACAGTTGCTGCATCATTGCCCATTCACATTAGCAGGTATTCCAGTTTCTTCAAATCCTCTCCAATAATTGTTATTTTCCTTTTCTAAAAAATTATTGTTATAGCCATACTAGTAGGTGTAAAATGGTATCACATTGTAGGGTGGTGCTTTTTTTTTTTTTTTTTGCATTTCCCTAATTATTACAGATGATACCACCCTTATGGCAGAAAGTGAAGAGGAACTAAAAAGCCTCTTGATGAAAGTGAAAGAGGAGAGTGAAAAAGTTGGCTTAAAGCTCAACATTCAGAAAACTAAGATCATGGCATCTGGTCCCATCACTTCATGGAAAATAGATGGGGAAACAGTGGAAACAGTGTCAGACTTTTATTTTGGGGGACTCCAAAATCACTGCAGATGGTGATTGCAGCCATGAAATTAAAAGACGCTTACTCCTTGGAAGGAAAGTTATGACCAACCTGGATAGCATATTGAAAAGCAGAGACATTACTTTGCCAACAAAGGTCCGTCTGGTCAAGGCTATGGTTTTCCCAGTGGTCATGTATGGATGTGAGAGTTGGACTGTGAAGAAAGCTGAGCGCCAAAGAATTGATGCTTTTGCACTGTGGTGTTGGAGAAGACTCTTGAGAGTCCCTTGGACTGCAAGGAGATCCAGCCAGTCCATCCTAAAGGAGATCAGTCCTGGGTGTTCATTGGAAGGACTGATGTTGAAGCTGAAACTCCAATACTTTGGCCACCTCATGTGAAGAGTTGACTCATTGGAAAAGACCCTGATGCTGGGAGGGATTGGGGGCAGGAGGAGAAGGGGACAACAGAGGATGAGATGGCTGGATGGCATCACTGACTCGATGGACATGAGTTTGGGTAAACTCCGGGAGTTGCTGATGGACAGGGAGGCCTGGCATGCTGTGATTCATGGTGTCGCAAAGAGTCAGACACAACTGAGCGATTGAACTGAACTGAACTGAATAACTAAATATGATGAGCCTCTTTTCATGTGTTTATTGGTCTCTTGTATATCTTTTTTTGGAGAAATGTCTACTCCTTTGCCTTTTTAAAAACTAGATTTTTTTTTTCTTTTTGTTGTTGAATTGTAAGAGTTCTTTATTTATTCTGGATATTAAACCCTTATCAGATATGTGATTTGCAAATATTTCCTCCCATTCTGTGGGTTTCCTGTTGATAGTGTCTTTTGGTGTGCAACAGTTTTAATTTTAATGAAATTAGATTTATCTATTTTTTTTCTTTTCTTGCTTGTGACTGTGGTGTCTTATGTAAGAAACTATTGTGAAATCCAAGGTAATGAAGATTTTCCCCTATGTTTTCTTCTAAGAGTTTAATAGTTTTAGTTCTTAAATTTAGATCTTTGATGCATTCTGAGTAAACTTTGTATATGATATAAAGTAAGAGTCTGACTTCATTTTTCTCCAAGTGGCTATCTCATTTTCCCAGTACTATATGTTGATGAGTCCATTCTTTTCCCCATTAAATGCTCTTGGCCAGAATATTTTAAAATGCATAAAATACAAAGCATTATGAAGGAAACCAGTTATGTTGAAGTATAGTTATCAACATATGAAAAAATACAGAAATCATGGTATTTAATAATTGTGGGTGTAATGACAACTGTAATTTCTAAGTAATGATGAGTATAAATTATATCTTAAGATATCTGCAGCAGTTTTACTGTAATGTGAAAATATTTGTGATTCTGTTGGTGACAAAGTCAAAACTCTGCTGATAACGACTATGGTTTGTTGTCAACATTCATAACTGAAGGAAATACTACATTTCATTTAGGAGGTTAGTGAAAATAAAGGTATCATTTTTCCTAAAGTCACATACCGCCATGAATTTCCTCTAGAGATCCCTTGGTCATCTACAGACATCAGGTTGAAAACCCCTTGTGACCTGCATCATCATATTAACCCTAACTACTCAAACTGTCCTCACTCACACTGCACATTTATTAGCCCCTGTCATCCCTTGATTTCCTCACCCAGAGTTGGCATGTGTCGGGTGACAAGAGAGGAAGGCCTCCACGCAACCCTATTGCAGACCTTCCTCCCCGTGAGCCTCCTGCTTTGCCCATATCCTGCCTTTCGCAGGTTGTGGTCTTGGATGTCCTTCCCTGTCCTCTATCACAACTCTCATTTCTCCTGTTCCAGGATGGGTCAGAGGTCATATGACAAAGAGAGCACTTGGGGGCCGCATTGACTTTGCTCTGTGAAAGCATAGTCTTTTCCTAATTTATCCCTCGTCATAAACAGGCACTACCAAAGAAGTTTCAGCCTATTCCCCTCCAGCTGCCCTATCCTTAGACATTTAAATCTGACCTGCACTGCCTCCCATGGGCTTTTATGACAGTTCTCATTCCTTACTTCTAAAGCACACAGTTATGTCTATTTCTGAATTTTAACCTAAAAGGTAGCCCAGCGCTGTGGCTGAAAGCAAGAGTCTGAAGCCAGATTGCCTGGTTTTGAATCCCAGTCCTGCTGCTTCCCAACTGTGTGACCTTAAGTAGGCTATCCAACCCAGCTGAGCCTCAGTATTCTCGTCTATAAGATGGGGATGATAATAGCACCTACCTTACAAGGTGATTGTGAGGATTAGAGAGTATTTGTAAAGCAGCTAGCAAATAGTAAAAAAAAAAAAATTATAATCTTTAACTTCATCTCTTCCTTTCTTCAGGAAACTTCATCTCTCCCTTCATTTTTTCCCTTTTGGTTAGCAACTGAAATACTCTTTTTCTTTTAGAGTGCTCCCTTGTGCTTTCACATCAACTCTCACATCCCTCACTTTTAAGATGCCTTAATTAAGACCTAGATTCATGTTGAAGTGCTTATACCGTTCCTCCACCAACTTCAATTTCTATTCCTCCAGCTCCTTCCTTGATTCCCATCCATCTTAGGTCCTCATTATTCCAAGTCCATTTTATTTTTCTGGCATGCTAAAGAGTTTTGATGACTCTCCCTAGGGTGGCAGGTCTTCAGTCAAGTGGCACATGGAAAGGAAGGAACACTGGACGAGATATGAAACAAATTGTCCCAATGCCGTGGTCTGCTCCCCCCGCCACCCCCACAGAGGGCCATAATTGGAGAGAGCACACTCTCTACACCTGCCTATCACCCAGGGGTTCTCAGAAGAATCACAACACGGGATTCTTTCCAAGGGCTTTTTCCAGGTGGCGCGGTGGTAAAGAATCTGCCTGCCAATGCAGGAGGTGCAAGAGACACAAGTTTGATCCCTGGGTCAGGAAGATCCTTGTAGTAGGAAACGGCAACCCACTCCAGTATTCTTGCCTGGAGAACCCCATAGACAGAGGAGCCTGGCGGGCTACAGTCTATGGGGTCACAAAGAATTGGACACGACTGAGCACCTACTAATGCACTTCCTCTGAAAACCTATGGTCTTGCTTCTGGCTCCTGAGCAGAATTTGACCACTGTCAATAGGAACTGTAGTGGTAACAGAGTGGCTAGAACACTGATCTAAAAATCAGGAGATCTGGTTTCTAGCCCCAGCTCTGCCCACACGTATTACTGTGACTTTGGTAAAGACATTTGCACTTATTGGACCTTAACTTCCTTATGGGACAGTAATGCTCATCGTTGTGAGAGACAAGCATGTTGAAATTTCTTCTTTTCTGAGCACACATTTTAGCCTTGCATACACCAAAGTTACATTTGTTGCTATGGTCATATCCCAGTTATTCAGCTATAGCTCATACATGGAAAATCTCCTTACTCTTTGTTTTCAGCCCATCCTGAGATATAAATAGCAAAAAGCAATTTAAAACTGTATTAATTTTACTGATGGGTTGATGGGCTAACTGATTGATTGATTTACAGTGATTCTGCTGTATTAGATGATCTAAAGGTTAAAGTAGGTTTTCTTAACCTCACGTCGTTGACATTTTCGACCATAAAATCATTTCTTATGGAGGACTGTCCTGTACACTGTGGGGTATTTGATGGTATCCCTGGCTTCTATCCACTAGATGCCAGTCGTGATAATCAAAAACGTCTCCAGACATAACCAGATGTCCCTCGGGAAACAAAACGCCCTCCAGTTGCTACCCACTGAGCTAAAAGATAATAAGGCCTTATTGTATTGCCTTTTCTTTACATGGCTAATGCCATAAGCACAAGATTCCATACTATATATTTTCCATAAATTTCTACATGAACGTGAAAGTGGTAGTTGCTCAGTCATGTCTGACTCTTTGCGACCTCTTGGACTGTAGCCTGCCAGGCTCCTCTGTCCATGGAATTCTCCAGGTAAGAGTACTGGAGTGGGTTGCCATTCCCTTCTCCGGGGGATCTTTCCAACCCAGGTATCAAACCTGAGTCTCTTGCACCTACATTACTGGCAGATTCTTTATTACAGGTCAAAGCCATGTAGAGTTAATGCTTGGTAAAAATTATAGTATACAGGAATGGTATGAATGTGTTAATTCCCTGCCATCCACTAATATCACATCTCAGAAAACTGTCCTTACCAAGAGAAAGTCATAAAAGTCAATTTTTCTACTGGAAACTTTTGGTAGCTTGAATTTTCTTCAAACATTCTGTAAAACTACACACCTGATTTGTATACTGGACTTACAAGGCTTTTGTTGTTGTTTAGTTGCTAAATCATGTCTGACTCTTTTGTGACCCAGTGGACTGTAGCCCACCAGGTTCCTCTGTCCATGGGATTTCCCAGGGAAGGATACTGGAATGGGTTGCCATTTCCTTCTCCAGGGGATATTCCTGACCCAGAAATCGAACCCATGTTTCCTGCACTGGCAGGCAGATTCTTTACCACTGTGCCACCAGGGAAGCCCTTATAAGGCTTAGTTCTTATCATGTATGGCACTGACCCTCGCTTGGAGGTGATACTATCCCCCAGGGAATATTTGGCAATGCCTGAAGATAGTTTTGGTTATTAAGACTAGGGGAGGGGATGCTGCTGGCATCTAACAGATACAGACCAGAGATGCTGCTAGACATCCTACAGTTTCCCAAGGGACATCTGGTTATGTCTGGAGACGTTTTTGATTATCACGACTGGCATCTAGTGGATAGGACAGCCTCACAACAAAGACTTGGCCAGTCCAATATGTCCAAATGTCAGTAGTATTGACAAAAAACTCTGTTTTATGGGAAGAAGAAAGTACTTGGTGTGGCTTTTCTTGGCCCTGTGGACTTTTTCTTTGGAGAACTTAAGTCTGTTCTTTCTCACAGATGCTCATGGCACAAGTTCCGAAGATGCCTGCTTACAGTGTTTCCCTTCCTAGAGTGGATGTGTTTCTATCGATTCAAAGATTGGCTTCTTGGAGACTTACTTGCTGGTATAAGTGTTGGCCTTGTGCAAATTCCCCAAGGTAAGAAAGATACAAGGGCTTTTCACACAGATAATATATCCCTTGTCCAGAGTAAACAAGTTACTTGTGCTAGATAAATAGGAAAAAAAAAATGTGATTTCCATTCACATCATTACCATTTGTTTCCTTACCTGCCAGATTTCTAACTCGTCGAGGGTGGTTGCAAAAGTCTCAGTTTAGTTTAGAACCCTGAATTCTTGTAATGCCTGCTCACAGTCATTTTTTCCTTAACTAGTCATTTCATACTCACAGGACTCCAATGGATCTCACTTGGCGTTGATTTTACTTAGAAAGGTGAAGAATAAGAAACCCAGCATGCTAACTTCTCTTTAGCAAGTCACACACAGCAGTCCAGGGGCCACTCTTTGGTCTTACAAGTGGCAGTTCAAATGTAAGACAAGATCATTTAGATAGGTAGGGGAGCTATCTGGGCTTTAGAAGTCCTGTTTCCCAAGTAGGAACCAACATCTCTTGTAATTCCCATAGCTGATGCCTCTAGGGGTCCCATAGTGACATGTCCAATTGCAAGTGTCATTGTGCTCTGAGAAGCTCAAAGTTAGGGCTTCCCATCAGATATTAATCTTTCATTCACCCTTGGTCCAGCTAGAATATACTAATCAGGTTCTTTTTGCCGTAACTAGTATTGCTTGGTGACACAGTTGGCATTCCACCATTATCAGGTTTCCAAAGAAACAGCTAGAAAGCTAACCCAAGATCAGCTTTATCAGAGAAAGGATTTTGTGTTAACGCTTTACTCAGTGCATGCTAAGTTGCTTCTGTCATGTCCAACTCTTTGGAACCCTATGGACTGTAGCCCATCAGGCTCCTCTGTCCATGGGATTCTCTAGACAAGAATACTGAAGTGGGTTGCCTTGCCTTCCCACAGAGCATCTTCCCAAGCCAGGGATCGAACCCACGTCTCCTGTGGCTCCTGTACTGCAGGCCGATTCTTTACTCCTGACCCACCAGGGAAGCCCCTCCTTTATTCAGAGTAGTTCACAATTGCCTACGTAGTCTTTAAACACTTCTATTTCTCTTTTCTTGGGGCAAACCAAGCAAGATTGAAATTTGTGATCATACAGGTTGTGTAAAGCACAAATGTAGGGAAAGGGGCCAATGGTAGCTGAAATCCAACTCTGGCAAAAGGGCTGTTAGTGGGGGAAAGGGACCCCTTTAAAATAATTATCTGACAGTAAAATTCACTTATTTCTTACAGTTCTGTGAATTAAAACACAGGTATAAATTTGTATAACCACTGCCACAACCAGGCTACATGACAGTTCCATCAACCCCCAAACTGTCTTCTGCCATCACTGCTTAGTCACGTTGTCTGCTAACCTCTGACCCCTGGCAACCACTGATCTCTTCTCCATCACCATAGCTCTGTCTTTTTCAGAATGTCATATACATGGACTCATATACTATGTAACTTCTGAAGGATGACATCTTTAATTCAGCATTATGAAATCAATGCAAACTGCTATATGCATCAATAGTTTATTCCTTTTTGTTGCAGAATAGTATTCCATGATATGACTATATCACAGTTTGTTTATCCATTCATTTATTGATGGACATTATGTTTCCAGTTTGGGTCCATCACAAAGTTGCTGTGAACACTCATGTACAGGTTTTTGTGTGAACATAATTGTCATTTCTTCAAGGTAAATACCTCAGGAGTGATATTATTGGTTATATGGGAAGTGTATGTTTAACTTTACAAGAAACTGCCAAACTGTTTATGCAGAGTGGCTGAACCTACCATTTTATATTCCCATCAGCAATATATGAGAATTCTAGTTCCTCCACACCCTTGTTAGCACTTGATATTGTCAGTATCTTTAAATTAAGCTTTCTGTTTTGAGGTAACTATAGATTCACATTAATTTGTAAAAAAAAAAAAAAAAAGATTACAGAGATCCCTTGCACCTTTTTTTATTTAAAGGTTTTTTAGGGACTTTCCTGGTGGTTCAGTAGTTAAGAATCTACCTTGCAATGCAGGGATATGGGTTCAATCCCTGATCAGGGAACTAGGATCCCATACGCCACGGAGTGACTAAGCCCACATGCTGCAACTACTGAGCCTGCACACCACAACTAAGGCCCAATGCAGCCAATTTTTGTTTTTTAAAAGAGCAGAGATTTTCTAATTAATTGATTATTTTTGGCTGTGCTGGGTCTTTGTTGCTGTGCATGGACTTTCTCTAGTTACAGTGAGTGGGGACTGTTCTCTAGTTGCGGTGGGTGGGCTCCTCATAGCAGTGACTTCTCTCATTGCAAAGCACAGGCTCTAAGGTGTGCGGGCTTCAAGAGCACATGGGCTTAGTTGCCCACAGCATGTAGAATCTTCCCAGACCAGGGATCAAACCCGTGTCCCCTGCAATGGCAGGTAGATACTTATCCACTGTACCACCAGGGGAGTCCTTCATTTTGTTTGTAATTTGCATTTCTCTAATGACTAATGAAGTTGAACATCTTTTCATGTTCTTATTTGCTGTCCTCCGATCCCCTTTGGCAAAGTGCCTGTTCAAGTTTTTTGTTCATCTTTTAATTGGATTTTTTTTTCTTCTTGTTAGGTTTTGATAATTCTTTTTATATTCTGAGAATAAGTCCTTTGTTAGATATATGATTTTCAAATATTTTCTCTCTGTAGCTTATCTTTTCACTCTCTTGATGATATATCTGACAGAGAAAAGGCTTTTAATTTTGATGACGTTCATTTTTTTCTGTTTATGAATTGAGTTTTTCCTGTCATATACAAAAACTCTTCACTTAATCACATTAGGTCACAAAGATTTTCTTCTATGTTGTCTTCTCAAAGTCTTATATTTTACAGTTTACTTTTAGAACCAATCTGTTTTGAGTTAATCATTATGTAAGATGTGAAGTTTAGATCAAGGCTTTATTTTTTGTTGCATCTTTAAAGACTATTGTCAACTGAATTGTTTTTGCACTTTTGTCAGAGATCAAATAGCCATATTTGTGTGGATCTATTTGTTTTTTTATGTATAATGGATGTTATAGTACGTTCTTCTAAAGAAGATTTCTATTGATATAATCACTTATTAAAAATTACTTGTTTACTTATCTGTTTGGGGCTGCACTGGGTCTTCCTCATTGTGCATGGGCTTTCTCTAGTTATGAGTGGCGGCTGCTCTCTAGTTGCAGTAATCAAGCTTCTCTTGTTGTGGAGCATGAACTTCCACAGTTCTTTGGAGAAATGTCTATTTAGGTCTTCTGCCCATTTTTTAAGTAGGTTGTTCATTTAGATGTGTTAAGCATCACAAGCTATTTGTAAATTTTGGAGACTATGGATTACATTAATTTCCATGCAGCAGGGACTTCACTGGTAGTCCAGTGGCTAAGACCACCAATTCAGGGAGCCCAGGTTTGATCCCTGGTCAGAACTCTAGATTCCACATGCCACAACTAAAGATCCTAGGTGTCGAAACTAAGATTCGGGGCAGCCAACTAAGTAACTAGGTTTTGGTTTTTTTTTTAATTTCCATATGGCAGATACAAACCAAAATGGTCCATTTGTATAAATATATTCACTTGCAGGAAAGTATCAGAACGTCTCTAGAGCATTCCTGTGGTTCTGGAATGAGAGATCTGAACTCTTGTAGCTTTACTTGAGAGTCCACTACTGAACCCCACTTATCAAAGATCCTTCACTTATGGTCAAGGTTTGAGGACATTTCTCTGCTAAATTTCCAAGTCATCAGTATAACTTCATACCAAAATAAGAGTAACATTAGGGTGTATAACTATACCTAACATGTATCACAGTATTTGGCATATAATTGGTACTCAAGGTATTTGTTGAATAATGATTACATAACTGTATGAATGAGTAAATCCAAGCAACTCTTGCTGACTGATTAGGGGACTGTGTGTTATTTTAAGTAGTATGAATAATGAAATAATTTGTAGGGTAAACAATTTGAAAGTTTTACTTGGATTTAAACAAGTAGGACCAAACAGTAATTTTCTTCAAATGAAACAAAAATACTGCAGAGTGGGGCTTCCCTGGCCATCCAGTGGTTAAGACTTCACCTTCCAATGCAGGGGGTGCAAGTTCGGTCCCTGGTTGGGGAGCTAAGATCCCCATGCCTCACCACCAAAAAATCTAAACATGAAACAGAAGCAATATTGGAACAAATTCAGTCAAGATTTTAAAAAATCTTTAAAAATACTGCACAGTGAAAACCTTATTTGAAACATGCTAGCTCTTCCTTACAGTAGAACCCAATTTATAAATGTAAAAGAAAATAGAAAATCACCATCAGTGAAAGACTACAGTCACACTTGCTGGAGATAAAATCCACTAAGAGAGGTTAAAGTCAGTGGGTAAAAGTTGGCAAACTATGTAACAGGACTTGAAAAGTGAAAGGGTTAGTTGCTCGGTTGTGTCCGACTCTTTGCGACCCCATGGGCTGTAGCTTCTCTGTCCATGGGATTCTCCAGGTAGAATACTGGAATGGTTGCCATTTCCTTCTCCAGGGGATCTTCCAGACCCAGGGATCAAACGCAGGTCTCCCGCATTGCAGGCAGCTTCTTTACCATCTGAGCCGCCAGGGAAGCCAGGACTTGTTCCAAATATCTTCCTCAAGATATTTATTAACTCCTCTACTACTTTACAATAAAGAACCTGGGAGTAACTGCTTTTACCAAGAATCAATGCTGTCATCACCAATAGTAAGACATTTGGAGATCATGAGCTCTCTGATATGATGCGCTAAGAAGGACATAATATCATTTCTGTCTTATTCACATCCAAAGCATTTAACCTTAGTGTGATCATGAGGGACCTGTGCTGTGCTGTGCTTACTCTTTCTGTCGTGTCCAACTCTTTGGGACCCCATGGACTGTAGCCCGCCAGGCTCCTCTGTTCATAGGGATTCTCCAGGCAAGAATACTGGAGAGGGTTGCCATGGCCTCCTCCAGGGTGTCTTCACAACCCAGGGATCGAACCCAGGTCTCCCACATTTCAGGCAGATTCTTTACCAGCCTAGCTACCAGGGAAGCCCAACCCCAAACTGAGGGGCATTTAGCAAAATAGCTCATCTATTAATACTCTTCCAAAGTGACGAAATCAAGAAAGACAAGTAACAACTGAGGAACTATAACAGATATTAGCCTTAAGAAGAAAAAAACAGCTAAATGAAGTAGCGACTCTGGATGGAATTATGAAACAGAAAAAGGAAATTAGGGGGAAAGCTGTTGAAATTGAAGTAAAGGATTTATTAATAGTTATTTTCTAATGTTAATTTCCTGATACCAACGATTATACTCTGATTATATACAGTATTCACATTAGAGGGATCTAGGTAAGGCATTTATTGTTGTTGTTCAGTTGCTTAGTCGTGTCTGACTTTGCAACCCCATGGACTGCAGCACACCAGTCGTTCACCATCTCCCAGAGTTCTCTAAAACTCATGTCCACTGAGTCGATGATGCCATCCAACCATCTTATCCTCTGTTGCCCCCTTCTTCTCTTACCCTCAATCTTTCCCAGCATCGGGGTCTTTTTCAATGAGTTGGCTCTTCGTATCAGGTGGTCAAAGTATTGGAACTTCAGCTTCAGCATCAGTCTTTCCAATGAATATTCAGGATTGATTTCCTTTAGGATTAACTGGTTTGATCTCCTCGCTGTCCAAGGGACTCTCAAGAGTCTTCTCCAACACCATAGCCCCAAAGCATCAATTCTTCAGCACTCAGCTTTCTTTATGGTCCAACTCTCACATCCGTACATGACTACTGGAAAAATCATAGCTTTGACTAGACGGACCTTTGTTAGCAAAATGATGTCTCTGCTTTTTAATACACTCTCTAGGTTTGTCATAGCTTTTCTTCCAAGGAGCAAGCATTTTTTAACTTCATGGCTGCAGTCACCATCCGCAGTGATTTTGGAGCCCAAGAAAATGTCACTGTTTCCACTCTCCCCATCTATTTGCCATGAAGTGATGGGGTCAAATGCCATGATCTTCATTTTATGAATGCTGAGTACTAAGCCAGCTTTTTCACTCTCGTCTTTCACCTTCAACAAGAGGCTCTTTAATTCCTCTTCGCTTTCTGCCATTAAAGTGATGTCACCTGCATATCTGAGGATGTTGTTATTTTTCCCGGCAATCTTGATTCCAGCTTGTGAGTCATCTATCCCAGCATTTCACATGATAACAATATACAGTCTTGACGTACTCCTTTCCCATTATATGGAAATGCGCTATTATCTTTGTAGCTTTTCGATAAGTCTAAACTTAGTTTAAAATTTAAAAATTTTTTAAGGTTTTGGAAAGTTTAGAGACTTGGTTTCCCTCTATTTCTCCACAGCCTAACCTTAACTAAGACTTAGACAGTTTAGTTCTTGGGCTGTTACAAAGAAATTCTCTTACCTTCCCTGTATTGGTGAGTTACTTGAAATCCTACATTTCAAAGACTCAGTCTTCACACCACATGTTGGTTGTAAAGAGTAAATAGGGTGGGCTTCCCTACGGTCCAGTGGTTGAGAGTCTGCCTGCAAAGCAGGGGACAAGGGGTTCAATCCCTGGTCCTGGAAGATCTCACGTGCCACGGGGCAGCTAAGCCTGTGTGCCGCAGCTACTGAAGCCCATGCACGTAGAGTCCGTACTCCACAACTGGAGAAGCCGCCACAGTGAGGACCCCTCACACCTACTAGAGAAAGCCCATGGGCAGCAATGAAGACCCAGTGCACCCACAAATAAAATTAAATTTTAAAAAATTGCTTTAAAAAGAGTAAATAGGGCTATTCAACATTATACTGAATTCAGAGGCAGTGTATTCAAACAAGAAAAAAGGGTAAAATTTATTTATTTTTAAAATAAAAAATGTATTTATTTTAAAATTTATGTAATTACATAGCAATTACAGAGAAATAAAACATCATTCATAGATGATTTTTTAATGTAGAGAATTCAAAAGAATCTACAGATAAATTGATATAATTAATAAGACTTTTTCAAGGTTGCTGGGTATAAAATGTGTAAATAAAAATCAATTATATCCTTTCATACCTGCAAGAAATGAAATGTGGAAAAAAATTTAAATATCATTCACCAAAGCATAGTGAATATGAAATAAGTTGTAATGAAACTAAGAAATGATGTGCAAGACCTCTACAGAGAAATTATTAATGTACAACTTTACTGAGAAATATTAATAAGGACCTAAATTAATTGAAAGATAACATTTTCTAAAAACAGGCAAGTTCTCTTAAAGTACGACATAGGAGGGCTTGCATCTCCAGCTATCAAGACTGAATATAAAGTGAGAATGTTTAAGATGATGTCCATCAAAAGTAGAATGAATAAATAAGCATTCATATATACATGTATTGGAATGAAGGAACAGGAGTGCTCTCAAGCAACTCATGACAGCATTGAAAAGGCTTATATACGTAATAATGAGAAAAATAAGCAGAAATAAAAATTGTATACATTATAATTCCACTAATATAAACTTCAATAGTGGGACCAACTAAGCTGTATTGTTTAGGGATTTGTACAGTGGTGGTAAAACTATGAAGAAAAACAAAGACTTTTATTATCACAAAAGTCAAAATAATGAATACTTCTGTTGGGAGGGATGGGGTTGTGATGAAAGATCTGAGTAGGTGGTAACATCAGTGTTTGTTTTATAGATATTTATTAAACTCAACATCTATTTTAATGTACTTTCTATGTATATATTTCACAATAAAATGGGGATTATTACATTTATTACAAAATATTACTAATTACTAAAAAATGTAATTAAACAGTGTGGTATTATAGAAATGGACAATTAGGCCAGTGGAACAGAAGAGTCACACATGTATACATTGCATGGTTTGTATCAGATGTGTCACTATAGAAATAGGTTTTTTAAAAATGATGTGGAACAGAATATTTCATATAAATTGAATATTTATATGAAAAAAATTTTTTAGACCCCTACCTCACCCATACACAAAAATCTATTCCTGGTAGATTAAAGACCTAAATATGAAAGACAAAACTATATTTAAAGACTTTTTTTGAATAATAGAGGAGAATATCTTTATGGACTTGAGGTAGAAAATGTTTCTTAAACAAGGCACAAAAAGCACTAGCCTAAAAGGAAATGACTGCAAAGTTGAATTAAATAAAACTTAAGAACTTCTGTTTATTCAAAGACATGATGGGGACTTCCTTGGTAGTCCAGTGGTTAAGACTCTGTCTTCCAATGCAGGGGATGTGGGTTTGATCCCTGGTTGGGGAACTAAGATCCTGTAAGCTGCGGGGCTGCAATGAAGACCCAGTGCAGCCAAAATAAAAAAAAAAAAAAAATACACAATGAAGATTGAAAAGCAAACCATAGAACACCCAACAAAGGACTTAAATCTATAATATATATATGAATATATATATATATATATATATTCCTACAAATCTATAAGAAACTACACAATAAGATTGACCAACATTATTGGTAATAAATGAAGTAGAAGTGGAAATTGACTAACTCATACCCACTGAAATAAAAATTCTGATAGTATCATGTGATAATACAGATGTAAATAATGAGAATTTTCATAGTTTTGGTGGGAATGTAAATTGTACAACCCTTTGGAAAACAGTTTCGCATATTCTGTTAAATGCCCCAGCAATTATGCTTCAGGGTGTATCATCTCGAGGGAATTTATCCACTTATGCACCTAGAGTCATGTACAAGAATATACATGGAAGTCTTGTTCATAGAGGCCCCCAAACTGGGAACAAAACAGGAGACTATAAGCCTGTAGACAAAGAGAATGGGGAAATAGCTGCCTGGACCCTGATGGCTATTTAGTTCTGCTTCCAGCCTCTGATGAGGTCCAACTGACCTTTGTCCTCTTTTAATATATCTCCTATTTTGGAAATTCCCTGGTGGTCCAGTGGTTAGGACTCAGTGCTTTCAATGCCGTGAGCCTCAGGTCCAGCTCAGGTCAGAGAACTAAGATCCAGCAAACCATGCTGATCAGCCAAAATTTTTTTTCCTATTTTGCTCAAGCTGATTTGAACTGGGTTTCTGTTACTTGCAGTCAATAGAGACTTGCTTAGGGGAAAAACGTGGAAGGGGAACCATAAATTACAAAAGACTTAAGAGATGTATCAACTAATGTGAGGACTTCATTTGATGTAAACACAAAGTTTGTTAAAAAAAAAAAAAGTATAACAACCATGTAATAGCAAATAACTTTTTTTTTTTTAAAGATCACCCCAAACCTGCCATACCTCTGGCTCAAGGTCTCTCATAAGGTTGCAGTCAAACTGTCATTCATCTCAAGGCTCTACTGAGGCTGCCGGCTCAGCTTCCAGGCCCACTCCTGTTTGCTGGCAGGTTTGGTATTTTCACCATATGGGCGTCTATATGGCTGCTTGAGTATCCTCACAACATGGCCCCTGGCAGGACCAACTGATGTGTGAGGCCCAGTGCAAGTTGCAAATGCAGATTCCCTAGTTCAAAAATTATCCAGTATTTTAAGATGATCAGAGTAGAGCATTAAGCCAAGCATGGAGCCTCCTAAGCCCAAGATACTTTGTCACTGCGTAGGTAACATACCCTTGAAGTCAACTTTGGCAGCTGGTGACCTGAATGAAAGAGAGAGCCCGAGAGCAGTGAAGACAGAAAACACAGTCTTCTTGCAACCCAGTCTCAAAAGTGACATCTTATCATTTTTGTTGTAGCCTATTTATTATTAATAGAAGTAAGTTATTCCCTTATGACCCAGCAATCCCACTGCTGGGCATACACACCGCAGAAACCAGAATTGAAAGAGACACGTGTATCCCAATGCTCATCACAGCACTGTTTATAATAGCCAGGACATGGAAGCAACCTAGATGTCCATCGGTAGACGAATGGATAAGAAGGCTGTGGTACATGTACACAATGGAATATTACTCAGCTATTAAAAAGAATGCATTTGAATCAGTTCTAATGAGGTGGATTAAACTGGAGCCTATTATACAGAGCGAAGTAAGTCAGAAAGAAAAACACCAATACAGTATATTAACACATATATATGGAATTTAGAAAGATGGTAACGATGACCTTATATGCAAGACAGCAAAAGAGACACAGATGTAAAGAACAGACTTTTGGACTCTGTGGGAGAAGGTGAGGGTGGGATGATTTGAAAGAATAGCATTGAATCTTGTATATTATCATATGTGAAATAGATTGCCAGTCCAGGTTCGATGCATGAGACAGGGTGCTCAGGGCTGGTGCACTGGGATGACCCTGAGGGATGGGATGGGGAGGGAGGTGGGAGGGGGGTGCAGGATGGGGAACACATGTACACCCATGGCTGATTCATGTCAATGTATGGCAAAAACCACTACAATATTGTAAAGTAATTAACCTCCATTAAAATAAATAAATTTTTAAAAAAGAAGTGAGTTATTGCACACTTAAGGGGTGAAACTCACTCAAGGACCTGAATACCAATCAGTCATTGTAGATCATCTTACAGGTTATCTACAAGTACAACTATATTTGAGAAATCAGGGAAATTTGAATATTGAATGTTTGATAATGGTAAAGAACCATTAATAGTTTCTTAGGTGTGATGATGTACTTAAAAGACGGCCTTTTTCTAAAACATATATACTGAAAATATCTACAGATGAAATCACTTAATGTTTTGGATTTGCCTCAAAATAATTATGGGATGGGAGAGGAATGAGGACATTGATGAAACAAGATTGGCCATGAGTTGACCGTCGTTGAAGTGGGTGATAGGTGTTTGGGGGTTCATTATACTCTATTTATGTATAGGTTTAAACTTTTCTATTAAAAAAGCCTTGCCTGTTTAGGACAATAAATTTGGCTCACTAGAATCATAATTGATTTCTGATGAGCACACCGGTATGATGTAAATTGAAGAGAGTTGCTCAGGGCAGGTGTTGTGGACTTAAGACATCAAAGGATGACACCATGTAGGTCAGTCCATTTGCCTCAAAATTTCCACAATCTCACGGTGCTTCTTAGAAAAGAAATTAAGTACTGAAGAAGGAGCTGAAGGAAGATGCTGGGGTGATGCTTTGGCATACGAAAGACAACACATACCAACTTGGAGTCAAGTCAGTTAAGTGTGACAATTCTTGCTTTGCCCTCTAGCTTTATCTCCAACCCTGGAGGATTCCTAGGGCCTTCTTATACGAGACTGAGGGTGAGAATGGTCTGCTTCTGAGCTGTTGAGATTAAAGGTCTTACTGCTTTGATGTTTGCTTTCCATGATTCACATGAAAGGTGTTTAAGCCTATGATTTAGAATTGAAGTGTAAAAACATGTGATAAAATAGGAAGAGAAGCTAGAAATCAAAGCAGATCATAAAAAGTACTAATTAAGGGCTGTATGCCAAAGGATACTGTTACCATATTCAGCTGTGTACGTGGGTCATCTTTATTTTAAATATTCTTTACAGTTTTTGTTTCAGGTGACTTTAAGAAGCCAGGCTCCCTTTGCTTACTTAAATTATCTTGCTTTTCAGTCCTGATGCTTGGTTTGCTGGCAAGGCATCTGATTCCTCCTCTCAATGTCTCTTATGCAGCTTTCTGTGCTTCAGTAATTTATGGAATTTTTGGATCATGTCATCAAATGTCCATTGGTGAGTTCAGTGCTAGAATCATAGGAGGTATATGAAGTCTCCATCTTGATTGTTTACTTATTGCTAAGGAACTCAAGTTAAAGCTATGTGTAACAGATAAAGAAAAGAGGCAGAAGATGGATATTCTTTTTTTATAATTTATTTGTTTTAATTGGAGGCTAATTACTTTACAATATTGTGGTGGGTTTTGCCATACTTCGGCATGAATCAGTCACCGGGATAGTCTATTCACAGGATTAGTGTTCAGATTTTAGAAACTGAACACTTTCCTGCTGTTATTAATGTCCCTACCAGACAAACAGGCCCATGAGTTATTAAAGGAATGCAAGGACAAGAGGCATCTTCCTTGCGGAAATTTCCACACTTTGGAATCTGATTATCCTCGACCAAGAAGATCCAGAAATGATTTTGCCAAAACTCCTAGAATGGATCCACTTTTCAGCTGAACCCATAATAACCATACTCCATGAACCTGATTTATAATAATCATATCAAATTATTCATTTACATTGAGAAAATGTTATCATAGTAATCAAAACACTGAAACCCACAGAGTAAGCACTTTTCTTCCCTGAGTCAAATATCCATCTACTAATTTATAATTTGAAATGACTGTTGCAGAGACCAGACCCACCTGAAGGTCCTGTGATCAGCACAATTACTTCCCCTGGGTGAACCTGTATAGAAATCAAACCACACAATGCCCTGACAGTCTCAGAAGGGCATCGCCAGTGTTCACGAGTCAAGTGCCTTTTTCTGAGCTTCCATGCTGAACAACTGACCAGGCAACCAACGTTGACCATTCTGACTGGCACTCTTTTTTCTCCAGATGTGTTTGTATATTCAGTCCAGTTGCCATCCCATTCTGTGGCATGCGCCTGTGCCTTTTTAAGGACAATATTCCACATCTTTACTAAAATTTAGTGTCTGTTGATTTTTACACTTAAACACTAAAACAGCTGTTTTATTCCAATTACGCCAAGTTTGCAGAGCTCATTACAGTCACTTCCAAATACCAATAACAAGGGCTACTAGAGTTTTGCTTCTGTTAGGAATTTAAAGGTAAAATTTGCCTTTGCCTCCTGCATTCATGTTGATATGAGAAGTAAATAAAATTTTGTTTGAAACAGGTTTAGCTCCATGTCATTTTGCACCTATTACATCCTTCTTAAGTGTTTAGGTATTGTTTTTCTTATTATTATTGATTAGCTTTGTTTTCTGATCCTTTTCCCACCATCTCATTTTTCACCATTTCTAAGAACAGGCACAGTAGCTGAGCCAGATATACATTTCCAATCAGTTTTTCTTTCTTCCTACTCCATATGCCCATTGATACAAAGAGGTTGTTACCTAGGCCAAAAAGATCTAAAATTTTGGAGTTGGTTACAGTATGTGAAACCAGAGAGCTTTCCCTGCTCTTTCTTACTTCTCAGTGGCCACTTTCAGGTAAGAAAAGTTGATCAGTTCAAGGACAATGTATGAGACCATGTTTTGCTTTTGTCAACATCTGTCAGTTTACCTGGACTTAAAACCTCACCCTCTGCCCAAACTTTTTCTTTCATAGGTACATTCTTCCTTGTGAGTGCTCTGACAATCAATGTCCTGAGGACAGAGCCATTCAACAGTGGCCACTTATTACTGGGAACTTTCATCCAGAATGACTTTTCTAACACGTCCTTCTTTGAGAGCTATAACAAATCCTTGAGTTCTGTGGCATCTGTAACTATGCTGACTGGGATTATTCAGGTAGGTCCTAAGTCTCTGAATCCCTGAAGGAAAAATAAATAAATAAAGGGGCTGTACAGGAACCCTTTCCTTGAATTGCGTCTGTTACCCATTGTGATAATATCTGGAATTTAAGTGATTTTCATTTTTTTTCCAAAACTTATGGGACGTATGGATAGACTGACTCCTCAGTGACAAAACTTCTCCCTCCCCAGAAATCTACCGCCCCTGGCTGAGGATGAGATACTCAACATTCTCCTCAATTTCTAATACTATAAGACTAAAGAAGGTGGTCCAACGGTTAGGACTTCACCTTCCAATGCAGGGGGTGTGAGTTCAATCCCTGGTGAGGGAGCTAGGATCCTGCATGTCTCGTGGTCAAAAAACCGAAACCTGAAACAGAAGCAATATTGTAACAAATTCAATAAGGACTTTGATAATGGTCTATATCAGAAGAATCTAAAAATAAGAGAAGGGTCTCAGGGACTGTGGCCTAGAGTTCTACTCATGATTCCATGTTTTAAAAAATTCCTTTATATTCTTTCACCAAGAATAGCACTCGTGGGCTCACATACTGTACTTTTGGTTAGTGGGCATTAGAGTCAGATGTAAAATCCTTTCTCTACAATGACAAGACACAGCTAATGGATGATGATATCAATGATTTATTAAAATATCCAACCTTATTTTGGGCAGTGTCTTTGATTTCTTCTGAGAATTTACCATCTAAAGCATCACTGACTGAACTAAAGTCATATATTTCAGCTTTATTTCTCTGTCTTCTCAGCTAACCCAGCTCTAGCTAACTTTCTCTGATTTCCCCGAAACCATCCTTTATTAGGTAAAAACTTAAAACTTGGGAGCCTACAAAGGCAAGCTATCCTGGTGGGCTGACCCCAGCCCTGACTCTTACCAAATGTATGACTTACTTTCAGGCCTCAGTTTCTTCATGTTTAAAATGGGAATAATAATATTTGTATTGCAGAATTCTTGTAAGGATTAAGTGAGAAAATGTATGTAAAACATTCAGCCCAGAGCCTGTCACATAATAAGCATTAATAAGTTATAATTACAGAGTACAGAGAAAAGAAGTTGGTACTTTAATAGAGACCAAAAAAAATTTTTTTTAAGATATAATACCCATGTTTTAAAAAGTCAGTCTTGTAGGAAAAGACAGAATAACAGGCATCAAGTCAGCAATCTATTAATTATAAGTAACCTTGGCATGTTCTTTTTCCTTTTTCCATGTTTGAGCATCACTTTTTTCATATAACAAAGGAGAAGATATTCCATTTACAGGAAGATAGACTATATGTACTTTTCCCTATTCCTCCTCCTAAGAACAACTGAAAAATTTGGAAAGTTATATACAAACCAAACATAAGAAGGCTCTGAAAGGTGGAGAGAAGACAACAAACTGGCTCAGACCCGAGAAACAACACAGTGGAGAGTTCCCTGGGTTTTCTTTTTGCCCCGTACACCTTAGACTTGGTGCTAAAGAAGCCAGAGAGCCAAAATGCCAATGGGGCAGACCAAAAGAAAAAGTCCCAACAAAAGTCTGTTCTATACAGCCACAGGACTAGGAAAAAGTAGCAATTCTGAAAACGTTTACCCAGTAACTGCTCTACTCCAGAAAAATACCAAGAAAAAAAAAAAACAGAACTCTGTGGTGTTATCCCTACTCATGCCAGTGTGGTGGCCAAGTGGGGAGCCCAGATTTCCACCTTCACCCAGCTGTAATGAGGTAGCTACCCAGGGTGTTGTCAGAGAAGGCCAAACAGGGAGTCGAGACTTTCATCTCCACTGGATAGTAATGAGCTTCTCTTCCTACTCTTTGCTGGGGTGTGTCAGAGAAAGCCCAGTGAAGAGTCAGTTCTTTCTCCACAACACAGCATTAATGATGACAACCCCCTCTGTAGCAGTGTCAGTGGAGGCCATGCAGGGAGAAATAAAGGCATTTCTGTCTCTCCCAGTCAGGATGGTATCAGTGGAGGCCTAGTGGGGAGCCACAACTTCCAGCTCCTCCCAGTAAAAATGAAGAGTCCCTACTGCCTCAGGTGTCAGTGGATTTTAAGAGGAGAACCTGGACTTGTACCTTACCAGGCAGTAACAAGGTAACACCTTCCCCTCTCAGCACTTTATCAAAATAAGGTGGCTAAAACAGAACATTTCAGTAAGATCCAGAATCTTATAGCATAGTACATGAAATGTCAATAGCTGAACTGAAAATAACTTGTCGTATCAGGAACCAAGAACATTTCAACTTTAATGAAAAAAGGCAATAAAAAGATGCCAGCACTGAGATGAGAGGTGTTAGAATTATCTGGCATAAATTATAAAGCAGCCATCCTAAAAATGCTTCAGCAACCATTAATATGCTTGAAACAAAGTAAAAAAATAGAAAGTCTCAAAAAGTAAATAGAAGATGTAAAGAAGAACCAAACAGAAATTTTAGAGCTGAAAAATACATTAACCAAAATTAAAAATTCAACGAATGGACTCGACAGCAAAATGGAGGAGACAGAGTAAAGAATCAATGAACTTGAAGAAAGAACAACAGAAATTACTCAGTCTGAACAATAGAAAATAGACTGAAAAAAATTTAGCAGAATCTCAGGGACAAGTGGGACTATAACAGAAGTTCTAACATTTGTGTCTCATAAGCATCCCAGAAAGGGAGGGGAAAAAAGATGGGACTGAATTACTTGAAGAACTAATAGCTGAAAATGCCCCAAATTTGACAAAAGATATACTTCTACAGTTTTAAGAACCTTGGAAAATCCCAAACAAGATAAATCCATAGGAATCTACACCAAGACAAATCATACTCTACGTTTGAAAGCTAAAAACAATGAAAAAAAATCTTGAAAGCAGTGAGAGAAACACTTTACCTTCAGTGAAAAAATAATTTAAATGACAGCAAATTTATTGTCAGAAACCATGTAGACCAGAAGGAAATTGCACAATATTCTTTCATTTGCTGAAAGAACTGTCAATCCAAAAATCATTATTATTGTTCAGTTGTGTCTGACTGTAGCACACCAGACTTCCCTGTCCTTCACCACCTCCCAGAGCTGCTCAAACTCATATCCATTGAGTCAGTGATGCCATCCGACCATCTTGTCATCTGTCATCCCCTTCTCCTGCCTTCAATCTTTCCCAGCATCAGGGTCTTTTCTAACGAGTTGGCTCTTCGCATCAGGTGGCCGAGGTATTGGAGCTTCAGCTTCAGCATCAGTCCTTCCAATAAATATTCAGGATTGATTTCCTTTAGGATGGACTGGTTTGATCTCCTTGCAGTCCTAGGCACTCTCAAGAGTCTTCTTCAACACCAAAGTTCGAAAGCATCAGTTCTTCGACACTCAGGTCTTCTGTATGGTCCAACTCTCACATCCGTACATGCCTACTGGAAAAACCATAGCTTTGACTAGGTGGACCTTTGTTGGCAAAGTAATGTCTCTGCTTTTTAATCTCTATCTAGGTTTGTCATAGCTTTTCTTCCAAGGAGCACGTGTCATGGCTGCAGTCACCATCTGCAGTGATTTTGGAGCCCAAGAAAGTAAAGTCTGTCACTGTTTCCATTGTTTCCCCATCTGTTTACCATGAAGTGATGGGACTGGATGCCATGATCTTATTTTATTTGAATTTTGAGTTTTAAGCCAGCTTTTTCACTCTTGTCTTTTACCTTCATCAAGAGGTTCTTTGGTTCCTCTTCACTTTCTGCCGTAAGGATATGTCATTTGCATATCTGAGGTTATTGATATTTCTCCTGGCAATTTTGATTCCAGTTTGTACTTCATCCAGCCCAGCATTTCTGAAAATAGCCTTCAAGAATGAAGGAGAAATCAAGACATGCTCACATGAAGGAGAACTAAGAGAATTTATCACCAGCAAGACCTACCCTAAAAGAATGGCTAAAAGAAGTTCTCTAAACGGAAAGGAAATGATAAAAGAAGGCATCTTGGAACATCGAGTAGGAAGAAAGAACAATGGAAAAGGGAAAACATGGATAGATATGGTAGTTTTCTTTGTTTTCTTAAATGTTCTAAATTATGTCAATGGTTGAAGCAAAAATTATATCACTGATGTGGTTCAAAATGCATATGGAAGAAATATTTTAAACAATTCTTTTATAAACAAACATAATGTGAGGTAAATTTTCTATAATTTGCTCAAACTGGTAAAATGTTTACACCAGTGAATGTGATAAGTTATGTATATATAATGTAATACTTAGGACAATCACTTCAAAACCTACACACTCAAAAATGCTATAGATAAATCAAAATGAAATTCTCAAAAATGTTCAAGTAATGTGTGAAATCAGAAAAAATAAAAGATGAAAAGTAGAGCAAACAGAAAAATGGTTAACCCTTAACATATCAACATTTACATTAAAGATATCGACTAAATATTTAGAAATATGCTGTCTACAAGAAACAACAAAAATAATGATTAGGTTTAAAGTTAAAAAAATAGAAAGATATATCATGCAAATATTAAAGGAAGGCAGAATTGACTATATTAATAACAGATAAAGTAGACTTCAGAGCCAAGAAGATTACCAGAGGTAGAGAAGGACAGCACATAATAATAAAAGGCTTGCTCTTCCGAGAAGGTGAGGCAGACCTACGTATGTCTGCAGTAAACGACAGAGCCCCAAAATGTGTGAAGCAAGAAGTGACATAACTGGAATGGAGACACAGACAAAGAGAACTCCACAATTACAGTTGGAGACCTCACCACTCCTCTCTCAACAATTGATAGAACAACCGGACAGAAAATCAACAAGGATATAGTAAAATTCAAAACATCAACAACACCAATAGGACTCGAGACATTTACAGAATACTCCAACTAGTAACAGCAGAATACACATTCTTTTCACAACCCATGGAACATACAGCAAGATAGACCACATCCTGGGCTATAAAACAAACATCAATAAATTTAAAAGAATTGAAGTCAAACAGTGTGTTCTCTGACCACAGTGGAATCAAACTAGAACTCAATAACAAAGAGTTAACAGGAAAGTCTCCAAATTCCTGGACACTGAACAACACACTTCTAAACAATCCATAAGTCAAAGAGGAAGTTTCAAGGGAAATAAATACACTGAAGTAAATGAAAATAAAATGTACCAAAATTTCTGGGACACAGCTACAGTGCTGCTGAAAAGGAAATTTATAGCAGTAAAATGCATATAGTAGAATAAAGAAAAAGCCTCAGATTAATAATATAAGCTCCCTCTGCAAGAATCTAGAAAAATAAGAGCAAATTATACCCAAAATAAGCAGAAGGAAGGAAATAATAAAGAGGAAAAGTGAATGAAACTAAAAACTGGAAAGTTCACATACTGATGGTTCCATTTATGTAAGATTCTTGAAGTGACAAAATTATAGAAATGGAGAACAGGTTAGTTGTTGCCGGAGATTAAAGATGAGTAGAGATCAGAGGATGGAGGTTGGAGGTAGAGATGGGAGATGAGAGGCTGTAATAGGGCAACAGGAGAGATCCTTGTGCTGATGGAATTATTTTTTATCTTATCTGGATTTGGTGTCACTATCCTAGTTGTGGCATGTAGTGTAGTTGTGCAAGATGGGGAAAACTGGGTACACAGGATTTCTGCATTGCTTTTTTACAACTGCATGTCAGTCTACAATTATTTACAATAAAAAGTTTTAGAAAAGTCTGAACTAAACAACCAGCGTTTATTGCTCTGTGCTGTCAATGTTCAAAGCACTTTACATGTCTTATCCTCATTTGGTCCTCACAACACCCCCCTGCATGAGGGTAGGTATTACTCTGTACTTATTTTACGGAAACAAAGGTATAGAGAGGTTAAGTGAATTGCTCAAGATCATGTAACCAGTAAGATCCCAAACTGGGATTCAGGCTGTTTGTCTGCCTCTAGAACCTGTGTACTAGATAATCTTAAAGTGCACACAAGTATTAATAAAAGTGAAGAGTTCACTGTCAAAAGAATATGAAGTGGGGACTTTCCCTGGCAGTCCAGTGGTTAAGAATCCATGCTTCCACCACAGAGGGCATGGGTTCGATCCTTGGTCAGGAAACTAAGATCCTGCATGCCATGTGGCATGTCCAGAAATAATTAAAAAAATATGAAATGAAGGAATAGTTTTTAGTTGGGATGGAGTTGTCTGGGAAGGAAACAACCATTTACTAAACCTTTCCTTCATTCGCCAAACATTTGGTACAGAACTTCCTTGACTTATGATGGGGTTACATACTGATAAACCCATGGTAATTTGAGAATACTGTAAGTTGAAAATACATTTAGTAAACCTAGCTTACCAAATATCATAGCCTGGCCTGGCTTACCTTAAATGTGCTCAGAACACTTACATTAGACTGTATTGGGCAAAATCATGTAATACAAAGCCTATTTTATAATAAAGTATTGGATATCTCATGTAGTTTGTTGAATATAGTACTGAAAGTGATAAACAGAGTGGCTGTCTGAGTACAAATAGTTCTTAGTGTACGAGTTGTTTCCCCTCATGTCTGTGTGGCTGAGTGGGAGCTGCGGCTCACTGCCACTGCCCAGCATCAAAAAAGAGCATCATACTGCACAGGGCTAGCCCAGAAAAAAAAAAAAAGCAAAATTCAAAGTACCATTTTTACTGAATGTGTAGTGCTTTTACACCATTGTAAAGTCGAAACTAAAAAAATGTTAGAACCACTGTAATTTGGGAAATGTCTCTACCTGTTTTCAATAAGGATGACAGAGATAGGTTTCATATCACAGACCAGTTCTGCCTGATTGACAGTGATGTCTAGAAAATTATGTTAACACCAGATTCTGATGCCACATCACAGTTGGGCAAGGAGGAGTTCTATGGTTCATTATAGATATTTGCCATTTACAAGGTCGAAGGAAGGGATGGCATGAAGCATGAGTGATATAGGGACTTCCCCGGTAGTGTAGTGGTTAAGGCTCCACCTTGCCACGCAGGGGACAGAGGTTTGGACCTCTGGTCGAGGAACTAAGATCCCACATGCCGTGGAGCAACTAAGCCCTCAGCCACAACACCTTCGCCTGCACGCCACAAGTAGAGAGTCCTTGCGCCTCAACAAAAGATCCTCCATGACACAAGGAAGATCCTGAGCGCCGCAAGTAAGACCCAAGGCAGCCGCCCCAAAAAAGAGAATGAATGGTATATATATTTGCATCTGTCACTATTTTCAGATTTGAGCTAAGTGTTTTGCATGCATTCTGTCATGTAATCCATACAAAACACTCACGTTGGGTATTATTCATTTCATAGACAAGGGAACTGAGGCTCGAAGAGTTTAAGAAACTTGTCCAAATGCACTCAGTACCACAGTTTCTGAAGGAGAGAAGTTTTATTGAGCTCTTTTTACAATTTTTGTTTATTGATTGCACTGGGTCTTCGTTGCAGCCCGTGGGCTTTCTCTAATTGTGCGGAGCAGGGGAGGCTGCTCTCTAGTTGCAGCGCAAGGGCTTCGCATTGTGGTGGCTACTCTTGTTGCAGAGCAGAGGC
Organism: Dama dama; assembly: GCF_033118175.1. Classification (NCBI taxonomy): domain Eukaryota; kingdom Metazoa; phylum Chordata; class Mammalia; order Artiodactyla; family Cervidae; genus Dama; species Dama dama. The sequence goes on along the minus strand of NC_083687.1, from coordinate 12,512,284 downwards.
TCCAGGGACCACCAGCTCAGTAGCTCCAGGTCCAGCTCTGGAGTTCTCCTGGAGCAGGGATCAAACCTGTGTCCCCTGCATTGGCAGGCAGATTCTCAGCACTGGACCACCAGGGAAGTTCTGTTGAGCTCTTGAAAGAGATGACAAACCTGGGTTGGCAGAGAGGGAAGAGGGGGTTGGGCATAAGCACAGAAGAAATCAGACAATCACACAAAAGACAGGAAACAGATTGGCCTGACTAGAGTCAAGGAGCACTCTGGACAGTAACGACCGGAGATCAAGGGAGACAAAGTGCCCAACTAACTGAAAGCTTTGAAACAAAAAGCTCTTAAAGTTAATAGATTTGTTCCTCCAAATTTGTTTTCTGAGAGTTCCTAGTGCAGCGGAATATGAAGCAATGACAAGAGAAGGTTTCAAGACTTTGCTTTTCTTTCCCCATCTTCTTCATTGGGCTGTGTCATTTTTCTTAACCTGCCCTCTTAAGAGGATTGGAGCTTGTCCTCTAGCCATAATTTTCCACTTTTTTTATTTTAAAAGATGAACAAGTATATTGCAAAAATCTCTAATAGAGTGTATAAGTTACAAAATATTGCCCATAACCTTTAATCAACCATTCCCCAAAGGCAACTTCTGTTAATAACTTGGCATCTATCCTTTTAAATCCTTTGCTTGTGTATTACATAGCATTTAAAAAAATACAGTTACATACGTATACCGTATTTTACGTGTATTTGTATTTAATCCTAGAGACATAAATTCAGTTTAATCCTTCTTCATAAACATCAAAGGCCCAAATGTTTAAGCTGGAGCCCGGGTTGTTTTAATATTTTCCTTTGCGAAAAGCTGCATTCCTCACAGGGATGTTAACATGTCAGAGAGGGCTATCAAAGCTTCCATTGGGGCTTCCCTGGTGGCTCAGTGATGAAGAATCTGCCTGCCAATGCAGGAGACACAGGTTCAATCCCTGATCCAGGAAGATCCCACATGCTGCAGAGCAGCTGAGCCCGTGCACCACAGTTGTAGAGTTTGTGCTCTAGAGCCTGGGAGCTGCAACAACTGAAGCCCAGGCACCCTCGAGCCTGTACTTGGCAGCAAGAGAAGCCGTCTCAATGAGAAGCCCTCACCCCACAGCTAGAGAAAAGCCCACACAGCAACTAAGACTCAGCACACGCAAAAATAAATAAATAAAAAAAATTATTTTTAAAGAAGATTTTAGTGAAAAGGACTTTTAAAAAGCCAAGTCTTCTTCTGATCACTTTGTCACTGATTACCCCACATCCACAAGATCAGTGGATCCTAGGGTAAGAACGTCAGCTTACATACTCATGAAGAAAGAAAGGAGTGTGGTCTTATGTTTGTAAGGGAGCCTGTGAATCAATACCAAGGACCTGCTCTTAGCTCATCAATTTCAGTTGACTAGGGAAAGAGAAACGAGTTATCAAAGGGGATTTCCCTGGTGGCCCTCTGGTAAATAATCCGCCTGCTGATGCAGGGGACACGGATTTGATCCCCGGTCCGAGAAGATTCCACATGCCACGGGGCAGCTTAACCTGTGCACCAACAACTACTGAGCCCGACTACCGTGGGCCTGCGTGCCACAACTGCCGAAGCCCACACACACACAGCCCGTGCTCCACACCGAGAGAAGCCACTGCAACGAGAAGCCCACGCGCTGCAGCTAGAGAGTAACCTCCCCTCGCCACACCTAGACAAAGCCTGTGCTCAGCAGCAAAGACCCAGCACAGCCCCCCTCCCAATGTTGTAAGTTAAAAGGAAGTTATTAAACGGGCCTAAGCTAACCTTTTTTTATTGGAACCTCTGGAGATGGCCTAATGCGGTGCCATTGCTGGTTTGATGACATTCCTCCTCACTCTGGTTTTCTTTTCCATCTGAATCCCCCCACAGCTGTCTATGGGCATGTTAGGTTTTGGCTTCATTGTTACTTACATTCCGGAGGCTGCCATCAGTGCTTACCTGGCTGCTACAGCCCTGCACGTTATGCTGTCCCAGTTGACCTGCATCTTCGGAGTTATGATCAGTTACAATTCTGGTCCCGTCGCCTTCTTCTACGTGAGTAATTTCTACCCTCACCCAGAGTAACAAATGCTCCTCCCCTTGCCTCCAAAAAGAAGTAGACCCAAGTGGAGAGACTCTTGCATAGGCGGCTGGGTCAAGTGGGTCCTAGAAGTAATTTCACCTCTTCCAGATTTACAGTCTTGATTAATTGCAGGTGCCAGTTGGACCATGTTCTCAGTTGCATTAATCATTTTACCCCCCAGCCTTTTAAACTAACACGATTTATGTTAAAATTTGGTCTTTTAGATAACTGTATCTATCATAATTCTCCCCATCATGTAATTCATAACAGACATGTATCCTAAAACATCTTAAGAATATAAAATGCAAAGTTGTCCCTGAATGCAAGAACGGCCCAGAAGTCAAGTGAAACATACATGGTCTGGGCAAATTAATAAAGAGTAGGCTAATAAACAGAACTCCTGGGTCCTTTCCATTACACTGAAACACAGAAAGTGTATTCTCTTCTTGTTGGACATTATTGTCTTTTAATGTATCATTTCCAAATTAAAAAATTATATACCCACCTACTTGCTCTCCCTGTTCTAGTCATGCTCATAAAGATCTCAACGCCCAGCAACCCTGCCCAGGGACTTCTGTTTGAACTAATTTAGAAAGTGTCATTTTCTAGATTTAGGCAATTATTACATCCTTCCCTAAGCCTCTGTAATTTTGTTTTCTTTCAGAACATAATTAACTACTGTTTAGGTCTTCCTAAAGCTAATTCCACCAGCATCTTACTATTTCTAACCTCTGTTGTTGCTCTGAGAATCAACAAATGTATCCGAATTTCCTTCAACCAGTACCCCATTGAATTTCCCATGGAAGTTTTTCTGGTAGGTGTCTTTTTGCTTTTGTTTTGTTAAGTTAATTTCTATTGGAGTATAGTTGCTTTACAGTGTTCTGTTAGCTTCTGCTACACAGCAGAGTGAATCAGTTATACACACACATATTAATACATTCCCTCTTTTTAAGATTTCCTTCCCATTTACGTCACCACAGAGCACTGAGTAGAATTCCCTGTGCAATCAAGTAGGTTCTTATTACTGGTCTATTGTATCCATGGTAGTGTATATAAGTCAATCCCAATATCCAAATTCATCCCACCCCCTTCCCCTCTTGGTATCCCTAGGTTTGTTCTCTACATGTGTGTCTCTATTTCTGCTTTGCAAATAAGTTCATCTGTACCATTTATATAGATTCCAGTATAAGCGATATTATATGCTATTTGTTTTTCTCTTTCTGATTTACTTTACTCTGTATGACAATCTGTAGATCCATCCGTGTCTTTGCAAAGGGCACTATTTTGTTCCTTTTTATGGCTGGGTAATATTCCACTGTATATATTGTTGTTCAGTCACTAAGTCATGTCCAATCTTTGCGACCCCATGGACTACAGCACACCAGGCTTCCCTGTCCGTCACCATCTCCCAGACCTTGCTCAAACTCTTGTCCATTGAATCGGTGATGCCATCCAACCATCTTGTCCTCTGTCATCCCCTTCTCCTCCTGCCTTCAATCTTTCCCAGCATCAGGGTCTTTTCTAATGACTCAACTCTTTGAATCAGGTGACAAAAGTATTGGAACTTCAGCTTCAGCATCAGTACTTCCAATGAATTTTCAGAATTGATTTCCTTTAGAATTGACTGGTTTGACCTCTTTGCAGTCCAAGGGACTCTTAACAGTCTTCTCCAACACCACAGTTTAAAATCATCAGTTCTTCGGTGCTCAGCTTTCTATACGGTCCAATTCTCATATCCATACATGACTACTGGAAAAACCATAGCTTTGACTGTACAGACCTCTGTTGGCAAAGTGATGTCTCTGCTTTTTAATATGCTCTCTGGGTTTGTCATTGCTTTTCTTCCAAGGAGCAAGTGTCTTTTAATTTCATGGCTGCAGTCACCATCTGCAGTGATTTTGGAGCCCAAGAAAATAGAATCTGTCACTGTTTCCATTGTTTTCCATCTATTTGCCATGAAGTGATGGGACCGGATGCCATGATCTTAGTTTTTGAATGTTGAGTTTTAAGCCAGCTCTTTCACTCTCCTTTTCCACCTTCATCAAGAGGCTCTTTAGCTCCTCTTCACTTTCTGCCATAAGGGTGGTGTCATCTGCATATCTGAAGTTATTGATATTTCTCCTGGCAATCTTGATTCCAGCTTGTGCTTCATCCAGCCTGGCATTTTTCATGGTGTACTCTGCATATAAAGTTAAATAAGCAGGATGACAGTATACAGCCTTGATGTATTCCTTTCCCAATTTTGAACCAGTCTGTTGTTCCATGTCTGGTTCTAACTGTTGCTCCTTGACCTGCATACAGGTTTCTCAGGAGGCAGGTAAGGTGTTCTGGTATTCCCATCTCTTAAAGAGTTTTCCACAGTTTGTTGTGATCCACACAGTCCAAAGCTTTAGTGTAGTCAATGAGCAAAAGTAGATGTTTTTCTAGAATTCTCTTGCTTTTTCTATGATCCAGCAGATGTTGGCAATTTTATCTCTGGTTCCTCTGCCTTTTCTAAATCCAGCTTGCACATCTGGAAGTTCTCGGTTCATGTACTGTTGAAGCCTGGCTTGGAGAATTTTGAGCATTACTTTGCTAGCATGTGAAATGAGCGCAGTTGTGTGGTAGTTTGAACATTCTTTGGCATGCCTTTCTTTGAGATTGGAATGAAAACTGACCTTTTCCAGTCCTGTGGCCCCTGCTGCATTTTCCAAATTTGCTGGCATATTGAGTGCAGCACTTTCACAGCAGTATTTTTTAGGATTTGAAATAGCTCAGCTGGAACTCTATCACCTCCACTAGCTTTTTTGTAGTGATGCTTCCTAAGGCCCACTTGACTTCACACTCCAGGATATCTGGCTCTAGGTGAGTGATCACACCATCATGGTTATCTGGTTCATTAAGATCTCTTTTGTATAGTTCTTCTGTGTATTCTTGCCGCCTCTTCATATCTTCTGCTTCTTTTAGGTACATACCATTTCTGTCCTTTTTTGTGCCCATCTTTGCATGAAATGCCCCCTTTGTGTCTCTCATTTTCTTGAAGAGATCTCTAGTCTTTCCCATTCTGTTATTTTCCTCTATTTCTTTGCTTTGATCACTGTGGAAAGCTTTCTTATCTCTCCTTGCAGAATATTCTTTGAAACTTTGCATTCGGATGAGTATATCTTACATGTATCACATTTTTATCTATTCCTTTGTTGATGGACATTTAGGATACTACCCTGTCCTGGCTATTGTAAATAGTGCTGCAGTGAACATTGGAATGCAAGCGTCTTTTTGAATTATAGTTTTCTCTGGGTATTTGCCCAGAAATGGGCTTTCTGGGTCATATGCTACCCAATAGAATGGCAGTTCTAGTTTTAGTTTTTTGAGGAACCTCCATACTGTTCTCCATAGTGGTTGTACCAGTTTACATTCCCATCAGCAGGGTAGGAGGGTTCCCTTTCTCCACATTCTCTCCAGCATTTACTGTTTGTAGATTTTTTGATGATGTCCATTCTGACCAGATGAGATGATACTTCATTGTAGTTTTGACTTGCATTTCTCTAATAATTAGTCGTGTTCAGCATCTTTTCATGTGTCTTTTGACCATCTCTATGTCTTTGGAGAAGTGTCCATTTATGTTTCCCTCCCATTTTTTCATTGGGTTATTTGTTTTTCGATACTGAGCTGCATTAGTTGTTTGTTTATTTTGGAGATTAATCTCTTGTCAGTTGCTTCAGTTGCAAATATTTTCTCCCATGCTGTTGTCTTTTTGTTTTGTTTATGGTTTCCTTTGTTGTGCAAAAGCTTTTAAGTTTAATTAAGTCTCATTTATTTCTGTTTTTTATTTTCATTACTCTAGGATGTGGGTCAAAAAAGGTCTTGCTACAATTTGTGTCAAAAAGTGTTCTGCCTATGCTTTTCCTCTAAGAGTTTTATAGTGTCTAGCCTTACACTATAGTGTACAGCCTTATAGGTCTTTAATTCATTTTGAGTTTATTTGTGTATATGGTGTTAGGGAGTGTTCTCCCTAACATTCTTTTACATGTAGCTGTCCAGTTTTCCCAGCACCGCTTATTAGAGAGGCTATCTCTTGGGGGAAAATGAATACACGTGTAACTATGGCTGAATCCCGTTGCTGTTCACCTGAAACTATAAAATAACAAGTCTTTAAAAAGAAGCTGTCTTTTCTCCATTGTATGTTCTTGCTCCCTTTGTCATAGATTGGGTAACCATAGGTACTTGGGTTTACCTCTGGGCTTTCTATCCTGTTACATGTATCTGTATTTCTGTCTTTATGCCAGTACCACACTGTCTTAACTACTGTAGCTTTGGAGTACAGTCTGAAGTCAGGGAGTCTGATTCCTCCACCTCCGTTTTTCTTTCTCAAAATTGCTTTGACTGGTTGTAGTCTTTTATGTTTCCATACGAATTGATAGGGATTGCATTGAATCTGTAGATTGCTTCAGTTGTCTAGTCATTTTCACAATATTGATTCTTCCAATCCAAGAATAGGGTATGTCTCTCTATTTGTGTTGTCTTTGATTTCTTGCATCAGTACCCTATAGTTTTCTGAACACAAGTCTTTTGTCTCCTTAGGTAGATTTATTCCTAGGTATTTTATTCTTTTGTTGCACTGATAAGTAGGATTGTTTTCTTAATTTCTTTTTCCAATCTTTCCTTGTTAGTGTATAGGAATACAACAGGTTTCTGTGTATTAATTTTGTATCCTACAAAATTTACCAAATTCATTGATAAGCTCTAGTAGTTTTCTGGTGGCCTCTTTAGGATTTTATATGTATAGTATTATGTCATCTGCAAAACAGTGACAGGTTTATTTCTTTTCCAATCTGGATTCCTTTTATTTCTTTTTCTTCTCTGATTGCCATGACTAGGACTTCCAAAGCTATGTTGAGTTATTCCTTAGTGATAGTGATGAGAGTGGACATCCTTTACTTGTTCCTAATCTTAGAGGAAATGCTTTCAGTTTTTCACCAGAGAGAACAGTATTTCCTGTGGGTTGTCATATATGGTTTTTATTATATTGAAGTAGGTTCCCTTTATTTCCACTTTCTGGAGAGTTTTTATCATAAATCAGTGTTGAATTTTGTCAAAAACTTTTTCTGTGTCTATTGAGTTGATCATACAGTTTTTATTCTTCAATCTGTTAATATGGTATACCACATTGATTGATTTGCATATATTGAAGAATCCTTGCATCCCTGGGATAAATCCCTCTTGATCATGGTGTATGGTCATTCAATATTTTGTGGGATTCTGTTTGCTAGTATTTTGTTGAGGATTTTTGCATCTGTGTTCATGAGTGATTTGTTGTTGTTGTTCAGTCGCTCAGTCGTGTCCGACTATTTGCAACCCCATGGACTGCAGCACATCAGGCTTCCCTGTCCTTCACCATCTCCCAGAGCTTGCTCAAACTCTTGTCCATTCAATCAGTGATGCCATCCAACCATCTTATCCTCTGTCATTCCCTTCTCCTCCTGCCTTCAATCTTTCCCAGCACCAGGGTCTTTTCAAATGATTCAACTCTTCCTTCGAATCAGTTGGCCAAAGTATTGGAACTTCAGCTTCAGCATCAGTCCTTCCAATGACTATTCACAGTTGATTTCCTTTAGGACTGACTGGTTTGATCTCCTTGCAGTCCTAGGGACTCTCAAGAGTCTTCTCCAACACCACAGTTCAAAATCATCAATTCTTTGGTGCACAGCCCTCTGTATGGTCGAACTCTCACATCTGTACATGACTACTGGAAAAACCATAGCTTTGACTGTACAGACCTCTGTTGGCAAAGTGATGTCTCTGCTTTTTAATATGCTCTCTGGGTTTGTCATTGCTTTTCTTCCAAGGAGCAAGTGTCTTTTAATTTCATGGCTGCAGTCACCATCTGCAGTGATTTTGGAGCCCAAGAAAATAGAATCTGTCACTGTTTCCATTGTTTTCCATCTATTTGCCATGAAGTGATGGGACCGGATGCCATGATCTTAGTTTTAGAATGTTGAGTTTTAAGCCAGCTTTTTCACTCTCCTTTTCCACCTTCATCAAGAGGCTCTTTAGCTCCTCTTCACTTTCTGCCATAAGGGTGGTGTCATCTGCATATCTGAGATTATTGATATTTCTCCTGGCAATCTTGATTCCAGCTTGTGCTTCATCCAGCCCGGCATTTCTCTTGGTGTACTCTGCATATAAGTTAAATAAGCAGGATGACAGTATACAGCCTTGATGTATTCCTTTCCCAATTTTGAACCAGTCTGTTGTTCCATGTCTGGTTCTAACTGTTGCTCCTTGACCTGCATACAGGTTTCTCAGGAGGCAGGTAAGGTCGTCTGGTATTCCCATTTCTTGAAGACTTTTCCACAGTTTGTTGTGATCCACACAATCAAAGGCTTTAGCATAGTCAATGAAGCAGAAATAGATGTTTTTCTGAAATTCTCTTGCTTTTTCCATGATCATCAGTAATATTGCCCTGTAATTTTCTTTTTCTGTGTGATATCTTTGGTTTTTATATCAGCGTGATGATGGCCTCATAGAATGAGCTTGGCAGTGTTCCTCCCTCTGCAATTTTTTGGAAGGATAAGTGTTAACTCTTCTCTAAATGCTTGATAGAATTATGGTCCTGAACTTTTGTTCATTGAAAGATTTTTTTCTTGGCTGCACCGGGTCTTCATTGCTTTTGCATGGGCTTTCTCTAGTTGCAGTGAGAGGGACTGCTTTTCGTTGCAGTGTGCGGGGTTTTTCACTGTGGTGACTTCTCTTGTTGCAGAGCACCGGCTCAGACCCACAGCCTTCAGTAGTTGCAGCACCTGGGCTCACTAGTTGGGGCACACGGCAGCAGTCATTGCGGTGCACGGGCTTCGTTGCTCCACGGCATGTGGAATCTTGCCGGAACAGGGATCAAACCCATGTCCCCTGCATTGCCAGGTGGATTTTTATCCATTGCACCACCAGGGAAGTTCTGCTTGAGGATTTTTAATCAGTTTCAATTTCATTACTTGTGATTGGTCTGTTCATATTTTCTGTTTCTTCCTGGTTCAGTCTTTGAAGTTTGTTCTTTTCTAAGAATTTGTCCATTTCTTTTAGACTGTCCATTTTATTGGCATATAGTTGCTTGTCTCTTATGATCCTTTGTATTCTGTGGTGTCAGTTGTAATTTCTCCTTTTTCATTTCTAATTTTATTGATTTGAGCCATTTCCCTTTTTTTTCTTGATTAGTCTGGCTAAAGGTTTTAACTCTTTAAGAACTAACTTTTAGTTTCATTGATGTTTTCTATTGTTTTCTTCATCTCTTATTTCATTTATTTCTGCTCTAATCTTTATGACTTCTTCCTTTCTATCAACTTTGGGTTTTGTTTGTTCTTCTTTCTCTAGTTGCTCTAGGTGTCAGATTACATTGTTTGAGATTTTTCTTGTTTTAGTGAGGAAGGATTGTAATGCTATTAACTTCCCTCCTAGAACTGCTTTTGTTGCATCCTTTAGGTTTTGAATCATTGTGTTTCCATTGTCATTTGTTTCTAGGTATTTTTATTTCCTCTTTGACTTCTTCAGTGATTAATTGGTTATTTAGCAGCATATTATTTAGCCTCCATGCGTTCATGTTCTTTACAGTTTTTTTTTCCCTGTGATTGATTTCTAATCTCATAGTGTTGTGAGGAGAAGATGCTTGATATGATTTCAGTTTTCTTAAATTAACAAGGCTTGATTAGCGACCCAAAATGTGGTCTATCCTGGAGAATGTTCTATGTGCACTTGAGAAGAAAATGTATACTACTGCTTTCAGATGGAATGTCCTGTAAGTATCAATTAAATCTATCTGGTCTAATGTGTCATTTAAGGGTTGTATTTCTTTATTAATTTTCTGTCTAGATGATCTGTCCATCCACTTGGTGTAAGTGGGTGTTTTTTTTGGTAGGTGTTTTATACTCCGAACTCATGGCTCAGGTCATTTAAAATAAAACAAAAAGCAAGTAACCTAGGAAGGGACATGTTCATAGGAGAATTGTAAAAATAGTATTTTTAAAACATATGCTGATTCATAACAAAGCTGATATATACATTTAATTTTCAACGCTAGCTTATATTTTTTAAACATGCTTATTTTTTAAAGGATTTTATCTGTTACATCTTTTTCATACTATTTGAAAAATAGGATTTTTGTTCCCTCTTGTGATAGTAATACAGGCTCATTCTATCCATTTTTTGGGGGGGCTCTGCTACACAGCTTGTGGGATCTTAGTTCCCCAACCAGGGGTCAAACGTGGGCCCCTAGGAGTGAAAGTGTAGAGTCCTAACCACTGGACGGACTATCAGGGAATCCTAGCAATTTTTTTTTTTTTAAATAAAGAAGAAAAAAATGGAGGAAAAGAAATTCCTATAGCTGCACTACCCAAAGTCAACTACAGTTGATATTTCTGTACTTTCAGTTATTCACATCTTCTTTCAAACAAATACATAACAGACCTGTGCGCAGATGAATTTCTGTGTTCTTCTATGTAGAGGTTTCATTTCTATTTTAGTATAGCAGCAACCACACTCTTATTCAGCCGTCTTTCACTCTCACTCTGCTACAGTAAAGAAACTATGGGAGATGAGATGTTAAGTGAATCCGTGTCACTAAGTAGCAGAGCTGGATTCAGGGAGGAAGCATTCCTGGTGGAGGTGTGCGCTTATGTACTAGGTTTTTTTGACATCTTTTGTTTTTTTAGATCAGGTTGGTTGTGTTAGTCATTCAGTCATGTTCAACTCTTTTGTGACCCCATGGACTATAGCCCACCAGGCTTCTCTGTCCATGGGATTTCTCATGCAAGAACACTGGAGTGGGTTACCATTCCCTTCTCCAGGGGATCTTCCCGACCCAGGCATCAAACCCAGGTCTCCCGCATTACAGGCAGATTCTTTACTGCCTGAGCCACCAGGGAAGCCCAAAATGTGCACTATGAGCCAGCCAGGAGTCAAACCTGGAATCCTCTGATCCGTCTGTAGTCAGACGCATTATCCATTGCGCCACTGGATAAATATGGCTCTTTTTTCTTTTTGAGAATTTTTTTTTAAATGTTGTCTAAATGATAACATTTCTTGTTTGTTTTAAGAAATCTAGGGGATTTCCCTGGCAGTCTGCTGATTAGGACTCCTCGCTTTCACTATGGATGATGCTTGTTCAATCCCTGGTCCGGGGAACTAAGATCCCACAAGCCATGTGGCATGGCCAAAAAAAGAAAAATTTTCTTTTTAAAATTTATCTTAAAAAAAAAATTTATCTTGTGCAGTTATATTTAACATTTTCACAATAGTAAAGCCATTTTCGTAAATAAAGCTCAGGTTTTTAAAGTCAGCGTTTCTTACAAGGATTGCCAAATCTTTGGGCATCCATGAGAATTATTTTCCCTTTAAGAAGAGTTCTGTGACAGAGATATTTAGAGTTCACCATGTGCTCCCCTATATTTTCCGGCTGCCCTTGTAGTTAGGCAGCACCATGTGACTTTGGGGCCAAAGCTTACAAGAGTAGGCACAAGTCCCCAGTGTTCTTTCTTCCCCTGCTGTGGTAATCGTAGGGGCTATACACTGAGATGATAGAGTCTCCAGGTGGAATTAGCCTGGATCTCCAAGGCACTGTTTGCAAAGAAGCTACCCTGAAGAGACACTGACCCACAACGGAGTTCTCATGGGCAAAAAAATAACTGTCACGTGTTAGGGCACCAAGATCCCGTGGTCTGTATATAGCCACAGTATAACCTAGTCTATGCTAACTAACCCAGATCCACACTCTCCCTGATTGAAAGAGCGTGGGAATTGCTTTGGAAACTGACACCAAGCTGTGTCTCCTAACTGTTGTCTACTTCTCGTAGGTGTACATTCTTTCTTCCCTGGAATAGTTAAAAAGCTATCAGTTAATAAAGGCCAAAGGTGAATGATTGCTTCTACAAAAGACCTTCCAAAACACTGTACACAAATAGTGGAGCCCTAGAACCCAGGGACAGTGTGATGCGGAGTTTGGGGAGTGGACTCAGGGGCAGCCTGTCCTTCTCATGGAACCCAGGCCAGCTCCTGCGCCTTAGGAAGCTGAGGCTTTGGAGTGACCAGCAGATGGCATCTGTGACACAGGCATCAGTGCACTCTCTCTGTCTCTGTTTCTACATCCCTCTTTCTCTCCAGCTTTTTTCAGGTATAAAATTGTAAGATATTTGATGTGTACATCATGATGATTTTATATACATACAATATACATACAATGTATGTATGTATAATATACATACATATAGTATAATATAATATACATACATACATACACACATCCATACCTCATATATTGATCCTTTTTTTTTTCCTTGTGAGAATATTCTCTCCTAGCAAATTTTAGTATATATTACAATGTTATCAACAATAGTCACCATGTTTTATGTCAGATCCTTAGCTCTTATTCATCCTATAGCTGAAAGTTTGCACTGTTTCCTCACCTTTCTTAATGCCCAAACCCTCCAGTCCCTGGCAACCATTTTTCTACTCTTTGTTGCTGAGTCCAACTGTTTTCTTTTTCTTTTTTTTCAAATTGCACACATAAGTGATTCCATGCAGTATATGTCTCTCTCTATCATAGTGCCCTTAAGGTCCATCCACATTTTCCCGAATCAACCCTCTTTTAAGAGACATCAGCAGCAGGGATCATAGTGATGTCCCTTTAAGCAACCTCAAAGGCTTTAATATTAACATTAACCAGGGTTATTAGGAAAGGAGAGAAGCAAGTGGATAGAGGATGCTGTGGGTTGACTGTGGCTCACAGATTGGTTTGTGAGCCACAGTTAAGATATTTCTTTGGGGAATGCTATAAATAATTAGGATGCACCATGAAGTGAAGTGGGGGAACAAACTGAGCTCCAGCCATAAATGTTGGTGGAGACTCTGAATTATTGCAATTAAGGCATCAAACTTTGTTGTGACCTGATTTATACTTGAAGGTTATTGAAGCCTGCAGTACATTACTATGCTTCCCTGATGGCTCAGTGGTAAAGAATCTGCCTGCCAATGCAGGACACGCAGGTTCGATCCCTGGGTGGGGAAGATCTCCTGGAGAAGGGAATGGTAGCCGTCTCCAGTATTCTTGCCTGGGAAATCCCATGGACAGAGGAGCCTGGCGGGCTACAGACCATGGGGTTGCAAAAGAGTCGGACACAACTTAGCCACTAAACAACAACATTACTTATACACGTGTCAAGTCAAGTGATAGGGAACGTTTTCTGCTACATAGCAGGGATTTAAAATTGGAAAAAGACAAGACCTCCATGTTTCCCCCGGAAATGAGGAAAGTACGGGACAGAGGATGAGAGCTGCTGTGGTGTAGGTGGTGAAAAGCTCACAGCACCCCCTCAGAAGCTGTTCAGATGTGCTGGAGGAAACTGTACATACCCAGCAATCTGTCCTTCAGATGGTAGTCTCAAATATTCAGGGGAAATTTCAAGGCAATATTTGAGATCCAGGTTAAAAAAAAAAAACCTGACAACTCAAGAGTTCCACAGATATGAGAAATTGTAAATACTGTATGTTCATAATTAATGTATATGTGTATATTTAAGCTGTATAGCTAACACCAAAAACAGCATCACTGGCAGTTGTCCTTGGGTGATTTATTTCTGGTTCTAAACTTTTCATATTTTCTCTCTTTTCCTTTATGAGCAAGAGTAACCTTTCCACTGGGAATAAAAGTTTCCTGGCCACTTGCCACACTTCTTGCTCCTGAGCTCTCTAAAGATCACAGGGCTTCTCTGTTGGTTCAGATCTTCCTTCCGTTCTCATCTATAGGCCTCCCAGGGGTCATCATCTGATCAGAGCATCACAGTTAAACCAACTGCTGTCCTGCTCAGTATCTGGCTGAACTCTTAGAGTAGACGCTGGGAAAAGATTTATGTGTTGGTAGGGAGAACAAGGTAAAGCAACTATATAACTATTATTTTAAAACTGGGGCATTGACTTCTTTTGTCTCTGCTTTAATTTGCTCTGGTGTGAGATCTCTATAAGGTGTAACAGCTTCTAGGTTGTCTGTTTTTACTCTAGTTGAAATGGAAGGGAGACTTGGCATTTCAGAAGGAAATGAACAGAAAGGAAAAAGCAAGCAAGTAATTGCTTTGCTAAAGCAATTTTTTTGTATGGGCTATCAAATACCTTATCGACAGTTATTAATGATTATCAATACATGTCAACAATCCCCCAGAGGGCTTATTTATATTAAGACAGTGTACCTAGATTTTAGAACTTTTAAAATTGAAGCCTTGGTACAGCTATTACCTGAAACCATGTTTATACTTGGTCCAGATGTTTAAAGTTGGTGAGGAAAGAGAAGCCCAGGCCATCCATTTGTTCCCGTTGTTAATAATATGTCAAATGTGCAGTTGCTTTTCATTCTGGTTATGTTGCTAAAAAGAGCTCAGGGAACCAAAAGGGTCAGGAAGGACTTCTGCACTTGTCGCTTCACTGAACTGTCCCTGCCTCTTTCTCCAGCCTTCATGCACAGGCACGGCCGTATACTGCCCTGTTCTGCCAGAGACTATGGGCACCTCCGCTTTACATAATGTTTAGGTGATCACATGCCTTTTCTTTTTAAACTCCTACAGATTCTTGGCTTCGCTGCATTTTCAAACAAGGTAAACATGGCCACAGAAAACAGCCTGATGATCATTGAGATGATACCTTATAGGTTGGTAATTCCACTTTTCAAGACTACTTTCTCCTTCCTGTTACCTCCTCTTAGCCTCTGACCACATAGCCTGATTTATATCGTTGACCAAAATCAATAGCATGCCAGTTATTTCTCCAGCAGAGACGGGTTTCCTTGAGATCAGCAGAGAATTGCAGTTTGGGGTGGGAGCATGGCAAGCCACATGCAAGTCCTCCGACAGCAGGGGAAGAAGTGTGTATAGAGGGAAGGATAAAACTGGGGAGGGAGGGTTTGCCGTGGTAAACAGTCTATGGCTTCTCATTAGCTGAGTCCTTTGCGGGCAAGGAGTCTTTCTTCCTGTTGGGCTCTGCAATGGTCACAGGGTGTGAGTGCTCCCCCTGCTGGTCTCCAACTCTACTTAATTAGTTTCTATGGGGAAAAAAAAAAAAAAAATTCTCGGCTAACAGTCTCTGGCCACAGGCAAATTTGGGTCATGGACTCAAGTTCATTTTAGAACAGAGGTCCTCAGGGACAGTGGCTGAGACAAGCCTGTGTTTCTTCTCTGGTCAGCCTTTGACTCTCTCCCCATGGTTGTGCCAATCCCCTAACCCAAGTAAACTCGAAAACCAGGGAGACTCATGTATTTTTCTCACAGCACATTATGAACCTTCTCAACTTCCAAACCTATCTGATTAACCCTCAGGGATGGGACAAGACATACCTCTGTTTTCCAAGCCTCTCTCCTGGGGTTCAGTCTTCAGCATCCCTTCTGTCTTCACCTCCTTAGACTGATTCAGTGTCCTGGTGCTACATCACTTTATCACTCTCAGTGGAAAGCCTTTTCCAAGTAGTCTGGCATTACAGAGTTCTTAAGGACTTGCAATTAATTTACATTATGGTCCCTACCAGTGACTGTGGGGCCTCACTCTTGCTTCTGTTAGGGAATTAATTCTTTAACCTTGACCAGATGAATCATTTCAGCTAAGAAAGGCAATATAACACTGTTTCTTGGCTCATGAGAAGGTTTTTGAGGAGCATTGTTCACTTCCTCTTGCTCTTCACCAGAGAATATAGCAACGAGTCCGTGATACTGGTTAACTTTCGGCATACAAAACAGAGGCTACTTTGATGCAGCCAGATAATCTCATATGCTACCACTTCTCAGTGAAATCTGGTGATGATTAAATACATTTAAAATATTGTTCAATTTTTTAAAACTGTGAGCAGACAACCTAGGTACCAGGAAATGCTATGGTAAATAAGTCTCTGCCCTCTGGGAAAAAATGACAAGGGCAACAATGAGATTGATGCTTTACATAATTATTTTATTTCATTCATTCCTGGTAGTATTACTACAAGATATTCTTTTTTTGGCTGAGGAAACTAAGAGTTACCAAGTTTAAATTACTCATCTACGCTCACATAGCTGGTCAGCATCAGAGCTACTTTCTGAACCCATTTCTATTTAATTCTAAAATCTAGTATAATAACCCCTCTATTATACTTACTCAACATTGCTGCTGGTATTAATGACTTCAAAACCACACAGTTAACCTCTGCTTATATTTTATCATAAGTTTCAAATGTACAGATAGAGAAAAAGCATTTCAGAAATGTAATTTTAGGTATTGCTTTTAACCTCTCCTTATTGCTTATCTATCCAAGGTTGCTAGAGATTAGGAAAATTGAATAATTTATGTTAGCATCCATGTCCCTCTTTAACTAAATTGCTAACAAAGAAAAAAAAAAGCTGAATGTATAGAGACCACAAGGAAGGAAAGAGCAGTAGGTTTGTACTATTAATGTGATCATAATAAATATTTAAGGTTTACTGACACAGACTTGGGCATGAAATTAAACTTCATGAATTTCATTAAATTCATGAAAATTAAAATCTCTTGCGTATCAAGAGACACTATCAACAGAGAAAAAAGACAACTCATCGAATAGGAGAAAATGTTTGCAAATTATGTATGATAAGGAATTAACATCCAAAATACATAGAGAACTCCTAAAACACAACGGAAAACAAACAACCTGACTCAAAAAGTGGGGAAAGAAATTTGAATACACATTTTTCCAAGGATAATATACAAATGGCCAATGAGCACATAAGATGCTCAACATCACTAATCATTTGGGGAATGCAAATCAAAACTACAGTGAGGTACCACCTCATATTCATTAGGATGGCTACTATTTTAAACAAGACAGAAAATAACAAGTATTTGATGAGGATGTGGAGAAAATGGAACCCATGTGCACTGTTAGTGGGAGTATAAAATGTACAGCCACTGTGGAAAGTAGTATGCTGATTCCTCAAAAAATTAAAAATAGAATTGCCATATGACCAAGCAGTTCTACTTCTGGAAGTATCCTTCCCCCAAATTACATTCCCCCCCAAAGCAGTATCTCGAAGAGATATTTTTGCACCTATATTCGTAATAGCGCTACTCACAATGGTTGAAATGTGGAAGAAACAATAAGTGTCCATCAATGGATGAGTGAATAAACAGAATGTGTTATATCCATCCAATAGAATATTATTGAGCCTTGAAAAGGAAGGAAATTCTGGCATTAACTACAACATTGATGAACCTCAAGGGCATTATTCTAAGTGAAACAAGCCAATCACAAAATGACAATTACTATTTGATCCCACTTATCTGCGGTACTTAGTAGTCAAAATTGTAAAGACAGAAAGTCAAATGTTTTTTGTCAGGGCTGAAGGGAGGGGGGAAATGGAGAGTTATTGATTAATGAGTATAGAGTTTCAGTTTTACAAGATGAAAGAATTATGGAGTAGATGGTGGTAATGGTTGCATATTATGAATGTATTTAAAAACCACTGAACGGTACATTTTAAAGTGGGTAAAATGGTAAATTTCATGTTATGTGGATTTTACCCAGTTTTTAAAAAACTGGATTAAAAAAGATGTGGATAAGAACCAGAACAATTTTTATAAAGGACAATAACTAAAATTATAATTGGAATGATTTGAGTCCAACTAGAAGGGAATACATTGAGGTTTTAGCTCTAAACCATCTTAAATACGATATCTGCCACTGGTATGATCTCAAATAGTGTAAATAAGCCATTTTTCATCAAGTTTTGTAGTTTTGCCTGCTCTATTTGTTGCCATTGGCTCTTAGCAGAAACCTCAAACTAGAAGATAAGCACATCATGTTCTCTTAACAGCTTTTGTAACATGACTTGATTTGCTGGCAGTTTTGGCAAGCTGCTGCCTCAGTTTCTTTTCTTAACTCTTAATTTTGTGAAAAAAGGTCAGGCCTGGGGCTTCCCTGGTGGTCCACCGGTTAAGAATCCTCCTGCCAGCCTGGATGGGAGGGCAGTTTGGGGGAGAAGTGCGTGAGCACTCGGTCATGTCCAACTCTGCGACCCCATGGACTGTAGCCCATCAGGCTCCTCTGTCCATGGGATTTCCCAGGCAAGAATACTGGAGTGGGTTGTCACTTCCTATTCCAGGGGATCTTCCCAACCCAGGGATCGAATGCTCGTCTCCTGCATTGGCTGGCGGATTTGTTAACCACTGAGCCACCTGGGAATCCTTGAGGGAGAAGGGAATCCTTGTACGGCTGAGTCCCGTCGCTGTTCGCCTGAAACTATAACAACATTCTTAACTGGCTGTTTGCTGTCGTTTAGTCGCTCAGTCGTGTCCGACTCTTTGCCACCCCATGGGCTGTAGCTTGCCAGGCTCCTCTGTCTATGGGATTTCCCAGACAAGAATACTGGAGTGGGCTGCCATTTCCTACTCCAGGGGATCTTCCCAACCCAGAAATCCAACCCAAGTCTCTTGCTTGGCAGGCAGATTCTTTACCACTGAGCCACCAGGGGAAGCCCTTAATTGGCTATACCTCAATATAAAATAAAAAGTTAAAAAAATCCACCTGCCAATGCAAGGGATACCGTTTCGATCCCTGGTCCAGGAAGATCGCACATGTGGCAGGCCAACTATGCCCATGGGCCACAACTACCAAACCAGTGCCCTAGAGCCAGAGCGCAGCAGCCACTAAAGCCCCTATGCCTAGAGCCTGAGTTCTGCAACAAGGGAAGCCGCACAATGAGAAGCCCATGCACCACACTAGAGAGTAGCTCCCGCTTGCTGCAACTAGAGAAAGCCCACGTGCAGCAGTGATAACGTAGAGCAGCCAAAAATAACTAAATAAATATGTTTGAAAAGTGTCAGGCCTTTTGATATGGATGATAAAGGTATGATAAGAATAGAGTGGGGGAGGTGCCCATAATGATTCCTGCTATCTAGGAATAATTCCACCGTTTTATTCCAGCTTCCTGTTTCCTGTAACTCCAGATATGAGCCATTTTACTGAAATTCTTGTAGAATCGTTCTCCTTAGCTTTAGTGAGCTCCTCTTTGCTCATATTTCTGGGCAGGAAGATTGCCAGTTTCCATAACTATAACGTCAATTCCAACCAGGTGAGAGGACAAGCCTTTCTATTACTTTCTTGGACCCTTTAATCTTTGTTCTCTAACCTGAGCCTTCTGCTAAAATGAAGACTGCAACCAGACAGTCGCTTGGACCACTATTTGAGCTATAATTAAACAAAGGTTTTTGAGAAGTGTGACATCCTTAACTCTGAAGCTACCTGAATTAATATGCATGTTGTTACTCTAGAACAGATACGGGGTAGGGAGGCATATGTTGTTAAGTTGGCAGGGTTCCTCTGCTCTCCTTTTATCTTCCTTTCCACCAAGTCCTTAGAAGTCTACCACGTACCATGGCGCAACAAGAAGTACAGTGGAATGTCAAAACTAGGCTAATAACATAATTCAATTGGTCTCCCAGAAATAGTCTTTGTCACTTTTTTTAAAAAGTCTCTAACCATTCTGAGTTTGGCCCATTCCCTAGAAATCAAAAAGGAAACAGGGGGACTTCCCTGGCGGTTCAGTGGTTAGGACCTGGTGCTTTCACTGCTGTGGCCCAAGGTTCAATCCCTGGTCAGGGAACTAAGATCTCACAAGCCCCTTGGTGTAGGCTGGTACCGAGTGGTTAGGATCCCAGGCTTTCACTCCGAGGCCCAGGTTCAGTTGGTGTCCCACTTTGACTTTAGGATAGTATAAAAGGAAGCGAGAAAATAGTACTTTGTGTCTCTCTGTCATCCTAGTGATCAAGTGAAAGAGAATAATAAGGCAAAAGTCTCATTTTCTCACTTTGGATAAGGGCTTTCCTTGTGATCTTTAGCTAAAGTGAAGAAATCAAATTTGCCATCCTTCAGTTCTTTCCAATAATCTTTCAGTGTTATTTGAAGTGATACAAACAACCTTATCTTCATATACAAGAAATAACAGTGTAACTTTAGTGCAAACTCAAGTCAGCCTTCTTCCTTGACAAAAAACGGGCCTAAAGTATTTGCCATTTCTTTACAGGATTTAATAGCCATTGGCCTTTGCAATGTCGTCAGTTCATTTTTCAGATCTTACGTGTTTACTGGTGCTGTTGCCAGGACCATTATCCAGGACAAAACTGGAGGAAGACAACAGGTGTGTGCAATAGAATTTGATCTCTAATATACAGAGATAATTATGTCTATTTATATGTATATTCACAGAAGGGGATTATATTAGTTTAACCATATTGCTGTTTTACAGTTATGCTTGTTGGGAGGAATTTGTATTATGCTTGTTGGATCTCATGCTTGGCTTAATTTTTGCTTAGCTTTTGTCTTAAAAGCTATCTGTCAATGAGGAATTTGAAGATCATTTTCTGTAAAAATATTACTGTTAAAGGCTTCTATATATTAGCCCACAAGAAGCTACTTTCCATGTAATAAAGCTAAAAGATAATATTTCAGGTAAACCAACTATCACCTATTAACATCTTTTTCTATGGGGAGATACATTCTCAGCCCTAGTCAGTGAAAGTAATAAGACAACTCTCACCTTCCTGACAGCAGGACTAGAAACTTTTCTAACTCCTCAAAGGACATGACAGGAGACTCTAGTCTTTGTCTAGGTGAGCTTAGGGAATTTACGTTCATTCTGCCTTTGTGTAAGAGAAAATTGTGTAGGTCAGATCCTCTTCAGATATCCTGAATTAGTAAACTAAATATACAGGTGTATGGAAGGGAAGAGGAAACGAAGAATGATGGCAAAGTTTTAAAGGGAAGCTCTCTGTCCAGTTTTCTGGCATGAGATTTTCTAAGTCCAATATTCAAGTGTTTTAGACTGACCAGATAAAAGTTAAACAGTTTACAACATGAGAGGTAGCCCATCTCAGTTACATAGCCTGAATAAGTGTCAAAGAACTATCAGACTTGAACCTGGAATAAGCCCATGGACTGAGTCAGGGTTCAGGAGGCAGAGAATCAGAAGCCACAGACAAGCTGGAGCCACACCAGCACAGCAGGGGGAGGAATTGCTGTGGTCAGAAAGAAAAGTGTCAGGGGCTCCCTGGTGGCCCAGTGGTTGAGACTTTGCCTTCCAGTGCAGGGGGTATGGGATCAGTGTCTGGCTGGGAAGCTAAAATCCCACACATACCTTAGAGCCAAAAAACCAAAACATAAAGCAGAAGCAATAGTGTCACAAATTCAATAAAGACTTTAAAAGTGGACCACATTAAAAAAAAAAATCTTAAAAAAAAAGTAAAGTGTCAGAAGAATGGACACAAAACTCGAATGGGGAAAGAGAAAGTGTCACAGTTTATGGGTGAAATATCAGGTGAAAGCTAATAAAAGAAGATTGGGCAGTGGTATGAGCATGGGTCTAGAGTAAGACTGTATGATTTTATGTGGACCGAGTTTTGTCAGAGAGCTTCTACCAAACACACTGGCCTTTTAAGGGGTAGCTGTTCTGCGCTACTGTCTGATCAGAGAAGGAAGATGAGTTTTGTTAAAAAACAATGATGTTCTATGCAAGTGAAGTCAAAATAAGAGGATTTTATGATAAGAAAAAATGGAAATAGCTTTTCCAGACATCAGTTCCCTTTAACTTGTGACCACACACTTTGTTTATTTAGTATACAAGCATAACAAATTTGGGGAGAAATGATGCACATGGTCGGGAAAAAATCAATCACAATGCAAGTAAAATTAAGTGCAGAATAAACACAATAAATGTTAAAGTGCCATAAATACTTCAGGAAGGAAAATGATGGAGGAACTGGGGCTTTTCTGGATCACCATGAGAGGTTTAGAATATGTATAGATGGAGGGAAGGAAGATGGGCTTCCGTTCAGCTTTGGAGTTGCCTTTAGCCTGTTGGGCAAAGTGACTTTCATTCTGTTTTCTGCTGTGGCTTCGTTCTCCCCTGCCAAAGACATCTCTCTATGTGGTGTAGTGACCCTTCACAGGGAAGCATGTCCCTCAGGATGCTGGTAAGGTCTTCCCCAAGACCCCGACTTGCCCAGGACAAATCTCCAGTTCAAGCAGAGAATGCCCGTGGCCCCTGACCCTCCACATTTGAGCTTCCCCACCTCCAATCTGAGTTTCTGATCTGGACTCACTCCACCTTCTTCCCTAGCAGGGGTTCTTCTCTCTACCCTTCTCCTCTGGGGACTTTTTAATTCAGCCTGCCTGAGAACACCCTCATTTTTTCAAAGCTTCCCAGGACTGCAGAAAAGAGAAGCTTAGGGGCTGGCTCTGAACCTATTTGATATGACCGGCCACCAAGAGCCACTTACGTACATGTGTATGTATGTATGTCTGACATACATAAACACGGTGTAAAATGCGTCTGGATTTCACTTTAATTTCTCCCTGTCTAGAAACTTGTCTTCACTGGTTGCAGCAAAACCTATCAGCCCTTCAGCCCTGGCCTGAACCTTAAGTGATGGCAGGCCAGCCGAACTGTCCTCCCTCTTCTCGCTGATCCAGTTCTGACCCTGTGCTTCCCTCTTCTCTCTGATTGTGTTCCTTTCCTTGTTCCCTGCTTTCCAAGGATGAGCTTCTTGCCTTGTCCCCAGGCTCCCAGAACTGCTTTACCCTATTCCTTCTTTTTTTTAAGTTGGAGCTTTACAATGTTGTGTTAGCTTCTGCTGCACTGTCATGAATCTGTTTTGTGTATACACGTAACCCCTCCCTCTTGGATCATCCCCAACCCCCTCCCCAACCCCAGGTCATCACAAAGCACCGAGCCAAGCTCCCCGTGCTACAGAACAGCGCCCCACTAACTATTTTACACCCAGTATGTATATATCACATGTCAGTCCTACTCTCCCAATTCGTCCCACCCTCCTCTTCCAGGTCTGTGTCCACGTACGTGTCCATTCTGTCTGTGTCTTTATTCCTGCCCTGCAAATAGGCTCATCTGTACCATTTTTCTAGATTCCACATTTATGCATTTGTTTTTCTCCTTCTGACTTCCTTCACCCCCAGAACTGCTTTTAAAAATGAGCTATTATTTTTAAAAAAGAAAAGAAATAAATCATCACAAAAGGAAATGAGTTGCATTCTCTTTAGAGAAAGCAGATGGGGCAGTGGAGAGAGACTGGGTTTTGGAGTCAGTTGGTCAGGTGGATTGAAACCTGACTCTGTAGTTCCTAGATGTGTGACCTTGGGAAGTTACTTTCACTTTCTGGGGTTCTAGTCCTCATCTGTAAGATGGGGATAAGGATAACCTTTCAGTTGTGAGAATTAAACTGGATGACAACAGAGCTTCTGCCCCAGGTCCCTAGTGTGCTGGTCGGTGTATGGTAATGTTCTGTCCACTGCTTGTGGAGCAATTGTTGTCTGAGGCTATTAATGTCACTAGTGGCTGTGCTTTATGAGAACTCACATTGCTTTGAGTCCCCGGGAAGAAGGTAGGGTCAGTCTTGGTTCAAGAAAGCCTGAAAAAGTGATGGAAAATCAAAGTGGAAAAGCAAAACATCTATGAGATGTCAAGTTGTATTAATATATGCTCGCTGCCTCTAGGCCCCGTTCACGCACTGAGTCTGGGATTCTGAGAATCACCATGCATCCTCCTAAGGCACAACGCCACTAAGGATGGCCCTCCGATCCCAAAGCCCACTCCTTTGCGTGTGCAGCCATGAAAGTGAAAGTGAAAGTCATTCAGTCGTGTCTGGCTCTTTGCGGTCTCATGGACTATGCAGTCCATGGAATTCTCCAGGCCAGAATACTGGAGTGGGTAGACTTTCCCTTCTCCAGAGGATCTTCCCAACCGAGGATCGAACCCAGGTCTCCTGCATTGCAGGCGGATTCTTTACCAGCTGAGCTAGCAGGGAAGCAGCCATGGGGGACAGACAATTATTGGCAGGCCTCCCTGAGCAGCTAGATTTATGGGATTTCAGTGTTTGGTTTATCGTCATTTTATACTAGGTTTTATACAGCTAATTTTGGTGTCTGTATGTCTTTGTTCCCTTAAAAGTAATCCAAAAAACTTTGGAGGATAGAAGTAGTAGGAAGGAGAAGTCCTGATATGTTTTCCTGTGCTAAGCAAAGCCGTTTCTTCTATAGCGTGAGACCGCCTGAAGCTCGACCCTAAAATTCAATGTGGCAACAGGCTGAGTTGTACACTGGCTGCAGGAGCTTATGGCTTCAGTTACCTTTTTCAGTTCCACAGTGTATAAAATGTTTGCCATGAGAACTTCCTGAGTTTCAGTTACAGTGATCCATTTTCCTGAATCCTTCTGCCTACATTCTTCTCTCAGGGTTCAACTTTTCCACCTTGGGTTGGTCCCTTAGCTGTGTATCAGTCAGGGTGGAGAAAAAAGGAAGCAGGATATTGATTTCATTGCAGTTATTTTCAGTAACACGTTTCTATGGCAAATAGCAGTGAGCAGTGAGAGAGAACCCAGTAGGAAGTCTTTTTCACACCTAATAAAAAAGAGAAAAAAGATTAGACAATCATTGCTGCATGGTCATTTAATGGTTTAGATTTAAAGTTGCTTGTTTGTGTTAGTATATGCTATTGTTTTGATTTGTGGCTACAGTTTTATCCTCCCCCCCCACCCTTATCACCATGAGAAATTACACTGCTTTGTATTATTTTTTTCTGTTTAAGTAGGGACTTATCCAATGGAAATTTATCAACAGAGGACACAATGAGTTCAAGATTATGTCCAGAGAGCCTTAAGATTATAAAGAGAAGTATGTTTTTTAGCTTTCTACCTGTATTTGACAATCTGAATCACTGCTTCCCAAGTAGTACGAACCCAGAGGAGTCAACTCAGCTGGAACAGGATCCAGAGCTGCTGTCAACAGCCCTGACTCATGTTCGTTACCTTTCTTTCTTTTTTTTTTTTTTTTTTTGATGGTATCAAGGCAGAGAGAAACAAAAGTAGAAAAATCAGAAGTGAATATCATGGCATTAAGATGAAGCACCACTGAAGCTGTTAGATGGGAAACTATGCAAACCCCAAAAGAGTTAGGTGGAACAGTTGGGATTTTAGGGCTGGCAGTGATGGGTCTACCAAGGCTTTTCAAAACTACTCAAGGAAGGTTAAAGTCCGGAGGAAATGAAGGCCGGATTTGAGGAGACTTCAGATTCACAGCACAAAGTTATGGCAAGAAAGATTCGTATATCCAAGACCATCTGGAACTTTTCAGGAACCCTTCATACATTCAGTCATTAAGTATTTATTGAGTACCTGGTATGTGTTGAGCATTTTGATAAGAACTAGCAATGTCAGTTCACCGAAAACGCACTTATGTTAGATGGTCATACATATTCAGCCCCTTTTAAGAAAAAAAACAAAAACAAAAATGACACGCTTGTCACCAAGCAGAAGGCCTCAGTCGCAGACAGGGACCAGTACATTCCTGATGCTCTCTCCCCAACTGGCTCTGTCTCCTCAGTTTGCATCTCTGGTAGGCGCAGGCATCATGCTGCTCCTGATGATGAAGATGGCACGCTTTTTCTACAAACTGCCAAACGTAAGTAGACCTGATCAGATGCCTGAGTCAGATCACATCTTGGTGGGGGCCTCTCTGAGGGGGACTGCATTCTGCTCATCTCCAGTGGTTGCCCCAGGCTATTTCTGGTTCCTTTCCTTTAAAATAACTGCCTCTACCAAAAGAATCCACCTGCAATGCAGGAGACCTGGGTTTGATCTGTGGGTTAGGAAGATCCCTGGGGGAGGGCATGGCAATCCACTCCAGTATTCTTTTATTTATTTATTTTTTAAATTGAAGGATAATTGCTTTACAGAATTTTGTTATTTTCTGTCAAACCTCAACACTCCAGTATTCTTTCCTGGAGAATCCCCATGGATAGGATCACAAAGAGTTGGACACAACTGAGTGACTCAGCACCTCATAGGACTAGGAGTTAAACACGATAATATGTATAATGTAGAGAGAACAGTTTTGAGCTAATAATAAGCGCTCAAGAAACAATTGTGATTCTTCTCATCCTCATTAATCTTTTTTTAAAAATTGCTTTAGCTGTAAAGTAAGCTTTTAGAAGTAAGGATTCAGTTAAATATGACCAAAATAGACTTCAGATGCCAGAACGCCCATTACCAACACAGGCTTGGAAACTCATTGTGCATTCATGCCATCTGTTTTCCTAAACAGTTTCCATAAGTCCTTGTTCTGCGTTCATGTGAACTCAATCCCCCTACCGCTGCCACCCTGTCTTTTGGTCGGTTCACAACACTGAAAGTTGAGTTTTAATTCTGTATTCAGCTAGAATGCCTCTATGTACTTCCATGCCATTTCTTCCCTTTGTGTGAAATGAATGATGACTTTCCATTTAGATATGCCAGTTGCATTAATTACTGACTATAATTAATTTGTTCTAAGTTACAGTATAGGTCAATGCCCAGTGTCCGTGATTTCTTTTTAAATGTCCTCCGTGTTCCCTTTAGTCATTTTTAGATAGTACTAAGGTGGGGAGGTGGGGCTTCCCTGGTGGCTCAATGGTAAAGAATCTGCCTGCAATGCAGGAGACCTGGGTTCAATCCCTGGCTTGGGAAGATCCGCTGGAGGAAGGGCATGGCAACCCACTCCAGTACTCTTGCCTGAAGAATCACATGGACAGAGGAACCTGGCGGGCTGCAGTCCATAGGGTCGCACAGCGCTGGACATGACTGAAGCGACTAAGCAGCAGCAGCAGGGGAGTAGATTTTATTCCTGGTGTGGCAGCTTGCTTACCCACTGACGTAGCAGCCCCTAAGCTGGAGTGGTTGTAAATATTATACCCATCCCAAATATACATGTTTGGGACTTCCCTGGTGGTTCACTGGTGAAGAATTCGCCTGCCAAGCAGGAGACGCAGGTTCAATCCCTGGGTCAGGAAGATGCCCTGGAGAAGGAAATGACAACCCACTCCAGTCCAGTATTCTTGCCTGAGAAATCCCATGGACAGAGGAGCCTGGCAAGTTACAGTCCATGGGGTTACAAAAGAGTCGGACACGACTTAGCAACTAAACAACAATTCCACCTGGTGAATATCACGTTTCAGTAGAACAGGACCATCTTAAGGCTGTTGCTGCCTTTGGTTCTTGTGATTCAGGGATCTTGGAAACCAGCCATGGAATATATGCATGGTGGGTGGGATTAAGCTTGTGTTTATCACACAAGCTGTCCTCTGATTCCTAGCAGAAGTCATCTCCAGAATGAGGCTTATGTAGCATCTTTGGAGCTATAATTCTTGGGAGTCTATTTTTGGTGGGCCACTCACTAATTTACTTTGGACAGTGATATTTTTCCTTTATAGCATGAAAAATCAGAGTTTTTTAAAAAAAAATCTCAAATAAAAATCTGTCCGAATTTACTGCAGGGTAGTGATAAAAGTGAGGCTTCCCAGATGGTTCAGTGGTAAAGAGTCTTCCTGCCAAGGCAGGAGATGCAGGAGATATGGGATCGATCCCTGGGTTGGGAAGATCCCCTGGAGAAGGAGATTGCACCCCACTCTGGTATTCTTGCCTCGAAAATCCCATGGACAGAGGTGGGTTACAGTCCACCTTACAGAGGTGTGTTACAGTGGGGTTCCAAAGAGTCACACATGACCAAGCACACAGGCATGCATGCACAGTGATAAAAGCAGGTAAGCCCTTCCTTACTATAAATATGTTGGGGATAGAACAGCCCTTGCTTTTGGCCAACCATGTTCTGGAACGTTATTTTTACATCATCTAGTTAGGATGTTGCTGGGTGAGAAAATGCGAACACAATCTGATCAGTGGAATAACTGAATTTCTATAACCGTGGCTCTCTGTGAGGATTAAACCATGAATGGTTCCTTCCTGTCTTTATTGGAGTATAATTGCTTTACAATGTTCTGTTGGTTTCTGCAGCACAACATCGTGAATCAGCCATATGTATACATTTGTTTTCTCCCTGTTGAGCTTCCCCTCCCATTCCTCCACTCTAGGAAGCACCTATCCTTCCTTCTTTGAAGGACTGTGGGTAGTTTGTTGCAAAATTCTTGGGAGAGTAATTGGTAGAGCATCCTGGCAAGGATCTCAACTAGTGAGCAAGGGACCCAATATACATTTTTTAAATGTAATACAAACAGTGTATTCAATATTGTTCCAGTTTTGTGTGGAAAAAAAATACATAGGCTACACCAAAATGTTATCTCTTGTATGATGGAAAATATATACAAATTCAGTTCTTCTTTGCACATGAGCATGTTTTATCTTCATATTCAGAAAGGTAAACATTGTTATTGTATATTTCATGAAAAAGATTTGTCTCCCTGTCATGCTCTGTGTGTATGCTCAGTCATTCAGTCCTGTCCGACTCTGTGACCCCACGAACTGTAGCCGCCAGGCTCCTCTGTCCATGGAATTCCCCAGGCAAGGATACTGGAACGGTTGCCGTTTCCTCCTCCAGAGAATCTTCCTGACCCCGGTATCAAACTCACGTCTCCAGTGTCTCCTGCATTGGCAGGTGGATTCTTTACCACTGAGATACCTCGGGAGCCCTCATACTCCACACCTCAAGTCAAAAGTCTTGTAAAAGTTGAAGTTGAATTTCTCCCTACTGATTGCAGAAATTTGGGGAGATTCTTGACTGGTAAGAAGATGAAGCTGGAAAACAAGTAATTTCTGCTGACTTCATTTTTGTTCCTCCCCCCTCTACTGACTTGCTGCATCCAACTGGTTACTGAGTAAACTCAGAAAACCAGAGTAAGCCTGGATCCAAGCCACTTCCGAGAGTGGGATCAGTTCTAATTGGCTAGATGGCTAGGAAAAGGATGAGAAATGTTTCTTAAAGTATGTTAGATTCTGCTTTGAGGCCCTGATGATTTTATATCCCTATGAATATTGATCTTCATTTTCTTATATTTAAGACATTGTCTTTCCATTATAAAAGGAGACATGCTTGCTTTTTAAACTTTGGGAAATTCATAATAGATAAAAATCTATTTTTTAGATAGATTGGTCACACACTGAGGTGGCAGTCCCTGAAGCCACAATCACAAATAAACCACTATTAACATTTTGGCATATACCTAACCAATATTATTCTCTATAAACAGATAGTATTTACTTTGTATGCTGTTGTTGTTTAGTCACTAAATCGTGTCTGACTCTTTGCAACCCGTGAACTGGGCTCCTGCCAGACTCCTCTGTCCATGGGATTTCCCAGACAAGAATATTGGAGTGGGTTGCCATTTCCTTCTCCAGGGGATCTTCCCGACCACAAGGATTGAACCTGCGTATCCTGCATTGGCAGGCAGATTCTTTACCACTGAGCCACCAGGGAAGCAGTCTTTACTTTGTGTGATTGTGATCTAACTGTACTCACAGTCTGGTATTCTTGTTAATTTCATATATAATGTGATACTCTTACTATCACTTATTAATCATTTTAAATTAGGTTATCTGAGGTTTTTTTTATTATAAATAACACAACAATGAGCAATTTTGTACACCTGCCCTTTTCTATATTTAGGATAGATTTTCTAAGGGGAAAACAAAAGTTCTGTATGAAAGCATATCAATCAGTATTTCTTGCTCAGTCGCTTCAGTCATGTCCAAGTTTTTGCGACTCTATGAACTGTAGCCTGCCAGGCTCCTCTGTCCATGGGCTTCTCTAGGCATAAATACTGGAGTGGGTTGCCATGCCCTTCTCCAGGGGATCTTCCCAACCCAGGGATCAAATCTGCATATTTTAAGTCTCCTGCATTGACAGGCGGGTTCTTTACCACTAAGAACCCCCTGGGAAGCCCTAGTATTTCTTAATATATTGCCAAATTATTTTTCAAAAGGGCAATACCCATTTTTAATGGAATGTCCTCAATGTTTTAAATTTGCTAATTTAATGTGATGGACCAAAACAGTGGTATCTCACTGTTGAAATAATCGTAGTACATCATGATTAGGCTTGGGGTAAAAAAAAAAAACACCAAATTGAAACTATTTCAGAATTTCTGTGAGTGGACGTTCTCCTAATTTGTCCTCCCATCTGAGAATGGTTTCTAAGCAATATCAGTCACATAGGTTATGTCACTCAAACTAGGCAAAGCAAGGTCAAATAGGCACAGAATGGGACAAACGGCCAGAGGTGCCAGCCAGCCTCCCTGTGGGTCTTTCCTCATCCTTACACCAGAAGTGACAACACGGAAACAGAAGGGGCGAGAGGATCATAACCTGTGGCTGCTCTTCCTCTCACTGTCTGTGTGAGTAACCAGTGACCTGAATCTAAAAGGGGCATGTGGGGACTTCCCTTGTGGTCCAGTGGCTAAAACTTCGCCTTCCAATCCAGCAGGGTATGAGTTCAGTCCCTGGTCAGGGAGCTAAGATTCCACATGTCTTGCAGCCATAAAAAACCAAAACATAAGACAGAAGCAATATTGTAACAAATTCAATAAAAATGGTCCACATTCAAAAGCTCTAAAATAAAAGGGGCTTTTGAGAGCTGTCACTGGCCAAGTGAGTCACACGGCCTGACTGTGTCTTGTGAGTCTGATAAATTATAAAGGTGAGCAGAGACAAAATGTGGGGAATAGTTATTTGATTGGACAGTGAGTTGCAGCACAGACCTGGTATTGGTATGAAATATTAGTGCAGAATACCTCTGTGTGGCAAGGCTGACCAAGCCTCTGTGGTTCCTTTGTGGAAATTTGGAAGCTTTACCCATGAAGGGAAAATGAAGCAGGGTTTATTTTTTCCCCACAGGCTATAGTGGCTGGTATTATCCTGAGTAACGTCCTGCCCTACCTTGAAGTTGTTTATACCCTACCCAGTCTGTGGAAGCAGAGCCAGTATGACTGTGTGAGTGGAGATGCGCTGGGGAGGTTGGGAAGGATGGAGGGGAAGCCTGCAGAGAGAGGACGAGAACACGCGAAAGTGACCAGTGTGAACCCACCATCTGATGCGTCTCTGCTGTTGCTCAAAAAATGGGAGTCAAGGTTATTGGGTGCACAGAAATACTGAGACCCCATTCCAACTATATGAAGTTCGATAAAACAGAAGTAATTAAGCAGCTGCAGTTACACACAGATCTAGTAAAAAGGGTTCAGCATACATGGCATATTTGAATGACTTTTAATCTGGTTAATAGAACTACATTGCAGGAGACAGGAAACAAATCCTAACAAGAGAAGAGGGCGTCTTGCCAGGAAGGGTAACTGATGGAGTGCTCCCCTTTTCTCTAGAGAAGAAAACTAGAGGACATATAGGGGAAATCGCAAGAAATGAAAGATAGGGGATGGTGATGCAATGAGAGGCGAGGGACCCAGAAGAGGAAAGAGACCATTTTTGGATCCAGGTCCCTGAGAAGTTAAGAGGGGAATGTGGTCCAGTATACAGTTAGAGCTTCTAGTCTTTGGAGCGGAGACAGCACTTCCAACAGCCCCGGAGAGAACAAGGGAAGGTTGAGTGCAGAAACTAACAAACAGTAAACAGGAGTAAACAGTTAAGGGATTTTCAACCCATCTTCTTTTTAAAAAAATTTTTTTTATTGGGGTATAGTTGATTCACAATTCTGTGCTAGTTTCAGGTGTACGAAGTGAATCAATTATACATAAACATATATCCACTCCTTTTAAAAAAATTCTTTCCCCATATACACAGTAGCGTATAAATGTCAGTCCCAACCTTCCAATTTATCCCTCCCCCTCAGCCTATCTTCGTTATGAAAATGAAAGTCAAATCACCTGCTGAGAGATGGAGTAGGTGGTGGGACAGGGGCTTGAAAAGGATGTTAAAGATTCCTAATGACTATCATGGGTCTTAAAATAGCAACCAGTAATTTGGTCCGTGTTCTGGGTTGCTTTCCAAACAGTATTTCTAATCTCAATAAATTCTATAAAGCAGATATTATTGCCCCAATTTTTCACAAGCGGAAACTGACATTTTAAAGAGAGATGTGACCAAGAATGCATAAAAGAATTGCTAGGCAGCCCTAGGGCCCAATCATTTGTGACAGCATCAGTCCATGTGGCTGTGGAATTTGTTCTCTAAATCCTAGGTGTTAGGAGAGAAAGGATAAAGGTGAATTGAGGAAGAGGACTTGTGATTGTCTCAATTCTGCTTGTTGTCACGGTCTCCCTTTCTCTTCCTTCCTCTTTTCCATAAGCTCATTTGGATGGTGACATTCTTGTCTGCAATTTTACTGGGACTGGACATTGGACTAGTTGTTGCAGTAACTTTTGCCTTCTTCATCATCACTGTTCAGTCACACAGGTATTTTGTCTGGGGTAATAGGAGGTGGGCCATGTCAAGGTGAAGCAACTGTGACCTAAAGGCAAATGCATTTCCTTACAGAACTAAGATTCTCCTCCTGGGTCAGATCCCTAACACCAATATTTATAGAAGCTTCCAAGACTATCGGGAGGTAAGAATCCAAATGAGTCCCACTCCTTTGCCCAAAGGATGGGATGGACCACGCCTGCTGCTTAGTTTTTCTACAAAAAAACCTAAGCTCCTTTGTTCCTCTCTGCTGCTCTGCAGATAAGGATTTACAAAGGCGGGGAAAATGATGCAGCCAGTTAAGGATAATTTTAAATGTACTTCAGAGGGAGGAGGGCCAAGAAAAAGAGAGGTGTGAAGAAATAAGAGGGGAAAAGAAGAAAGCAGGGGGTGAAAACCAGAGGGAGGAATTTGTTAGTTCTTGATGCTTATAAAGAACACAGATTCTCCAGGATGTTCTAAGGATTTTTTTTTTTCCTTACTCCATAAAAGAGCTGAAAAATTGCCCTCAAGTGTACATTTATTTGTCTTACAGGTTACGAACATTCCAGGGGTGAAGATCTTCCAGTGCTGCAATGCCATCACATTTGTCAACGTTCACTACCTCAAGCGCAAGGTTTTAGAGGAGGTGAGGGCTGTCCTCTGCTTCTCTGCCACCTGCTTCCCTCTCGGTCCCAGAGTGTTCTCCCCTCCCCCACTCACCACTTGAATTAGACCCAGCATATGTCTTTCAGATTGAGATGGTAAAGGTGCCTCTTACAGAAGAAGAAATTTATACCCTGTTCAGTCAAAATGAAGAGGGCGCACAGCGAAGACGGATTTGTCGGTGTTACTGCAACTGTGATGATCCAGAGCCATCGCCCAGGGTTAGAGACATCTCGTCTTTTCTCCTACATTTTATAAAGAAACGCACTAGTAGAATGTTTTTTTAAATTATTTATTTGTTTGTTTATTTGTATCATTGCGCTGGGTCTTCGTTGCTATGAGCAGACTTTCTCTAGTTGCAGCAAGCGGCTACTCTCTAGCGCACAGGCTTCTCGTTGCAGTGATTTCTTTTGTTGCGGAACACAGACTCGTGTTCTTGCCTGGAGAATCCCATGGACAGAGGAACCTGGCGGGCTATAGTCCTTGGGATCGCAAGTGTTGGACACGACTTAGCGACTAAACCACCAACCACCACAGACTTTAGGGTACACGGGCTTCAGCAGATGTGGCGCATGGGCTTAGCTGCCCTGCGGCAGGTGGGATCTTCCCAGACCAGTGATTGAACCAGTGGCCCCTGCATTGGCAGGCAGATTCTTATCCACTGTACCACCAGGGAAGCCCCACACTAATAGTTTTCTAAAAAAAGAAAGAAAAAGAAAATCTAAACTCCTTCAGGGATTTTAACTCATAGAAGAACCATGAACAATCAGAAATCTCCGTTTCTACTCAGAAATGGAGACCGAGGTTCCTTTTCAGGTCAGATCTTACCCTGAGAGTAGGAGGCGGGAGGAGATGTCTCAAGTTCTGACTCCCTTCTCAACCAACGACCAGTGACTTATCTGAGCTCAGAGCACAGTCTGCTTGTTGAGATTGTCAGTAGCTCGCTGGTTGTCCCTGTTTTCCTTGACTTTAATCTTAGCTCCCTGGCTGTAGATTTCTGAGAACAAGTGACTGAAAGATTGTTTCCTAATTTGCAGCAGGGTCAAGGGCAGGGTCAAGCTGGCTGGGGTTCCCAAGGGTCTGTTAGGGTCTCCTGATATCAGTCTGTGACCAGGGAAATGATGATGTGGTAGGGAGGGTGGAGAAGAAGACAAGCTTCAGAAGATTATTCTAGCAGCTGAGTTAAAGTGCTCTTTCATTTCCAACTCAGACTTGGTCTAAATATTCCCTTTCCCCAGAGCAGGGCTGTTCATTTCCATCTTTGAGGACTTCATGTGTACCTACGCCCTGGAGCGGCAGCCATATCTACACACACACACACACATACATGCACACACACTCATTTCCCACCCACCTCCTCACATGAAGTGAAATGAAGTCACTCAGTCGTGTCCGACTCTTTGCGACCCTGGGGACTGTAGCCCGCCAGGCTCCTCTGTCCATGGGATTCTCCAGGCGAGAATACTGGAGTGGGTTGCCATTTCCTTCTCCAAGGGATCTTCCCATCCCAGGAATTGAACCCAGGTCTCCTGCATTGCAGGCAGATGCTTGAACCTCTGAGCCACCAGGGAAGCCCTCCTCACATGGGCACCAACAAATACAGAACATGCACTTATGTGTGTGTGACGCAGCATGGACTGTAGCCCATCAGGCTCCTCTGTCCATTGGATTCTCCAGGCAAGAATACTGGAGTGGGTTGCCATTTCCCTCGCCAGGGGATCTTCCCATTCCGGAAATTGAACCCACATCTCCTGCATTGGCAGGTGGATACTGAGCCACCCGGGGAAGCCCATTCGCATTCCCATACAGCTGAATGGAGCATACTTCTCCTGAGCTCCTGGAAAATACAAACTTCCCTGCCAAGAGGAACAACTCTACTAGTAGAATTAACACTGTCTCTGATTTTTGTTTTGCATCCACATTGCACTGATTATGGTAGAGAGTGTTTATAGGGCATCAGAGAATATATTTTAGAGTAGGATACAATCATCTAGTATTTGTTGGGCTTATACTAGGTACCCAGAACTATGATACTATGAAAAAGAAAACCAAATGCTTAGGGGCCTCTGCCTCTAGGTCTTTCTTTTTAATTGTGATATAAAGCAGATAACATAAAATCTATCATCTGAACCATTTTTCAGTGTACAGTTCAGTAGTGTTAAATACATTCACATTGTTGTGCAATCATTACCACTATATATCTCCAGAACTTTTTCATCTTGAAGAACTGGAACTCCGACCCATTCTACAACTTGGCATTTCCTCTTCTTTCCAGCCCCTGGCAACCACCATTAGACTTTCTGCTTCTATGAATTTGACTATTCCAGATACCTCATATGAGTGGAATCATACAGTATTTGTCTTTTTGCAACTGGCTTATTTTATGTAGCATAATGTCCTCAAGGTTCATTTGGGTTGTTCTTTATTTTAAAAGTTTTTCATGGAAAAATCTGAACCTATACGAAAGTAGAAACAAGTATAATGAGCCTCTATGTACCCACCAACCACTTTAAGATTTATCACCTCATATTCAATCATTTCATCAATACCCCTACCCACCTATAACCCATCAAAATCACAGGATTATTTTGAAGCAATTCATGGAATTTTAAGGCAACTGAGGGCATTCCCTGGCAGTCCAGTGGTTAGGACTCTGTGCTTTCACTGCCGCGGGCCCAGGTTCAATCCCTGATCAGGGATCTAAGATTCCACAAGCTGTGCTGTATGGCCAAAAAAAGAAACAAACAAGCTGGAGAGACAGCACTCCATTAATGTGACATTTAAGGTTATTATTGTATTTTATCCATCCAAAAATATACATTATTTCCCATCTCTGAAATTTAGATACATTATATAATCAATGGCAATATTATAGTTTAATTTGCAGTGTTTTATTTCTTTTTTTTTAAATTTAAAAAAAAATTTATTTAGCTGTGCTGGGTCTTAGTTGCAGCACGCAAACTTTTGAGTTACAGGATGTGGGATCTAGCTCTCTGACCAGGGATTGAACTCAGGGTCCCTGCATTGGGAACCGGGAGTCTTAGCCACTGGACCACCAGGAAAGTCCCTTATTTCTTTCTTGATAGCACAAAAAGTAGTAGTGATGAAAATAGTATGGTGAGGCATACCATGCAGCATATTGCTATGTTCTAAATTGTGTGTCTATAACAACTCTGACTTCAGGTAAAGAAATATGGGCATGAACTCAAAAAGACAGGGAAACATCACGGTAGTAATGGACTTAAGACGGGCAGGAGAGAGAAAATTGGATTTACGTCCGGTAGGAAGAAAGAGGACTCACAGTCCATGAATAGGCTTGGGCAGCAACACAGAGGTGAAAGTGAACATGGGGTTGTCAGAGTAAGGGCTTCCCCAGAGGCTCAGCAGTAAAGAATCCTCCTGAAATGCAGGAGACATGGGTTTGATCCCTGGGTCGGGAAGATGCCCAAACACTCCAGTGTTTTGTTTTTTTTTTTGGCCGGAAAAATCCCACGGACAAAGCCACCTGGCAGGCTACAGTCCAAAGGTCGCAGAGTCAGACACGACTGAACTACTGATCACAAGCACGTCAGAGTAAGAGGCTTGGCTTGGGCAGTAAGTTCAGGCAGATCCCAGAGGGAGTGGATTGTGAAAGCTCCTGAAAGAGTGTAGAGCAGATGGAGAGAAGTGGGGAGGCTCTCGGAGGTTTATTTTTTTTTTTTTCCATTTTATTAGTTGGAAGCTAATTACTTTACAATATTGTAGTGGTTTTTGTCATACATTGACATGAATCAGCCATGGATTTACATGTATTCCCCATCCCAACCCCCCCTCCCACCTCCCTCTCCACCCGATCCCTCTGGGTCTTCCCAGTGCACCAGGCCCGAGCACTTGTCTTGTGCATCCAGCCTGGGCTGGTGATCTGTTTCACCCTAGATAATATACATGTTTCGATGCTGTTCTCTTGAAACATCCCACCCTTGCCTTCTCCCACAGAGTCCAAAAGTCTGTTCTGTACATCTGTGTCTCTTTTTCTGTTTTGCATATAGGGTTATCGTTACCATCTTTCTAAATTCCATATATATGTGTTAGTATACTGTATTGGTCTTTATCTTTCTGGCTTATTTCACTCTGTATAATGGGCTCCAGTTTCATCCATCTCATTAGAACTGATTCAAATGAATTCTTTTTAATGGCTGAGTAATATTCCATGGTGTATATGTACCACAGCTTTCTTATCCATTCGTCTGCTGATGGGCATCTAGGTTGCTTCCATGTCCTGGCTATTATAAACAGTGCTGTGATGAACATTGGGGTGCACGTGTCTCTTTCAGATCTGGTTTCCTCACTGTGTATGCCCAGAACTGGGATTGCTGGGTCATATGGCAGTTCTATTTCCAGTTTTTTAAGAAATCTCCACACTGTTCTCCATAGCGGCTGTACTAGTTTGCATTCCCACCAACAGTGTAAGAGGGTTCCCTTTTCTCCACACCCTCTCCAACATTTATTGCTTGTAGACTTTTGGATAGCAGCCATCCTGACTGGCGTGTAATGGTACCTCATTGTGGTTTTGATTTGCATTTCTCTGATAATGAGTGATGTTGATCATCTTTTCATGTGTTTGTTAGCCATCTGTATGTCTTCTTTGGAGAAATGTCTGTTTAGTTCTTTGGCCTATTTTTTGACTGGGTCATTTTTTTTTTTTTTTTTTTTTAGTATTTATTTTCATGTATTTATTTGGCTGCACTGGGTCTTCATTGCAGCACGTGAACTCTTAGTTGCAGCATGTAGGATCTAGCTCCCTAACCAAGGATAGAACCCAAGGCTCCTGCATTGGGAGAGTGGAGTCTTAGCCACTGGACCACTCAGGAAGTCCTTCATAGGTTTATTCTGCCTGGAGAACCTTGAATCTCCTCACCACTGAACCCCACCATCAGCTGTCCCCCAAAGGCCTGGCCTCAGTGACTGTCAAGACTTGGGGAACATCTGTCTTCTTTGAACTGTAATATTATCACTTGTCCACACCATTTTTAGCAATACAATATATACTATCATGTATAGTTATCTTTACATTTTCCCCTATTTTTAAAGTTTATTTCACAAGCAACATTATTAGAACAGATTTTTCTTGAAGAAACGTCATCCCAAAGTATACTTCTGTAGCAAACAGATTCTTCATTTTCCCACATGCCTTCCAGTTCTTGTCCATATAGGTTGCTGTTTTTGCTCAGTCACCAAGTTGTGTCCAACTCTTCGAGACCCCATGGACTGCAGCATGCCAGGCTTCCGTGTTCCTCACCATCTCCCAGAGTTTGCTCAAGTTCATGTCCATTGCATTCGTGATGCCATCCAACCATCCCATCTTCTGTTGCCCTCTTTTCCTTCTGCCTTCAATCTTTCCAAGCATCAGGGTTTTGTTTTGTTTTTTTTTTCCCCAATGAGTCAGCTGTTTGTATCAGGTGGGCCAAAGTATTGGAGCTTCAGCTTCAGCATCAATCCTTCCAATGAGTATTCAGGGCTGATTTCCTTTAAGATTTCCTTTATAGGTTTTTACTCATCCTTTAAATGGACATGTGCCCTCTACCCAGGTAGAATCTGGCCACCATGACTGCAGAGTCAACATTCACATCTTTCTTGCCATTGTATTCCTGAGGCTTGGTTCTGTCCTTAAACAATGCCAAGCACCCCAGGCCCATTAGGAGGGTAAGAGGAGTGGAAGGTAAATACAGCCATGCTCTAGGAACTTCTGTCTTCTTGAGGAAGTTTGACAGACAACAGTTTCACTGTTGAGAAAGAAGGAGGGTTGAGAAAAGGGACTGACGGAAGAAATACTGGCTTGGCCAAAAAGTTTGTTCAACTTTTCCATAAGCAACTATAATCCAATACTTCAAAGTTATAGTAGGTGCTGGAGACTAATTAGAACCCAGGGATGAGGGAAAAGAATAAATCAAAGATGATTTTGAGTCTGGCTCACTAGGACAATGATAATGTCACTGATGCATGTGGGGGAAGTTGGTAGCGGGGAGGAGGATGCTGTGAGTGGTGAGGATCAGGGAAGATGAATGTGGCTTTATATATATTGTTGTTGTTTAGTAGCTAAGTTGTGTCCGAATCTTATGACCCCATAGGTTGTAGCCCATCAGGCTCCTCTGTCCATGGGATTTCCCAGGCAAGCATACCGGAGTGGGTAGCCATTCCCTTCTTCAGGGGATCTTCCCAAGCCAGGGATCGAACTTGCATCTCCTGCTTGGCAGGCAGATTCTTTACCACTGAGCCACCAGGAAAGCCCATGCATAGACAGATGGCTAGTGGGAAGCCGCTCTATAGCACAGGGGGCTCAACACTGTGCCCTGTGACAACCTAGAGGGAAGGGCGGTGGGGGGAGATTCAAGAGGGAGGGGATGTGCATACTTGTGGCTGATTCACGTTGTTGTATGGCAGAAGCCAATATAATATTGTAAAGCAGTTATCCTCCAATTAAAAAAAAAGATCAATATGGTTTTAGTCACAAGCTAGAAGTGACAATGAAATATCTAAGGAGAAAGGTATAGTGCGTGGTCTGAAGTTTTCCAAGAGCAAGGGAAGTGAATTAGTAGACAGAAACAGCATAGTTGCAGATACTTCCAGCCTTCTTGGAGTCTTATCATAGTCCTCCCCTAACTCTGTTGTCCCAGGTTATTTACACCGAACGATATGAAGTTCAACGGGGCCGAGACTCCTCCTTCATTAACCTGATCCGCTGCTCACGTTTCGAGAGCATGGACACAGCCCAAACTATGTCTGAAGACCAAGTACCGTACATAACATCTTCCACATCTCAGAGAAACCCAAACTATGAGGAGGTGGAGAAAGTTTGGCTTTCTGATGATCCTTCCAGGAGCATGACGATCACACTCCCTGAGGCTTCTGACACTCAGGTCAGGGCTACAAAACTGCCTTACTCGACTTCAACTATTCTACCCAGCGTCCACACCATCATCTTGGACTTCTCCATGGTACATCTTGTGGACGCACAGGCTTTGGTCGTATTAAGACAGGTAAGTACTGAGGAGGTGTTCACAAGAGCTCTGATCCCTGACTGAATCCTGTTAGTCACTGATCAGCTGCTCTGTGACTCCTAGGCCACTAGAAACGTGCATACCAAAGACAGTTTAAGGTCAACCAGAATAAAAAGAAAATGAAGCAACTCTGATTTACTAAACAAGGGTTGGTTCCCTAAGCATGGCATGTTGTTCCTCAAGGACTAAAAATCAGAAAATTCTTAACTCCATTGAAAGAATGATCTGTGTCACGCCCAGCAACTCACATCCTGGGAGTTAGCTACAAAAAATTTCAAGGAATAGGTTCATATGCTACAGAAAAATGTTCACACAGAATTCTCTACTATTCAGCTGCTCTAAAAGGCACTCAGGAGGTTTGAGGAAGTTGTGATGAAGTGACACATCAAGGGTGAGGTTGCCCAGTCCAGTACCCCAGTCCAGACCCATAAGTATCTTCCCCAGTTCCCTCTTCATTGCCTCTTTGGGTGAAAAAGGCAGGAAAGATTTTTCCTTCAAAAGCAGTGTTCCCTGAGCCCTGATTTCTCTCCCACCTTCTAGTTTCTCAGACAGTTTTCATTTCTCTCCTTCTTGTACAAATATGGACAGTCCAGGTGCACAACCAACCATACTGTTTTTATTGTTTAATGTCTCATAAGCACAAAATGGGCTTTCCTGGTGGCTCAGATG
This sequence comes from Dama dama, assembly GCF_033118175.1. NCBI lineage: Eukaryota > Metazoa > Chordata > Mammalia > Artiodactyla > Cervidae > Dama > Dama dama. Next base: position 12,471,652 of record NC_083687.1, on the reverse strand, counting down.
GTAAAGAATCCGCCTGCAATGCAGGAGACCTGGGTTTGATCCCTGGGTTGGGAAGATCCCCTGGAGGAGGGCATGGCAACCCACTCTAGTGTTCTTGCCTGGAGAATCTCCATGGATGGAGGAGCCTGGCGGGCTACAGTCCGTGGGGTCGCAAAGAGTTGGACACCACTGAACAACTAAGCACAGCACACAGCAAGCACAAAATAGTGCTTGTGGGAAGCTGCTAACGGGAACCTGCCGATAAAGCACGGGGGCTCAGCTCGGCGCTCTGTGATGGCCCAGAGGGGTGGGATGCAGGGAGAGTAGAAGGGAGGTCCAGGAGAGGGGGGATGTATTATACTTATAGCTGATTCACTTCATTATACAGCAGAAACTAACGCAACATCGTAAAGCAATCATATTCCAATTTTAAAATCGCATAAGTATCTTTTTCTCAGGCAGCTTCTCTCTTTTCATTCTCTCTCGCTATTGCTTCTGCTGGCTCAGTTTCACATATCCTGAACCCACTCGCTTCCCGGCTCTGACTGCACCCACTTTTTTTTTTTTTCTTTGAGAGCTGCTCCTTCAGCTGATTTTCCTTCTTTGATGCTCAAATTCTATGTAACAAAATATTTATAAATATTTTATCCTATTTCTTATTCCCAAGCAAATATGATTCTGTTTTAAGTGAATCCAGCTCCTCTTCGGTCTAAGGCAATAGGAAGCTTGTCATAGCAGAAAGTGGTCTCTGGATGTGTGCTCTGTCCTGGCTTGACTGCCACCCCCTGTCCATTGGACCCAAGGTAACTTAGGGTCTTGGTTTCCTCATCTAAGAAATGAGAGGCTGAGAAGAGATTTACATTAAGGGTTTTCCCATCCATGAGACCCTCTCCCCTCCAACCCCCCCCCCAACTCCATTTGTAGACTCAGATATACTTGATTATATTTTATCTTTGGAACTTCCCCATTTTAGGTTGTAGTACTGGGCTGTGTTCTCTTCTCCCGGTCTTACACTGTAGATGCAACTTTAGATTTCATTGACCTTCCGTTATTGAATGCCTCTTACATGCCAGACTGAGTTGAGCACATTTATATACACTCTTTCATTTAGTTCTCACAACAGCCCTGGGAGACAAGCCACATTTCCCCCTAGGAGTCCTGGGCTCACAGCCAGGAAGGGACCTGTCCAGCACTGGAACTTAAAGCCTCTGACTTTATGTCACTCTTCCCCCTGTTCTGTAGCTGTGCCGTCTTCTCCTCCCTCTCTCTCTTTTTTCGTTTTTGTGGAGGCACCATGTGTTCTGGTCCTTAGCATGACCCTCCCACACCTGGCCTACGCTGATGACTCTCTGCCCCAGATCATGTCTGGGACCTTGACTTTGCAGCTGTCAGAGGCTCACAGCACACTCTTGCACTTTAAAAATCACAAGTTACTCCCCAGGGGTCTGACTCCGTGTTTGTTTCCAGCTTGGTTTGTAGCTTCTTCGGTCAGGGCATTGGAGAGGAGTGATTTCTTTGATCACATCACCAAGGCCCAGCAGTTCTTTGTCCTCCCTGACATGGTGCTGTTTGTTTTGCTCTATACTGCTTTGTTGGAGGAAATGATTGCTTTGTTTACTTCATAATTGATAACTTACACTCACTAAGAAAAATTCCAGTGGTTGATCTTATTAGAGATAATTACTCCATTTAAGCTTCTTGTTTTAAAAAAATTTTATATATTTATTTTTGGCTGCACTGAGTCTTCATTGCTGAGCTTAGGCTTTCTTCAGTTGTGGTGAGCAGGGGCTACTCTTTATTGAGGTGCAAGGGCCTCAACAAGTGCAAAGAACTTTCAGTGCTGGAACTTAAAAACCATTGCAGTGGCTTTTCTCATTGCAGAGCATGGGCTCTAGGCACATGGGCTGCAGTAGTTGCGGCTCACAGGCTCCGGAGCTGGGGCTCAGTAGCTGTGGCACATGGGCTTAGTTGCCCCACAGCACGTAGGATCTTTCTGAACCAGGGATCAAACCCATGTCCCCTGCATTGCAAGGCAGATTCTTAATCACTGGATCACCAGGGAATTCATCAGCTACATTCATGAGATTTGAGTCTCCCACTGCTTGTCATTTAGAGTATGTCTACGGTGGCTCTTTACCAAATCACTTTGTGATTTACCATTTGATCAAGAATGACTTTCTTATTTCTTCCTGGTAGTGAAAGAAGTAGAGTCTGTCTATTTTGTTTCTTTTGACACTTCAACTAAGGGCCCAGGGTTAGAACCTGTTGAGTGTTAGAGTATTAAGGTTAGTGGTGACTTGTTTTGAGTTGAACATTAAGATTTATAGTCCCAGAGCATATGTATGTATGTATGTATGTGTGTGTTTGTGTGTGTGCGTGGGCTGAAATGTATACTTGAGGTCAGTATTTGATGTTTATTAATCTGAAGTTAAATATCTGATGTTTTACTAAATTCAAATACAGGTTTGTAGAGCAGTTCTGAATATGACCCTTAGGGTCCCTGAATACCGTTCCCAACTGTATCACCTGACCATCTCTGGGCCACAGCTTGCCACCTCTGTCCAGTGAGCTCCGGAGAGAAGGGAGTCACGTGCAAACACTAAGCAATGACACCAAGTTGTGGTTGTTTGTGAGGACTGTCCAGTGGTCCCTGTCACGCCTGTGCCCACGTCTAGCCTAGCACCATCTTCACTTGAACACTGTCTCTTTATGTGAACTGTTTCCCCACTTCAGATCACGGACAACCCTCCCTCTCACTCCCCACCCGACACGTGACCATCTGATTCTCTTCTGTATTCCTGGCACTTTGGCCATTTCCTGGCCCATAGCAGTTTGCTCATCAGATGTTTACAGAGCTGAATGGGTGTGAGGTACAGATAGCCCAGACAAGTGAATGACCAAAGAGATTTGAAATTTCAGCTAATTAAAAGGCCCTTTCCTCTACCGAGTGTGAAGATCTCTATCACTGGTTTACTCTCTCCCCGCAGATGTTCAGTGCTTTCCAAAACGCCAACATCTTGGTGCTCATTGCAGGGTGTCACTGTGAGTATCCTTCCTCCTGTGAAGAGGGCTGCGTTTTGAATCCTGGATCCTCTCCTCCCCAGGTGTCTGACCCTGTGTGTGTTCCTGGTTTGGTTTGTAGCTTTTGTGGTCAGGTCACTCGAGGAGAATGATTTCTTCGACACTGGCGTCACTAAGGCCCAGCTGTTCCTCACCCTCCACGACGCTGTGCTGTTTGCTTTGTCGAGGAAGTTGCCGGAGTCCTCCGAGTTAAGTGTGGACGAATCAGAGACCGTCATACAGGAAACCTTCTCAGAGACAGACAAGGTTGGATGATGTGAGGCAACGGGGGTGGGGGGGAGGTAGGGGGGGACATCTAATCAGAGAGAGATGAGCAATGTGCAGGGAAGGTTTTTGAGTGTGCCTGTCCCAGAATGTGAGATGCTGAAGGGTTCCCTTACCAGTTGGTAAAGAGCCGTCAATCTGGGTCCCCAGGTTCTCACACTGCCATGACATCTGCATGTCATTCAGGATCCTTTCCCAGTCGAAGAAGGGTTACCCCACTCAGAAGAGGCCTCGAGAATCCTTTCACGGCAAGCTTGGTTACGGTATGCCAGTGCCATACCGATTAATACCTATTTTAAATATCTCCCTATCCTTGGGATGAATAATAAAACTGACAAGCTAGCAGACGTAAAGATCTGGCAGTCTAACTTTATGACTAGAGCAAAAGGTAGGGATTATGGACAGAGACAAAGCTAAAGAAGACAGCAAGGGTCCAGGTCACGAAGGGCCTTAAACACCGTGCCGGGGATTATACTAAGTCCCCTACATACAAATGAGCTCTGCTTCAAGAGTGCGTTCATAAGTCCAACACAGCTAGCCTCGGTACCCAAGTAACACAAGTGGCTGTATAGTACTGTACTGCAATAGGTTTAAATACTTTTCACACAAATAACACATAGAAACAAATGCAAAAAGTAAGCCTTCTAAGTCTTACAATACAGTACCTTGAAAAGTACAGTAGTACTCCAGGGGCTGACATCAAGTGAACAGGTAAGAAGAGTTACTGACTGGAGGCGGGGCGGGGAGCGGGGGAAGAGGTGGGAGATGGTAGAACTGAAGGATCGTCAGCAATAGGAGATGGAGGGCAAGTTGCAGTGTCACTCACGCCTGACACTGATGGCAGAGGTTCTGGTTCCTTGCTGGAACCAGATGCACATTCACATCTTTGAAAGCTCACAACTTGAAGGTTTGTATGTAGGGGACATATTATACATTAGGGGGTTGAAAAGACAAGTAAAATCAAGAAGACAAGACATTCGGGAATGCTGACAAGACCACTGTGGTTTAAATGGATGATCATGAAATCTAGGCTGGCTTAGAAAAACTAGAGGAGTTGGAAGTTATGGATTAATGGAGCCCGAAGCATAGTAAGTAACTGGGAAACTGGAAGGTGCCAAGAAGATGAAAAGCAAATTTAGGCCAGAAATATTTTCTACTTTGCCAGGAACCCATGCTTTCTGGTACCATTAAGTCCTACTATATTCTGAAATTCCTTGACTGTTCAAAAATTAAATACACTTGGGAAATTTTAACCCATCTAACTGTGTGTATTTCAGAAAGAAGAATCAAGACATAAAACAAGCAGAAGTCTTACAGAAGCCCCCAGAAGTAAAATTCCAGCCTTCTCCTTACTCCCAGACTCAGAGATGGAAGAGGAATCAGACTTGGATCTGTATTCCACAGTACAGATGTCTAAAGACCCTGGGCTGGATCTGGACCTAGACCTGGATCATGAGGTGGAGCCTGAGTCAGAGCTAGAGCCTGAATCTGAGCTTGATCAAGAGACAGAGCTCGAGCCTGAGCCAGAGGCCAGTCCCAGGCCGAGTAGGCAGAAGTACTGGTCTCTGTTTAGGGCTATAATTCCCAGATCCCCAACGCAGACTCAGGCTAGGAAACAGTCAGTAGAGAGGAGGCATCAAAATGTGAAACCATACACATCCAAGGCTGGCACCAGTGAGGATACCTTGGAGATGAGCTAGGAGTAAGGCATCACATTTCCTTGGCAAATCCTCCCCACCCAAACAGGGCCACTTGGTCCGGAGATGCAGGCTAGTTACAAACTAGCAGCACTCGCTTGGCGACTCCTCCACCTGCTGGCCTCCTTCCTTGCTCAGCACTAGGATCGCACTCCCAGATCACAATGCTAACCAACCAAGACTTATCTCTGAATTCCTTATCCAGGCTCACTTCATCTTTTTTTTTTTTTTTTTTTTCAGTTTTAAAAATTAAAGCTTTATTTAAAACATTTGAATCCATTGTGGTTTTTACACAATGTGTTATTTTATTTTGTTTTTTAATTTTATTAGAATATAGTTGCTTTACAATGGTGTGTTCGTTTCTGCTGTACAATGAAGTGAACTGGTTATACATATACATGTATCCTACATGTAAGACCTTTTTTTAGATTTTCTTCTCGTTTGGTTCACCACAGACCCTTGAGTTGAGTTCCATGTGCTAAACAGCAGGTTCTCATTAGTTATCTGTTTTATACTGTTTTATATATCTGTTTTATAGTGGTATATGTATGTCAATCCCATCTCCCAATTTGTCCCACTCCTCCTCCCCCCCTCCATCAGTAACCATGTTTGTTGTCTACATTTGCAACTCTATTTCCACTTTGCCAATAAATGCATCTGTACCATTTTTCTAGATTCCACATATAAGAGATACACAATATTTGTTGTTTTTCTTACTTCACTCTATATGACAATGCACGTTTTTTACACTTCTGTTCAACTATGTGAGATATATCTGCAGTTCTGGTAGAATATTTGAGATACAGATGGTTAGCCTTTATAGAAATTATACATCCTTTCATTGATGGTGAGGGTAATATAAGGATGGTTCTTTAAATGAAAATTAAATATTACTGAGAAAAAAAATGCTGTTAAAATGAGTATTCTCATATTTACTGCAGGAATGAAGTGGAAGACTTCATAAACTGTCATTTTTGTTGTTCTCTATAATAGAAGACTATTTGTTGGAAGTTAACCAAAGCATCCTATTATCCCACTGTGTAGCAGATTAATGGAGTTTAAAATAAACTTCCTTGTATTATACAAGAAAATGGAGGGCTACATACTGCTTGCTATGTAAATAGAGGTTTAATTAACATTTAAGGTTTTGCACCTTCAGACGTTGCAAGTGTTAATTAAATCTGTATTTACATGGCATGAAATGTAGATTATGTGCTTTTCTTGTAAGAGTCAACAAAATTTGTTCGAAGTACAACTATTCCAAAGTGTAGTCAAAGTTTTGTGAAGAATAATCTCTCTTTTTTTTTCATTTATTTTTATTGGTTGGAGGCTAATTACTTTACAATATTGTAGTGTTTTTTGTCATACATTGACATGAATCAGCCATGGATTTACATGGGCTCACTTCATCTTACCTTCACCAGATGTTCTACCGAAGGACTTCCTTCTTCATACCCCTCACCCTTGTGATTTTTTTCAGACCACCTCTAACTTATTCCCCTCATCTCTGTTCCCCTTCCTCCAAAGAGATGAGGCTCAAATAAAATACATAATTCTAGTTATATCTGGACCCTTCCTGCATCTTCTCCCTTCTCTGAATTCTGTATGCAGAAGAAAATGTCAGGTGAAAGAAATTCCAGAAGTAGGTAGACATGGTGGGGAAGAAAGGAGCAATAAAAAGAAAAACTGCACAGAATCTGTACTTTATATGTAGGTTATCTCCACTGTGGCTTCCCTGGTGGCTCAGGTGTGAAAGAATCCGCCTGCAATGCAGGAGACTCAGGTTCTAATCCCTGGTTTGGGGACTGTTAAGCTGAAAGCAGTTTTGCCATCACTCCAAGGTCAGGATCTGATCTTGACAGTTTTAGAAGGCCAATACACTGGACCACCTGATGTGAATGTTAGCTCTATACAGCTCCCCATGGTCTTCAGATTATCTTCACCATTACTTCTTCCATACAATTTTTTAAGATACAGGCAACCTAGAATCTATACTGTCAGTGGGCCAAATTTAGTTAAAATCTGTGACAGACACAAACTCCTTAGGAATGGAGAAAGTCAATCAAGTCACTAGTTCGGTCCAAATTCATTAAAAAAAATTTCCCCTCCTCCATTAAAAAAAGTCTACTATTAAGGTACAACCTGAAGAGAAATATATCTCCTGGGCAAAGGCATATGGAATACTGAATTTTATTTCCCACTCAGTAAACGAGATTCCTCTTGCTTAAATAATCAACTTCTCTCACCTGTTGGATGAAAGAAATACTTGTTAAAGTGTGTCTCTTTTCACAGAGCTAGCAGGTGCATTTACTCATTCTGCAGACATTTACTAAGCATCTGCCACAGCACCCCAAACTGTGGGGTAAGTAAGAGAGTATATCCCTCCCTACTTGAAACAGGTATAAGGTGAGACATAAGTTTTGTAACTAGCCCAAGGTCATATACAATCAGAGACAGCCTTAAAAGAGGTGGGAGCTGAAATCACAAGCTTCATTTGTTCCTGTTTACTCAGCACATTTACTGAACTCCTACTATGTGCCAACCATCATCCCAAGTGCTGAAGACACAAAACAAGCAGGATAGATAACAAAAATAATTATAAATTGTGATAAGTACCTTGAAACCCAGAATACCAGAAACCCAGAGGGCATAGCATCAGGAGGACCTGCACCTATCTTGGGTGTCAAAGAAGCTCTTCCTATGGTGATGGCATGTGGCCATGCGTCTGATGGACAAGAAAGAGACATAAGGCAGGGCCCAATGACTGCCAGGAAGGCAGAGCCAGACGGGTGCCCGAGAGTGGTGATGGTGGGTTACGTACAGAAGCTGGGCACTCAGGGACACCCACAGTTGGAGCCTAAGGGTGATTACCATGGCCAAGGGTTCAACCAGAAGCTGGGTCAGACCAGGAATGAACTGTCAGGAGCACTGAACGGTGGCAGGAACAGGCACAGAAATGTTTCAAAACCAAGAAAACATTTCACATTTAAAACAGGAGTTACTAGGAAGTGCATGCAGAGCCCAGTTTCTGTGAATGGCTGCCCTCTCATTCCAGCTCCCTTTCAGGCCCACACTTGCATCAGAGGAAGGTCTTTTAACACAGAAGCAATGGCTTTGGACACTCTGGTAGAGTTTAGACTTCGGTCCTTTCTGTTATAACTGCAACACGGCTAAAAATTGACTTTCATGCATGTCCTCAGATAGACCAACCCGATGCTTGGGCTACAGTCTGTCTTTAAAGAACATTCTCTATAAACCCATAACATCCATCCCCACCCAAAATAAGAATAAAAAATGGTCAACTGATTGTAAATAGTTCAGCATTAAAGAATAAAGTGAGCAACAATTCAAAGGCTGAGTCTTCTTCCAAAATGCAGGTCACCTGAAATTCTGACATTTCAAACTTTACAAAATGCCATGGTTTGGATTGGTTGGCTCACTTTTCATTGCATGGTCATCATTGCAGATTTTATATCTCTCATGGGAAATTGGAGAAAAATTCTAAAGCCAAAAAAACTAGTATAGGCCGGATCTGAAAGTATAACTATTTTCGCACAAATCCCTGATGGCTCAGTTGCTAAAGAATCTGCCTGCAATGCAGGAGACCCCAATTCGATTCCTGGGTTGGGGAGATTGGCTAGAGAAGGGATAGGCTACCCACTCCAGTATTCATGGGTTTCTCTGGTGGCTCAGCTGGTAAAGAATCTGCCTGCAATGCGGGAGACTTGGGTTTGATCCCTGGGTTGGGAAGATTCCATGGAGATGGGAAAGGCTACCCACACCAGTATTCTGGCCTGGAGAATTCCATAGACTGTATAGTCCATGGGGTCGCAAAGAGTTGGACACGACTGAGCGACTTTTTCACTTTCACTGGAAAAAAAAGACCTCAAAGTGGCTATGTGCTACAGTAAATGGATTACAGGGGTAGGATTTATATTAATACATATTAAAAAAACTAAGTGAAATCAATAGAACTGTAGAAAAGTAGGTTTGGAAAAAAATATTGGTCAAAATAGGTGGCCCTAGGTAGCTGTCTCTAGATCCTTTAAACATCACAAAGCCCAATGGATTGTAACTTGATCTTACCCATATCTTATTTAGATGATATTTAGATGAGACTTTGCACTTAGACCTTTTGAGTTGCTGCTATGTGAGAAGGTCATGAAGTTTGGGGAGCCAGAGATGGAATGCTATGGTCTAAATGTGTTGTCCCAAATTCATATGCTGAAATCCTAATCCCCAAGATAATGGTATTAGGAGATGGGGCCTTTGGGGGGTAATTAGGTCACCCTTATAATTATTAATGGGATTACTGGCCTTATAAAAGAGGCCTCAGAGAGATCCCTCCTCCCACTATATGAAAACACAGCAAGGACTATCTATGAGCTAGATAGTGGGTTCCCACCAGACATCTAACCTGCCAGCACTTTGATCTTGGACTTCCCAGTCTCCAAAACTGTGAGAAATAAATTTCTGTTATTTATAAGCCACTCATTCTATTGTATTTTGTTATAGCAGCCCAAATGGACTAACATGCCCAAGGACTTAACTATACTGCATCTAGATTCAGTGCTCATTTATCACTAGAAATACAGGAAGCAATGGCAAAATCCATAATCCATGATGGCATAATAATCTTGAGATCATAGAATCTCAGTGCTAAAAAAGGACCATGAGGGTCATCTAGACTAATTTTACCCATCCAGGCTCCTACAATTAAATTTAATTAAACACATACTTATTGGAAGACTCACTGTATCCCAAATACTCCATGTTTCCATAATCTATTACTACATAACAATGGACCCAAAATTTAGTGGCTTAAGCAATAGTCATATATTTGCTTACAATCCTGCAATCTGGGCTGGGTTAACTTGGACCCATTCATGAGGCTGTAGTCATCTAGAGATCCGCCTGGAGCTAGAAATTGAAGATGGCTTTGTTCACAAGTCCTAGCGTCTCTGCTGAGATGCCGGGAAGAGCTGGAGACTGGCCAGGCAGTGATCTTTCTCTCTGCAAGATTTCTCCAGAAGGGTACCTGAACTTCACACCGTGGCTCGAGGCAGCGTGTCATCCGCCACATTCTGCTAATCAAAGTAAAGTGACAAGCCCAGCCTTAATTCAGTGTGAAGCCAAATCCACTCTATTAATTTTTTAAAAAGTCTTTATTACAATATCACTTCTGTTTTATGTTTTGGTTTTTTGGCTGAAAAGGCATGTGGGATCCTAGCTCCCCAACCAGGGATCAAATCCACACCTCCTTCATTGGAAGGCAAAGTCTTAACCACTGGACTGCCAGGGAAGTCCCATATACTCCACTTCTTGTAGGGGAAATAATTTATGGCCATTTTTAATCCACCGCACTATGAGAAGCATGAGGATAAAAGAATAAATAAAATATGATGTCTCCCCTCAAGAAGCTCCTAAGCTTACAAACAAGCCATATGGGGAGGGAGTGTCATGTCTCCTAAATGAAAAGATGATGATAATGAGAAGTATGGAAATACAGATGACAGGAAGGGTTAGAAAGAAAATGAGAGAAAACCGCTGAGAAGAAATGACACCTGAGCCGGGCTCAATTGAGACTAAGTGGGATAAACCCGAGGTTCTCAATGGACCAAGGATGAGCAGGGGCACCACATCTACTGTGGAGCTAGTGTCCGCTTGGGGTGGGAACCAAGAAAAATCTTGAGTTTTGTTCTGGGAAACAGTTTGATCACTTCAGGTATGACTTGTATGCATTGTTAGGTGAGACTAGAGCATCATTTGTATAGGACTAAATTATTCCCCCAAATTGGGACAAAGTCTTTCTAAAAACTCTCTGAATACTGCTCTGAATATTGGACTTAACAAAGCCAAAGGAACCTCATGCTTGAATTAATTTTGCCTTATCTTAAAAATCTGCTGATGGAGACATTTTTGAGCTTGTGATATAGTTTTGAAGTGAAAGTGAAAGTCACTCAGTTGTGTCTGACTTTTTGCGAAATATAGCTTTTTGTGGTTTTTTTTTTTGGCCGCATCACACAACATGCAGGATCCTAATTCCCAGTCAGGTAATGAACCCCGGCCCCAGTGATGGAAACGTGGAATCCTAACCACTGGGCCTCCAGGGAAGTCCTCAAAATACAGTTTTTCATTGTAAGAATAATACTCTTTAATGAAAATCTATAAAATACAGAAAAGCAGGGAGTGGAGGGGAAGAATTTTTGAACTGTGCTTTTGAACTGTGGTGTTGGAGAAGACTCTTGAGAGTCCCTTGGACTGCAAGGAGATCCAACCAGTCCATCCTGAAGGAAATCAGTCCTGAATATTCATTGGAACGACTGATGCTGAAGCTGAAGCTCCAATACTTTGGCCAGCTGATGCGAAGAACTGACTCATTGGAAAAGACCCTGATGCGGGGAAAGACTGAAGGCGGTAGGAGAAAGGGACGACAGAGGATGAGGTGGTTGGATGGCATCACTGACTCGATGGACATGAGTTTGAGTAAACTCTGGGAGTTGGCGATAGACAGGAAGGCTTGGCATGCTGCAGTCTGTGGGGTCTCAGAGTCAGACACAACTGAGCGACTGAACTGAACTGAACTGAGAGGGGAAGATCTGTACTTTCATTCCCTAGAGATAAATCCTGTGAACATTCTGGAGTGTTTCTTTTGCTTTACTAGAAAGCATGGAGTTGTCATATAATAAAGGGATTCTTCCCTCCCAAAGTTATAGAACTCTAAAACTTTACCAAATTCGCAGATGCTCTGATTAAATCTAAAATACTCTCATCCCAGCATTAATTTCTTGTTCTCAAGGACTAAGATAAACAACCTGGAACTCTGCTGGATGCTCCCACCTGGCCTCAGTCCTCTAGGCAGCTCCAGGCCCACAAGTTTGTTTCCAGTATCCTTTCTTCAATATCATAAATTTAAGGAAACACTACGGAGTTGACAGAAATCTGGTTTACTGAACAGTAACTTTTATGAAAGCGACTAGGAGACTGAATATAAACTACAGCAATACTTAAATGCACTATGCCCTTGTGCCAGAAATTAGCAATTTTTTTTTCTAAAAGGAAAGCAGTCTTTATTTTGGGGGGCTTCCAAAGCTTGATTTATAGTAACTACAAACATTGCTACTTTTGAAAGTTTATAGAAAAATTCTTAGAAAATTTCAAACATTAGTCACACTGTTGTAATATTCATCCAATGTTAATAATTTGTTCTTCAGTAAGACGGAAATTCTTCATAGCAAATGCCCCAAAGCAGGCATTAAAAACTTGCATGCATGCGTGCTAAATCGCTTCAGTTGTGTCCAACTCCTTGTGACCCTATGGACTGCATAGCCCACCAGGTTCCTCTGTCCATGGGATTCCCCAGGCAAGAATACTGGAGGAGGTTGCCATGCCCTCCTCCAGAGGATCTTCCTGACCCAGGGATTGATCCCAGGTCTCTTGAGTCTCCTGCATTGGCAGGCAGGTTCTTTACTACTAGTGCCACCTGGGAAGCCTTTTTTTTTTTTCATTTATTTTTATTAGTTGGAAGCTAATTACTTTACAGTATTGTAGTGGTTTTTCTCATACATTGACATGAATCAGCCCTGGATTTACATGTGTTCCCCATCCCGATCCCCCCTCCCGCCTCCCTCCCCATCCAATTCCTCTGGATCTTCCCAGTGCACCAGCCCTGAGCACTTGTCTCATGCATTCAACCTGGGCTGATGAACTCTTTCACCCTTGATAGTATACTTGTTTCAATGCTATTCTCTCAGAACATCCCACCCTTGCCTTCTCCCACAGAGTCCCAAAGTCTGTTCTGTACATCTGTGTCTCTTTTTCTGTTTTGCATATAGGGTTATCATTACCATCTTTTTAAATTCCATATATATGCGTTAGTATACTGTATTGGTCTTTATCTTTCTGGCTTACTTCACTGTGTGTAATGGGCTCCAGTTTCATCCATCTCATTAGAACTGATTCAAATGAATTCTTTTTAATGGCTGAGTAATATTCCATTGTGTATATGTACCATAGCTTCCTTATCCATTAGTCTGCTGATGGGCATCTAGGTGGCTTCCATGTCGAGGCAATTATATACAGTTCTGTGATGAACATTGGGGTGCACGTGTCTCTTTCAGATCTAGTTTCCTCGGTGTGTATGCCCAGGAGTAGGATTGCTGGGTTATATGGCAGTTCTATTTCCAGTTTTTTAAGGAATCTCCACAGTGTTCTCCATAGTGGCTGTACTAGTTTGCATTCCCACCAACAGTGTAAGAGGGTTCCCTTTTCTTTACACCCTCTCTGGGAAGCCTGTTAAAAACTGACTGTTAACTAATCAGCTAAATATTTGTGAAGCCTTCCTGAACACCTGTAGCTCTATCCTCTGTCGTCTCCATAGGCACCACGTTTATCTAAGTAACAGCCAATCATGTCCGACAGGTACTAACACTAAGCTCACTTACTGTACAAAAGAAGCCTAACACAAGTGTGTGCTTGCGTAGCTGTACTGTTCAATGCTCATGAAAGTAGATCTAAGTAATGCCCTTTGGGGATGAGAGTTTACTTGGCCTTGACTGTTTCTCATTCTAGCCAGCGAACTTTTTGTTCATAATAACACTTTAAAAAAAACCCTGTAGGGGACTTTCCTGGTGGTCCACTGACTAAGATTGAATCTCTAATACAGAGCACCTGTGGTCAGGAAACTAGATCCCAACTAAAGATCCTGCATGCCACAACGAAGACTGAAGGTCCCACATGCTGCAACTAAGACCTGGCCCAGCCAAATAAGCATAAATATAAATAAATACATAAATAAAAACCCTGTAACACTGAGGGTAAGTAAAGGGAGCCCATCAGTTGCACAATTTGTGGTGTACCTGCAGAGGACTGCACGGCAGATCCATTGCAGCCTTAAAGAAAATGTCCTATTTGCTGCTATAGTAAGCAACGGTTCAAAAACCATGCAAGAACTAGCATCTTCATCAAAAGTCCTGTTACAGTGAATCGTGTAAGGGTTGTGAGCATTAAAACTAAAGTGGGGATTCCACTGTTCAATTCAAGCAGGCGGGGATCTGTTGTCACAATGGAGCTTCACAGAGAAGAGAACTCTTCATAGAGCCCCTGAGCACAAATGGGCCTTCGGGTTTCTCTTCAAGAACAGCTTCTGCTTCGAAATGGTCCATCACTCACTAGTGACAGGGACTGCCTGTAATCTGAAGCAAATCAGGCATGAGAGCAGTGTAAATAATCAGCCTGTTTACTGATGTAATCAACTCTGTTTATCCCAAGCTCCCTGACTGCAAACATGGGCATGGCTGTCTCCAGATACTAATACCTGATGTTGCCTGTTCCTACGTGTCTGTAAACACTGGGTGGTTGTATCCTCTTCTGAGTCACAATTAGCTTGTGAAATTGCAGAATCGTTCTGATTTATTTCAGTCATTCCAGGAGCTGACTTTGGGTCCCATTTATATAACAAATTAACCTAACCTGTGAAAGGTCTTAAAATGCATGTATTTGTGCATTGGGAAGGGGATCAACCTTTATCAATACTAAGCTGCCTTGTCTCTCTAGGCTTATCCTCTTGATCTTCTGCAGAAGCCAAGGATGGTGCAAATGTATCAAAAAATGCTGAATGTGGGCTCACAGGAATATGCTGGGTTTTTTATATCAAAATTAATTAATTTGTTTATTTGGCTGTACTGGGTCTCAGCTGCAGCATGTGGAATCTAGTTCCCCAAACAGGGATCTAACCTGGACCCCCTGCATTGGGAATCCAGAGTCTTAGTCACTGGACCACCAGGGAAGTTCCAGGAAATGTGTTGTTTACTCAAAGTCCATTTGGGGGTTAAACCTGAGCCTGCAGGAAAAGGACTTTCTCAAGCATTAATCTAGAAAGGTGTGTCTTTCTTGTATTAGAAAAGAGGAGATTTGACTGTTAGTTAGTCCTCATGGGAAAACCCCAGTCCACAGTATCCTGCAACTTCTGTCTCAGAGTGACTCCCTATAGTGCTGCTGGAAATGATGTTCGTATCATGTACAGAGCTTATGCCATTCTGCCCCTCTCTCTTTTCAAGTCCACTTTGAGTACCACCAAACCTTTTTAATTTGTTTCTTTTTGCCATGAGAATTGCGGGATCTTAGTTCCCCAACCAAGGACTGACCCCAGGCTGTGGCCATGAGAGCACTGAGTCCTAACCACTGGGCACCAGGAAATTCCCTCCACCAAGCTTTCTGCAGAACATATCCTGTGGAGCATGGCAGTAGCAGAAATCTCCTCTTGCAAGTCTTGCTCCTGGCGTGACACATGAATTATTATCTATTTCAATGCTTATTTCAACACCCTGAGGAGTTTCAGTGGCACAGTTTTGGTTTCTCCATGAAGAATTTGAAGGGCTTAATCCCTATTGTAAGGCAACATTTCCTCTTCAGGGACTGCTCTGTGGCTGGGAAGTGTCTCCTATACTGATATTTTTCTCTTTGACAGACAAGCATCTGTTGGAGCTCAGGCCCACATTTTCACTACAGGTTCCTCTCGTGGCTGAAGAGATTCTGACACCTGGATTGGAAGTTATTCCACATTTCCCCCACGTTACCCACTGATTATAACCACTGCTATTGTGACCAATAGCAGGCAGGGCTTTGGAGCAGCGGGAACCTTGAAGGAAGTATGCTGTTCTTGTGGCCACAGATACGCATGGTGCCCTTAACCTGCTATACTCACTGAAACTCACCCCACTGGTGTTCCTTCTTCCATAGAACCCGACTCTGAAACAGTCTGATTAACAGTACATGGGAGGGACTTGCCTGGTGGTCCAGTGGCTAAGACTCCGGCCTCTCGATGCAGGGAGCCTGGGTTCGATCCCTGATCACGGAAATAGACCCCCACATGCCGGAACTAAGAGTTCAAGTGCCAGAATTAAGATCAAAGATCCCAAATGCCACAACGAAGACCCAGTGGGACCAAATAAAACATCAAAAAAATAAAGACAGGGCAACTCAGATGGTCCCCACGCTTCCACTCTGCTATGATCCAGGGTGCGCCTCCTTGCCCAGGTAGCACTCATTTATTAACTCTATTGTGTGTCAGGTTCTGTTCTAAGCACTTTGCCAAAGTTAACACATTATTCTGCACAACCCCATGAGGCAGGGCTGTTATGCCCCTCATTTCCTAGATGAGGAAACCGTACAGGAGGTCCCCCTGCCCTGGACTCCAGCTGAAGCCTCAACTCTACCATCTTTGTACTGCTTAACATCTGCGGCAGTGAAGGTTCAGAATAAATCCAAATGAAGGAAGATGCCTGTTGGCTGAGTGCATGCAATGCTGCAGGTACTTGATGGGTAGTACCATATTTAATTGTCATTTCCTCCAATGCCTCTCCTTGAGAGCAACAGTTATTCTTTTTATCCAGGATAAGACTCTAAGACCAAGAGTTTGCCCAAAGTCATAGCTATTCAGTGTCAAAGCTGAAATTCAACCCCAAGTGAGCTGCCAAAGATGAGGCTTTTTTTGTTGTTGTTGCATCACTTGGCTTTTGAGATCTTAGTTCCCCCACCAGGGATCAAACACAGGCCTCTGACGTGAGGGCACTAAGTCCCAACCACTGAATCGCCGAGGAATTCCCAGGCTTTCTCTTTACACAGTGCTGCTTCCATTTGGGGAAAGGTGGCTCCTTGGTGCCTTTAAACTGAAAAATGCAAATCAGTACACTGAGTGCCTCTGTGTCTCTTCCTCTTCTCCCTGTCCCCACCCACCCCCACCCCCGCCCCACCGTACACACACCCAGACACCCATGGTTTTTACGTTCTTCCATGGTGGTATTGTTCAGTCACCAAGTCACGTCCAACTCTTTGAGACCCTGTGGACTGCAGCACACCAGGCCTCCCTGTCCCTCACAATTTCCCAGAGCTTGCTCAAACTCATGTCCATTGAATCGGTGATGCCATCCAACCATCTTGCCCTCTGTCACCCTCTTCTCCCACCCTCAATCTTTCCCAGCATCAGGGTCTTTTCCAGTGAGTCAGCTTTTCGAATCAGGTGGCCCAAGTATTGGAGCTTCAGCTTCAGTCCTTCTAATGAATATTCAGGCTTGATTTCCTTTAGGATTAATTGGTTTGATCTCCTTGCTATTCAAGGGACTCTCAAGAGTCTTCTCCAACACCACAGTTTGAAAACATCAACTCTTCGGCGCTCAGCTTTCTTTATGGTCCAATTCTCACATCCATACATGATTACTAGAGGGAATGGCAAACTGCTCCAGTACTCTTTCCGTGAGAAGCCCATGAACTATATCAAAAGATATTTTTTCCATAACATTTCTGAAGATAATTTACTGAGCACCTACTATGTATCTGACACTTTTCTTTTAGACCCTGGAGATACAGCAGTGAACAAAAGTCACTGTTATTCCAAGGAGCAGTGAGGCAATCAAAACAAACAAAAAGGCCTCTCCCTCCCCACAAAAATGCTCAGGTACACTGGCTGAGGGTGTATAACCCTCTCAAGGGTCCAAACGAAGGAATACGTTGAAATACTGCTGTTTGGATTGAGACAGTAAATAACTTTAATGACTGGATAACACATCTTTTTGCAAGTCAGATGGTTTCGAATTACCTGCTTTCAACAACATTGAATAAGGACCTCTTAGAATTGTCTGTAGATGGCCATGAATATAAATTTTGATGATTACCATGTGATTTTTGACACATTTGGAAGGAGATTTTTTAAATTATATTGCTGTGCCAAACCCTTTCTATTCCCATATATAAAAATTTTTATTTTATGTAGCAAGTTTTCTCACCCATTACCAAAAAAAATGAATAGAATGATGCAGACCTCATTAAGAAACATCACCTACCTTTGCACTGATGAATATTTGCAAACAAAATTTCATCTATCACAAAATGATCCTGTATGTTATTTTGATTCATCATGCAGTAATATTCATAATGATAGGTAAGAGAGTTTTTAGAGGACTATGATCTTAGGAAATGTCTTTGCAAACTAAATTACAATGTTAATGCACATTTATGTGGTGAGGGATGACAGGATGAGCAAGACTTTTTCTTAAAATTTATATGACTTTGCCAGGTCTTAGTTGTGGCACTTGAATCTGTTGCGGCATCCAGGATCTTTTTTTCTTTTTGGTGTGGCATTTAAACTTTTAGTTGCAGCATGCGGGATCTAGTTCCTTTACCAGGGATTGAACTCGGGGCCCTGCATTGGGAATGTGGTCTTAGCCACAGGACCACCAGAGAAGTACCAGTACAAGACTTTTAAACATAAAATTGTATTACCTGAGGATGAACTTCTGTGAGAGTAAAATGAAATAGAAATACAAGTTCAAGGAGAAAAGGAGGTAATGTAAAATTTCTTTTTTTTTTCTTTTTTTCCATTTATTTTTATTAGTTGGAGGCTAATTACTTTACAATATTGTAGTGTTTTTTGCCATACATTGACATGAATCAGCCATGGGTAAAATTTCTTATAATTAACACAATGATTTTATTTTTTTTTACATATAAAAGTGTATGACGATGGGCATCAAATTGCTATTGTATTTAAATTCCGCTGAATGGCGTTCAAAACTGTGATGTAACAC
Source organism: Dama dama (assembly GCF_033118175.1). Classification (NCBI taxonomy): domain Eukaryota; kingdom Metazoa; phylum Chordata; class Mammalia; order Artiodactyla; family Cervidae; genus Dama; species Dama dama. The sequence continues at coordinate 12,453,048 of NC_083687.1, read as the reverse complement.
TTTTAAACTGTCAATTTCCTTTCCAGTTTGTATGCCTCTTATGTAATTTTCTTGTCTAGTGACCCTGGCTAAAACCTTCAGCACATGACTGAATACCAGTGGCGAGAGTGGACATCCTTTTCTTGTTCCTCACCTTAGGGAGAAAGCTGTCAGTCTTTCATCATTAAATATGCTGATAGTTGTGGGTTTTTTCCTCAGCCTTTATCAGGTTGAGGAAGTCCTATTTCTAGTTTGTTGAGTGTGTTGCACAGGGATAATTTCAAAAAGTTATTTTAGTGAGGAAGGAGACAAAGTGCTTTTGTGTTTGGGCCTGTGCTGGGTCTTCGATGCTGTGCACGGGCTTACTCTAGTTGTGGGGAGCAGAGGCTCCTCTCCAGCTGCCGTGCGAGGGCTTCTCTTTGCAGGAGCTTCTCTCCGTTGTGGAGCATGGGCTCTAGGGCTCTCGGGGTCAGTAGCTGTGGCATGAGCTTAGTTTCTCTGAGGTATGTGGAATCTTCCTGGACCAGGGATCGAACCCGAGTCTCTTGCATTTGTAGGTGGATTCTTTACCACCGAGTCACCAGGGAAGTCCAAGGAAGTAAAATGTTGGAAAGCTCAAGTTCAAGTTCCTTAGAAGCTCCAAGCTCCCTGCTATACCCCCCAGCACCAAACACAGTGCCTGCATAAAGGGCCCGGTCAGCATTTGTGGAGCAAACTACCTCCCACCTTCCCCCTTGCACTTTATACTCCAGCAATGCTAAGCTGTTTATGGTTCTCCCACATACCATGTGGGGCTTCATCCCTCCCTTCTGTTCCCAGCTGACATCTATTCGATGCTCTCCAATGCTGCACAGGGTCATCTCATTCAGGAGATGTCTCTCTTCTTACCCCTCCTCAAATCCTGAACTGAGAGGGCCTCTTTTTTTGTGCTCCTGTGATACTTCATGCATCTACTTATATTCATAATGTGGTGTGTGGTGAACAGTAGGAATTTGAAAGCCTGGCTGCTCCGATTCAAAACTCTGCCTCTTACTATGGAGTGTGTGTGACTTTGGTTGTACCTCAGCTTCCTCATCTGTCAAACACAGAAGATAATAATAGTATTGACCGCATAGAGTTGTTTGAGGGATGAGGGACAACAGCATCATTACTATATAAGGATTAGCAGATATCTATACATGTATAAACAGCTCACTTGGCTGTACCCCTGAAACTAACACAACATTGTCAGTCAACTATATCCCCCCTGAAAATTTTTTTTTTTAAGAATTAACTATTAAGTCCTACTGGGCAAGGTCTATGTTTTCTTCTTCTCTGCTTCTTGAAGCCCTTAGTCTCATGCCTGGGCTGCAGCAGGTACTCGATAAATGCTTGTCCTGAGGGTGGGCCTAGTGGAAAGGATTTGAAAGAAGGAAAAGAAAAACAGATCAGATATTGCATAGCAGGTAGAAATCAGAACTCAAATGTCTAAACCATGTTGCCCATTTTTATGTGTTTCCTAAACTGTCTTTATTTTGGCCCTGAGATTGCCAAACTTCAGAAATTAAACCTGCAGTCAGAGCCTCCAAAAGGGCAGAGACCTCAAAGAACATACACAGGTCATACGAGCTGTTCTGTGCCTGCCTGCCAGTGAAGGTTAACAAATGTGTGTGGCAGATTTTAGTCAAAACTCGCTTCCTTTATATCCCAGGAATGAGGATGTGGGGCAGACAAATCCTCATCACTCAGACTTGTCTGGTAGAAGTTCATTACCAAGTATAAAGAACTTAGACTTGGACCCGATCAGCTTAGGTCAGTTTGTAACATCCTACTGCCTCCCCAGAGCACCTCCAGGGAGCAGAGAAGGGGCTCCACCTGCCTCCAGAACCGCCAGTCTCTGCAACCTCCTCATTGCTAGAGAACCCAAACCCCCAACCTTTATGCTGTGACCAGAGGAGCCATCTAAGAGGAGGCAAGAGTTTCCCACCCCACCAAGTCAAGGTTTTTATTCTTATATCTCCTCTACCTACTCCCCTCTTCAGTCCAGCACAATTTCCTTGTGAAGTTTAAGATTTTTGTTGTTGTTCTTGTTGTTGCACCACACAGCCTCTTAGTTACCCAAGCAGGGATCAAACCTTTGTTGCTTGCACTCACAGTGCAGTCTTAACCACTGGACTGCCAGGGAAGTCTCAAAAGTGAAAGTTGCTTAGTCCTGTCCAACTCTTTGCAACCCCAAGGGCTATACAGTCTATGGAATTCTCCAGGCCAAAATATTTGAGTGGGTAGCCTTTCCCTTCTCCAGGGGATCTTCCCAACCCAGGGATCGAGCCCAGGTCTCCTGCATTGGGGGCAGATTCTTTACCAGCTGAGCCACCAGGGAAGCTTTTATAGAACAAAGCCAGAAAAGCGTTTATATCTCCAAGCAACTTCAGTTCTCAAGCCTCTCCAGGGACAAGGGAGGCCAAGAGGCTGACTTACTCGCTTGGAAACTGCGGTCTGCTTTGGGTGGAGCCTGCTGACTGCCCAGACAGGCTGTGCTGGATACTGTTTGCCCCTCCAGACTCACCCTCCGCCCTCTCCACCCTGCTCTGTGCCCTGGGAGGCTGGCTTGCCTGGACTGTTTCACCCAGGCACCCCTGTCTTCTAACTTCCAGGTGGGTTTTGTGAATGGGAGGCACTAGCCAGAGAGGATGATTAAAGAAAGAAGCTGGGTATTAATTTCCCTGCTGGTGACAGCTGGGGCTTCCCCGGTGGTCCCAGTGTGAAAGAATCTGCCTGTCAATGCAGGAGACATAAGAGACACATGTTCAATCCCTGGGTCGGGAAGATCCCTTGAAGGAGGGCATGGCAACCTACTCCAGTATTCTTCCCTGGAGAACCCATGGACAGAGGAGCCTGGTGGGCTACAATCCATAGGGTCACACAGTCAGACACGCCTGAAGCGACTTAGCACACACACACAAGTGATGGTTATATCCCTTTATCAAAGGGCACAGCTGTCTTCAGGCAGTGCTTCCTTACTACAGCTCTGCTATGGGTTGGATTGTACCCCCTCCCCGAAGACTTATTGGTATCCTATCCCCCAGGACCTCAGAAGGTGACCTTTTGGAGATAGGGTCTTTACAGAGGTAATCAAGTTAAAATGAGCTCTTGAGAATGGGTCCTAATCCAATATGGCTGATGCCCTTATGAAAAGGGGAAATCTGGACATAAATCAAGATACACAAAAAGAGATGATCTGAAGAGACACGGACCAGGAAGTCACCCACAAGCAAGGGAAAGAGGACAAATCCTTCCCTCATAATTTTCTGAAGTAACCAACCTTGCTGACACCTTGATTTCAGACTTCTAGCCTCTAGAGTTGTGAGACAATACATATCTGTTGTTGAAGCCACCTGGTCTGTGATACCTTTTTTATGGCTTCATGGCATGTGTGATCTTAGTTCCCCTACTAGAGATGGAACCTGTGCCCCCTGCATAGGAAGGGCAGAGTCTTAACCACTGGACCACCAAGGAAGTCCCTATGGTACTTTGTTAAAGTAACCCTAGCAAACTAATACAAGCCCTCATTGGGTTCTGGTAACACCTCCACCCCTTGTTTCTTCAGGCCTAGTGTGGTAAACATTCCCACTGGTGCTAGGCCCTGGATGCCTCGTCATCTCTACCCAGCTGGTTTCCCTTAAGCCCCTCAATCCCTTTATTCAATTCTCTCCAATTATTCTGTTGACTGTGCCATGTATCCTGATACTCAAGCCTACAATGTAATTATATTTTCCCAATATACTTCACAAAACTATCAAGAGAAGTATCAATATACTTCACAAAACAAAGACAAGAGAAAGTTCTATTGGGGTTCTCCAATCATGCAGATGTCTACTGGGAATCTTATTCAAATAAAGCATCTGTTTTATTCTCACTTTCTTCTTCTCTTGTCTATTTCATCTCCCAGGACACAGGGAAAGCCTTAAGGGGAAGTGATACTTTGGATTTAATTCAGATCAAAACTTTGAGAGTTTGTGGTAATCAAGCCAGGGAATGTTGGGTATGATGAAATAAGTATGCTACACTTAGGTGCTCATATTTCAAAATTCCAAAGAAGCATTAGGGAAGATCCAGGACAGTCTTAAAAAATAAATTAGCTCATAAAGAATGGGATCTTTGCAGAAATTAAATTCTCACACTGCCCATAAGCAACAAAACCACAATGATTTATGTTCTTTGAATAATTCTACTTTTAAAAGAACTTGCAGAAAAACAGTTGTGGGAGAGGGGTATGCATATAATTGAGAATAAAATAGCAAAAGACCACTTTTTTTTTCTATTTATTTTTATTAGTTGGAGGCTAATTACTTTACAATATTGTAGTGGTTTTTGTCATACATTGACATGAATCAGCCATGGATTTACATGTATTCCCCATCCCAACCCCCCCTCCCACCTCCCTCTCCACCCGATCCCTCTGGGTCTTCCCAGTGCACCAGCCCCAAGCACTTGTCTCATGCATCCAACCTGGGCTGGTGATCTGTTTCACCCTTGATAATATACATGTTTCGATGTTGTTCTCTTGAAACATCCCACCCTTGCCTTCTCCCACAGAGTCCAAAAGTCTGTTCTGTACATCTGTGTCTCTTTTTCTGTTTTGCATATAGGGTTATCGTTACCATCTTTCTAAATTCCATATATATGCGTTAGTATACTGTATTGGTCTTTATCTTTCTGGCTTATTTCACTGTGTGTAATGGGCTCCAGTTTCATCCATCTCATTAGAACTGATTCAAATGAATTCTTTTTAATGGCTGAGTAATATTCCATGGTGTATATGTACCACAGCTTTCTTATCTATTCGTCTGCTGATGGACATCTAGGTTGCTTCCATGTCCTGGCTATTATAAACAGTGCTGCGATGAACATTGGGGTGCACGTGTCTCTTTCAGATCTGGTTTCCTCTCTGTGTATGCCCAGAAGTGGGATTGCTGGGTCATATGGCATTTCTATTTCCAGTTTTTTAAGAAATCTCCACACTGTTCTCCATAGCGGCTGTACTAGTTTGCATTCCCACCAACAGTGTAAGAGGGTTCCCTTTTCTCCACACCCTCTCCAGCATTTATTGCTTGTAGACTTTTGGATAGCAGCCATCCTGACTGGTGTGTAATGGTACCTCATTGTGGTTTTGATTTGTATTTCTCTGATAAAGAGTGATGTTGATCATCTTTTCATGTGTTTGTTAGCCATCTGTATGTCTTCTTTGGAGAAATATCTGTTTAGTTCTTTGGAGAAATATCTGTTTAGTTCTTTGGCCCATTTTTTGATTGGGTCATTTATTTTTCTGGAATTGAGCTGCAGGAGTTGCTTGTATATTTTTGAGATTAATCCTTTGTCTGTTGCTTCGTTTGCTATTATTTTCCCCCAATCTGAGGGCTGTCTTTTCACCTTGCTTATAGTTTCCTTTGTGCAAAAGCTTTTAAGTTTAATTAGGTCCCATTTGTTTATTTTTGCTTTTATTTCCAATATTCTGGGAGGTGGGTCATAGAGGATCCTGCTGTGATTTATGTCGGAGAGTGTTTTGCCTATGTTCTCCTCTAGGAGTTTTATAGTTTCTGGTCTTACATTTAGATCTTTAATCCATTTTGAGTTTATTTTTGTGTATGGTGTTAGAAAGTGTTCTAGTTTCATTCTTTTACAAGTGGTTGACCAGTTTTCCCAGCACCACTTGTTAAAGAGGTTGTCTTTTTTCCATTGTATATTCTTGCCTCCTTTGTCAAAGATAAGGTGTCCATAGGTTCGTGGATTTATCTCTGGGCTTTCTATTCTGTTCCATTGATCTATATTTCTGTCTTTGTGCCCGTACCATACTGAAAAGACCACCACTTTTAAGAATAACTTCTGTTAGGGTAAAATCCAAAATAGATTAAACCTTGTGAAATGGGGGGGGGGGGGTTGGATTTTTAAGGGTACATTTAAAGGAGGAAGCATAAAAAAAGGTATAAGCTTTAGAATACGGAAAAAACCAAGCAAGCTAGCTTATGTGAACAATTATAGAAACTGTAGAAAAAGTGTGAAGAACTGAAGCATGCTGGGAGAATGGGGAAAACAGAAGAAAGAAAAAGAAGAAATAGTCAATCCTGGGAACTCAGTCCAATAAGCTTGATATTGGCTCTGGAAAAATTCTCAAATGAGTTATTAAACAGGACTGGTAAGCTCTTAAGAGAGAGAAGCAACAGTCACTCAGGGTCAGAATAGGTGTGACTGATTCATGCCAAGTTACGCATTCCTTTTTGATGGATCCGCACTAACCTATTTGGGTTTTAGCTCAGCTCTCCGATTGTCCCTCACAGTGTTTTCTCTCCCTCATCCAGACCTTTCTCATAAACTGCACATCATTTTTTTTTTTTGCCACACCCTGTGGCTTGTGAGATTTTTAGTTCTCTGACCTGGGATCGAACCTGGGACCTTAGCAACGAGAGCTTGGAGTCTTATCCACTGGACAACCAGGGAATTCCCACATCATTTATTCTTTGATTAGACAAATATTTGAGCACCTAGTAAGTGTCAGACACACTAATAAGTGCTTGTTAGTGAAGATACACCAAGGAAAACCCAAGCAGCACTCCAACTCGCATAGAGTTTACTTTCTGTGGGAAGTAATTTCCCCATTCTGGGACTTTTCCTGAGCCAGCAGCACTCTCCTGTCTTTTCTAAATCCTGAGCAGGCAGAATCCTCAGACTCCAGGGTTTCACTGTCTGCCCCAAATCTCCTTTTGTTTTCAAGGATAGAACTCAGAGGAAACTGGGTTGTAGTTTTCCTTGGACACCAGGTGCTGTCCTCTTTTGCAATCTGCCTAGAAATGCTATCATTCAGGTTCCCTGCAACAGATATTAATTATCTAAATTTCAAATTTGGCAAACCTACATTTCCAGCCTCACGTTCTACTTCATCTCTTTAGTCATTACCAGCCTCAGTCCCCACCTGTAGGTGTCCAAGCCTGTGTCTTTTTGCTCAATTGATTTTCTCATTCAGGAATGTGTGACATCTCCTCCACCTCTGGAAATCCTACACATTTCCCAAGACCCAGCACAAAAGCTGTCTCCTCCCTGGCTGGACTTAATGACCTACTTTGCTCAATAAAATCCTGCCCAAGCCCCCATGCTTGACCTGTGCAGCATTATTGTACTTTCATCTTCCCTTCTCAGTTAATTACTTCTCCGTCTTCCCCATTAAGGTCTAACTTCTAGAAGAGCGAGGATCTGCAGGCTTCCACCTGTCCTGCTGTAGTACTTTACAAAGGGGTTGGCAAACTAAGGCCCGAACCAAGAATGGTTGAAATCATGGGAAAAGATCAACAGAAAAATAGTATTTCATGATACCGGAAAATTACATGAAATTCAAGTTTCAGGGACCATAAAGAAGGCTTGTTTTGAGCACTGAGAAGCTTTTGATCTCTAGTGGCAGAGCTGAGTAGTTAACAGATCTTATTTATGATCCCCAAGTCTTTAAGTTTACTACATGGCCCTTAACAGAAAAACTTTTCTAACCCTGCTATACAGCAAGTATTTGATGAATGATCACTGTGGCAGGACACCAAGGTTCTGAGTACATATCCCCTCCGAGTTAGCTTATTTGTGTAGTGGAATTAATAACTATCTTGCCTTTAAGCTGTCATGAACATCAAATGAGAAAATGCACTTAGACAGTATAAAACTATTCTATAAAGACAATTGCGTGTATTTGTACTGAAAAGTTGATAAAGTGGTAAAATAAGAAAACACTAAGTTTTATTCTCCCGCTTCCTTCCTTTAAGTCTTCATTTGACTTTGAAATTGTACGAGAAAACTCACTTTTAAAGTCTTTTAAGTAACGATAAAGTCACAGGTTCCTTCCTTCCAGTCCCTGTGATGCTCCTACTCCTTTTTCTTTCTTTCTTGTAATTTCTCCCTCAGTTTTCCTCACAGTTTCTCAACTGGCCCTCACAATAGCGCAGTGGAGGGACTGGGACACACCTGATTATTTCATTTTACCGATCAGGAAACCAAGGCAGGTTGCAGTCGGTCAAGGAGCTCTGACTCAGCACGCAGGGAACCCTCTATGCCACCCTGTTCACCATTCCTCAGGAGGCGACCGCCCGGCGAACACACTAAAAGCTCGCACTGCGAGGCTTCCAGGCTCGCTTCTCAAACACCCGGCGCGCGCTCACCCTCGGCGTTCTTCCCCTCCCCTCCTCCCCCATTCTTCACGCCCTCCCCTCCTCACGAGCAGGTGGTAGGCTCCGCGCTCAGCGCGCAGGCGCGCGCCGTTGTGGGCGGGGCGGGGTGGGCGCCGAGGGGCGGGGCGTGCGCGGGCTGGGTTTGGGGCCGCGGCGGGAGCGGGAGTCACCGCCACTCGAGTGCGCAGGCGCCTGGCGGTTACCGGTCTCGCCATGGAGCGGAAAGGTGAGCGGTGGAGCGGCCTCTCGCCACGAGGGGCAACGGCCGCCGGGGGCGAGGCCCGGGTCACCTCCGGGAGCTTCGCGTAACCGCCGCCGTCCGGTCCCCGGGCGTGCGGCACCCCTCCACTGAGGTGGCGCCGCCCCTCACCCCCCTCTTCTGGGCTGCGGGTCCGCGCCCCTCAGCTCGGGCGTCCTTCCGCGCCGGCAGTCATCGCCCCTTGTTCCCCGCCAGGCCGGCCCGCGACTTGGGGCAGCTCCGGGGCCCGGCCCTCGCCCGGCGAGGCCGACCGCTGCTCGCCAGCTCCCTGACCCGGCCCGAGCCCCCTCCGGCGCGCCCCGCCTGCGCGCTGCTTTGCGCCCCGTGGGCAGCCAGCCCCCCGAGCGGCCGCCCAGTAGACGCCGCGGCCCTCGGCCCAGAGCCGCCCCTCAGGCAGGCCCGGCGCCCGGGCCTCTCACCCCTGCTGGGTCTCCACCCTCACCTTGGTCGCCTCCTTTTCTCCCCATTCGCCCTTCATCCATCCCTCTCTCCTGCAGTGCTTGCGCTCCAGGCCCGAAAGAAAAGGACCAAGGCCAAGAAGGACAAAGCCCAGAGGAAGTGAGTCTCGCACCCCAACATCCCGTTCTCTGGGTCTGTCCCCGCACTTCCTCTCCTCCGGTTTCACGCCTGGAACGTTCACGGGGTCTGGGGCACCTGGGCGGCCCCGGCCACATGGCCTCGGGGCGTCCGTGGAGGGTTGCGCCCCTGGAACCATGTGGGAGGGAGCTTCGGTTGCTGAAGGTCTGGTTCTGAGCAGCCCGGCGCCTGCTGGAAAAGGGCTATTGGTGGAGGACCGGAGCAGCCCGGGCCATTACCTTCCCAACTGCAGGAGGCGGCACCGGCTCCCCGAGTTTGGGCCTCCGCATCGAGCTGTTGGATCATGATCAGTTTGTGAACTCTGTTCTCTTTCCATACCTGCTTCGCAGCGTCTTAACTTGCCTCCTACGTGTGCAGGGGAGGCGGCCAGGGAATTCTTGAATGAATTTTCCGTCTTTCGGTCTGCCAGCCTACACGCTCCCTTTTATAGAGGAGGGCAGGAGCTTCCCCCCAGGGTTAGGCAACTTCCTGAGTCTGCAGGCGCCTCGCCTTCCTCTCGGTGTGCAGGCAGCCCCCTGGTCTGCAGCCGGTGTCGGTTGCTGCTTGTCTTGGGCTGAATGCAGAGGCCTTCTGGAGTGGGCATCGCAGCAGCGGCGGGGAAGTTGTTTAGCCAACGCCGTTAGGATTCTGACATGGTTTGTTCAGTGCTACAGGCCCCTTTTTATCAGCAGGATGCATAATCGTGGTTTAGCGCTATTGTGGGAAACACAAAAGTTGGTCAGAGCTTCATAAAAACGCCCAGTAGAGGGCTTCTGCAAGTGAGGCTTAGTCTGAAGAACTTTTATCTTAAACTCACGTTTAATTGCAGAGGGCCTTGGGGAAAGAATGCATTATTTTCTGGACACTTTTCCATTTACTTGAGTCTACCTGGAGTTGTACACCATCTACGTCTTTCAGAGCTGATGAAACTCATTTCCGAGGCTTTCCTAGGTTTCCTTGCTGAGTGATAATACAAGATCCGGGTATATGTGCGTGTGTGTACGTATGTGTATTGTTTTTGGCGGCTACCTGATGTATCAGGAGAGCAAATGACTTCTATCAATAGAGCTAAAGTAGAAGAACTCACAGCTTGCTTCGTTTCAGTCAACTGTTTTATGAATTTATTTTGTGAAGTGCTTGGTAACCAGTGTATTTAAATGAGTTTATATATGTTTGTGTATGTATTTGATTTGCCTCTTGATTATCCGTATATGGATGATTCAAAAACCAGTTTTTACTCGGGTAGGTTTAATAGAAGCAACAAGGAGCTAACCTGGTTCTCCTGTGCAGTGGGAATTTAAATGTTTCTGTGTATGTGTTATTGTTCTCTGTGGTTCTCCTGTATGTGTGTGTGTGTGTTATGTTACTCTCTGTGGAGCTGATATGAATGAGTTATAAACCAATATGTTTTCTTCTGATGTAAGGAGGTGGTGATTTTATTACTTACTGTATTATTTAGAATTCTTCTGTCTTTGTTCTCTTCATAAGGAAATGAACCTTGATATTAGCCTGAATCAGCCTATAATTTGGGAGGTAAATATAGTAGGGGTGATCATATACTTTATTTTTAACCAGATATTCAGTACTTTGGATTATCTATATAGACCATATGTTTTATTCGTAAAGCTGAGTATATGTATTTTGGATTATCTGTTACTCTTCCATTCACCACCGTGGGTAACTTAGAGTTACTTGTACAAAAACAAGTGAATACTGCGTATAATTAGCAGTTACTGTACAACCTTGATTCTTTGAACCACCCCCATTTACTTGTAGTTTCAGAGGTGCTTTATTTATTTATTTTAATTAATATTTTGATTTGGGGGGGTGGGTTTCTCCAGCCTCCTTTTAAGTACCTGAGATGTCTAATTAATTAGCTTGGTTAGAGAACTATGTCAGAAGTTCAAGCCCCATTTGACTCAGGTAACCTGACTCTATTCCATGAGTTCTGACTGCACTCCTGATTTCCAGTCATTTTGCAAAGGCAGGCTGCTAGTTACCATATTAGTCAGGGAGAAAATCTGACAAAAAGCATGCCATAGTTTGTTTAGTCTTTGGACCTTGGATTACTTAGTTAGGGAAACAGTCTTACATGTTACAATTGGTAGCTCAGTCATAATGAAAACTGATCAGGACTTGAAGTTTAAAAAAAGCAAGCATTTAAATGAATAATTTTAGAAATTTTTCATGTAAAACAGTAAATGCCATTCTAGTAATTTAGTCCTGGTGTGGTACAGGTGGAAAGGATTTTTAGTCGGTTTATTTTGTGGATCTTAATACTAGGATCGACATACTTTATAGAGAATATGCCCAGGGAGCTGCACCTGTTTGTAGCAGTGTCAAAACTGGAATCCAGCGTTCCTGTCTTCCATTTCAGTGCTCTTTAGGATTTGTTTCCTTTGTGTTCTTTTAACTCTGCTGAAATATCTGACTTGGGGAGCTTTAGTTGTCTTACTTGGAGAATTCCTTATCCATTTCACTTTTTCACACACTGTACTCTCATTTACTGATGTTAACTAGTTGGTGACAGTCTCTATTTTATTTATAGATAAGGAAATTGAAATTCACCAAATTACCCACCTAGAAAATTTGAAGCTAGGATTCTAACCCAAATCTGACACGTCCCAAAGTCCTGGTATATCTCCCAGTGACAATTCCTTTTGGTGTATCTAAGGACAGTTATGGTAGAGGCCAACTGAACAGAGGCTTCTGAATAAGGGACCTCAGGATGCCTTGATGTTGAGGTACACGTTCATCGCCCCCTGGATATGTCTGTTTATAAAGGATAGTGTTCTATCTCCCTTTAAGCATTCAGTTTTCAATGTGTAAATCAAAAGCTGTGTGCCTTTATTTGTTTATTATAATTTTATAATTTAATGTGATTTACATCTGCATTTGAAATTGTATGGAATAGAAACATATATAGATGTAGATATATATTGCTTAGAAATATATGTGTTTCTATTCCACAGAATCATATAATTCCAGAATAGATTTCATAACTGATTATTACATAGCTTAGGAAGTTAGTTTGGACAGTAATTTACACTGTATTTGCAGTTAAAGAACTTTATGGAGTTAGTATAAGTTTGGTAGTAAAATTTTTTGAGCTGGAGAAGTGCTTTTGCTCATTTTAGCACTCATATATGGTGTCAGAGGGGAGTCTTAATTTTCCAAAAATGTAATTGAAAACTCAGAAGGGACAATACTTTGAAAAAAAATTTCAACATTTTTATCCAGTAAAGGGTAGAGTACATAAACTTGAAACCGTTTTTTTAAAATTAAATGGTATTAGATGTGTTTTATGTTTAACAATGTACCTTGAAAATTGGTTCTGCTCCAGTTCTATGTAGTGCAAGATTACCATTTTTTTTTTTTAAAGGTCTACCTTTTTCATCATCTTAGGAACGGTTCCATTCAAGACGCTAGACAGTAGCTTCATTTAGCATTCCATCAAATGGATGGACCATAATTTATTTTAGTTCCTATTAATAAACATGCATATACTTTTAAAGACAAAAATAGAGTTATTGAATATACTTCTCCCTAGTTAACATTACCAGGAACATTTTTCACAGCTTAAGTATTTCACATCGTTTTAAACATTCCACTATAGGCTATTAATTCACAGCTAAGATGAATAGTCTTTTGGATTACCATTGCTCCCATCAGTGATTATTTCCTTAGGATAAATTCTTAGAAGTGATATTACTAGTGTGTACATTTAAAAAATTTTAAGTTCATATTGTCAAAGTTTTCTCCAGAAAAAGTTAACCAGCTCCTATTCATTAAACACTTAGAAGCAGTTTATTTTAATGAGAGGATACATAGAATAAACAATAGACATCATAGGTAAATTACGTAGTATGTTAAGTGATAAGGTGGAAAATAGAGGAAGATAAGAGGGATTGAGAAGCTGAGATGGGGGTACAGTTTTAAATAGGGTGAAGGAAGCCACATTAGTAAGGTGACACTTGAAGGAGGACGGCTGCAGGCAGAGTGTTAGGAATAGGAATGTTCTTCCAGCTCCTGCTTAGCCTCCAGGACTGGGCAGTATTACTTGAAAAAGCTTCGCAAAACTGGTAATCTATGAGATATCTTAATTTCTTTTATTACTAACAAAGTTGACCATTTGGAGGATATTATTGGCCAGCTATTATCTTTTGCCCATTTTTATGTTGGATGTTGATTCTTTTCTTAATCTTAAGAGCTACTTGATAAGAATATAGCTTTTGTTATGTGGCAGGTTTGTATTTCTCTCAACTTCATAGCCTTTCAAATTGCATTTATAGTGTGTTTTGACATAAATTGACTTTTTAAAATGTGGGTAATCTATCTTTTTCTTTGCTTTTTGAAATTTTCAAAGGTAATTGTCAACTGTCTGATGTTTAAAAAACAGTGGCATTTTAAATTTTGTGTGATTCCATTAAAATATGTACTTGAAAAATTATATACTACTAAAATTTCACCTTTAGAATTGCTGTTATCAGAAATGTTTTCTTGTCTTCTTTCTCAGTAAGTTTATATATGTTAGTAAATTTTATTTCTTTTAGTGTTTCTTCTGTAGCAAGACCCAGAGGCTTTATCGTGTTCCTTTAGATTGCTTGAAACCAGCAACTTGTTGAAATGCTAAAAGTGACTGTTGCTTAGGAACTCCTTTGTTAAAAATGAAAAAAGACAGGCTGGTCAACAAAAATTAATTTTTACCATATTTTTTAGACCTGGTAGAATAACTGTAGCAAACATTTTTTTCCTCCCACCTTATATAGACTTTTGCCCAGTGTTTCCCAGATCCTGTCTACCACCAATGCTGGTTTGGGGACTAAGTTCATTTTTATATTGATTCAAGTATTTTAATGCTTCTCTCACTGTATCTGAAGTAATCCAAGCATATAAAAAAAGACAGATAGCTATTAGTTTTAATGATTTAGCTGAAGAGATATAGGTATCTAAAAATATTTTTACAGTTTTTCTTTGAATTTAAGATGCTATTAGTTTTTAATTCACCATTTTATTAAATACTCACAGTTAACCTGATAGCACCATTCACTATAAGATGTGTCTTTATTTCAGAGATGTGAATTGGTGGGAAACATTTTCATGTTTGAATTTGTGAAATGCAGTAATTCCGAGGTTGTGCAGAATTGACAGCTTGATTGTCAAGAGAAAATGGCAAAATCCGCCTCAACTTCAACAGTTATCAACTATGGCTGATGTTATTTCATCTTTATCTTCTACTTCCTTCCATCTTATTTTAAAGCAAACCCAAGACATATCATTTGGTAAGCTTGGGACTCTTAATTTTTTTTTCTTTTAGGCCACATCATGTGACATGAGGTATCTTAGTTCCCTGATCAGGGATTGAACATGTACACCCTGCACTGGGACCACGGGAGTCTTAACTACTGAACTGCCAGGGAAGTCCTGGACTCTTCCTTTTTAAATACATAACTACAGTACTATTATCACACCTACAATTTTTTGTCATACACGGGAGAAAGACCCTGATGCTGGGAAAGATTGAGGGCAGGAGGAGAAGGGGACAACAGAGGATGAGATGGTTGGATGGCATCACCGACTCGATGGACATGGGTTTGGGTGGACTCCAGGAGTTGGTGATGGACAGGGAGGCCTGGCGTGCTGCGGTTCATGGGGTCGCAAAGAGTCGGACATGACTGAGCGACTGAGCTGAACTGGGATCTTTTATTAGGTTGGTGCAAACATAATGGCCATTTCAGACTGTGGATTTTAAATCATTTTAATTAGGCTCAAACATCTTTATTAATCAAAATAGGAACCACTATAATCAACCTATTTTTGCCAACAAGAATTAAGTTTGTTTATTCCCATAGTGTAAAAATCCATGCTTTGGGGTTTGACAAACTCTTAGAAAGCATTTTCTGCCTTCTGGTTGTGAAAGTGTTTTCCCTACAAAAAGTTTTCTAGATGTTTGAAGAAGTGGTAGTCAGTTGGGGAGAGGTCAGGTGAATATGGCAGATGAGGCAAAACTCGTAGCCCAATTTGTTCAGCTTCTGAAGTGATCAGGTGTTGTAGTGGAGAAGCATTGGGCCCTTTCTGTTGATCAGTGCCGGCTGTAGGCATTGCAGTTTTCGGTGCATCTCATCGATTTGTTTAGCATAGTTCTCAGATGTAATGGTTTCGCCGGGATTCAGAAAGCTGTAGTGGATCAGATGGGCAGCCGACCACCCAACAGTGACCATGACATGTGCTTTGGAGCTTCTTCTCCGTCCAGCTACTGAGCTGGTCATTGCCAGTTGTCATATAAAATCCACTTTCGGTCGCATATCATGATCTGATTGAGGAATGATTCATTATTGTTGCATAGAGTAGAGAAGACGACACTTCAAAATAATGATTGTTTTGATTTTCGGTCAGCTCAGCTTACCGAGCTTTTTCATCTTTCCAATTTGCTTGAGATGCCAAACAGTTGTAGAATGATTGACATAGTTCTTCAGCAACTTCTTGTGTAGTTGTAGGAGGATCAGCTTCAATGATGGCTGTCAGTCAGTCGTCATAACTTCTGCTGGCCGGCCACTGTACTCCTCATCGTGCAGACTCGAACCTCCTTTGCAAAACCTCTTGAGGCAGCCCCGCACTGTTAGCAGTTTCTGGGCCAAATGCTTTGCTGATGTTGTGAGTTGTCTCTGCTGCTTTACGACCCATTTTGAACTCAAATAAAATCGTTTGAGGGACTCCCCTGGTGATACAGTGGATAAGAATACACTTGCCAATGTTAGGAACGTGGGTTCAGTCCGTGGTCTAGGAAGATTCCACACGCCTTGGAGCAGCTAAGTCCATGCATCACAACTACTGAGCCCAGGCTCTAGAGCCTGTGAGCTGCAACTGCTAAACCCATACACCTAGAGCCTGTGCTCCACAACGAGAGAAGCCTGAGCACCGCAACGAAGAGTAGCCTCAGCTTGCTGCAACTGAGAAAATCCTGTGAGTAGCAGTGAAAACCCAGGGCAACCAAAAATAATAAATAGAAGTATAGAAAGATGAGAAAATTGTTCAGATTTGCTTTTTGTCTAACATCATTTCCATTATCCAAAATAAATATAAAAAAAGTAATATCATTAACAGCAAGTAATAAATTAGCAAAAAAACCCCATAAACTGAGAAATGCACATTGAAATGATCTATGACATAACCACATTTATTTAAGAATGTATTCCAGCATCAAATGGCAAATTCAACAATGCAAAAACCGCAGTTATTTTTGCAGCAGCCTATTAGTTGTGGCATGGAAGTCGTGGCATGGGGGATCTAGCTTCCCAACTAGGGATGAAACCTGGGCTCCCTGCATTGGAAGTGCGGAGTCTTAGCCACTGGACCACTAGGGAAGTCCCTGTTTTATGCAGCTTTATGGAGGTATTGTTTATATACCATAAAATTCACCTGTGTAAAGTGTATAGTTCAGTGGTTTTCAGTATGTTCACAGTCTTGCAAGCATCACCACTATCTGGTAAGTTTGAAATAGTTCCATCACCTCAAAAAGAAATGCTGTACCCATTTACAGCCATTCCTCATTACCTCCCATTCTGTCTGACCTCCTGCCATCGGCAACCACTTTCTTTCTCCATAGATTTGCCTAGGCTGGACATTGTGTATAAATGGAATCATACTTTATGTGCGTCTTTTGTGACTGACTTCTTTCACTTAGCATGTTTTTAATGTTCATGCATTTTGTAATGTGTATAGTTATTTCTATCGATTGTCCTATTTTTGGCCAATTGGAGTCCCTTCATGCTGGCTGCTGAGTAGTTTTGACTCAACCTGAGGCATTTTTGATAGTTTTTGGTGTGTGGTGTGACAGTTTGTCCAGACTTGTACATTTTCTGCCCCAGACTAGGAAGTAGCCCTTTCTCTAAGAATACTCTTTTGGTGAGAAATGACATTTAGAAATCACAATCTGGGCACTTATTTCTACTAAATTTAGTCATTGTTTCTAGGACTTGTCTGTGGTTAGGAAATAAGTTGTGTTTTTTTCTCTTTTAAAAAAATAATGAGTTTATGTTATACTTAAAAATCAAATTGAATGACCCAAGGGTTTTCCTTAGATCTTACATCTCTATCTCCTTTCTCCCACATTGAAAACCCCAGTTCTCAACAGCAGCAACATAATTACTCATTTTCTTTTCCCACAGCATGAATACAAAATAGTCTGAAAATGACAATGTCAATACTACCACCAAGTAATATGATTATTGAAGAAAGCTAATGATTTCTTCAGATTGTTGTTCTTAGGGCATAGTATTGGGGTAGAGAGTCAAATTCCTGAGTTTTAAAGTTATGTGAGCTAGTTCCTTGCTGTGTGATTATGTTACCACCTGGTACACAGATTCATTTATTTAATTTTTGCTTCATTTTACATCATCTTTGGCTTTTTAAAAACCTTCTTGTAGAGTTTGGGTCATTTGTGTTCTTAGTTGAGAATGAATATTGTATGAACAGTAATTTGTGATTGTGTTGATTTACTTTTAGAATATGGCTTCTGAAGCATATGATTAATAAGCCCAAAGGGAATGGTGATGGGGTGGGCTTTCTGTGAGAAGATGAGTCATGTTACCAGGTCTTTTGATTTTTTGAGAGACCCTTTCTGTGACTTTTAATTTTTTAAAAACTATTATAAAAGTTAGAGGCAGGATTTTACAGTCTGCAGTTTGTTCAGCTCAGTCGTGTCCGACTCTTTGCGACCCCATGAACCACAGCACACCAGGCCTCCCTGTCCATCACCAACTCCCGGAGTCCACCCAAACCCATGTCCATCGAGTCGGTGATGCCGTCCAGCCATCTCATCCTCTATTGTCCCCTTCTCTGCTTTCAACCTTTCCTAGCATCAGGGTCTTTTCAAATGAGTCAGCTCTTCACATGAGGTGGCCAAAGTATTGGAGTTTCAGCTTCAACATCAGTCCTTCCAGTGAACACCCAGGACTTCTCCTTTAGGATGGACTGGTTGGATCTCCTTGCAGTCCAAGGGACTCTCAAGAGTCTTCTCCAACACCACAGTTCAAAAGCATCAGTTTTTCAGCATTCAGCTTTCTTTAGAGTCCAACTCTCACATCCATACATGACCACTGGAAAAACCACAGCCTTAACTAGACGGACCTTTTTTGACAAAATAATGTCTCTGCTTTTTCATATGCTGTCTAGGTTGGTCATAACTTTCCTTCCAAGGAGTAAGCGTCTTTTAAAATTTCATGGCTGTGATCACCATCTGCAGTGATTTTGGAGCCCAGAAAAATAGTCAACCACTGTTCCCCCATCTGTTTGCCATGAAGTGATGGGACCAGATGCCATGATCTTAGTTTTCTGAATGTTGAGCTTTAAGCCAACTTTTTCACTCTCCTCTTTCACTTTCATCAAGAGGCTCTTTAGTTCTTCTTCACTTCCTGCTGTAAGGGTGGTGTCATCTGCATATCTGAGGTTATTGATATTTCTCCCGGCAGTCTTGATTACAGCTTGTGCTTCCTCCAGCCCAGCGTTTCTCATGATGTACTCTGCATATAAGTTAAATAAGACGGGTTACAATATACAGCCTTGACTGTATTGTACTGTATTGTACTCCTTTTCCTATTTGGAACAAGTCTGTTGTTCCATGTCCAGTTCTAACTGTTGCTTCCTGACCTGCATAAAGGTTTCTCAAGAACCAGGTCAGGTGGTCTGGTATTCCCATCTCTTTCAGAATTTTCCAGTTTGTAATCTCTGCGGTAGAGTCTTCAAGGTGAGAGTTAGTCATTAATTGGCCTAATCATTAGGCCTAATACTGTCTTTAGCACTTCTCCCTAAAGTTATAGTAAGCACAGTTGTGGAAAAGCCCTGTGGTTCTGTGTGCCTCTTACTAGAGGATTAACTTGGAATTTGAAAAAGATCCATGAGATTAGCTATGAAGACCACAGTATCTAGTTTTTTCAACTCCCTCAACGAGTGGTTTCAGAAAGTTGTCAGAAACCACAAAATAAGTGGTTTATACACAAAATATACACAAAATAAGTGAAATATACTTCATTTTCAGAAAAGTATAGTAGCACTGGACAGAGAAGTTAGCTGGCATGGTACAAATGGTACACTCATTTGTACCATGGTGAGCCTGTGGTTATATAGATGAAGGTTAAGGTCAGATGTAATTCATTGCTATTGGGTAATTTATTGGTGGCTTAAATGCTTTGCACAATAGATATTTAAAGATTGCCTACCAAAAGGTTTGAGAAGATTTGATATATATTTTAAATTAGTATATAAGAATTGTCACCAGTAGTGGTGAACAGTCATCAGTGACATGAAGTTTGGTGGTGGTATATGAGTCATGTTGATGACCTTTATATATTATTTAATTCACTCAAATTCTAAATTCTTTGTTTTGAGTGACTAGACATTTTGAACAATGCTACCTGTCCTTTTGGGGGTGGACTTATGGACTTAGAACCTGAAATACTAAAGTAGTCTTATTTTGTAACCAATAATAAAGGTAATTTTGGGGCAGCTGTATCTTCTTGTTCACGTTGCTCTTGATTGTGGTGCTGCCCTTCAGCATGTGAAGGATCTTGAATGTCTTTTCAACCAAGCTGTTTAACCACAGATGTCAGGTCCTTTCTATACACGAGCTTGGTGGCAAGATCCCTTGGTACTCTTTCTCTTCTATGACTACCTTTGCTTTTGAGAATAGATTTTGCAAGAATTGTATGTTGCATATTTCTTTGCTAGTGTTAAGAATATAATGACATAAGTTAGATAACTTACGCTTGTGTTGCTTCCCTTCCCTGCTGGCTCAGCAGTAAAGAATCTTGCAGTGCAGGAGACCCCATTTCAGTCCCTTTGCTGGGCAGATCCCCCTGGAGGAGGGCATGGCAACCCGCTCCAGTATTCTTGCCCTGAGACTGCCATGGACAGAGGAGCCTGGCGGGCTGCAGTCCGTGGGGTTGCACAGTCGGACACGACTGAAGGGACCACGCAGCAGCATGCTCGTGTTGCGGGTAGGCAGGTGGGAGAGGCGTATGCTCTCCTGTGCGCGTGCTCGTGTTGCGGGTAGGCAGGTGGGAGAGGCGTATGCTCTCCTGTGCGCGTGCTCGTGTTGCGGGTAGGCAGGTGGGAGAGGCGTATGCTCTCCTGTGCGCGTGCTCGTGTTGCGGGTAGGCAGGTGGGAGAGGCGTATGCTCTCCTGTGCGCGTGCTCGTGTTGCGGGTAGGCAGGTGGGAGAGGCGTATGCTCTCCTGTGCGCGTGCTCGTGTTGCGGGTAGGCAGGTGGGAGAGGCGTATGCTCTCCTGTGTGCGTGCACGCGCGCTCAGTTGTGTCTCACTCTGCGACCCCATGGATTACATGTAGCTCGCTAGGCTCCTCTGTCCGTGGAATTTTTCAGGCAAGTATGCAGGACCGGGTTGCCATTGTCTGCTGCAGGGGATCTTCCTGACCCAGGGATAGAACTCACGTCTCTTGAGTCCCCTGCATTGGCAGATGAATTCTTTACCACTGTGCCACCTGGGAAACTCATGTTCACATACTGTTTACCAAAAAGAGCTTGTCTTTTTTAGTCACATAGTCCTAGGTTCCAACTTGCCTCTGACGTGGCTGTTGGGTGAACTTGGACAATTATCGTTTGACTTCCTTGAGTCTGAGCTGCCTTATCAGCTGATGGTGAAATTCTGATGATGAAATTGTACTTGCGTGCCTGGATCAGTGCTCAGCTAGAGTAAAGTGCTTTGGTGACTACTCCGTGTTCATGTTTTCTTCCTTACCTTAAATGGGTTTACCTTTGACTCTTATGTAACGTTTACTACTGTTCATGTGTTGAGCTAATGTGCTTTTAACTCATCTGTTGGTATTTCTAATATGTACATGTATGAATCAAGTCTAGATTGGAGTAGAATTGCCAAAGATCAGGGATAGTTTGTTTAATTTGTGTACATACTATCTGATAAATTTAGGCACTCAGATTTTTGTTTCATTGTTGCCAAACGCTTTTTTGAGGGGGATATAGTTGAACCCATAATATGGTTCCTTGATGATAGTTCTCTGCCATAGGAGCTCCTGCAATTATTCATTCCTCAAGGCAGAAAGAAGTAGAAGACTAAAGTTTGCATGTAAGTAAACTAGTTTCTAAGGTGCTTTTTCCAGTCAGCTTTTAGTTTGTCTTTGAAGCCAGAGCTAAATCATTTCTAAGACCCCAAATACATCATCTTCAAATCAGTTCTTCCTCCTGACTTTTGTTTAATTTTTGGATCTTTCCAGGTGAAACTCTAGCATCTCTCACCTCTTTACTCAAATGTCACAACCCTATTTAAAATAATGTCAGCATACTCTTGTCTCCTTACCCTACTTAAGTTTTCTTTATAGCCCTTCTCATAGCCTGACATAATAGAACATGTATCTCCTTGAGAGACATCAAGAGAGAGGACTTTGATGGGAGTTCTTTCCTCCCCAGTTGAGCAGTTCACCAGCTGACACTCAGAAACCAGACAGCTCAGATAAACTGGGGCTCCTTTAGTCACCTTGTGCTAGCATGTAAACATAATAAAGGCCCAGAGATCTTTTTCCTCACAGCTGCATTCCCAGTGCCTAGGACGGAACGTGGCATACCTGTAGGCACTCAGTAAAAATAAATGAACAAATGTCTGCTTGTTTCTTTTCCCTTATTTCATATATGTACTGCTAAAATGTATGCATCGGCCACTGATACAGGATAAAAAGAACCACTGTGTTCCTCAGGAGGTAGGTGTTTTTCTGCCCTCATTTTAGGTACTAGGCAACTGAAGCACAGAGAGCTTCTTGAATTAGCAGTTCACCCAAAGTTGTGGGGCTCTGGCAGACTATAGAACCAGGATCAAACCCAAGTCTCCTAACACCAAAGACCTTGACTGTGTCTCCTGCATCTTTGGTTTCCAGCCCTCATACACTTTTACCATCTTCTTGTCAGAAGAATTTTTCTAAAGCATCGTTTCTGCTGCTTAAGTTTCTTGATTTCCTTCCACATAAAACACTTCAATATTTGACATTTAATAACTCTTCACAGTCTGATTCCATTAGGTGATTGCTGGGGTTGGGGTGGGATGTAATGCTTTTCAGTTGAGTGATGAGTAACAGCTAAAAAGGGGAGAAGATACTTGCCTTGTATATGTACCTTTTGTAGGTATTTATATCCCATTTTACAGGTAATGAGCAAAATAAAGTCTGTCCTCATGAAACTTAAATTCTGGGAGTGTGTAGGAAAAAACATCAATCGCTGAAGAAAAATGAAGCGGGGTAAGAGGGCAGGGGAGGGCATGCCCCTAACTACTGTTTTATGTAGGAGGGTCAAGGAAGTTTTCTGAAATGGCAACCCGTTAACATAGATCTAAAGAGATACATGGTCAATAAAGTGGGTTTGCAGGGGCAAAGCTGGACAGCGTAAAGATTATGTCAGGCCTTGTATAAGCCATTATGAAAACATCTATTTTGAGTGTAGTGGTTGCCTAATACATAGTATGTTATTATATATTAGTGCTTTATTAAAGATTACCAGTTGTTTTTTGGTTTTGTTTTTTAAGTATAGTAAGTGCAAAATGCTCCCTGTAGAAGCCTAGGCTGCTGAGATTAAATTAAGAGATCACTCAGATTGCCATCTAGTGGCTGTTGAATCATAAATGTGGGTAAACCTTCCAGACAATAAGCAGGCTCTAAGAAGTTTGTGCTGCCATCTTAGTCATATCAGTGCGAAATGTAGATGCCTGAGGGGAAAAAAACCTTTATATATGAACTGTTTGAGAGTAAGTCACAGATATTGTGTACCTCTGTCCTCAAACACTTTATATAGCCCCTTTGAACAAAGACATTCATTTATATATTCACAATTTAATTATCAAAATAGGAAATAAAGTGTTAATACAGTATTTAATTTAGATCTTACTCAATTTTTGAATTTTTGTCAATTGTCTCAATGTCTTTTGTAGAAAAAAGGGTTTTTTTCTGGTGTAGTGTCTAACCCAGGGTCATGCACTGCACTTAGTTTTTGTGTCTCCTAAATCTACAGCAGTTCCTTGCCTGCCTTTGCGTTTCCCGACATTGGTGCTCTTTAAGAATATAGGCCATTTGTTTCTGGAATTTCTCTCAGTTTGCTTTTTTCTGTTTCCTTGTGATTCAGCTTATATGTGTTGGCATTGCCTAAGTGAAATGTATCTTCCTTGGTGCATCACATCAGGACACAATTGATACCTGTCTCAGTATTGGTGATGTTATCTTTGCTGAGTTAACATAGTGACTACCATGTTTCTTTACCATAAAATTATGATTTTTTTCCTCTTTGCAATTCATAGCTTATTTCTGGGGAGATATTTTGACCTGTATGTATAATTTTTTCCTTATCAAAATTTCACCATTTCAGCATTCATTATTGAGTCTCACCTAAAACAGTTATTGATACAATGGTTACAAAATGGTAATTACCTAATTTTATGATTTCCTTCTATGTAGTTAATTGGTCAGCATTGTGTTACTAGAAAACTTTCCCTTTGCACCATTCATTTATTTATCATTCTAGCTGTCTACATTAGCATAAATTTATGGGGTCTCTTTTATTCAGTAGAGTTTAATCAATTGCACTTGTTATTAGGATGCTCAAATTCTTTCATATTTGGCCATTGGGATCCCTTCACACTGACTTTTGGTTCTTTGACATGTCTCCTTTATTCTTTGAGCACTTCTGTACTTTCTGGTACAAGATAATTATGTGTTTATCTTGTGGTTTTTCTGCACCAACCCTGGAGTCAGTCATTTCTTTGAGGAGCCCTGGTTCTTGTTACTGAAGACTGCTGTTTAGAAGCCAAGATTTGGGTATGATTTTAAGTAAACTTTTGAAGTATGATTTTAAAACTTTTATATCACAGTATGTTGGGATAGTAGGTTTCTGTGATATCACAGTGCTTTATTTCTGATGAAAAACCTAGGTGGCAGAAGCTGTAATAATTCTTGGGCCCATTCTTTGACATTGCTCCAGTAACCTACTTTAGTGTAAGGCAATGATTTTTAATGTTGTAATGTTGTAATTGAAGCTCCATATTTCCATTTTGAAATAATACCACTGTACACTGTGTAAGTAATCTAAAGTACTGAATGCATGAAGACATGTAAATTTCCTATCCCTGTAATAATATTCTGTAAAGCCAATTCCAAACTTTATGGCGACTATAATCTAAAAAAATTTCCAGAAAAGTATATTCCATTTTGAGACCTTTTTGTTATATGGTGTGA
This sequence comes from Dama dama, assembly GCF_033118175.1. NCBI lineage: Eukaryota > Metazoa > Chordata > Mammalia > Artiodactyla > Cervidae > Dama > Dama dama. The sequence continues at coordinate 12,428,813 of NC_083687.1, read as the reverse complement.
AAAAATGTTCTAATTTGATTTTTTTACATGTAGCTGTCCAGTTTTTCCAGCACCACTTTTTTTTATTGACCCATGCCCCTTATCATACACATAGGCTGTTATTTCTCTTATTTTTATATGTATATAACTTTATTTGTTTATTTTTGACTGTGCTGGGTCTTTGTTGCTGGGTGGGCTTTTCTCTAGTTGTGGTGAGGGGGCTGCTCTGCAGTTGCAGTGTGCAGGCTCTCGATGTGGTGGCTTTTCTTGTTGCAGAGCATGGGCTCCAGGGCACATGGGCTTCAGTAGTTCTGGCATGTGGGCTCAGTAGTTGTGGCTCCCAGGCTCTAGAGCACCAGCTCAGTAGTTGTGGTGTGTGGGCTTAGTTGCTGTGCAGCATCTGATATCTTCCAGGATCAGGGATAAACCCATGTTTCTGGTGTTGGCAGGCAGATTCTGTACCACTGAGCCACCAGAGTAGCCCCAGCACCACCTATTGAAGAGCCTGTCTTTTCCCCATTGTATATTCTTGCCTCCCTTGCCATAGGTTAATTATGTAAGTGCATTATTTCTGGGCTCCCAATTCTGTTCCATTTGTCTATGTCTCCATTTTTGTGCCATTACTGTACTGTTTTGATAATTGTAGCTTTGTAGTATAATTTAAAATCAGGGCACCTGATACCTCCAGCTCTTTTATTCTTTCTCAAGATCATTTTGGCTCTTCAGAATCTTTTGTGTTCCCATACAGACTTTAGAATTACTAGTTCTATGGAAAATGCTATTGGTATTTTTAATAGGAATTGCATTGAATCTATAGATTACCTTGAGTAGCATGGTCATTTTAACAGTATTAATTCTTCTAGTTTGTGAACACAACTAGTTTTCCCATCTGTGTTGTCTTCAATTTCTTTCATTTGTGTATTATAGTTTTCTGAGTACAGATCTTTTTCTTTAGTTAGATTTATTCCTAAGTATTTTATTCTTTTAGAGGTGATGGTAATTTGGATTGTTTTTAAATTTCTCTTTCTGATAGTTTATTAGTGTATAGAAATGCAACAAAGTTTTGTGTATTAATTTTGTATCCTGCAATTTTACCTATGCATTGATGACATCCACTAGTATTTGGGTGTTATCTTTAGGATTTTCTATGAATAGCATCATGTTATCTGGAAACAATGACGGTTTTACTTCTTCCTTTTCAATTTGGACTCCTTTTATTTATTAGTCCTAAGACAGAGAGCCTGATGTTCGTGAGTACAGGAGAACAGGGATCAAGACCATCCCCGTGGAAAAGAAATGCAAAAAGGCAAAGTGGTTGTCTGAGGAGGCCTTACAAATAGCTGTGAAAAGAAGAGAAGTGAAAAGCAAAGGAGAAGAGGAAAGATATTCCCATTTGAATGCAGAGTTCCAAAGAATAGCCAGGAGAGATAAGAAAGCCTTCCTCAGCGATTAATGCAAAGAAATAGAGGAAAACAACAGAATGGGAAAGACTAGAGGTCTCTTCAAGAAAATTAGAAAAAAAAAAAAAAAGAAAGAAAATTAGAGATACCAAAGGAACATTTCACGCAAAGATGGGTTCGATAAAGGACAGAAATGGTATGGACCTAACAGAAGCAGAAGATATTAAGAGGTGGCAAGAATACACAGAAGAACTGTACAAAAAAGATCTTCATGAGCCAGATAATCACAATGGTGTGATCACTCACCTAGAACCAGACATCCTGGAATGTGAAGTCAAGTGGGCCTTAGAAAGCATCACTACGAACAAAGCTAGTGGATGTGATGGAATTCCAGTTGAGCTGTTTCAAATCCTGAAAGATGATGCTGTGAATGTGCTGCACTCAATATGCCAGCAAATTTGGAAAACTCAGCAGTGGCCACAGGACTGGAAAAGGTCAGTTTTCATTCCAATCCCTAAGAAGGGCAATCCCAAAGAATGCTCAAACTACCGTACAATTGCACTCATCTCACACGCTAGTAAAGTAATGCTCAAAATTCTCCAAGCCAGGCTTCAGCAATACGTGAGCCGTCAACTTCCAGATGTTCAAGCTGGTTTTAGAAAAGGCAGAGGAACCAGAGATCAAATTGCCAACATCCGATGGATCATCGAAAAAGCAAGAGAGTTCCAGAAAAACATCTATTTCTGCTTTATTGACTATGCCAAAGCCTTCGACTGTGTGGATCACAATAAACTGTGGAAAATCCTGAAAGAGATGGGACTACCAGACCACCTGACCTGCCTCTTGAGAAACCTTTATGCAGGTCAACAAGCAACAGTTAGAACTGGACATGGAACAACAGACTGGTTCCAAATAGGAAAAAGAGTACATCAAGGCTATATATTGTCACCCTGCTTATTTAACTTCTATGCAGAATACATCATGAGAAACGCTGGGCTGGATGAAGCACAAGCTGGACTCAAGATTGCCGGGAGAAATATCAGTAACCTCAGATATGCAGATGATACCACCCTTATGGCAGAAAGTGAAGAGGAACTAAAAACCTCTTGATGAAAGTGAAAGATGAGAGTGAAAAAGTTGGCTTAAAGGTTAACATTCAGAAAACTAAGATCGTGGCGTCTGGTCCCATCACCTCATGGGAAATAGGTGGGGAGACAGTGGAAACAGTGTCAGACTTTACTGGGGCTCCAAAATCAGTGTAGATGGTGATTGCAGCCATGAAATTAAAAGACGCTTACTCCTTGGAAGGAAAGTTATGACCAACCTAGATAGCATATTAAAAAGTAAAGACATTACTTTGCCAACAAAGGTCCGTCTGGTCAAGGCTATGGTTTCTCCAGTGGTTGTGTATGGATGTGAGAGTTGGACTGTGAAGAAAGCTGAGTGCCGAAAAATTGATGCTTTTGAACTGTGGTGTTGGAGAAGACTCTTGAGAGTCCCTCGGACTGCAAGGAGATTCAACCAGTCTATCCTAAAGGAGATCAGTCCTGGATGTTCATTGGAAGGACTGATGTTGAAGCTGAAACTCCAGTACTTTGGCCACCTGATGCGAAGAGTTGACTCATTGGAAAAGACCGTAATGCTGGGAGGGATTTGGGGCAAGAGGAGAAGGGGACGACAGAGGATGAGATGGCTGGATGGCATCACCGACTCGATGGACATGAGTTTGAGTAAACTCCAGGAGTTGGTGATAGACAGGGAGGCCTGGCGTGCTGCAATCATGGGGTCGCAAAGAGTCGGACACGACTGAGCGACTGAACTGAACTGAATGGGTTTTTGATGGAGTTTTTAGATTTCTAGATGTAGTGTCATGTCATCTGCAAATAGTAACAGTTACACACTTTTTCCTTTCTAAATTGGATACCTTTTATTTCTCTTTCTTGACTAATTGTGCTGGCTGGGACTTCAGTCCTATATTGAATACAAGTGGTGAGAGTGGGCATCCTTGTCTTGTTCCTGATCTTAGAGGAAAAGCTTGCAGCTTCTCACCATTGAACATGATGGTCATTGTGGGCTTGTCACATCTGGCCTTAGTGATACTGAGATATGTTTCCCCTATAGCCGCTTTGTTGAGAGTTTTTAATCGTAAATGGATGCTGAATTTTGTCAAATGCTCTTTTTGCATCTATTAAGAAGATCATGTGATTTTTATCCTTCATTTTTTAATGTGGTATATCATGTTGACTGATGTGCAGATACTGAACCATTCTTCATCCTTGGAATAAACCTTACTTGATCATGATACATGATATTTTTAATGTATTATTTAATTTGGTTTAGTAATGTTTTGTTGAGGATTTTTGCATGTATATTCATCAGTGATACTGGCCTGTAATTTTCTTTTCTTGTGGCATACTTGGCTAATTTTGGGATTGGGGTAATGCTGTCCTCAAAATGAATTTGGAAGAGTTCCCTTCTCTACTGTTTTTTGGAAGAGTTTGTGAAGGATTGGGATTAATTCTTATCTGAATATTTATTAGAATTCACCAGTGAAGCTGGTGAATCCTGGACTTTAGTTGTTAAGAGGTTTTTGGCTGCTGATTTATTTAATCTCCTTACTAGTAATCAGTCTGTGTTCAGATTTTGTATTTCACCATGATTCAGTATTGGTAAGTTGTATGTTTCTAGAAATTTATCCATTTCTTATAGGTTGTCAAATTTGTTGGCATGTAATTGTTCATAATATCAGTTACGATCCTTTGTTGCATCAGCTATAACATCTTCTCTTTCATTTCTGATTTTGAGTCTTCTCTTTTTTTCTTGGTGAGTCTAGCTAAAGGTTTGTCAGTTTTGCTTACCTTTTCAAAGAACTGGCTCTTAGTTCCATTGATCTTCTCTTGTCTTTTCAATCTATTTCATTTATTTCTGCTCTTATGATTATTTACTTTCTTCTAGTAATTTTGGGCTTTGTTTGTTCTTTTTCTAGCTCCTTGAGGTGGAAAGGTAGGATGTTTACTTGAGACTTATTTCTTCAGGTGGGCATTTATCACTCTGAACTTCCCTCTTGGAATTGCTTTTATTTCATCCCACAAATTTTGGTATGTTACTCTTCCATTTTCTTTTGTCTCAAGTTATTTATTTTTCTTTTGATTTTTTCTAAAGAAACAGCTCATTTGTTGTTCAGTAGCATATTGGTTTTTGTTTTTAATTTATTTTTGGTTGCACTGGGTTTTCGTTGTAGTGCGTGGGCTTCTCATTTCTGGGGCTTCTCTTGTGTGGAGCACGGGCTCTGGGCACACGGGCGTCAGTGGTCACCGCATGTCCACTCAGTAGTCGGGGCTCGCAGGTCTAGTTGCTCCTTGTGATGTGGGATCTTCCTGGACCAGGGATTGAACCCGTGTTCCCTGCGTTGGCAGGTGGATTTTTATCCTCTGTACCACCAGGAAAGTCCAGCATGTTGTTTTATCTCCACATATTTGTGAAATTTCAGTTTTCTCTATGTACGTAATTTTTAGTTTCATATCATATGGTCAGAAAAGATGCCTGATATAATTTCAGTCCTCTTAAATTTATTAAGACTTATTTTGTGGCCTAACACGTGATCTGTCTTGGAAAATCTTCCATGTATACTTTAGAAGAATGTGTTTTCTGTTGGTTTGGATGGAATGTATCTGTTACGTCACTCTGGTCTAGTGTATCATTTAGTGATTATTTTTCCTAATTGATTATCTGGATGGTGTCTCCATTGACTTTAATGGGTTACTAAAATCCCCTACTATTATTGTATTGCTGTCTGTTTCTTTAATAATGTGTCGGCTTTATGTATTTAGGTGTTCCTGTGTTGTGCATGCATGCATGCTGCAAGTTTAGTTGCTCAGTCATGCTGACTCTTTATGACCCTTTGAACTGCAGCCTGTCTGGCTCCTCTGTCCATGGAATTGTTCAGGCAAGAATACTGGAATGGGTTGCCATTTCCTTTTCTAGAGGATCTTCCTGACCCAGGGATTGAATGCATGTCTCCTCTGTCTCCTTTATTTCAGGCAGATTCTTTACCCACTTCGCCATCGAGGAAGCCTGTTGGGTGCCTAAATACTTAAAGATACTATATTTCATATTGGATTGTTTTCTTTCTCATTATGTAATACCCATATTTGTCTGTTTAATACAGTCTTAAGTTTAAAGCCTCTTTTGTCTGATACAGTTATAGCTACTCCAGCTTTATTTTGGTTTCCATTTGGATGGAGTATCTTTCCCTTTACTTTCAGTCTGTATGTATTGTTTCATCTGAAGTGAGTCGAGTTACTTGTAGATGGGTCTTGTTTTTTCCTTTTTTTTTATTTTTAAATCTACTCAGCCATTCTGTTGACTTTTGATGGGAACATTTCGTCTGTTTACATTTAAAGTAATTATTGGTAAGTATGTGCTTATTGCCATTTTGTTAATTGTTTACTGGCTGTTTCTGTAGTTCCTTTATTTCTTTTCTTGTGCTCTTCCTTATTTACATTCTTTTCTCTTTATCTTTTTTAATTTTCTCGGTTTTGCTTTGTGGTTACTGTGAGGCTTACATATGTAACAGTCTATTTTATAAAGTTGATAGCAACTAAGTTTGATCCTGTTCTGAAGCTCAGCATCTTTATTCTTTCCTTTCCTTCCCTCATTTTGTTTTTGATCTTGCATTTTGCTTGTGTATCCCTTAATTATTGTTACCATAATTATTTTTACAACTTTTGTCTTTTAACCCTCATACTATTAATAGCTATAATAGTGATTAGTCCACTTTATTTTTACTTTCCCAGTGAAATTTCTTCTTTCATGTATTTTCTTATTACCACTCTTTCTTTCCACTCTTTCTTTCCAGCTTAAAGAAATCCCTTTAACATTTCTTGTTAAGGCCATTTTGGGAGTGGTGAACAATTTTAGATTTTGTTTGTCTGGAAGACTCTTATCTCCTTGAATTCTGAATCACTTTCCTAGGTAGAGTATTCTTGGTTAGAAGGTTTTGTCCTTTTGTTTTTTCCTTTAGCAGTTTGAATATATTAGCCATTTCCTTCTAACCTGCAGTTTTTTGAAGAATCCACTGATAATGTCATGGGGGTTCCCTTGCCACATAACAAGGTATATTTTTCTTGCTGCTTTTAGTATTTTCTCCTTGTCCTTAACTTTCGAGATTTTACCTATAATATGTTTTGGTGTGCATCTCTTTGGGTCTGTCTTCTTTGGAACCTTCTGGGATTCCTGGATCTGGATGTCTGCTGTGTGGAGTGTCAACTTTATTATACAAACTTTCAGTTAAGCTCCCTCTTTACCATCCCTCTTCTCAACCTGCATTCCTGTCCCCCTTCTCCACTTTAGGTCACCTTACACTTTTTTTCCCCCTAGATTGCCAGAGCATTGCTCTCTCTCCCTGTCTCTACATTGTAGTAGTTTATTTTAGTTTTATTGGCTTTGAGTGAAGAGATGATATAAATGTAATCGTGCAGTCTATTATAGTCTGTTTCTAGCTTTTTGCTGTAACAAATGCTGTGATAGCCATTGTTACACCTAAATCTTTGTGAATGTGTTCATTTTTCTATAATAAAACTCTTTGCTTTACAATAATTGCGGCTTCACAGGAGGTCGCAAAGGCAGGAGAGGAGGCCCCAGGGAGCCTCGTCCAGCCGCATGGCTGCTGCTTGACGTGGGAGAGATTGCCTGTGTGCGCTTGGCTTAACTGTTAGGGTGAATATAAGTGAGATCGTTCGAAATGATTGTGACTATTACCTGATGATGCAAATGACCTATCTAGAATGCTGCTTGTTTTAAGTGACCAAATTCAAACTCACTTCCCAGGCTGTATCTAGAGGAGTTAATGGGGCTTCCCTGATGACTCAGCGGTAAAGAATCCACCTGCAATGCAGGAAGCATGGGTTCGATCCCTGGGTTGGAAAATTCCATGGACAGAGGAGCCTGGTGGGCTACAGTCCATGGGGTCGCAAAAGAGTAAGACACGACTTAACAACTAAACAAAGAGGGGTAAATCTGTGAGGCCGGACTCTGACTGTATCTCCATGGAGTTGCCTGTTTTTCTCCACTCCGAGCCAGTAAATGGCTTAGCTTAGTTTCTCTGTATTTTAACATCATTTTCAGACATTTGCCTCCTATTTGGTGGTAGTACTCCCTCTGACAATTCTTTGGTTCTTATTGCTTAAGATTTCAGACGTAGAGCTTTCAACATCCATTCTTTCCTTCCCAGAAGATTTCTAGATCTTGCAAGGGAGGTGTTTACCCATGGGAAGCAAGGGTAGTTAGGGCTAGGTGATTGGCAGCCTTGCCAAGTTATGGAGGGTTATTTCCTAAAAGTAAATGATACCAGACAGAAGAGGCAGCTGAGCATGAGAGAAGTCCAGTCTCCATGCACTCTTCCCAACCTAACAGTAAGTTGTATTTTTTTTTTTTAATTTTGCCTATTTTTGAAATGATTTGGCTATTTCCTGAGTAATTCTCATAGGAAAAGATGCCCAACAATTCAGAATTGTACTATATAAGACAAAATTTTTAATTTCTTCACTCTTTCCAAGAGGGGAACCAACCCTGTTAACAATTGTCTGTATCCTTGCAGTTCTTAGTTTGTATACTAATATATGTACCTGTATACATTTTTTTAAAAATTAAAGCATACACACATACATATATTATCCAGTTACTTGCCTTTTTCATCATAATGGGGTGTCTTAACTTTCCTTGAATAGTACCACTCCAGTTACATGAATGTGCTGTAAATTACTTAATTGCTAATATTGATTACTAATTATATTCATTTATTTTACACTAACAATAAAGTGATGACTTTTTTTGCTTTAATCTTTATTTCCTGCTTAGTTAAAAGATCTAGGAGTCTAGATACTGTTGTGACATCACAGCATCATTCTGTTACATGTTCTCTCATAATGTTTTGGGATTGGTTTTTGCCTGTTGATTTTTTTGTCCCCAAATTGTGGTAAAATACACAAAACAAAATCTACCAGCTTAACCATTTTAACTGTTCAGTTCAATCATGTTAAATACATTCACACTTTTGTACAACTATTACCACTGTCCATCCCCATAACACTTCTCATCTCATAGAAGCGAAACTCTGTATCTGTTAAAACATTTTGAGTCTTTGCTTTCAACTCTTTAGGTATATACCCAGAGTAGAATTGTTGAATTATATAGTGATTCTGTTTTTAATCTGGGGGGGGGGGGCGACCCACCATACTGCTTTTCATAGCACCTGCACCATTTTTACACTCTCAGCAGCAAAGCACAAAGGTTCTAGTTTCTCCATACTCCTGTCAGCATAGCTATTTTTAAATATGTACCTGTACTTTAAAATGCATTAATAATAAGTAATATATATTAATCACTACCTCTGTACAAGGTGACTCAGTGGTCGAGAATCCACCTGCCAATGCAGGAGACATGGGTTTGATCCCTGACTCTTGAAGATCCCCTGGAGGAGAAAATGGCAACCTGCTCCAGTATTCTTGCCTGAAAAATCCCATGGACAGATGAGTCTGGTGAGCTACAGTCCATAGGGTCACAAAGAGTTAGATATGACTGAGCACACACACATACATAATAAGATTATGCTAATTATTAAATGTCAAGTTCTCACAGCAGCTAGTATCCTCATTCTGTAGATGAGTTGCTTGTGACTGCTTTGGATGTCAGGGTTTCTGCTTTGAATGTCAGTTTATGCTAGTACTCTCAAATTAACTGGAGAGCTTTTCGAGCTCTTAGAGATACACTGGTACACTTTATTTTAAAAGAATTTTAATAAAAAAGAACTACTCAATTAACTCTTCATTGAAAATGTAGTAGCACTTGACCTTACTGTCTGGACTTGTTGATTTTTAGGAGTAGCTCTTCAATTTTTTAATCTACATGATTGTTATATCCATGAAGGTTTTGTTTTTTCTTTTTAGTAAAACTGAGTATATCATAGATTTTAACATGTAATGCACTCATATCTAAATACTTTGAAATTTTATATTTCATTTCCTTTTTAAATCAAGATCTACCAAGATATTTTCATTTTATTCTATAGTATGCCAGTTTTCTTAAATGGATATAAAGTTATGTATATGAATGTATCAATTTAGATCAAGCTTGTTTGTTATTTAAATTCTCTGTGTACACTTTTCATTTATTTGAATTTTTTATTCTCCATTAAAAAAAAACTATAGAAAATTTTTTTGTAGGTACATTTTTTTTTCCATGAATTAGGCATGCAATTGAATCTCTCCCCATTGCCGCCGTTTGTATTTTGTTATGAAAACATGATTAACCTCAGGCAGTATGAAGGCACTTTTTGGGGTAGTTTGATGGGTAAGGTCAATAAGATTTCCCAATGTATAATAATGATTTAGCCAAATGTCATTAAGCCAGCCATGTGTTGGAGTCATACTTAAAGCAATCAGAGCCAATATTTTTTAAATAAAATATTTGAACTATAAACAAAAATAAAATAACAAATAACAGTAGCGCCTACTCAGCCTAAGAAAATCTCATTGCCTTATATGATGCCGTGTGTACTCCTTCTTGATCATTTCTCTATATTAATAGTTCGTTCACTTGTGGAATTAATAGCTATCCTGAATTTGTCTTGTATTTCTTTTGTGTTGTTACTTTATTCATTCTTTTTACTCAGCTTTTTAAAAACTGAAATGTGATTGGCATATAATATTGTATAAGTTTAATGTGTACAACATATTTGATGAATTTATATCACATTATGATTGACATTGTAGTGTTAACTAATAACTCTGTTATATAATTATTATTTCTTCCAGTGGTGGGAACAGTTAAGATCTAGCCTCTTAGAAAGTTTGATGTTTGTAATATAGTTTTATTGTCTATAATTACCATACTGTGTGTCAAGAGTTCCAGCAATTCTTTAGGGACTAGTTGCAGTTGTGCAATTATTTATATTTTAACTACACATTGGCTGTTTTGTGTGTTTTTAAACTTTGAAGGTGGGATACATTGTATATATTCTCCAGCTTGCTGTTTGCACTCCATCTTATGTTTGTGCAGTTCATTCATGCTGATGGATGTAACTTCTTCATTTTTACTGTTGGATATATTTTATCAAAATACTATAACTTACCTGTCTCTCCTCTTGATGGACATTTAGTTGTTTCCTGCTTTTCATTATTCCAGACAGTGCTACTGTGAACAAGTAATGAAGTACTGATAACATCCTACAGCTTGGATAAACCTTAAAAACATGCTAAGTGAAAATAGTCACAAAAGACCACATAATATGTGATTTTCTATGTCTGAAATATGCAGAATAGGCAAATTGATAGAGACATAAAGTAGACCAGTGTTTTCCAGAGTCTGGGGGAAGAGTGTAATAGTGAGTAACTGTTGATGGGTTTGGGCTTTTTTTTGGAGAGAGGGGGATAAAAATGTCCTAAATTTTGTAATGAGATTGCACAGCTCTGAATATACTTTAACTAGTGAAGTATACACTTTAGATTGGTGAACTTCTGACATGTGAATTATATCTTCTCCGGTGGCTCAGATGCTAAAGAATTTGCCTGCCATGTGGGAGACCCAGGGTCGATCCCTGGGTTGAGAAGATGCCCTGGAGAAGGAAATGGCAGCCCACTCCAGAACTCTTGCCTGGAGAATCCCGTGGACGAAGGAGCTTGGTGGGCTACAATCCATGGGGTCATAAAGAGTTGGACACAACTGAGCTACTAACACCTACACAAAGAAGTTAAAAGTAACTCCCAGGAAAGTGTTTTCAAATCCAACCCACGAGTAGGTTATAAACCAATTTAGTGAGTCAGAGTGGACTTAACAGTTTCTTTGGTTTTACTTTTTGTTTTGAACTACAGAAATTTCTTCATCATTTCTTCTTTAGAAAATGTAGGAGTGGGGAGTTTGTGTGGCTAATTTGAATATATGAATTCATGAAATGTGTAAGTGAAAATTCATAAATAACATATTCTTTATGATGGTTATGAATATATAGTGTTTGACTACAAAAGACTCAGTAAATTTTTGTTTAGTACTTTGGTTTTGCTATTGAGCGATTAGTGATGATTATACCAGAAATGGAATCTTGAGTTGAAAGGATCCTTTGAAATCGGAGAAGACATTCTGACTTGGCTTTTATTACCTCTCCATTCACACTCCAGACTTTGTGTCAGAACAAGCTTGGAAGTATAAGGAGAGCAAAACTGTCAAGCTTTTCCACTGCTTTCTGCTTTCTTCCCAAATTTTTGCCTTGATTCTGTTCTATACCACAGCCAAGTGTATTCCTATTTCTAATATTACTGGTGTTTTAATTGGGTTATAAGTTAGACTTCTTTGGAAGCATACTGCTATTAAATTTTGATCTGTTCATTTCAGTTTATATTGGAGATTTTGTAGATGTACTGGGTTAAATTTTGTATGCTTTGAGAGCTTTAAACTACTGATAACTGGTTTTTCTTCTAAATATAGATAGCATATACTTGTGACATGAAATATTGGTAGGTATCATAAGTTTTAAAGCACAGACTGAAACTATTTTAGAACTCTCCCTTTTCTAGGAAGACTGGTTTTTAGTTTCAAGTGTTAATAAGCTGAAATTCTTTCTGTAGTATTTCTTCAGAAATTTTATACTGTTATAACAACCATCAATCAAAGTTAACAGTGATATTGAGCTCTTTAATCATGTTATCATCACTATCTAGTAGTAACTGTCTCTTGTCTCAAATTTTTCTTTTTTGGGTTTTTGTCTTTTTCTGGCAGAGGCTTTTATGCAGTTGTCTGATGTTCATTGACTGACATCGTGTGTAAAAGCATGGCTTAGTAAAACATGGGTAGTTTGAGAAAGCCAGGGATCTAAAGGAAACTTAGAGACTATAAATCCTATCCTAAAGATAAATGAAGGCGGTACATCATTGAAACAATGCAGGAGTTTGTAGAAAAGGAACATTCAAGAGAAAAAAAAAGTGGGAATTTCATGTCTGTTTTTCACAACTTAATATTTCGCTGCTTTTCAAAAATTTCTCAATTATAGTTCTTAAAAATTGTAAGACAACAAGTTTGAAATCAGAGAATTTGTTTTAGATCCCTGTCTTAATAAATTTGGAAATGTTAATTCAGACTCATTATTCTCACTTAGGAAAGTAGGCCAGGTAAGTTTCCCAAAGACAAGCTTTCACTAAGAATTGAATCATGCAGTTTTGTAACTACTTTTGTATCCCCTGAGGGACAGAAAGTACTAAGAGTTGAGGCAGGTTGGAATGGCCATTGAAAATCCAAATCTAGTCATGCTTGCCAATGTAGTTATGTCTCAGCAGCCCATTAATTTTGCTATTAAATTTTTTTCTGCAATTGAATCTTTTGAAAAAAACAATCTGATGAAAAAGGTTTGAAAATTCAAATGAAATACTGGGAAATGGGAATTAAAATTCCCTTTTCTGCAACTGCTGAAAAGAGTGATGTGGACACTGCTTCTTTTGCTCAAAGCTTTATGAAGCAGGCAGCTTTTAAGTATCAGAGCCTGAATGCAAATCCAAGTCTTTCTGCCTCCTGAACTACTTACTCAGTGCTCAAAAGTTTCAATATAACTAATTGATGGCATGTAGAGAAAGGAATCAGTTTCAAATGTTTAGCACATTAGAAAATAACATTTTAACCTGTCAAATAAACTAAGTTTTTTAAACTTAGCAATACTTGAATACTTGGAGCCCATATGTGGCTGAAGATGTAATTCATTACAGCTCTTTCAGAAAAGTCATACTATATTAAAAACCATTTGTGGGCCCAGACTGAAAAGAAATAAGCCAAAGTGTTAGTATGTTCAGAGTAGAGATGTTTTAGAACAAAATAATTATTTTTAAAATTTCCTATATTTAACATGTTATTTTTATAAACAGGAAAGATGTTTCTATCTTTATCTGGTAGTTTAAGGGAATAATTCTAAATAGAGAATAAAAATTGTCTAAAAATACTCAACGGCTTTAATTTTTAGTACTGAAGAGTTAGAAACAAGTGTCCAGCTGAACAGAATGTACCAGAGTAGACAGTGATATCACCAAGGGAAGTAAGATTTAAGAGCTTGTGGAGGAATGAGGGGGGAAGTTAACAATATAATAGGAAAAGCAGGGTACAAATTTGTTTATAAAGTAGGTATGTTTATAAAAATAACAGCAAATAACTGGAGGAAGGTCTAGTAGTTTTACCAGCAGTTTTGTTTGAATATTGAGATTCAAGTAATTTTTCCCCTTTGTGCTTTTACATATTTTCCAGATTTTGTTTAATCATGTACTGACTCTTTAAAACTAGGCTTTTCCTAACACGAGGTAAAGTGATAGGTAATGTTTTCCTAGGCTGCCACTGTGTAACATTCTGTTTGTGTTATCTGTTCATGGGTCCTGTTTTCTTCTGCTCACATGGAATGAATATGTTTTTATTATTTCTTAGATCTGAAACTCAGCCCCGAGGCTCTGCTCCGCACTCTGAGAGTGACCCGCCCGAGCAGGAAGAGGAGATCCTGGGATCTGATGATGATGAGCAGGAAGATCCCAATGATTACTGCAAAGGTAAGGTTTTCTGTGAGGAGATACCAAGTAAGATGTAATTCATGTGTACACTCTTTCATTTGAATATTTGATCTGTCAGCATAAACGGTATTAATGCTTTCTGCTTATTGCATCCTTTTCTCTAAGTATAGGAATTAGTATTTCCTTTTAGTTTGACTTAATTAAAGCTTTGTTTAAATTAAATGTATCTACTCCTTCTTTCCTTAAAAAATGATAGTGCATATTTTCCTTATAAAATTTCAGAAATATATTAAACAAAAAGAAAACAAAAGTCATTTATAATGCTGTCATCCAGAAGTGAACAGTGATAACATTTGGTATATAGACTTTTGAAAAACATATTTTCACTACTCTTTTCTCAAAGTGATGATTGCTAAGCTACATTATATTAGACTTATGGATACTTAAAAACTATGGCATAAGATTGCCTGATATATTTGTTTCTTTTACAAAATGTTCCAGGATTCTTGGGTAGGATCGGATCTTATAACAGAATGTTATCTTAGCATCAAGGAGAACTTGGTTCTTCTCAGCAGGCAGAGATAGATGTTTAAATCCTTTGATTCCTGCCACTGTTGTCAGTCTTTTCTGGTCTTCTGGTTTCTGTTTGCTGTGTTTTGGAAAAGTAATTTTTTTTTCCAAGTTAACATGAACTCAATAATACTGTGTTGCTGACTTGATTTAAAATTTTCTTTTGTTGAATTGATTGTATTAAAAGAAACCATTTTTATTTGCTGAAGATGTATACATGTTGGAAAATGTGAGTTTTTGGTTTTTTTTTCCTACTTAAGTGATTATTTCCCTCTATTGTTTCTTCCAGGAGGTTATCATCTTGTGAAAATTGGAGATCTGTTCAATGGGAGATATCATGTGATCCGAAAGTTGGGCTGGGGACACTTTTCAACTGTGTGGTTATCATGGGATATTCAGTAAGTTTTAGTACAAGAGGATTAGGTGATTCCTAAATGTTTGTGTTTAATTTTCCGCTTTTAGTCTAGCTCTAGACTGATTTCTTAATAAAAATCTTACAGTTAATAATCTTTATGTTCTCGGGCAAATGACTTTCCTCTGGTAAAGCAGCACCTTAGAGGAGACACAAGATTGATTGAATTATTATCAGTAAGGCTCCTGAAACTCCCAAATTAAAAACATTACAGATACTCAAAGATAGTATAGTATATTAGTTCATAGTTTTTCCCACTGGAGTAGAGCTAAATTTTTAGATGGTGTCCTAGACCAACCTGTGTGAAATTATTTTCTTGTGTTTTGTTTCTATAACAGATTTGCTCAGCCATACAGTCTAAAACCTCTACATAAAAATCACAGGCAGTTAACACTGGATGTTTACCTTAAAGTGTATCTTCTATCTTTGATGAGACAGCAATTGCTATCTATGCACTGTTTTTATCAGTTTTTCACCCAAGTATTTCTTCTGGCTTCTCAGAGGAAAGAATAATACTATAGCTTTTAACCTTTTAGGTTTTGCTATATAAGTATACAGAATACTTCTGATTTGGTGAAGTTTCCCCCCTTATCTCCATTTCATGGTTTTACATGGGTTCATGGAGCATTCAGAAAGCAGATTTTAACTCAGAGAAAATGTTTGATGACTGACATTACCTAGGAACAGATTTTCTTCTTCGTATAAGTTAAATTTGGCCAGTTAATGCTATTAACAGGTACAGATGATCCCACAGAAGTAGTAGTTTGTGTTTGACCAGGGGAACATGAAATCAATATTTTTCTGTCACTGTCTCCCAGTTATGGTTAAATCTTAGCTTCCTAATGGAAAGCTAAGGCATTTGATCTTAATTGCCTGTGTTTGTTTCTTAGGGGAAAGAAGTTCGTGGCGATGAAAGTAGTTAAAAGTGCTGAACATTATACTGAAACTGCACTTGATGAAATCCGGTTGCTGAAATCAGTAAGTATTAGATTGTATGTGTGAGCTGCATTATAAATAAGTAAAGTTTTATTAAAGTTAAGGCATACCAAGTATATACTTTTTGGCATGGCTAAGTTTTACTGTGAATTTCCGGTATCCTTAAAGAGGTAGAAGAAGACAGTATTTACACAGTCTGTGTATTTGGTAGGGAACTGGCAGAATATGCTGTGATGGCAACTCTCCCTATATATGCACACTGAAAAGAAACCTTGCAAATAAAAATGTTTTGAGCATGTTTTATGTGCCAGATAACACAATGTTTTTCTTTCCTATCATGGTTAAAAGAAAAGGAGTGAATAAATATATAACTTCTATTTTGTTTTAAAATCTTTAAAAATATTTAATAAATAAGCACTATAGTTATTAATTCCCTTATGTTACCTGGAAACTTAGGTAAATATTTTCAAAACTTATTTTTAGTTTTCTTAAAAATTAAGAAATGTCAGTGAGGTAGAAGAAGCTTGAATCCCAAGTGAGAAGACATGAGTTTTTAGGACCAGCTCTATCTGAATATATCCTCAACTTTATTTCCTCTGAGCCTTAGATTTTTCATTCAGAAAAGTGAGGATGCTAGACCAAGAGAGCTTCACTTTCAATGTGCTAGTCTGTAACAAGATGAGCTCATGCCCCAAAGTAAATCAAGGTACTGCTTCGTTCCCTGAGAATGTTTTTCTGTGAAAAAAATGAAGACTGCATAAGCAGTATGGTTAGTGCTGCGGTTGATTGGCATCATGCAAAAGCTCCTGAATTCTTCCTGGCCTGGTAACTAGCAGTTAACTTGGGAGCAAGTAGCAAAATTTATAATTAGAACAGTGACTATATAATACAATCTTTGTTGATTGTATCTTCTTTTGTGAACTGTTTATATTAAGTTCTTTGAGCTATTAAAATTTTGTGTTTGTCTTATAGATTTGTATGAGCTCTTTTCTGAAGTAATCCTTTGTTACATATGCTGCTGGTATCCCCTCCCTCACCATTTGGTTTATGTCTATGCTTTCCCTTTTTTTAAATATTGTCACCCCTATTATAGGTTCGTAATTCAGATCCTGATGATCCAAACAGAGAAATGGTTGTTCAACTACTAGATGACTTTAAAATATCAGGAGTTAATGGAACACGTATCCTTTTTAGAACCTATTTTGAAAACAAATCATGACATAACTTTATTTCAAAGAAAAGAATGAGATTTGCATTGGTCTCTTTTCTCAAACTATAATCAAAATGTTTTTTATTTTATTGTAAACTTTTGAACACATTGTGAATCATGTCTGTCTTTTGTATGTTGTGTTTTTAAAGCTATTGCTTTACACTTTTTCCTTTTTTCAGGCAAATTAAAACTGAAGTCAAAAGAAACTTTAAGAAGAAAGACTAGTAGTACTAAAACTAAGTAAAGTTTCTATTTTTTTATCAATTAACACAGATTTTAATGGAATTATTGAGAAATAGGTTAACTAAGAATTCAGTGCACTTTATTATCTCAATATTTAAGAGGCTGTACATGTAGATTATGCTTAAAATCTAAATGTAATTGTTCATATTCTGTCGTAATGAAAAAAACTGACTAGTTTTATGTTTTGATCTGAAATTTTAGAATTTTAAAGTTGGAAGGAATGTTAGCTGTTTTTTTCCCCCATAAGTTAATATCAGTGTGACATGCAAAGAGCTGTTTGAAAGATTGTTGCAACAGCTATGCTTGTAAAGGCCTATCAAATTTTTCAGAATAAAAGATGAAGAATTTCACTTGGACTGGGGAGTCTAAAACTTTTTTTAAAGTGTATTAAAATGTGTAAGGAAAGATTTCATGTATCATTCTACTTTCTATGCATGTTTAGCTTCTCTTAACACACACTGTTTGTAGCCAGTGACTTGTTAAAGGAAATGGGCTACATAGGACTCTGTTGTATCATGTGGACTGTGATTTAAGAGATTTGAACTAAAACACATGAAGAAAGGATAAGAAACGAGAGAGAAAAAAAAAAAAAAGAAACGAGAGAGAACAGGTGATAACATGAAGATTTTATCTGTCATTCTGAAGTTAGTTTTCAGTTATTTCCTTGGAGAAGTATAAATTATATCCCCCTGCCCTCCGTCTCTAAGGAATACAGATAGAAGAATCATGCCATATGAATCATCAATTTATGTCTGTTGTGGTCATTTCATAGGTGACTTACTGTGTGTGTGTGCACACACATTTTTTCAAAGAATTAGGAAGGCTAATCAAGAAATAAACCATATAGGATATTGTGATGGCTGTTAGATTCTATTTCCCTATTATTTGACCTTGTAATGCTTGTCTGTGTGCCAAATTTCTTTCTTAATTTGGGGACATTATAGTAAAACTGTAAAAATAGTCTGTATAATCCTCTTAGTAATGCAGAGTACCTTTTAACTATTGAAATATGTTAATAGATTTGAATTTCAAGTTCTAAGATGTTTTCCAAACATCACCGTATGGTTTCTCTGTAGTTTCTGTCCACTGAATTCCTATTTTATTCATTTCTCCCTTTATCCTTAGCCATTTCTCTCTGCCCTTCCTCCTACTTGTCTCCCAGCTGATTCAGTTACGGCATTATTTGCTGCTTCTAGAGATTGAAAAGGATAGAACTCAGAGCACTGAGTTAAGGTTTAATGGGTTATGTCATTCTCCTGCCCCTCATCTCTTTTTCACAACACAGGCATAACTGTATGGAGCTACGTATCTGATTTTCTTTGTATCTGGGTATACTGCCTTTTCTCTGGAGCACTGTTCTTTCTCATTTTGAAGTCTCACAAGGACTCTGAACTAGAAAGTTAGTCATAGATGTCAGTATAAATGGGTTTGTTCTACTTCCATGGGTGGTGAGGGGAGAAGAGTGATTAAGAAGTAACAGCTGAGCTTTACATAATATTAACATAAGTCAGTGTCGTTTTTGGTCACCTATGTGACCTATGTTTTTAGGATACTTTTTTTCTAGTGTGTATTTTACCTCTTTTGCTAGCTCTTCTTGTTCATAAAGCACTCTAAATGTGGCTGTTAATTTTCAGCCTTTTTTCTTTACACCATCTCCCACAAAATTTTTTTTTGCATATGCTTTTGCTGTTTCACCCAGTTCATTTTGTTTTTAAGCTATTAAATGTTTGATCATTTTTATATCACTGCTTGCAAATTAAAACAACATTGTTGTCAAATTGTAATGCTTCTCTCAAAGGAAAGTTAATAAAGCTAAGAACTTGAGAATAACTTAAAATTCTCTTTTCTGGTTTGTTTGTTTAAGCAATCTGCATTCTAAAATATCTTACTTTGGTATATTACATATATACAGAAATAGAATAGTTTGAATCCTCAGAGATCCATTACTCATTCCCAAATTTATCAACTCATAACCAATGTTGTTTTGTCTGTATCTCCTGATAATTTTGTGACCAGTCTTAAATATATTACTTCATCCATAATTATTTTAGAAAGTATTTCCAAAAGATAGAGACTGTTAAAATATAACCCCAACATAGTTATTATTCCTTAAAAAGTTGGGGACCAGTTTCTTAGTCCCTTTATGTAGTCAGTATTTCAGTCTCTCTAGATGTCTCTTTTTCTTTTTTTAATTTTTAACTTCAGTCAAGAGTCACATAAAGTTTTTAACAGTTCCTTTATTATTTGGCACATCAAAATGTCGCAGGCTCATTTTATATATTTATTGTCCCATATATATATATATATGATGTCCCTTCATTCTTTTCCTCCCCTCCCATTTTTTGTGTCACTTGGAAGTTGCCCTTACAGCTTACTCTTGTGGGTCTGTGGGTTGGTTTGTTTGGATTATTTTTTCTTTCTGTGTTGCATTTTGGATAGTTTCTATTGCTGTGCTTTTGGGTTTACTAATCTCATTCTGCAGTGCCTGATCTGCCATTTATCCCATCCATGGTATTTTTCATCTCTCACTTGTTGCTTTTCATCTCAAAAGTTCAATTTGGGTCTCTCTTTTTCTTCCAGTTTTAGTGAGATATAATTTGATAGTTATCACACACACTGTGATAAGTCTACTAAGGTTATATTATCACACAGAGATGTTAAAAGTCGACTATTGTCCACACTGTACATTTCACACTCATGACTCACTTATTTTGCAACTGGAAGTTTGTAGTTATTAATCGGTCTCACCTATTTCTTTCCTCCTCCAACCGTCCTCCCTCTGGCAACCACCTGTTTGTTCTCTGTATCTGTAACTGTTTTCTGGTGTTTGTTCATCTGTTTTTGTCTGTTATTCCACGTTATTAAGTGAAAGTGTATGGTGTTTGTCTTTCTCTGTCTCATTCATCTCACAAGCATACCCTTTAGGTTCATCTGTGTCACAAATGGCAAGGTTTCATTGTTTTTATGGCTTATCCATTAATATGTATACACCACCTCTTCCCTGGGTCTCTCTCTTTTTTAAAATCTTTTGTATCTCTTCAACATATGGAGTACTGCTATGACTGTTTAATTTCCTTGTCTGCTAATTCTAACAAGTGGGTCAGTTCTGGGTCAGTTCTAAATGATTGATAATTCTAATTTTCAGATAGATTTTCCTGCATCTTTGTTGCCTCGTAGTCTTTCATTGAGACATTGTGATTTTTACCTTGTTGGCTGTTGGATATTTTGCATTCCTTTAAATCTGGAGCTTTGTTCTGCAATGCATTTATTGTCAGGAAACAGTATGATCCTTTTCAGATTTTACCTTTATGATTTGTTAGATGGCTAAGACTAATCGTTCCTTCCACTGAGGCAAGGTCTTCCTAAATATTATGCCAAATGCCCCATAACTATGAATTTTTCCAGGTTTTTTTTTTTTTAATTGGACTTTCCCAGTGGCTTATATGATAAAGTATCTGTCTGCAACATAGGAGACCTGGGTTCGATCCCTAGGTCGGGAGAAGGGAATGGCTACCCACTCCAGTTTCTTTCCTGGAAAATCCCATGGACAGTGGAGCCTGGTGGGCTATGGTCCATGGGGTTTCAGAGCCGACAAGACTGAGTGACTTTCACTTTCTGTTCATAATTGATACACAACGTTGTATTAGTTTTTGGTATATAGCGTAATGATTTAATAGATGTATATACATTGCAAAATGATTACCATAGTAAGTTAACAGCCATCACCACACATAGTTACACGTTTTTCTTGTGTTGAGAACTCTCTGAGCAATTCTCAAATATACAGTATTGTATTATTAAGTACAGTCACCATCCTGTACCTTACACACAGCACTTACTCATCTTATAACCGGAAGTTTGTACCTTGTGACCACCATCACCTGTTCCCCCACCTCACACCTTTGGCAGCCACTCGTCTGTTTTCTGTGTCTGCGTTTGTTGTCTTGCTTTGGTCTTAGATTCCACATATAAGTGAGATCATACAGTCGTCATCTTTGATTTGGCTAACACCCTCAAGGTGCATCCATGTTGTCCCAAACAGCAGGCTTCCCTTCTTACGGCTGAATGAGAATATCCCGTTGTGCATGTAGACCACATTCTCTTCATGTTCATCCATCACTGAACACTTAGGTTGCTTCTGTGTCTTGCTGTTTGTTTTGCATTTCCCTGGTGATTAGTGATGTCGAACTCTTTTTCATGTACTTGTTGGCCATCTGTATGTCTTCTCCAGAAAAATGTGTTCAGATTCTTTGTTCTTGTTTTAATCAGACTGAGGTCTTTCCCCCCTGTTGAGTCATGTGAGCTTTTTTATAATTTTTATAAAATTAACTCCTTGTCAGATCTTTGATTTTTAAGTATTTTTTCCCATTCCATAGGTGGCCTATTCATTTTCATTTTGTTTCCTTTTTTTCTGCAGAGGATTTTTAGTTTGAAATAGTTCTTGTTCATTTTTGCTTTTGTTGACTTTGTTTTTGGTGTCAGATCCAAAATATTATCGCCAAGACCAATGTCAAGGAGCTTACCACCTGTGTATTCTTTTAGCACTTTTACTGTTTCAGGTCTTATGTTCAGGTCTTTAATACATTTTGAGTTGATTTTGGGATATACCATAAGATAACAGTCTAGTTTCATCCTTTTTCAGGTGGCTGTTCAGTTTTCCCAGCGTGACTTACTGAAGTCACTGTTCCCATTGTATATTCTTGGCTCCTTTGTTGTAAGTTAATTGATCACATATGTGTGGATTTATTTCTCGCCTGCAACTGAATTTTTCTAGTCTTCCTGGTTGGAGCGCTGTGGGGTGCTGGGCACTGTTCCCTCTGGTCCTCTCAGATGGTTTCCCCGCCGCCAGTAGCCCCCTCACATGCCTGTGCTGACTGCCGCTCTGCCGAGTGTCTGAGGCGGCCGCGCTGCAGACCTTCAGGACTCTCTACAGCTCTCTCCACTCTGGTGCCTTGTGCTGTGACCCATAGCTGCTGCCTTGATCTCCCAGGATCCAGTTCTATCTGTTTAACTCAAAGGGGTTTGCCTGGAAAGTTTCAAGGCAGTAAGAAGACAGTAATCTGTCAGAGATCACTGCCTTCTTTGCCTGACATCCAGGGTTGTTAAATCTGTTGCTTTATGTATTTTGCTTGATTTTGTTGTTGCTTAAAGCGAGAGGGTAAACCCAGTCCCTGTTACTCTATCTTGACTAAAGAAGTTCCTAGACGTATGTTTAACTCTAAGAAATTACCGACCAGTTTTCCAAAGCGGTTGTACCATTTTACACTTTTGTTAGTGCAACATGGGAGCTCCAGTTGCTCCATATCCTCACCTACATTTAATCGTGTTAGTCTTTTTTATTTTTTTTTTTAAATAGGTTTTTCTTTTTTTTTCCTACTCTGCTGGATCATCTTTGCTACACAGGTGTTTCTGTAGGTGGTGGCAAGCAGGGACTCCTCTTTGTTGCAGTGTGCAGGCTTCTCATTGCAGTGGCCTCTAGTTGTGGAGAACAAGTTCTGGGGCGCGCAGGCCTCAGTCCTTGTGGTTCCCGGGCTGCAGACTTCAGGCTGAATAGTTGTGACGCTCAGGCTCAGTTGCTCCACAGCATGTGGGATCTTCCTCAACCAGGGACTGAGCCTGTGTCTCCTGCATTGGCAGGCAGATTCTTTACCACTGAGCCACCAAAGAAAGCCTAATCTTTTTAGTTTAGTCCTGCTGGGGAGTTTGAAATAATATCTTGCTTTAATTTTGATTGTATTTTCTAAGGTAGTCAATGGACGTGAGTTTGGGTAAACTCCGGGAGTTGGTGATGGACAGGGAGGCCTGGTGTGCTGCGGTTTATGGAATCGCAGAGTTGGACATGACTGAGCGACTGAACTGAACATACCCATTTTTTAAATCTTTAATTGAGAACAGTTTCTTTCATGCATTCACCACCACCACCCTGCTACTGACCTCAAAGAATCCAGGCCAGTTGTATTGTTCCTTAATTTGGATTTGCCTGATTGTTTGCTCATGATTAAGTTCATTATAATCATTTTTGTCAGATGTACTACATTTTTTCTCATTGTATTACATCAGAGGGTACATGATATGAATTTGTGCTTACCATTGGTGATAATATGTTTGATCACTTGGTTAAGGCAGAGTCTTCTGGATTTCCCTGTTTAAAAATACCTTTTTCCTTTTATAACTAGTAAGCAGTCTGTGGGGTGATAGGGTAACTCCATGAGAATTCTTTCTCCCCAGCAGTCTTTATCAATAGTTTTAGTATTCATTGATTCTTAGCTGAATCATTTCAGTTATTACTGTAGTGATTATAAAATGGTAACTTTTATTTCTGTCATACTTTATGTATTTATTAATTGACTTTTTATCTAAAGAAGACATTTTTCTGCCCCAAACACACCCTTATTTTAGTATCTTGTTTGGATTCATTCTGTTTTTAGTTTAAGTGAATTCATAACTTCACGTTGCAGAATGTTCTAAACTTTGACCCGTGGTTTCTTCAAGCTGTTTCCTATTTCCTCTTGATGTGTTCCCTTACTGTTGGCACCAGCAAGGTATTCCAGGTTGCCAAAAGGCCCTGGATTTGGCCTTTTTAAGGAGTCCAGGTTTTCCTTTAGTGGAGAATCTTATTTAAAACAGAAGTCTGTTTTAAAACACTGGATCATTATTACATACAAATGTCTTGACTTTCAATTTTTATAGAAACTTCTGTCGAAAATACAGAAGGAAATCTTCCTACTAAAATCCCTGCAGTGCCCTGGCCCTGGCACCACAGGCCCACAGAGTAGTTCCGTCAGGAAGTGTGGTTTGGGTGTTCAAACGTGAGGAGAGCACATGGTGTCAGTAGCATCAAGGTTAGTGTGTGCACTACAGAGAATGAAGCAAGTCGGCTTCTTGTTGTCTAAAAATGTTGACATTTACACTTTTTAGGTTGTTCTGGTGTATTGTTTTCTGTAGCTAAAGCAGAATTTATTTTTCCCTGCTCTGATACTGGGAGAGTTGGAGTTGTTACCCTGGACATTAATTTTGACATAATGGAAGAAGCTAATCGGCACCTTAAGCCTAGTGCTTTCACTAGCTTTATGTACATATTTTGCTCTTGTTTTTATCACTGTTTAGATGCATAGTTTTATTGATAAACCATCCCCCCAGAGTTTTCCATATTTGGGGTATTTTCAGTGACAAAACATTAATTAACCTTTGAAATTTCAGAATATTGACAGCTAGATTTTTTTTCAAGTAAAGCACTGTAACTTTTTGTACTGAAAAAATACAATAATAATTTCCTTGGGGTGGAGCACAGCTTGTCTTGCCCTTTTCTTCTGTCTCCGTTTTCCTTCTTAACAAACTCCTAGATATCTGCATGGTATTTGAAGTTCTGGGGCATCATCTGCTCAAGTGGATCATCAAGTCCAATTATCAAGGGCTTCCTCTGCCTTGTGTCAAAAAAATTATTCAGCAAGTATGTATCCTACTATTTTCTATTTTTTGAAGGTTGTACTCCATTTATAGTTATTATAAAATATTTGGTATATTCCCTGTGTTGTACAGTATCCTTGTAACTTATTTATTTTATACATAATAGTTTGCATGTGGTAGTATTTTTAGTTTCTTAAAGTGTCTGGAGTTTCCTATTTCCAATAGAATTTTTACGTTTTTTATTTTATTTTTTTATCTTTTTTAAATTAAAAAAAAATTTTTTTTCCCATTTATTTTTATTAGCTGGAAGCTAATTACGTTACAGTATTGTAGTGGTTTTTGCCATACACTGACATGAATCAGCCATGGATTTACATGTGTTCCCCTTCCCGATCCCCCCTCCCTAAAACTAAGTTTTTTAAATTGCTGAAATTGTTTATTCAGCCTCTAGGGTT
Organism: Dama dama; assembly: GCF_033118175.1. NCBI lineage: Eukaryota > Metazoa > Chordata > Mammalia > Artiodactyla > Cervidae > Dama > Dama dama. Next base: position 12,403,671 of record NC_083687.1, on the reverse strand, counting down.
TATTGTGTTTGTTTTTAAATGTTTTAGCACAACCATTTTCCCCCCTGGTTCATCTTCCATAATAATTATTAGATGGGGAGCTGTATTTAATGCCTGATTTTAGAATTTTGGACCCTTATCTAGAAGTTCTGGTTGCAAAAATGGATTATATATTATAGAGAATACTTTGTCAAATTACTACCAGCTCTTTATATAACATTATTCATGAGCATTTTCTCATATTATAAACAGCTTCAATATACAGTAAAAGAGTTTTATTATCAGGAAAGTAGTAATATTTTAACCGCAAACAGTTTGTTTAAATAATGTGTATTGTTGGACAGAGCGCCAAATTGGGAAGCACAAGACCTCAGTTCTTCAATAAGAAAATTTAAATTTAAACATACCTAAATCTCTTTCATCGTCGCCTACATTTCAGTAGTTAAAGGACATGTCAGCCATTTATTCTCAGTCTCTATAATGTACTTAAAGAATATCTTCACATAGAATTAGCTCTGTAAAACTTGGAAGAACATTTCATTGCAAATAAACTCTTGCCTTTGTTTATTGTTTAAAATTAATCTTTCTGGGGAAGTTCTCTAAAAAAAAAGAAAAAGCTTTCTTCTCTGTAGCAAACTACCATATCATTTTTATATCTTTAATTTCTCACAATGTTGTATTATAGTTTTTTTCTTCTCCAGGTAGACTTGTATTCAGTGTTTGCAAGTCTACTGCTCTGTTCCCATTCAGGTGTTACAGGGTCTGGATTATTTGCACACCAAGTGCCGTATCATCCACACTGACATTAAACCAGAAAACATCCTGTTGTCAGTGAATGAACAATACATCCGGAGGCTGGCTGCAGAAGCAACAGAATGGCAGCGCTCTGGAGCTCCTCCACCTTCTGGATCTGCAGGTATATTTTCTTTGGGGACTTGGTTTTCATTAGAAGTTAAGAGAAGTTCCTGTTTTTATTCTATTACCTGGCAGTTAAGTAAAGCACCACTAATTCACTTAATAGTAAGGTACAGTAAGTACTCATGTAAGAAATAGTTTCAGCCTTCAAAAGACTTTTTTTATACTGAGTATTATTTCCATAGGGGAAGAATACTGTACCTTTTAGGTTCAAAGATGTTGTGTATTATAAAAGCTGATTCGTGTTAAAATGTTTTCTCTTGTGATTTGATGGTCCTTTTTTTTTTTGATGTTTATATATGCTGACCTATGTGAATCAGTGATCCTTGTGCAGGAGCATAATAGCATTGCTGTTAAAAGTATGGGTTTGAGCACTGGAGTGGACATACCTGTTTTGAATTCTTGCTTAAGGTTAATGACCTTGGGCAAGGGATTTGATTGCATTTTTCCTCATGCATAACTTATTGGGATTAAATTTCACATGAAGCAATTAGTAGTATGCCACACAGTATTATGTGTAAAATAAATGGTGGCTACTATGATTACGATTGATATTTTTTTTCTGTTTGTGGTACAGATTTTAATTTTAATAAATTAATTATATTTGAGGAACTCTCTTGATCCTCAAGGTGAAGGATCAGTTGTCCATAGACCTCCTTTAAAAAAAAGAATACCTCCACAGGGGCAAGGGGCAGCTGTTAAGTGGGCATAGAGTTTTCATTTTTGCAAAATGAAAAAGTTCTAGAAATGTTGTGCAACTATGTGAAATGAACACTGCTAAACTGTATGCGTAACAATAGTTAAAAGGGACATTTTATGAGTTTATTTTACCACAATTTAAAAAAAATTTTTTTTTTTTTTAAGGAAGACTGAAGAGTCTACCTTCCAGCTAAACTAAACTAATATCTGTAACGTACTATGTAATTACTGTAACTGTTGATACTACTTTTAAAACTGACAAGTGCCAAGGAGAACTAGTCTTGGGTGAGAGATGACATGGTTGTTGCCTATCATTTTCCATTCTAAGCACTACACAGGAAGGGGATTTTAGCAACGTTAATAGTGTAAATTGGGCTACCCTGGTGGATCAGTGGTGAAGAATCCGCCTGCCAGTGAAGGAGAGGCAGGTTCAATCTCTGGGTTGGGAAGATCTACTGGAGAAGGAAATGGCAACCCACCCCAATATTCTTGCCTGGGAAATCCCATGGACAGAGGAACCCAGTGGACTGCAGTCCATGGGGTCACAAAAGAGTCAAACACGACAGCGACCAAACAATAGTATAAATCAGACACGGGAACTTGGTTCTTTGCATGTACTGATGCTGTCTGGAGAAGAGTTTATTTAAATTTATTTTAAATGTGTCAACTTTTCTGTGCATTGTTCTTTTATGTTTCTAACAGTTGCTTAACAAACTGTACAAACAGACTTCATTCTGGTAGGGTGTCTTAGTTTATATTGCCTGCTGAATGCCAAGATTCTGACTTGGTTTTCTTTTCTTTTCAGTCAGTACTGCACCCCAACCTAAGCCAGTAAGTATAAGGTGTTTGTACATTTAATTCTACTCTACGGGCAGTGGGCAGGGGTTCTTCTGTTATGGATCACAGTTTATTTAGAGTTTGGAAAACAAAGAAAAAATGTTCCTGCACTTCTGTAATTTTCTCCAATAAATTCCTGTGAATGTTTGTACTGGTGAGGCTCCCATATATTTGAGCGTGTATGAGAGTGAACCAGCCCCACAGACTGTTCTGAGGACCAAAATTTATTGTGTATTTTGTTGTAATTTGGTTTTATAAGAGTATCTGCCTTTTTTTAGTTAATTAAAAACTTAAGTGTTATGTTAGGGAAAGAGTGGAATTTAATTAGGAAGTAATTAAAATTAATAGTTATCTCCAACTGGGAGTAATGGATTAGCCACCTGAAGGCTTTATCTGTTTGTAATCTCCGCCCAGGCTGACAAAATGTCAAAGAATAAGAAGAAGAAATTGAAGAAGAAGCAGAAGCGCCAGGCAGAATTACTAGAGAAGCGAATGCAGGAGATTGAGGAAATGGAGAAAGAGTCGGGCCCCGGGCAAAAAAGACCAAACCAGCAAGAAGAATCAGAGAGGCCTGTTGAAAGACCCTTGAAAGAGAACCCACCTAATAAAATGACCCAAGAAAAACTTGGTATAAATAGAGCATCACAAATTACTTTATAGCAAACTTTAATTTATCATTGTTATATAATGTGGTTTCATGCATACACAGCATCTCTTGGGGGTGTCCTTACACAGTAAGAATACAGAACTTCTCATAAATGTTAGGGAGGTAATATTCAAATGTAATTTCTAAGTTTTCTCAGGAAATGCAGCATAGACGTTTTTTAGCAATTGGGTAAGAATTAGAAGATCTTTGTCCTTCTATGAATAGGCTTTCAATACGCAGTCATGTTTTTATGTCATTCTGTATAAGTTCTGGAAATGTTTTAATCTTATGGAGAGATCTATTTTTTTGCTCTTTCATGCATATGCATACATGTACATCCTTTTTGTCTGTTTGTTCCTTAGAAGAGTCACGTACCATTCACCAGGATCAGACACTTACAGGACGTGGTATAGAGGGTGGTGCAGCAGAAATTAATTGCAATGGCGTAATTGAAATCATTAATTATACTGAGAACAGTAATAAAGAAACGTTGAGGCTTAAAGAGGATCTACGTAATGCTAACGACTGTGATATCCAAAATTTGAAGCAGGAACCTAGTTTACTAAGTTCCCAAAATGGAGACAGCAGCACATCTCAAGAAACAGACTCTTGTACACCTGTAACCTCTGAGGTGTCTGATACCATGATGTGCCAGTCTTCATCAAATGTAGACCAGTCATTCAGTGAACAGGACATTAGCCAACTTCAAGAAAGCATTCGGGCAGAGATACCCTGTGAAGATGAACAAGAGCAAGAACATAATGGACCACTAGACAACAAAGGTAGTTTCCCATTACTCCTTCCCTACATGAGATATTCATGAATTTCTAATACGTCAGACAAGACAAATAATGTATGTTGTCACTTACATGTGGAACTTAAAAATTAAACATTTAGCAAAACAGAAATAGACTTTCAGGTATAGAGAACAGGCAGGTGGATACAAATGAGAAGAGAGAGAAGGGGAAAGGAAAGATGGAGGTAGGGGATTGAGAAGAACAAGCTACTATGTATAATAAAATAGATAGGCTAATAGGGATACATTGTACAATACAGGGAAAAACAGCATTATTTGTGACTTTAAATAGAGTATAATCTATAAAAATGCTGAGTTGCTATGTTGTATACCTGAAACTAATATGTTGTAAATCAACTATACAATTTTTTTTTAATTACCACATAGAAAAAATTTTTTCATGAGTTTCTAAAATAAAAGTACCCCCCCCCCAAAAAAAAAATAAAAGTACCATAGTTGTCATAAATACAGCTTTACAGCAGGTGTCCAAGTTACCTTCAGTGTATAGATGTATAGTTCAGTTTGATCTTTATTGGTCATATAGTGAGTACACAGTATTTTTACTTGTCGCTTTGAAGGCAGAGGTTTTATTTCTGGAAACTCGAGGTGTTGCTTTTACTTGTTTTCAGTCTTAGAAAATGTATTAATAGGTGGCCAGTTGGGGGCCTGGATATGTTACCTCACAGTTTTATTAACCTTTGGATATTTCTCTGTTCATTGAACAGTCTTATTGATGATACCTGTTGTCTATAGGAAAATCCACTGCTGGAAATTTTCTTGTTAACCCCCTTGAGCCAAAAAATGCAGAAAAGCTCCAAGTGAAGATCGCTGATCTTGGAAATGCCTGTTGGGTGGTAAGTTAAGCTTGTCTCAGTGTTTTGAAGTGACTGGGGATAAATAAGAATTTGGACTTCGTCGTGCTAAAAGAAGAAAGCATCTGCAGTTCTGAACCTAGGTTGCCAGTGACCATTTTAATTTTCTCTTAACCTTTGCATGGGTAGAGGGAATGGCATGCTGAAACAGTCCCCTCCTGCCCCTACACAAGGCACCCGTCACCGACATTCAGTGATATCCACTCTTGGCGGTTTTATCTGTATCCTCATTGACTTTCATAGTCTAAATGCCCACATTCAGACTTTCCCTTCTGTTTTTTAAATCAGCATCTAACCAACTTATTAATTGTAACCTTTTAATTCATTTAACATATTTTGGACACTTTTGTCAATCGCAGATTTATATAAAATTCAGTTTTATGTGATACTTGCTAATATACTACAACCCTCACATATTCTTGACAGTTCTTTGTGATGAGCATCTTTGCTCATGAGTCTTCTGCAGTTGACCTAGAACATTCCCTAGACATGAAATTGCTAAGTCAGAAGTTGAGGGCTTTTTTAAAGGGGGTTTTGATATATAGTGTCTTATTAATACTTTTGTTTACCAAGTTAAGAGTGCTTTTTATATTATTTTTAATGAATATCTTTTTAAAAATCTACAATACAAAGATTTGCACATAAACATAAGCAGGACTATTCAAAGAGCCATATATGCTTTGTAAACAGGGATGCTGGAGACTATTGAGGTGAAATCCACTTTAATAGATCTGTTTATTTTTATATTTCAAATTCCCTATTCTACATGATATCCTATATCTAATGGTTCACAACCAAGTAGGATCTCAATTTCAGTATTGATTCCAGAATATTGTGGTAACATTTTAGAAAACATGAAGTCAGTACTTAGCACTGACTGATAGGAATATGGAAAAGCTTTTTAGGTAATTGGAATTATTTCACCAGGCCACCATATTTTTGCCTGCATGACTACAGTGGCTCTTCATGTCTCTTTGTTGTCCTTGCGTCTTACAGACTGTTCTCAACTCAACTATCAGAGTGATCCTTTTAAATGCATGTCAGATATTCTCAAAACTTTGTGGTGGCTTCCTTTAGAATGAATAGAAAGTCCTTACTGTGGCCCGCATGCCACCCCACCAAGCAAAAAACTTAGTTTCTTCTACCTGGAATTCTCTTCCCAAGATAATGTGTATAATCTACTCTTTCAAAAAGAGTAGATTTTCTTCAGGTTCCTGTTCAGATGTCATCTTACCAGGGGGATCTTTCCCTGAACACCTAACATAAACCACTACTCTTCACACCCATGCACCTTTTATATTCACTCACGTATTTTCTTTTTTTTCCTCTCTCCCTCAGTTTTCTTTCTCCACGGCACTTAACCCAATCTGATTCTATATATTTGTTTAATATCCCTTTCGCTATAATGTCTGTCCCATCACAGCAGAGATTTTTTTAAATTCATTGCTGTATCTTCGTGCTTAGAACAGTACCTCGTACATAGGAGGTGCTTGTTAAGTATTTAAAACAATTATAGAGGAAAACATTGACTCTGTAACAAAAATCACGTGGTATAAACTTCAAATGTTTGTCAGTTTTCTGCTCACGTCATTTCAAGCTCCTTTGCCTTTGTCTTTGGAACACCTTCCGTCATGGCTGCGTTATACATTTGGCATACTCTGCTTTATTTGGTTACAGTCTTTCCTGTCGTTTTTCTACAACAGAATTAATCTCTTTTTTCTTTAGTTGTCACATGCATTTCTTTTTTTAATGAGTCTCTATGCTAAAATGACTTTACATTCTTTTCATATGTTAGCTCATTAAACAAATGTGTGGGCACATCTTTGACCTGGGCACTAGGACAGTGGTGATCTAGACATAGGTGCCTTGTCCTGCTGGATCCTGGTCTGATCTCACATCTTGTTGGTCTCTTAAGCACAGCAGCATCTGGTATTCTGTAATGGAATTTTATATTGTTTTCAAAGAGCTTGGTTTTTTTAAATATTACACTTTTGCTCATCACTTAAGCACATACATATATAGCTTAGGATAACTTACATAGATTTTAGCTCAAAAATCCATGCCCTTCCTTTGCCAGTTTTTCACTCCCCGCATAATGGTATTTACCTTCATTATTGTTAATAAATAACTTAGGTATATTGCTTCCAGTTCTTTTCAGTTTTAGCTATTTCTTCCTTCTTTCCAATAGGACTTATCTGCCATTACACCCATCCCCTATCTCGTCAATTTAATACAACTTAGGGCTAAATAATTTCATGTTTATATTATTGGGACTCTAATGCTATCCTCAGCTGAACTAAGTATATATTGTGTTATGATTCCTTTTCCCTTTTTGCCTAACACTGTTGTTTCATTTACTTAGTTGTTTTTTTGTTTTGTTTTTAACTTTTATCAAATGATTAAAAAAATTCCACCCCATACTTTGACCCAGTGCTTTGAATACATACACTTTAATACACATGGATACCTTGGGTATTGGTCAACTTTTTCTTCCTAAAGAGCTCTATCCTAGAACTTGTTGTCTTCTAATCTGTGTTCATCTCTTTGGTTACCCTGTGGGCCTGCTGCATCACTGCCGTTTGGGATTTCCTTTCATAGTCATCCTCGAGATTATTGTTAATTCTCTCTATATATCCAGTTTGTGTCTCTCTGATCTTGGTTTACTCTCCATCATGGTTTTTGTTTGAAATATATACAACTTTTAGTGGCTTCCTAGAGGAGTGGGCATCCTTGCGCATCTAATAATGTCTTTATTCTGTTTTTACACTCAGTTGACTGCATGTAAAATTCTAGGATGAAAATCATTTTCCCTCAGAATGTTTGTCATAGCTTCATTTTTTTCTAGTTTCCTGTCATTGCTGCTAAAAGACTAGAGTCATTCTGATTTTTGGACCTTTGTATGAAGCCTTTTCCACTGAGGAAGTCTGTGGGATCATTTAACAGCCATGTGCCTCATGACGTCTGTTTTCATCCATTAGCTAAGAACCCAGTGTGTGCTATCAGTATTGAAACTCTGGTTCTTTGGTTTTGTTTCTTGATTTTTTTTTTTTTTTTTCTTTAATTCTCTTATTTTCTAACTCTGCTACCTTATTATTCAAATGTTAGATTTTATTCAGTTTCTCTAATTTTCTTACATATCTCTTCTATTTTCTAGCACTTCCTTTTCCAGGAGATTTCTCAGCTTGTGCTTTTAAGCCTTATATTTTCTTATTTCTCTTATTATATTCTTACTTTCTAAGAGTTCCTTGGTTCCATGATTATCTCTGAGAGGATATTATGTTTTCATTTTCTTCTTTATATGGTGTCTTCCTTGCCTTCTTTGTTTAGGGTCATTAAACAAAAGACTGACTGACCATTTGAATGGAGTGCCAGAAAGCTGTTAAGAAGCTTTGTGCCTGGTGGATCTTGTTGAATTATTCACTATAAAATGATCTGAGCTGTTTCATTTCATCCTCAGATGTCAAGGTCTTGGATTGGTCATATTTCCCACAGAAAACTTAAGTCTTCCTCAGATCTCTTACCCAGAGAATAAATGCCTGACTACTAGTGTTTTGAAAACTGAGTTAAGCTAGAAAACTGGGGGTTCAGCATACAATTACATATAGTCACTTAATTGCCCTGTATTCAGAATAGTATTCTCCCCTCAACCATGCTGAGCATCCTCCAGGAACTGTTTTACCTGCTCCAGACAAAACCTCTGTGTCGGGTCAGGGAAGGGCTGTTACTGCATCATGCCCGTGTTCTGAGGGTAAAAGGTGTTCTAACGCAGTGTTCATTTGTTCAGTCCCACTTCACCACCTACTTCCAGAAATACCTGATACCTCTAAGTCCTTATCCTTGGGAGGAGGAGTACTGTGGTATTTATCACCGTGCTTCTCAGCGTTCACTAGTGGCTTATTATTCAGCTTCCTTGTATCCATTAAGACATTTAACAATGATCTCTCTGCTTTCTAGCTCCTAAATTATATTGCTGTGACTTCTTTGCCATTCTTTATCTTTGTCAGTTTATTCTTTCTTTCTTTATTTAAATGTATTTATTTATTTGAATGTGCCGGGTCTTAGTTGCAGCATGTGGGATCTATCTCCCTGACCAGGCCCCCTGCATTGGGAGCACATGACTTAACCACAACCTACAGGGAAGTCCCTGTCAGTTTATTCTTTAAAAATTTAACACTGGATTCTCTACAGAAGTGAAGTTTCAGGAATAAGTGGATGTGTATGTTTCCAGTTCAACTTCTTTTGTTGATTCTTGACCTCATTTACCATTTACAGTCAGTAGGCAGTAAGTTGTAAGGCACCATGAGTAAAGATGGCTCCCTTGAAAACAGCATGTCCATTTTTCTAAGTGTATCACCTATAGTACATTTCCACTTCAAACTCAGTATCTGAACCCGTTGTTTTCCTGTAAAACCGCTGCCCTGTCTAAGTCTTCCCACCCCTGTTTTTGTTGACAGCCTCTACCACAGAGTTCTTTTTGACTCTTCCTCCTGTCTCCCGCTTCTAGCCATTGAATTTTTAAATTGTGCTTATTCTCCCTGTGAATGTCCTTGGTTTTTACTCTTCTCTCTCCTGTTTTCACAGCCATTGTTCAGATGTTCATTACTAAGCCTAAATCTGGCCACAAACCAGAAGATTACTGGAATGGTGTTCTCAGAGATCCTGTCAGTATTCTTACAGGACACTCTCTTGTTTCCTAACATACAATGGTATTCTCTTGTTGCCAGATGAAATCTGAACTCTTCACCCTATCAGTTAGCTGTGTTTGGCTTTTGCCAATGTCTTTCCATGCCTTTGTGATGTTCCCTCTACCTGAAGTACTTTTGGTCAAACTTAAGTCCAGTACCCTTTGGAGCTCCCCTCAGTGATGGTTTTCTGCCTGAAGCTTACTCTGCCTAAATTCCCCTGTTCACAAATGGCTGTTCCCCTTTTTCTTTATTTTTAGATGTTTTCCCTTTTTTCCCCATATATGTGTTAAAGAAACTGTTGCATCCCCATAGTGGTTAACATGGTCCCCGAGATCAATATTTTGTTATTTTCGGAGGGGTGAGGGAGCAGGAGGAGACTGAAGGCAAGAAGTCTTTTTATGGGCGTCGTTTGTAAGGCTCTTACAACTTGAAACCTACATCTTTCAATGTCTCATGAGCACCCAGCAAGGAAAAGTTTGAATGGAACCTAAATTGGTAGCATTTATATGTTGAAATGCAAATTATTTTACACAAATGAACAACTTAACTTTTGTTTGGGATAATAGTTTTCCATTTTTTAAAAAACAATTTGTTATTGCCTAACCTGTGTATCTATATATAAGTTCAGGCTCATGTTTTCAGAAATAATTTGAAACAGATGGCACGTAAAGAAAAGTGCTATTTGAAGCTAATAGCATGAAAATGATACTAAAGAAGTGAGCTACATGAGAACTTTGGTTTAGGGAAAACTTTGGTGAATTTATCTTAATCTCTGTTATTAAGCAATCATGTTTTTAGAATAAATGAATTTTAAAATACTGTTTCCTTCATTTACTCAGCACAAACATTTCACCGAAGATATTCAAACAAGGCAGTATCGCTCCTTGGAAGTTTTGATAGGATCTGGCTATAATACCCCTGCCGACATTTGGAGCACAGCATGCATGGTAATGTTTTTCTTGTTGACTTTAACTTGTTATGTGGTAATTTGCTAATTTCAGTAGACCAGCAAATTAACAAATAGGAAAGGAGTTTTTTTTCTGACTTACCACTGGCACTCTAAATCCCATGTCTGGAGATATCTGAATTCAAAACCTTAGATATAAACATCTGGCATTCCATTTGGTTCCTGCCCAATTCCTGTTAGGTGAAGGAACCAAATGTTTCTTATTACAGATGGGGGCTGGGGGTGGGCGTTAAAAACAACTGCTCAGAAGTGGTATTGCTTTTGCAGGTTACAGTTACCCCTTGCCCTTTCGGCTCTATTATCAGATAGGGAAAACCCTGGAAATTGATTTATTCTATACAGTTCTGTACATTCAGCAGTTCTTCAGACATCTTTGCGTCTCACAAGATGACTGAAGCTCAAGTCATCCATGGATTCTTAAGTTGCTGCTTTGTCCTTGTCAAGCAGCTACTCAAGTGATCAGGTTTAGTTGATATTAAATGACTTCCCACAAATAGCCTCATGTTGGAACATACTATATAGTTGCCTGAAATGGAGGTACTCTTCGGTTTGTGATTGTGTGTTTTACTTTTTTCTCTCCTACTTGTTGTAAGTGCCGTACTGGCAGGAGCCATGTCTGTTATTATGTAGAGTTAAATGTCTGGTTCAGGGCCTGAGACCTTTTGAGTGGGTGCTTACAGTGCATTTCTAATGCTCACTACCCAGAGTCATCACAGACTTCACAGGTTAAAGGCATAGTTTTCCACAAGACTATTCTCACTTCAGACACCAGCTGCAAGCTCTGGGGTCCGCAGGCCACCTACCCTCCTGACCATCTGGCTACGAATTAGGGATTTCCACTATCCTTTTAGATTAAGTAATTTCCTAGATTCACTCACAGAACTCAAGAAAGTGCTCAAATATTACAGTTCTGATATAAAGGATATAAATCGGGACCACCCAAATGAAAACATGCATATATTGAGGCCTGAGAGGGTACCAGAGATGAAGAAGCTTCTTGTGTCCTTAGAATACCTGACTGTCATGACAAATCAATGTGTGTCACCAACCAGGGAAGTTCACCCAAGCTTTGAGTGCCCAGAGTTTTTATTGAGATTTCATTACAGTCTCTAGCCCCCTCATCCTTCCAAGAGATTAGGAGGTCAGTTATGACAACACTCAGTTCAACACCTCAAACTTCTGATTGTACAATTGGTCTTACCCACCCTGAGGGCATGTCCATCCCCCTCTTAAAACTGTGTCTAGGGGCCCACTATGAGTCACCTCATTAGTATAAACTGAAGTGTGGTCCTAAGGGGCCCACCATGAATAAGAGTCACTTTTATGACTTGGAAATCCCAAGAATTTAGAGGCGCCCTCCCAGGAAACAAGAACAAGATCAAACAAATTCATTAGTATACAATAGTACTTAATAAATACTTGTAGGCCATCAAATAAGTCAACTAAACCAGAAACATATTAAAACTATAATTTCAGTTATTATTTTGTTTTGACACATCAGTGGTCTTTTAATCAGGAGGGCTACCTGAAATGAAGATAGTTTGGTATTGTGTACACAAGATGAAAAAACATTGGGAAAAAAGCTTCTTTCTTGCCATACTTTAAAGCTTTGTATTGAGGGATTTGATTTGGTAGAGGAAATAACTGATAGAGATGCCCCCATACAAAATATAGCTAGTTTGTAGGTGGCCTTCAGTTTACTCTGATGCGGTTTTTAATAGTTTAGTTGAGGGCAGTAAGTCCTGCTTGCTATTTAAGGTAGTATTTACAATGTCGGGCTTAAGAAGTAAGGCCAAAAAAATGAAAGAGGGGGTGGTTAACCTAGGCCCCTCTTTGGACCATCTCACATACAGGAATTTTGTTGACCAAGGGAAAGAAAGCCCTTAACTGACTTGAGACAGTATCACGAAAACTTTAGCCCCATTTATTACCCCAAATTTCTCTCATTTGCTAATAGACATAGAAATATTGCTCTAAATATCACCATACTCCGAGAATAAAAATAAATCTTGGAATATCAGAAGCGTCCTGGAGACATGGATCCTCCTTCATCCAGTGCAATTAGTTGATGGAAAGATTGGGACCCTTTCTGAGAAGTAAAAAGGCAAGTTGTGAGATTGCCTACCACTTTAGTGATTGATTCTACAAAGTGAGAAGCACAGTTATAAGAAGGGAAGTTTCTGTGAAGAGCTTTAAGAATGAACAAATAGATATTGTCTCCATAGTTTTACCTTTCCCAGAGTATCATATAGTTGAAATCATACAGCATGATTCGTTAACTTTTTTTTTTTTACTTTGTAATACTCATTTATGGTTCTTCCATGTCTTTTCATGACTTGATAGTTCATTCCTTTTTAGCACTGAATGATATTCCATTATCTGGAGGTACCAGCACACTGGATTTAATAACTGATTTTGCCTGTGTCTGTTAGCATGACCCTGACTGGCATAGAACAGGCCCTTTGGTCAGCGTGAGACAAGGACAGGAGTGTAGAAACCAGAGCCTTTGATTCTGGGATGGACTTGGCCTTTCCATTCTGGTCAGTTTTCTCATCTGTGAAGGAAAGATGTTAAACTAGGTGTTTTGTAATCAAATTTCTAGGGGTTTTTAGTTCTGTTGTGATCTTTTGGTTTGGGTTGGGTTTTTTGTACTGTTACTTATAAAATTGTAACTAATAAGCAACTACCTTATGTTCCAAAAATAAAGTTCTTTTAGAGAACTTTAAGTATCTAGGTGGAAAGTTTTAGTTTTTTTGTTCTGTTTTTGTTCTGCCACACCACATGGCATGTGGAAGGAACTCTAGTTCCCCAACCAGGAATTGAACCTATGCCTCCTGCATTGGAAGGGTGGAGACTTAACCACTGGACTTCCAGAGAAGTGCCTAGAGTATTTTAAATTTTTAGAAAACTGTCTTTTTTTTTAACTTGTAGTATTTTCACTGAGTCCCAACATGAGACAGAAAAATTAAAGTACTGTTTTTAGGAGAGATTGACAAATTTTGATGAACAAGAATTCGTTTGTTTCTGTTCTGCTTTGAGGGTATAACAAGTATCTGCTTTATCAGTGTAGTTCAGTAATGAACTGCTGGCATGTAAAACAAGCTATGCTGAGCAAGAATCCACAGCATTGCTGACATTTTAGAGACAATCCTGAAACTTGTGGTTTTGTGGTCTTGTTCTGGGCAGTAGTAGGGCCCAGGTGATACATTTTTGAGAAAGACTCTTCTGTTGTGACACTGGCAGACCACCAAGACCTAGACCTGGATCTAAATTGAGAATGTGCCCCAACTTAATCCACCCCACATTCCTGAGATTGTCTGGGATACTTGGTACCATTGAGTCAGTCTAAATTAACCCGTGGTTACTAGCACTTGGCTGTTAACTGTCCTTTTTTATATCAATAAGGTCCTTTTTAAAACTGCTGTTAAATTACTTGCTCTCTTGCTAATCTCTGAAAAATTAATACAGCCCTATCACTCAGATGCTGTCCTCTGTACTGACATTTCTAAGGAAATCACTTTTTCGGACCCTCTTAAATTCTGTTTACAAGTTTTCTTGTTATAGGAGGCATGCCTCTCTTTTTCTGATTGGTGGATGCATACCTGCTGATCAGTATGAGTGGCTCCTGACTCCATTTATACTTCATCTTTTTCTGATTCTCTATAGACCAAGGAATTGGGAACTCTCTATCCAGGACAGTTTAACAAGTGCTTTCCAAAGAAAACTTACTTTAAAAGTGCTTTCTACCAAATTCTAAAGAGCCCTAAGTAGAAAAATTTCTGAATTTTTTTGGTTTTGATTTTAGGTACAAAATCTTAATTTCTAGCTGTGTGAATTTATTAAAAAACACCTCATGAATAATTTAATAACTTAGATTCACCTTAGATACACGTCCCTCTCTGAGCAAAAAGAGAAACTTAAGAGAGTTGAATTAATGATCAAGAGATTGGGGCACAGGGAGCTTGGAATAATCCACATATTGATATTAACTGAGCTTTTGTAGTTTTCCTGCTCCATTTTATTAAGGTGCAGGTATGAAAGGAAAGCTCTTTAAGAATAATCTTAGACAGTGTTTTCAATGATCATTTGCAGGTTTTTCCAAGAAAAAAAATTATTACTTAAAATTGAGCCAAATAGCAATAAACTTCCCAGAGGTTTTTTTTTTTTTTTAATGCTTTCATAAGCTTTTCCTCTTTTTCTTAGGCCTTTGAACTGGCCACAGGCGACTACTTATTTGAACCTCATTCAGGGGAAGAGTACACGCGAGATGAAGGTAGGTCCTGTCTGTGCGTGGTGGCTGACACTTGTTAGTACTAAAGACTCTCAGTGTTCTTAGGGTGCTGAGTGTATGTAAATCCCAGAAAAGAAATATATTTTATGTTAAGTATTAGATACAGTAGATTTTTTTTTTTTTTTTTTTCCAGTAGATGTTTTATAATAGATGTTAAAGAATTCTGTGTAAGGGTTAGAGAACAGGCCACCACAGTTGGTTGAACTGAAGCTTGCATTTGCCAGGTTTCTTCTAAAGCATCTAGTTGTCTTCCTTCCTGTATATTAATAAATCAGGGATTCATTCTTTACCCAGTTTGGATCTACCTGTTCATCAATTTGTTGCCTAGTTATGCTTCCATCTTTATTTGGAAGTCAATTTCAACATACATACACTCCTTGAATGCAGAAGATATATCCTCTTTGTCTATATAAATTATACAACATTTAGTGTTCTTTTTTATTTTCCTTTCTGAAAATGAAAGCTATATTTTTTTCTTTTTAAATGATACTAACATTTAGAATTCCATAATGGCAATCCACTGCAGTACTCTTGCCTAGAAAATTCCATGGGTGGAGGAGCCTGGTGGGCTACAGTCCATGGGGTCGCAAAGAGTTGGACACGACTGAGTGACTTAACTTGACTCACTTCACTTTAAAATAAAATATTACAGATTTACATTTTGCAATACCAATAGGAAAAGCCTAAGCTGTCAGTTGCTCTATCTGAGAGGCTGTGAAACCAGACAACTAAATGTGTGATTATTTTTTTTTTAAATGGTGGCATTCAAGTAACTAGATGATAGCATGAATTTCAGAACTTTATTAAAGGAATGTTTTACCTTCTTTATTATATGATTTTGGCACTTTTGTTTTCAGAATCAGTGGGGATTACTTTGAGAGAGTACTGCCACTCTACCCACCCAGGGTGGAAAATAGGTCTTTTACTTTCTGTGCGTTCCTTGATTATTTAAGAAAACAGGTTCTGGGAGAAGGCAATGGCACCCCACTCCAGTACTCTTGCCTGGAAAACCCCATGGACGGAGGAGCCTGGTGGGCTGCAGTCCACGGGGTCACAGAGAGTCGGACACGACTGAGCGACTTAGCAGCAACAGCAGCAGCAACAATGCAAGAGGGTTCCCTTTTCTCCACACCCTCTCCAGCATTTATTGCTTATAGACTTTTTGATGATGGCCATTTTGATCCGTGTGAGGTGATATGTCATTGTAGTTTTGATTTGAATTTATATAATAATGAGCAATTTGCACATCTTTTCATATATCTATGGACATCTATATGTCTCCTTTGAGAAATGTCTGTTTAGGTCTTCTGCCCATTTTTTGATTTGGTTGTTTGTTTTTCTGATACTGAGCTTTATGAGCTGCTTGTATATTTTGGAGATAAATCCTATGTCAGTTGCTTCATTTACAAGCAAAAGTGACCAAACTTTATTGTGGTACTTATATTTTCCTCATCAATAAAGCAAAAGAGAAAATATTACACACACAAAAAAAACAGGTTCTGTGCCGTATGGAACTGACAGTGCTCTTTCTCAAACTGGGATGTCAGCAGGCTGTGTTAGTAAAACCTCCTAATGCTCTGCTAACTGATCCCCGTAGTCATATACCTGTGTTAATGGGTACAATTTGGACATAATTTCAGTACATAAGCCCCTTTTAAGAATATACTGTAATTACTACCTCTGTACACACTTGGTTTTCCCTGTTATCTGCTTGCTTCTTTTCTGGATTGTAAGTTTGGGGGCTTAGACTTACACTGCTTTAGAAATGCCCAGTGGTTAAGATTTCACGCTCCCGATGCTCAGGTTCAATCCCTGGTCAGGGAATTAAGATCCCACGTGTTGCACTGCACAGCACAGCACAAGAAAGCAAGCCCTCTATATCTGTTTTTAAGGGTAATTAATTTTTTTTCTTTATTTCCTTAGATTCCCTGTAAATAGTCTGTGGTACAAACCTCATAGTGGCTAGAATTATATTGTATGGGGTATTATGCTAACCAAACCTGAAAAGTGAAATGTAAATGAGTCTCAAGAGACATGAGAGAACCAGTTACCCTAGATATTTAGATCATAGCTTACTCCCTGCTGTTCCAGTCAATACTAATAGTCCTAGATAAAACCTCGAGTACTAACTACTCTTTGACCTGTAGGAGCAGGAAAAAGTAAACGCTTACCCTGGCTAGTGTAGGCACAGTTAGGAGTCATGGTAGGACTGGGGTCTGAGTAGCATGTCTTCTGCTATTAGTGACATTCCACAGCCCTAAACTTTAGAATAATACTTAATCATTTTGCCTGTCAGGTATATTAATCCTATGATTAATTGATAAACCAGAGGTAGGTTGCTGCAACTAAAAGTAATGTAATGATTTCAAGGGAAAAATAGTTCCTTAGTATAAGAAAAATATTAGAACCAATATTTTACTTGGAAATTTACAGTAAGACAGATTATAGTCTCATTTATAATTAATTTATACAAAGATATTTATTTGCAGATCCTGCCTAAAATTGGCAAAAATTTCATGTCAGTGAAATACTTGTTACCAGATCATAAATTCAGTCAGACTGCCCAGAGGTTATAGTGAGTTCATGAATATAAAATTGCTTTTAAATGACACCAATGAGTCCTTTACATGTAAAATAGGAAGCACTTGAAACCGTCCCAAATTCCCAGATATGTGAATGTCCCTAGCATATTATTCCCCTCTGAGATACATTATTAGAAGTTTTAAGTGATTCCTTTTGAGCTTGATTCTATAACTGCAGGATTAAAGTCATTTTTAAAACTGTTTTGTGGCTAGGAGCCATCACTTTTTAAAATCTCTTCATGTGTTTATTTTCTGTCACCTGCAGGAAGAGGTAGTGGAGCTGTCTGTAGGTGGAGATGCTGGCTGATCCAGGCTCGTCTCCTGGTGGCAGACTGCACTTCTCCCTAGCAGTGCTCACGGTCCATATTCCTGCTGTGACAGTTAGAAGGCACTACATGACTTTCGGGCCAAATGTAGTCAAGTGTAATAGCCATGCTTTAAATGTTGGTGCTAATTTTTTCTTTAAAAATATGATTTATTAAATTACAAAAACCCTCTGGACAAGACATGATGAGATAGGGGTTTTCATCTGAGCTCTAGCTCTCATTAGCTATGTAGATCAAGTAGTCCATTCTCCCTGAGGTTTTATTTTCTCGATTTTAAAATGTATTAATATATTAACTTTTGGCCTGTTCTACAAGGTGATTGTGAAAACTTAATCATATGTGAGTGCTTTGTCATGAACATTCTTAAATAAAGTGATATTATTTCCTGCAAAGCCCTATTGAGCACTGTTATAAATATCTGTTATCAGTATTTTTCCTAGAATATCTGAAGTATATTGATACACTTTTTACCTTACTTGTAAAACCCACCTGAACCTGGACATATAGATAAAATAGAAATAAAATAGATAAGCCTCCAAACTTTAGAATGGGACTTGCCAACTATAGGTGATCAATCACCTGAAATAATTCTTGGCCTTCCCAGTCTTCCCTTGAGTATCGTGGGTTTTATTTGTAGTTACTTTTAAGTAGCTAGTTCTTGAAAAAGCTATTCATAGAAAAACCTCTTTTACAGCTTATCCTTGATCCTGTTCTTCTTACCCTTCTATTTTAGACCACATTGCGCACATTATAGAGCTGATAGGCAGAATTCCAAGACGCTTTGCCCTCAGTGGCAAATATTCACAGGACTTCTTCAATCGCAGAGGTAGTATTGTTAAAATGAGTTTTCATCTAGGTCCCAGGGATGCAGCTTCAGGAAGCAGAGCATTCACACCAAGATGGTTTTTAGTTACCACTCAAGTCCCACTGGAGTGGTTACCTGATTTGTAATGGTTTTCTGGATTCTCCATTAGATGGATAGAGTCCTCTTCTCATTTAGGACAGAAAGCAAGCTGAAATGCTTTACAAAGAGGTGTGCATGCTACTCTTTCTGCCAGTGTTTAGAACTACATTCGTTATTCCTGTTATGTATGTCTTTTTCCCCCCTCTTGAAATGTTTGAAACATACAGATCACATTGCATTGATCATAGAACTTCTGGGGAAGGTGCCTCGCAAGCTCATTGTGGCAGGAAAATATTCCAAGGAATTTTTCACCAAAAAAGGTAAAAGAAGTGTGTTTGTTCCCAGACATTGAGGGGACAAAAGTGTTTGACAGTGAAGAGGTAAGTACTGCTGGGTACAGTGTCCTCAGCACCTAAAGAAGGGTACTTCTGCCTTGACTGCAGAGCTGTGGCTTAGCAGAGACTGGAGCCAGACCGTCTGGGTTCAGATTCCAACTGCTCTTCTACTGATGTGGTCTTTGACCCAAACTCAGTCTCCTGATTTCTAAATGGGGATTACTTCATATTAAATTAATAGCTGGCACGTAGTTCGTTGATTACTCCTACTATAGCATTTCTGAAAAATGGGTAGATTTTGCTGAGAGAGTTCTATCAAAAGACAAGTAGAATTAATTAACTTTGTACTTTCAATTTCATAAGTTTATGTTATCATTTATTAGTAAGGAAAACAAAGATAAAATTCACCTTAAATTTTTTACTGGATAATAATATTATGTTGGCATATTTAAATATGTATTTCTTATGTATTCCAAATACTGAAATGTGAAAACCTGATCCTACAAGGGGCTGGAAAACTGTCTAACCTTTTTTCCCTTTTTGTCATGGTTCCCTTTTTCCTCAAAATCTCTACACTTGTGCTGAGAAAAATCTTTTTTTGTCAGCACTTGAGAGCAAGCATTTCTTAATGTTTCTATTTGGGGCAAGAAAATGGTGAAGTGCTTCCTGAGAGTTGTTCCTTGTGTGCAAAGTCAGGTTAACGGCATGTGTGTACCAAGTAGGTAATCAGGCACTCACTGTCCACAGAAGAGACTTCAAATAAGCGTTACATAAGAAAAAAATTTAAAGCAGCTTTGACCTTAGTAAGTCACTGATAATTGACTATCTTTAAAAAAAAAAATTTGTTTCGAGGAGGCAAAAGGAGATTTATGTTCTAAAATGGTACAATGTGATGCAGCTGTATCTGAAAATTTGTTTTTTTTGGTTTTGTTACTTTTATACATGTTGGACGTGGTTTTTAGCTCTTATTTTTTAATTACTGCCTTATTTTGAAACAACATTTACTAGATTGTTGAGCCAAAAATAGAGTACAAGCAAATTATTCTTAGTATGTGGTAATAAATTGCCTCTGAATACCATGAGACCATGCTGAGTATATTGGCTTTTAATTTTCAGTTTAGTGAATACCTAGTTCCTGACAGGACTATCCAACTTGATCAGGATGAAAAATCCTAGAATGGTGGATCAAAATACTGTTTTAAATTTTTAGGCCCTCATGAAAAATGGAGACACTTCTTTCCCAGGAATGCATTAGATAAGAGAGGTGCCTTATGAATGGAGGATTAGATTCTGATGGCAGTTTGATTCTTGATAGACTGCCTGGATTAGTGCCTGGATTGCCACAGAGCAGTGTCACTTACCAGTGTTGGTCAGTTTCTTTGTACTGTCTTTACCGTAGGTGACCTGAAACACATCACGAAGCTGAAACCCTGGGGCCTTTTTGAGGTTCTAGTGGAGAAGTATGAGTGGTCTCAGGAAGAGGCAGCTGGCTTCACAGATTTCTTACTGCCCATGTTGGAGCTGATCCCCGAGAAGAGGGCCACTGCCGCTGATTGTCTCCGGCACCCTTGGCTCAACTCTTAAGCCCAGTCCAGCACCGCAGCAGAGATCACAGGCTGGCCCTCCACCCCTCCCCTCCAAGCATTTCCCCCTTCCTTTTTCAGGGTGAAGCTCTGCCTTCAAGGGTTTCTAGGGTGTTTTGTGTCTTTTGTTTAATCCAACATGTTCATTTGGGTTTGCTTACTTGACCCTGTGGAGATCCTCCCACAGCCATTGGGCATCCTAGGTGAAATTGGCCTTGATTGGGCTCTGCCAAAGACTAATGGACTAAAATGTGAAACAGCCTCATACCCTGTACCCTTGTCTTTCCATTAGGACATCCTTTAAATTATAAGCATCCTTTTAAAAAGAGCTATGAAGATGTATGAGCTCATCCTTTTATTCACTGACTCTAAGAGTCAAATATTCTAGTGCATATCCTATTGCCAGCATAAGGATGAGAAGGGGAAAGGGTGTTACTTCTGTGTACAGCAGAGACATTAAACTTGCTGTATCCAGGCTGCATCATCTTCCTGGATTGTTTCTGTTGTTCTCTATCTTCACATTTTTTTCTGCGACTTTTAAGCTACTATGTTTTTAAATGAGCTGTATAAACACCAAATTTAGGTAACATTTATCACTGTTCAAAGCACTGTCAAATTCCTTTCATCCTTTAATAACCCTTAGGTCCTCGAATCTTCAGTCTGATTTTTGATGGAAACAAAACTGGAACCATTGACTAGTAATTTCTTCAGAACCACATATGTTCTGCAAACAGTCCTTCCCTGTGTCTTTTCTGTACCCTAAGAGCAGAATTACTTTGATTGGCTGTTTGCTTTTTGTTTTGTTTTTAACCCCTGGCTGGCACTTTACTCATTGCACTTGAGTTTATTGCCCCATAATTAAAGAATTCAGGATGACTCTAGGAAAGAGAACTAAGTTTCAGAGGTTTATCCCATCTGAGAAGAAACTATCCTAGAGTTCTTGGTTTTTTTTTTTTTTACAAACAGTCCCCAGTTTTTATTTAGGGCCTTTGCTTTACCTCATCCAGAATTCAGCCGTGAAGCAGTTTCCCCTTATGGCTTTGCCCTTCTCATTTTCTCAGAGGCTTCAGGTCTTAAACGAAATCCTGGGATACAAGAACCAAGGGGAGGGGGTGGGATGGCACTTTTTTCATTGTTGTTTATTTTGAGGGTTGTGTTTGTTTTTATTATTTTTCTTTCTCGATTGGTTTAAGATTAGCCATTCTCTGCTGCTATTTCCTTGTATAATGTAAGTTTTAAATTTTGAGATGATTGAAATGTACTTGAGGCTTTTTTTTTTTTTAATGAGAAAAGGCTTTGTGAATCTTATTTTAGAATGAGCCTCTCCTAGACTTGCCCTAGACATTACATATATTCCTCGGGTCATATTGAAAAGCAAAAGAGGGGCAGGATTGGGGGTCACAGCTGCTGCTTCTGCACGGACCAAGTGGGCCTTGGGGATTCAGCATTCTCCAGAAGTGGCTACAGGACTGATTTACAGAAAGCCAAGGAGGTGCAACTCAAGGCTCCGCTAACAAAGCAGTGATGAGACTGCTGGGTGGCCAACTTTCTGTACAGAAAATTGGAATCTAGGTTCTGTCATTTACCAACAAAGGCAAAGGAAAAGTGGTGCAGTTACGCATCCATTTAACTCACAGACGTGTTACCCTGAGTAACCGGCCAGCCAAGTGGTGCAGTTACGCATCCATTTACTCACAAACGTACTGCCCTGAGTGATGGGCCAGCCAGTGCATCGGGTCCCTGACGGTAATCCTGAAATCAGACATGTTCCTGTAGAAAGAAGTGTAAGTGAGGCTGTCTATGCACCTATCAAGAATAAAGAAAATAGATTGTATCAAACAACGGCAGGGAAAATCCTTCAGCAGTCCTAATCCACTTTTGGTTTTCAGCGATATATACATCTAAAGCAATACCAGACTAGAACTGAATTCTTTGCTACACTGTAAAGTCACAATTGTGGAATGATAGGAATTCTGGTGATGACATTAAGGTGAACTAAGCAAAACATACACAAATAGAAGGCCCTGTTTTAACAACTAACATGAAGAGAAATGTAATGAGAGAACCTGTAACTGCATCTTGGAAATGTTTTCCCACCAAATAAGGGCTTTTCCCCCATCTCTTAAGGAGCCAAATGAATTCAAAGCCGTAGAAAGAGGCAGCTGTAGAATTTGATCTTCCAAGTATCCCATGTACCTTTATTGAACTTACTGTCAAATTGCCAGGATCTCACTAAAGGATTTCTATTTGCTCTCAGTAAAAAATAAAACCCCAAACACATTTTTATTCTTTCTACTGGGTGCATTGTCTGTTTTCTTTGTAAATGCAGTACAATAAAATTATTTAATAACCTACATGTTTCCAGAAGATTTCTGTTTGTTGCCCAAGTTGATCTGACCTAGCTTCAGAATGGAGGAACGGATTGGTTGAGTTGCTTTTTGAACTTAAATATACCATGAAACTGTATAACTTAAACACATGTCATTTTGTGGGGTTTGTAGCTTTGCTTCTATTAAATTGGAGGTGTGGTGGGATTAACAAAGTACATTTTGGAAAATTCTAAGAAAATTGTTATTCCCTATAACTCAGCACCGTTTTTCCTATTTGTGGGTTCTTTTTTCTCTCTCTCTCTCTACAGATCACAAAGTGCAAAATATCAAAATTTTGTGAACCTCAAGGCACTGGAATACACAGGTTTTCATATACTTGTCTCTCACCCCTCAGTATAAATTCTTAGAAATGGATTGGCTGGGGCAGAGAGTAAGCACATTTTTAAGGCGTTTAGTAAATGTTGCCTAACTTAAGTGGAGAACAACAGTTGGACTGCTTTGTGGTTAGCAACAGTGTTTGAATGAGCCTGTTGTAAGCTTACTCATTTTATTCCTAATAGCCAGTTTGATTGCCCCAAAAGGGGAGTATCTTGTTTTAATTTGCATATTGGATGACTAGTACAGTCAGAAGCTTGTTTCATAGGTTTTATTGGCCTTTTTTTGGTCATTTGCCTCCGTTACCCAATTTTTCTATCGGCATGCTTCCTTGTTTGATGATTTGGTAACATGTTTGCCATTTTTCTGTCACATTTTCCAGTTATTAATTTGCCTTTCATTTTTGTGATAATGTTTCTTCATAAAGCCCTTGTCTAGCCCTAAACTCTACGTAAACTGCTTAATTATTTTGTTTTAATTGAATTGTGCTTTAAGGTATACGCAGTGTGTTCGTATTGTAGTATAGACCAGAATGTAACCTGTTTGAAAAACAACCAAAAATTAAATTGAAATTTCTCAAACCAGTATGTTCATCAGACAGACAATTCTAGGCAGTCCCTCTAAGTCTTGTGTTAAGCTGTCTCAAAAGAACCATCAAACTGAGTTGGAGTTACAGCCCTGAGTATCCACAGGGAAACCATTAAGCTGTTCCAGAGGTGAAATTCAAAAACTACTTAGATGATATGTATTTGTCCTTTAAGTCGTTGCACAAATATTAACCCACACCACCTCCTTATGATATCAGAAACATCCCAGTTAAAAAACCAGAAAACTTGAGATCATGTGTTTAGAAGCTTTAACTAGGCAAGTTTACATTAGTACCTACTCCTGTTACTGACTGAGGGTTTTCCATACATAGATTATCTGGCTTTATATCCTACCAAGTTCACTCTTTTATTATAATCTTCTCTTTTGCCCTTAATCACGTCTAGCTGTTGCCCATTTTAATACTGTAACAATAACAAGCCTTGCTCAGTTGGCAGAACTGGACTGTGTTAGGAAAGTATCAGCTGCCTACAATTTGAGCTATGTTCTTAGAAGTTGTGCCCTTAAGACATTTCATTGGTTGCTTTGGATTTATTAAATACGGAGGAAAGTATAGTCAGTGTTGGAAATTAGAGGACCTATTTATAGTAATAAATCCTTGAGGTTGGATAGCAAAAATGGGAGGAATTTGAGGGTTAAGCCCCTTCATCTTCAGCAATTTATTACAAAACAAATGTTATCCATCAGCATGTAAGGTTACTAGAATATAATCTTTGTTGCAGTAAGGCATTCTGGTAAAAGCCCATTTCAGCAGAAAAGTAGTTTTTAATAACTGAGACAACTTTTTAAAGGACCCCAATGATTCTTACCTAGTACTCGAGCACTTACACAATTCCCTCACCTTTACGGTGGGCTGGACTTTGTGACTGTTGAAAAGGAACAGGATGTCACTTTTTGGTTACAAAGGGGCCATGGCTTCTGTCTGTGCCCCCTCTTGCTCTGTCTGGGAACCCTTGCTCTGGGGAAGCAAGCTGCCAGGTGAATAGCCCTTAGAGGCCCTCAGCTAGCGAGGAACTCGGGCCCTTGGCCCAGCCACCTGTAGAAGCTGAGTCCTACAGACAACCACTGAGCTTGGAAGCAGACCCAACACCTTAGTTGCAACCCAGTGAGAAACGATGCAAAGTCACCTGGCTAATCCTTGCCAATTCTTAACCTGAAGAAGGGCTTCCCTGATAGCTCAGTTGGTGAAGAATCCACCTGCACTGCAGGAGATCCCAGTTTGATTGCTGGGTCGGGAAGATCCCCTGGAGAAGGGATAGGTTACCCACTGCAGTATTCTTGGGCTTGCCTGGTGACTCAACTGGTAAAGAATCCACCTGCAATGCAGGTAGACCTGGGTTCGATCCCTGGGTTGGGAAGATGCCCTGGAGAAGAGAAAGGCTATCCACGCCAGTATTCTGGCCTGGAGAATTTGCAGTCGGACACAACAGCAACTTTCACTTTCAACCTGCAGAAACGGAAATGTTTTAAGCCACTGAGTCCTGGGGTAATTTGTTATGCAGCAACAGGTAACTAATACAGAGATGTAAGATAATGAAAGCATTTAGGAAGGACATCCTTCTGGTTCACATTTTAGATATAAATCATAAGGCCTTCCTCTGTTGACCTGCTCAGTGCTAGTCACTGTTCAAGCTTGGGCATCACAACCATTCCTGTGTCCCAGCCAAAGGCAGAGGGAGGAGTATAGTAAGCTTGGTTAGAGGAGTGCTGATTTTATTGATTTTTCTGTATACTTTCAAAGATGAAATCTGAATTTAAAGATCAAACCACTTGAGAAAAGCTGATGCAGTTGCTGTCAACGAAAATCATCACTTTATTGGAGAGGTTGAATTCTGAGTTTTCTTGAAGATAAAGCAAAAGATGAAATGCTGACTCATGTGACTTAGATTTGCAGATCTTCTCCAGATTGGTAAACATCCACTCCTCCTCTGGTGAAACTCACTTTTGAGGGCAAGGTGAAGGCTATTGGCAGATGTACCTGAAGCCTGCAGAAGCTTCTCTGAACCTTCATGGTTGCCATTCTGGTGAGAAATCTTTTAAAGGCAAGGAGGCCTTAGAAAGTTTTCTTTTGCCTTTTATAAAAAGTTACAAGAAATAACAAACCGAGCTAGAAACGTCACTAAACTGCAGAATTGGCCAAATTCTGTCACTCGTGGGCAGTCCAGTGGTTAAGATTGCTTTCACTGCTGTGGGCCAGGGTTTGATCCCTGGTTGGGGAACTAAGATCCCACAGGCTATGTGGCAAAAAAAAAAAGAAAGAAAAAAAGCTTGCTTGCATAAAGTAGATGCCTGACAATGAAATAAGTTTATCAGCACAAGAAAACATGAATGTGATCACTCATAAGTCCCATCCCAATAGTTCCCATCATCAACCACTAGGACGATGCTGGGATACTCATACTTAGCCTATCTGATCTAGAGGAGAAACACTGCACCGACTGGGCAGGTGTCCGAGTGCATTGGTTAAAAAGCATGCCCAGCAGCCCAGAATAGGCCTGTTTTCCATGCCACTGCTGGTTGATCAAGATCCATTACGGTTTTGTTCAGCATTTACCCCCTTTCTACCTGTGAAAGATCAGCACCCATAAGTTACTAAGGAAATGTACCAAGGTCAGAAAAAGAACACTTGTTCTTCCTGGATCACTCACTGCATGTAATCAGCAAAACCCTGCTTTAACATACCATCCTGAGGACAGGGAACAGCCTAAAGAGCCTGTCTTTGTCTTGGCATTTGCTGCAATGAGGTATTACCTAAATTGAGTTCCCCTCCGGAGACTGGTAAGATTCACCAATTAACATACCAAACCTAAAGTTTTGTTGTTATTGTTTTTGTTTTTACAGAGATGATCTATATTGTAACAAGTTACTTGGCCACTAGTAACTTTTTGTAACTGGTAGCCCATTCTGACTTGGGTCAGTGTGGGCACTGAAGAAATAAGATTTTTGGTTCCAAAAGGGGAAAAGTCAATTTAGTCTTGACAGTTTTTACATGTCTTTATGAGACTTCCTGATGGATTCAGGTTCCGGTAACCCCTCTAGTCGTTTCCTCTGTGCATCAATTAAAAAAAAAAAAAAAAACCTGAGGAAAAAAGCAAACGACCCCCTAAACCTCAACCTGAAACGATCCAGCATGGTTACAGTCACCTCTTTTTAATTGCCCTCTAAGAGCTGGATGGCAATTTCTGGGTGCTTTCAAAGAAGTATCCTCAGTGAATTAGACTGTCGGGGACTCACCCTAGACACAGACTCATTCTGCTCTCATTTTACAGAGAGGCCTCGGGATGGTAACGCGACTTGCTGGGGTGAAGGGATAGGAAGAGAAGGTGGGTTCCTAGTCAGGAGAGTTAAACCATTACTCTGAACATCTTGGATGTGGTCACTGCATTTCTGCCTCACTGGAGTTTTCCGAATGTAGTAAGAGGTCTTCTCTTGAAACTGTTGTCAGTTTCTAATCCTATAATGAAAGGCTCAGGACTTCAGGCCTAGACTAGCAGACACAGGGAAGCATGGAACAACTTTTCTGAAGAATTTGATTCGCTCATTTTTCCATTGTTAGGGAAATAGATGACCTGTCATGTTAAAAATAAAAAAGCAACAGTATAGAATTTGACGTTGTTAAGCAAATAAAAATGCAATACTCACATTTTAATTCAGTTCTACTCCAGACATGCAAACTTCCTCAATAGTATATAATTATCAGTGTCCTTCAAGTAAAAATTCATAAATGTCTTTGAAGATGTAAAAAAATATATAGGGCAAGAAAAAGACAGCTAGTTTAGCTTTGATTCAGTAATGCCACCCCAGAATTTATCAACAGAAGCAAAAAGTTTTCCGTGATAGCAGTCCTAAATGGCTAACTAAGGTCTGGTTTAGCAATGAAATGATACAACAGTGCTGTGGAGTTTTTGGCTTTAAAAAAATTTAATAAGGAACATTGCAAAGTCATGAGAAAATGTTTATACTCTAATAGTTTGCTACTCAAAGTGTAACCCCTAGCCGGCAGCTTATCACTGGGGGGCTGGTTAGAAATAGTGCTTGGATTTCTGAATTTCAGCTAAATTAGTCTGAATTTTAACAAGATTCCTGAGGTAATTTATGCATATTAAAATTTTTTGTTCAGTCGCTCAGTCGTGTCCAACTCTTTGTGACCCCATGGACTGCAGGCATGCCAGGCTTCCCTGTCCTTCACCATCTCCTAGAGCTTGCTCAAACTCACGTCCATCGAGTCACTGATGCCATCCAACCATCTCATCCTCTGTGGTCCTCTTCTCCTCCTGCCCACAGTCTTTCCCAGCACCAGGGTCTTTTCCAATGAGTCAGCTCTTCGCATCACGTGGCCAAAGTATTGAGGCTTCAACTTCAGCACCAGTCCTTTCAGTGAATATTCAGGGTTGATTTCCTTTAGGATGGACTGGTTTGATTTCCTTGGTGTCCAGGGGACTCTCAGGAGTCTTCACCAACACCACAGTTCAAAAGCATCAATTCTTTGGTGCTCAGCCTTCTTTATGGTGGAACTCTCACATCCATACATGACTATTGGAAAAACCATAGCTTTGACTACATGGACCTTTGTCGGCAAAGTAATTTCTGCTTTTTAATAGTCTGTCTAGGTTTGTCGTAGCTTTTCTTCCAAGGAGCAAGTCTCTTTTAATTTCATGGCTGCAGTCACCATCTGCAGTGATTTTGAAGCCCAAGAAAATAAACCCTCTCACTGTTTCCATTGTTTCCCCACCTGTTTGCCATTAAATGACAGGACCAGATGCCATGATCTCAGGTTTTTGAATGTTGAGTTTTAAGCCAGCTTTTTCACTCTCCTCTTTCACCTTTAGTTCCTCTTCACTTTCTGCCATAAGGGTGGTGTCATCTGCATATCTGAGGTTATTGCTATTTCTCCTGGCAATCCTGATTCCAGCTTGTGCTTTATCCAGACCGGCACTTCCCATGATGTACTCTGCATATAAGTTTAAAAAGTAGGGTGACAATATACAACTTTGACATGCTCCTTTCCCAAGTTTGAACCAGTCTGTTGTTCCATATATGGTACTAACTGTTGCTTCTTGACCTGCATACAGGTTTCTCAGGAGGCAGGTAAGGTGGTCTTGTATTCCCATCTCTTTAAGACTTTTCCACAGCTTGTTTTGGTTCACACAGTCAAAGGCTTTAGCATAGTCAATGAAGCAGAAGTGAATGTTTTTCTGGAATTCTCTTGATTTTTCTGTGATCCAACAGATGTTGGCAATTTGATCTCTGGTTCCTCTGCCTTTTCTAAATCCAGCTTGAACATCTGGAAGTTCTTAGTTCACGTACTGTTGAAACCAAGCTTGGAGAATTTTGAACATTACTAGCGTGTGAAATGAGTGCAATTGTGCGGTAGTTTGAGCATTCTTTGGCATTGCCCTTCCTTGGGATTGGAATGAAAATTGACCTTTTCCAATCTTGTGGCCATTGCTAAGTTTTCCAAATTTGCTGGTATATTGAGTGCAACACTTTCATAGCATCATCTTTTAGGATTTGAAATAGCTCAGCTGGAATTCTATTACCTCTGCTAGCTTTGTTCATAGTGATGCTTCCTAAGGCCCACTTGATTTCACACTCCAAGATGCCTGTTTCTAGGTGAGTGATCACACCATCGTGGTTACCTGGGTCATTAAGATCTTTTTTGGTATAGTTCTTGTGTATTTTTGTATAGATCTTGTGTATTCTTGCCACCTCTTCTTAATATCTTCTGCTTCTGCTAGATCCATACCATTTCTGTCTTTTATTGTGTCCATCTTTGCATGAAATGTTCCCTTGGTATCTCTGATTTTTTTGAAGAGATCTCTAGTCTTTCCCATTCTATTGTTTTCCTCTCTTTCTTTGCATTGTTCACTGAGGAAGGCTTTCTTATCTCTCCTTGCTATTCTCTGGAACTCTGCATTCAGATGGATATATCTTTCCTTTTCTCCTTTACCTTTCACTTCTCTTCTTTTCTCAGCTATTTGTAAGGCCTCCTCAGACAATCATTTTGCTTTTTTGCATTTCTTTTTCCTGGGGATGCTCTTGATCACTGCCTCCTGTACAGTGTAGACGAACCTCTGTCCATAGTTCTTCAGACACTCTGTCAGATCTAATACCTTGAATCTATTTCTCACTTCCACTGTATAATTGTAAGGGATTTGATTTAGGTCATACCTGAATGGTCTAGTGGTTTTTCCCTACTTTCTTTAAGTTAAGTCTGAATTTGGCAATAAGGAGTTCATGATCTGAGCCACAGTCAGCTCCCAGTCTTGTTTTTGATGACTGTATAAGCTTCTCCATCTTTGGCTGCAAAGAATATAATCAGTCTGATTTCAGTACTGACCATCTGGTGATGTCCTTGTGTACAGTCTTCTCTTGTGTTGTTGGAAGAGGGTGTTTGCTGTGACCAGGGCGTTCTCTTGGCAAAACTCTGTTAGCCTTTGATCTGCTTCATTTTGTACTCCAATGCCAAACTTGTTACTTCAAGTATCTCTTGACTTCATACTTTTGCATTCCAGTCCCCTATGATGAAAAGGATATCTGTTTTTGGTGTTAGTTCTAGAAGGTTTTGTAGGTCCTCATAGAAACATTCAACTTCAGCTTCTTTGGCATTACTGATTGGGGCATAGACTTGGATTACAGTGATATTGAATGGTTTGCCTTGGGAAAACAGAGATCATTCTGTCATTTTTGAGATTGCACCCAAGTACTGCATTTCGAACTCTTGTGGACTATGAGGGTTACTCCATTTCTTCTAAGGGATTTTTTTCCCCACAGGAGTAGATATTATGGTTATCTGAATAAAATTCACCCATTCCGGTCCATTTTAGTTCACTGATTCCTAAAATGTCGGTGTTCACTCTTGCCATCTCCTGTTTGACCACTTCCAATTTACCTTGATTGAGGAACCTAACATTCCAGGTTCCTATGCAATATTATTCTTTACAGCATCAGACTTTACTTTCACCACCAGAGACATCCACAATGGGGCATTGTTTCCCTTTTGGCTCAGCCTCTTCATTCCTTCTGGAGCTATTTCTCTGCTCTTCTCCAGTAGCATGTTGGGCACTACCAACCTGGGGAGTTTATCTTTCAGTGTCATATCTTTTCATGAGGCAAGAAGGCTGAAATGGTTTGCCATTCCCTTCTTCAGTGGACCACGTTTTGTCAGAACTGTCCACCATGACCCATCTGTCTCGGGTGGTCCTACACGTAATGGCTCATGGTTTCATTGAGTTAGATGAGGCTGTGACTCATGTGATCAGTTCAGTTAGTTTCCTGTGACTGTGGCTTTCACTCTTTCCACCCTTGAGGGATGAGGACTGCAGGCTCGTGGAAACTTTCTGATGTGAGGGACTGGCTGCGGGGAAAACTGGGTCTTGCCCTAATGGGCAATGCCATGCTCAGTAAGTCTTTAATCCAATTTTCTGCTGATGGATGGGGCTGTGTTCCCTCCCTGTAGTTTGGCCTGAGGTCAAACTATGGTAGGGATAATGGCAGCAATGGTGACCTCCTTCAAAAGGACTTATGTCAGCATACCACAGCTCCCAGGACTGTTGTATTCAGCGCCCCTGACCCTGCAGCAGGCGACTGTCGACTCACGCCTCCGCGGGAGACTCCCGGACACTCACAGGCAAGTCTGGCTCAGTCTCTTGTGGGGTCACTGCTCCTTTCCCTGGGTCCTGGTGCATACAGGTTTTGTTGTGTCCTCCAAGAGCCTGTTTCCTCAGTCCTGGGGAAGTTCTATAATCAAATCCCACTGGTCTTCAAAGTCAGATTCCCTGGGGGTTCTCCCTTTGCTTGATACCCAGGTTTGGAAATCTGTTGATTTCCAACAGATTTCTGCAACAGTGCACGAACTTCTTTGGTATAATTGTGCTCCAGCTTGTGGGTCGTCTGCAGCGGCTCTATTGTGGGGCTAACGGCGACCTCCTCCAAGGGGACTTCTGCCACACAGCACGCCTCCCAGGTCTGCTGCAGCCAGAGCCCCTGTCCCTCTGGCAGGTTACATCATCTAATAAAATTTCTGGGGAGGGGGAACAGTACTAATTTACTGTTTTTCAAAAAAGTATGTTTATGTGGTCAGGGATTGGAAGGTTCTTAGAAAAAATTAAAATAGTTAAACTGGAGATATCTCTCCTACCCACACAATGCCTGAGCAGCTTTAAGTCCTCAGTAAGTGACAGCTGTCAGGAATATGATGCCACTGTGGGCTGTTCCTTCCCTTCCTTTCTCTGTCACTCCTTCCTTCCCCTCCCCCTTCCTTTCTTTTTAAAAGATGTTCCTTCATGTTCTTGTTAATTCACATCTTAGAAACCTAAAAGACAATAAGGGAATTAACATGTTATGTTTCCTTTTCAACCAGATATTAAAATTGATTAAGTCTTGTTTTGCTTTTTGCTTCAGCTATCAGGAAGCAGGGAACTAAATTTAATACTCAGTACACTAATTCTATTAGCCAAGATTTCTGTAATATTTGTTTTCCTCTCTGTGTCTTTTATTTTATGTTTCATTAGGTTTTCCACTATGTCTCTTATAAATCTTCTGAAAATAAGGGTCCAAATTACAATAATGACTTCTAAAAACAGTCTGTTCTTGTTGGCCACGCTCCACAAAAAGAAGAGTTTATGAAACCACCTGCCTGTTTTAAATTATTTCTTCTCTCCCTGTGTTTTTCCCACTTCTCAAGACACAAGTAAAACTAGAGGATTCCTGTTTGCCCTTAGTGACGGCCTCCTTTGCCAGCTAGCCCATGCCCCCTCCTACCCCACACTCCACACTCATCCCCTGCCCCTCTCTCCCTAGGTCCTACAGCCTAGCCTCATGAGTCATTTTGCGAGGCTACAGCACTTCCAAAGGCACACAGACCACCCTCCAGTGGGATTACTCACCAATGTTCCAGCTGCTTCAGACTTCCTCTGCAATGAAAAAGAGAACAAACAGGATGTGTTTACAATCAAGCCTTGTTTTCTGGCTAATTGTCTGCACACCATCCCCTCTTTTAGTCACTATCAGGAAAGCTTGCACTTTTTGTTCATAATATTTATCAGCTTGTGCTTCCATATTGCGTGATCCTCTCCCTTAATAGACTTGAGGTCCAAATGTAGACTTCCTCCCTCACTGGACCTCTGGGCCAGAAGGTGTCGGGGGAGATGGCTGGGCAGATGGATGATATAACGAGTGGAGGTACTGGAAAGACAGAACATGGAGAGAACTAACATTCAGCCACCACCTACAACATGTAGGCATTGCTGGTGCTTTATATACACTATCTAATCCTCAGCACATTTTTTTTTTAAGATTTATTTTATTTTTGGCTATGTTGAGTCTTCCCAGCTGCACGTGGGCTTTCTCTAGTTGTGGGAAGTGGGGGCTACTCTTCCCTGGAGTATGCAGGCTTCTCACAGAGGTGGTTTCAGAGAATGGGCTGTGGGTGCACGGGCTTCAGCAGTTGCGGCTCTCAGGCCTTAGAGTGTGGGCTCGGTAATTGTGGTCCATGGGCTTAGTTAGTTAGTTGCTCCACAGCATGTGGGATCTTCCTGGACCAGGGATCAAACCTGTGTCCTCTGTATTGGCAGGTGGATTCTTGACCACTAGGCCACCAGGGAAGCCATTTTATTTTTGTTATTGAGATGTGATTTATATAAAATTGACTCATTTAAACTGTACAAGACGGTGGGTGTTATGCAACTATCACCACTGATTCTAGAAATTTTCATCAACCCCCCAAAAAACACTGTGACTTTTAGTGTTATTAATTCCCAATTCCCCTCTCTTCCCAGCCCCAGAGAATTACTAAAATTTACTTTCTGTCTCTGTGGATTTGCCTATTCTGAACATTTTATATAAATCAGATCATACAATATCTAGTCTTTTTTATCTGGCTTCTCTCACTTAAAAATGTTTTCCTCCACATTGTAGCAATTACCAGTACTTCATTTCTTTTTATGGCTGAAGAATAACTCAGTGTATGGATATACACATTTTGTCATTCAGTTATCTGTAGATGCATGACTCTTAAAACTACTGTGAACATTTGCACACAGAGTTTTCAATTTTGATGAAATCCAGTTTATTTCTTTTTTTTTCTTTTGGTACTTGTGTCAAATGTCAAATATAAGATGTCAAATAAGAAATCATTGCCTAATCCAAGGTCTTCTCTAGGAGTTTTATAATTTTATATGTTATATTTAGGTCTTTGATCCATTTTGAGTTAATTTCTGTATATGATGTGTGGTAGGTGACCCAACTTTATTCTTTTGCATATAAATATCCGGTTATCCCAGCACCATTTATTGAAAAGAGTATTCTTTTCCCCATTAAATGGTCTTCGCACCCTTGTTGAAAATCAGTCGTAGATGCTTGATTTTATTTCTGGACTCTCTATTTTATCGCATTGTCTATCCTTATGCCAGTACCACACTGACTTGATCATTGTACCTTTCTAGTAAGTTTTGAAATCAGGACATGTGTGTCCTCCAACTTTGTTTTTCTTTAAGATTATTTTGGCTATTCCAGGTCTCTTGCATTTCCAAATGACAAGCTCATCCTAAAATCAAGCCTTGAATTTTCATAAAAATTGCATTAAGTCTGTAGACCAGTTTGTGGAGTATTGCCATCTCAACAACATTAAGTCCTCTGATCCATGAACATGGATATTCCCATTTATTTAGGCCTTTAAACATGTTTTTTTCATTTTCACATACAAGTTTTACTTATTTATTAAATTTATTCCTAAGTATTGTATTCTTTTTGTTGCTATCATAAATGAAAAATTTTTTAATGTCATTTTCAGATTGTTCATTGTTAGTGTATACAAATACAGTATATTTTTGTATATTGTTCTTATATTCTGCAACCTTGCTGAAGTTATATATTAGTTTTAATAGTTTTTTAGTGGATTATTTAGGATTTTCCATATACAAAATCATGTCGTCTGCTAATAGAGATGGTTTTACTTCCTCTCCAAACCAGATTTCTTTTATTTCTTTTTCTTGCCCAGTTTCCCTGGCTATAATCTCTGGTACAACCTTCAGCAGAAGAGCAGACAGTCTTCTCTTATTCCTGAGTACAATCTTGTAAAGTAGGTATTTTTTTATAAATGAGGAAAAACCTGCCTCCTACCCCCTAATGAAGGGAAATGAAGCTCAGATGAGAAAACAGATATATGGAGAATCCCAAGGTGACTCTAATCCAAGGGAGCTAGGCTCCCATCACCTGAAGTCCAGGAGCCGTCACATCTGCACCTTCACCTGCTTTTCCTCCTTCCAAAGCAACTCATCCCTCTGCTTCCCGATTGCTCCTCTCTCCACCAGCAGCCTCCCCTGTTATTCCAAGACCCAGCCTCAGTGCTGCCTTCTGCAGGCAGGCCACACCTAGCTCCCCGGGCTGGACCAGGGCTCTCTCCCCTGTAGACCCTGAGAGTGCAGGGGGATGCGGGACACCCTTCTATCACAGACATCCTCTGCCACGTAGGTCTGTCTATTGCCTCATCACATGCCAGCCTGCAACCCTCCACTGACCCTTGGGCTCTGGGACAAGAGCTGTGTTTGATTGCTCTTGGTGTCCCCACCCTTGGCCAGGGGACACACCTCAGGCAACTGGCAGAGAGGAAGCCTCGGCTCCCTGGGGTGGAGAGAATTACCTTTTCCGTCGGCCTTATAGTCATCAGGGAGCAGCTTGTCCTGACGGTAGCCCAGCACGAAGGCCAAGAAGGAGAGGATGAGAGCGTCTCCAATGCTGAGGATGGCAAGCATGAAGGCCCAGCGGACGGTGCAGTGCCCCAGCGTGTATTTGCCTGTCTGCTCCCCACACATGCGCCGGACCTCACTTGAGTCCCAGCCATCTGGGTAGACCAGGCAGCCGATCATCAGGCCTGTGGCTGAGGGGGTGGGGTGGGGGGGGAGGTGCATATGGCGTCAGGCTGGGGAAGCGCAGTCTGCTCCCTCCCCCTGTGCACTGTGGTCACCTTGCCGCCTC
The DNA here is from genome assembly GCF_033118175.1 of Dama dama. Lineage (NCBI taxonomy): Eukaryota > Metazoa > Chordata > Mammalia > Artiodactyla > Cervidae > Dama > Dama dama. The sequence continues at coordinate 12,367,967 of NC_083687.1, read as the reverse complement.
CCTTCCTATGTTAACAGCCTTGAGAGGCACAAGAGACAGCTCCTGCCACCCTGCTTGTAGATCAAAGAGGAGAAAAGTGAGGCTCCAAGAGCTGAAGTCATCTGCCCCTGGGAGCCACTGGTCAGGGGCGAAGGCTCAGAGCAGGACTTCTCAGCCCCAGGAGGTTCTGCCAGGACACCCTGTAGTCCTGCCAGGCCCTCAGCTGTGCCCCTCACTTTGAACCTGATGAGGCACCGGCTTCAAAGTCCTCCCAAAATCCAATTCCAGCCCAGAGAACTCATCACTCCTAAGATGTAATTTTGTTCAAACCTCAGCATCTCTGAAATAAGTGTAATAACAAAACTTTAGGCTATAACTTGATTAGAAGCTTTTTTTCCTTTTTACAGCACATCGAATACTACAACTCAGGTATTTTAGATTGAGTACAGGAAGTTTTCCAGCCCCATCTCTGGCTGCTTCCTTCATGAACCTTCCATGTAAGCAAATAGGATCTCCACACCTTTACCCACTACAGCACAAGGCAGTTGTCCACACCTCTCTGAATGTGTTTAAAATGTTGATTCCTAGGTCAGGGTTGGGCTCAGGAATCCCTTCTTTAAAAGCAGTCTTCCGGGAGCCTCTCTCAACAGGAAATGCTGAGGAACACTAGGGTAGACTGCCTGGATCTCAAGCCCGGCTCTTCGCTAACCGGCTGCGTGACTTGGAGCAAGCTACGTAAGCTTTTGTGCCTCAGTCTTTTCATCTGTAAAATGAGGATAATAACACCTGCCTGTTTGGATTCAGTGAGGCTCAAATCAGCTCATACTGGAGAAGTGCTCAGAAGAGTGCCTGACACACAGTTGGCATTTTCCGAGTGACAGCCCGTGTGCCACGCTGTGCTCTCATTGATTTAGTATCTACAGTCAATCATTTCTTCTTCCCCACCTCCCCTCCACTTTTCCCACCAAACTTCCACCCCACCTTAGCCACCCAGACAGGTGCATATTCCTGGGATGTGCCCAGGGCAACCTCTGGGACCACCATCAGGCAGACACAGGGCACCTCCCTTATCTGTGCCGCAGTCCCACCCCGGCCCTCCTTTCACAGGACCCGAGGCTCTTTAGCCCCAAAGCTGTGCCCTACTTGGGAGCCCCATGGAGAAGCACCTCACAGCACCCAAAGTCACCACCTGGGGCTCAGCTTGTTCTTGCAAGGAAGGTCAGCAGATCAAACAAAAGCACAACAAAGTATAAAGATCAATATACCAGATCCCACCTTCCCACCTAGATGAACACCTGCTTTGTTTTTTTCTAGGAGGAGCTGATTTATTAATACAGACTTCTCTTACAGATCACAAAATACTTTATATACCATTTTTCTGTCAATCCTTACAACAGTTCTGTGAAGTAGACCATGTGTTAATATACCATTTTACAGACTAGAAAACTGAGGTCCCAGAGAAACCAAGGGAGTTACCCAGTCCTTTAGCTACGGCAGAGCCAAGACCTGCACCCACAACTCCTGACTTTCTTGGCTTCAAAGTTAATTCCCCCAGACTCCCAGACAAACATCTCTCCAAAGAGCTGAATGTAGTTAGCGGTGACATTCCAGACTCAGGGACAAACAGGAAGATACTTAGGGTGGTTACCCTAGGGGTGACCCTCCCTGAACCCTTTGATAAAACCTGTGGCCTCCCCTACTTGTGTGATGAGTCCTCTGGTAACTAGCACAGCCCCTTTCTCCTATAGCACCTCCCTATAGCGGTTTCAGAAAAGAGCCCAGGATCTCTGACTTGGAAACAGGTTGTTTCTATGGGTGCCACAGTGCTCTATAAGCACCCCACCCATCCACCTAGTAGGGAGATCCACCCCACTGCGGTGTCTCCGGGCTCTAAACAGAGGCCAGCGTGGTATTCTCAAGCAAGTTTACTTGCCATTTCTGACTTCCAGTCTCTTGCTGGAAAAATCAGGATAATACCTGACTCAGAGCAGGGTTATGAGGATTAAATGTGATGAAGTGTTTACTGCAGTGTCTGGTATATGGTAAGTGGCCAGTTAATGTTAGTTGTTGCTATTATTATTGGCACTAAGGTCAGATGGAAGCACCCTCAATGGGTGTCGCTGTCATTAGAGCTGTTCACAAATATTCAAGGAACATAACACGATTATACTTCCTCGCCTCCCTCCCTTGAAGTTGTGTGCAAGTGTGCGTGCATTCTCAGTTGCTCAGTCCAACTCTTTGTGACCCCATGGAGTATAGCCTACCAGGCTCCTCCGTCCATGGAATTTTCCAGGCAAGAACACTGGTGCAGGTTGCCATTTCCTGCTCCAGAGGATTTTCCTGACCCAGGGATCAAACTCGTGTCTCCTGCATTGGTAAGCAGATTCTTAACTACTGAGCAACCTGGGAAGTCCCCCTTGAAGTTAGGCTAGGTCATAAAGATTCCTTCAGCCAATAAAATGTGAGCAGAGATGCTGTGCACTTCTCCAGGCCAGAGCATTTAACTGCTGTTGGAGACTTTCCAGAGCTCTCTTTCTCTTTGCAATGATGACAGCCAGATGACAGCTGATGCTCCATCAGCCTGGGCTCTGGAAGGGAACAGTGACAGCAAAACCCTTCACTGATCCTCAATGAGCGTGTACCGTGATCAAGAAATAAACCTTTGTCCTAACCCATGAAGATTTGGGAATTGGGGTATGGCATTCCCACGAAGATGTGGGAATTGGGGATGGGGTGTGGCATCACCCCATCCATCCCTGACTGAAAAAGCTGTTTGGGGTTTTTCACATTTACTGAACACCTACCACATGTCAGGCCTTGTGCAAGATGCATTATAGCATCCCATTCCTGCAAGAACCATGTGATGGGGTACTTCTGCCGTCTTTGACATATGAAGTTACCAGCACTCAGAGAGATGCATAACGTGCTCTACTTGTGTTTTTAGGAGCTGGGACCACCCTCGGCCTACACCTGGCATCCAGAAGCTCAATTAACTTTAAGCGGCAGCTCCTCACTGCCCCACTTTTCCTTCTGCACCCTTCCCTGGTCCTTAATCTTGGCAAGATTAAGCTAACTGGTTTAGGGCTCCTCTAATGGAGGAACCTCTCAGCAGCTGGCTGTGGGACACACCTCCTCCTCATCCCTCCCTTTGCCCCCCCGCCCCCCATCCCCCCGCCTTTCCCCAGCACCAAAGAATGAAACACAACACCGCCTTTGTTCTCCCCCAACATAAATGTTTCATGGGATGGCACCTGGCCACCTCTGCTATCAGTGTCTTCAGCTCCATGACCCAGACAAGGATCTGACTCAAATGGCCTGGTGATCCCTCCCAGCACTGCCTGTTCAACAAATGGCTCCTGTTGCAGGAGGTTGGGGGAGTGGGACCGTGCAGAGAATGAGAGAGGGAGGGTGGTGTTTCCAGCATCCCACTGCTCTGGAGGACCAGCTGGCAAGCATGCCAGGGTTCATTCTGCTCCTCTTTGTCACGAAACTGCTAAACCTTCATTCTCCCTTCTCTCTCCCCACTGCCCACCAAGACTTGCCTCATCTCTGCCCCAGCCTCTCCCTCACTGTTTAGAGAGACTACAGAGAAAGGGAGATGGCAGGGGGATTGGGAAAGCAGCTGTGGAACCAGGTCAGTAGCCTGAGTACAAGATTCATAGTTTGAAGGTTCTGTCTCTCACGACCTGTGTGCCAAAATACAAGGTACCTGCTAGGAGCCTCATCTGTCAAATGGAAGGAAAACCCACCTCACTGGGTCATGATGAGGCTCCTCATCTAGTTCTTAGGACTCACTGCTATAATTCTCCTATTTCCTTGGTTGCCAGGTGATCTATTATAGTCTTGACTAGGTCTTGTCTTCTCTCAGCCCCAGATCCCTCATTTATAGTTGGGGGGAGGACGCTCTAGCTCTCTAGAGCCCCCTCCAACTCTGACTGTCCTGTTTATGTGTTTGGTTGTCTGGGATTCAGTTCCCTGTTCCATTCCCCCTGCTAAGGATAACACTGCTTCTCATTCTAACCAGTGATGTCAAGATGATTTCACTCTAGTCTGCAGTCCCCAACAAGGCTCCTGGACATCTCCCTAGTATGGACAGTCTGTATGTGGTGCTTGGAGTGAGGAGGGACCAAGGGCTGCAGGACAAGGTCTTAGGTGGGCAACCCTTCCTGGGCTCTAGAGGATAGCAGGACCAGCTGACCCCAGAACCCAGATGCCTGTCTATAGCCAGAAGCAGGAAGAGAGGGTCAGAGAAGGCCTTGCCTCTGAGCACCACAAGTAGCCACCCATTCCACATAGTTCTAAAAGGCCCTACTTCCCTCCCCCACCACAAAATATCACCTCCCTTCACTGCCTCAAGTGCTCACACTTGCTGTATCAAGGATGGAAGCCTGGAATTAGGGAACAAAGACCTTCACTCTACCATGAGTGATTTGCTCCTGGGCAAGTCACTTCCCCTCTCTGGACCTCAGTTCCTGATCTATAAGATGAGAGAGTTGAACCATTTGATCTTTAAGATCTTTTTGGTCTCAGCCATCCTGAGACTTGTTACTCTTCAGAAGCATCTGAAGAGCACAGAGTACGGCTGGGCTACACAGGACAACAGCTGAATCAGAGACTCAGCAACTCCAGGGAAGGTGGGATGGTACACCTGCTCCTGTGGTCTTGGGGTGGGGCGAGGGGCTCCCTGCCCTCCCACTACCCCTGCTCACCCGCAGCCAGCTGCATCCACGCACAGATCTTGTAGACAGTGGCCGTGTTGCAGACGAAGAACAGGCTGAAGCATATGATGGAGCCAATGATGAGGAACATGGCCAAGGCCACAAAGAACATGGCCGTCTTGAAGGCTCTAGAAGGGATAGAGGAGAAGTCCAGCGGGCCACCCTTGCAGATAAGCTCAGAAGACAGCACGTTGCCCACGCAGTAGGAGAAAAGACCAAAGTAGCCTGCCTGGGGCGTGTTGACGCTGTCCCCGATCCAGTAGGGTTGGATGAAGAGCGCCATGACCAGCACGGAGAAGCAGATGGTGAGTGTGCCCCACATCACGCCCACAGCCCTCGAGTTACGCACGTAGTTGGTGTGGTAGATCTTGGCTGCCTCTTGGGCAGGCAGCAACTTCACCATCGTGAGGGCGCTGGGTCCTGGGGTGGGGACTTGTGGGCCGGAAGTGGCTTTGCGAACGGAAGGAGGCCCAGAAGTGGGTCTCCCCCTCAGCCGGGTGTGGGGAGGAGGCTGAGGTCAGGGAGGATGACCTTGGCTTCTCCAGGGGAAGCTTGTCCAGGGGGCTGTGTCCGCTCTGCTTGAGCCCGCCTGCCTCGGGTCTCGTGCCTCCTCAAACCCGCCAGGGTCCAGGGCCTGCGGGCGCCGCCCTGCCCCGCCCCCTTCCAGCGGAGAGCCCCAGGGAGCTCCGCCCCCTTCGTCCCGGCTCCGCCCCGCTCCCTCCAGCGAGAGCGCAGCTTTCAGCACCGTGGCCAGCGCCTCGGGCCCCGCGGCAGAGGAGAGCGCAGAGCTGCCGCCCCACCCACCCCACAAGCCGGCGCCGGGGAATCAGGGCCCTTCTTCACACTCCGCCGCTGGGCTGGCAAGGACCGAAAGGGCGGGGCTGTGGTTGTCACCTTCCTCTCGCTCGGTGTCCTGTCGCCGAACCACTTCTGGAGCGCAGTCCCCATCCATCCCGTCCTTCCCTGGTTCCCTATATGTCCTCCTGGAACCTCCAGTCCCTCGGAGGCCAGCAGAGTCTTCCGGGTCACTGCTTTCTCCTCCCTGTATCATTCAGGGGACAGTTACTAAGAGCCTTCTGCATACTGAGCCCTATGCTGGAGGCAAGAACCATATGCTAAAAAGGACGGGGCTGCTGCTCTCAAGGACAGCGAGGTACTTACATATATGTAAATATATATTTGAAATGCAGACTGATAGTGTGATAATAGAACCGACTACACAAAGGACGGTCCTTATGAGGCTTCTCAGACTTTAACATATGCTTTTTGTTCAATACAATGTCTTTCACCTCTTGTGTATGTTTTTGTTGCATATTTCTTTTTTTATTTACTTTTATAAGTATAGTTGATTTACAATGTTGTGTTAATTTCTGCTGTCACTCAAGGTACATATGTACATTCTTTTTTATCATCTTTTCCATTATGGTTTATCCCAGGAGATATATATATATACATATCTGTATACATATATATATATTTTTTTTAATTTACTTATTTGGCTGCACGGGGTCTTAGTTGGGACATGTGGGATCTTTTCGGTGTGGCACACAGAATCTTTAGTTGCAGCATTCAAACTCTTTGTTTCATCATGCGGGAGCAGGGATCCAACTCAGGCCCCCTGCATTCAGAGAATGGAGTCTTAGCCACTGGACCACCAGGGAAGTCCCTATCCCAGGATATTGAATATAGTTTCCTGTTCTGTACAGTAGGACCTTCTTGTTTTTCCATTCTATATAAATAGTTTGCCTCTAGTAACTCCAAATTCCCAGTCCATCCCTCCTCCTCCACACCCTTGCATATTCCTTCCCCCCCACCTTTTTCAAAATACCTGTATTTTTCCTAAATTTATAGGCAAATTCATGATTAATATACATACATAGGAAAATTCAAGAAAGTTACATAAAAGAACTCATAACCCAAAAATGGGAGCTAAGGACAAACAAGATCATTTTACAAACATTCACTTCAGCTTTAGATAGACCTGAATTTGAGTCAACCACTTGTTAGCTGACTCAAGTTAGATGGTCAATACCGAAATTATATTGATTATATTCTTTCCAGCCAAAGATGGAGAAGCTCTATACAGTCAGCAAAAACAAAACCAGGAGCTGACTGTGGCTCAGATCATGAACTCCTTATTGCCAAATTCAGACTTAACTTAAAGAAAGTAGGGAAAACCACTAGACCATTCAGGTATGACCTAAATCAAATTCCCTACAATTATACAGTGGAAGTGACAAATAGATTCAAGTGATTAGATCTGACAGAGTGCCTGAAGAACTATGGACAGAGGTTTGTGACGTTGTACAGGTGGCAGTGATCAAGACCATACCCATGAAAAGGAAATGCAAAAAGGCAAAATGGTTGTCTAAGGAGGTCTTACAAATAGCTGAGAAAAGAAGAGAAGCTAAAGGCAAAGGAGAAAAGGAAAGATATACCTATTTGAATGCAAAGTTCCAACGAATAGCAAGGAGAGAGAAGAAAGCCTTCCTCAGTGATCAATACAAAAATATAGGGGAAAACAATAGATTGGGAAAGAGCTAGAGATTTCTTCAAGAAAATCAGAGATACCAAGGGAGCATTTCATGCAAAGATGGGCACAATAAAGGACAGAAATGGTATGGACCTAACATACCATTAAGAAGATATTAAGAAGAGATGACAAGAATACACAGAAGAACTATACAAAAAAGATCTTCATGACCCAGATAACCATGACAGTGTGATCACTCATCTAGAGCCAGACATCCAGGAATGCAAAGTCAAGTTGGCCTTAGGAAGCATCACTACAAACAAAACTAGTGGAGGTGATGGAATTCCAGCTGAGCTATTTCAAATCCTAAAAGATGATGCTGCGAAAGTGCTGCACTCAATATGCCAGCAAATATGGAAAACTTAGCAGTGACCACAAGACTGGGAAAGGTCAATTTTCATTCTAATCCTAAAGAAAGGCAATGCCAAAGAATGTTCAAACTACCACACAATTGTACTCATCTCACATGCCAGTAAAGTAATGCTCAAACTTCTCCAAACCAGGCTTCAACAGTATGGAACCATGAACTTCCAAGATGTTCAAGCTGGATTTAGAAAAGCCAGAGGAACCAGAGACAAATTGCCAACACCCATTGGATCATAAAAAAAGCAAGAAAGTTCCAGAAAAACATCTATTTCTGTTTTATTGACTACATCAAAACCTTTGACTGTGTGGATCACAATAAACTTTGGAAAATTCTTCAAGAGATGGATTACCAGACCACCTTACTTGCCTCCTGAGAAACCTATATGCAGGTCAAGGAGCAACAGTTAGAACTGGACATGGAACAACAGACTGGTTCCAAATAGGAAAAGGAGTACATCAAGGCTGTATATTGTCACCCTGCTTATTTAACTTATATGCAGAGTACATCATGAGAAACGCTGGGCTGGATGAAGCACAAGCTGGAATCAAGATTGCTGGGAGAAATATCAATAACCTCAGATAGGCAGATGACACCACCCTTATGGCAGAAATAGAAGAACTAAAGAGGCTCTTGATGCAAGTGAAAGAGAAGAGCAAAATATCTAGCTTAAAACTCAACATTCAAAAAACGAAGATCATGGTATCTAGACCCATCACTTCATGCAAATAGATGGGGAAACAATGGAAACAGTTACAGACTTTATTTTTCTGGGCTCCAAGATCACTGCAGATGGTGACTGCAGCCATGAAATTAAAAGATACTTGCTCCTTGAAAGCAAAGTGATGACCAACCTAGACAGCATATTAAAAAGCAGAGACATTACTTTGCCGACAAAGGCCTGTCTAGTCAAAGCTATGGTTTTTCCAGTAGTCATGTATGGATGTGAGAGTTGGACTACAAAGAAAGCTGAGCGCTGAAGAATTGATGCTTTTGAACTGTGGTGTTGGCGAAGATTCTTGACAGTTCCCTGGACTGTAAGGAGATCAAACCAGTCAATCCTAAAGGATATCAGGCCTGAATATTCATTGGAAGGAGTGATGCTAAAGCTGAAACTCCAATCCTTTGGCCACCTGATGTGAAAGATTAACTCATTGGAAAAACCCTGATGCTGGGAAAGATTGAAGGCAGGAGGAGAAGGGGACAACAAAAGATGAGATGGTTGGATGGCATCACTGACTCGATGGATGTGAGTTTGAGCAAGCTCAGGGAGTTGGTGATGGACAAGGAAGCCTGGCGTGCTGCAGTCCATGGGGTCGCAAAGAGTCAGACACGACTGAGGGACTGAACAGAACTTGAACTTGTTAACTGAGGGTTTAGCTTCCTGAGCCTCAGTTTATCATCTATAAGATGAGTATGATAATAGTATCTATCACATATAGGTTAGGTAAAATAACATATGGAAAATGTTTAACCCAGGGCTTCACATATAAAAATACTCAAAAATGGTTATTATTATTACTATCTCTGTTAACATTTTGGTGTATTCCCCTCCTTCTGGACATACTGCTTTATACAGTTGGATAATAATGTATATGCATTTGTGCTCAGTCGTGTTCAACTTTTTGCGACCCCATGAACTATAATGCCTGTGAGGTTCCTCTGTTCATGGGATTTTCCAGACAAGAATACTGGAGTGGGTTGCCATTTCCTTCTCCAGTTTACATTTAGTATCCAATTATTTTCATTTAGCATTTCACCATCAATGTTTTCTCACATTACTAGTTTTTCAAAAACGTGATCTTTAATCTTTATATAATTGTCTAATTATTCTCCTCCTTGGGGGTATTTCGACAGTTTCCCATTTTTTACTATTAAAAAGAACCCTGCCTTAAGCATATTATGCTGTTAACCTGTGTTTCCTCTTAAATTTCTTCAGTTTTGCGACTAGTCCTCGCCGTCAGATTGAAAGTTCAACAAGGCATGACGTGTATCTCCACCATCGGGCTGGGAGCTTCTCCAGAGTAGGGGCTGAATGCTCCCCGCTTCAGAAAGGGCACTAACCTGGGCCAGGCTCTTCGGGACTAGTGGACACCTTTTGTTTGGCCTGATCAGCAGAACTTCCCCTGCCTTTGAGAGAGGCCTCTCCTGCTTTCTGAGGTCCTGGTGGGACAGCCATCACAGGGCACATATACCCTAGAGACAGAACTGAGTGTGGGACCCAAGCTAGGCTATCAGCCTCCACTTAGGGAATCTGAATGGTGGTGGATTAAAATGAGGGAAAATGGTGTTGTTAAGTCAAGCCTTGGCCACATCCTCAACAGATAATCCATGACCTCCTGCTACCAGGAGCTTCAGAGCCACCTGATACCTGTGCCCATCTAAGGTGGCCCTGTTCCTTCAATTCTGTGACCCACTCACTATCTTTCCACTTCCTTCCTTTTTGCTTTTATGGGCTAGAGTAGGTTTTGGCTGTTGGTACCAAAGAGCCCTAACCTGATCCAAAATATTAGCACCAACAAAGGGGTTTCAGGCCCAGACTTCAGACAAAAGGCTTTGAGATCCCTGTTTATGTCTGGAGTTGGGAAAACAGCAGCCCATGGAACAGAGAGGAGAAACAGCTAGTCAGATTATCAGCTGTGAACTCTAGGGATCATGAGCCATCTGAGGGTCAAGTTCTGGGGAACTGCATAGCTTTGGCTACAGACAGATTTAAAGGTAAGGGAGAAATCAGGAACATAGAGTGTGACGGGTGCCTATAATGGCAGGGAATAATGTCAAGCAAGATAATAATGTCAAGCTCAGTTGTTTAGAATAAAATGAATTTCAAGACCTTTAGGTGTTATGGTTTGAAGAATCCATTGCCTTCTGCAAGAGGGCATGAAAGTGAAAGTGAAGTCACTCAGTCATGCACGACTCTTTGGGACCCCGTGGACAGTAGCCTACCAGGCTCTTCCGTCCGTGGGATTTTCCAGGCAAGAATACTGGAGAGGGTTGCCATTTCCTTCTCCAGGAGATCTTCCCAACCCAGGGATTGAACCTGAGTCTCCCGCTTTGTAGGCAGATACTTTACCGTCTAAGCCACCAGGGAAGTCAAGAGGGCATAGGACCTTTAAAATAAGATTCAGGATGTGAAAGGACTGAACTTCAAGGCCTTGAACCCATCTCGTGTTCCTGAACATTTAGACTAGCTCACCTCAAGAACTGGTAGAATCCTCACCTTGGCCCCCTGAGCCTTAAGCTAAAGGGGTATATACTAGGAAGAGCTAAGCCAACGCCCCTGGTGCTCCCTCTCACTTTCCAAATAATAAGTCAAAAACAGTATTATGGGGGCTTTCTGGTGGCTCAGTGGTAAAGAATCCTCCTGCCAATGCAGGAAATGCAAGAGACTCGGGTTCGATCCCTGGGTCAGGAAGATCCCCTGGAGTAGGAAATGGCACCCTATTCCAGTATTCTTGCCTGGAAAATTCCATGGGCAGAGGAGCCTGGTGGGCTACAGTCCATGAGGTTGCAAGAGTTGGACATGACTGAGCGACTGAGCGTGGATGCACACACAAGCTGCATATTGAGACGTGACTGTGACCAAATTAGAGAGGTGACATCACACAGACATCTCGGCTTAGTGCTGGGGCAATGACTGATGAAACACTGGGCCATCTCCCTAGCGTCTTACAGACGATGGTTGTGATGTGTGTGAGAGGAACACTAGCAAGACGTGGGGACCATGAATACGGGGGAACAAAGGGTTCACGTGGTTGTTGACCAGTGAAGGGAGGGACCATGCTGAGAGAACAGAGCGCGGATTTCAGCAGGACCAGAAGGATAAGGTGGGACAAGGACATCTTCAGAGAAGCTACTGAGAGCCCAGGAGATCAGAAACACCCCTCCCCTAATTCTTAAATCCATATAAGCTTCACTCCATACTCGGTCCAATCTGGTCAGGAGAATGGGGTGGAAAGGGGGATCCTAAAAGCTGAGTACCAAATTTTAAAAAGAGTGATAACTTGAAAGTCAGTAAATGTCTCATTTTCTTCCCTCATCTAAATAAAATGGATACTGGATGATTGGTGTAAATTTAAAAGTTAAAATTATTGCACATCCCAGTTTGGCTTTGTTTGTTTTTTTGTTTTTTTGGTTTTTTTTGGCTGAACTGTTGCATGGCTTGTGGGAGCCTTGTTTCCCAACCAGGGAGCGAACCCATGTCCCCTGCATCGGAAATGCAGAATCATAGCCACTGGACCACCAGAGAAGTTATAACTTGAGCATGCCTGTTAGGGAAAAAAGGTGATCTGTGAGTTAGGCAGCCACAAGTGGAATGGAGGGTGTATCTACTGTTCATGTGCGCCCAGAACACTTCCCCTTTGGTAACAAAAATGTGCTCTCTGTTTGAAGCACCGCCCCTGCCTGTTCCTTGAGGTCCAGGTGGGGCTGTCTGCCTCAGGGCCCTGACCAGTGCAGATCATGGGTAGCAGGCTAGAATACTCAAACTAAGTCAACCTGAGTCTCTCGTGGGGACTCTGACTCTTGAGTGGATTCCTTACCTGCTCCCCATGTGACTCCACGTTGTCACACATCTGACCTTGGTCCGGAGCTATGAGCCCCTTTCCAGAATTGAGATGTCTGTGTTCATGGCTTAAGCAAAGGGAATGCATTATTCGGGGGTCAGGGGGCGGTGTTTCGGGTACCACAGGGGCAGGAGTACCATGGCAGCCGCCATGGGAAGGGTGTGCGTGTGTGCACGACACGTCTGTGTAACAAGGCCTGGAAATCCATCAGGAAGTCGAGGCACGGCAGCCGCTGCTTCTCCCCAAACGGCAAATCCATTCTTCCTCCCCTCTGCAGACCACTTTCTCCATTTCTTCATCAACACAGCAGAAAACTCCCTTCCTGGGCCTCCCTAGTTTCATGTTTCAGATCAGCTCAAAGGCGAGCTGTTGGGCACAAACCTACCACCCAGGAAAGTGCCTTGGGTCAGATATTCATTCCTTGTCTAATTCATCCGGTGGTGAGGAGCAAAGATGGGCTCATTTACAAACGTGGCTGCCAAAAGCCCACTTTTGTGTGTCTGGGTTGGACACACCCCAGAAAGTGGAGAAAGTGGACTGGGTAACACCCAAGAGGAGTTTGCCACATCTCTGGGTCTGCAGCTGCTGTGCCCCAAACCCTCAGTGGGAGGCAAGGCACCACCCATCCCCACTCTCCCAGGTGGTAAGACTTGATCGGGAGAATTCTGCTCCTTTTCTGTTTGTTTTTTAATTGAGGTACTGTATCTACATTACATACAGTAAAGTACCAAAACCTTAAGTACATGGCTAGATGGATTTTTACATGTGTTACCAATAGCCCAGATGAAGATTTAGAACACTTCGGCACTCTAGAGGCTTTCTCCCTCCTGACCCCCCTCCCAGTCATCCTCCTCCCAGGGATAAACCCTGCAGACTTTTACCACCAAAGGTTAGGTTTTGATTTATTTATTTATGGCTGTGCTGAGATCTTCACGACCCAGATAATCACAATGGTGTGATCACTCACCTAGAGCCAGACATCCTGGAATGTGAAGTCAAGTGGGCCTTAGAAAGCATCACTATGAGCAAAGCTAGTGGAGGTGATGGAACTCCAGTTGAGCTATTTCAAATCCTGAAAGATGATGCTGTGAAAGTGCTGCATTAAATATGCCAGAAAATTTGGAAAACTCAACAGTAGCCACAGGACTGGAAAAGGTAAGTTTTCATTTTAATCCCAAAGAAAAGCAATGCCAAAGAATGCTTAAACTACCGCACAATTGCACTCATTTCACACGCTCAAGTAATGCTCAAAATTCTCCAAGCCAGGCTTCAGCAATACGTGAACCGTGAACTTCCAGATGTTCAAGCTGGTTTTAGAAAAGGCAGAGGAACGAGAGAGCAAATTGCCAAGATCCGCTGGATCATCAAAAAAGCAAGAGAGTTCCAGAGAAACATCTATTTCTGCTTTATTGACTATGCCAAAGCCTTCGACTGTGTGGATCACAATAAACTGTGGAAAATCCTTAAAGAGATGGGAATACCAGACCACCTGACCTGCCTCTTGAGAAACCTGTATGCAGGTCAAGAAGCAACAGTTAGAACTGGACATGGAACAAGAGACTGGTTCCAAATAGGAAAAGGAGTTCGTCAAGGCCGTATATTGTCACCCTGCTTATTTAACTTCTATGCAGAATACATCATGAGAAACACTGGGCTGGAAGAAGCACAAGCTGGAATCAAGATTGCTGGGAGAAATATCAATACCCTCAGATATGCAGATACACCACCCTTATGGCAGAAAGTGAAGAGGAACTAAAAAACCTCTTGATGAAAGTGAAGGAGGAGAGTGAAAAAGTTGGCTTAAAGCTCAACATTCAGAAAACTAAGATCATGGCATCTGGTCCCATCACTTCATGGCAAGTAGATGGGGAAACAGTGGAAATAGTGTCAGACTTTATTTTTTTGGGCTCCAAAATCACTGCAGATGGTGATTGCAGCCATGAAATTAAAAGATGCTTACTCCTTGGAAGGAAAGTTATGACCAACCTAAATAGCATATTAAAAAGCAGAGACATTACTTTGCCAACAAAGGTCCATCTAGTCAAGGCTATGGTTTTTCCAGTGGTCATGTATGGATGTGAGAGTTGGACTGTGAAGAAAGCTGAGCACCGAAGAATTCATGCTTTTGAACTGTGGTGTTGGAGAAAGCTCTTGAGAGTCCCTTGGACTGCAAGGAGATCCAGCCAGTCCATCCTAAAGGAGATCAGTCCTGGATGTTCATTGGAAGGAGTGATGTTGAAGCTGAAACTCCAATACTTTGGCCACCTGATGCAAAGAGTTGACTCATTGGAAAAGACTCTGATGCTGGGAAAGATTGAAGGCAGGAGGAGAAGGGGACGACAGAGGATGAGATGGCTGGATGGCGTCACTGACTCGATGGACATGAGTTTGAGTAAACTCCAGGAGTTGGTGATGGACAGGGAGGCCTGGCGTGCTGCGATTCATGGGGTCGCAAAGAGTCGGACACAACCGAGCGACTGAACTGAACTGAACTGTGCTGGGTCTTTACTGCTGTGTGGACTTTTCTCTAGTTGTGGCAAGCAGGGGCTACTCTCCAGTTGCAGTACGTGGGCTTCTCATTGCAGTGGCTCTAGGACACATGGGCTCAATAGTTGCAGCTCCCAAGCTTTAGGGCATAGGCTCAGTAGGTGTGGCAAACAGGTTTAGCTGTTACGCAGCATGTAGGATCTTCCCAGACCAGGGATCAAACTCGTGTCTCCTGCATTGGCAGGCAGACTCTCTACCACTGAAATACCCGGGAAGCCCCAGCATAGGTTAGTTTTGCCTCTTCTTGAATCTCATGTAGATGGAATCAAACAGTCTGTGTTCTTTTGTCCATGGGTTTTCTCATCCAATATTATGGTGGATTTCTTTTTTAAAACTGATATATTTATTTGGCTGTGCTGGGTCTTAATTGCAGCACTTGGGATCTTCCATCTTCATTACAGCATGTGGAATCTTTTAGCTGTGGCATGTGGGATCTATTTCCCTGAGCAGGGGTCAAACATGGTCCCCCTGCATTGGGAGTGCAGAGTCTTAGCCCCTGGACCACCAGGGAAGTCCCTCATTCAACATTATGTATGTGAGAGAAACACATATGATTGCACGTGGGAATCAGAAATGGATTCTTTTTTGAAGGGGAAAAAGCCAAAGCAAAACACTCTTTTTTTTTTTTCCATTTATTTTTATTAGTTGGAGGCTAATTACTTTACAATATTGTAGTGGTTTTTGTCATACATTGACATGAATCAGCCATGGATTTACATGTATTCCCCATCCTGAACCTCTCCCTCCCACCTCCCTTTCCACCCGATCCCTCTGGGTCATCCCAGTGCACCAGGCCCGAGCACTTGTCTTGTGCATCCAGCCTGGGCTGGTGATCTGTTTCACCCTAGATAATATACATGTTTCAATGCTGTTCTCTCAGATCATCCCACCCTCGCCTTCTCCCACAGAGTCCAAATGTCTGTTCTATACATCTGTGTCTCTTTTTCTGTCTTGCATATAGGGTTATCATTACCATCTTTCTAAATTCCATATATATGCATTAGTATACTGTATTGGTGTTTATCTTTCTGGCTTACTTCACTCTGTATAATGGGCTCCAGTTTTATCCATCTCATTAGAACTGATTCAAATGTATTCTTTTTAATGGCTGAGTAATATTCCATTGTGTATATGTACCAAAGCTTTCTTATCCATTCGTCTGCTGATGGACATCTAGGTTGCTTCCATGTCCTGGCTATTATAAACAGTGCTGCGATGAACATTGGGGTACACGTGTCTCTTTCAGTTCTGGTTTCCTCGGTGTGTATGCCCAGGAGTGGGATTGCTGGGTCAAGTAATTTCACAATTTGTATGGAAATACAAAAAACCTTGAATAGCCAAGACAATCTTGAGAAAGAAAAATGGAACTGGAGTAATCAACCTGCCTGACTTCAGGCTCTACTACAAAGCCACAGTCATCAAGACAGTATGGTACTGGCACAAAGACAGAAATATAGATCAATGGAACAGAATAGAAAGCCCAGAGATAAATCCACGAACCTATGGACACCTTATCTTCGACAAAGGAGGCAAGAATATATAATGGAAAAAAAAAACCTCTTTAACAAGTGGTGCTGGGAAAACTGGTCAGCCACTTGTAAAAGAATGAAACTAGAACACTTTCTAACACCATACACAAAAATAAACTCAAAATGGATTAAAGATCTAAATGTAAGACCAGAAACTATAAAACTCCTAGAGGAGAACATAGGCAAAACACTCTCCGACATAAATCACAGCAGGATCCTCTATGACCCACCTCCCAGAATATTGGAAATAAAAGCAAAAATAAACAAATGGGACCTGATCAAACTTAAAAGCTTTTGCACAACAAAGGAAACTATAGGCAAGGTGAAAAGACAGCCTTCAGAATGGGAGAAAATAATAGCAAGTGAAGAAACAGACAAAGGATTAATCTCAAAAATATACAAGCAACTCCTGCAGCTCAATTCCAGAAAAATAAATGACCCAATCAAAAAGTGGGCCAAAGATCTAAACAGACATTTCTCCAAAGAAGACATACAGATGGCTAACAAACACATGAAAAGATGCTCAAGATCACTCATTATCAGAGAAATGCAAATCAAAACCACAATGAGGTACCATTACACGCCAGTCAGAATGGCTGCTATCCAAAAGTCTACAAGCGATAAATGCTGGAGAGGGTGTGGAGAAAAGGGAACCCTCTTACACTGTTGGTGGGAATGCAAACTAGTACAGCCACTGTGGAGAACAGTGTGGAGATTCCTAAAAAAACTGGAAACAAAACACTCTTTAGATTGGGGAAGGGGTGGTTAGACCATATGAAGTTTGGGTACAAAAAAGTCCTTAACTACTTCTTGCTTGTATTTTGGAAGCACAATTATCAAAGTTCTTTTTGCTGTATTTGTTTGGGATGGAAAAAACTGCATTCTTTCACCTCTGGAAACGTGGCCGTGACCTGCTGGGGAAAAGTAGTTGAAACACTGAGCTCCGTAAAAAGAAAAAAGAGAAGACAGTGTTTCCTTCATCAGTGGCATCTCCAGGTCTCTGGAATTGGGTGGGCTTCTCTCATTTTGAGGATCTCCTGGCTGGTTCCTCCAGCGGCTCCTCTCTAGGCCACCATCAGGGCTATAAGGGTGAAGGGTCGCTATGTTGCCTGGACACCCCCCATGTGTCAGGCACTTCCATGGGGTTTCACATACACTGTCCTATTCAATCCTGACCTTACTAAAAGCCATTGACCTCTTTGCCTCGATAAGAAAACTGAGGTTCATGGAGATTACAAGTTTAAATAACCTGTCCAAGTTCGTGTAGCTGGTTACAGTGAGTTTTGAAGTCAGATCTGTCTGGATAAAGGCAACCTAGTCTGGGGCCTCCCCAAGTTGGCCATCTTCCACTTCCTGGGGTGAGGAAGGGGTGCTCTGCTACAGTGGCCAGCCCTCCAGGGAAAGCCGCTCCGTCCCACACCTGAGCACACTCAGGCAGCTGTGCCCTTCCCAGCCTTCACCCCGGGCCAGCAGAGGCCAGGGGGACCTTTTCATTGTCAGCCAGGACTAACAACTGCCCAGGCACACACGTGGCCTTGGGTAGGGGAAGAGGCGAGTGGGAGAGAGGAAGCTTTAATGAAAGGGGCCAGTCTTTGATGCCGGTTGCAGATATTAAGTGAAGTGGAAAGGAACCGAGAGAGTTGTTGGAGAAGGACTTCCTGGGAGTTCCTGAATCACTCCTGCAGGCGTCCCCCGGTGGGACACCCAGAACGGGACTCCCAGAGCAAGGCGATACCCCCCTGCCAGCGGCCACAGAGCCTGTCACCCCAGGGGCCTGGGCCTGCCAGAAAAGCCCAAGGGGGCCTGGGACCCCGCCTACCCTGAGCCTGATACTCCCAGATACCTGGGTTTGGGCGGGGTCAAAAGCAGGGCTCAGACTGGG
The DNA here is from genome assembly GCF_033118175.1 of Dama dama. Classification (NCBI taxonomy): domain Eukaryota; kingdom Metazoa; phylum Chordata; class Mammalia; order Artiodactyla; family Cervidae; genus Dama; species Dama dama. Next base: position 12,349,850 of record NC_083687.1, on the reverse strand, counting down.
GTGAGGCAAGAGAGGGGTCTAGGAAGGAAAGTTAAAGGAGGTGCTCACACTCTAGGTATCTCTGTTGCCTCACCCGAGTGCCCAGCCCTGCCAGGGAGCTCAAGGCACCAGAGGTGAATAACAGCAGTGAACAGGCACTGCAGCTAACATGCACTGCTCATATGCGGAGCCCTGTTCCAGACTATGGGTATTTCGTGTATAACATGTTAAATCACTTAACGCTCACAACTCTTATCAGTTGACAGATAAGGAGACTGAAACAGAACTGGTAACTTGCCCAGCTAATAACTCCTACAGGCAAAGGTGCCCCTGAGTCCCCTCTCTTAGCCAGGCCGCCGCGTCACACCACCCCCAACACACACACACACAAACAAGGTTCGGGTGCCAGGTGGCACCCAGTAGCTTATCAGGACCCCGGCCCAGCAGGCTGACCACAGCTGGGCCTCTGCCCACGGCAGGCCCTGCGGGACTGGGAAGGTGGGTCACATGTGCACGAGGCCTCTTTTATAGCCCAACCGCCCCCTCTGGCTCCGTCTTTTGCCACCTGACCCGACCTGCCGGCTGCAACCTACACCAGCTGTGCCCACTCATCATGGAGAAGGTCCTTGTCCTTCTGCTCGTCGCCCTCGCGGTAGCCTATGCAGTTCCTGACCCCCGGGGAATCATAATCAACCTGGTAAGAGGGTCTTCCAGGCAGGAGGCATCTGGGCCCCCATGTGGGATATTTTTTAAGCTTGGCTTTTTGACCCCTGGTGGGTCCGCTGCCCAAGAGCTGGGAGGTAAGACATCTCTTCCTTGACTGCCCACCCCCTGTCTCCCTTGCCCCTTCCCCAGGGCCCCAGAGAAGGCTGATCAGCGTGGAGCATGCTCAGAGCATGGTTCAACCTGGCTGAGGGAACTTGATAAAAATCCAGAGCAGAACTCCCTGGAGGTCCAGTGGTTAGGACTCCACACTTTCACTCCCAAGGGCGCAGGTTCAATCCCTGGTTGGAGAACTAAGATCCCATGAGCCATTAAGTAAAGCAAGAGAAAAGAAAAACCCAGAGTGTTGGGCTCTCATCCTGGAAACCCTGACTCAGAAGATCCAGTAGTTTAAAAAGCTTCCCTGTGATTCCTGCTTCTGACCTAGTCCAGCTCTAAATGCCTCAGGACTGCTTACTTATTTAGTCCTTGTAAGAACCACATGGGGCTTCCCAAGTGGTGCTGGTGGTAAAGAACCCGCCTGCCAATGCAGGAGATGTATGAGACGCAGGTTCGATCCCTGGGTTGGGAAGACCCCCCGGAGGAGGGCATGGCAACCCACTCCAGTATTCTTGCCTGGAGAATCCCATGGACAGAGGAGCCTGGTGGGCTACAGTCCAGAGGGGTGGCAAAGAGTCAGACACGACTGAAGCGACACAGTGTGTGCGTGTGTGCACATGTGCACACGCACACACAAGAGCCACATGAGATAGGTACTATTATGATCAATCCTGTCTTCACATGTGAAGCTGACTTAGAGGAAGGTTAAGTCACCCGCCTGAGGTCACACAGCTGGAAAGCCTTGATCAGAGACTGGCGACCAGCTGGCAGGCTCCAGAGCCAGGCTTTCCACACTGTCCACGTGGCCTGTCCACAAGAGGGCACTGCAAGAGCCCTTTGGGTTAGGAACCCAGTTCGCAGGTCCTTAACTCAAGGCCAGGCATGGGTTCAGAGGGGCTGGGAAGCCTCTGAGATTGCCTGTAAGAATCTGTGGAGGGAGGATTTTCCTGGGAGATGGTCCTCAACTTTCACAGGCTCCTCGAAGGACTGGGGGACCCAGAGAGGTTTGGAGACCTCGTTTGGGGGCCACAGGCGACCATTCCAGATGTGAACACTGAGGCATAGAGGGGGGCAGCGACTGGTCCAGGGTCACCCAGGGAGCTGGTAGCACAGCAAGTCCGAGGAGATGGGTGTCCTGTCCCCACTCAGGGCTACTTTAATGATGCCACACTGTCCGCTTCTCACATGGGCGGGTCAGGGTGTTGGGGTGGGCAGAGGCCTCCAGCCCCAGGGGTTGGATTCCTTCATACCAGCCCGCCATGGTGGGAGGCCCTGTCGGCAGCAGCGGTTGGTGAGTTGGGGGTCTGCGTGGACAGGGGACCTAAGGGAGGGCTTTGGGCTGACCGGCTGCCCCCTGGCAGGATGACGGCGAGCTCTGCCTGAACAGTGCCCAATGCAACAGCAAGTGCTGCCACCGGGAAGACGGGCTGAGCCTGGCCCGCTGTGCAGCCAAGGCCCGAGAGAACAGCGAGTGCTCCGCCTTTGTGAGTGCCAGGGGGCGGGGTGGGGGGCGGAGATGGCTGTGGGGGTACAGCTCAGTGAGGGGAGGGCCCTCGAGGCTTGCGTGTGCGCTCAGGGAAGAGGGTCAGTCCGGACACAGAATGCTGGAGGTGAAGGGAGGTCAGCACCCTTCAAAGCCCTTTCCCATCCCATCCAGTCTCCTGAGCCTCACAACTGACCCATGACATGGGTCATGGACATGGGTGTTAACCCTATTCATGGATGGGTAAATGGAGGCTCCCCAGAGATATCGAGTTAGTAAGAGCAAGCGAGCCTCACAGTGGAGACCAGAACCCAGGTCATCCAAGCCCACAGAGCCCCCTGCACCCCCGCCCCAGGGAGGCAGGAAGGAGAAGCGCCATCTGGGGCAGGTGGCCCCCACAGTCTGTGACCCCCCCTGTCTCTGCAGACACTCTATGGGGTTTACTACAAGTGTCCCTGTGAGCGGGGCCTGACCTGCGACGTCGACAAGACCATCGTGGGCTCCATCACCAACACCAACTTCGGAGTCTGCCTTGATCTCGGACGTGCTGCAGAGTAAGCGAGCTCACCCCGGCCGGCACACCCCAGGACGCTCCTCCACCAGGCCCCGCCCCTGGCCGGCCACCGCCTCGACTGGCGCCTCCACCTTCTAACTGGGTTCTTGGCAATTAAAGCCCCTCTTGCAAACCTTCCCCAGTCACCTGGATACCCTTGCTGAGTCAGCGTCTTCCTTGATGTTACATCAAGCTTCTTGTATCATCAGGTGTTATCTGAAAAGTAGGAATAGGTCGGGGGGCCAAATAGAACAAGGCTGACAGGCTGGAGACAAGATTGTGAAACAAGCCCAGTCAGGCTGGGAACCTCTCTGTTTCTGAGGAGCATCACAGCTCCCTGGGAGGCCCTCCTTGCCCCTCAAGTTCTCAAGCAGGCAGGCAGACACGTGCACACGTGCACACATGCACACACACACACACACACATCTCTGGTGGGGAGTTATAATGGCCCATATTCTTTGCCCTGCATCAAAACTTACCAGTCCCTTCTCCTGGTCTCTCACCCCTTTCCTGGGCCAAACTCAGCGGTGACAGCTAGCTGACACCATCTGTGTTAAAGAGTCAGATCACTCATAATCGCTGCGGGCTTACTCTGTGGCCAGCAAATTCTCACAATGGCCCTGGGAAGGAGAATTCATTGTCTCCACTTTATAGATAAAAGAAACTAAGGTTCAGAGATGTTAAGTAACTTGCTCAATGTTACATAATTAGAAAAAGTTGTCACTAAATCCACCCAACTCCACCCCCAACCCTTTCTACAATTTCCTGCTCTTTCCCGGTTACTCACACTGAGACAAATGGGTGGAACTTAAAGGAAAGGGCTTCCCTGGTAAAGAAACTGCCTGCAAATGCAGGAGACCAGGGTTCGATCCCTCGGTCAGGAAGATCCCCTGGAGAAGGGAATGGCAAACCACTCCAGTGTTCTTGACTGGAGAATCCCATGGACAGAGGAGCCTGGTGGGCCGCAGTCCATGGGGGTGACAAAGAGTCAGGCATGACTGAGTGACTATCACTTTCATTTTCAAAAGGAATTTAGTTTTGACTTAATATAAAAACCGTATACCCACTGGAGCCATCAAACCTGGGCTTCCTTAGAGAGTCTTGAGATGCTAGGCACTGATGTGCAACTGGAAGGTCAGTGACCCTCGGTGGCGATGCTGGAGAGGAGATTCACATAAACAGGGGAGGGTGAACTAAATGAATTAGATGCTCTACCCGACCCAGGATTCTGTAGTTCTGGGATAATGAATCCTCAAGAGGAAGCATTAGGTTTAGGATTTAAGACTGGATTCAGCTGTAAGTAACAAAAACCCAAGTAATTATGGCACAAAAAAAGGGGGCATGTATTTCTCAGGCGTGAAGAAGTCTGGAGATAGAAGTGTTGGCATGTGTTTGGGTGCTAGCTCCTCTCAGCAAACGCCTTCACTGGGGCTCCTAACACCAGATCCTCTCACCATGTGCTAAGTGAGCAAGCCTGGGGACAGAAGCTGGGTGGGGGAGGGGGTAAGGACAGAGTGCCTCTCCCAGGGTACCTTCTTATCTTCCCCTAATACTTCCAGGCTGACGTCTCCATATCTCCACAGCTACAGCTGGGTCACCTGACCACCGCTAGCTGCAAGGGAGGCTGGAAAAGCAAGTATTGGGCAAAGAGAATGGGATTGCCACAACTGGCTTAGGCTAATTACAATCCTACTCCAGGGCTAGGGACGTGGCTGCCCAAACAATATTGGGGGTTAGCAAGGAAGGCAGGCTTGGCTGCCAGCAAACATTGCAAGCTTTTTATTTCAGTGATAGTGCATCATCTCTCCCTCCTTGCCCCTCCCCGCTGGGGGAGGCTCTGGGAACCAGGGACAGGAACACACAGTTCCAGGTGTCACCAAAGTAGGCGGAGAAGTGGGAGGAGGCAACAAAGAGCAATCATTAAACTAAAGCTTTCTTAGCTGGCTTCTTTTTTTCAATTTTCTTACAATGGCTGTAGGTGATTTTAAACTATTTCTGATTCTTTGGAAATACACAAGTCAGGCCCAGCTGGCAGGGATACCCATTATCCAGGCCGAGGAATGTCAGAGAAAGGGAAGAATGCCAGGGAAAAATGACACTTTGACCTCGGCCTTGAGGGCTGCTCTGGGGCAGCCCCCAGCTTCACCACAGTCCAGCTTGGGGGCCCTCGACCTGTGCACAGCAGAGGAGCCTGGGCACAAAGGACCTTCTCCCCCAGCTACTGACTGTGCCTCTGGTCACCTCCTCCAGGCTGACCTCTAGGGTTGCATAGGGCCCTCCCCACTCCGCCCCTAGCATCGCCTTTCCCCTGTTATCCCATCTGCCAGTCCTAAGTGGATGAACACTGAGAGGGGGCCCTATCTCCTCTCCTTAAATCCGCTCATGGGTCAGTCAACTCCCCTGTCCGGCACACTCAGTTCAGACGCAGTCTCAGCCCACTTCCTCCCAGGAAGCCACAGCAGAACTCCCGGGGCTTGGGATGAGTGTGGTTAAGGCAGACGTAGACCCAGGTTTAGGGCCAGACCTAAACTGTGCCATTGACCATGCTACTTCAGGGTCTGCTGGAAGACCCCCAGAGAACGGGAACCCATGTTAGAGAAAGAAACATTGCCGCACCCCATCCCTGCCCCACCATCCAGGATTCCATGCCCCTTGGCGGGGGGACCCACCTTGGGTCTGTCCAAAGTCTCCCCCAGCAGAGAATGCCCGGGTCATTTCCGCCCACCTACCCCTCCCTCCTTCCCCTGGCCTCTGTGTGCGCTCCAGTTCCATCTTCCGTGGGTCTCCCCCTCAGCTCCCCTGAGGCTCCGACACCCACCCTGGGTGGGTGGACCCCTTTACAGGGCAGTACAACTCGCGGTTCTCGGCAGACCCGCTCTTGCACCCCTGCTTCTGGAAGCAAATCTCCTCCGTGTCCTGCAGGGAGACGGCCTGGCCTGCCTCCTTCTCCCACACAGCCCCCTCCCCACCTGCCAGGCTGGGCAGTCTCTAAGGCCCCAGGGGTGTCTGTGTGGCTGGGGTTTGGGGGACACAAGGTGACTGCGGGACCTGACTTGTGCCTAGAGGGGCCTAAGCAGTTTTGGAAGGTTTGTCCACAGTGTCCCCCAAATAGGTAACTTCTCCTCTGTTGCACAGGTGAGCCAGACCCACCCGCCTGCCGCACAAAATTGTCATCTGCACCTTCCCCCCCAAACATGCACATGCTCACACGTCAACGGTCCCCAGGGCTGGGGCTTATGACATTATCTATCACTGCCATCCATCAGCCCTCTGTCCCACAATGTCAGTAGTCTTTCAAGGAGCAAATACTGAGTGCCTACTGTGTGCAGGCCCTGGTGCTCCAGCTGGGAACAAAAGCAACAGCTGCCTGCCCTGCTCCGCGTGCCCTGCCCCGGGGGCCCTGTCTGGCTGCCCCCCTCTCCCGACCCAGGCTGCGGCCCTCCCGACACCCAGCCAGAGCAGGCCCATCACCTTGGTTTGCCATGTTCACAACATATATGACTCCCTGAATTTATCTTCTTTATCCTGTTTTAAAATTTTTCTATCCCCTCCTTAACTCTAGGAGGGCAGTGATTTTTGCACTCATGTTCACGGTTCTCTCTCACCACTAGGACTTAAGTCCTTATACACAGTAGGTGCTGAGAGCAGAACTGCTGAGTAAAGGAGAATACTGTAATGTTTCCTTGGTCTCTCTAACCTCTTCTACTATTTCCATTCTCTCTCACTCCTCTTTGCTGTTCCTGAATATGCCAGGCAAGGTCCCTCCTCTAGACTTTTGCCCTGGCTGTTCCTCCACCTGGACGGCTCCTTCTCCTGCCTGCCTGGCTCCCTTTAGGAAAGGCCTAGTGGCTCAGATAGTAAAGAATCTGCCTGCAGTGTGGATTCGATCCCTGGGTTGGGAAGATTTCCCTAGAGAAGGAAATGGCGACCCACTCCAGTATTCTTGCCTGAAGAATCCCATGGACAGAGGTGCCTGGCAGGCTACAGTCCCTGAAGTTGCAGAGTCAGACACGGCTGAGTGACTAATCCTCATTCACTCCCTTTAGATCTTTGCTTAAGTTTCCCATTGTTAGTAAGGTCTTCCCTGAATACCCTCTTCTCACACCACAACTCCTGAAGCCCCTTCCTTATTTGTTTCTTTGTCCTCAGATGTTGATCACGTGGAATATATTAAAATTTTACTTATTTACCCCCTACAAGAGAATGTCAGCTCTCCCAGGGCAAGGAGTTTTGTGTCTTGTTCATAGACCTCTTGCTTGCACCTAGCAAAATCCTTTATAGGTGCTAAGTGCTCAATAAAACGCGAGGGGAAATGAACGTCTGTGTCTCTTACCAGACGTGAGCGAGCGTGGGAGAGGAGTGCTCTGCTGTGTTCACCTCTGCAAGACCATCAGCGGTGCCCCAGCAGGGCTCCCATGATCCAGATGAGCTTTCTTTGTCCCCCCAAACACCCAGCACTCCCTGCTGCCCCCCACTTCCGGCTTTCACCCACATAAGCCTCTGGGTCCACCCACCCTTACCAAACAGAGTCTGAGGATGGTGGTAGATAGTGTACCCTCGAGGTTCCCTACCAAACTTTTGATTTCCTTCCCAGTGAGGAGGAAGAAAAAGGAGAGGAGGAAGTGGAGGACCAGGAGCAGCTAAAAACCCTGCATCTTCCAGGTGACCGCCATGTGACTGAGGCCTGGCAGGTAGGTAATGAGGTATGAATGCCCAGTCCTGGGCTTGAGAGGGAGAGGCCAACAATGCCAGCTCCCAGACCAAAGGGACAGAGGAGTAAGCAATGGGGATGGAGCAGATGTTCCCCAAAAGCCACTGCTGCTTCCTGGACCGTTCACTGTGCTTGCCTTGCTGCCGGCAGAGTAGCCAGTCCATGTGCTTGGGCTCTGGCACCAGCAAGATAGATGTGGATTCAGAAAGCTCTGCTATCTACTGGCTGTGTGCTTTTGGCAGACTTCTTAACCTCTTTGAACCTCAGTTTCCACGTCTGCAAAATGGGACAAAATAACGGTACATCACAGGAATGACACAATGCTTAAATTAAATAGCAGGTATTTTACTATGCACAGTGTAGGCACCCAATCAATAGAAGCTGTTGTCATTATCTATACAGTTAGAAGGTCTCAGAACGATTTCAAAAGACTCTCTCATCCTATCTGATTGTATATTATTAACAAATAGCATTGTGAATATTAGTTTCACAGATGAGGTGACTAAGGCCCAGAGAAGTTGCTAAACCTCCCAAAGTCACAAAACTATCAAATAACAGAAAATTAGACTCTGGTCTAATCTTTCCACTCCCTTCCTCCAGAGACTTTCAATGAGAATTTCAGTAACTCTCTCTCCTGTGAAAGTGCGGTCACCTGAACACATTTCTGTAGGCCTTCCTTGTGGGCATGAGGGTTACAAGCTCAGAACACATGAGCTATGAGTGGGTAATCAGAACAAAGTGCCTGAGTCTTGAGAGTGGGAACAGATGGTAATGCTGCGGGTAGAGGGGCAAGAGACATTCTTACATACACTAATCATGGCAGGTAAGGAAATGCTGTGGAAACAAACCACCCAGGAGGCATAAAGGCTTATCACAACACAAGTGGGTTTCTTGCTTGTGCGAAGTCAGCTGTGAATCAGGACATTCTCTAGGGCCACCATCCTCCAATTCCGGCCTCTCCCAGCCACAGAGCATCCCCTTGTCACCCAGCCATGGAAGGGAAAGAGAACTGGAGAACTTGAAGTCATAGTCTCTGAAAAGTAATTGAGTGATCCAGGTTTTCTGGGTGCCTCTTGGAGGATGAAATCAACCCCCACCCAGAACTGGTTTGGATGTTGGAATGAATGATGTCACACATATCAAAACAGTATGAAAAGTTTTACTACTTGAATAATGGACCTTTCTGGGGACAGCAGGGCAGGTGCAAGGGAGTCTGAGTGGTAAGGATAAAGGGGTGGGTGGCTTTGACTTTTACTGAAGCTAGGAGATGGGGCCAGGGAGAGGGTTCCCCCAAGCAGGCTGGGGTTTGTGTAGTTTGCATCTCCCACCACACCAAGGGAGGGAGGGGGGCTATTATCAGCTGGCCTAGATGTGGAGCAAAAGGGGTGTGAAGGCTCAAAAGCTATCATTGGCCAACCAAAAATGGAGTCTTCCTTCGGACTTCCGTAGCCATCCATCAGTTAGTACTCCATGCTTCCCCTGTAAGGGGCATGAGTTCCTTTCCTGGTCAGGGAACTAAGATCCTGCAAGCCACGCAGCCTGCCTATCCACAAAGGAGTCTTTTTTCTAGTCTTTCCTAGAAGAAAACATAGACAAGCCTTTGCATTGGTCTTTGCAGTATCTTTCTATTAATAGTTGTGACTCTTCAGGCAAGGGAAACAAAAGCAAAAATAAACAAATGGGACTATATCAGATAAAAGCTTATTCATTTTTTTTAATGACTTCCTATGCACAGCAAAGGAAATCATAAAAAAAAAGTGAAAAGACAATGTACTGAAAATAGGAGAAGATATTTGCAAATGATATGTCCAATAAGGAGTGACTACCCAAAATATATGAAGAACTCCTACAAATCAACAAAACAACCTGATTAGAGCTGCCTAACAGTCATTAGCTCTGGGTCCTGGGAGCCAAGCTCTCCTGGCTTATTAAAATAATAATAAAGGGTTTTGTGGCAGCAAATTGCTCCCACTATACACTCTCCTTTTGTCCTTTAATAACAGAACCCCCCAAGCTTTAGCTGGGCACACGGATGTCCAGATGGAAACTACATTTCCCAGCTTCCCTTGCAGCTAGCTGCAGCCATGTGACTAACTTTTGCCTGAAATTGAACGTATTAGTTGCTCAGTCTTGTCTGACTCTTTGTGACTCCATGGACTGTAGTCAGCCAGGTTCCTCTGTCCATGGAGTTTTCCAGGCAAGAATACTGGAGTGGATTGCTATTTCCTTCTCCAGGGCATCTTCCTGACCCAGAGATCGAACCCAGGTCTCCCACACTGCAGGCAGATTCTTTACCATCTGAGCCACTAGTTCACCAACTTTTGCCTAGTGGGGTGTAAGTGAAAGTAATTCCTGCTGCCCTTTTAGGAAGGGTGAGCTACCTGCTGCCTCTCTACCCCCTTTCATCTAACTGGAAAGTGGACCCAGCAGGTATGCTGGTGCACTATCTCTGACTATAGAAGGAAAGAAACAACCTGGGGCAGAGCTTCCCAACTAGTGTGTCTGGAGATACGGATGCCTTCTGCCCTCAGCAGAGCCTCTTTAGGGCCCCGAGACCCTTCTACTCTTATGCCGAGGTGCTATATCAATATGATGTTTCTATGTGTGCCGTGTTGTAAAAAATTAAGGGGAAAAATAGAAGGAAACAGCAGCAGATGACTGGGCAAGAAGGTGGAAGGAGGTGGGGGCATGCATGATCTCTCCCAGCAGAGCCTCCAGCCAGCCTCCCCCCAACCACCAGGTGAGAGAGAAAGCATCCACCTTGCTGAAACCATCATTAGAATAAGATTTTGCTTTTGCAGCCATTAAGTTGTGTCCTACAGAACATAAATGGTTTGGACTTGGAAATTATCTTATTGTCTACTCATAGGGAAATAGTTAAGCAGATATGGTCCACATATAAAATAAAATTAGGCAGTCACTACTGAGTTTTTGTTTTTTAATTTTTATTGGAGAATAGTTGCTTTACAATGTTATGTTAGTTTCTACTATGCAGCAAAATGAATCAGCTATATGTGTTTGTGTGTGTGTATATATATATCTCCCCTCTTTTTTGGATTTCCTTCCTATTGAGGTCACCACAGAGCATTGAGTAGCGTTCCTTGTGCTATACAGTAGGTCCTCCTTAGGTATCTATTTTATACATAGTAGCAAGTCATTGCTGTTTTTAAAAATACTTTGGTGACATGAGGGAAATGATTGAGATATAATGAGATAGGAGAAAAAGAAATTTATGATCTCGGAGTGAGGCAAAGGATCTCTGAATTACACTGTGGTTATGTCAAATGAGGAGCGGTGAGTGGGTCCGGGGCAAGGTGACCCCCAGGCAGACTGAACTGGGATTGAGGTGGAGACTCAGCGTTCCAGTCTGACCCAGGAGAATGGGTCAGGGTTGAGTATGCAGACTAAGCAGACTAATCCAACTAGAATCAGTCTTAGGATGTTTGCTGAGAATTGTGACACAGATGTTTCCTTTCTCTGGGGAGCCTGATTTCTCCATATGTGAGGTGGACTTGTGGTTAAGACCCTGCCCTGTGGAGCAAGACAGCCTGGGGTCCAACCCCAGCCCCACCCCTACTTAGAACCTTTAAGAAGGATACTTTGCCCTATTCTTAAACTAGGGATAATTATAGTACCTACTATAACTTTGTTGTGACAATAAGATGAGTTGATACAGATAAGAAAACACATTGCAGTGTCTGGAACATAGTAAGTGCTCGATAAATCTTAACTGTTATTATTATGTGACACCTGGAACTTTTGCAGCTACTGGGAAGGAATCCAGCCAGAGGGCCATGAAGCTACTGGATTTAACCAGACCCAAGGCCAACCTGCACTTCCAGTTCTGACCACCAATGAATTCCCTCAGCATCCAGACCAGTTGCAATTGTTTTATTTTTTTGGATACTTGCAGCAGAAAATACCCCATGGTGAGACTTGGGCAAGCCATGTAGCTCTCTGAGCCTCAGTTTCCTTATCTTTATTTTTAAACATTTATTTGATTGAAGTATAGCTGATATACAATGCCGTGTTAATTTCCACTGCACAGCAAAGTGATGCGGCTATACATCATATACATTCTTTTTTCATATTCTTTTCCATTATGGTTTATCACAGTAGTACCTTGTTGCCTACTCATTCTATACGTAATAGTTTGCATCTACTAATCCCCAAATTCCAATCCATCCCTCTGCCCTCCCCCAGCAACCATACCCCCACAAGCCCACTCCCATCCCACAGTTTCCCCCTGAGACCACCAGGCTTCCAGACAGGGCCAAACCCCATGGGAAGCTCTATCATGTCTCTTCTTTCAGAACAATCCCTATCCGGTTCCCCCTCCCAGGAAGCACAGACAGAGGCCAGAGCCAGGAAGTGACTTTAATGTCTTTTGAGCAAGATGAGGCCCCTCAAGGAGGTGGGGGGGAGGAGGGTGCTCGTGACCAGACTGCATTCCTTCTCTAAATCAAATGGCAGCGACGGCTACAGCTTGGGTCCTTGTGTCTGCAACGCAGGCCTACTTGGCATGGACACACGATGTTGATGGCACTCCTGGTCTGCAGAAAACGGGTGAGAGAGTTGAAAGTCACCAAGGAGCAGGGAAGAAGGAGGTTTAAACTTCTTGGGGAGCAGAAGCAAGAGGCCAAGTGATGGAGTGAGACAGACTTCAGGTATGACAGCTCTACAGCTTATAACATTGTGACCTTAGGCAAGCTTCTTTGTCTTAGTTCCCTCATCTGTCAAATCGGAATAAGGAAGGACTTCCCTGGTGGTCCAGTGGCTAAGACTCTGAGCTCCCAATGCAGGGGCCCAGATCCCTGGTCATGGAGTAAGTGAAGTTGCTCAGTCGTGTCCGATTCTTTGCGACCCCATGGACTGTAGCCCACCAGGCTCCTCAGTCCATGGAATTTTCCAGGCAAGAGTACTGCAGTGGGTTGCCACTAGATTCCAAATGCTGTAGCTAAGAGTTCACATGCCAGAACTAAAGATTCCCCCATGCCAAGATCTTTAGACCTAGTGCAGTCAAACAAATAATTTCTTTTTAAGGAAATAATAATAGTAACTCCATTTGTCATTGAGGGAATTAAACAAAATGAAGCAGATTAAATGCCTATAATGAAAAGACCCTCTGGCTACTTCAGCTGTAGAGTTAGGCCACAGGAGGGACCTGGCTGTCTCCCTGGGCATTGGCAGTTCTCCAGACAGAGGGATGGAGACTGAGCCCAGCCTCCCTAGAAAGGTTTGGGCCCAGGGCCAGAAGAAAGGCAAGCAAGAACAAGACGTACTGTACGTTCTGCTCCCTGCATTTCCACCAGCCGATCACAATCATGCTTCACTGAGCACCGTCATTGCCAGGATCACACACTTTTCCCAACAAACTGGTTGGTTGGGTACCTTAGCCCCATTTTACAGATGAGGAAACTAAGGCTCAGAGAGCAGAAATGATCTGTCTAAGGTCACAAAGACAGGGGTTGGTAAAGCCAGGGTTTAAATTCAAGTCCAATCCCAAAACCATCAACCTGCCTAGGCAGCTCCTCTCAAGAAATTCGGTCATTGCGGCAGCGTGGTAGAGATGGATTGGGAGGTCTTTTCCCACCTGCTCTGCTGCAGTGATGTTACAGTAGAGATACTCATTCATGCAATAAACGTTTGTTGAGCAACTACTACGTGCAGGCACTAAGCTGGGGGGGAGGGGGCTCAAAAGTGAATATGCTTTAATCCTGCTCTTGCAGAGCTCTGACCAGTGGTGGAGGCAGACAGAAGGCAGGCAAATCAGGGAGATGCATGCTCTGCTGAGGGTGTGGGTCCCAAGGGCATGCGAGTTCCAAGGAGGGAAGGATTCTTGGAGGAGGTGGCTGGAGTTGCATTGCAGGATGATCAGGAGTTTGCCAGGTGGAGAAGGGAGAAAGGACGCTTCAAGCAAAGGGTGTAAAAAGCAGGTGCAGCCATGCGGGGCTACGTACCAGCAGGGGCTGCCCCTCGGGGGCAGGGTCTCACCTGGGGCAAGCACGTCATGGTTATTCTGGCCCGAGGGGCACAGAAGGCGCCGCCGGAGTCCAAGCTGATGAGACAGCAGTCACTGAAGCACTCAGAGTGGTGGGAACACCTCGCCCCATTTGCCTGTGGGGACAACCCCTAAGTCACCAGCTCATTAGCCGTGTGTGTGTGTGTGTGTGTGTGTGTGTGTGTGTCTGTGTCTGTGTGTGTGTGTGTGTCTGTGTGTGGGGGGGTGCCCTGACACTGCCAAAGCCCCACAGATCCAGAAAGAGAAGTCCTAGAGAAGTTCGCCCCCACGTCCCAACCCCACTGCAATCAGAGGAACAGGGGAGAGGAAGGGGAAAGTTAGGACTTCTCCCTCTGCTTCTTCTTTCCTGGGGGACCCCCTCACCTCTGTGGCTCCCTAAGGGTCACCTGTGTTGATGGACCAAATACTCCCCATCACACTTTAGTGGGGGATGGGGAAGGGACAGAGAATGGGGTGGAGAGAAAGACGAGGAAGGAAAAGGAGGAAAGAGTTGCGTGCCTAGAAGGGCACAGAGACGGGCAGAGGCTAGGGCAGGTGTGCAAGGTGCGGCTGGGGGCAGGACTGAGCATCCCAGAGAGGAAGAGGGGAGGGGGCTGGGGGGAGGGGAGGGGGAGAGGGAGGGGAGGGAAAGGCTGCTGCTGGTTGTAAGTCCACTTTCTTTTACCTCCAGAGCCGCTAGGGAGGTGAAGCAAGGTCTTTGAAGTCCTTTGGGAGCACACCAAGCTTCCAGCCTGAGAAGAAATCCCCAGTACGGGGTGGTCCCCTCCCCTGCCCCGTCCCCCACTTCTCTCTCCAAACCCAACTGGCCCATTCTGGATGGAGAGTGATGCCCCGGCCACCGCCCTCGTTTAGAACGGAAGGTTCGAAATGTCCCTTGGCTCACCTTTGTAGACCCCTTTTTAAAGAGCGCGAACTCTCCCCAGCAGGGGAGCAGGACCCCCGCGAAGAGAAGCGCGATGGCCAAGGCCATAGGTGCGGCGGCTCCACGAAGCCGAGGGGCGGTGGGGAGAAACCCCTTGGCGGCCTCGTGACCTGTGCCCCCGCGGCCGCCCTGGGCCGGAGGCGGAGGGTGAGGGAGTTAATGGTCACAGGCCGCTCGGGAGCCAAGGCCAAACCCCGCGGAAACCCTCTCTAGCGCCCGGGAATCTCCCGGCCCGGCCCGCGGAAAGGATGGAATGAGACCCTGATTCAGGCTTTGACAGGCCTGATGATCGATTTTCCGGGCCCTGGGGCCTTCCATGTGTCATACTTACAAGTAAAAACCTAAAACTGTAAACTAAGACTTTATCTTGCAAAATTATGCAAAATTTGTATGCTGAAATGAAAACAGCTGGCTTCTTGATATTCAGACTCTCTCTCTGCCTTTGCTGCACCAAACTACCTCCCGGCCTACCCTATGTTTGGGACAAGCCAGCCCGGACCTCTGGTGTTTCCCATTCCCTCTCCGGGCCCAGACGTGTGGTCTGTAAGAGTCAGGAGCCAAGAGAAGGTGACCTCTAAGACCTAGAGGTCTCCCAGTTCTAAGAAGTCAATGAAGTGTCTAAGAATTTGTGAATCATATGTGACTCAGCCACCTTGGTATGAGGGCAGGATGGAGGACGGGAAGACTGGGAAGGAAAAGGAGGGTTCTTTGGGGAGAGCTGCAGGCAACAATCATGGGCCCTGGGGGCTGCAGACTTGCCTCATCTCTTCCCTCTGGATGAAACTCCCACCTCATCTCACCCTGGGCTGCTTCTCTGCTTTTATAATTTGGCTCTTGGATTTCCCCAATGGTCCAGTGGGTAAGAATCCACCTACCAATGCACGGTCACAGGTTCGATCCCCGCTCGGGGAAGATCCCACATGCCACAGGGCAACTACTAAGCCCGGGTACCACAACCACTGAGCCGGCTCTCTCGAGCCTGTGCTCTGCAAGAAGAGAAGTCACCACAGTGACCAGTAGAGAGTAGCCCCCACTCTCTGCAACTAGGGAAAGCCTGTGCACAGCAGTGAAGACTCAGCACAGTCAAAAGTGAATAAATAAATAAATGTAATAAAATTAAGAAAGGATATATATGTAAAATTTGGCTCTTAAGATCTGAGGAGCCCTGACTTGATGGGGTGCCATAGACTGAGTTGTTCCCCCCTCCCCCAAGTTCATAAGTTGACACCCTATCCCCCAGTGTGATGAGATTTGGGGGGTGGGGCCTTTGGGACATAATCAGGGTTAGATGAAGCCATGAGGGTCCCCTCAGGATGGGATTAACAACACCCTCATGAGAAGGGACCCCAGAGAGCTTACTGTCTCTTTCTCTCTGCTGTGTGAGGACCCCGTGAGTAGGCAGCTGTCTGCAAGCTAGAAAGAAAATTCTCACCAGAACCGGACCACCCTTAATCTGGATTTTTAGCCTCCATAGGGTGACAGATAAACGTCTGTCGTCTAGGCCACCAGTCTATGGTGTTTTGCTGTGGCAATGTGAGCTGACTATTATAGAGGGTTTAGGTCTTTTCTTTAAGAAGCACAGCCCCCACTGTCCTCAGAGGGGTTTGTGTCCAAGATCTCTGTCAGCCCTCCCTGTATGAGTCATGGTAGTTAACAGTCTGTCATAACAGAAAACTCTAGAAATTTCAGTGGCTTGGCACAGTAATGCATTACTTGTCAGTCATGTAAATTTTGATATGTGGCAGGAAGACTCTCTTCCATCTCATAGCCACATCATCTGGAAGACTGGCCCCCAAGGTCCTTATGGAGGAAGGGAGAGAGAGGAAGAGAAGGTACATGGACACCTCAGTGCCTTGGCCAGGCCTGACAGCTGCCTCTTCCACTCACAGACCGACCGTTGGCCACAATGAGTCACGTGACCCTGACCTTCTGCAAGGGAGGCTGGGAAATCCAAGTCCTAGAAGCCTTAGCGTCTACTATCGTTTCTGCTGCCTGTTTTATAGGTGAAGAACCCAAAGGCTCAAGGTAAAATAATTTGCCCAAATAACACAGTTAAGTCACAGGGAGAGATATCAACCCAGGGTGTTCTAGCTCCTGAGGTCAAGCTCTCCCCATGCCCCACTGCTGTGGGCAGCCAGAAGTCTTTGTTCCCTAAAGGAATTTCTGTCATCATTTGTTTCCTGTCTGTAAAGCTCATTGTGAACCCAAGAGGAGCCCCAGGGTATAATAATTCTTCGTGTGGAGTCACCTAGTTCCCTGAGGCATTTGGCCCTGCCTTGTGAGTGGTTGATAATATGTAAATAGTGTCTCTGCTCAGGAAAGGGACTGATCTGAGAGCAAGAGAACAATGGCTGTGTGTCAGGATTGGCAGGTTGAAATTCTTGATCCGAGGCCCAGGAACCTCAGAGAGGCTTATTGAAGGCCCTGAGGGGCAGGTAAGTCCCTGAAATTCTAACTTCTGTACAAAAAAAAAAATTTTTTTTTAAGGCACAGGACTGAATTAGCCTCAGAGACTGGTTCAGAAACTTCGGGGTTTTTTCCTTTTTTAATTTTTTTGAAGTCTAGTTGATAGAGCCTTCATTTTTTAAAATTATTATTTTGTTTGGCCATGCCTCACAGCATGCGGGATCTTAGTTCCCCGACCAGGGATTGAACCTGCACCCCCTGCAGTGGAATCTGAACCACTAGGGAAGTCCCACTAGTGCCTCCGTTTTAAGGTGAAGAAACTGAGGCCCAGAGACAGACGGGACTTCCCCAGGTGACTCAGCAGAGCCCGGTCTGGACCCGGGCTCCTGACTCCAAGTCCTTTTGTACCAGTGGCTTGTTTCCCAAATCCAGCTGGCACTGATCACAAGCACAAATACAAGACCCATGTGCAGTGTGGGGGTGGGCACCAGGTTACTAGGGTCCCTGAGACACCCGACCTGTGAGAGCGGCTCCAGCTCTGCCCTTTGGCCAGGACCCGAACCTGGGCAGCCCAGTCTCATGTGAGGAGGAGGGCAGGAAGGCCTGGCTGGCGGGCCTCTGTTCTCCCACCCCCGCAACCAGCGCCCTCCTCCCCCTCCCCATCCATTCTTCCATCCTCAGACACCCTCCAGTGTCTTCTCCTTCCCTGCATCTCTCTGTTGGTTTCCATAACAATATTCTCACTGATCTACAGCAAAATGGAAAAAATTAGGGCCATGTGGTTTTTGTTCTTGTCGTCAAACATATTTAAAGAACCCTTCTTTATTTTGAAACTACATCCTTCCTACTTTCTTGGCCTTCCAGTGTGTTTTTATGAAACAATGGAAAATAAGACAATGCTAGTAGTTTTATTTGGTTTTCCATGCTGTTTCTTGGCCAATATATTAGATAGATATATATATATACACAAATTCTGTCAGTTTCTCAAAAGTTTTGGAGCTTTTAATCAATCTGGGAAATCCAAAATAGAAATCTGGTGAAAACTGCCCTAAGTAAAAAAAAAAATCACCCATTTCTCTACTCATTCCTGAAGGAATGCTCAAGGGAGTCTGAGGAGAATGACGAACAGAGGCTGGAAAGAGCCTGGGAAATAGAGAGAGCACAGACAAGGCTTCCTGGGGAAGAGGACAGGCAGTGTCCGAGGGCACAGAGGTGGAGGCGCCGGGGTCCTCCATAGGATCCCCAGGACAGGCAGGGAAGCCTGCAGCCGGGGACAGTGCTCTTTCATGAGGGCTTGAAGGGGGACTACGATTTGGGCAGGCTGAGAGTAAAGGTTTGCAAGCAGGGGTCCAATCCCCTGGCAGTCCTGTGGCTAGGACTCGGTACTCTCACGGCTGGGGCCCTGGGTTCAATCCCTAGTTGGGGAACTAAAATCCCACAAGCTGCGAGACTTGGCCAAACTAAACATACAAGCAGGAGTCCAGAGGGACAAAGGTTTGGAGGTGAGAATGAAGAGGGGATAGGCTGGCTCTCTGCTTACAGAGGGTGCAGGGTGGAGTCGGGGGTGGTCAGTGCTCCAGGTAACTTGGGGGACCTTGGGAGTAACCCCAGTTGTGGTGACTCCTCAGTGGAAAGCTGGGCTGGTGGAGGCCATGCTGGAGTCGGACCTAGCCTGGGGTCCAGGGGTTTCACGGGATGGGGCTTCTCTGCTGCTCTGTGAAGACAGGAGGGGTCTCCTGAGAGAGGAAGAGGCCCGGTCCTGAGGAAGGTTACCTCACACCCATCCTCAGGTCATCTCTCTCTCTCTCTCTCTCACACACACACACACACACACACACATCTCCCATCTTATTTCTTCCCGGGACAGACTGGTCCTGGGGAGGGGCTGTCAGCTCAGCTGGGGAGGAAGACAGGCCTGGAGGGAGAGGACAGAGCTGACCACAGCCTCGCCTCCTCCAGAGGTAGCCAGCTCTTGGACCACGAGGCATCTACCTGAAGGACAGAAGTGGGTAGTCACACCTGGTGGCCTGTGTGCTACTCCGTTGCTCTCCACCTGCGGGAGCATCTCGACAGGTTAGCCTATGACGAGGCTTCCTCAGAGGGGCCACAGAGGGCTCCCCACAACCTCTGTGTTCGGGGGAAATGTTCATGATGAGGTTCCTTAGAGATCTCTGAACAGCTTCAGGTGACAGAGGGGCAGCCCGACCTGGCGCTCGGCCCACACTGCCCATGCGGATGGGAGCTTCGTCCTTCTCTGACTCAGTGGAGCCTCTGAGCCACAATGGTACTTAGTGGCTTAAACAGAGTGTTTCTGACCTCCTCAAGGAGCCATAATGTAATCACAACTCCTTTAGCTACACCTCAAAGAAATGCAAGACTAACTTGTTTTATAAATAAAAACCAAGGGAGCAGCACTGGGCCAGCAGCTGTGTGAGGCTGGCCTCAGGGGCCCAGGGGCACACTACCTGATATTAGGTGTCTCCTCCTTGGCTTTAGCCTTTGTGGGGGCCTCAGTCTGTCTGTCTCTTGGGAGGGTAGCTGCCTCTCTGGACAGTGGCAGGGGGGTGGGCAAAGCTGTGTAAAGCCCCAAGCCCCTCCCCTCAGCACCCATTATACAAAACCCTAGAAGACTCGACTGGCCTCACTTGGGTCAAGCAGTGTGGCCGGGGGGCAGGGACTGTTACTGGCGGGACTTTGTGAAGCCTGGTCAGAGCAGGTTCCCAGAGGCAGGGAGATGGAGGATTGGGATGGGAATGGATGCCAGTGGGCAGGAGGATTGCTGTGCCTCCAGATGCAGAAATCCATCATGGTTAAGTTCCTCCAGCCAGGGGCAGTGCCTACGGAAGGGTCCTCAGAAACATGTGCCCACTGCCTCCTACCCCGCCAAAAGCCGTAAAGTATGTTCCATAGACTGCTGGGTTTCAATCTTTTTTTTTTTTTACTACAAAGATACTTTTTATACTGGTATTCAGAGAACTAGTGGATATTGTTGGCATCCATTCCAACTGACTGACTGTCATGTTCGTTGTTGAATATTTGGATTACTATCACTGCAAATGTGTGTGTGTATGTGTGTAAACACATATGTAACATGTGTATATGTGTATGAAACAAGTTTCACAAAAGAATACTAACATTTACTGTATGTGATCTGCTCTGAGATTTTCTATTCTATCTCATCTTTTCAGAATGTCGATTAGAAACTTATCGTTGCTGGGGGGAAGGATGGGAGAAGTGATAGGGAGTTTGAGATGGACATGTACACATGGCTATATTTGAAATAGATAACCAACAAGGACCATAGCACCTAGTATAGCACGTGGAACTGCTCAGTTATGTGGGAGCCTGGATGGGAGGGGAGTTTGGGGGAGAATGGGTACATGCATATGTATGGCTGAGTCCCTTAACTGTTCATCTGAAACTGAAAATATAAAAATATTGTTTGTTATTTCTCTATACACCAATAAAAAATAAGAAGTTTAAAAAATTTTAAAAATATCGATCAGAATTTCAAATTGATTTCACTGCCCACTTATGCCTGTATTGAGTCCAACTAGTTTGACTGCCTAACCCAGTGTAGATACCTTGGCAGCCTCCATTGCCCATTCATTCATTCATTCATTTAACAAACATTTTAGCAACACTTCATCATCAGAATTCAGTTGCAGATAACAGACACCACTGTGCCTATTTTAAGCAGAAAGGGATATAATATAGTAACTGAGGGCTTATAAAGTCTTCACAAGGATTTGAGGGGTAGAATCTAGGCTGAACTTCCTGGAATAAAATTTATTTAAAAACTGAGCTGCCAAGGAAGCTACCAGCTCTGCCACTATTAGCAGGATGGGAGTCAGGAGGCCATTGCTGTGACTGTGGGCCCCAGGAAACACACACCTTAGCTGTGCTCTCAGAATCAGAAAGCTGCCATCAAAAAGTATTGCCTGTATTTGCTCTGTCAGGGGCCTAAAAGAAGAAAAATGTCTCCCACATTTCCGGCCCTAAGATCCAGGGAGGAGGTGGAACAAAGGCCAAAACAAGTCAATCTACAGCAGCCACCACTGGGACAAAATGTCTGGATGTGGCATGGGTTACTTGAATGGGGTGGAGGTTGATTTCTCTCTATAGGAAAACTTTTCAATGTTTACAGCTACAGATCACTTTGAATGTCAACCTATGCTTTTTATTTCTGTGCTTCTCTCTCTCTTTTTTTGGCCATGTCATGCAGCTTCGATTATATTAGTTCCCTGACCAGCGATTGAACCCATGCCCTTGGCAATGAAAGCACAGAGTTCTAACCACTGGACCACCAGGGAACTCCCTGCTTCTCTTTCATACATATTTAACATGTTGGGTTTTTTGTTTTTTTTTTTTTAATCACATCTCCATGGATCAAGGGTTTTGCGCCACCCCCACCTCGGGAATTTGTTAGGGAAATCCCATGTCTCCCAACCTTCTCCCTCCCTAACTTGCACGCCCACCCCGGTGCACTCTCAGAAAGGTGAGTTTCCACTTCCTGCCCCCTTGTCATCTCCTTCCAGCCACAGTCTAGAGAGAACGCTCCCTCTGCCCTGTGCCATTGTCAGTCCTTACTGAACTAATGCCCGGGGTCCAGGAGCTGCTGATTAGGAGCACTGTCCTCTTTCAGTCATCGGTCACTTGAACTTGCTCACCCCCTTCTCAGTTTCCATGGCAATCATCGTTCCCCCCCTCTAAAAACAGTTGTTTCACAGACAGATGATGATAACTGCCATTTGTGGAAACCCAAGCAAAAAATGGTCCTGGGAGAGAATTTCCTGGTAGTCCAGTGGTTCAATTCCTGGTCAGGGAACTAAGATCCCATATGCCACATGGTTTGGCCAAAAAAAAGACGGTCCTAGGAAAGATGGGCGGATAGATGAGTTTACTCTTTGATGGACCCAACTGGCTCCCATCCCTGGTACCCAGCTCTGTGCTCACCTGCCAGATCCTACTTAAGAGGATACAGAAGGAGCACTCAAAGCTTGAAAAATATTTGTCTAATAAGAAAATTATGAAACAAATAAATTACTAATAGCAGAATTTCCTTTACCAAGACAGAGCTGTAGGATATACAAATAGGTTTGGCTGCAGCAAAAGAAACCACGGAACCAACGGCTTACTATAAGACAGAAGTTTATTTCTCTTTCCCGTAACATCCCAAGGATATGCAGTACAAGGTGAAAATGGAGTCTCATGGTCTCAGTGGTCCAGGCTGCTTTAGTTTCACTGCTCTGGCATCTATAATCATTCTCTTCATCAGCCTGGTCAAAGATTGCCTTATAACCTGTTCATATTTCAGGTATGAAGTGAAGGATGAGGGTGGGTGTGGGGGGGCCTGACTGTTTGCTTTAATACTCTCCACTCCATCAGTCAGTCATGGTCACATGACCGAGCCTAGCTGCAAGAAAAACTGGGAAATGCAGTGTCTACTCTAGGAAGCCATGTGTCCGGGTAAAAATCAGACATGGGCCACAGTCTAAAGTATATATACGTATGTATATGTGTGTGTGTATATCTGTATTTGCCAGGAGGTATGCTTTCTAATTCCATACGTTATACTTCAGAGCCCTGTCTAATCTTCTTAACCATGCCATCTCCATTCTATGTCCTGTCTCCTGGACTCACATTTGACTCCAGCACCCTCCCCCTCCCAGAATACAAGGACCCAGAGTGATATGAGAGTGGAGAGACCCTCCAATAAGGATTCATTTCCCTTTGTCATTCTTTGTCAATCTAGACCGACAGGGTTGGGCCACAGTGTCTCACAATTTACATACAACCCTTGGAAATAAAAAAAGTTTGCCAGCCATGTGCCCAGAGTATCACACTGGAGCTGGGCAGTTAACCTTGACTGTTCTAGTCTTCGGAGACAGCATCTGTTACATAGCACCTCCTCCCCACTTTCCAACGATGGTGCCCCCAGCCTTGGAGAATTTTCCCTGAGGTTCCATCCAGAGGTCAGATCTTGGGAACCAGCTCACTGCCTTGAAAGTAGCTAAGGTTCTCACACTTGCTCTGGCAGCCTCGACGCCCCAGTGCTCTCATAGAACACCAGGAAATGCCAGAGATGGGACCCAAGTTCATGAACTCGGCTTTCTTTCTCTGCCTTCCTTCCCTCCTTTTACTCTATTGTATGTATCTAGGTCACTGTATCTTGAACAATGACTTGTAAACTATTTTAAGAAATCACATTTCTATGTTTTTCTATTACTGTTTGTTTGCTCCTTGCTCACTCATTTTGAAATCTGTTACTCGTCGGCAGATAAGCTATAGCAGGTGCCAAACATTTAGGTGAAAAAATACCTTTTCACTTTTTCCTCCTACTTTAAAGAAAGACAGGCACTTCTACTTAGTTTCAGCTGCAGGAGTCCTCGGCCCAGCTCAAGGAAACAAGATGTTGTGAGATGCCGCTGACTGAGACTCTCTGGGGTTAGGAGGAAGGGAGGACATCTGAGAAGAAAAAAGGGACCTTCCAGGGTGGCATTTTGGTTCACCCTTTGGATCCATGGAAGCAGGTATCATAGAGGGTAAAAGCTCTCTCTACCCACTTCCTTTTTCTCTCAAAGGAAACTGTGTTGTGTTCCAGGACATTTGAAGGGCCATAGTTATTGGTGGGCAGGGGTCATGGGCATTAAAAGTCTCACACTTGAGTGTGGTATTGGTGATTTTTGTTCTCATTCTTGAGTGGAAGGAATGAACCAGTGGCAAGACCTTTGGAAGAGTCGCTTGTTGCATTCGTTACTTACTGTTGCATAATGAATTACCCCAAAAGTTAGTGGCTTAACACATCATTTATTACTTCACAGATTTCTGTGTGTCAGGAACGCAGCCACAACTTGGCTGGGTCCCCTGGCTCTGGGTCTGTTCACAGGTTGCCATCAAGGTGTCGGCAGGGGATGCAGTCACCTTCAGACTCCACTAGGAGTGGAGCTACTTCTAAGTTTACACAGGTGGTAGTTGGCAGAGTTAAGTTCCTTGCAGGTTGTTGGACCGACAGCTTCAGTTCTTCACAGGCTGTTGGCTGTCCTTTCCATAGGATAGCTCACAACACAGTCATTGGTTTCGTCAGCACAAACCAGTGAAAGAAAAAGAATGGAAGCGAGATGGGAGTCACAGTGTTTTGTAGTCTAATATTTTTTTTTGGCTGTGGCATGTGGGATCTTCAATCTTTGTTGTGACACACAGGATCTTTAGTGCGGCATGCAAACTCTTAGTTTCGGCATGTGGGATCTAGCTCCCTGACCAGGGATCGAACCCAGGCCCCCTCCATTGGAAGCATGGAGTTTCCGTCACTATACCACCAGGGAAGTCCCTGTAATCTGATCTTTAAAGTGACAGTTCCTCACTTGACCATTGCATGATCAGGCCACTCAAGATGCCTGTTCTCTTGCTCTTTGTACATCTCCTGCTCGACCAGACCCTGTTTCACCTGCACCCTACTTGCATGAACGTGCTTGCCCCCTGCCCCAGCTAGTGGCTGATCTAATCCCTCAGCCAGAAGGGCTCCACCTGCTAGTTTATTAAGGGAAATACCTTTCTTGTGATGGTTGTCAATCTGAGCGGCTGTGAGGGTCATGCCCCAGCTGATGGTTTCCCTGGTAACTAACTGATGCGTCAACCTGACGTCAGTCCCCCTATAACTATTTGCCTCATTCTTCTCCAAGTAGCGAAGGTGGTGGTTGTGCTCTGCCTGGTCTCTGCTGTAATGGTGGGATGTTGCTCCAAGACCTTCTGTTTCACACAGGTAAGATGCCCTATCTCTCTGTTACTGTCTCCAAGCTCTTTCTTCACTTGTGAGGCTAGGCAATCACAAGACTTGCAGGCCTGCAAGGTGCAGCCTGACAGCCATATCCTACTGGTAAGAAGCAAGTCACCAGGTCCAGTTCACCTTCAAGGGGAGAAAATTACACAAGAGCAGTAGTAACATGGGAGTTTAGAGAAGAGAGGCTGTTTTAAGTCTTAAGATAAAGCCGAGGACGCCAGCCCTGTTTGCTTGAGACCCTGTGTTGGGATCCTGCTGGAAGCAATCCAGTGGGAATGGGCATTACCTCATCTCTGTCTGTCAGGCGTCTCCTTCAGGAAATCAGTTATAGGAGTAATTGGCAGTCTGCCTGGCCAAATACCATCTACCAGCACTCCAGCCCGTCTCATAATCTCATCAGAGGAAACTCTGACTTCCCTTTTAGTAAAATTTCAAGTGTAATAGTTTCCCACCCTGGAAAGCTCTTCCCTCTCTCCAGATCTCATTCAAGCCCATCTCTTCTCTGAAGTCTTCTTAGAATAAATTGAAAAGATGGAAAGAGATGTTTCTTTGGAGAAATAACTGCCCAAAGATAAAATAACTCTGCAGGTAACGAAACAAGCTAACCAGCTGGAAGTCAGACTGAGGGATGGGGTAGATAGGTGGCAACCATCAGTGTGAACTTTCTCTTCTCTTTGGCAGAGAACCTCCCAGAGGGAAAACAGGCGCATCTAGCTGCTGAGTGCAGATTTGTCCTTGTTGATTTTTGTCTTGTCTTTTTTGGTGGCACCTCGCAGCTTGTGGGACCTTACTTCTCAGACCTCAGGGATTGAACCCAGGTCATGGCAGTGAACTCAGATGGCTCAGATGATAAAGAATCTGCCTGCAATGGAGGAGACCTGGGTTTGATTCCTGGGTCTGGAAGATCCCCTGGAGAAGGGAATGGCAATCCATTCCAGTATTCTTGCCTGGAGAATCCCATGGACAGAGGAGCCTGGCAGGCTATAGTCCATGGGGTCGCAAAGAGTCAGACACGACTGAGCGACTAACATATTCACATTCATGGCAGTGAAAGCACTACATGCTAACCATTGGACTGCCAGGGAATCCCCTGGTCCTTGCTGACGGATGCCGCCTGTGGCAGGCCTTTTCTTTTTTTATTAGCATATAGTTGCTTAATAATATATTAGTTCCTGCTGTACCGCAAAGTGAATCAGCTATACACATACATATATCCACTCTTTTTGGATTTCCTTCTGTTAGGTCACCCTGTGATGACTTTTAAATACTCACAAAGTGTTTGACACTCTTCAAAAGGTATCACCTAACTCCCCTTGTCTTGAATGTGAACTGGACCTAGAGACTCCCTTCTAACAAATAGAAGGTGGTGAAAGTGATAATGTGTGACTTCTGAAGTTAGGCCAGAAAAGGCACAGCAGCTTTTGCGCTGTGCTCTCTTGGATGATTCACTCTAGGAGAAGCCAGCTGCTATGTCACCAGGATGCTCAGGCATCCTTGTGAAGATGCCCATGTGTAGACAAACTGAGGCCTCATGCTAGCTGCCAGCACCAACTTGCCAGCCACATGAGTGGGCCTCTTGGAAGTCACCCTCCGGCCCCAGTCAAGTCTTCAGATGACTGCAACCCTGGCCAATGGAACTTGACCTCAAGAACAACTTGATTGAATCAGAAGCACCAAGTCAAGATGACTCTCAAATTCCTTTGAGAGATAACAAGCGCTTATCGATGTTTTAAGTTGTTAAGAGGACAGGAGCTGGAGAGACAGGGCCGGAGGAGGAGATTTCTGCTTCCCTGTTCTAGCGTACTTGACGGGCAGGTTGCTTCAGCGCCAACGGCTTCACCAGTGCCCAGGTCCTGCAGCGGCCAGCAAAACCCGGTGACCAGCAGGTCCCCCTGGCACTGTCTCTCGGGCAGCAGTGTCAGCAGAGTGCCTCCACCTCCTGCAGCTTCTCCAGCATCCGGTACCTGCTGGGCACGTGGCTTCTCCAGCCGGAGGTTCCTGCAGCACTCATGGGTTCTCCTGTCCCCAGGAGCGGGGGCTCCTGTTCCCTGCCCAGGCGGTTT
The DNA here is from genome assembly GCF_033118175.1 of Dama dama. NCBI lineage: Eukaryota > Metazoa > Chordata > Mammalia > Artiodactyla > Cervidae > Dama > Dama dama. The sequence goes on along the minus strand of NC_083687.1, from coordinate 12,323,109 downwards.
TGTTGTGGGCTGAGCGCCTTTGGCTCGACACATCCCTGAGAAGAGCTCTCCCTGGCATCTAAGAAGGCAGACTTCTGCAAGTGCCCCTAGCATGACACCAACGTGACCTTCCTGCTATCTGGCAAGCCACAGACTGTTCTCTTCAACAGAATCTAGATTTCAACCTTGAGGTAGGAGGCAGGTATCACTTCCTGGAATGCTCTGTTTCAGCCTTAGTCTTGGGTGTAAGGGCTGCTGCTGTGTCTGCCGTTTATGTATTTAGAGTTCTCTTTACTCCTTACTGGGCTTCCCTGGTGGCTCAGACGGTAAAGAATCCGCCTGCAATGCAGGAGACGGGAGTTCGATCCCTGGGTTGGGAAGATCCCCTGGAGAAGGGCAGGGCTACCCACTCCAGTATTCTTGCCTGGAAATTTCCATGGACAGAGGAGCCTGGAGGGCTACAGTCCATGGGGTCACAAAGAGTCAGACACAACTGAGCGACCAACACTTTCACTTTACTCCTAACTAACCAATTCTTTATTTCTTATAACAGGGGATTGGACTAACAATTATTTGTAAATCTCCCTGTTCAAATTATGGTGTGGTTTCTCGCCCTTGATTGGACTCAGACTGATATACTAAGTTTTGCCGTAATTTGTTACGCAGCAATCAATAAGTAACATAGCACACCCCATGTCATTGTCCACTGCCAGCTCTCCTTTCATTACCATCGGCTAATTGTTACCATGTGCCTGCCCAGAGCAGGCTTTTCCTTCAAGGCTTTTATAAGCAGTCAGATAGGACCTACTGCAAAAAGAACAAAATTTATAAGACCCAAGCTTTAATTTGCCAAATGCCACATGAGAGACTCAGATGAGAAGTGCTGCTGGAAGCCTCAAAAGCAGATACAGTTGAAGAAAACTCTAGACTACCACAGGTCATGGGGACAAAGCCCATGGGAAAGCAGGAAGACAGCCCTGCAGGCAGGGAGAAGTTTGCATCAAAACCTCAGGGGCAAGACTAAACATGACAGGATTAGGTCAGCTGTGACTTGTTAGCTCCCGTTTGACTAGTGAAGAGTGCTGACATGCTTGGCTAGTGGCAGGCAGGATGAACAGATGCTGAAGGGACTTAAATGCAAACCGAATTCATTTGGTGCTATTATGTAGCAAAGGGCTCCAGTGACCATACCTTCCAGGACAAAATCCTGTCTGCTTTTCATGTAGGTATACTTGCACTTGTCAGATCAGGTGACTTAGCTTTGGGGCTGAGAAAAGTTCACTTTGGTGGTGGGGAACCTCTGAAGGTTTTTGAGGATGGTGCAATGTGGGGTTTTGATCTTTTTTTTTTTTTTTTAATTTTTTGGCCATGCCACATCGCATCGCATGTGGGATCTTAGTTCCCTGACCAGGGATCAAACTCATGCCTGAAGCAGTGGAAGCACAGAATCTTAACCACTGCACTGCCAGGTAAGTCCCAGTGTGGGATTCAAAGATCAGTTTGCAGTGTGTAGGACTGGAGAATGGAGGACAGAAATAGGAGAATGACTTCCCAGAAGTCCTGACATGGGGGAGAGTAGAGCAGTGGGAATTGGCGCATGTGATGGGGAAGAGAATTTAAGGTGACTCCCCATACCTTGCTGGTGACATGGGAGCATGGAGGAGCTGGCAGAGAGGTGGGTAGGATGATGTTGGCATTTGACAAGTTCCATTGTCAAAATGACTACTGTAGCCAAGTAGCAGGGAGGAGCAACCTAAGTCCTGAGCTCAGGAGAAAGAAGAGAGCTGGTGATTCAGATCTGGTAGTGACTGTTCACCCAGAGATGCTGATCAGACTTGGGGAGATGGTGATAAGGATGGTCCCTTAGTAAGAACTGGCTCTCTTGGTGAAAAAGTAGGTGGATAAAATGAAATCAATCTTGCATCAGTGGTTGCTGAGCCTGGATGAGTGTCCACAAAGGTTTCTACTTTCCCACATGTTTTGCAAGTTTTCATAATAAAACATTAAAAAAAATCTGGCTCTCTGATCAGCATATCCTAACCTATACCCTTCCACCCACCATCCATCCACTCAAGTGATGGGGTCTTGGATCAGGTAAACAGTGGGGACAGATTTGCTCATAGTTCAGTCCTAAACTGGCCTCTAAAATCCAGAAGCATTGAGGTCTTTCTCAACTGCCACAGACTCTGACTTAGAATCCATGGTCTCCTCTCACAGGGCTCAAGCCAAAGAATATGAAAGAAAAAGCCCGGTAAATATTAGGAGGTTCCACTCCTATTTCTGCCCCAGACCAGTCATGTGACCTTGAGCAAGTCACTTTTCCTGCCCCTCCACCCCATCAGCTGACTTCTCAGGAGCATGTGGTAAGAAAAAGAAATAACCATGGCCATTTTTAAGCCCTGAGATTTGGCAGTTGCTGTTACTGTTGTGTAGCCCAGCCCATTCTGAGTAATCCAGGACTATACTGTCTACAATGCCACAGTCTCTCTCACTGATTATCTTTGGCCTCAGTCCCCAAACCCACCCTCTCCCTGAAACTCCCTGAAAGCATTGGCTCCACATTCAAATTTAAAAGCAGCAAGAGACAGGGAGGGATAAATTGGGAGATTGGGATTGGGACGTACACACACTACTATATATACAACAGGTAACTAATAAGAACTTACTGTATAGCAGAGATCTCTACTCAGGACTCTGTAATGACCTACATGCGCTCAAACAATGGGCAGAAGACCTAAACAGACATTTCTCCAAAGAAGATGCACAGATGACCAACAGGTACATGAAAAGATGTTCAACATTGCTAATTATTAGAGAGATGCAAATCAAAACCACACTGTCACCGCACACCAGTCAGAATGGCTATCATCAAAAAATCCACAAACAGTAAATGCTCGAGAGGCTGTGGAGATAAGGGAACGCTCCTGCAGCGCTGGTGGGAATGTAAATTGGTATGGCCACCACAGAGAACAGTATGGAGGTTCCTTAAAAAAACTAAAAACAGTGCTACTATATGAGCATGCAATCCCACTCCTGAGCATATATTGGGAGAAAAGCATGATCTGAAAGGATACATGCACCTGTGTTCATTGCAGCACTGTTTAATATAGCCAAGACATGGAAGCAGCCTAAACGTCCATCAACAGAGGAATGGATACAGATGTGGTACATATATACAATGAAATATTACTGTCATTAAAAAGAATGAAATAGTGCCATTTGCAGCAACATGGACAGACCTAGAAAGTGTCACACTGAGTGGAGTAAGTCAGATAGAGAAGGAGAAATATCATGTGACATAGTTATACTTATGTATGTATAGTTCTTATGTATGTACATATACTTATGTATGTATTTATGTACATATACTTATGTATGTATAGTACATACTTATGTATGTATATTCCACATATACTTATATGTGGAATCTAGAAAGAAATGATACAAATGAACTTCCAAAACAGAAACAGATTCACAGACTTCAAGAATAAGCTTATGGTTGCCAGGGGAAGGATGAGGGGAAGGGATAGTTAGGGATGCACATGTACACACTCTTGTATTGAAAGTGGATAACCAACAAGGATCTACTGTATAGTACATGGAACTCTGCTCAGTGTTACATGGCAGCCTGGACAGGAGGGAAGTTTGGGGAGAATGGATACATGTATATGCATGGCTGAGTCCCTTCGCTGTTCACCTTAAACTATCACAACATTGTTACTCGGCTACACCCCAATACAAAATAAAAAATTTTTTAAAAAGTAGGTATATGTGTAACTGACTCAGTTTGTTGTATAGCGGAAACTAATACAACACTATAAATCAACTATACACCAACGAAAATTATCACCCAAAAAAAAAATAAGGGGCTTCTCTGGCTGTCCAGTTGTTAAGAGCCCACACTTCCACTGCAGGGGGTGCAGGCTTAGATCCCACATGCTGCATGGTCTGGTCACAATAAATAAATTTTAGAAAGCAGCAAGAGGAGGTAGTCTGTCTAACTGAACAGGGAAGAGGGGATGCGTCTGAGGAGACAGGCCTGCGCTCTGACAGGTGGTTATGCGGCTAAAATCCCCACCCAGCCCGGAAGGCCCAGCACAGACATGGCCCCCCAGCCTCCTCTCCCACACTCATTTATTGGCTCTCCGTAATTTTATTCCCCGTTATTAAAGCAGGAATGGCTGGGTGGGCAGGAAGGCCGGATCCCCACGTCCTGGGGGCATTGCAGGCTGACTATGACTTTGCAGGCCTGGATCTGAACATCCTCCTCGGGGTGGATGACCAAGGCGAGCAGCCGGTCTGCCAGTCGTGAGTCGTCCCCAAAGAGAGCTTCGTGTAAAGACTGTTCGTTGTAATGCCACTTCACGGCGCGGTAGTGGGGTGAACTCCGGCCTTCGCTCAGCCGCTCTGCAAACACCAGGACCTCAAACAGCAGACTCCCAGGCTGTGTGGACTGGAACAGGTTCAGGAAGTTGGAGTGTACCTGTGAGCAGGATGCAGTGAGGAATCAAGTCCAAGGCAAGTTCTAAAGTTCCTCCATCCTCCTGCTGCCTCAGCTGCCCAATATACCTGAGTTTCAGATGTGACTGTGTCGGAATCTTTTGGTTTTCAATATCATTCTCTAACATAATTCCATTGTGGTCATAAAACATGAGTAATATGATAATATTGATTCAGGGAAGTTTGTTGAGCTTCCTTTTAAAGCTTAGCATGTGATTAATGTTTGTAAATACTTTGTGTACTTGAGAGGAATGTGCATGTACTAATTGTCAAGTGTTCCGGATATATCTAATGGCTTAAGCTTATTTGTGTTATTTGCAGCAGGTGTAACCTTACTAGTTTAAGATATTTATCTATTAATTGCTGAAACAATAGTTAAAACCTTCCAAATCTTCCACTGTGGTGGTAGATATGTCCTTTTTTCTTTATAATTATTCAGTTCTAAGAAGGAAATCCTGCTATTTGTGACAAGATGGATGGACTCAGGGAACACTATGCTAAGTGAGATAATCCAGACAGAGAAAGACAAATACTGCATAGGATCACTTACATGTGGAATATTAAAAAAAAAAAAGTCAAACATATAAACAGTAGAAAAGTAGCTGCTGGGGGCTGGGGTGCGGCGTGGGAAACAGGGAAAGGTTAGTAAAAGGGTACATGTGTTGTGCTTAGTCGTGTCCGATTCTTTGCAACCCCAGGCTCTTCTGTCCATGGGGATTCTCCAGGCAAAAACACTGGAGTGGGTTGCCATGCCCTCCTCCAGGAGATCTTCCCAACCCAGGGATCGAACCCAGGTCTCCCGCATTGCAGGTGGATTCTTTACCGTCTGAGCCACCAGGGAAGCCCAAAAGGGTACATACTTTTAGCTAAAAGATGAAAAAGATCTGAGGATCTAATACAAAATATGGTGACTATAGTTGATATTAATAATACTGTATTATATAATTGAAATTAGCTAAGAGAATGGAACTTAAATGTTCTCACCAAAAACAAACAAATACGTGAAGTGAGGGGATAGTTGTGTTAATAAATTAGATGGTAGGAATCTTTTCACAATGTTGTAAGTAATTTTCCCCTATTATTAAAATACCTAGACTAATTTGTGTCACCTGTGTTCCTGACTCTCAGAGTTCAGAAAGTCCCTCAAAGGAAAATCTGATTCTATTGAGAGGACAGGAGCAGGGTGGTTGGCAATATGTATCTAGTGCAGGGGCAGAAAGAGGAACAAGATGCTCTTATCAGGGCTCAGTCTGCCTGAAGAACCCACGATTCCTCCTTTCCCAATATCTGAGTTAGCACCCATCGGCCCGCCTAGCAGTTCCTTTCTCACGTGGCAGTTCAGAATATCATAGAGAAGGTCGTTCTTCTGTGCCAGAGTGCTCAGCAATCGTATGGCTTGCACCTGAACAAAGGAAAGGGTCACACGTGAGAAGGCAGGTGGGCCTGAGCAGGGATGACACGAATCTCTGCTCTTCCCCCTAGGCGTTGTGCCAGGGCCGGGCAGGGGGTCGGGGCCTGGGCCCCCGTCCTCAGGCACCTGTGCCAGGATATAGTCCGACTGCAGAATCTCCACCAAGGCAGGCATCACCCGTCGCAGCTGTGGATGCACAAAGTCAGGCAGCGGGAAGTTGTTGAGGAGTCTGAGGCCTGCAATGTGTAGCTCTGAGTCCCAGATGGTGGAGATCAGTTCCAGCACCTTGATGGCGTGTTCCTGGGGAGGGGCAGGGGGAGAAGAGAAGGGTTTCCTGCCTTCACAGGATGACCCTCAACATCAGCCCACCCTCTGCCTCCACTCACGACAACTGAGCCGACTCCACAGACAGTTCCCCAACTTAAACTCTCCCCATGGTTTGACCTAGTTGACCCCTCCCACCTCCTTGAAAATCTGTCTTCACTCGACTTCTCTGTCACAAGCTTCTTTCCCCAGTTCTTCTGCCAACCTCCTCTTCTCTCTTCCTCCCTTAGTGACACGGTGTTAAAGACTCACAGACTCAGTGTTAAAGACTATCCATATGCTGATGCCTTTCAAGTTCCTGTCTCTAGCCCAGACCTCTCCCTAAACTCCAGACTCATAGATCCAAGTGCCAATTCCACTTCTTTCCCAGATCTTACTGAACCTCTGAGTTAACACATTCCCATCCCCACACCTGCTCTCTCCACCACCCTTCCTGTCTCCACTGTTGGTTACACCTGCCTTCCAGTTACTCAGACCAAAACTCCCTGGTCTTCCTTGACTCCTTTCACACCCTTTTCTAATCCTTCAGAAAATCCTGCTGGCTCTACCTTCAAAATCTACCAACAATCAAGCGACTCCTCGCCATACCCCTTCCACCACCCTGTTCCAAGCCAGCAGCAGCACCTCTCCCCCAGGTTTCTGCAGTAGCCTCCTCCTCTCTGCTTCCAGCCTTTTCCCTGCATCTATTCTCAGAACAGCACACGGGCTGGACATTCACTCCTCTGCTCCAGAGTCGCTGGTTCATTCAGGATAAAGGCTAAAAACCTTACAGTGGCTTACATGGTCTGATGTAATCTTCCCCTGTTCCCCCCATTACTTCTTTGCCTCATCTCCTATTCTCTCCTCTGCCCCCATGGTTTCCATCACAATGGCCCCAGCCATTCCCTGAAAACGCCAAGTACACACTTATCTTAGGGTCTTTGCACAGGCTGGTCCCTCTGCTTAGAATGCTCTCCCTCTGGATATTTGTAGCTGACTCTGACTCTTACCTCCTTTAAGACTTTGCTATTTAATGTCACCTTCTCGGGGGTGGGGGCCTTCCCTGACCACTCCCTCCTCTAAGATGAGAACACCACTCCCATCCCTGCCTTCCTTATCCACCCCCCTTTTATTTTTTCCTATACCACTGTCACATGGAACACACTTTTTGTTTTTAAATTTTTATTTTCAAATGATTATAAGTTCACTAGAAGTTGCAAAAACAGAGAGGTCCCAATGTGCCTTCCACCCAGTTTCCCTCCATAGTTACATCTTAAATAATTACAGTATCAAAACCAGGGAAATGGTATTAGTACAATATCTATGTATAGTTCTGTGTCATTTTATCACGTATGTAGATTCATGTAACCACCACCGCAGTCAACAGATTATTCCATCAGAATCACCACAGATCACCCTTGTGGGTGATCTTATTGTCACACTTTACCCCTGCCCATCAAAACCAGCCCTCACCAGTGCGGGCCACCAATCTGTTTTCCACCTCTCTGATTTTGTCAATTTTGAGGTTATATAAATGGAAGCATATTTTGTAATCTGAAGCTGATGTTTTCCACTCAGTATAATGCCCTTGGGGTCCATCCAAGTTGTCGTGTGTATCAATAGGCCATTCCTTTTCATTACTGAGTGAGGTTCCATAATACTAGATTACCAGTTTGCTTAGTCATTTTTCTACTAAGAGCCATTGTGGTTATTTCGAAACCCTTTTGACTGTTACAAATGAAGCTGCTGTGAACAGGTTTTTATATCGATGTAAGTTTCTATTTCTCCAGGATAAACACTCAAGAGTGCAATCCCTGGTTTGCATGGTAAATGTAGAGTTTTTTGTTTTTAAACTACCAAACTACATTCCAGAGTGGCTGCTTTACCGTTTTACTTTCCCACCAGCCACGTATGAGAGGTTCAGTTTCTCTCCATCTTCACCAGCATTTGGTACTGTCACTAATTTTTTAGTTTAGATCATCTAGTAGGTATATAGTAATATTTTGTTGTGGTCTTAAATTTGCATTTCCCTAGTGTCTAGTTAGGAGAAGGCAATGGCACCCCACTCCAGTACTCTTGCCTGGAAAATCCCATGGATGGAGGAGCCTGGTAGGCTGCGATCCATGGGGTTGCTAAGAGTCGGACACGACTGAGTGACTTCACTTTCACTTTTCACTTTCACACATTGGAGAAGGAAATGGCAACCCACTCGTGTTCTTGCCTGGAGAATCCCAGGGAAGGGGGAGCCTGGTGGGCTGCCGTCTGTGGGATCACACAGAGTCGGACACGAGTCAAGTGACTTAGCAGCAGCAGCAGCAGCAATAGTGTCTAGTTAAATGTTAAACATGTCTTCATGTGCTTATTTGCAGTTGTATATCTGCTTCAGTGATATATTTCCATATCTTGTGCCCATTTTCTAACTGGATTTTTTAAAATATTGAGTTTTCAGAGCTCTTTATATAAACTAGATACCAGTCTTGTGTCAAATATGTGGTTTGCAACTATTTTCTTTCAATCTGCAGCTTATCTTTTCATCCTCAGGGTCTTTCACTAAAAAAAAATGTTTTTAATTTTGATGAAGTTCATCATTTTTCTTTTATAGATTGTGCTTTCAGTGTCATTTATATGACCTCTTTATCAAGCCCTAGACCCAAAAGATTTTCTCCTTTGAAATTGCAGCATTACCCTGATGTCAGCCTTCTTTACCACTCTTATTGATTTTTCTCAATAGCATTTGCCCCCATGAAACACTATATGTTTCACTTAGGTTTTTTTTTTTTTTTTTTTTTAAGATTTTTGTTGATTTTTAATTATTTTTGGCTGCACTGGGTTTTTGTTGTTGCCCTCAGACTTAGTTGCTCCATGGGATGTGGGATCTTCCCGTACCAGGGATCGAACCTGTGTCCCAGGCATTGCAAGGCAGACTCTTAACCACTGGACCACGAGGGAAGCCCTCATTTATTTGTGTATTGCCTGCCTTGCTTTCTGCTAGAATTTAAGTTCGCTTGGGATAAGGTTCCTTCTTGTTCCATTCCCTGTTGTATCTCATATGCCTAGCACGGTGCCCCAGCATGAAGGAAGTGCTCAATATACATCTGTTGAATGAAAAAAGGGATCTTGGCTTCTGAGCTGCAGATGCTAGGGGCTTATTACCAAAGGCAGGTACCTTACAAGATATACCTTTGTAAGTCATGTAAGAAGGACGCCAGAAGCCTGGAGTGGGAAGCACACACTTCCCGTTAGTACCCTGCTCCTTCCTGCCCTCATCCCTCGCTGACTGCTGAGACCTGAAGGGCAGGTAGGAGTTAGCAAATCTGGGGTGGGCTTTCAGGCAAGAGCTTTCAGGTGCAAGAGCTGGGAGGGGAGAGAGTTTGAAACACACAGTGTAAACAGCTGGGGTGTGGGCAGGGAGGTGGAGCTGGTTGTACACGTTAAAAAAATTTTTGTGTATTTTTATTTGGTTGTGCTGGGTCATAGTTGTGGCATGCAGGATCTTTAGGTGCAGCATGTAGGATCTAGTTCCCTGACCAGGGGTCAAATCTGGGTCCCCAGGATTGGGAGCGCTGAGTCTTAGCCACTGGACCACCAGGGAAGTCCCTGGTCGTATATTTTCTGATGAGAGCCTTGAGGAAGACCCAGCAGGGAACTGACGCGATCAGATCTCTCTCAAGAGGGTGGTCTGGCTCAGGAAACAGGGGCAAGCTCCACTTGGATGTTGGGTCAGAGGGTCTCCAGACTAAGTGGAGCGGCTGGCCGTGGGTCTGGAGGTCAAGGGAGCCTGCAGGCTTTAGACAGAGACACAGGAGAGCACACCTAGGTGGAAACTGAGGCTAGGGAGTGGCTGCTTTCACCCAGAGAGTTAGGTCCTCAGGATACAGACCCTGGGGGAAGAAAGGAACAGTGGTGCCCATGCCACTTGCATTGGAATCTCCTGAGGGGCTTATGAAAAACAAAGCTTCCCTGTTGAACTGGTTCTCTGGGTGGAATGCCCTGAAATCTTCATTTTTAACCAGCTTTCTTGGCAACTCTGATATGCATGAGAATCACAGCCTTAGGACAACTGAGAGGGCTCAGAGATGAAGCAGAAGCAGCCATCAAGTGGAGACTTCAAAACCATTTTTTCCTCCAAAGAAAGTCTGATGCAAAAAATTTAAAGTGTGAAAAGACCAAGTGTTGGGGAAGAAATGATGCAACAGAAACACTCATGCGGGGCTGGTGGAAGGTGTAAACTGATTCAGCCCTTCTCAAAAAGTTTGGGCATGTCTTTCACCTGACCATCGCACAACTGCATACAGGCCCTAGAGAAAGTCTCCCATGTCCCAAGGGTGATGCATACATGAATGCTCACGGCACCATGTGCAAACGACTCAAATAACTACCCATGAGCAACTGGATAAATAAAACTGCAGGATATTCATGAACTACAATACTACACAACAGTGAAAAAGAAACAGAGCAGTCCCTATCAATAAGGATGAATCTTTCAATGTTGGAGGGAAAAGACAAACCACAGAATGCAAACTGTGGACGTTCAGATCCCTGAAGCATAAAAACATTCCAATTATATTTTACCTATTTTTGCTTGCTGCTGTGGCCTGCTAGAAAATGATAACACATGCATACATGATAAAACTACAAAGACAGTCAAGAAATTGATGAACAAAACGCAGAGGAATGATTGCCTCTGGTGGGGGAGGAGGCCGGCATTAAGGAGGGGCGTCCAGGGGCATCTAGCCAATTGGTCATGTTCTATTTCTTAGCCTGAGTTCTGATTATGTGTGTTCTGTTTTTGTTTTAAATATTTATTATTGATTTATTTGGCTGTGGCTGGCACAGGGATCTTTAGTTGCAGCATGTGGGATCTGGTTCCCTGATCAGGGATCGAACCTAGGCTCCCTGCATTGGGAATGTGGAGTCTCAGCCACTGGACCACAAGGGAAGTTCCGGTGTTTTATTGTTACCAAACACGCATAAAATGTTCGCATGTTTTGAATATTTTAGCCATTTTTAAGTAAAATATTTTGGGAGAGATCATTTGCTAGAGAGAGATTAGAGGTCATTAGAGGTCAAGGAAGATGTTTTCTGATTTTGCCTTTTAAGATGGAAGGAATAGAGCCTGTTCAATCTAATGGGAAGGAGCCAGGGGAGGTTATACAAGACAGAGTTTAATCAAGGAGAGGGGCCCTCAGGGGAGGGGGATGCAGGACTGAGAGGATCGTTGAACACAGGCAGGAAGAAAGCCTTTTTTTTCATGGCACCAGCAGAAAAGCAGGAAAGGATGAGTAACAGGTAAGCCTGAAGGCCTAGCAGCAGGAAGCTGGGGGAACTGACATTTGGTGGCTTCTGTTTTCTCTGCATCGTAGTAGTGAGAACATTAGTGGTCCAGCCACCAGCCCTAGACCAACACAGCATGGGGTGTGGTCTGACAGTATATCTAGTTTTTGTCCCTGATTGCAGGCACAAGGTTCCTAAAATCCTTGCAATTTCCTGCTAGGAGTGTTTTTGATTTTTATAATGTGCCTCTTTCCATCACCCCTGAATTTATGCTAATGAGGCAACTCTAGGCAGACCCCTAGCTTCCTGCTGCATGAGGCCAGAAAGACCCAGCTGGGATTAGGGGGCTGGAACGTTCACCCCCATACCTGACCTCTGGGGAGAAGAGTGGGGCTAGAGACTGAGTTCGATCACCAATGGCCAATGATTAATCAATTATGCCTACATAATAAAGCCTCCATAAATACCCCTACACGACAGGGTTTGGAGAACCTTGGGTTGGTGAATATATCGCACTTGGGTTGGTGAATATATCAAGGTGCTAGGAGGGTGGCAGGCTTGAAGAAGGCATGGAAGCCCTTCCCCCACATTCTGCCCTTGCACCTCTTCCATTTGGCTGCTCCTCAGTTGTATCTTTTTCCCCCCCTTGGCTCCGAAATGTGTGGCATGTGGGATCTTAGTTCGCCAACCAGGGATCGAACCTGTACTCCCTGAATTGGGAGCACGGAGTCTTAACCACTGAACCACCAGGGAAGTCCCTCCTCAGTTGTATCTTTTATAATAAACTGTAAGTAAAACATTTTCCTGCATTCTGTGACTCTTTATAGTGAATTATCAAGTCTGAGGAGAGAGGTCATGGGAACGTCCAACTTTACAGCTGGTTGGTCAGAAGTGGGAGACAGCCCTATGGGACTCAGCCTTCAGCGGTGGGGTCTGTACTAACCCCAGGGAAACTTGTCAGAACTGAACTATAGGCCACCCAGCTGGTGTCAAGAGAGTTGGCTAGTGTCAGAAAGAACCTAAGGGGTTTCTGTTTGCAGTTCAGAGATTCTCCAAGGGACCGAGTTCAGTTTTATCCTGGGATTCAAAGACTTTTCTGCCCCTATTAGGAAACTGATCACCATTTTCCCACCAATTTCCAAGGAAAAACATATTTCTGGCTTACAAACTCAGACCCAAACAGACTTCTGGAACATGACCATTCATCCTAAGCCCACTAAAGGGCCCACGGCCTATGGATGCCCCGCGTGCTCTGCCCCACCCTCATTGCTAGGCTCACCTGGATTTTGAGCCTGAATTTTCTGATGCCAGAGAAAGCTTTAAGTGTGTTCAGGGCTTGGATTTTGACACTGTTGTCCTTGTCATCCAGCATGGAGCCCACCAACGTGACGTCATCGTTAGTACAAGTAGAGGCCTAGAGTGTGCCAGGAGAGACGGAAGAGGCAGGGGAAGCGGGTGTCCTGGTTCCCCCCCACACACGCCCTGTCACCAAGACCCCTCAACACAACCCCTCCCACCATCAGAGAGACAGGTCCCAGGACATGGTCTGGCTAGTCAGGGGGTTGGGGGGCGGGGACCAGGACACACGCTGGTGGCCCCCAGGCGGCAGGCTGATGGGGAGGGGTCTCCTGCCTCCCTTCCCTCACCTCGGACTCCAGCAAGTACACACAGCGCGTGATGCTGTGTAGGATCATGCTCTTGGTGTACGCATCCTGCTTGCACTCCAAAGAATTGAGAAGCCTCCGGAGCTCACCTGAGTCCCGCCCGTGTCGCTCTCGCTCGATTGCCAGGCCTAGACAGCCACCCCAGACTGGTTCAGGCTGTGGACTCAGAGGTGATGAAAGAAGGGGATTGGGAAGCGGGGCAGAGGGACCTGGGAGACAAGGCTGCCTTGCCTTTTCTGAAGAGAAGACTTCCTGCCATAGGCAGGACCACCATGTGCAGTTGATCAGGGTGTGCACTGCACAAGGGCACCACCTCTAATGCTGCATCATTCATATCATAAACAAAAATGTTTTGTACCTTTACCATAACAACTTTCTGGCATATGGCAGTCATACACCGTGTTTCATCATAACTGGTATATGGCAATGATATTCCAGCAGGTGGCAACACAAAGTCTCGCAGAAAGGGTTTCTTTCTCAACTTTGCACTGACTGAGTGGTCACAGAGGTTAGTGGAGGCTCTGGGCACATAGGTCCCCCGGTTTTCCCGTGGGGAGAACTGCTGATACCAGGTTTCTATCCATCCTAGATGCCAGAGTGAATGCAGAATTTAGGGACCTGCCAGATGACTCCTGAGGACGTACCTGAGTGCCATCCACTACCTGGGCACCCTGTTCCACCATCTCTAGAGTGGGTCTCGGGAAGATGGAGGTGAGAAAGGCATGAGAGAGGAATGTGGAGGAGTCCTCTTGGGCCCCTCCAACACCAGAGACCTGGGGAATAGGTACCTCCTGGGGCCGAGCCCTCTCCCCAGGGCGGGGACACTCACGGGCGATGCAGATGGGTGAGGCAGAGCAGAAGGGCGGCTGACATTTTATGCCAGCCTTGATGGCCTTGTAGAGGAGGTAGACGGCCCCGGCGCCTGTGGCCAGGCTCACCACACCTCTGCGGATGTCCATTTGCCCCGGGCGCTGGCAGATGCAGGACATGCCCGAGGCACCCAGCGAAGGCCTTCCGGAACCAGAACTCCAGCAGGGCCAGGAACCAGGGCACCAGAATCAGAACATGGGCAACAAAGGGAACTGGGGAAACAGTAGGATGGAGGGTGGCGGTCTGGGAACAGGGCAGCCAGGGAGCTTCGGAGGCTGCGGGAAATCAAGTTCAAGACTCCAGGGAAACAGAAGGTCTGGGGCAGGAAGGTCCTTCACAGCCCCCATTTTTAGGGGACCCAGGTTGGTGGGGCCCCAGCAGCCAGCTCCAGAGGCTTCCTTTCCTCCATTAGAGGGCAAAGTGAAAAGTGAAAGTGAAGTTGCTCAGTCGTGTCCGATTCTTTGCGACCCCATGGACTGTACCTGCCAGGCTCCTCCATCCATGAGATTTTCCAGGCAGGATTACTGGAGTGGGTTGCCACTTCGTTCTCCAGGGGATCTTCCCAACCAGGGATGGAACCCAGGTCTCCAGCACTGCAGGCAGGCTCTTTACCGTCCGAGCCACAAGGGGGCTTCACCATTAGAGGGCAGCAGAGGCCCAATTTCTGGAAGTTTGCTGGGGGCGGGGGTTGGGGTTGGGGTGCTGGGATGTGGCCCCTGGCAGTCCTGTTCCCTCACTTGCCTGGCCCTCCCATCTTTGATCTTTTCACCATGGATCCACTTCTGGGCCTCGGAGTGTTTCTGTATGCAAGGGCCACCCTTTCCATCAGACAATGAAAAGATGACGAACACCTTACAAAGTTTTCCAGAGTCTCAAGGCAAATCCATTATCTTCCAGCATCCACATGTTCCCCTCAGTGTTGACCAAAAGCTCATAAGGGCAGTTGTCTCTGCATCTCCAACATCCAGCAGAGGCCTGCACTTAGGAGATGCTCAAGTTACGACTTCTGTTACTCCTTGAGGATGGGAGGACAGAACAACGTCAGAGAACCTGAATATGGGGATGCCAGGCCCATTTAACCAGTGTGTCTCTGGAGGAGAAGGGGCCCTTGCCTTGATCATTTGTAACCTGAGAGGACCCAGATTTAGCATTCTAAAACTTCAGGGTTAAAACCTGGGTGGGTCTGCGCCATTAAACCATGGAGGCCTGAATCTGGGGGTATCGCACCCCAACCCTCCCACCCCCCAACAACATACACACACAGGGTGGGATGTGGTTGGAGGCCTCTGGGAAATGGTGCCACCCTGGAGGAGGAGAACCCAGCTTTGGAGGCCTGTCTCCACCACCTCCACCACTAGGATGGGGCAGGTGAGACCAGACCCTTCCCTCCTCCTCCTCCCCGCACCCCCAGTGTCCCGACAGCCTCTGGCCTCACCTTCTGAGGCAGAACAGGGAGGAGCCCAAGCCAGGCTCAGGCCCAGAATCAGCACTGAGCATGGCTGCCCCAGAACAGGGCTTCTCCTGCCTGGCCTTGAGCCCCTGGTGGAAAGCTCGGGGCCCTGGGCTGTTGCATCTGGGCTTGCAGGAGGTGTGGAAACACATCACCAAGGATGCTATAGTAGCCAGCCAGGTCTGTCCACTCAGAGCCTTCAGCCACATCACCCCAGGCTGCAGGCAACACTCCCAGGGGGGCCATTCTCTTCCATCCTCGGCCCTCCTCAAGGGTCATTCCTGGGTCTCTACACAGCCCCAAGGTGGGTGTATGGTCAGGCCACTCAAGATGGCTGTCCTCTTGCTCTTTGTACTTCTCTTACTCTACCTGTCCCTTCTTTAAAAAGAAAAAAAAAAAAAAAATTTGGCTGCCCCCAGTCTTAGTTGCAGCATGGGGGATCTTCCATCTTCGTTGCAGCATAAGAACTCTTAGTTGTGGCTTGTGGGATCTAGTTCTCTGACCAGGAATTGAACCCTGGGCCCCCTGTGTTGGGAGCTCAGAGTCTCAGCCACTGGACAACTGGGGAAGTCCCTTGATCAGTCCCGATTTTGCCTGAACCCTACTCACGTGACCACGTTTGCCCCCTGCCCCAGCTAATGGCTGATCTCACCCCTGCTCTACCTGCTGATTTATTAAAGGAAACACCTGCCCTCATGATGATTCTTAACTGAGGGGCTGTGAGGGATGTGCCCCAGCTGGTTTCCTTGGTAACTGACGAGCCAACCTGACCTCAATTCCCCCTAAAAGTGGTAATCTTCTTCTACCCTGAGTGGGGAGATTGCTGTGACGGCCTGCCCACTGGAATCCACGGGTTACTGCTCCAGGACCTTTTGCTTAAGACCAGCGCCAACCCCCTCCCCAAACCTCCGGTCCAACAAACCACTGAGGTCTCCATCACTGTCTCCAGACTCTTTCTTTGGTCTTGAGGTGGGGAAAGCACAAAGCTTTCAGGACTGCCGGGTGCAGCCCAGTGACTGGTCAGCCAGCCTGGAGGCCAAAGAAACACCCAAGATGTCGAGAAGTCAAGGATGGGGAACGGAAGGTCGCAGGCATGATCTCGAGGCTGCTGTCCACCAGCAGGTGGGGCCCTCTGGCAGCTGACTGCCATGACAGATGTCTTTCTCTTCCATTAAGTTGCTTCTCTTCCACTCTGGTGACCTCGGAGTCCCTGTTTTCAGTTTAAAAGCAGCAGCCCTATGCTTGTGGCTCATCTGACTGCATGAGGATGGCTGGTGAATACAGACAAAATGCAAGGAAGTGGATGATCTACAAAGGACAAGCATAGCTTAAACCTCTCACCACTAAACAATTACAGACACAGGCTTTAGAGGATCTTAATTCGGGGACAGGTTTGTGAATTGGGCGTGGTCAAAAAGTCCAGCTGGGGCCTGTGACAACAACAAAATAAAGAGTAGCCTTGGGCTTCTGGTCCCAGCTGTGGAAGGGGGCAGAGCAATGATACTCACCGCGAAGGGACAACAGCCATGTGCAGCTTACACTGCAAAAGGCTCACCTGAGTCTAGCAATGCAAAAATCCACTACTTGGGGTCTAGGATAGCTGTGTGTGAAATACAGGACCCCCATGGACATGGATAATGACCAAAGACTCCACTTAACCAGCTGCGAAGTTCAGGAATGGGCTGATAAAAATGACACACACTGGCCTTACCACTTGCCTTATGGACATCCCACCCCCGACCTCCCCCGGGCTAATGGAAAGGATGAAAACTTAACAATTGAAATGGAAACCTGTTCTTTCCACAGGTGGATCAGAGGCTAACTTAAGCTCTAAGAACTCAAACTGAACATCCCTGAGGCAATCAGCCCAGGGCTATGTTAACCCAGAAGTGACTAGTCAATACAGTCTGAGCTTAACTGTTGACTGCCTAAATACGAATGCCAACTATCAAGACAACCACTTACTTTTGCTCTCGCCACAGGATCTTACCCCCAGAGGAACACATTATCAAATGACCCGGGGACTGGCAGGTAAGTTCCCTGGTGGTTTGGGTTTGCTGCCTTGTGGGGAGTAGGATTGGCAAGGGAATTAAAGATTTCACCTAGATTTATACTAGACCCACCTAAGACTACTAAAGTAATTAATCCAGCTCCTAATGGAGAAAAAGTGCCATTATACGCACCCACCCGTCTTCAGCACTATGAATGTCTTTGTTGCTGTCCTAGGCTCTTTCTTTGGTCTCAAGGTTGGGCAACTCTGAGGCTTACTGGTGGTGCAGCCCACAGTGGGTGACTACACGGACTCCCGCAGTGAAAGGTGACAGACCCCGCTGGAACCCCCTCCTTCCACGGCCATGGGACCACCTATCAGGCTCCATGAACTCTGGGCGGGAAATGGCTGCTTGATGGAACTGTTCTAGGTTCCAACTCCCCCGGTGGATCCGAGGAGAGGTCCTTCAGAACAAAGTTCCAGCCTTCTTCTGAGGGGGACCCAGGGCTACTGGCCTCCTCAGACTATAGAGCTGACCCCACCAACCCTCACATCCTAAACAAATGCAGTTGCTCACCTGCTCTTTAAAGCTCTCCAAAGATGCGGAGTTCTTTCTTGGCTCTAAGTTAATCTAAGCCTTTTTTTTTTTTTTTGGTTCTGCTCTCAAATGATTCAGAGGAATCAGAAGCAGAGGCAGTCACCCCATTATACGTTTTTGCTAATCCACAGCACAATATAGAAGAAGGGAAAAAAAAAGAACTGTGTATTTGTTGGTGGAAAGTCAAGGACTGTTCTTTCTTGGGAGTAACTGCTTTTGATTCAGATGATGTCTGTTTTCTTTTGAGGAGAATTAAAATATATTTGCTTTTGTGAAATGATGGTGACAACACATGATAGTGAATGTTCTTGGGGAACATAAATGAAGGCTGCAGCTCTTAGTGAGAACCTGGGTTTTGGTTCTTTTCCCTGTCAAATCCCCAACTTTGGAATACTGGCTAGAGAGAAGTCTCAGATGCCATAAACACACACAGCTAACCCCAAGTTTCTTACCTGCCCTCACCAAGGCAAAAGGATACAGGCTGCCCTAGCACATCTCTCTGCCATCTGCACCAGCTTGCTGATGTTCCCATCATGTTCAGTCGCTCAGTCGTGTCTGACTCTGCAACCCCATGGACTGCAGCATGCCAGACTTCCCTGTCCGTTGCCATCCCTGGAAGCTTGCTCAAACTCATGTGCATTAAGTCAGTGATGCCATCCAACCATCTCATCCTCTGTTGTCCCCTTCTCCTCCTGCCTTCTATCTTTCCCAGCATCAGGGTCTTGTCTTCAAATCAGGTGACCGAAGTTATTGGAGTTTCAGCATCAGTCCTTCCATTGAATATTCAGGGTTGATTTCCCAACATGTTAGGTGCAATTTATTGAGTGAGTGTGGGTTCAACCAAGACTTCCTGCTCAGTTACTGAGTTAGCTTTATAATCTTTTTGTGCCTCATTTTCCCCACCTATAAAATGGGTATAATACCTACTTCTTGGGTTTATCAGAACAGTGCTCAGCACACAGAGCTCACCAAACGTGACTATAATAATTTCGATTATAAGCAGGCTTCCCCTTGGACAAAAATGTCAGGTGTGGGAAGGAAGTAAGCACACAGTTGGCTGGCCTCTATGAGGCCTGAAAGGTACATTATTCAGCCCCTTCCCTTATCCTCTATCCCTCCCGCTCTGGTCGTCTTCAGGCTAATCAATGTCAACTCCTATAACCCATTTACTTTCTTTGACAGTTTTTGAGTCCTCCTTGAACCCTTCAACCCCACCAAATACCCCCTGGAGAGCTAGGGGCACCCAGCCCATTGCCCTGGGCTACTCAGTTCCTAAAAACCATCCTTGCACTTGTAAAACCCTAAGACTACCTGCTTACTCTATCAGGACTCAGTCATGGGTATTTGAGCCTAGTTAATTAGAGGAGACTGACACGTTATTGGGGACCTGCTGTGCAAGTAGGCCATTAAGAAGTGCAACCTCGGAAGGGTCCCGCACTTGCATGCCCAGGAGAAGCTAAGGGGAAATCAGCTTACTCTATAATGAAAAGCGCGTTGGAGTGCTTCGAGCTTTGGTTTGGGCAAGTTCCATAACCTGAGTCTCCGTTTCCTCCTCCAGAAGAGGGGTCTATCAATACCCGCCTACTACACGGAAGTGCGCCGTCAGAACTGAACGCGACTCTGCACGCCCGTGACTCTAGGTGAACGCGGGAAGCTCTGCACGTGCGAGCTGCCCCCGCAGAGAGCGGAGAGGTGCGCGTCTGGGGATAGCCCGCGCCCTGATGTGGACCCCACGCGCTCCGAGACCGTGCCGTCCAAGCTCGCGCATACCCCGGGCCGGGGACCAGGCTGGCGGGCTTCTGGAGTAGCTCGTGATGCCGGCGAAGGCGTGGGGACGCGGGGAAAAGGCGGCGAAAACCCGGGAAAGCGAAGGGGGCGGCGCCCCCCAGCAGGAGGACTGGGCGTGGGGCCGAGGCCGAGGCTCCTCCCGCCCCCGGCCTCCCCCCGTCTTGCCCCCCCTCCTCGGACTGCTCCCCGCTCCTCCCCCGCCCCGCGCGCATCCGGCGGCGGGCACAGGATGTTCTTTCGCTCGGGCCCCCCCACCCCCGCCCCCGCTCTCACTTTCCCTCCGCTCCCATCCCCCACTCCCGCCGCCGGCACCTTGTTTAACTCTTTCCCTCCCGCGCTCCGCGGCGTCTGGCGCGCCCTGGTGGAGGGGGCGCGCCCTGGTGGGGGGTGGGGGGGGGGGGTCCCGCCCTCCCCGCCCTCCCTGCCCTCCCCCAGGACAGGGAGCTCGCTCGAGGGCGGCCCGGGAAGAAGCGGGCCCCGGCCGAACGCTGGGCCTCGGTTCTCCGGATCCACTGGCCCGTCGGGGGTGGGAGGGGAAAGGATGAGGACAGATCCTAGGGCCTGAAGCCGGCCTTCTCCTGACCCCCCAGGCCAGCTCACCACCGGTGCCGGGTGGGCTGGGGGTGGGGGTGCCCGCAAATCCGGCGAGTCCCGCGACCGAGGAGGGCAACCAGCTGGGCGGAGTTAGCGCCAGGCCAGGCGTAGGGTCAGCAAGGTCGAGGACCCCAACCTCATCCTCTCCCCGGTTGGGATAAGAAGGGGGCCCCCGGTTCTCCCGGAGAGGATGGAGAGAGGTCATGCCTCTCGCGTATACGTCACTGTTTCCAAGGCAACAAGGGGCGGAGACGCGGGCAGGGGAAGGAGAGACCTTAGCGAAAGGAGGTTGCTAGAGACACTGGGACACCGGGGTGGGGGGTGCGTTGGGGTGGGGAGGCGGCGTGGGCGGCCTTTTCAATCTTTGCTTTTCGCTTGCTGTTGCTCCAAAAAGCTGAGGGCAGGACAGGTTCGGTTCATTCGACAGACGTTCGTTGAGCTTGGACCGTGCTTGGCATCAGGCTTAGGCACTGCGTTCTGGTGGCGCTGGATCCGAACCCTGCCCTCACTGATTATTTTGAGTCAGAGTAGAGTGGCTGTGCATCCCGGGTTACCTCCGTGGAACTGGTGTTAATTGTTAACAGTGTCCCTTTACTCGCTTAGAAATGTCTTAGTGGGGGTTTGGAGGAGAGTAGCTAATGTACCTCATCCCCCAATTCAAGAAAAGCTCCCACAGAGCAGGCTGTTGTTTGCTCACTTTACAGACAGCACTTTGTGTTCTCTGTAATCTTTGCCTCTCATTCTGCAAGGTAAGTATCTCCATCACCTTTTACAGATGAAGCAGCCTCAGAAAAGTGAAGAGGCTTGCCCAAGGCCATACAGCTAAATGTTGGACCTAGGTCATTGTGGCCTTCAAAATCCAAGAGCCCAATCTTAGTCTTTGTTCTCAAGATAGATGATATTAAATAAGTAAATAAATTACCCTGTCCCTGCCATGAAGGAGCTTATAATATTTGAGGCTGAAAATATTACAGGACATAATGAAGCAATAAAATATAGGAAAGATTAAAGGCCGCCCTTAAGGCTTAGAGGGAACTTGATGACAAAATGATCCAAGCGGGGTGGAGATTATCAGAGCCTTTGAGCTAGGTTATGAGGTGGTGATGGGCTCAAGCTCACTGGGTCTGTGTGTGTGTGTATGTGTAATGTGGTGCCAAGAAAGAGAACAACTTAAGGGCATCAGACCAGCGACCCAGAGCTAGGTAGGCTGGACTCTCCAATGGCAAGATCCCTCTGTAAATCCCAAAGCCACTGCTTGCACTCTTTTCTGCTCTCCACCCTCCTCAGTGGTTTTCAGTTCCTTGCTGGAGCGGAGGCTCCGGGCAGGCAGCTAGACTCGTTCCACTCAGCACTCCAGTACTTTAGAGTTGGTATTTGGCGCAAACTTGGTAGCTCAGACGGTAAAGTGTCTGCCTACAGTGCGGGAGACCCAGGTTCGATCCCTGGGTGGTGAAGATCCCCTGGAGAAGGAAATGGCAACCCACTCGTGTTCTTGCCTGGGAAATTCCATGGATGGAGGAGCCTGGTAGTCCATGGGGTTGCAAAGAGTCAGACAGAACTGAGCGACGTCACTCACCCTGATGTTAATTTGGATGTCAGCTTCTCGTCTCATTCCCCACCCCTACCCCGAAGATTCTGGGAAATTTAAAAACTGGGGCTGCTCAAAACCAAAGGGCCTGCATGAGCATCAGGAAACCAACAGGCTTGATGCTGACAAGGAGACCAAGCCAGGAAAGAGAACTGTGAGGAGCAAAGAGGCACAACCCAATGGACTGGACGCTCGAGGAACACTGGATGCCTTCCTACCATGCACCAGGCCTTGTGCTGGATTCTGTGGTTTGGGTACACCATGAATGAGTGTGGGCCCCTTCGTATGGAACACTCAGATTAGTAGCTGGTGTACCTGGTGTGCTTGAAGAGTCTGAAGTTGATAACATAGACAATAAGCAGTGTTTGAGAAAGATTATTCCAGCAAGGTGTGTAGGAGGAATGAAAAACCTGGGTCAGAAAGGAGAGTGTGGCAGTGGCTGTGGGAATTTGGGCCAAAGGTGGAATCTATGGTGTTGGAAAGGAGGGGGTGAGCAAAGTAACAAACAATACACCTCGTCATAAAAGCAGGAGTGGGAAGAATTTGGTAATAGATGGTGAAGGAGAGAAAACAGTTAAGAATTTTTTTAATTAATTTTTTTTTAGATTTTTATTTTTGGCTGCACTGGGTCTTCATTGCTAAACACAGGCTTTCTCTAGATGCAGCCAGTGGGGGCTGCTCTCTAGTTGCAGTGCATGGGTTTCTCATTGCAGTGGCTTCTCTTGCTATAGAGCACATGGGCTCTGGGTGCACAGGCTTTAGTAGTTGTGGCTCAAGGGCTTTTGAGTGTGGGGTCAGTAGTTGTGGTACACAGGCTTTGTTTCTCCATGGCATGCGGGATCTTTCTGGACCAGGGATCGAACTGGCATCCCTTGCATTGCAAGGCAGATTCGTAGCCACTGGTCTACCAGGGAAGTCCCAAGAGTTAAGAATTAATCCTCCTTCATGGTGAGTTTGGGGAGTAGGAAGGTCACTGCAGGCAAGGAGGAGGAGCTGGTGTTAGGGACCTGAGGGTGAGTTCAGTCACTTTTGGGCTATGTGAGGGCAGGTATCCTCTAGGCAATTGGACTTGGACACAGGGACATCCTGAAGAGTTGTGGCTGCCTCGTAAAAGAGTGTCCTCGTCACTGTGGGTATGCAAACAGCCTCAGAACATTGGCCTAGGATACTGTGGAAAGATTTCATACATCAGGTAGAAGAAGGCTGGAATCGACAACAGTCAAAGTGGCTCCTGACTGAGGGATTTGGTGAGCATTGGCTGGGTAAGCACATGTTTGGGAAGGACGCCTGTATGTGTGGGAAGATGGTTGGCATCCATCACCTCAACTTTGGCTACAGAAGGTGCCCAAGATGCCTGGGAAGTGGGGGTTGAGGCCCAGGTGAGGCATGTCAGCAGCCTAGGATCCCTCCCCCCTGCCCCACCTTGGAAGGCCCTGGAGCCCAGGACTGTGCTGACTGCCAGGGCATTTCCTGGAACTTGGCAGAGGATGGAGCCCCTCCCTGCCTGCCCTGGCACACTCCAGGTACACCGTGTCCCGGGATGTGGGGGGGTGGGGGGTGGGAAACTTGCAGACACCCCAGGAGACTGGGGTGTAGGAAAGGTCCCCACCTCCCAGGAAGAGTCCTGCTCTGGGCAGACATTTGAGCTCAGCTCCGGCCCTGCGGCTGTCATCCTCACAATGGCCCCACCAGACCACAGGGGACAGCAGGCCCGGAGGAGGAAGGAGAAGCCTTGTGGCTGGGTGGCAGGATTCATGGGTCTTTGTTGTGGCTTTGGGTGGGAGGGTGGGTAAGGCGGAAAAGCAGGGTCTCAGGCTTCAAAGCACCTCCCCACCTGCTTCTCCTTCCCTGCGGGGTAATCTTCAGGGGCCTAGTGGTTTTGAGGGGAGGGGACAGGAAGAGACTCTGAACTCTGGGTCAACCGGGGACAGAGATGGGGAAGACTTCCTTGCCCTGCATCCATCCCATCTCTCCCAGCGCCCTCTTCTGCTCCCCTCCACCCTAGACCAAATTTCTACCTCCATCTGCAACTAAGAGTTACCTCCCCGCCCCCGCCCCCCCCCCCCCCCCCCCCACCATGCCAAGACCTCCAGAGGCCTCCCAGAGTGGTGGGAGAAGGGGAGGATCAGCTTGTCTGGCGGGCCACACCTGCCGGGCTGGGTGAGGTGAATGCCCCTCCGAGCGGGCAGAGCCCACTCAGGTCCGGCCGGGGGATCGCGAAACTTTGGAATGGAGGGGCGAGACGGCAGAGGGCTGCGCGAACCGGCCACGTGGAGGTCCAGAGCGACAGGCAGGGGTGGGAGCCGCGAGCGGGCCCTAAGCTCGCTCCTCCCGCTCGAGGGAGCCTCAGAGAGAATTGAGTCGTCGCTGACCGCAGGCTGCAAGAGCGGTTGATCTGGTGAGCGAGCACACCCACTTACCCAGCTGCTGAGTCAGGCTGTTCTCGCTCCCCGTTCGCCCGCCCGCCCGCTCGGGACATTGTGTTCCAGCCCCGGCGCGCTGGCACCGGGCCCAGGCGCTCACACCAGCCTCCTCGCCCTGTTTGTGCTCGCGGCTTGCGCTCGGCGCGCAGCCTCCCCGCCGCCGCCACCGCCGTCCCGCGAGTGCACGCTGGGGCCGGCCCGGCGCAGACACCGGGGACGGTCGGGGGCTGGTGCGCAACCCTAGCACCCATCCTCCGACCCCCACCGCCCCCCGGCGGCTCTGCCGGATCACGGGCCTTAGCAAACCCAGATCACTCCATCCCCCACCTGAGTCCCGGTTTGGATCCCTGGGCGAGTAGGGGGCCTGGGGCAGCACAGTTGGGAAGGGGCGGAGGGGAGATATTGGTAGCTAAACGCGAGAGAAGGAGCCACCCAGGCTGCCGCCCAAGCCCCCTGGGTGCTCAGTCCAGGAGTCTGGAGGAGGAGAGCAAGGGACGCGCCAGCCCCATACTTGCGAGACCTGGGATGCAGTCACGTGACAACGGAAGCCCGCTAGAGGGGGCCAGTTCAAGCCATCTCCCCGGAGCCTCCCCGTTCTCCGACCCCTTCCCTGATTGATCCTTTCTTCACACAAGCCTGGAGGCTCCAGTGATTCCCAGGGGCTGGCAAACCAAGCCCAACTTTCGGCTAGCTTGGGAACCCCCTGGCTGGACGCCAGGATTAAGTAGGAAGAGCCTGGACATTAGCGGCTGGGAGTAGGCGGCGGGGCGGAAGAAGACGACCCCAAACCCGAGCCTGACCCCTCCCTTCGTCCCGCCCAAACCCGGGTGTATTCACGGCCACGTCTTCTTACCCATCCTTCTGCAGAAAGAGGTCCCTGAGCGCTTGTCCTAAAGGTTCCTGGACCAAGCAGGGGACAAAGGACTTACATACCCAGCACCTACCATATGTAAGGCTGCGTTCGTTCCTGCTAAGGAGGTCATTAAAAAAGTTTCCAACGCAATTCGGAAAGTCCTTTCTTCTCCCTCCTTCCAACCTCCACAGTCTGCTGTGCCATTTCCCCCATGCTGGGAGGGCCCATCCTCCAAGGTCTACCCACCTCTCAAGCTCCAGCTCATAAAGCCTGTTTGGAACAGTGCCAGCCAAATCTGATTCCTCTCTCCTCTGAAAGCCCAGCACACTCAGTCTGTACCTTTCTCACGGCACAGCGTGTGGCCTGTCTCATATTCTAGTGATCTGTTTACTAATCCTGTTCTTCTAACCAGATTAGAAAGTCCTTGAGGCAGAAACAAAGTCTGCTTCTCTGAACCTTCTGCCATGGCCTGAGCTCATCCCCCACAGGCCAAGCTTGGCACTGGAGTTGATATTCAATAAATGTTAGGTGTATTGAGATGATTTCCTGCCCTTGGGCAGTTTGCAGGCGAGTTGAAGAGACAAACACATGGCATGTGAGGTTAAATAATAACCCAAGCCAGCAGGTGGTGAGTACCAAATGTGTGAGAGCTACAGGGATTCAGTGGGAAGGAGATGGTGATATGGGAGAAAGATCCCAGGAGGCTCTATCTAGGCTTTGAGCTGTGTGTGTGGAGGAGGAGAGAGAAGGTGTGGAGGTGACTCAGTCTGGTTTACATCACCGCAGACCCGCCTCCGCACTCGGCACTTCACCATGCATTATCTCTAATATTTAAGAGAGCGGGCTGGGTTTGGGAAGAGTGGAGGGGACCCAAGCCAGACGTGCCCAGAGCCAGCCAGAGCTCAGAGGCAGCCTTGGATCTGGGCTTCCCACCCTCACTCCCCGGGCACTGCCTGTTCCCTGGCCTGCCACTCCTACATACTACACCCAAGAGAGCTGCCCAGCGCTGCCCAGCTCTGGATGCCCTTCTGGTCCCTCCCTGGTGCCCAACTGGCTGTGTGACCTTGGGCCAGGCACTTCCTTCCCTACACCTCCCCGTGGTCGTCGTCTGTGCCTCCATTGCAGCACTTCCAGGCTGTGACTCTGAGTCAGTGTCCCAGGGATGCTTGCCACCTCCCCTGATGTGACCTGGGTTGCTGTGGCTCTCCCCTCCCCTAACCCCTACCCGCCTTGTCGCTCCCTCCCAGTCTGGAGTTGCTGAGAGGAACACTGGGTACAGAGTGTGAGCAGGGATAGGAGGTTTCCTGTGGTTGCAAAAGGAACATCGGGACTTTCCCTGCTGTGGGAGAAGTGGGGGAGGAGGAGGCAGGGCCAGCCTCGAAGGAACCTCGGCTCTGCTCCCTCCCCTCAGTGCTCCCAGCTCTGAAAAAGGCTGGTACAGTTTGTTACGCTGGGGCCGGAATGTACCGTGTGTTTCATATGGCCTCTGTCCAGTCCTACACTGGCTGCTTTATATTTATACTTCCTTCTTCAGCCGTGGCATCCTGCTGCCTGTCACCCCTGCTCTCATCTGCCCACCTCCCACCTGGGCTCCCCCACCCACCAGGGGTTCTACACTCTTCTGGGTGGTAAGGGTGGGGAGCTGAGCAAGCCCTGGAGGAAAGTTGGACTTTGGGAGGCTGAAGCCGTCAGTCCCCTTCTCCCTCCCATCAGCCAGCCCGAAAGAGCCTCCAAGGCCACGGACACTCCAAGCTGGGTCTGAAGTTTCTCTGGGCCTTTGAGGTTGACCCCCCTCCACCACTCCTTGCCACCCTTATTTTCCTGAGCGCTTCAGCAGTGTGCTTGAGCCCAGCTAGAGAAGGGAACTGAAGGCTCTATTTAAGTTGCCACCCCCCACCCCAAAAGCTTGGCAGACTTGTTAATAATCCTTGATCCTCTGGGCATTGGTCACAGAGAACAAGGCAGAGGTGGGAGTGGGGGAGGGGGATTCTTCCCCACACCCCACCCTAGGAGTCAAGCATACCTAATAGAAGCTGCAAAATGGAATTTGACATTTGGTGACAACACGATTTTTGAGTTGTGACCACTTTAATCTCCTCAAAGTGAGTCTGACATTCAGAGATTGATACATTTATGATCTAGCCTTCCTCCCCCAAGATCACATGATGTTATTATTCACAATAAGAGCTAATGTCCATTGCCTCCTAGGGACCAAGATTGGGTTCAGGGGTTTATATACATAAGCTCATTGACTCTTCACAGTGACTCTAGGAGGTGGGTGCCTCTGTACCCGCCTTTGACAGTTAAGGAAACTGAGGTTCAGAGAAGTAACAGAGCTGGGATTCACATTTAGGTCTGTCTCACAGCAAAGCCAGCACTTCTGAGTGTCCTGCTAGATGACTTAGGTCTGTATCTAAATCACAAACCCTCCATTTCTCAAGCCTCAGAGTCCTATTCCTCTCACCCTTCAAATGATTCCAGGAACTCTGCCTCCTGAGAGCCTATATATGCATGGAGGTATAGTTTGAGAGTGGGAAAACCATTTTCAGCCCATTGGACAGGCTAAAATGCAGAGGCCCCAGGGGACACTCAGTGATGGAGGCAAGTGGTCAGGCCTGCTGGCTATGGGCAGCCTCAGTCATCTCTCAGCCGTCTGGCATGCCAGCTCCCACTCAGCCCTTCACCTGGGAGTAAACTTTGCCTCACTGTCCACTCTGGGAACTAAGAACCAAATCTCAAATCCAGGTCTCTGAACTCAGAACTTCTTTGGTACTTGGTGACTTGGTGGCATAGCCTCTCCTAGGACCTACTTACAGCAGGGCTTTGGCAGAAATTACCACCATTATGTCAGATCCCTGGCCATATTGGGCTGTGTCCATTTCACTTAGACTTCCTAACTCGCTATACTCACTGTGATCTTCATGTTCCTCTAAAGGAAGGAGAATAGTGCCCATTTTCCTAATGGGGAAACTGAGGCATGAACAGCTCAGTCGCTCACTCAAGGGCAAGAAATGAGATTTGTGACCCTGATATCTGGGGTGCTTTGTTTGATAACACTGAGCCTCTCCTAAGAGGCAAAGAGTTTCCCAAGATGTCCCCAAGCCTGGTGACATGTGACCTTTCATCCAGCCCTTTCACCCTAGGATGCTGCCCATGCCACCCTTATCTACCCCAGGGCTGAAGCAAGGGCCCCAGACATCCTGTAGTCAGCTGGCCTGGCCTGGGCTCTGGCTTCCTGTCCTCTGCGGCTCTCACAGGCACATTTTGTCCCCTCTGAGCCCAGTTCTTTCTTCCTCTTTTATCCTTCCTTCTTTTTCGCTCTTTGCTCACTGAGAGCCCCGTTTATATGCCTCCATCCATCTGTGTTTGCTTTTTACCTCTGTGTCTTGTATGTTTCTTCTCCTGGGAAGTTTCCTAAGGTCCTCCATACCCTCTGCCCTTGATACCATCTTGTTTTTAAGGAAGCATCTTCCATTTCTACCCCTACCCCCACCCCCACTCCTCACTTCACCTCCAACTTGAGAAGAGGGGTCAGATTACTCTGGTTCATGCCTTCAGTGTGCATTTAATGAATGCCTACTGTGTGTCCCAGGAACGGTGTTAGTGCCTAGGATCTAAAGTCCAAAAGCTGTGCTGGAGCATCTATTAAGCACCTACTGTGTGCATCAGATATTGTGCTTCAACCTAGGGACACGTAAGCTGGTCACTGTCCTCAAGGAATCTCCAGATAAGAGAATTCCTTTGTGGTGTAGTGGTTAGGACTCCAGGCTTTCACTGATGAAAGTCTGGGTTCAGTCTCTGGTTGGGGAACTAAGATCCCCCAAGTGGTACAGTGGGCCAACCCCCCTCCCCTCAAAGATCTCCAGGCTACTTGGGAAAATGCATATAAACAAGTCACTATAATGCCCTGGGAAGTCAGAGACTGGGTGTGACCAGAAGCCTCAGGGAGGGCTCCTCTGAGGAGGCCAGTCTTCAAGTCTGAGAGGAGCTGCCAGGCAGAGAAAGGGTGCAGGGTGTGCCAAGTAGAAGGAACAGTGTGTATAAAGGCACATGGCATGAAGCTGCCCTGAGTTCTCTGGCGGGCACTTTGAGTTGTTTGGTCTGGCCTGAACCTGGAGTGCAGGTTGGGGAACCTGAGCAGATGTGGCCAGAGGCAGGCAGCCCCAGATGGTACAGAACCTCCTGTTCAGCAAGAGTTGACCTTTATCCTGGAGCAGCCAGAAACCAAAGCAGCCGGATGGCTCCCTGCAGCTTAGGAGCCCCAGGGTTGGGCTGGGGCCAGGCCTGAAATACTCTCAAGTCGCCATTAACCCACATTTACTGCCCTTTGGCTCCGCAAGACCTGAGAGAGAGGCAGACACCAGTATAATGCTGTTTCCAAAGCATAATCATTCATTCATTCATAAATGTTTCACAAGTTCTGTTTGCCATTTGCAGCTCTGAGCACTGGGAAGGGGTTATTGACCACCCCACCCCCGCCCCCCCACTGAAGTCTCAAGAAATTTTACCTCCTTGTCAGTTGGGGAGGGAGGCTAGGCCACAAACAAACAAAACAAAAGAAGAAAATGAAAAAGATAACCTCAGATCGTGCTGAGTGCAAAGAACAAAACACAGTGGTGCAATTGCAAGTGATGGGGTAGGTTGGGTAGTCAGTGGAGGCTGCAGTAAGGACAGTTACCTTTGAGCTGAGCCCGAGATGGCAAGAACAAACCAGTATGTGAACATGTGGGGACTTAGGGTTCTAGGCCTAGGAAAAATCACTTGCAAAGGGCCTGAAACATGGAGCTTGGTGTCTTTCAGGTTTAGAAAAATGCTGGGTTCATTACTCTCCAGCAATTCTATGCAAGATCATTGTACTCATTTTGTAGAGCTGGAAACTGAGGATCAGAATGGTTAAGTTCCTTGGCCAATATCCTTACTGGTAGTCCAAATTTGGGCTCTAAATCCATTGCTCTTTTTTTGTACCAAAGTATCATGTTGCTGTACAACCAGTGTCCTAAATTATTTAGGACCATCCAGTTTCCAAAGTTCTGCCTTACTGTTCTCTGGACATTCATCCTGGACATTCTCTGTGTCCCAAATCATGACTTCAAGCCCTGTCTCTGCCATGTTTTACCAGCGGCAGCCGAGGATGGGTGTATCATCCCCCTAAGCCTCAGTTTCATCATCAGCAAATAGGGAGAGTAAGAATCCCAATGGCATAGGCTTGCCGATTGAGGACTGAATGAGGTCATCTGTGTACGGTCAGTACAGTGCCTGGAGCAGGGCACACATTCCACTTGTGGTTGTTCTTAAAACTGGGGTCACAGCAGAATGGTCCTTTCACCACGTGCAGGCCTCTGACGCACGTGCGGGGCGGGGGCGCTGCGGGGGAAGAGGGCGGCCGGGAGGGCCTCTTACCTTTGCCCAGCCGCCGGCTTTCTCGTGCCGGGATCCCATACTGACACATCTTGTACTTCCCGTTTCCAGGGAAATTCCTCGCCTCTGGACCGCACCCGCCCTTGAAGACCTCCCGATCTCTTTGGGCAGAGCGCAAGCCAGACAGAGCTGGGGACAGTGAAGTGGCCATCCTCAGCCCTGTGTGAGCCAGGAGCCCCCCTCCCTGGGGGTGGGGGGAGGGTGGCCCCGCTGCAGGAGGGCAGGAGGGCAGGGGCGGCAGAGGGAGCCTGGGCGGCTGGGACAGAGTCCTTCTTAAAGGAGGTGGGGACCCCGTGGAGCATGTGACTCCTGACCCTTCAGCCTGCATGCTCCAGTTAGCAGGACAGAGACCCCTCCTCACGCATCCCCAGCCTTCCAGGGCTTTCTGCTCTTCGGGGAGGCCCTGTCATCCCTGCCCCCCAACAACACCCCTCCCAGGCACCCTTGAGAGGACCAGCTGGAGCTGGGGGTGGGAGCAGGCAGAGTCCTGCCAGGGCTCTCAGAGCCCTAGCCTGTCTCCCCCTACCCCTCCCTCACCCCCAACTGCTGCGCTGCTTCCAGGTTTAAAGCAAAACCTGGTTCTGTCCTTCCCGCTGCTCCGGGGCACTGGCAGTGCTGCCTGGGGTTATTTTTAGCAGGGATGCGGGAAGGCACATTTCTCCCGGACTTTCACTGGGGACACCCCCCACCCCCCAGCCAAGACTCTCCCTAGGGAGGCTGTTTCGGAAACCACCCCCCTCCCAGAAAGGGGAAACGGGTGTGTTTTCTGTTCCTTCAACTCACCAGAACAGGAGTTGCAGTCAAGCCTGGGGAAGAATTACCCTGATGGGAAATTCTAGGTTCCAAAGCCCACCGGCTGCCCTCATCCCTGATCTGTGCATTCCCTTAAATCTGGGGGGCCTGATGCCCAGTGTGTGGGAGTTGGGGTCCAAGGAGAGCCAGCACTATGGACTCCATGGGGGCACCAGTTATTCTGGGTGGTGTTTATGTGGGTACTTGCTTTATAGTTCATTAAACTGATCTTGTCTAGTCTGTATTTCTCTCTAGGGGTGTCTTTTCTGCTAGCAGTAGTTTACCGAGGTATATACCCAGTAAAATGCACACATCTTAACTGCACATCTCAGTGAATTTTGACAAATATGTATATCTGTGTGACCATCACCTAGATGAAGACTTTGAGCATTATCAGTAGCCCTAAGTTCCCTCATGCCTGCTCCTGGTCAGGCCCCACCCCTGAGATGACCAAGATCTGATTTCTATCCCCATATTCATTGGAAGGACTGACGACTGATGCTGAAGCTTAAACTCTTAATACTTTGGCCACCTGATGCAAAGAACTGACTCATTAGAAAAGACCCTGATGCTAGGAAAGATGGAAGGTGGGAGGAGAAGGGGATGACAGAGGATGAGATGGTTGGATGGCACCACCGACTCAATGGACATGAGTTTGAGTAAGCTCCAGGAGTGGGTGATGGACAGGGAGGCCTGGCGTGCTGAAGTCCATGGGGTCACAAAGAGTTGGACACGACTGAGCGACTGAACTGAAAACTAGTTTCGTGTGTGTGTGTGTTTTACAAGGTTAGAAGAAATATAGCTGCTATCATAAAAGAAAGAAATGGGCAATAAAAAATTTAACGTGAAAGGGGGCCTCAAAAATGAGGGTAATTGGAATTTGAAAAAACTAAGGAAAAATCGGCATGGGAAATGGGAGGTTCCAGAACTAGCTCAACCCCTCAACTTTGGGACTGGAGGGCTTGGGATATTCCCCTAAGCAGAGAGGCAGTGAGCGGGGCTCTCTCCTGCCAGGGCTCCTCCCGGGTCCAGCTGCCCCCATTTTCTGCTAGAGATCCAGGCCCTTCCTCCAGCCCCCTCACCACAGCAGTTTTCAGCAAGGCCAAGGCTGCAAGGAAATGGCACTCTCAAAGGCATTCACCTAGAGACATGGAGAAGTCAGAGCCTCTGTCTTTTCTGCCTTCCCTTTCAAGATCTTTGTGATTCTGGGCCTCCTTCACCCTACATGAAGGGGAGGGAAGAGGCTGAGGTTCTCAAAGGAGGGTGGGAGAGGAAGAGTCAAGGAACCCATCATTCCTTCTTTCCTTTATTTAAAAACACTTATTTGGGACTTCCCTGATGGTCCAGGGGTTGAGACTTTGCCTTCCAATGCAGAAGGTGCTGCTGGTTGGATCTCACATGCCTCACGGCCAAAAAACCAAAACACAAAAAACAGAAACAATCTTGTAACAAATTCCATAAAGACTTTGAAAATAGTCCACATCAAAAAAAGCCTTAAGAGAAAAACACTTCTTTGAACACCTACATTGCAAGATACAGCACCCACATTGCTGTATCTTCTGCTCCTGCTGGGGACTGGAGACAGACCATGACAAACTTTAGCTCCCTAGGGAGTCAAAGGCAGCATTCCCAGGTGAGGCAAGGCCTTATGCCCGCTTCCTAAGGGCGAGGAGGGGCTCAGAGAGGTCAAGTGACTTGGTAAGTGTCCCACCGCTAGCTGCTGGCGGAGGGAGGGGGTCCCCGACTCAGCCTAGCTGGGGATGAGCAAGCAAAGGAAGCGAAACCAGCAGCCTGGCTCCTTGGCTTCCTTCCTTGCAGGCGCTTGCTCGGGAGCAGCAGAATGAACGCTGACCTGGAGGGCAGGAGCCTCACTCCTGCGTCTAGGGCTCAGAAGCATGTCCCCTCTATGGGCCTCGGTTTTCTCCCAAGTCCGTTGAGGAGGCAGCCTCAAGAGGAGCTTTAAGCTTCCTTTAGCTCTAAGTCTTTCTGGCGAACTGGGCATCTTCCTGCCTCAGGGCCTTTGCTCAGGCTTTTCTCCTATTGGAAGCCCCTTTTCCCTCCGGCTTCCTTCCTCTGACAGCCTCCCAGTCTTTTGCCATCTAATACCAGGGCTACCCCCTGAGGCCCTCACAGTCCAGGGGGTTTTTGAGGGTGTATCCCCCAGGTCTCCACCACTAGGACCAGCAGAGTCTCCCTGCCTTTGCGTGCCACCCCCCGCCTTGGGACAGGGCCTCCCATGGAGTGGGGAGGTGTTTGTTCTGTCAGCCACACTGGAGGCGAAGTGAATTTCTGCTCCCACCCCACATTTCCATGTACTCCTTTCAACTTGCCGAGAATGAGCTCATCCTTCCCCGGGGCCTGCAAGAGGTTGTGCCTTCCTGCTGGGTAGCCAGCCCTGCCCAGGGCATCAAACTGGGGCCCTTTTGGCAAAGGTGGCTGCCCTGGGAGGCAGGCCCAGGAAGGATGGGAAGGACAGGCAGGGTCTCAGGCAGAAGGATGGCTGCTCTGCCTCACCCTACCCATCCTCATTCACAGACACCTGGGCAGAAATCTTTTCTACCACAAACATATGGCTCCTGTTCCCATCACCACACCCAAACCTACGCCTACCCACTTGCTCACAAACAGACTGGCAACTTTGTAAACATGAACCCCATCCTCCCTCTGCCCCTCCCCCAGACAGGCATTGCACACAGATACATGATCATCTCACACAGACACAAGGGCACACCTGTGGGTGCATCACGGGCAACAGTCATGCCCACAAGGACCTTGCCGGGGGAACACTCGCGTGCATGTGCACACAGGCATGCATGTTTGCACACCAGAGTACACACATACATGCAGTCTCCTCTCCACCCTCAGCTCTCAGATGAAGGGGCCCAGCTTGTACTTGGAATGAGGAGAGTGCTCCATTGCTGGGGTCTGGTGTCTCTGGATTTATATCAAACCGGAGTCTTTAGTTTTCCAACTTTCCATAGCGATGGCCCTCCGGGAAGCAGGCAAAGCCCTAAGAGCTGTGAGCTTAATCCAGGGTGGTACTTATATATGGGGGCAGCAGGATGCAGGGGGGGAGGACTCTGTCATTCTTGGGGACGATGTCTCCAAGGAGGCTTGTTTTGTGAGGCTGATCTCTCCGCTTTCACTGGCATGCTCTTCACTCCATTCCATCCACTCATGGGACTCAGGCCCATGTTCCCTTCCTCTGTGTGAGTGAGGGGTGTGGGTGGAAGTCTTTGAAGAGGGCCCAGTCCCAAGGTTGATATGGCATCTCGGGGGCCAACAGCAGGGTGCCAGGCACGCTGGCCCGCCCCCCTCAAGTGAAAGGTGGGGGAGCTTCTCTTGGATTCCTCCAGGGCAGCACAGCAGCAGTCCAGAGAACAGGAGGTGGAATGGTTGTGTTTGTGACATAGTTACCTGAGCTAGAGGGCTGGCAGGGAGCAAGCTTGGATTCTATTAAACCCGTTTTAGCTGCAGTCACCGAGCCCAGTGTATGCCTGCTGTGGTGTTGGGGTGGGTGGGGTGAAGGAGGGGGTGGATTCAGAAATGAGTAAGACACAGTAACTGTTTTCTTAGAGTGAGTGAGTGAGTGAGTGAGTGAGTGTGTGTGTGTTGGGTGGCGGCCCATGAAACCCCACACAGGCAGGACAGCCCCTGGGAGGAGAACTTAAACACAATGTGCTCTACACGGAAGCCATCACCTCTGCCCGTCCCTCCCCAGAGCATCACAAACGCGCCCTCTGCCCGATCCTCCTGCTGTGTTTCCTGTGTTGGTTTACTGTTAATATAAGGCCATGTCGTCCCAGGGCGACACCTGGGGGGCTGCCCCAGCCCTGCCCTGTCCTGCCCCAGCCGTCAGCCCCCATCCTGTGGGTTTTCTTGTTCCACCTCTTCCATCGGCTCTCTCCTTTCAGTGCTCACGGTCTGAGCAACTCTGACCACCTCCACTGGCTCCCCATTACCATTAGAATAAAGTCCTAAATGCCTGACACGCACAGGCCTCCATCTGTATACAGCATGTGTAGCACCCTTGTACCACTCAGCCTGCCCCCAACTCCCAGTTCCCCCAACTGGCATTGCTGGTGGACACCTCTAAGCCTTCATATGTGCTGTTCCTTTTGCCTGGAATGCCTTTCCCTCATTGACCTAGCAAGGACCTCCTCATCTTTTCAGACTGAGGGGGGGTTCTTCTTGGTCTCTGTGAAAACACATTTTATGAGTGCCAACAAAAGTGACTTAAAAGTCACATACTAGGCACTCTTCTGACTCATCACTTGATATATATTACATATACATATAAGCTTGTTTAATCCTCACAACAACCCTGATAGAGATTATCATCTCTATTTTATAGATTCGAAAATTTGATACCCAGAGAATTTAAGTGACTTATTCACCTAAGGTGACATGCCTCGTAAGTGGTGGAAGCTAGCTGAAGAGTCTATGCAGTTAATCCCTACACTACACTGCCTCACTCACTGTTGTGTTTGCTAATTTATATAGCTTTTGAGCAATCAGTCAGTTAATGTCTGATGAATAAATAAATGAGTGACTCATTAAAATGGAATGGAATGAAGAAGTAGGGCTCCTCCTCATTTATGAGATTCTGCCATGCTAAAGCTGTTTTATAGAACATAGAACAATTTAAAGAAAATAGATTTTGAAGAAAAATCCCCTACATCATGTTTTCATCTTATCGTCTTGCTTTTTATGTAAAATTTACATGGATCTCTAAGCATACGTTTTTTTCAAGTCAGTGGAGACAAATGTCCTCGGCTGCTTCTAATGACTTGCTTACCATGTCCTGCTGCCCCCAGGGAGACAGACTCACTGAGAAGTGACCCAAGGCAAGGTGAAGTGTGGCAGATGCCGGAAGCGCATCCCTTCTCATCGCACAGGCCTGGGACAGAGTCATCCCACCCAGGGATGTCAGTGAGGGCTCCCTACTAAAGGTGAGATTCGGGTTGAGTCTTAAAGGATTTTGATAACTGGCAAGAAGGGCAGGGAAGGCCAGTGAATGTTTGGACTCCAGAGTTGAGTGGTAGGAAGGGCAGGGCAGGAAGACAGGAGAGGGAAAAAGGATGTGATGGAAGGTGAGACCAGGCAGGTAATAGTGTGCGGTATGGTGGCAGGTGTGAAATTGCCTTCACTTCCACCCCAGGCAGCTGTACAATTTTGAACAAGTGGCTGATTTTAAAAGTTTCTGTAGGAATTCTTGGGTGGTCCAGAGGTTAGCCCTTTTACTGCTGGGTCCCAAGTTCAATGCCTGGTTGGGGAACTAAGATCCTACAAGCCGCAACACAAGGTCAAAAAAAGTTATTTTTAATTTTCTGCTATCCTGTGGGCAAATTGATGATTTAAGCCTGGAGAAAAGCTCAAATGAGCCTCCCCAGGACAGGAGAGATTGCTGATCCTCCAATGCCAACAACTCAGTCCTACACTCACTTCTGGAAGGTGGTATAGCTTAGAGGGTAAGCCATGATTCTGCCACTTGCTGTCTTGGCCGGTCATTCAACCCGTCTGTGACAGTTTCCTTAGGTTTTCATTGAAGATTAAATTAGTTAAAGCATTTAATCATCTAGATCATTGGAAGCATCCAGCTTCTCACAGCTGCCAGTAGACACTGGCTAGTATGGTCACTGCAGCCAGAGGTCTTCATAATGGTGCTAAATCTCATTGAGTTATCCCTTGTCTGGGCCCCAGGATTGAGCCTTTGCTGTGTAGTTCCTGTTGCCCTCCTCACTCACCAAATGCCCCAAGTCAGTGCCCCCAATTTTTGCCCCTGCCCACTTAATGCCCTTTTCATACTGTTGATGGGGTTCTTGAGGCAAGAATACTGAAGTGGTTTGAGGAGAAGGGGGTGACAGAGGATGAGATGGTTGGATGGCATCACCAACTCAATGGACATGAGTTTGAGAGAACTCTGGGAGATGGTGAAGGACAGGGAAGCCTGGCGTG
Source organism: Dama dama (assembly GCF_033118175.1). Taxonomy (NCBI): domain Eukaryota; kingdom Metazoa; phylum Chordata; class Mammalia; order Artiodactyla; family Cervidae; genus Dama; species Dama dama. The sequence continues at coordinate 12,285,656 of NC_083687.1, read as the reverse complement.
CTGCGGTCCATGGGGTCGGAAAGAGTCAGACACAGCTGAGCAGCTGAACAACACCTTGTGCCCACTGTGCTGCTACACTGGCTTCTTGCGATGAGGTTAATGTTGCTTTGTGCCCGTAGGGCTGGGACGGGAAAGCAAAACTGCGAAGAAACCTGAGTAAATACTTCCTGGGAGTGCACAGGGCATGGGGCCAATTTCAGTTCGAGAGTCAGCCAGGTTCCACACATGAGAGCTAAGTCCCTGGGGGTCAGCACTGGGGCCTCAGCATCTCCCGGAGTGGGTGTGGGGTGCCGGCCACCTTGCAAGCCCTGCAGGGAGCCAGGCCTGGGAAATACCGGTTGGTTCTTTGCAAGGCAGGGTGACGGCAGAATCCAGCTATGCAGTTACAGGCTGACGATCCTGAGAACCAGGCTGGGATGGGCTACAAATGTGGCTCCTCCTGGCCTAGGTTTAGGTGGCGAGGGGATTAGCTTCCAAAACAACCTGGGGCCAGGCCTGTGGGCTGCTCCTTAGCAAACCCCCAGGGCCTTGACGAGATTCTCTTTGAATGATCAGGCTCACCTTCCCACCATCCTGCCCTTCTTAACCTGCTCCTAGGGCTTTCTCCTAATACCCTCCATCCTGCAAAAACTTTCTCTTAAATCCTGTAAGTCAGAGTTTCTCTTTATCACTTTTTTTTTTAACAGTTTGATAATGATGCGCCTCAGTGAGATTTCCCTTGTGTTTATTCTACTTGGGGTTCATTCATCAACTTTGGAACAGTTTCAGTCATTACTTATCCTATCCCAACTACTGTGTCTGAAAGATGGTCTGCAGGGAACCACCTGGGTGGTGGTTGACACCCCAACCAAATAAGAATCCCCCGGGAGTCTGTTTTGAACGAGTTCCTGGCTGAGTCTTTGGCGTACTGAAGGGAGACCACTTCAAGGAGACTGTGAGTGCTCCCACTGCAGGGCCTAGGCATCACTCCTCTCTGTGTCCCCGAAGGGCCTCACTGTTGAATGGAACACTCAGCTGCAAGGGTTTCTCTTCATTCATTGAGTCAGCAAGATTGGTGCCATCTGCCTTCCCATGCTACAAAAGCCCGACGCTGAAAGGATGACCCTTGGATTCATGAATTTCAGGCACCAGGTAGCAGAGGAAAGAGACTCCTTGGGGGCTTTAAAAGGCTCCCCCAAACCCACCAAGGACACTTCTGGGGAAAGCACGCCTGCTGACATAACCACATGACTGGGCGTGGGGGGAACTTCCTTGGTGGCGCAGTGGTAAAGAATCTGCCTGCCAATGCAGGAGACACGAGTTCGATCCCTGGTCGGGGAAGATCATACAGTGGGGCAGCTAAGCCCGTGCACCAGCACTACTAAGCCTGTGCTCCAGGGCCTGGAAACTGCAACAAGAAACAACCACAGTGAGAAGCTTGTGTACCGCAACTAGAGAGTAACATCTGCTTGCTGCAACTAGAGAAGAGCCTGCCTGCACAGCAACAGACGCCCAGCACAGCCAAAAATAAATAAATAAGTATTTTAAAAAAACAAGGGATCCCTGTTCTCTGTAAAATGCAGATAAACATTTCTTCATGGAGGGTTGAGATGAATGAGTCAGACTCAACAGTTGGAAATTCTGGGTGACAGGTTTAATTCTCTTTGGAGTAAGGAGTAGAAGAAGAACAAGTAAGGAGGTTAGAAATGATTATTTGCGAGCTACTTCCTAGAAAATACAGTGGGAAGCAGATAATGTACCAGACAAGTAAATAAGCACACACATGGGGTGTGTTTTCTATTAACTCTACTGAGGCAAAAATTTGCATAACAATACAACACACCCATTGCACAGTTTGATGAGTTTTGACAAATGTGTTTGCCTGGGAAACCTCTATCGCAACATAGATTATTTTCTTAAAAAATTTCTTTGTTCCTTTTCACAATCAATCCCCACCTGGCCTAGCAGCCCCTAATCTGCTTTCTGTCACTTTGCATTAGGTTGGTATTTCCTAGAATTTCAAGTACATGTAATCACACTCTTTTGCAACTGGCTTCTTTTGCTCACCATAATGATTTTGAGATTTGTTCCTGTTTTGGCATGTATTAGTAGTTTTTTCCCTTTGATTGCTGTATATTATTCCATCATATGACTGTACCACTATTTGCTATCCCTTCTCCTGTAGTTGGAGGTTATCCTTTTTTAAATATTTGTTTATTTGGTTGCGTCAGGTCTTAGAGGAGGCATGCAGGATCTGTGAACTCTTAGTTGCCCCATGTGGGAACTAGTTCTCTGACCAGGGATCAAACTCGGGTCCCCTGCTTTGGGAACACAGAGTCTTAACCACTGGACCACCAGCAAAGTCCCGGATCATAGTTTGAGGCTGTTAGGAGAAGTTGCTATGAACACTCTTGTACAACTCTTTCTGTGAACATACATTTTTGTTTCTCGTGGGAGCAGAATTGCTGAGTTATAGGGTAACTGTATGATTAATGTTAAAAGAAGTTACCAAACTGTATCCCCAAGTGGCTGTGTGTTCCCACCAGGAAAGGACAAGAGTTCCAATTTTTCTGCAGCCTTGCCAACTCTTGGTATTGTTGGTCTTTTTCATTTTAGCAGTGCTGGTTAGGTGTGCAGTGGTCTCTCACTGAAGCATACATATACCCACCTCTCTAACCTCTTCTGGGACCACTGCCCCTGCCCCCACATTTTTCCCCAGTCTCCCTAACCATCTTTATGTTTCTCCCATGTTCTGGGCTTTTTTCCTGGAATTCTCATCCTCTCAAAATTTCCATAACTAATTCCTTTTCAGGATTCAGTTCTCAGCACAGTGTCACCTCCTCAGAGGCCTTTCCTCACCACCCTATTGGTGTCCTCAACATTTTTGATCATATTACTGTTTTTTCTTCCTTTGTAGCAGCGAGTCCTCTGTGAAAGAATCTTATTTGTTTGTCTACTTGTTAATTGTCCACCCAATAAGAACATCAGTTCCAGGACCAAAGGCAGTTTGTGTGTTTTGTTTATCTAGAGCTTAATAAAGTAAATGTTCAATGTGTATTGTTGAACAGATTTGCAGTCCAAATTGGATGTTTGATATACTGATATTTGAGGTCCTGGGAATTAAAGGGTATGCATATCAACACAGAAAAAAAATTTAAAGTATAAATTACTTTTATTGCCTGGGGAAATTTGATTTTGCATGTAAATATGCTTAGAAATCTAAAAATACAGAAAAGTAGAAAGAGGAGGAATATCAACCATAGTTCCACCAAATATTGTGGCTTTAAAATGTAAATCACTTAAAATTATTAACTAGGTTTAAAATTTGATTTTTTAAAAGTTAATATTAACTTAATTAAATAATATTTCAACATGGAAAAAAATTCAAACAGTATATCCTTCTGGAAAAAGCTACTCATATACAAACATAGCTATAGCTATTTGAATTTCTTCCAAAAATAGTACCATTCTGTGTACATTGCTTTGCACCTTAGTTTTTCATTTAATAATTTATCATAGAAATCATTCTACATCAATATGTGTATTGGTTAAGATTAAGTTCAGCTACAAGTGATGGAAAATTCAAAATATTAGTGTCCTGAAAACTTAAACATTGGTTTCTCTTCCACTAATGAAACCCAGAGGAAAGTAACCAGGCAATACTAGGACTACACAATTATCAAGGACCCAGATTCCTTCTGTCTTTTGCTATGCCATACTCAACATGGGGCTTCTACCTCATGGTCCAATATGGCTGTCTGAGCTCCAGGCATTACATCTGCATCTAGCCAGCAGAAAGAGGGAAAAAAACAGAGAGACATCCTTTCTCCCATTAAGACATTTCCTATGACATTTCTGCTCAGCTCCCATTAGTCAGAGCACAGGGACACATCTAGTTACAAAGGATGCTATGTTCTAGGTAGATATGTATACCAATTCAAAAGGCAGATGAGGGAATCCCCTGGTGGTCCAGTGGTTAGGATTCTGCACTTTTACTGCTGAGGGTGAGGGTCTAATCCCCCTAAGATCCTACAGGCCGCAAAGCATGGTCAAAAAGAAAAAAGCAGAGGAGAAAAGGAGAATGGATATTGGGGGTGACTAACAATCTCTGCTAGAGTATACATAGATTTGCCTCATTTTCAAAACTGGAATTTTTTTATAGCCACCTGTCCAATGGAAAGTGGGAGCCAGTCACCAAACCTCTTTTCCTACATTTCCAAATAGAAATTTCCAAATTCTCCCTGAGGTGTGTGATTGGTAGAGTTATGATCCAGCTGCAAGGGAGGTTGGGAATTTGAGTTCTGATTTCCAGTTTGAGAGGTGAAATTCGTGATAGAAGGATTTCCCCAAATATAGAAATGCCATTTAGAATTTGGACCATTCCTCTTATCAAAGACAGCTATATACATTGGACAAATACTTTTGAATCTTAAAAGCATCAAAAATCTAGCAAGGTAGTAAGGAATTACTAGAGCAAGATACATGAAAAGAATCCGGAGAGATTAGAGTTGCTAGATAAAATACAGGACTCCCACTTAATTTCAGATAAACAACAAAATATTTTTTAGCTTAAGTATGCCCATGCAATATTTGGGACATAGTGATACTAGAAAATAATTTGCTGTTTATTTGAAATTAAAATAAACTTGATGTCCTGTGTTTTGTTTATTAAATCTGGCAACCCTAACAGAGAAGTGAGTCCAGCATTTGGGGCTGCTTTTACCCAAGGGCATTTGCCAGTCTGAGTCATCAGAGAGGCTGAACTGTGCTTTTGTATAGAATTGTAATTCAGGGCCTCCCAAGGTTGGAGATTCTGATAGACCACTCCTGTGGTAGGCTATTCCTTCAGTGACCCCCAATGAACCATAACTACGGGTATTCTCCTGACTCTGGGCTGGCCTTGTGATACACTTTCCTGGATAGAAGGTAGGGCCAGTGATGTTGTGCTGGCCCTGGTTCAAGCCTTAAGAAGACGGCTTCCAAAAAAAAAGAAGACGGCTTCCATTATTTTGGCTCTGGGGGATGCCAGCTGCCATGTAAGAAGTCCTACTACCCTAAGGAACTGGGACCTAACCAAGGAATGGGTGACAGGTGCCCAACTAGACTTCAGAATCGTTATGGATCTGTGGCTGCTATAGCGTTTCTCTGGTGGTTCAGATGGTAAAGCTTCTGCCTGCAACGTGGGAGACTCAGGTTCGATCCCTGGATCGGGAAGATACCCTGTTGAAGGAAATGGCAACCCACTCTAGTATTCTTGCCTGGAAAATTCCATGGACGGAGGAGCCTGGTAGGCTACAGTCCATGGGGTCACAAAGAGTCGGACACGACTGAGCGACTTCACTTTCTTTCTTTGTGGCTGTTGTGTGTATGCCACTTTCTCCTTTCTGAACAGGAGTATCTATTGGAATTTTCCTTCTTCTGCCTAACCATTACCTGAGGGGAGCAGATAATTTGTCTTTAATTCAAAGTTGTCAGATTCAGAGAAGAATTCCTTGAAAAACCTCGATCATACGTGGATCTGAATTAGGTGATGAAATTACGGACTTCAAGCTCAATCTTGGTACAGTAATGGGGTGAGATGGGAAGGGGTCTTTTTTAATTTTTATTTGGCTGCTCTGGGTCTTAGTTGTGGCACACGGGATATTCAGTCTTCATTGTGGCGTCTAGGACCCTTAGTTGTGGCATGTGGGATCTAGTTCCCTCAATAGGGATTGAACCCAGGCCCTCTGCACTGGGAGCATGGAACTTAGCCATTGAACCACCAGGGAAGTCCCTGGGGAGAGCGGTCTTAAGGGGTGTATTTTGCATATGGGAGGAAGTATATCATTAGGGGACAGAGAGCAGATTATGATAGATTATTACTTCAATGGGCCTCAGTGAAACATGTATCTCCGAAATGACATTATTATCAGTTCCCTCCCCTTGAATCTGGGCTGGCCCGTGACCTGCTTTAACGAACAGAACATGGTGGAATGACACTGTTCAGTTCCAGGCCTAAACCTTAAGAAAGCCTGGCAGTTTCCACATTTGCCTTTTGGAGGAAGCCAACTGCCATGTTTAGAAGCCCAGTTATGCAACTCAGTGGTTTTAATGTTCTAACAGATACGTGTCACCACCACCACAGATAACTTTAGAACATTTTCATCACCTCAAAAAGAAGCCCTGTGCCATTTACCTATTATCCTCCTATCCTTCCTTCCCCTACACTCCCAGTCCCAAGCACTCGCTAATCTACTTCCTGTCTCCTCTCTTATGGACATTTCATATAAATGGAATCAAACAATATGCAGTCTTTTGTGACTGGCTGCTTTTACCTAGCATAATGTTTCTGAGATTCATCCATGTTAAGAATTTGCCTTCCAAGGCCGGGGACGCGGGTTCAGTCCCTGGTCCGGGATGATTCCACATGCTGCAGATCAACTACGGAGTCTGCCAGCTGCAACTACTGAGTTTGTCTGCCACAGTTACTGAAGCCTGCAAGCCCTAGAGCCCATGCTCTGCAACAAAAGAAGCCACGGCAAGGAGAAGAAGCCTGTGCACTGGAACAAAGAGTAACCCCACTTGCTGCAACTGGAGAAAGCGTCTGTGCAGCAATGGAGACCCAGTGCAGCCACAAAAAATAAACAAACAAAAGATTCATCCATGTTGTGGCATCTATTAGTACTTCATTCTTTTTCATGGCCAAATAATGATTCACTGTTTGGATATACCACATTTTGTTTGTCAGTTGATAGACATTTGGGTTGTTTTCACTTTTTGGCTATTATGAATTTATGCTGATATTTAAGTTGGTGTACAAGTATCTGTCTGAATCTTTGTTTTCAATTCTTTGGGGGTATATACTTAGGAGCAGAATTGCTCCTATACCTAAGAATTGCTGGGTTATATGGTAATTCTTTGTTTAATGTTTTAGGAAGTGCCAAACTATTTCACATTCCCACTAGCAAAACACAAGGGTTTCAATTTCTCCCCGTACTTATCAACACTAGTCGCCTGTGGAAAATCAGCTGACCACAAATGTATGGGTTTACTGCTGGACTCTCAATTCTTTCATTGACTTAATATATTTCATTGTCAAGAATATGTATACCTGTGTGCTGTTACTAAGAGTTGATTACTGTTGTCTTGCACTAAGTTTTAAAATCAGGAAATGTAAGTCTTCCTACTTAGACTGTCTTTTTAAAGATTGTTTTGGCTGTTCTAAGTCCCTTCCAATTTCATTAGAATTTTAGAATCAGCTTGCCAATTTCTGTAAAGAAGTCAGTTGGGAGTCTGATGGAATTATACTAAATTTGTAGATCAATTTTAGGAGTATTGTCATCTTAACAATGTTAAGTTTTTTGATGCATAGGATGTTTTTCCAGCAATTTACATCCTTAATTTCTTATAATGTGTTACAGTTTTCAGTGTATAAATTTGGCACTGTTTTTGTTAAATTCATTTCTAAGTATTTTATTCTTTTTGATGCCATTATAAATGAAATTTTTCTTAATTTTACTTTGGATTGTTCATTGAAAGTGGATAGAAATACAATTGCTAGTTAAAAATGTATCCTTTATATTTTATTATTTTATTTTAAATTGATTTATTTGACTGTGCTGGGTCTTAACTTTGACATGTGGGATCTTTAGTTGTGGCAGGCGAGCTCTTAGTGGTGACATGTGAGATCTAGTTCCCTGACCAGGGATTGAACCTGAGTCCCCTGCACTGGAAGCATGGAGGCTTAGTCACTGGACCACCAGGGAAGTCTCACAATGGCTATTTGTTATTGATCTTGTATCCTGCAACCTTGCTGAATTTATTTATTTGTTCCAACAGGTTTTTGGTGGATTCCTTAGGATATTCTATACACAAGATCATGTCATCTGTGAATAGTGATAGTTTTACTTTTTCCTTTCCATTTCCTTTTCTTTGTGTGTGTGTGAATGTGTTTTTTATTCAAGTATAGTTGATTTACAGTATGATATTAGTTTTAGGCATACAATACATGTGTGTGTGTGCTCAATCATGTCCAACTGTTTGCGGCCCCGTGGACTGTAGCCCACCAGGTTCCTCTGTCCATGGGATTTCCCAGGCAAGAATATTGGAGGGGGTTGCCATTTCCTTCTCCAGGTGATCTTCCCAACCCAGGGATCAAACCCAAGCCTTCTGCACCTCCTGCATGGCATGGTGGATTCCTTACCACTCAGCCATCTGGGAATCTCAGTCACATAATGTGTTAATCAATATTTTTATAGATTATATTCCATTTAAAGTTTTACAAAATAATGGCTATATTTCCCTGTGCCATATGATATATCTTTGTTACTTATGTATTTTTAAAAAATAATTTTATTTATTTTTGGCTGTGCTGGGTCTTCATTGTTGCATGGGCTTTTTCTTTAGTTGTGGCAAGCGGGGCTACTCTCTAGCTGTTGTATGTGGGCTTCTGATTGCGGTGGTTTCTCTCGGTGCAGAGCACGGGCTCCAGGGTGCGCGGGCTTCAGTGGCTGTGGCACATGGGCTTAGTTGACTGGGGCATGTGGGATCTTTCTGGACCAGGGATCGAACCCCTGTTTCCTGCATTGGCAGATGGATTCTTTACCACTGAGCCACCATGGAAGCCCCACTTCTGAATTTTATACATAATAGTTTGCAATTTAATCCCATACCCCTATTTTGCTACTTTCCCTTCCCTCTCCTCAAAGGTAACCACTAGTTTGTGCTCTGTATCTCTAAGTCTGTTTCTGTTTTGTGATATACATTTGTGTTTTATTTTTTTAGATTCCACATATAAATGATAACATAGAGAATTTGTCTTTTTCCATCTGACTTACTCCACTAAGCATGATAAATTCTAGGTCCATGCACATTGTTACAAATGGCAGAATTTCCTTCTTTTTTATGGTTGAGTAATAGCCCATGTAGAAGTAGAAGAAGTGAAAGTCGTTCAGTCGTGTCCAACTCTTTGCGACCTCCAGGACTATACAATCCATGGAATTCTCCAGGCTAGAATACTGGAGTGGGTAGCCTTTCCCTTCTCCAGGGGATCTTCCCAACCCAGGGATCGAACCCAGGTTTCCCGCATTGCGGGCAGCTTCTTTACCAGCTGAGCCACAAGGGAATATTCCATTATATATATATATATGTGTGTGTATGTGTGTGTCAGATTTTCTTTATCCACTGATCTGTTGATGGACACAGGTTGCTTCCATATGTTGGATATTGTAAATAATGCTACTGTGATCATTGGGGTGCGTGTATCTTTTAGAATTAGTGTTTTCATTTTCTCAAGCTATATACCCAGGAGTAGAACTGCAGGATCATATGGTACTTCGTTTTTTTTGTTTTGTTTTGTTTTTGAGGAACCTCCACACTGTTTTTCATAGTGGCCAAACTGTGGGTGCCTTTTAATTTCTATTTCTTGACTAACTGCTCTGGCTAGGACCTCCAAAGCAATAGTAAATAGAAGTGGCAAGAGTGGACATCCTGTTTTATTCCTTGTCTTGTTTTCTGGACTTGTTATCCAGTTTTTCAGTATTAGGTACAATATTACCAAGTTGTGAGCTTTTTTGTGAGATATTGTGAGATACTTTATCAGGTTGAGGATGGCTGCCTATCTTTACAAATAAAGCTTTATTATTATATAGTCAGGCCATTCATTTATGCACTGTCTATGGGTGTTTCGTACTATAATGACAGAGTTGAGTAGTTATGACAGAGGCCATATGGCCTGTAAGCCTAAAATATTTACCATCTGGACCTTTAAGAAAAAAAATCTGCTGACATCTGTTTCAAACTGCTAAATTTGGGGACAGTTTGCTATGAAACAGTATATAACTAAAAAAAAAAAAAATCCTCCCCATTTTTGACTGGGACCTCAGAGAATTGTAGCACTGACTAAGGGGGACCCATAAACGAACAAACCCTCCCACAGACTCTTCAAGTTATCAGAGAGGCTCAAAATCAAAAGCCCTGAAATTGGGTTGCATGCATGCTAAGTTGCTTCAGTCTCGTCTGACTCTTTGCTACCCTACGGATCATAAGCCCCCCAGGCTCCTCTGTCCGTGGGATTCCCCAGGAAAGGATACTGGAGTGGGTAGCCATGCCATTGCTGAAGGGAATCTTCCTGAGCTAGGGATCGAACCCGTGTCTCTTACGTCTCCTGCATTGGCAGGCGGGTTCTTTACCACTAGCACCACCTGGGAAGCCAAAATTGGGTTGAGGATCCTAACTTGGCTAGTGTTTCCCCAGGACGGGGAAACAAATGGAAATCCTTTCTTTTCCCTTCTTTCTTTTAGAAATAATTTTATTTATTTAGCTGCACTGCATCTTAGTTGAGGTATGCATGCAGGGTCTTTAGTTGTGGCATGTAGAATCTTTTAGTTGGGACAGGTGGGCTCTAGTTTCCTGACTGGGGATCAAACTTCGGTCCCTTGCACTAGGACCTCAGAGTCACAGCCACTGGACCACCAGAAAGTCCCTAGAAATCCTTTCTGCAGGAAGATATCATTGCTGCCTCAAATGATTTTTTAAATACAAAGTCCAAAACATAACCAGATACATGAGGCGATAAAACAGCATGAAGAAGAATCAGTAGGAAAAACTGACAATGAGGACTCCAGATTGTGCCCTGCCGCTCACCATGGGCACAGACCCTGAAACTACTCTACTTGCTATGTTTAAGGAGAGAAAAGCCAAACTTGAAAATTAAGTAGGGCACTAAGAGAAAGTGACATAGCAGATCTGAAAAAGAACCAAATAGAAATTCTAGAACTAAAAAAAAAAAAAAAAAGAAAGAAAGAAATGGAATAACCAAATTTGATAGCTCAATGGAGGAGAATTTTTTAAAAAGCTGAGGAGAGAATTAGTGAATTGAAAGAGAAGAAAATTTTTAGAATAAAGCATTTAAGGACAAAAGACAGAAAATACAGAAGAAAGGGATGTAGTGAGAGGGTGTAATGTATATTTCAACTGGGAGCCCAGAAGGAAAGAGGAAAAGGTACAGAAACAGTATTTGAACATATAACGGCTGAGAGTTTTTCAAAATTGATGAAAAACTATATAAAAGATGATATCCATGAAATGACAGATACTCATCCCATGATATTGTGACTCAAAATCCTTCATTTACAAAATCTGCCTTTGAGAGGATTCCGAAAGCAACATGGAGGTGGCACTGTCGTGAATGGAATAGTGCCCAGGAGGGCTGAGTTCAAGCACAAACTCTGCCACCTCCTAGCTATGCCACCTGGAGAAAGTTGCCACACTTCAGTTTTCTCAACTGACAGGACCAGTAACACAAGCCTTCTTCACATTTTCATTGTGAGAATGAGCGATACAATGTATGTGAACAAACCAAGTGAATGCCAAATGTTTTTTTCTTATTTTGGCTGCACTATGAAGCTTCTGGGATCTTAGTTCTCCGATCAGGGAATGAATCCGCACCCTGAGCAGAGAAATTGTGGAGTTCCAGCCACTGGACCACGGGGGAGTTCCCCGTGCCAAGTGCTTTAAGTAAGATATGGCTTGAGCAGCAGCACAAGCGTGGCCAGGGGCATTGACAGGGACAGGTGGGACCGACAATTTGTCCAACTGCAAAATAAAAATGTGGGCCCCTTGTTAAAAACTTATTAAGAATTTCAAGACAGCGACAGCAAAGCGTTAATCAGAACATGGGTCACAGGCCAGTGAGGCCTGCTGTGGTGACAGGTTTTGCAAACCGCTCTGTGCCTGAGGAGAGGATTCCTCACCCCACACCCGGGTGTTTGTAGCTGGGGCCCATGTTATCTTCGAATTCTGAAGGGCAGCAAAGCTCAGGGAAATTGCAAAGCACACGTGTTTCCAAGTGCTGAGGAGGGCAAGTGCAGTGACCGGAGTGGTTTTCTGAGAGAGGGTGGGGCCAGCCCGGCTGCCATCGGAACTGACTGTTCCCCCACAGACTCTGGCCTAGGAAAAAAAAAAAAAAAAAGCCTGCAGCTGTATCTACAGGGCCTGTTGTTTGCTGCGGTGTGTTACAACACAGCCTGGCAGCCTCCCGCTTCTTTCTCTCTTCCTCCGCCTGGTCCCAGGCCATGTGACATGGCCACACATCACAGCAGATTTGACCACACTGTTCCTGCTGTTCCCTCAGTTACTAGGCTCTTCCAGGTCTGCATTCTTCTTGCTCACACTCTCCCCCTTCTCTTCCCACCCTCCCCTCCCCACCCAGAGTTTCTTTTCTTCCTCTTCCACATCCGTCAGTCTGGCAAACACCATCTCTTGATACTCTTTTACGACTCAGATCTAGTGTCACCTCTTCCATGAGGCCTTCCCTGACTCCCTCCCCCAGGAAGAGCTGATTGCCCCCTCCTGGGAATCCTCCACTGGGCTATGCATAGCCACTCCCTATGCAGGTATCTCGTCACAATCTCTGAAACGTGAGGCCCATGGACATGCAACGTGGATGGCGCTGTCTCTTAGGTCTGGGACAATGTCCTCTCACCTCAGTATACCATGCAGGTAGCACAGTGCTTAATTCCAGGCTGTTAAAAAGCTTGTGGGTGTACGCTAAGTCGCTTCAGTTGTGTCTGACTCTTTGCGACCCTATGGACTGTGGCCTGCCAGGCTCCTCCTCTGTCCATGGGGACTCTCCAGGCAAGAATACTGGAATGGGTTGCCATGCCCTCCTCCACGGGAATCTTCCCAACCCAGGGACTGAACCCGTGACTCTTGAAGTTCGGGACTTGGCAGGCGGGTTCTTTACCGCTAGCGTGCCGCCTGAGAAGCCCCATTAAAATCACAGTAGATGCTTAAATGATTGGTGTTAGTATGCAGAATTAATGCACAAATAAACTGTTTCAGTGACACTCCTTGGCATCTGGTAAAAAGGTAAGCTTCTAGGCACTGAAGCAGGGCCTTTGCCCTCACTGAGGAGGTTTCAGTGTCAGCTCCAGTGGTTGCTTCTGCAGGTGGCACCTCTTGAAGGCAGGGATGGTTATTTGTAGAAGCTCTTCATAAATACTTAAATGACCCCAGGTGATATAGTGTTGAGACCAGATGTGGAGTTAGGAGAAGTTAGGTTTCCATAGGTAATTATTAAGCTCCATAGCTGTGGGACTTCAGATTTCTATTTCCTCAAAAATGAGGAGACTGAGCGAGCCACTCCCTAAGGCCCAGGAACTGCTAGCTCAGTCCCCTTCATCTGCATCTTGGTGTGGCCATTTCACTCCAGGGGCCTGAGCCGCCTCCTGAAGTCCAGCTGCTCAGCAGGCCTACCCGTTGGCAGGTGGCAGAGAACACAGACAGACATCCTCTGCTGTCTCAGTCACCTGGGATTTCATGTTTGAAAGGTAGAAGGCCGTGGGAAAGCCTAGTCTTAACAGTCCCTGAGTGTCCAGAGGCAAGTGCTACGTGCTATGGTTCTCCAAATGGGATTTTTCCCCCCAGTTCCAAATGGACAATACCAGTTCCCCCGGTATTGTTTCCCGGGGCTAACCGGGCTTGCTTACCTGATGCAAACAAGTCTGGCCTGCCCCTCTCCATCCCCGGATCAGGTCGGATGGGCGGACAGGAGGGCAGAACTGTCAGAGGGAGGTCCCAGTGTGAAGTCCACTAGCTTGCTTGGGCATTAGTTTCCCCGGAGGTAAGGGATGGCGTGAGGGGGCGTCGGTCAGTTTCCTCCCTCTCTTCCCTGCAGCCCCCACAAAAGGGCAAGGGCCAGACACGTGGGCTGGCGTGGGGGAGGCGGAGGTTACACCGAGGCGGAGGTGCAAATGGCCGGGGGCGGGGCCTTATTTGCATGGACGGCGTTCGGCCGCCAATCGGTACGGGAGGAGCGACAGCCCGCGCGGCTTTTGGGGGCGGACTGACAGCCCCAGGGCCCTATGGGAGGCGGGTCCTGCGGCCCGCGGGGGCGGGACTGCGCCGGGCGCTGCCCTGGGGGACTCGGGCCGCTTCGCGGGCGCTGCCAGTCTCCGGCGGCGGCGTCCGGCGCGCGGGCGGCCTGCTGGGCGGGCTGAGGAGCCGGCGGCGCGCGGCTGAGGCAGAGCGACAGAGCGGGCGAGCCGCCACGGCGACAGGTACCGGCGCCATGGCCACGGGGGGATGAGGCGGGGTGGCCGCCCGGCCCCGGGAGCCGCGTTCCCTCCTTTGCGGTCCTGCCGCCGCCGCGCCGGGAACCGCGCTGCGGGGCCGGCGGGGCCGGCGGGGCCGGGACGCCTCGGAGCGGGCGCGCTGGAGGCGCCCAGGCTCCCCCGCGGGAATCCTCTGCGTCCCGCCGGGCGAGCGGGGCCGGGGCTCCCTTCCCCTCTGGGAGGGAGGCGCGGAGCCGGGCGGCCGCGGGAGCGGCTCCCCGCCCCTGCCGCGCTCTCCCTCCGGGAGGCGAGGCCGGTCGCGCCCCGCTGGTCCTCACTCGGCTTTTCTTTTTTTTTTTGGTTTCCCGCCCTGGGTAACAGGTCCCGGCTCCGGCTCTCGTTTCGGCCGCCCTCGACTCGCCCGCAGCCAGGCGGCCCGTGAGCCGCCGCCGCCGCCGCCGCCGCGAGCGGGAGAGAAACTTCGCTCTCCCGGGCCCGGGCGGCGGGAGAAGTGGGCCCGCGGAGAGCCGTGCGCCGGGACGCATCGCGGGCGCGATGGAGCCTCGCTCACCTGGCGGGCCCGCCGAGGGAGGGATAACGGAGCGTCCCGCCGCAGCCGCGGTCCCCGGCTTTCGGTCTGCGCTCCCGGGGCGGTGGGTGTGGATATGCGCGTTCTCCGCCTTTCACCTGCCGCCCCGGGAGGGGGACCAGTGAGTGGGAACACGGCCTCCCCGCGACTGCCGGTAGAGGGGACCGGGGCAGCGCCGTTCCAACAGGTGATTATCCCAAGTGTCAGGTGAGAGCCACTGAAAAGTTGTTTCAGGGTTCGGTAATTCCGTTCACTCCGGGGGCTTTGTAACGCTTTCTCCCATGTGATTTTTTTTTTTTTTTTTAAGGTGTGCTGACTGCAGTATAGGAGTCAAAAACCAGTATTGATTGGGGTGGGTGGGGAAGGTGGGGAGTGTCGCCAGCGTGTAGATTGCCTTCTTTTCATTGACTTGGCCGGGAGGAACATCTTAGTTTAAAAATCGGTTTCTGCAGTGGTGGTGAAAGCATGCATAGTAAGGTACAAGTTGTAAATGGAGAATGCAGAGCTCGAGATATCCTTCGCTGTTCAGGACAGAGTGTACAACGTTTGGCCGCCATTCAGTAAATTCTGCATGAAGCAGTTTGAGCTCGTGGCTTTGGATTTACTTTACAAGAGTGGAATAAGGCTTAGCTTTGAATGGGACCTTTCTTTGCCTCTCTCAGGGCACACAGGAGTGTTTATTTTCATTGTCTTCTCGTTTTGTTAGATTGTAGACAAGAGAAAAGTTAAGCCATATTTTGGTTCAGTATTTTTAATAGTCTATGGGAATTCTCCTTCACCCATTAACCGCCCCCCCCCCCCGGCCCCGCATAAGAGTTTTTATTTTAAAATTCGAGGGTAGAATTGAAAAACTTCTTATTTTTGTGGGGAGTTTTTATGTTATACTTTCACTTATTTTTTCTCTCTCTGCCAGCTGACCTCACTTAAAATCTACAGTTAATGGCCCTGACCAATTTAGGGCATCTATTAAAAAAAAAAAAGTTTAAAAAATAATATATGATTATTTTTACACTTATTTTAAAATATATTATGAAGGTTATTGATAACATTCATTTGTGAGGAACAGTTGATTTAGATAACTCAAGATTTTTCTTCTTATGTGTCTTTTTTTAAATGTGCTGGATATGATTTGAATAAGAGATATAAGTAACTTAAGGACAGTTAGTTTTGATTTAATTATGTTACTTTATTAGTGTTTCATTGAATGGTAATTTTAGTCACAGTTAATTAGTAACACCTTTGAAAGGGGCACTCTAACCAATAGGCTAGTTGTGACTGTTCAGGATTTTTTTTAAAAATCAAAGGTGGTTTTTATAAAATTTTTTTTTATTTCTGTAAAACAACAGGCTTATCTGCTGTGAGTTCTTTGTCTTTCAAACGAACATTTTGAAATATTGGATTAGGCTACTAGTGAAGTCTTCAATTTTCTGTTTATTCTTGCATTGGAAAAAGAACATATTTCGGTTGTTTTGTTTCCTAGTCTTCTTAGCTTAGAACAATCAGTTCTAAGTTCTCTTAGACAAACAGTCTAGAGAAGGAAGAACATCCTCTTTCTATAGCTGTAGAAGAAGTTGTTACTGTTGAAAGCTGAGTTGGCTTTTCAATGCTTAGCGAAGGTAGATTGAGCAGTGACGTGCAAAGTGGGTTTTGTTCTGTGTAAGTCGTTCTGAGGAATCTTTTGAGACTAGGGTTATGGGTGATCTATATAATTGTTGTTTAAAGTGTATAGGAGTATATTAGTCTAACTATGGTGTATAATTAAAAGTTTTATAGCTTTTATCTTGTGATGATGCTTAAATGTACCACATACCATAAATTAAAGCCATATTTCATAGTTTCATTTACAAACGCATGTCTTGGGAACTTTATCTGTAAAAGTGCCTTTTAATTAAAATACTGTTTTCAAACTCAGTTTTTTTCATGTTTTAATTACTGATTTTGTACACTTTTAACTTGCGGTAGACCGTATCATAAAATGGTCAACCACATTATAGTTTCAAAATTAAGTTGAATTCTTACATCTACATAATAAATGTTGGGAGTATTTTTAAGTCACTTAGCCTCAGGTGTGGCTCCTTTTGAATTTGGAGGTGGGCAAATATTTTTGATTAAACCAAGCTATAGAAAAACAGGGATACATGTGAAACAAGCTATGTTTGAGGCTAAATCACATGATACTGTTAGATAGTAATACTTCTTTATTTAACAGTAAAATGCATGCTGTATCTGTTATGAAGAATATTTTCTGTAGGCCTTTAATATAATTTTTCCGAATTCCTAACAGAATTGTACATATTTTTACACACTGAATTCTGTACTTATTTTATGCTGAACAGTTATATATTTTATACTTTTTATAATTCTGAAACTATTTGAACTTTCTAACGTAGCCGATTAGTAATTAGATTTTTTCATTATTTTACATTCTGAATTTTTTTTTACAGTGCATTTTTAACTGCTGACGTTATGTCAGGAAAATTAAAAGTTTAAGGAAAATTAAATTTACATTCACTCGAGACCAGGTGGAAGTTGGTAGGTAAATCATATAACTATTGATTTAAAAACAGTAGCCACTTAAGTGTGGAGTTTTTTTTAAATTTTTTTTGCAAAAAGATGTTTATTTATTGTGTAAAAGATAGTTCTGCCAAATCAGACAGGTTAAAGTAATTTATAGCAGGAGCTTGTGTACGTAACTAACAAGTTCCTAAGGATATTTCAGTAGTATTTGAAACACTAAAATTCAAGCACTCAAATTATTTACCTCATTTTTGTCATGATGAGACTTGACCTGCATTCAGCTGAAACTCACACGTGTAAGGCTATAATCCTTAAACGGGGCAGATTGGTTTTACACTTATTTTAGTGTTCTAGTCTTTTGGAAGACAGCTAGTTAATAAGAGTGAAGGACCACCAGAGGGAGTATGGGGTCTACACATTTGATTTAACCTATTTTCTACTCTTGGTCTGGAAGAGAAACATTTTAAAAAACAGGAATAAAATTTTAGTTCTCTAAAACAGTCAGGCAAAAAGATATTGAAAGTTGGGAATTGTAGCTCTTTGAAACTGCTGTCGTTTTTGTAACACTTAATTAAGGTTGTTTTTTTCTTTTTAGAAAAAAGTACAGCTACTAGAAAAATTAAAATTATGTATTTTCAGAGTGAAATAATGGGTTTTTAAGTAAACAGTTCCACATCTGTGAAAGTTAGGGAACATCTGAATGCTAAGAATGTTTTTTAAGATTAAAAATACAGTCCATTTGAGTTGTATGGTCTTGAAATTGCTCATTTTTTGGAAGGAGGAATAAAAGATGGAGAAAGATCAAAGACTAGAAGAGGGGCTTTTCCCTTTTGTAGTTTGCAAACCTTTGCTAAAGCAGGCGATGGTAAATTTTTGGAACCATTTGTAATGTTCGGTTTGTAGTCTTGGCAGTTTATGTGTGATGTTAAATGAAGAACCACTGCTAGTCCCCTGAATGATCATCTGATTATCAAAAACAGGGTTGGGGATTTCAAATTGATCTCATGAAAAATCAGATTTGTGTGTATGTTTCTCAATGTTCCTGTCTCTGGAAATTAAAGATCCTTCTAGCTGCTGAAAATTACACAAGGAATTTGAAGGTCAGAATGTCTCTGTCACAGACAGTGCTGCAGTTAAGTTGCTTTTTGGAATGGAGGTCTTTTTCTGAATACGGATGAAATGGTCTTTATTCATGTAAATATTAACCAATGGAATTATTTCCATGTTTAACTTTTTAAAAAAGCAAGACAATAAAATAAAATCTTGTAATCTTAACATATTTTGGATTTTACCCCCTAGCATAAAAAATTATTTCATGATGGATGGTCATATTTAATGTTATGAAATTCTAGTTTGGAAAGGGGATTTGTTGTGAGAAGATGGTATTTCATTGATGTGAAATAGAGTAACTTACATGGAGAGAAATTTGTTTCTGTTTTGAATTATACTTAGGTTAAAATATAATATACTTATTAAGAAGAATTGAAATGTCATCTAAATGTATTTTCATTGTGAACTTTATAAGTTTATTTAATGTATCTTTGGGGTTATTCCTAGGTAGACCTCTCAGAGTCCATTTGCGTACACACACATATATACACACACACATAAATACATACACACAGGTAGGTAGATAAATATCTATACTATATGTATTTGCATTATATATGTAACTGGATATGTTTACTATATGTATACATATAAATCATCTATATGAATTCCCAGGCTTATTTATGTGTGAATTCGTTTTTTTCAAATGAAATCTTGCTTCATCAAGAGGAACAAAGTACATGTCCACACAGAAACTGATAAAAATGTTCATAGAATCTTTCTTCACAATAATAATAAAGTAATGATTCATACAATGACAGAGAAGAATCTCAAATATTATTCAGAGCAAGAGAAACGAAACAAGTATGTATTGTTAGATGCCATTTATAAAAAATACAAGAACAGACAAAACTTAGGTATGGTGTTAGAAATGAAAGCAGTTTCTGGGTAAAGGCTGTGGATAACTGGAAAGAGACAAAGGGGAACATTTTCTGTAAAGAAACTCTTCAGTTTTCAAAAAATTAATTAATTTGACTTTGCTGGGTCTTTGTTGGTGGCATGTAGGATCTAGTTCCCTCACCAGGGATCAAACCCCGGCCCCCCGCATTGGGAGAGTGGAGTCTTAGCCATTGCACCACCACGGACGTCCCAAAAGGGAACTTTTTAGGGTGATAGAAATATTCTATAGCTTGGTTTGGGATTCAAGTGATGAAATTCAAGTATATGCTTTCAGGGTAATTTTTAATTTTCATATATTTTTAACTTACAGAACAGTTTCAAGACCAGTACATGGAACCTCCAGATTGATCAATTGGTGGTGTATACATCTGTTCAAATTTACCAAGCCGAATACTTAAGATCCGTGCATTTTATGGTATGTAACTTTTACTTTCTTGAGGAAAAAAGCTGCAAAAATTTGTTGAAGATGAGAATGAGTTTGTTATCTGAAAAAAGTGAAATACCTCAATTTGAAATATGAAAGCAGTGCTTTGATAATAATGTAGAAAAAGAGAATTACTGACATGTCTTTTGTCTCTGTGTATATGTATTTGTGCTGCTTCTCTCTGAAGTCTCATGACAACATATTTCTATTAGAAGAAACAGAATCCTGAAAATGATTCAAGGCACAACTGTCAGCAAGAAAACTGGTTTATTTTGTTATGCTGTGTAAGTCACCTAGGGAATGAGACTGCTGCCTAGTGATAGCGTCCTGGGAGTTAAAGGTACTGATAATTCCTGCTAAGCGAGTTGCACATCTTCAGTGTACTAGGTTTTTCTCAAACATGTACAATCTTTACTGTCCTAGAATTCACCAAAGAAGAGGGAAACGAATTTGGTTGTCTTTTTTGGGTGGTATTTATAATAGGGAGGAAGGAGTGGTGCTTACAAACCATATAAACTAATCTTGATCATAGGTAAGTGGTAAATCTAAGTGGTGAATTTGGTGCTCTCTGTTAGTTTTAGTGCTGCCATAGAGTGATTTGATTTTAGTTAAACTTACTTAAGTCATATCTTAAAATAAGTCAGTTGTTAAGACATTCAACTTTTTTTTCTTGACTTGCTAAGCTTAAATATGTGTTCTTCACAATTTAGGATTGGGCATTATTTATGGATATTCACTTTTCATCCTTTTTTTTTGCATCTACTTAAGAAATTTGTTTGGTTATTTGCTAGAGTGGAAGATGATTTGAAGTAACAGGAGAACTAACCAACAGGCTCAACAAATTAATCACTGATGACTGGGGATAAACACTTATGTTGCCTTTACTAACCAGAACTGTACATATATATTGTCTGTAAATTTTTTCTTTAACAAAATGTTAAGTTCTTTGACGAGAAAAATGACAAATGTCAAACTTGGCCAACATGGGTAATAGGACTGATTTTCTTCCTTTAGTGAACACGCTCATGTTCCTCTGAAATGGCTGGGCCTTTTCTCCTTTTTTTAGACACTAAATTTCACTGGTCTGTTGAGCATGAATAAAACATTATTTGAAAAGTTTTAAGAATTTTGTTTTGAGTTGTCAAGCCTTAACTGCAGGTAGAACTTTAAAAATACTTATAGGTAGCTTTTCTTTTAGATTTTTTATTATGAAAGCTTTGAACATACACAGAACTGGAGACACGAGTATAATGAACATCTGTATACCTATTCTCCAGATTTATAAGTTATCAACAGTTCAGTTAAAGTGCTTTTAAAACTGTTACATTCTCACATATATTGTAAAGCAGTAGTATTAGTATACCAGATTTCACCCCCCGCCCCCCCACATTCTGTTGTACACTGCTGAAAAGCAGTGTGTTTTAGCTCAGAGACTTAGCTTTAGACGATCAGTAATTCTGAAACCATTCTTATTCTTAGTTCCTTTCTGTCAGTTCATAGCCTGGAAAAGAAAGAAATTTTTTAGCTTTTCCTTTATAGTAAATTAGTCCACATACTCTATAGAATAAAATACTATTCATCTGAAAAGTTAGATTATCTTCAAAATGTAGTGTCTGAGGAATGCTTTTGTTTAAATGTTTTGGCTATTATTTTTTCTTTCTCTAAAAACTAAGTCATTGCTGAGCTTTTTTAGGCTCCAAATCTAAATCTTTTTGAGGCCTTCCAAAACTGAGGCCCACATTTTCACCTATGTCTTGAAACTAAATATGTTTAAATACCATCTCTGTAGTAACTGCACACCAACACCCAGTCAGAACACTTTCTTGGCTTTCCTCTTTAGCTGCTCCTGACACTGTTATTCTCACTGGTCATTTTTTTTTTTCCTTACTCTTCCTTTGCTTAAGCTCAGTGAGTCACTAAATCACTTTGTTTCTAAATTTATGCTTTTTTTGTCCTTTTCATTTCCTAATTGTCCTAATTTGGGTAACATGTTAGCAGGAAGTTATCCTTAATCTATAATGAACTTGATATATATCAAAATTAAGATATATTACTAAAGTAAAATAGAGCATTTTCTTCCCTTTCAGAGAAGGCTTCAGTCTTATAAGCAAATACATAATTTTTAAGGCCTAAGAAATCATTCTGTTTGAACCAAGGTGACGTAGATGGTTTCCAAACCACTCAACCTAGTGAATGATGGCCAGCAGGAGTCTAGGCAGCAGACTTTCTTAGATCCTAGAAATGGCCCAAATGAGTTCCTTCTAGCCCAGAATATCTGCAGGTGCTTTGGAGTGGGAGAGATACTGAGTGTATATAACGCATTTTCAGGATGTCTTGTGCTTCTGTGGTAAAATTAAGAGATCTGTTGGCTTACCTGAAAACTCTTCTCCTATTCCTTGTGGCAAATTTCCTGTCCAAGATAGTTCTCATCAAAAAGCCATTATGCCAAAAGTGACCTGACAATCTTATCTCATTACTTTCCCTTCTCTGTATAGGCTCCTAGAATTGAGGTTTGTCAGAAAGATAGGAACCTGAGGTTAGTTGAGAGGATATAAAATAGAAATGGGAAAGTAAGTGATGTCTCTTGCACTTTGCATGAGCAGTAGCCAGCCTCCAGTGGTCTTGGGCCTGAGTCCTTTCCAGATGGATTGTAGCTTATCAACTTGGCTTGCCTTTGGTCAGCTTATGGAGATCTTTCTTCTTTCTGCTCTTCTGGGAATTGTTTGAATTTCCTCCTGGTGGAAATTTTACAAGACGCAATTTTACATTACTGACTCAGGGATAAGAGAATAAAATTTGATACTGTTTTTAGATAATCCAGTATATCTGATTATTTTGTTCTGTGGGAAGTAGGAATAATACAGGGATTCTGAGATGCTTATGCAGAAATTAATGGTTATTAAGAGTGGAAAATGGAGGAGAAAATTACATCATTTATAGGAAGGCTGTTATGGTGGGGATACACATTGGATGAGGAGTATTACTACATGATCTTGGGCAAGTTACAGTTGTTAGGATAGTGGGATCCTTCTCTATAGTACAGAAATTAGAGGTGAGTCCTAGGGTATGGGGAGTGGGGGAGCCTGAAGGGAGAAGGAATGGGATGGAAGAGTTTCCAAGGATTATTTTGGTTTAAAATGTAAGATAATAACTCCATGGCTGATTCATGTCAATGTATGACAAAACCCACTGAAATGTGAAGTAATTAGCCTCCAACTAATGAAAAAAAAAAACAAAAAAAATGAAACAATGGCATACTGAAAAAAATAAATAAATAAAATGTAAGATAAAATCTTCCTGAAGTTTTGGGGATGGCAGCTCTGCCTGTGGTATCACAATTTGGCCCTGAGGTCCTAGTGAGCAGCTGTGCCCCTTAATTCTGAATGCTTGGTGTTCAGCATAGTGCTGCAGAGTAAGTGAAAGTTGAGTTGAGTTCTTAGGACTGATCTTGTCTTCAGGGTGTTTTGTGGTTGGGTGGAGATTAAGAGTCTGGTTAGACCCTTAGGTAATACTGTCACCACCGCTTTGTGATATGGGACAAGATACATAGCTTCTCTCTGAGCCTCAGTTTCCTCATCTGTAATATTGGGAGGTGCATGCAGTGTTAATACCTCCGTAAGGGTTGTGAGGTTTAAATGAGACAATACATACAAAGTACTTAGCCCAGAACCAGGCACATGTCTTCAGTAAATACTAAATACAATTATACTTTCATTAATAAGCAGTTTTGTGTTTGGATAATAAGTTCTGTTAGGTTCTAAGTAGTCTTGTTACAGAATAAATAAGATCCTGTCCTTAGACAAGATAGAACATGTACACAAAAGGTAAGTAACAACCCAAATCCTGTGGTAAGTGACAAATGAGTGGTGTACTTAAGAACTCTTGAGGCAGGAGTAATTGCTAAGCAGATGAGAATTTCAGGAAGGTGACAGAACTCCACCTGAGCTTTGTAGGACTAGTCAGCGGTTAAGGGGATAGGCTCCTTGGAGCCAGACTGCCTGTGTTAGAATCCTGACTCTGCTTCTGTGTAATCTTCAGCAAGTTACTTGACCTCCTTCCTAGGACTGTTGAGAGAATTAAATGAGTTAATACATGCCAAGTGCTTAGAATAGTGCCTCAAATGTGGTTAGAAGACCCAGCATAAGCCAAAAAAACCAGAAACAAGCCACGTAGTTAGAGCATGATCAATTACTGTTATAAATTGAGAGAAGGGAGAATGCATTTCATGTAGAACACTGAATGATAACGAAGGGGAGATATCGTAGATTTGTTTGAAATGATGAAGCCGAATGGATTCGAGGGAATAACCTGTGGAAAATAGTCGGGGATTGTGTTGGGGCAGAATTATGAGTGATTAAAGCAGGGAGTATGACATCTTCTCCATATATTTTGGGGGAACTTGGGAAGATTTTTTGGGTTATTTGTAAAGCATTCTTGTGTGCTATAAATAACGTTTCTAAGTCTTATGCCTCTTGCATTTCTCACTGTCTTTCTTGATTTCAGTATAACTGAAACTGCTATTCATACTAATTTTGACAATGAAGTTCATGATCCTCTACTTTGAACCATTATGGCTCTTTAACCTATCCATTTCTTTTTGTAAACATGTGTTTTGGCTAACTTTCCCTGTTTCTCTCCTTATTCTGTTTGTTTACATAATGCTTACTCCTTTTCTTCAAAGTTTAGTGGGTTTCTGCTGTTTTCCTCTTTGCCCTCAAAAATCCCAGTAGAGATCCTAAATCACCAAAGTCACAAAGTAGAAAGGAATAGGGCAAAACGGTGAGGAAAGTGGGGAAATATTCTCTAGTCCAGCAGTCTTATTTTACAGATGAGCACATTGAGGTCCAGAGGAAGTTACTTAAAGATCCACAGCTAATAATTAGCAGCCTATACCTTTCAGAGCTAAACAAGGGCTGTTTGTTTGTTTTTTTTTTAACTGTCATCCTAGTATGATTCTTAACCGTCTGGGTGGGAGTTAGAGTAGTATCATGAATAATATTTCTACTAAAAACTATCAGACCCCAAGGTAAGAATAATTTTACTACTAGGAATAATGTCATAATATTCACTCTATTCTTAATGAGAAGCCCATGATTACACTTCTTAGACTAGCATTACTATTCTTAATGTTTTAAAACCAAATTCCAAAGTCTGCTTTAGAAAGAAAAGGATTTCTTTTATTTTTAAAGTTTTAAATTATAAATGTAATAGTGTTATATAAATAACATTCTCAAAGAAGTGGACGTTTTGTTCCTATCATGGTGGAACACAGGTTCTTTTATGGAGTGATGGATGGGACCCTAAGGTTAGCATGAAATGTTGGGAACTATTGTCCTTTGACCTCACAGCCCCCAAACCTGTACCTCTGCTCGGACGGTTGTCTCTAAGCTGACATTTTCTTTAGTCTCTTACATTTTACCATATGCCACACGTAAAGGTGGGGAACTTACTTAAGCACTGTACTCTTCTAGATCGTTTTTCTACCTAGATGTAATCTGACAGACTGTATTTTATAAAGCCCTAATCTTTATATAGTGTCAGGATACTCTAGTTGCTCAATAAATGCTTCCTTCACTTTTTACAGAGCACATAATTTTTTTCTCAGTAATGTCAGTTCCTAATCTCCAAATCACTGTCACACCACTTTTCTGTTCTTAAAATGTCTTATTTTAACTTTGGCAAGATGCTTTTCTTGTGTTTTGAAAACTTGTGTGATGTGAAAATACTTTTTTAGTCACTTTAAGCATAGTTTTATCATAAAATTATTTCACAGCTGGTAATATTTTCATGTTCTGTATCCTTCCCCAAGATGAAAGAAAGAATAAGTGTCATGGGTTACGTAAAGATGCCTCAGACCTCTCTGCTCATCCCGCCATATCCCTTAAAAAAAAAAAAAGGCTTCTAACCAGACTCAGTTTTATGGAAATACTTACTTTTCTTTATCATTTTCGAACACCGTGAAGCTGAATTGTATAGTACACAAAGAAGATTTTTCCCGTGTCCTCAGTGCTTTGTATCAGATCCCTTAGTTGTATTGTCTGTGGTTTCGTTTCTTTTTCCTGTCTTCATTTTT
This sequence comes from Dama dama, assembly GCF_033118175.1. Classification (NCBI taxonomy): domain Eukaryota; kingdom Metazoa; phylum Chordata; class Mammalia; order Artiodactyla; family Cervidae; genus Dama; species Dama dama. Next base: position 12,260,031 of record NC_083687.1, on the reverse strand, counting down.
CTGAGAAGGATTTTTTTCTCTTATGATCTGCAACTTGTGTTTTGTATTTAGATTATTATTCTTTATAGCAAATTATAACTTCTATTTATGCTAATAGGAAAGAGAAATACCTCAAAATTAAATTTTAGATTTTTTTGATAGCTATGTGTGTAAGTTTCTCTTAGCCTCTTTCTTCAAATTATAGGAGTTTATTTTCTGTTTTTAAATTTTTTTATTGTAAAGTGTTTGTTTTAAAGAAATTTGTTAAATTGTATTTTATGAGTGGTTTCTAGCCTTTGCTTCTAAATTTATATAGTAGTAGTACTATGTAAATTATATTGTGTATAATTATATGTGCACTGTGTATAATACTATATTATGTATGTAATATATAGCATAAATATATGTTAATATAATTTAGCTTTGGGTCTAAGCCTTCCAATTCTCGTATGATGAGAGAGAAAGGAACAATTGGTTTTTGTAACTTTTATATAAATTATTTGGCTGTCTTGCTTATTCCATTTATTATTTTCCATTTTTTATTTGTGGTTTCTGTAAGTGGAGAGCTTTAATATTATACATTCTTATAGACTGTAGTCTTTGTTACAAAATGAATTTATTTTTTCATTTTTAATATGACTGTTTAGATTTTCTGTTCAACTCTTGGTATATTTTTGTTTAGTTTTTGGTTAGATTTGTCAGTTTGGGTTGTAGTTCATCTTCATATTGTTTTTGTTCATTTTATTAATATCTCCTTTAATAAACTATTTGGTATTACCATGTGCTGAATATTTTTGTGTTTGTGTGTCTATAGCTGCTAAACAAATGTGACTGAGTTTTCCTCTTTCTTTAAGATTCCTAAGTATTTTTATACCTGTTGTCTATTTTGCATCTAAAATGCCTATAACAGTAAATAAATTTTAGTACAGTTTATGTGAGTTAATTTTTTATGACAGTTATCTAGCTTTGCCAGACCAATTTTGTTAGAAAATTGAAAATGTTTAAAAATTAATAATTCTCCTAATCTAGTGTCCCTAATTTAGTAATTTGCTTTGATCCTTGTGTCATTTTATCAGTCTTTTATTTTGAGAACTCACCAATGACTTTTTAAAAATGAATCATGAAATGTGTGAAATAACTTTAAAAGGGGAAAGTAAATATACATTTTAGGACCTACATTTTTTGTAAATTGGATTAACAGGTTATTTAGTGATAGAAAGATATCTTTTAAATTGTTTCTTCTATATTCATTGAAAAGATTTGATATCTTGTAATTAAAAGGCAAGCACTATTAAAAACCAGCATTCAAGCATAAAATACTTGAGAAATAATGAGCAGGATGAGAGTGGAAAGAAATCTTTAAATCAGTAATCTGAGGCAAGATATTTTCTGTATTTAAACATTGAATTTAGCTCTGAGCCTCCTGGTAAGCAAGAGAAAAAAGGGAACAGGATGGGTTTCATCGTTACTGTTTAATAAAGAAAACTTACCAGTTTTTAATGAGAGAGAAACCTTTTCTGAGTTCTAAGTTAAAAAAGAGGTTGTTATGTGAATTCTTAATAAGGACTATATTTATATTTCCATTTTTATACCTTAACTAATTACTGCTGTTGCTATGTTAGCTGTCATAGACCATTCATAGGCACTGTAGTTACATTTGGTCATATTAAGTTTACATCCACTGTTGTCAGAAGTGGAAATACCATGGCTAGGGTGTGTTTATATATTGCCTCTAGAATTGTAGCCATTGATGAACAGGAAACTGAAAGCTGAAAGTTCAGGAAATGTGTTTAAACTTTGTGGAAAGAATGTATAGGATACTTTACTGAAATCCATGGCCATTTGAAGACTAAAAAATTATGTGTGCATTTAGTTAGAGAATAATGTTATGGATTCTTACAGTGCTGTTAGATGCTTAAACATGATAATAAATACAGCTTGCACATTGTGTGCCAGGAAAATTGTGCAATGCTAGAAAAAATGCACCGGATTATTATATGTGTTCAGCTATACTCTCAAGAAATGAAACAGCTGGCACAGCAGTCGAATTCTTCGAGGATGTCTTATTTTCAGAGACTTACAGAGTGTTGGTTTTGGTTTTAGTTCCAGGGAAGGAGAGGTCCCTGTTTTACAAGATAGTCCATTTCACTCTTTGGAAATTCTAATGGTTAAGTTTTATTTTCTCATACTGGGTTGAAGTTTGTTCCCTTGTAATTTATTAATATACTCTATATTTTCTTAGTTTTGAAAAGAAAATGGTTAACAGGTAAAAAATTTAAAAAAATTTTTTTAATTATTTAAAAAATAAATAATTGTTTATTATACATTTCAAGTGTTTGGGTTTTGTTTGTTTTAGGTATTATGGCATTTTAGGTGCGTCATGTTGGGGTCTTTATTTTTGAAGTGGTTTAGAAGATTTCTGTCACAGGACATGTGATTAACGTATATGCTGGGTAACCTGTTTTCTTACTGTTTCTATACTTAGCTGTTTTAACAGGATGTGATCTATATGGTTTCAACATTCTTATTGTTTGAAACAGCATGAAGTTTGAGTAGCTTCTTAGAAATGGGAATTTTCTAATACTGTTTTTTTGTTGTTGTGTTCCATTTCAACAAAAGAGGTCAGTTATGATTCTTTGATTTTGTGATTTGAAGTTACAGTCACATTAAATGAGAATTCTATTTATTACAAAGTTCTTCTAGGAAATTTAGCTGTATTATATGTCAGCAATTATCATTTTAATAAAAAAAAGCCTCATTAAAATCAGCCTTTTTTCAGAATTGATTGACTTGGATCTGTCATGTTTTTGCCTCTGAACCATTGGGATGGCCAGGGGGCTAGAAAGAGCTGACTGGTGGGACTAGGGGATGGGCCCACCCCCAGGGTGAGGAGCAGTGATTCCCTAGTGGAAAGTCCCAGAATGCTGTTTGCAGTAGAGGGTGGAATGGGCTCCAGGCTGACAAAAACAACCTCGACCAGGCCAGACCATACGGGGCCTGGTATAGTGAGTTAGGGGGGTGGACTTTAGGCAGTAGCTGATCTGTTTTTGCAACAAAGGTTCTTTTCAAGAAGAGCTCTTGCTTTCTCCTTATGGTAGAGTACATGTTTATTGTAGAAGAATTTAGTAAGTATGTATAAATCTGTACAGAAAAGAAAAATTTCCTATAATCTTTCTTTCCTTTTGAATTTTCTTAGCTAATTTCCCTTAAATTTCATTTACCATCTAAGTTACTTTTAAAAATTTATTTGAAATGGTGCTTGTTGAATTGTTCTTTCACAAAGTGTGTCTCTGATAACTTTTTCAGTTAATTATGAAGGAGATAGGAGTTAATAACATTTAAAGCCCTTGTTTTTCTTTGATGTAATTATTCTATTAATTTGTATCTATTTTATGGGAAACTGTAGCACAGTAGGCACAAGGAGAACACAAACCTGAAAGTCAGAGTGGTTCTTACAAGGCAAACAGAAAAAATGGAGCAGGGACGAGGTCCTTCTGGTTCACCATTATGTTAGTATCATCAGGTACAGTGCCTGACATGCAGTTAGTGTTCCATAGATAATTGTTGAATGAATGGACGAGTTTCTCCTTAAGCACTTTGAGTAGCTCATATTTCCTGCACTATAGATAATCAAGTTCAGTTACAGTCATCCAAAATTAAGAGTCTTTGCTGTGCTCAGTCCTGTTTTAAAAATGAAAGTTAAGATGATTTTTTTAAAAAGATAATGTATGTGTGTGCACACACACACACACACACCCATACAAAAAGTAAAACTCCCTTGTTTCTTTCTCTGAATCCCATTCTCCAGAATTTGCTACTGTTAATGACTGGTATTTTTTCCCTAGATATTTCTTGCATTTACAAATATATGTACATTTTCTTTATACAAATAAAATAATACTTTACATTGTTGTATAACTTGCTTTTTCCCTTAAACATCTTTCCATTATCAACTCATATGTAACAGCTCCATTTATAAGGATTTTTTTAAAAAATTATTTATTTATTTGACTGCAGTGGGTGTTAGTTCTGGTGTCTTTAGTTGCAGCATGCAAGCTCCCAGTTGCGTCATGTGGGATCCAGTTCCCTGACCAGAGATTGGATCTGGGCCCCCTACACAGGGAGTGCAGAGTCCTAGCCACTGGGCCACTGGGGAAGTCCTTGTAACTGCTTCTTTATTTTTAATTGCTGCATAGTATTCCACTGTGAACATGTATAATAATAGTCAAGGAAGTTTCAGTAGTGTGCCTACCCCCTCTTTTTTTTTTTTTTTTACCATTTCAACAATATTGTGTTTAATAACCTTCCACATTTAATTTTGCTTTCTTCTGTGAGACTATCTACAGGATATTTCCTGGAAGTGCTATTGGAGGGCTAAAGGATATTTGCAGTAATACTTTTTATCAGTTCAGTCGCTCAGTCATGTCCAACTCTTTGCGACCCCATGGACTCTAACATGCCAGGCTTCCCTGTCCATCAGCAACTCCCGGAACTTGCTCAAACTCACGTCTGTTGAGTCAGTGATGCCATCCAACCATCTTATCCTCAGTCGTCCCTTTCTCCTCCTGCCTTCAATCTTTCCCAGCATCAGGGTCTTTTCCAGTGAGTCAGTTCTTCGCATCAGGTGGTCACAGTATTGGAGTTTCAACTTCAGCATCAGTCCTTTCAACGAATATTCAGGACTGATTTCGTTTAGGATTGACTGGTTTGATCTCCTTACAGTCCAAGGGACTCTCCAAGAGTCTTCTCCAACACCACAGTTCAAAAGCATCAGTTTTTCTGTGCTCAGGTTTCTTTAAAGTCCACCTCTCACATCCATATATGACTACTGGAAAAACCATAGCTTTGACTTGACAGACCTTTGTTGGCAGAATAATGTCTGTGCTTTTTTTTAATATGCTGTCTAGGTTGGTCATAACTTTTCTTCTAAGGAGCAAGTGTCTTTTAATTTCATGGCTGCAGTCACCATCTGTAGTGATTCTGGAGCCCAATAAAGTAAGTCTGTCACTGTTTCCATTGTTTCTGCATCTATTTGCCATGAAGTGATGGGACCAGATGCCATGATCTTAGTTTTCTGAATGTTGAGCTTTAAGCCAACTTTTTCACTCTCCTCTTTCACTTTCATCAAGAGGCTCTTTAGTTCTTCTTCACTTTCTGCCATAAGGGTGGTGTCATCTGCATATCTGAGGTTATTGATATTTCTCCCAGCAGTCTTGATTCCAGCTTGTGCTTCTTCCAGCCCAGCATTTTGCATGATGTACTCTGCATATAAGTTAAATAAGCAGGGTGACAATGTACAGCCTTAACGTACTCCTTTCCTGATTTTGAACCAGTCTATTGATTCCATGTCCAGTTCTAACTGTTGCTTCTTGACCTGCATACAGATTTCTCAGGAGGCAGGTTAGGTGGTCTGGTATTCCCATCTCTTTAAGGATTTTCCACAGTTTGTTGTGATCCACACAGTCAAAGGCTTTGGTGTAGTCAATAAAGCAGAAGCAGATGTTTTTCTGGAACTTTTTTGCCTTTTTGATGATCCAACGGATCTTGGCAATTTGATCTCTGGTTCCTCTGGCTTTTCTAAATCCAGCTTGAACATCTGGAAGTTCAGGGTTCACATACTGCTGAAGCCTGGCTTGGGGAATTTTGAGCATTACTTTGCTAGCATGTGAGATGAGTGCAATTATGCGGTAGTTTGAACATTCTTTAGCATTGCCTTTCTTAGGGATCGGAATGAAAACGGCCCTTTTCCAGTCCTGTGGCCACTGCTGAGTTTTCCCAATTTTCTGGTATATTGAGTGCAGCACTTTAATAGCATCATCTTTTAGAATTTGAAATAGCTCACCTGGAATTCCATTACCTCCATGAGTTTTGTTTGTAGCAATGCTTCCTAAGGCCTGCTTGACTTCATGTTCCAGGATGTCTGGCTCTAGGTAAGTGATCACACCGTTGTTGCTATCTGGGTCATGAAGATCTTTTTTGTATAATTCTTCTGTGTATTCTTACCACTTTTTATAGATGTTGGAAAATTCCCCCTTAAAGATAGTATACTGCTTTGCATTCATTAAGGACATGAGGTGTTATTTTCTGATAACTACATGCTTTCATTTTGTGGGTTAGAAGAGTTCAACTTTTGAAAATGAATCCTCCTTCTGGTAATATGAGTGGTTCAGTAGATGGATTAAACCAAATATTCCCATTGCCTGACATAAGTAGTTGAAGTCAAGTGGAAGATGGTAGCCTGTACTTTCTACAGTCTTAGAGTATACGTTACAGTGATCCAGATGTGAAAGATCAAAATGTTGGTTTTCAAAGGTTATGTCTCCTTGGGATGTTTAAGCTCAACATTTACAAGTGACCGTCTGAAAGGATGGAAGGCCCTGAGCATTGGTTTGAGAAGTTTGGTTTCATTGTTCTCAGGAGCGATTTTAAGTCCTTGAACTGGGGCGTGTGCTGTGTGAGAGAGGTTTACTGGTGGTATGTACTGAATGAATAGAAGGGAGTGAGTAGGCTGGCGGGCTGTGGTGAGTCAGGAAGGAAAGGAAGAAAACCCAGAATGTGGTGATAGCTGTGGAATTGAAAAGATAGTAGGAAACAATGGACAGTTGGTGGTCCTGTGGATTAAGTGGAGAAAAATGAAGCTTTTGACGTTGTAGGAGAATAGCCAGACAGTACAGATGATGAAGTAAACAGGGAAGGAGCCAATTTTGAAAAAGTTGATTTTCTTTTTAAAAAAATAAAAGTAAAGCTATAAAAAGGTTCTTAAGTATCTATAGTCAGGCAATTCAGGAGAGATTAAAAAACTGGAGAAGGAAAGAGGGAGAAATTAGCTAGATCTGGAAGTCATCTGCAGGTAAAGTTGGAATTAAGAGTGGATGAGTTTTGGGAAAAAAAAAAGAGTGGATGAGTTCTGGAATGAAGTGGTTGACAGGGGAAAAGCTGTTGATTGAAAACTACATTTTGAAAAGAGGTACTTGCAGTGATGGGCTTCCCAGGTGGCTCAGTGGGGAAGAATCCGCCTGCCAATGCAGGAGATGTGGGTTTGATCCCTGGATGGGGAAGATCCCCTGGAGAAGGAAATGGCAACCCACTTTTGTATTCTTGCCTGGGAAATTCCATGGACAGAGGAGCCTGCTGGTCTGCAGTCTGGGAGTTGCAAAAGAGTCAGACACGACTTAGTGACTAAACAACTTGCCGTAATAGGAGATGGGATGATGAAAAGAACAATCAAGAAAAGTCAGTAATCTGAGAAACAAGAAAAGAATCAGGAGAAATCTTACTGGGAACTCACCTTTTTTTTTTAACGGCCTTATTTTTTTAATTTAATTAATTTTTGGGTGCACTACAAGCCATGTGGGATCTTAGTCTCAGAGCAGGGATCAAACCCCCACCCCTGCATTGGAAATGTAGAGTCTTACTATTGCTACCTGGGGAGTCCCTCACCTTCATTTTTTTGCTCTACATGTGATTTTGTGTTTACTGGATGTTTTACAGGTAGCTACCATGTTCTTCCTTTGGTGTAATACCTCAGAAAATTTTGTTGTGTGTATTTTAAAGTTGGGGTTAGTTTTATTCCTGAAGTTGACTATTACACTTGAAAAAAGGTCTTGGAAAAGTAGTCTTGGTGTCATGTGCTATGCGCCTTCTTTGTGTAGTTTCATAACATCTTTCCATTTTGTTTTAGTATCTGTGGGTCCAACACAAGAAAAAAAAAAAGCCAGCTTATTATTGACCAGATACAGTCCAGATACCTTGTGCATTTTAACTGATCATTTAAAAAAATGTTTCTTGGCTTTGGAAACTCAGCTAATAGCAAATGATAAGAATGAGTATCTTTTTTTTAGCAGAACATAGTGTGAATTTAGAGTGTACTGTCCTGTTGCTTGTCAGGATGGAGCCAAGTCACAGGAAATAATCTAGAGTCAAAGCCAGGGACCTGTGACTTCACCAGAGTCAGTAGGTGAAATGGTTCAAATGCAGGCTCAAGAGTCATCCTGTCTGGCTCCACCGCACATGAGCAGTATTACGCCCTTGAATTTCACCATCTGGATATGCTAATAATAGTTCCTATATCAGGGTAATTAAGAGGATCCATCCTGGAACTTACATTCTAGTAATGAGAGACTGGAAATTTTCAAATAAATACGTATGCCAGGTGGTAAGTGAAGGAAAATAATGGTAGGATTGATTGTCATTGTTTCTTGCTCTTTTATATTGGGTAATAGGGAGGGTCTGCCTGATAAGAAAGTGTTTGAACAGAGCCCTGCTGGAAGTGAGGAGGCAAACCAGAGACCCGTGAGGAAGCTGATCTGGGGCAAGAGTTTCAGGTGGAGGGGACAGCAAGTGCAGAAACCCTGAGGGGCGGCGTATTGAAGGTGCAGCAAGAAGGCCAGAATCACAAAGGCAGAGCGAGAGGAGGGGCCACAGGAAATAATCTATCTCTGAAAGATAGCCACCGACCAGCATGTGGGTTTTTTCCCCTTTATTCTTATCATTTTTTAAAGCCTTTGCTGGAGTTCAGCTGCTTGACAGTGTTAGTTTCCGCTGTCCAGCAGAGTTAATCAGCTGTGCATGTGCACACGCCCTCCTTTCCAAATCTCCCCGTTCAGGCCACCACAGTGCACTGAGAGAGTGCCCTGTGCCCTGCGGCGGGTTCTCATCTGTACCTGCTTTATAGATAGCATCGACAGTGTCCATGTAGAGTTTTAAGCATAAGAAGGATTTGGCTTTATTCTGTGGGAGATGGGAAGCTGTTGGGAGTATTACCAGAGTTCATTGCTTAAGTCAGTCTGATTGTCACTTCTTTTCTTAAAAATGCTTCAGTTCTCTATTTCCTTTGGAATAAAAGTTCAAATGCTTTCTTCTGGCACACAGGGTCCTTCATAGTCAGGCCTCTGCCCATTTAACATCATCTGCCTCCTTCCCACATGTACCCTCCACTCTGGCCAAATTGGATTACGTGCAGTTCCCCGCCTGGGTCACAGTGATTGGTGTCTCGGTGTTTTTCTGCACGCTGCTTGTCCTGGGAGACTCTCTCCCCCTCAGCTCACGTGGTCATGGCTCTGTTTCAGGGGGGCCTCTTTGTGCTCCCAGAGCGCCCTGTACCTTTTCTCTCACCGCCCCTCCCCTGGCCACTTCGCTGCAGAGTCTTGTGATGTGCTGTGTTCTTCTACCAGCCTTGATTTCGCTCTTGCCACACCCTTGCCAGTTGAAATTTTGCCCATCCTTCAAGAATCAGCTCAAACACTGCCATCTTTTCTCCCCTTTATAAATCTTTATAAACCTGCCCTTATAAATACTTTGTAGCTTTGTTACACTTAATCATAATTATCTTGAATTAAAATGCTTCTCTGCCTTACCTCACACAGAATCCTCGGCTTGACTCATTTTTAGTTTCTGTTGTAGCCCCCAGTATGGTGTCTTAACACAGATTTCACATTAAATGGATGCTCAGGGTATGTAGGATTTACATGATAATTAGAAAAACTGTTGGGTTTCAAGCTGATAAGCTATTGGGTTTCAAAAGCAGCACGAATGAACAGTTAAAGTGAGGTGCCTATTAAGAAAACATTTATTATAACATAATGTTGATGATGGCATGGCTACTCTGATTCTCTCATATAGTTAGATACTACTGCCAAAAATTAGTGCGCCCCTTTTGATATGTGTAGTTTGGCAGAATGTATTCAGGCATAAATGTCTTTTTTTTTTGAGTTGGTGATATGCCTTCTGTAAATCATCTTCAGAAAATAATGCAAACTAGAGTAACAATTACAATAACTACCTCTACCACTAGTGTTGAAAGTTTACTGTGTGACAGGCACCATATAAAGCCCTTTACATGCATTACTTTATTTCTCAGAATCCAAAGACGTATAGATGCTAGTAATCTCATGTCATGTATGGGGAAATTGAGGCACAAAGAAGCTAACTGACTTGCTGCTATGTTGTCAAGCCAAAATTCCTACACACAGAATTCATACCCCTAATTTTATAATGTGATAAAAGCCTAGGCACAAAACTATTCACAGCAGTGTTACATAGGGTAGATAAATTGGAAGCAATGTATATCATTAATTATGGTTCATCCATTCAATAGATTAATCTTTTAATAGCTTTATTGAAATAAAATTCACATAGCATATTTATCCCTTTAAAGTCTACAAGTCAGTGGTTTCCAGTATATTCACAGTTACACAACTGTTACCATTACCCCACTTCAGAACACTTTATCACCCCCAAAGAAATCTCATACCCATTAGCAGTCACCCCCTTTTCCTGATTACCCAATAAAACCACCAGTCTATTTTCTGTCTCATAGATTTACCTATTCTGGACATTTTGTATAAATGGAATTGTATAAAATATGGCATTTTGTGCTTGGCCTTCATTTAGCATAATATTTCAAGGTTCATCCATGTTGCAGCATGTTATAGTACTGCATTGCTTTTCATCACTAATATTCTAACGTATGGATATATGACTTTTTATCTAACGGATATTTCTGACTAATGTCTAATGGACATATCCGACTAATGGACATTTGGAGTGTGTCTGCTCCTTAGCTATTATGAATATTCATGTCCAGGTTTTCATGTGGACATATTTTCATTTTTCTGGGAATTGTTGATCAAATGATAACTCTTAAATTTTAGAGGAACTCCCAGACTATTTTCCAAAGCAGCTTCGTCCTTTTGCGTTTCTTCTAGCAGCGTATGAGTACTCCACCTTCTTTACATCTTTGACGATACTTGCTGTTATCGGTCTCTTTGCTAATAGCCATCCTTGTGGTTATGGAGTGCTATCTCATTGTGGTTTTGATTTGCATTTCCTTGATGCCTAATGATGTTGAGCATCTTTTAGTGTGCTTATTTGCTGTTTGTAAATCTTGTCTGGAGAAATGTCTGAACCCTTTGCCCCCTTTTAACTGAGTTATTTTCTATTATTATTATTATTTTTTAAATATTTATTTATTTGGATGCATCACAGGATCTTTCATTGTGGCACATGGATTCTCTAGTTGTGGTGTGTGGGATCAGTCGCTCCATGGCTTGTGGGATCCTAATTCCCCAACCAGGGATTGAACCTGTGTACCCTGCATTGCAAGGTGGATTCTTAAACTACTGGACCACCAGGGAAGCCTGTTATTTTCTATTATTGAGTTAAAGGAGTTCTTAGTATATTCTGGATACAATCTCATTATCAGATATTTGATTTGCAAAATTTTTCTTTCATCCTGTTGTGTTTTCACTTTCCTGATGGTGTCCTTTGTAGCACAAAGTTTTTAATTTTCATGAAGGCTGATGTATCTTTTTTTTTTTTGCTTTCAGTTTCACATAAAAAACAGTGCCTAATCCAAGGTCAGTGAAGATTTACTCCTGTGTTTTCTTCAGAGTTTGATAGTTTAGCTCTTATGATGAGGTCTTTGGTCCATTTTGAGTTAATTTTTTGTATGCGGTGTGAAGTAGAGTGTCCAACTTCATAATGTTTTGTGTATTGAGATCCAGAACCATTTGTTGAAAAGGCTGGTATTTCTCCTACTGAATTGTTGTGGCACTTTTTTCAGATATCAGTTGACCATAAATGTAAGAGTTTGTTTATCAGCTCTCAATTCTGTTCTATTGATCTATGTGTCTGTCCTCATCTTAGTACCACACTATATTGATTCCTGTCACGTTGTAGTAAGTTTTGGCACCATGAAGTGTGAGTCTTCCCAACTTTGTTCTTTTCAAGGTTGTTTTGACTGTTTTATTCAGTTTTGCTGTGAACCTATAACTGCTGTAAAAAATCTGTTTTTAAAAAATGACTCCTAAATTATGATGTTGGGATTATGGTGATTTCTTTCCTCCTTCATTTCCTAAACTTGCTGTAACATATAACTATATTATATTTATAATTAAAAAATTTTAGTTTATGGTTTGGCTAATAGAATACTTTTTTTTTTTTTAACTCAACAGGCAACTCTTAGCTTTGTAGCTAAAAACCAGAGTAACCTAACTTTCCAGGAAGAATGTATGAAGGTGAAGAGCTGGGGCATAAGGTTACGGTTAGAATGAGCCAGACTCAGATTTAACACTCAGCTCCATGAATGCGCCTTTCTGTCTCCAGTCAGTTTCCTGTCAGTTCCTTCTTTGCCATCTCACTCTCCATTAAAAGCCTTCCCTCTCACCTTAACTAAGACTTTCCTCCAAATATTTAGGTGAAATTTTTGGAATCTGGCTAGTCTGTATAATTGCCATCTATAAATGGAATGAATGATGATTGAGTAGCATTAGGGCAGGGAGCCAGATAATGCAGTCTCAGCTGCATAAGTCACTTTGATGGAAGTTGATTTTGAGAAATGGGCAGGGGGAAGTCATCCAAGCAGAGTTCTTTACTGACTTCTCTGCCCTTTTGTTCCTTCAACTCTTTGTATCTGTGTATGTTGTTTTCTTAGGAAATCATGGTGAGGGTAGAGATCTGCAGGTGGTGCTAGGGCTAGTTAAAAGTTTAAATAGGTGCACAGAGAAGCAAGCCTGTGACTGCCTCAGTGACAGACTGCTTTTCCTGTGGTGTTTGTCAGTACCGCTACAGAGTGTGTGTCTTCTAAATAGTCTGGGGACTTTCTTTCCAGTTGAAGCAGTGTTAAAATCTCAGTATATTGAAATACTTGATAGGTTTGTGTATCATAAGTGTCCATTTGAAGTTTGTTTCAAAACAAAAGCAAGTTTTACAGACCTGCTAAAAACTATTAATACCAGTGTCAACCACAGGCCAAATTTTTGTAGTAAGACTTTGAAATATTAAGATGATTTGCACTGTATTTTTTAGTTGAATTAATAAGGGGATTTTTAACCCAGATTTTTAAAAGTTGTGTTATATTTATTAATTGCATTTAGAAATGTAAAATCATACTTTTTTATTCTCGTAAGGCTTAAACTTCTTACATATGTTAAAGAAAAATGAGATACTGAAGTTTTCTGAAGGTTTTCAGAAATATTTGCAAAGCCATAGTTTTGACACTGTTTTAAAATCAAATACCTGCCATTTTAGGAGAGAGATGTCTTACTGCCAGTTATAGGTTTTGGCTTTTGTATTGTTATGGAAAAGCTATATCCTTCAGATTTCAGACTGTAAAATTTAGTTCTAAATAATTCTTATTTTATAAAATACTTTCTCCCCGTTTGAAGTTCCGTTCATAATTCTCATGTCTCCCTTTATCTTGCTTAAAAATATACCTGCGGGCTTGTGCTTCTGGCCAACATAGAATAACAGAAATTGGATTTACTCTCTCGGCTGTAATCACATAACTAACAAACAAAACCCCCAGAAAAAAATATATGAAGTTTCAAACACTGAACAACTGGCAGCAAAGGACAATAATTCCCAAGAAAACAGAAACAGATGAAGTCTACAGTTATCGTAGCTTACTGCCTGGAGAGAGTTTCCAGGCTGCAGCATAAGGAGGGAGAACCCAGCCTCAGCCCAGCAGTCTCTCTAGTAGAGGAGACAAAGCTGGAGGTAGGGGAGGCTATAGTCTGGAGAAGAGAGAGCCCAAAAAGAAAACTTAAAAGGTCTGCAGAGTGTTCCCCCTTAAGCTTTCAGATGAGTAATAATTAGTGCATATGTTGTATGGAAGCTACCTAAAGCCAGGAACCACCTTAAGAGAGTAGAGGGAGTAATCCCTGATTCTTTTTCAAGGTTAAAGTAGTATGCATTACCACCAGCCAAAGGGAATAAACCTTCTAAGTCACAGGACATTGGGTAGTGTACTCAGAAAGGTATTGCTCCAGCAGTAGTGCTAAACTATAGACTGCCCTCATCCCTTCTGACAAAGCTTAAAAATAGACCTCAAAAGGATCAAACTGTTTCTGACTTGCTTCACTCTGTATAATATGCTCTAGGTTCATCCACCTCATTAGGACTGACTCAAAAAGTTCTCAGAAACCAACACAAGATTGTAAAGCAATTACTTCCAATAAAAAAATCAGTCATTGTTGACACCATTTTGAAAAAAAAGGATCAAACTATTTACAAGTAATTTAACTGCACCCCAGAACAAAGCTCAAAATGTATAGTTATACAAAAATTAGCAATCTGTTGTCCAAAAGATAACAAATAACAAGTGTTGGTGAGGATATGGAGAAAAGGGAACCCTTGTGCAACTGTTGGTGGGAATGTAGACTGGTACAGCCAGGGTGTGGAGATTCTTCTAAAAAGTAAAATAGAACTACTGTGTGATCTAGCAGTTCCACTCCTGGATATTTATCCAAAGAAAACAAAATACTAATTAGAAAAGATACATGTAACCATATGTGCTCATTGCAGCATTATTTACAATAGCCAAGATATGAAAGCAACTTAATTACCCATCAACAGAGGAAAGGATATAGCAGATGTGATATCTTTATATAGTTGTTAAGTCAGACAGAAAGATTAATAATGTGTGATTTCACTTACATGTGAAATTCAAAACACAAAACCAATGAACAAACATAACAGAAAGGGAGAACAAACAGTTGATTGCCAGAGGGGAGGGGAATAAGGGAAAGAAAGAAATAGGTCAGAGAAATTAAGAAGTACAAACTTCTTGTTGCCAAAAAAAAAAGTCAAGGGTCTGAAATGTAGTGTGGGGAATATAGTCAGTAACTATGCATATCTTTGGTAACTTGTTTTGATTAGATTTACTGTGGTGATCATTAGATTTACTGTGATTATCATTTTGAAATATACAGAAATACTGAACCACTATGTTGTTTAATGGAACTAACATAGTGTTGTAGGTCAATTATAATTCAAAAACAAATTCATAGGAACGGAGACCAGATTTGTGGTCACCAGAGGCAGGGGCAGGAGAAGGGGAAATTGGGTGAAGGCAGTCAAAAGATACAAACTCCCAGTTATAAGGTAAATAAGTACTAGGATATAATGCACAACATGATACATACAATTTTTTTTCCTTTTTTTACATAGTGAAAACTTTTGTATTTGGAATTAGCCAGCTGGACTCAGTTTAGATGATCCCAATTTTGTTGGCAACATCCAAAGCATCATAGTCAGGAGCCAGTCGAACATATGCCTTCTTCTCTCCATCAGGCCTGGTTAGAGTACTGACCTTAGCCATGTCAATGTCATAGAGCTTCTCCACAGCCTGTTTAATCTGGTGCTTGTTGGCCTTGACATCCACAGTGAATACCAGTGTGTTGTCGTCTTCTATTTGCTTCATGGCTGACTCGGTGATGAGGGGGAATTTGATGACGGCAGAGTGGTCAACTTTGTTTCTCCTGGGGGCACTCTTCCGAGGATATTTGGGTTGCCTCCTGAGCCGCAGTGTTTTGGGCCGCCGGAAGGTGGCTGACGTCTGGATCTTCTTTTTCTTGTGGCTGTGGACACCTTTCAACACTGCTTTCTTGGCCTTCAAAGCCTTTGCTTTGGCTTCAGCTTTAGGAGGGGCAGGGGCTTCCTTCTTCGCCTTCGGCGCCATCTTCATGAAAAGGGATACATATAATTAACACTGCTCTGTGTTATATAGGAAAGTTGTTAAGAGAGTAAATACTGAGTTCTCATTGCAAGGGAATTTCTATTTAATTTTGTATCTGTATGAGATGATGGCTGTTCACTAAAATTGTGATTATTTCATAATGTACGTAAGTCAAATCATATGCTGTACAGCTTCAACTTACACAGTGCTAGAAGTCAATTATATCTCAAAAAACTAGAGGGAAAAAAGATAGTGCCAAGGTAAGATTCACATTTGGTCTCCAATCAAAAGCATCAGACTTGGAAGGAAGCAGTCCTTGAGGAGAAAAATAAAAAATTAGAAACAGATCCCGAAATGACACAGGTTATAGAATTAGTGGACAAAAACATTATTTTTGTTCACTAATATCTAGCACTGTATTATTTGAAGGTGTGTAGCATATGGTTTGACTTACATACATCTTAAAATGGCCACAATAGGTTTAATGAACAGCCATCATCTCATATAACTGAATAAGTAGAATTAGTTATGATTTAGAAGAGTTAAACTATTATCAACCAACTGACTAAACTGACATTTATATGACATCCTACCCAATACAAGCAGAGTACATATTTTGTCCAGTTGCACAAAAGAACATTTACCAACACATTTTGGTCCATAAAATAATATCAATAAATTTAAAATAAAAGGTATGTTATCTAACTGAAAGGGAATTAAATTTACAGTCAACAATAGAAAGATACCTGGAAAACTTCTAAATATTTAGAAACTAACTGATTTTTAAGAAGCTCATGAGTCAAAGGAACAAAAGATGAATTTCGAAAGCATTTTGTACTGAATGAAAACACAATATATCAAAATTTGTGGGATGTAGCTAATGTAATGCTCAGGGGAAAATTCACTAAATACCTACATTAGAAAAAGTCAAGTTGAGCAAATCATTGTCCTCAGCTTCTACCTTAAGAAACTAGAAGAGAAAATCAGACCCATAGTAAGCAGAAGAAATGAACTAAAGATCAAAGCCAGAACCATGAAATAGAAAAACAGAAAGTTAATGAAATCAAAAGCTGGTTCTTTGAGAAGACCAGTAAAAGTGATAAACCTCTATCCTGTTGGATTAGGAAAAAGAGAAGACACAAGTTACCAGTATCAGGAATGAAAGAGTCAGCAAAGCTGCAGATATTGTAGTCTTTAAAAGGCTATGTAAAAGAAGGATATGAATTACTTTATGTCAGTACATTAGACACTTAAATGAAGTGGATAAATTTCTTGAAAGACACAAAGTACCAGTGCTCATTCAGGAAAATATGAATAGCCTGAATAATCTTAACATCTGTTAAAGAAATTGAATTCCCCCAAAGAAAACTCTGGGCCCAGATGACTTCCCTGATGAATTCTAGCAAATATTTTTGGAGGTCATAATACAAAATTTACACAAATTCTTCCATTAAGTTGGAGAGAATCCTTCTTCACTCATTCTACAACAATTGTATTGTCCTAATACTAAAACCAAATACACTACAAGAAAAAGTTACAGACCAGTATCCTTCCTGAACACAGTTGCACAACTCTTAACAAAATTTTAGCAAATACACTCCAACTACATATAAAAAGATAAAAAAATACAGTGACCAAGTGAGATTTGTCACAGGAATTCAAGGTTGGTTTGACATTTCAAAATCAATTATCATGTACCATGTCAGTAAAGTAAAAACACCATATGATCAATTCAATAGATGCAAAAAAAAGCATTTAACAAAATCCATCATTAAAAACTCAACAAATTAGGGAAAGAAGGAAACTTTCTCAGTCTGATAAAGGACATCCATGAAAAACTAGTATCTGAAATCATACTTAGCACTGAAAGGCTGAATCCTTCCCTTCCAATGTCAGGAATAAGGCATGATGTCCACCGTGAGTCACAGCTTCTATTCAGGATTGTACTGGAACTTACAGCCAGCGCAATCTAATAAGAACAAGAAATAAAAGGCATTCCGATTGGAATAGAAGAAGTAAAACAACTTTTTATCACAGATGACATGATTGCCTATGATTTCTTTAAAAAGAAAAAAAGCTACTAGAAGTAAGTACACTTAGCAAAGTGGCCCCCTTGATGGATCACACCCTGTGGCAAAGAGACTCGCATAATTCAGTGAAGTTCTGAGCCATGCTCTACAGGGGCATCCAAGACAGATGAGTAAGAGCGAAGAGTTCTGAATCTACTCCAAACATTCTTTGGAAGGACTTGCTGAAGCTCCAGTACTTTGGCCACCTGATGTGAAGAGCTGACTCATTGGAAAAGACCCTGATGCTGGGAAAGATTGAAGGCAGGATGAGAAGAGGGGGCAGAGGATAAGATGGTTAGATAGCATCACCAATTCAATGGATATGAATTGGAGCAAATTCCCAGAGATAGTAGAGGGCAGAGGAGCCTGGTGTGCTACAATCCTTGGGGTCACAGAGTTGGACATGACTTAGCAATTGAACACCAACAAGCAAAATTGCAGGATACAAGATCAATACAGAAAAGTCAACTATATTTCTCTATACTAGGAAACGAACAGCCAGAAGTTGAAATTTTAAAAGAATACCATTTGTAGTAAAATTTGAAATATTAAGTACCTAAGGATAAATTTCCTAAGAGATATGTAAGATCTCTCCACTGGAATCTATTAAATATTACTGAGAGGAATTAAGGAAAACTCAGATAAATGAAGATATACTGTATTCAAGGATTGGAAGACTCAATATTGTCAGTTTTCTCTAAAGGTATAGATTCAGTGCAACCTCAATCAAATTCAGCTGGCAATGTGTAGAGAGTGTCAAGTTGGTTTTAAAGTTTATATGGTAATGCAAATGTCCTAGGATAGAAGAGGGCTTCCCTTGTGGCTCAGCTGGTAAAGAATCTGCCTGCAATGCAGGAGACCCAGGTTCAGTTCCTGGGTTGGGAAGTTTCCCTGGAATAGGGAAAGGCTACCCACTCCAGTATTCTGGCCTGGAGAATTCCATAGACTGTACAGTCCATGGGGTTGCAAAGAGTCGGACACGACTGAGTGGCTTTCACTTCACTTAGAATGGAAGAATAGAGAGGACTTAAAACCATCTGATTTCTAAAACTTACTATAGCTACAATAATATTGTGATATTGATGTAAAGATAAGTAGACCCATGGAACAGAAAATATGGTCAGTTTTTGAGTACAGTGCCAAATCAATTAAATAGAAAAATGGTTAGTCTTTTCAACAAATGGTAGGGGAATAACTTGATATTCATATACAAAAAACTAAATCCACACCTTATTCCATACCTTATATATTAAAGTTAATTCAAAATTGATCATAGACCTAAATGTAAGGTCCAAATCAATAAAATTTTTAGGAGAAAATATTTTGGGTCTGGTAAAGATTTTTAAGGTACAACACCAAAAGCATGATTTATAAAAGAAGAAAAAGATAAATTGGACTGTATCAATTAAGAACATCTCTTTGAAAGCCACCTTCAAGGGAATAAAAGGACAGGTCACAGACTGGGAGAAAATATTCACAGATCACATCTGATTAAAGATTTATATTCAGATTATATAAGGAACTCTCAGAACTTAAAAAAATTAAGAAAATTAAGTCAAAAATAGGCAAAAGATTTGGACAGTTCATCAAAGAAGATACACAGATGGCAAGTCAGCCCATGAAAAGATGATCAACACCGTTACTCATTAGGAAAATGCAGATTAAAATCACGATAAGATAGCACTATGTACATGTTAGAATGCCTTCAGTTAAAAAGGCCTACAGTACTAAGTGTTAGTAGGATGTGGAGCAGCTGAAACTTTTACACACTTCTGTACAAAATGGTACATCTACTTTGGAAAGCAGTTTGCCACTTTCTTAAAGACCAAAAATGTACACCTGCTCTGTGATTTAGCCTTCCCACACCTAGGCATTTATTTAAGAGAAATGAATGCATATGACCACATAAAGATTTGTACCCAAATATTCATAGCAGCTTTATTTGTAACAGGCAAAACTTGAAAACAGTGCAAGTGTGCATCAACAGCAGACGTTGTGCCCTGTCTCATAAAATGGAATACTACACAGCAATAAAAAGGAACGAATTACTGATACTGCAACAATGTATTTTATTCTCTATTAAAGTAAGAGAAAGAATTCAGGGGGAAGAAAGACATTCTGTTTATATGAAATTCTATAAAATAGAAACTATTCAGAAAGCAAATCAGAGATTGCTCTGATGTGAGCCAAAGAGAAGTGAATCATAAAGAGATACAAAGAAAATTTGTGGCTGACAAACGTATCCATTATGTTGATTGCAATGATGGCTTTATGAATACATATATGTACGTCAAAACTTAAAAACTGTGTATTCTTTAAATATATGCAGTTTATTGTCAACTCTGTTAAAATTTTGTGTGTTCAACATTTGGGGATAGCAAGCTGCTTGAATTTCAGAATAAGGTAAGGGACTCAGTTTTTAAACTAATTTTTCAGTGGTTAAGTTTGAGGTGAGAAAACATGCACTGTATTTATCAAGTTTGCTTATAATTTTTAACTTATTACAAAATTGAGAAACTGAATAAATGTTCCAATTTGGGCTTTCTGAAATTCTGAAGAATTTTTTATAGTAGTGATGTATCAAATGTTAGATTTAATTGTGTTATCAGATTAGGACATTGTAATCCAACTGGATGATAAATGAGAGAGAGGAAGGAATGTTGAAAGAATGCTGAGTGTAAGATGATGGAAGTCAACAGAATTCTAGGCTTGGGAGACATTCTTATGATCTTGTTTGGATGGCTAGGCATCTAAGGTAGATAGAAGAGTAAAGACCCTTCCAAAGATGCCCACATCCTAACTCCTGAAATTTATTAATATATTACCTTACAGAGTAGAAGGGACTTCGCAGATATGATCAAGGTTAAAAGTTTGAGGTGGGGAAATTTTCCTGGATTATCCAGGTGAGCCCAGCATAATCATTCTTAAACATAATGATTCTTAAGAAAGCAGAGAAACTTCCCCATCTGTGGCCAGAGGGAGATGGTGACTGTAGCAGGATGATCAGAGAGAAAACGATGTTGCTGGCTTTGGAAATGGAGGAAGTGGGCCATAAGCCTGCTTATATAACTTATATGCAGAGTACATCATAAGAAATGCCAGGCTGGATGAAGCACAGCGATTGCCAGGAAAAATATCAATAACCTCAGATATGCAGATGACACTTGCCCTTATGGCAGAAAGTGAAGAAGAACTAAAGAGACTCTTGATGAAAGTGAAAGAGGAGAGTGAAAAAGCTGGCTTCAAACTCAGCATTCAAAAAACTAAGATCATGGCATCTGTCCCCATCACTCCGTGTCAGATAGATGGAGAGACAGTGGAAACAGTGACAGACTTTGTTTTCTTGGGCTCAAGAATCACTGCAGATGGTGGCTGCAGCCATTAAATTGAAAGACGCTTGCTGCTTGGAAGAAAAGCTGTGACCAAACTAGACAGCATATTGAAAAGCAGAGACATTACTTTGCCGACAAAGGTCCGTCCAGTGAAAGCTATGGTTTTTCCAGTAGTCATGTATGGATGTGAGAGTTGGACTGTAAAGAAAACTGAGCGCCGAAGGTTTGATGCTTTTGAACTGTGGTGTTGGAGAAGACTCTTGAGAATCCCTTGGACTACAGGGAGATCAAACCAGTCACTCCTAAAGGAAATCAGTCCTGAATATTGATTGGAAGGACTGATGCTGAAGCTGAAGCTCCAATTCTTTGGCCACCTGATGTGAAGAACTGACTCATTGGAAAAGACCCTGCTGCTGGGAAAGGTTGAAGGAGGGAGGAGAAGGGGATGACAGAGGATGAGATGGTTGGATGGCATCACTGACTCGATGGACATGAGATTGAGCAAGCTCTGGGAGTTGATGATGGACAGGGAGGCCTGGCGTGCTGCAGTCCATGGGGGTTGCAAAGAGTTGGACACGACTGAGCGACTGAACTGAGCTGATGGGCAGCCTCTAGAGTCTGGAAGAAGCAGGAGACTTTCCTAGAGCATCCAGGAGGAATGCAGCCATGCTAGCACCTTGATTTTAGCCCAGTGAGACCCATTTTTATCTTCTGCACTCCATAACTGTAAGATAATAAGTGCATATTGTTTAAGCCATTACATTGGTGACTGTTGTGGCAGCTGTAGAAAATATCTAAGAGGATAACCCTCAGAATTAATAAAGTTTTACCAGAAGGCTGCAGTAGAGAGTGAACTCTGTGATAACAGAATAACTTTCCATTCCTTGGGAATTGTTTTCCATTCCACATATCAAACCTCATTTTCTTACAAGGTAAAACATGCACTTATTCATTAAAAATTAATCCTAGATATAAAACATTACAGTTGGGGAACTTCCTTGGTGGCGCATTGGATAGGAATCTGCCTGCCAAGGCAGGGGACATGGGTTCGATCCCTGGTCTGGGATGATCACACACACCCTGGAGCAGCTCAGCCCGTGTGCTGCAACTACTGAGCCCAGGTGCCCTAGAGCCTGTGCTCTGCAACCAGAGAAGTCAGCACAGCGAAGAGCAGCCCCCCTTGCTCCAACTAGAGAAAGCCTGTGTGCAGGACTGAATGCTCAGTGCAACCAAAAATAAATAAATTTTGTAAAAAATTAACAGTTGGAATAAACCTTAAATTTATCATTCTAGTCTAACCCCCCCCACCCCCAAAATTTACAGATAGAGAAATGGAAAACTGAGCAAGAACCAAAGATCCCGTAGCTTAGTTACAGCAGGTTTGAGGTTAAATTTAGGCACAGGGCAGTACTCTACTGTATACATGCCCTCTAATTAGGAATTTGTTCTGGAAACATGGAATATATGAGTCATTCCAAAGAGGGTGTTTACTTAGAAAGATAGACAAATCTTTATCTAGCTGACAGGATTCACTTAGGTTAACTTGTCAGGTGGAAGGTCCTGTCTTAGGTATGGTGTCGTTCTACAGGTTAGATTTTTCTAACCTGGAGAGAGAAGGAATATAGTACACTGATAATTAAATTTCAGTGCTGATGCCTTATACTGTCTGCTATTTTATGATGTTTACATTGATTGCTTTTGAATATCACAATTCATTTGAGTTTATCGAGTGCCTCTTGTATGCCCATTCACACTAGGTGGTGGGGGTTCAAAAGTGCATAGGACACACTCTGCCTATATGATGTTACAGACCTTTTGCCGTACGTTACCTTGTTGTTCGGTTCTTAGAGATCATCAGCAGACTTGGAATCCGACTGTTTGATCCTAATGAGTCAACTCAAGTTAATACCACTGTGGCACAGGTGGAAATTTAATTTTTCTGTCACAACATGAAGAGAGTCTCACTCCTGTATTTACCCTTAGCAGCGTGTAAGTTCCATGGAAATGATTTCATCTGTACTGCCACAGGACATAGTAATCAGAAGTGAGGTTGGGAGATTAAAAGTTTGAAAGCCAGTTTCACTTTCCTGGAAGCAATTGCAACTGTACTTTTATCTTTTTTTTTTTTTTTTTTAATATTTATTTTTATTTATTTGGCTGTGACCAGGGTCTTAGTTGCAGCTCTGATCTTTACTGAGGCATGCAAGATCTTTAGCTGCGACTTGCAGGATCTAGTTCCCTGATGAGATCAAACCAAGGCCCCCCTGCCTTGGGAGCACTGAGTCTTAGCCACTGGACTATCAATTAGGGGCATCCCTATACTTTTATCTTAATTACCTTGTAGAATCTGATAACTCCCAAATGTATACTGTCACCCAGAGCTCTCCTGAGTGCAGGCTTCATCTCCTGACTGCCTTCTGGATCTCTTACAAGCACCTCTCACTCAACCAGAGTTTGCTTCCTCTACATAGGAGGCACTACACCATGTTTGAATTAAATTGAACAGAAAGAATAAAAAATCCTGATGAGTGCAATGAAGTATTGTCATCATTTGATCTTTTTAAAAAAAAAAACTTGTCCTAAGTCTAAAAAAAAATTATGAAAGAAATATATACTTAGTGTTAATACTTAAATGATAAAAAATTTTACAAGTGAAAATTCCTTTTTACCCTCCTAAAGTTCATTTTCCAGAGGTAACACTGTCTTAACAGTGGTTAAATATACATTTCTTGTATATATTAGTAAAAGTATACCATTTTCTTCCTAAAAATAGGATAAAAAAAAAAATAGGATCATACTAATTGTTCTCCAGCTTCCCATTCACTTCATAGTACATGTTGGACATTGTTCCAACTTTCATGTCATTATTAGAAGATTGCTTATCTAGAATAAGGACTTCCCTTGTGGCTTAGCTGTTAAAGAATCCGCATGCTGTGCAGGAGACCTGGGTTCAATCCCTGGGTTGGGAAGATCCCTGGAAAAGGGAAAGACTACCCACTCCAGTATTCTGGCCTGGAGAATTCCATGGACTATATCGTCCATGTGGTTGCAAAGAGTCGGACATGACTGAGTGACTTTCACTTTATCTAGAATAGCTAAGACCTCACCTGTTTCCTATGAATATTTTTAGAATTTAGTTGTCTTAACTCTAGGAAAGAACAATGATGAAAGAGACATTTTGGCATGTAATATGTAATATTTGCATAATTGTAATCCAGTGCTCTAAAATGATTGTACACACCAAATCTATACTGGGAACCATAGTTGGTTACTGCAAGTAATTGTGATATATACCACATTGTCTGTACCACATATATTGTTCCTTTGTGACATTATCAAGTGACTTTGGTTTTGTTTACAGCCCAGAGAACCAAATCATTGGGCACTATGCATTGTAACAACACATTTCATTTATTACAGTGGTATTCTTTTTTAATGGATGGACATCTACAGAATCCTTTCTCAATTCATTTGTTTTGATGTTTTTGATGTTTAGACTCTTAGCTCAATATTCTCTTTAGATTTATCTCATCCTTTTCAAAGACTACATAATATTCTTATGGTATGAATTTGTCAATTTTCATTTAAACATTCGTCTTGAGGAAAATTTTACTTTTATTTAGCCATATTAGTTTAGCTGTAAGTTCAGTTCAGTTCAGTTGCTCAGTCGTGTCCGACTCTTTACAGCCCTATGAATCACAGCACGCCAGGCCTCCCTGTCCATCACCAACTCCCGGAGTTTACTCAAACTCATGCCCATCGAGTCAGTGATGCCATCCAGCCATCTCATCCTCTGTCGTCCCCTTTTCCTCCTGCCCCCAATCCCTCTCAGCATCAGGGTCTTTTCCAATGAGTCAGTTCTTCACATCAGGTGGCCAAAGTATTGGAGTTTCAGCTTCAGCATCAGTCCTTCCAATGAACACCCAGGACTGATCTCCTTTAGGAAGGACTGGTTGGATCTCCTTGTAGTCCAAGGGGCTCTCAAGAGTCTTCTCAACACCACAGTTCAAAAGCATCAATTTTTTGGCACACAGCTTTCTTCACAGTCCAACTCTCACATCCACACATGACCACTGGAAAAACCATAGCCTTGACTAGATGGACCTTTGTTGGCAAAGTAATGTCTTTACTTTTTAATAGGCTATCTAGGTTGGTCATAACTTTCTTTCCAAGGAGTATGCGTCTTTTAATTTCATGGCTGCAGTCACCATCTGCAGTAATTTTGGAGCCCCAAAAAATAAAGTCTGACACTGTTTCCACTGTCTCCCCATCTATTTCCCATGAGGTGAGGGGACCAGATGCCATGATCTTAGTTTTCTGAATGTTGAGCTTTAAGCCAACTTTTTCACTCTCCTCTTTCACTTTCATCAGAGGCTTTTTAGTTCCCCTTCACTTTCTGCCATAAGGGTGGTGTCATCTGCATATCTGAGGTTATTGATATTTCTCCATTTGGGAGGTAATTGCATCCGTAAAGTAAGGACATGCTAAGAAAAAATGAGCAATCAGATAATAAGAGTATATAGAAATAAACATTATTTTAAAAAATCCTTTGAACAAATTAAGTGACACAGTGGACATGGCTGACAAACAAAAGGTGATCTAGAAATTTCATCAAAAGATATCTTTTAAGATATAGAGCAAAAGGACAAAGATGGAATCTGAGAGAAAAGACCAATGTTTCTTAACCCTCTGTGCACACTAGAATCACCTGAGATGCTTTCTAAAAACATGGGTATCCTGACCACAGACTAGTTACATCCAGACTCTCTGAAAGTGGGTCCACTGGCAACAGTGACTTTTTAAAGCTTCTTGGGTACTTCTGATATTTATCCCAGAAACATGTTTAGGAGACCTGAAGCATATAACCAAGGATATGCCCAAGTCTGTCTAATAATACTTCTGGAAGCAGAGGACAGACATTGAAGGAAAAGAAACAGCAGGTACTTCCTTGAGATCCCCAGAGACTTGCTTTCAGTGTTGAAGGACCAGGTTGTTGAGGCCCTTGCACGGATGAAGGAAAGAAGACAAATACCATATATATATCCTAGTGGTATAGCTGAACCCCTGGAATAAAAAAATTTTTTACCTCTTTATAGAAGAAAATGGGAGCCACCTTGTGTATTTGGGAGGGAGGGAAGCCTGCCTGGTCTAACTGATGGAACACCGCATCTGCTGTCCCCCGGTGGGGCTCTGCTTAATTTCTCTGCTCTTTGGGAGGTTGTCCAGGCTCCCTTGGGAAGAGCTGTTATAGTTAGTGTTTAGAAGGCAGTTTGCTCTTTGTTCTCTCCTTGGGACCGATCTCTTCTGCATTCTAGTTCAGTAATATACTTTTTCTTGTTTTCAAGCTCAGAGCTTTGTAAGTTTTCTGTCTCTCCAGTGCCATCTCAGGGAGAAAGTTGACCTTGGTGTCCTGTCTTTCAACATTTGGCATTTGGATGTTCTCGTGTTTTCTAGATTTTTGTTTTAATACTAATTTAACTCTTTGCCTCCTGCTTATTTAAGAACAGTAATTTATCCAAGTAAATGGTTAGTGACAAGAGTAATTATAAATTTGGTCTATTAACTTTGCTTTCTTCAGTAATTACTGGGAAAAGTGAATTTACCAAAGCATTGTATGTATCTGAGAGAGACAATAAAGGAGGAAGCAATTTGTAGCTATCAAGCGGTAGTTCAATTTAGGATTCTCCTTCCTCTCCCTCTTTATGATTGGGCATCCCAGAGTCTTTGGTCTCTCCCTCCAGAACTGATGCAGAACGCTTCTGGAGGCTTGACTCAGAACTTTGGGATTGCACTGGAAATGCAGAAGGCATCCTCAATTAAGTGGAAGGCCAGAGGACTAAGGAGAGAGCTGTGTTTAAATGTACAGTGCTGTGGCATTATGCACTTCACGTTGCTGAGCAGTTATCACCACTCTTTTCCAGAACCTTTATATCTCCCCCAAAAGACACTCTGTATCCATTAAACCACCACTCTCTAGTCTCTGCTCCCCCTGCCCTTGGTGATCTCTATTCTGTTTTCTGTCTCTGTAAACTTGCCTGTTCTATGTACTTCATATATGTGAAATTATACGATGTTTGTCCTTTTGTGTCTTATTTTACTTAGCATAACATTTTCAACTTCCTCCATGTTGCAGTATGTATCAGGATTTCATTCCTTTTTATGGCCAAATAATATTCATTTTAACAATATATAATTCATACTGCACACATAACCATATTTTGTTTATGGACACTTGGATTTTTTCCTAAGCTTTTGGCTTTTGTGCATAATACTGCTTTGAGTCAAAATACCTGTTTGAGTCTCTGGTTTTACTTCTTTTGGGTACATACCCAGGAGTGGAATGGCTGAATTCTATGGTAATTCTATGTTTAATATTTTGAGGAACCACCAAACCTTTCCACAGAAGCTGCACCATTTTACATTACTACCCAGCAGTGCATGAGGGTTCTGACTTCTCTACATCTTCACCAACACTTTCCCTTTTTTAATAATAACCATCCTAATGGGTGTGAAGTGGTATCTTATTGTGATTTAGATTTGCATTTCCTTTATGAATAATGATGTTGAACATCTTTTCATACTTACTGGTTGTTTGCATATGTTCTAGCAGGTTTCTTTTATAAAGGAGGAACGGTGAATGTATGAACGTATCTTAGAGTGTTCTTTGTCATCTCTTCATTCCCCACCCCAGTGTAAAGAAGCAAATAACTGGAGGGACATAGGTGAATAAATACAGTGTGCAATCTCATATAGACATATAGTCTGTATATTTGGTCTTGTTTCCTGTGCGTGCATGTATATCCTCTCTTTTGTATGTATGTATTATCTATAGAAGGGCTTCCCTAGTGGCTCAGACAGTAAAGCGTCTGTCTGCAATGCAGGAGACCTGGGTTCGATCCCTGGGTTGGGAAGATCCCCTGGAGAAGGAAATGGCAGCCCACTCCAGCATTCTTGCCTGGAAAATCCCATGGACCGCGGAGCCTGGTAGGCTACCGTCCATGGGGTCGCCAAGAGTTGGACACAATTGAGCGACTTCACTTTCACTTTCATTGTCTATGGAGAGATAACTCCTCCCGACACTCCTCTGTGACTGGACTTGAATGTTACTGACCTGGGATTGAAAGTAAATGAAGGCTTCCCAGTTCATCCTCCCATGAATATTCTCAAAGTTACGATGCAGTTATCTGCATTCAGTTTTAAGCCCTTCCTTGTGTTTTCTTTCTTTTGTGCTTTAGTTTTAGGAGACTGAGAATCTTTATGGCCCAGACATGTAGATGTGGATGTAAAACGCTCAGTTGTGTCCGACTCTTTGTGACCCCATGGACTATAGCCTACCACGCTCCTCCATCCATCCATGGGATTTTCCAGGCAAGAATACTGGAATGGGTTGCCATTTCCTTCTCCAGAGAATCTTCCCAACCCAGGGATCGAACCCGGGTCTCCCACATTGTAGGCAGACACTTCACCGTCTGAGCCACCAGGGAAGCCCCAGATATATGTGGTACTTAAAAATGTAATTTTCTGTGCTCCTACCAAAGTAGCCAGTTTCTCTAGTCTTTTCTGCCTTCTTTCTGAAAACTCTTGCTAGACAGTAGGATAATCTTTGATACAAGATACCTATATTTTAACAAAGAGAGCAATGAGTAGAGTACGTAATATGTAAGGTTAATTAGTGGATAAACCTTTAGAATGATTTCTCACTTGGGGGAATATGACAATATAGTTAGGTAAATTGAAGTTTTCAGTACACTGTTGATGAAATGCTCAGCATAGTCTCATTTTTCTGTGCTGTCTCAGGTGTTTGCTGACCATCACTTTGGAGAGTGCATGCTTATCCATAACAGAGCGAACTGTGTGTTCTCTTTCTGAGGCACTGGGCAGCAGTTTCCCCCTTTGGACAGTTCAGAACAGTGAGCTTTATCATAGATTAATATCCATAGCTACAGAGTGATTTTAAATCCAGAATAAATGTAGGGTAGGGAACAAAGACACAGCTCTCTTACAAAAAAAAGTGAAACTTTCTCAACATGTCCAGTTGGTTTTTAGGAATTATCTATTCTTACAGCCTTTTTGTCATGTAACACTGGATCAAAGAAGTTTTTCTTTATTTGTTTTGTCTGATACAAAAATCTGTATCAGATGGCATAACTGGAATTAAGGGTAAGTACTTGGAAAGTTCAGTTTATTTATTTATTCTTCCAGATTCATCTGCCTTTGAAAGTTCAACATAGCTTTAGTTTGGTTTTTATCTTTGTGTTTTAATTATTTGTGCTACTTCTTTTCATGTGGACTCCATACTGGTCAAAATCATTTTGAGATCACAAAGGTTATTTGTATCCCTTCAAGTGTTAGAACCAAAACTGAAGAGCAAATTCCTTTATCAAATGAGATTTGTAAACCTTGCAAATCAGTGTATACAACTTCCCTCTTTATTTGAATTTGAGCAAGCCACTATTTTCAAAGGGGAGGGTTAGAACCAAAAGAAAATGTTTTTTTAATCACAGAGTTTTCATCTGAAAGTTTAGCTGATCACCAAATGACAAATGTTCAAAAGAAAGGCCTTGCCTTTGGATGTGTTGTATTCATGCTTTCTGAATGCTTTGTTTTTAGCTGTTTGTGATATTTGTGCTCACACACGCTGTCAAATCAGTTGAAAGTAAGAGGCACCCATCATGGCACCTCATCCCTAAATCCCTTCAGCATGTCTCCCCTAAGAATGAGGAGATTAGTCTGTACAGAACCACAATACTATATCACACTCTAGAAAGCTAACATTATACAGTAATAATAAGGTAGTATATAGTCTGTTTTTCTAAATTTTCCTAATTCTCCTCAAAATTTGCTTCTGTAAGTTTTTGTTCCTCCTAATCTGGTATCCAGCCAAGGATCACACGTTGCATTTGGTGGTTGTGTCTCTTTAGTCTTTTTAAAACCAGAACAGGCCCCTTTTCTTTCCTTTCTTTACCTTTTTTTCTTTTATAACATTAACATTTTGAGGAGTCTAAGCCAGTTGTCTTGTAGAATGTTCCACACCCTAATTTTGTCTTTTCTTCTTGCTTAGTTTCAGGTTAAACATTTTTGGTAGAAATACTACTTGTATACTTCCTGTTACATCACAGCAGGAGGCACAGTGAAGCCAGCTTGTGTCAATAAAGAAGATGCAGAGTTTGGTCACGATGTAGGTTACGTGTGTGATCAGACCACTCCACTGGAAAGCCCTTGTCCTTTTTTTAGGTATAATTAGTCTGGAGGGTCATGCTTTGAGACCCTCTGACTGTCCTGTTCCCTAATAACCTTTCTGTTGATGGTTTTAACTTGTTTATTGAGATGGTTTCCCTAGGGGTTTACTGATGGATGTCAATGTATCTGTAAAGGCCCAGGAAATATTTTGTGTATATGTATTTCTGAAGGGATATGGTCCACGACCTCCAAAATGTTTAAAAGATCTTTTCTTTTGTGTTTGAAGTGCTTTCTGCAAATTTCTATGCATGAGAGAGGTGTTTTGTGAGTGGTAGGTTACTGGAATTTGGGAACAAATCTTGTTCATCTCATTTTCCTAACTGTCTTGCCCAGCATCACATACAACAACTGGTACTTAGTTTTTGTTGTTGTTTGTTTGAGCACACTTTGTTCTGACCTGTCCCTTACCCTGAGCCAAGCACTTGGATCTTTGGTGTCTGGCATAAACTGTACTAGTAAATAAAGCAAAGGGGCTTAGCTGCTGGTTTTTGGTGTTCTCTTTGAAGATTTTTGGATACAGCAAAGTTTTTGATTTGTGTCTTTGTTGATATTGAAGTAAGTTTAGGTCAACTGGAAGTGAGTTAAGACACATTTACTTGTTTAATCATCAGTTTTATCAATAAGACATTTGTCACAAGTATAAAATAGTTCTTTTTGATTGTGTAGGCAAGAGGATCACACAGTGACTTAGGGAGCCTTAACGTTCCTTATTAACCTAATACCACATAACTGTGGATGTCACTAAGTCTTGACTTTTCCTGCTCAGCCACGAGAGCTGTTAGGGAATTCATCATGACAGCAGGCAGTGAGGTGTTTTTTTGTTTTGTCTGTTGATTATCTTTTCAGTATTTGCCTTGCATGAAAAGATGTCTGTCTGTCATTTTAGATGATTGATGATAATAAGAGCTAGTATACTTTTAACATGCACATTATACCATTTAATCCAGAAGGTCACTCTGTGAAAGTAGATATTATTTTTATTCTGATTACACAGGTAGAGAAAAAAGGCTTTGAGGAGTTAAAATTTAAGCAACATCACACAGCTTGTAAGGAGCTCCAAATTCCTTGCCCTTTCTGTCTTACCAGTCTAAAAGGTAGAGGTATTCTGGAGAATCTAAATAAGGACAAACCATGACCCTGCTTTTAAGGATCTCTTAAATCCTGGCCTTATGGTTCAAAATGGCAGACTGGAAGGACGTGTGCTCATCTCCTGCAAGAGCACCAAAATCCCAACTAGCTGTTGAACAACCATTGACAGGAGGATGATGCAACCCACCGAAAAAAGATATCCCATGTCCAAAGACAAAGAAGAAGCTGCAGCGTGATGGTAGGATGGGTGCAATCATGATAAAATCAAATCCCATACCTGCCAGGTGGGTGAGCTGGGGATCTAACAAAGGGACTGGGGATCCCCAGGGAATCTGACCCTGAAGGGCAGCAGGATTTGATTACAAGACCTCCACAGTACTGGGGGAAGCAGAGACTCCAGTCTTGGAGGGCACAAACAAAATCTTGTGCATACCAAGATCTAGAGGAAAGGATCAGTGACCCCACAGGAGATTGAACCAAAACTACCTGCTGGTGTTGGAGGTGTCCTGTGGAGGCATGGGTTGGCAGGGGCTCACCACAGGGATGGGGACAATGGTGGCAACAGTTTGAGATGGTCTCCCTTGGTGTAAGCCCTTTTGAAGGTCCCCATTAACTGTGCTATAGAACCCAGGGCTGGTTTGTCTCAGGCCAAACAACTGCCAGGGAGCGAGTGCAACCCCACTCATCAGCAGATAGTTGGATTAAAGCTTTACGAGTAAGGCCCTGCTCACCAGAGCAAGACTCTGTTTTTCCCACCACCAGTCCCTCCCATCAGGAAGCTTGCAGAAGCCTCTTGGCCTCCTCTATCAGAGGGCAGACAGAAGAAGCGAGAAGAACCACGGTCCCACAGCGGCTAAAACAAAAAGCACGTTACAGAAAGTTCATTAGAATGAAAAAACAGAAAGTTATGTTCCAGATGAAGGGACTAGATAAAGCCCTAGAAAAACAACTAAATGAAGTGGAGATGGCAACCTTCCAGAAAAGAAATCAGAGTAGTGATAGTGAAGATAATCCAGAATCTTGGGAAAACAATGAAGAAGATGCAAGAAATGTTTATCAAAGACCTAGAAGAACTAAGCTAGTGGAGGTGATGGAATTCCAGCTGAGTTATTTCAAATCCTAAAAGATGATGCTGTGAAAGTGCTGCACTCAATATGCCAGCAAATTTGGAAAACTCAGCAGTGGCCACAGGACTGGAAAAGGTCCGTTTTCATTCCAGTCCCTAAGAAAGGCAATGCTAAAGAATGTTCAAACTACCTCACAATTGTACTTATCTCACACACTAGCTCAAGTGTGTAATGCTCAAAATTCTCCAAGCCAGGCTTCAACAGTATGTGAACCAAGAACTTCCAGATGTTCAAGCTGGATTTAGAAAAGCCAGAGGAACCAGGGGTCAAATTGCCAAGATCCACTGGATCATCGAAAAAGCAAGAGAGTTCCAGAAAAATATCTGCTTCTGCTTTATTGACTATGCCAAAGCCTTTGACTGTGTGGATCACAATAAACTGTAGAAAATTCTTCAAGAGATGGGAATACCAGATCGCCTGACCTGCCTCCTGAGAAATCTGTATGCAGGTCAAGAAGCAACAGATAGAACTGGACATGGAACAACGGACTAGTTCTAAATTGGGAAAGGAGTACATCAAGGCTGTGTAAAGTCACCCTGCTTATTTAACTTATATGCAGAGTACATCATGCAAAATGCTGGGCTGGATGAAGCACAAGCTGGAATCAAGATTGCCGGGAGAAATATCAATAACTTCAGATATGCAGATGACACCACCCTTATGGCAGAAAGTAAAGAAGAACTAAAGAGCCTCTTGGTGAAGGTGAAAGAGGAGAGTGAAAAGCTGCCTTAAAACTCAACATCCAAAAAACGAAGATCATGGCATCAAGTACATCACTTCATGGCAAATAGGTGGGAAAACAATGGAAACAGTTAACAGACTTTATTTTTTTGGGCTCCAAAATCACTGCAGATGGTGACTGCAATCGTGTTGATCTTTGTTAATTGGTGTCGTGGTTATTATGGAGGTTACTCGTGGAAATTAAAAGACGTTTGCTCCTAGGAAGAAAAACTATGACCAATCTAGACAGCATATTAAAAAATAGACATTACTTTGCTGACAAAGGTCCATCTAGTCAAAGCTATGGTTTTTCCAGTAGTCATGTATGGATGTGAGAATTGGACCGTAAAGAAAGCTGAGTGCCAAAGAGTTGATACTTTTGAACTGTGGTGTTGGAGAAGACTCTTGAGAGTCCCTTGGACTGCAGGGAAATCAAACCAGTCAATCCTAAAGGAAATTAGTCCTGAATATTCATGGAAGGACTGATGTTGAAGCTCCAATACTTTGGCCACCTGATGCGAAGAGCTGACTCACTGGAAAAGACCCTGATGTTGGGAAAGATTGAAGGCAGGAGGAAAAGGGGACGACAGAGAATGAGATGGTTGGATGGCATCACTGACTTGATGGACATGAGTTTGAGTAAGCTCCAGGAGTTGGCAATCAACAGGGAAGCCTGGCGTGCTACAGTCCATGGGCTTGCAAAGAGGTGAATGCAAAAGAGCGACTGAACTGAACTGAGAAGAACTAAAGAACAAACAGACAAATGAAGGACTCAATAGAAGAATACCTACAGCAGAAGAATGGATAAATGACCTGGAAGACAGAATGGTGGAATCACTCCCACGGAACAGAATATAGAAAAAAGAATGAAAAGAAATGAACAGCCTAAGAGATCTCTGTGACAACATTAAACGCACTAACATTCACATTATAGGGGCCCCAGAAGGAGAAGAGAACGAGAAGACCTGAGAAAATACGTGAAGAGATGATAGCTGAAAACTTCCTTAACATGGGGAAGGAAATAGTCAACCAAGTCCAGGAAGTACAGTCCCAGGCAGGATATAAATCCAAGGAGGAACACACCGAGACATAGTAATCCAGCTGACAAAAATTAAAGACAAAGATAAAATTTTAAAAGCAGCAAGGGAAAACTGACAACATATAGGGGAACTCCCATCAGGCTATCAGCTGATTTTTCACCAGAAACTCTGCAAGTCAGAAGGGGATGGCACTTTAAAGTGATGAAAAAGGAAGAACCTACAACCAAGAATACTCTACCCAACAAGACTCTCCGTCAGATTTGATGGAGAAATCAAAAGCTTTCCAGACAATCAAAAGTTAAGAGAATTTAGCACCACCAAACCAGCTTTACAACAAATGCTAAAGGAACTTCTCTAGGCAGGAAATACAAGAGAAGGAAGAAATCTGCAGAAAATAGACCCAAAACAGTTCAGAAAACGGTAATGGATCTTACATATTGATGATTACCTTAAATGTAAATGGATTAAATGCACCAGACATAGACTGGCTGGGCAGATGAAAACATGTGCATGTATGCAGTTCTACTTACCACTTCACTCTGCTTGACCACCCCCCCAGATTGTATATAATTATTTTATATTGTCAGGTTAGTCAAGTTTCCGTTATGACTTGCAATTATAATAATCTTCTACTTTTGGTCTGGTTATTGAGTGTGAAAACTGTTCTTTTTGTTTGTTTGTTTTGCTAGTGAAAACAGATAAACATCTTTTACTATTGTGATTGTGCACCTGTTACTTAATACCATTGTATTATGATTGGTCAAAAGAAAAACAATAGAACTCTGTATCACCAAAACTACCATTTAATAGAAAAACCTGTAATCACTTTTTAAAATCCAGATGCATATCAGAATTATTGGAATTTTTGAAAAATAAAAATGCCCAGATATGTTTCTAATGAGCAGCCATGTTTGAAAACAACTGAACTATATGATGATCTTTTACTTTTGTCTAGTTTGTTCCACTTTTTCTATTTCATATTCAGTGCTCCCATTTAATTTAGTTTGTTTTCCAGTTTTTCCATCTCTTCTTTCTTTGTTTGATGTTCTTTCTCAAGCCTTTATCAACTGTAGTAGAAAAGCTTTGTATACATATATATATAAACAATGTGTATAATAAATATATTTCAGAAAACTTATGAATTTTTGCCTAACTATAAATTTTATGACAGTTTGATTCCACTTGTTTGACTTAGTATGAATAGAATGCTAGATTTCTAATTTAAAAAACAAGATATGCAATAAGCAACAAAGGTTTACTGTATAGCACAGGGAACTATATAGTCAGTGTCTAGTAATAACCTATAATGGAAAATAATTTCAAAAATAATATATATGTATATGTATAACTGAATCAGCTTGCTGCGCATGTGAAACACTGTTAAGTCAACTATACTTCAGTGAAATACGCATATTAAAAAATTTAACAAAGATCTCTTAAATCCAATGCATGTGTCTTCTTATGAATATATTATAGAAAACAAATCAATGGAAGAGCTGAGAAAGTAAAGGGCAGACAACTGCAAACTAGAAGGTTAAAGTTGGTACAATGAAAGGTAGTGTTTGAGTGGGAAGAATGGGAAAGGAAAACAATGGCCACAGTATCGAGATGGGAACGCACAGGACTTGTTGCAGGAGAAGCCTGGTCTGGTTTGGCCAGAGCATGAGCCACACATGAGACAGTGAAGAAAGCAGTGGAGGCTTGACCCGAAACATAGGTTGGGGTCATGTTGTGGAAGGCGTTGAGTGCCATGGTGGAGAAGAACGTCATTCTGTAGGAAAATTTGAGCAAGAAATGAAAAATGTGGCTCTCTAAAAGACCCAATAATAATCATGATAAATGTCTACATTTTTAAGTTAGGACTTTGTGCTCATCCCTTAATGTTTGTTATCTGACTAATGCCTCACAGTTACTCTGTGAACTATGGACGTGAAACTGAGGCTTGGTGATCTTCAGGAGGTTGGCAAATATCAAACATATGGCTGGAGCTGAGGCTCAGACTGGGGTCTGTCATTTTCCAAAGCCTTGTCCTATTTTCCACTGTGATAGATTGTTGTTTCTTTTATCAGATCACCTGATAAGTTCTTAATTCTCTGTCAAGAATATGGTTGTAGGAAAAGGACATTCTCAAGTTCTGAAAGGCCTACTTCTCACTGTGTAATCATGCTAAGGAATATAATCACTGCCAAGCCTGACTTGTGCTGCTCTCTAATTTGGGACGAGAGCTAGATGGGAAATTGAAGATTTGGGTGATGTTTTATTTACATGCCTCATGACATCAGTACATGCTCATAGCAAATGTTTTTATTTTCCTTTTCAGCATTTAACTTTATTTGCCCTAAGTATATCTTGGGTCAGGTAAAGCTCTGTTTCTAGGGGCATTTTAAGATACATAATGAAGTGATACTTCTCCTAGCTAAAATATGTTTCTTCTCAGCAGGTTTTCTACTTTTAAAAAGACAATGACTACTGATGAAGCTGCCAAGAACAATGGAGAAAGCCCTGCAGCAGCTGTTGCTGAACAGGGAGAGGATATTACCTCCAAAAAAGATAGAGGAGTATTAAAGGTGAGGCCATGACATGTAAGAAAATTTGCTATCTGGAAAGATTGTTAATAAAAATCTTTTTTTGTTTTTTGTTTTTGGCTAGAGGTGGAGATGGATTGGGGCTTCCCAAGTGGTGCAGTGGTGAACAATCTGCCTGACTATGCAGGAGACCCAAGAGACGCGGGTTCCATCCCTGGGTCGGGAAGATGCCCTGGAGGAGGAAGTGGCAACCCACTCCAGTATTCTTGCCTGGAGAGTCCCATGGACAGAGGAGCCTGGCGGGCTACAGTCCATGGGATTGCAAAGAGTCAAACATAACTGAGCATTGAGATGGATTATGTTTATTGAGGCTTACTAAGTACCAAATGCTACAGCTAAATTCTCATTTGGTCTTTATAACTGCAGGTTTATTTTCAATCCCAGATTATAGATGGTAAAGCTGAGAACCAGCTAGGTAAATTAACTTGCCCCAAATCATATATCTCAGTAAATGCAGGTCTGAGGATTTATGTTATGTCTGACTCTAAAAAGACTGTCTCTGTTCTCACAGAGTACAAATGGGTGATTATTTTAATATTTAAGTATATTAAAGCTAGCTAATGACTATTTAAAAGACTTTCTCAAAAAAAAGTTAACTTGCAAAGTTCAGAAGGATTTGTTTTTTACATACAAATAGAGTTCCTGTGTGTAATGAAAATATTTTTTTGAGGTTTAATCAGAAAATGTATCTCACTTTTGAATTAGTATTCCTCCTTAAAAACACTTTTTTCACTATCTGATTATGTTTACATGTGGTTTTTTTAAAACCTCACAGTGATCTTTTGAGACAGAGCACATTTGATTCTCCCATTTATGTATGGAAGTTATATGTGTTATTATTCCATATATTTGAGAGGTTAAATGGCTTTAGTCATATTAAGTTCTTTTTTCTCCTACACTTGATGTATTCAGGTTTTGTAAGGTTACCTTTTTTGCTGAAAAGATTATGTTAAACTTTTTAAGTATTATCAATAAGCTGAATTTTAATAGAAGGAAATGGCAACCCACTCCAGTATTCTTGCATGGAGAATCCCATGGCTGGAGGGGCCTGGTAGGCTACAGTCCATGGGGTCGGGGTTGCAAAGAGTTGGACAGGACTGAGCTACTTCACTTTCACTTTTCACTTTCACTTTATGTTATCAGTAGCAAATGAGATTTTTGTTTGTTTGTTTTGGCTAATCTTGCTTACCTGAAAGCTTTCTTCACATATTCACAAACTTGAATCTCTTCTGAA
This sequence comes from Dama dama, assembly GCF_033118175.1. NCBI lineage: Eukaryota > Metazoa > Chordata > Mammalia > Artiodactyla > Cervidae > Dama > Dama dama. Next base: position 12,222,159 of record NC_083687.1, on the reverse strand, counting down.
TATACATGTTTTACTATTAGCTTGCTACATGTCAAGCCACAGTTTGGAGACTTGCAAAATAAAGACTTTAGGATTATAGATGTGTATCATGCTCTCTTCATTCAGAGGGCTTTCAACCTTGTAGCTCTGTGAATTACTCATCCCAGATTCTGGAATGCCTCTCAAGACAGTGGAAATTCTGCAGGTTGTTATCTTCCTGTTCTTTTATCTTTTCAGTGCACTGGTACAGAGAACAACTTGCCTCAGGCCCTGCTTTGTTCTAGGGAGTAAATTGAATAAGATTTTTAGGCCTGTAAGAAACACTTTGAGATTGTAAACCCTTTAAATCTTACATTTATCACTGTCTAAAGCCTTAGGTTTCACCATAGGGATTTTGGTTAAGATTAAATAGGCGTAGGGACTTCCCTGACAGTCCAGTGGTTAAGACACCAGACTGCTGCAGGAGCACAGGTTTGATCCTTGGTCAGGGAACTGAGATCCTGCATGCTGTGCATCATGGCCAAAAAATCAGTTCAGTCGCTCAGTCGTGTCCGACTCTTTGTGACCCCATAGACTGCAGCACGCCAGGCTTCCCTATCCATCACCAACTCCCGGAGCTTACTCAAACTCATGTCCATCTAGTTAGTGATGCCATCCAGCTGTCTCATCCTCCATCGTCACCTTCTCCTCCTGCCTTCAGTCTTTCCCAGCATCAGGATTTTTTCAGCATTAGTCCTTCCAGTGAATATTCAGGACTGATTTCCTTTAGGATGGACTGGTTTGATCTCCTAGCAGTCCGAGGGACTCGCCAGAGTCTTCAACACCACAGTTCAAAAGCATCAATTCTTCAGCACACAGCTTTCTTTATAGTCCAACTTTCATATCCATACATGACTACTGGAAAAATCATAGCTTTGACTAGATGGACCTTTGTCAGCAAAGTAATGTCTCTCCTTTTTTAACATGCTGTCTAGGTTGGTCATAACTTTTCTTCTCAGGAGCAAGTGTCTCTTAATTTCATGGCTGCAGTCACTATCTGCAGTGATTTTCGAACCCCCAAAAATAAAGTCTGTCACTGTTTCCCCATCTATTTGTCATGAAGTGATGGGATCAGATACCATGGTCTTAGTTTTCTGAATGTTGAGTTTTAAGCCAACTTTTTCACTCTCCTCTTTCACTTTGATCAAGAGGCTCTTTAGTTCTTTTTCACTTTCTGCCATAAGGGTGGTATCATCTGCATATCTGAGATTATTGATATTTCTCCCAGCAGTCTTGATTCCAGCTTGTGCTTCATCCAGCCCAGCATTTTGCATGATGTACTATGCATATAAGTTAAATAAGCAGGGTGACAATGTACAACCTTGACGTACTCCTTTCCCAATTTTGAACCAGTCTGTTGATTCCATGTCCAGTTCTAACTGTTGCTTCTTGACCTGCGTACAGATTTCTCAGGAGGCAGGTTAGGTGGTCTGGTATTCCCTTCTCTTTTAAGGATTTCCCACAGTTTGTTGTGATCCACACAGTCAAAGGCTTTGGTGTAGTCAGTAAAGCAGAAATAGATGTTTTTCTGGAACTCTCTTGCTTTTTTGATGATTCAGCGGATCTTGGCAATTTGATCTCTGGTTCCTCTGACTTCTCTAAATCCAGCTTGAACATCTGGAAGTTCAGGGTTCACATACTGCTGAAGCCTGGCTTGGGGAATTTTGAGCATTACTTTGCTAGCATGTGAGATGAGTGCAATTTTGCAGTAGTTTGAACATTCTTTGGCATTACCTTTCTTTGGGATTGGAGTGAAAACGGCCCTTTTCCAGTCCTGTGGCCACTGCTGAGTTTTCCAAATTTGCTGGCATATTGAGTGCAGCACTTTCACAGCATCATCTTTTAGGATTTGAAATAGCTCAACTGGAATTCCATCACCTCCACTAGCTTTGTTCATAGTGATGCTTCCTAAGGCCTACTTGACTTCGCATTCCAGGATGTCTGGCTCTCCGTGAGTGATCACACCATCGTGGTTATCTGGGTCATGAAGATCTTTTTTGTATAGTTCTTCTGTGTATTCTTGCCACTTCTTCTTAATATCTTCTGCTTCTGTTAGGTCCATACCATTTCTCTCCTATATTGTGCCCATCTTTGCATGAAATGCTCCCTTGGTATCTATAATTTTCTTCAAGAGATCTCTAGTCTTTCCCATTCTATTGTTTTCCTCCGTTTCTTTGCATTGATCACTGAGGAAGGCTTTCTTCTCTCTCCTTGCTATTCTTTGGAACTCTGCATTCAAATCGGTATATCTTTCCTTTTCTCCTTTACCTTCAGCTTCTCTTCTCTTCTCAACTATTTGTAAGGCCTCCTCAGACAGCCATTTTGCCTTTTTGCATTTCTTTTTCTTGGGGATGGTCTTGATCTCTACCTGTTGTACAATGTCATGAACCTCCATCCATAGTTCTTCAGGCACTCTATCAGATCTAATCCCTTGGATCTATTTCTCACTTCCACTGTATAATCCTAAGGGATTCTACAAACTAACATGGCAGAATAGAAGGACACGCACTCATCTTCTCCTGCGAGAACTCCAAAAACAACTCGCTGCTGAACAACTGTCAACAGGAGCATGTTGGATCCCAGCAAAAAAAGATACCCCACATCCAAGGGCAAAGGAGAAGTCCCACCAAGACGGTAGAAGGGGTGAAATTGTGTTTAGACTTTAAACCCCACACCTGCCAGAGACACTCAGAGGGCTCAAACAAGCCTTGTGTGCACCAGGATCCAGAGACTGAGCCAGAACGGTGTGTGAGTGTTTCCTGTGGAGGTGTGGGTCAGCAGTGGAAATGCTGCTGAGGCAGGGGCTCTAAGTGCAATAGATCTGGGTATGGCATAAGCCCTCTTGGAGGAGGTTGCCATTAACCGCACCATAGAGCTGCCGGAACTTACCCAGGACTGGGGAAACAGACTCTTGGGGGGCACAGACAAGACCTTGTGCCCACCAGGACCCAGGAGAAAGGAGCAGTGACCCCACAAGAGACCAACCCAGACTTGCCTGTGAGTGTCTAGGAGTCTCCGATGGAGGCCTGGGTTGGCAGTGGCCTGCTGCAGGGTTTGGGGCACTGATTGCAGCTGTGCATGGGACCTTTTGAAGGAGGTCACCATTATCTTCGTTACCTTCTCCATAGTTTGGCCTCAGGTCAAACAACAGGGAGGGAACACAGCCCTCATCAACAGAAAATTGGATTAAAGATTTACTGAGCATGGCCCTGCCCATCAGAAGAAGACTCCTTTCCCCTTCAGCCTGTCTCTCCCATCAGGAAGCTTCCATAAGCCTCTTTTCCTTCTCCATCAGAGGGTAGACAGAATGAAAACCACAATCACAGAAAACTAACCAATCTGATCACATGGCCCACAGCCTTGTCTAACTCAATGAAACCGTGAGCCATGCCGTGGATGGCCACCCAGGACAGATGGATCTTGGTGGAGAGTTCTGATAAAAGGTGGTCCACTGGAGAAGGAAATGGCAAACCACTTCACTATTCTTGCCTTGAGAACCCCATGAACAGTATGAAAAGGCAAAAAGATAGGACACTGGAAGATGAACTCCCCAAGTCAGTAGGTGCCCAGTGTGCTACTGGAGATCAGTGAAGAAATAACTCCAGAAAGAATGAAGAGACGGAGCCAAAGCAAAAACAACACCCAGTTGTGGATGTGACTGGTGATGGAAGCAAAGTCCAGTTCTGTAAAGAGCAATATTGCATAGGAGCCTGGAATGTTAGGTCCCTGAATCAAGGCAAATTGGAAGTAGTCAAACAGGAGATGACAAGAGTGAACGTTGACATTTTAGCAATTAGTGAACTAAAATGGACTAGAATGGGTGAATTTAACTCAGGTGACCATGATATCTACTACTGTGGGCAAGAATCCCTTAGAAGAAATGGAGTAGCCCTCTTAGTCAACAAAGGAGTCCAAAATGCAGTACTTGAATGTAATCTCAAAAATGACAGCATGATCTCTGTTCATTTCCAAGGCAAACCATTGAATATCACAGTAATCTAAGTCTATGCCCTGACCAGTGATGCTGAAGAAGCTGAAGTTGAACAGTTCTGTGAAGACCTATAAGACCTTCTAGAACTAACACCCAAAAAAGATGTCCTTTTCATTATAGGGGACTGGAATGCAAAAGTAGGAAGTCAGAATAACAGGCAAATTTGGCCTTGGAGTACAAAACGAAGCACATCAAAGGCTAACAGTTTTGCCAGGAGAATGCACTGGTCATGGCAAACACCCTCTTTGAACAACACAAGAGAAGACTCTACACGTGGACATCAGCAGATGGTCAGTACTGAAATCAGATTATATCCTTTGCAGCCAAAGATGGAGAAGCTCTGTACAGTCAGCAAAAACAGGATCGGGAGCTGACTGTGGCTCAGATCATGAACTCCTTATTGCCAAATTCAGACTTAAATTCAAGAAAGTAGGGAAAACCACTAAACCATTCAGGTATGACCTAAATCAAATCCCTTATGATTATACAGTGGCCAGAAAATAGAGAAGAAAAAAAGAAGAAGATTGAATAGGTCTATTAACTGCATGACCTAGGGCAATTTAGTAACATATCTGTGATGAAGTTTCCTTATTTGTAAAATTGGAATAATAATACTGCCTACCTCACAGAATTAAGATTATATAAAGCATTTAATACAGTGCCATGTTTGTAATAGTCTTATTAACTTGTGTGTATGTATATAATGTGTATATATATATAATTTTTTTTTTTTAAGACCAAGGCAGATCTGGGAAATCAGAAACTAGCCCAGTAATATAAAATTTCTTTAAGGAGCTTACATTTTTAAACTGAATTGAGACTAGATTGTATTCTTAAGACAACTCCAGATTTAGGCACTAAACTCACCTTGTTGGGGAAGCCTGAAGTGATACCACAGTACTACTTGTGGATGTGAACAGTGCTGACTCCCTGGGTGCCCCTCACACCATCGGACCAGTTACTTGGTTATAGGCCTAGAAATGCAGATGCCCTCAGGGGCAGCCCAGGCTCCCCAGTACCGCATGCAGTTCATGAACATGAGCACTTTCAGAATATTGTGAGATTTCTCTTAGATTAACGTTTTTGGAAACATTTTTTCCACCTTGAGCCCTAGAAGGGCAGTAATGATTCTATTTTTTTTTTTTTTTAATGAGCTCTTTAGTTTTTAAATTATAACTTTTTTCCCAGCTGTATTGAGATAAAACTGAAATATAACATTATGTAAGTTTAAGGTGTATAATGTGATGATTTGATACATTTAAATGTTTCAAAATTACTACCACAAAAGGGTTAGTTAGCTCCTTCATCACCTCAGATAATTATCATTTCTTTTTTGTGGGGAGAACATTTAAGATCTATTCTCTTAGCAACTCTCAAGTATATAATACACTGTGGTTAATTACAGTCACCATTCTGTACATTAGATCCCGAGAATTTAATTCATGTTATGACTTGGAAGTTTGTAGCCTTTGACCACCATCTCCTCATTTTCCACCATGCCCTTTCCCTGGCAGTCATCATTCTGCTTTGTTTCTGTGAATTCAGCGTTTTTAGATTTCACATATATGTTCAGTTCAGTTCAGTCGCTCAGTCGTGTCCGACTCTTTGCGACCCCATGAACCACAGCACGCCAGGCCTCCCTGTCCATCACCAACCCCTGGAGTTCACCCAAACCCATGTCCATCGAGTCCATGATGCCATCCAACCATCTCATCCTCTGTCATCCCATTCTCCTGCCCTCAATCTTTCCCAGCATCAGGGTCTTTTCAGATGAGTCAGCTCTTCGCATCAGGTGGCCGAAGTATTGGAGTTTCAGCTTCAGCATCAGTCCTTCCAGTGAAAACCCAGGACTGATCTCCTTTAGGATGGACTGATTGGATCTCCTTTCAGTCCAAGGGACTCTCAAGAGTCTTCTCCAACACCACAGTTCAAAAGCATTAATTCTTCAGCACTCAGCTTTCTTTAATAGTCCAACTCTCACATCCATACATGACCACTGGAAAAACCATAGCCTTGACTCACATATATGTGATATCACACAATTTATGTGTTTCTCTGACTTCACTTAGCATAATGTCCTCAAAGTACATCCATGTTGTCACAAATGGTATGGTTTCCTTCTTTCTCATGAGTGAATAATATTCTGTTATACATATATGTGGGTTTCCCTAGTGGCTCAGACGGTAAAGAATCTGCCTGCAATGCAGGAGATCCAGGTTTGATCCCTGAATTGGGAAGATCCCCTGGGGAAGGAAATAGCTAACCTGCTTCAGAATTTTTGCCTGGGAAACCCATGGACAGAGGAGCCTGGAGGGCTACAGTCTATGGGGTCAGACACAACTGAGTGACTAACAACACAGTACATGTATATACCACATCTTTATTCATTATATCTTTGAGATAGTAATTTTCATTTCCTTTGGATTTATACCCCAAAGTGGAATTGCTGGATCATATGATAGTTCTAGTTTTACTTTTTTGAGGAAAGTTCATACTATTCTCCATAGTGGCTGTCCCAGTTTACATCCCTATCAGTGGTGCACAAGGGTTTCCTTTTCTCCAAATGCTATTAACAGTTGTTATTTGTTAATTTTTTTGATAATAACCATGAGTTATCCATATATATTTTGGATATCAAATATATGGTTTGTAGATATTTTCTCCCACCCCATAGGTTGCCTCTTCATTTTGGTGATTGTTTCCTTTGCTGTGCAGAACATTTTTAGTTTGATGTTCTACTTAAATATTCTTGTTGCTTGTGCTTTTGGTGTCATATCCAAAGAAATGGCTACCAAGATTAACGTCAAGGAGGTTTTCCCCTTGTTTTCTTTTACATGTTTACATGTTTTACATGTTTTATGTAGTTTCAGATCTTATGTTTTAAGTCTGTCGTTGATTTTGAGTTAGGTTTTGTGAGTGGTATAGGATAGGAGTCCAATTTTATTCTTCATAGGGTTATCCAGTTTCCCTTGCACTTTTTATTGAAGAGATTATCTGTTCCTCATTGAGTATTCTTGGTTCCCTTGTCAAATAGGAGTTAACTGTGTATGCTGGGGTTTATTTTTGGATTCTTGATTCTGTTCCATTGGTCCACGTGTCTGTACTTATTACTGTAGCTTTGTAATATAGTTTGAAATCAGGAAATACGCCTCCAGCTTTTTTCTTGCAGTTGCTTTGGCTATTTGGGGTCTTTCATGGGCCTTAACGAATGTTAGCATTTTCTTCTATTTCTGTGAAAAATACCATGGCAAATTTTGATATTGAATCTGTAGATGTCTTTCAGTAGTATAGACATTTTAACATCTTTAATTCTCGTGATTCATGAACATAGGCTACCTTTCCATTTATGTGTGTCTTCAGGTCCTTTCATTAGAATCATACAGTTTTCAGTGTACAAATCTTCTACCTCCTCGATTAAATTTATTCCTATTTTATAGTTTTTGATGCTATTTGAGTTTTATTGAGGTATAATTGATATTTAACAGTTTATTAGTTTCAGATGAGCAACATAATGATTTGACGTTGGTATGTATTATGAAATCGTCACCACAGTAAGTCTAGTTAATATTTCTCACCATACATAGTTTAAAAAATGTTTTTGTGATGAGAACTTTTTAGATCTATTCTCATAGCAGCTTTCAAGTAGGCATTACAATATTATTAGCTGTCACACCATGCTGTGTGTTGCATACATGGCTCACTTATTTTGTATCTTTTGCCTCCCTTTGCCCATTTCTCCCACCCTCCCTTCAAACTCTGAGCTCTGACAACCACCAGTCTGTTTCCATTCTGTGTATCTGTAAATTTGGTGGTGGTTTTTCTTTTTTTGGATTCCATGTGTAAGTGAGGTCATATGGTATTTGTTTTTCTGTGTCTGACCTGTCTCACTTAGCATAGTGTCCTCAAGGTCCATCCATGTTACAAATGGCAAGATTTAATTCTTTATGACTGAATAATAATCCATTGTGTGTGTATACAAACATACTTATATATATTTAATGTTTATTTATTTATTTGGCTGTGCTGGGACTTAGTTGTGGCATGCAAGATCTTGTTCTCTGATCAGGGATTGAACCCTGGTTCCCTGCTTTGGGAGCATGTAGTCTTAGCCACTGGACCATCAGGGAAGTCATCATTTATGTGTATTTTTTTTTTCTTTAATGCATTCGTTTATCAGTGAACATAGGCTGTTTTCCTATCTTGGCTAATGTAATAATGCTGCAGTGAACATGGTGTTGCATATATCTTTTTTCAGTTAGTATTTTCATTTCTTTTGGGTAAATACCTACAAGTGGAATTGTAGGATCACACGATAGTTCTACTTTTAGTATTTTGAGGAACCTCCATACTGCTTTTCATGATGGCAGTACCAGTATGTATTCCCACCAACAGTGCACAAGGGCCCCCTTTTCTCCACATCCTTACAGACACTTGTGATTTCTGCCTTTCTGATAACTGCCGTCCTGATCCATTTGCATTTCGGGGATTGTTTTCTCTACAGTATTTCCTCTTCAGATATTTTGTTGTGTGTAGAAACACAACTTATTTCTTTATGTTGAGTTTGTAATCCTGCAACTTTACTGGATTCATTAAGTTCAGTTTTTTATGAAGTTGCAATAATTTTTTTTTTTCTTCATTTAAAATGTCTGGGCTTTTGAACTAAGAAAGTTGTAGAATCTTAGTTCACAGTGTTTATGTGATGATATGAGGGTGGAACAAGGAGGTTATATATCTCAAGAAAGAATTCAGGAGCAAATAATTGAATTCTTCAGATAAAAACTCAGACCCTTCCCCACAAAAGATGTTTAATTACCATCCTCTATTATCTAGCAAAAATGATTAATTTGGCATAAATGATTGACAGAATAAATTATACACCACATGCCTGGATTTGATTTTCTTTTCCCAGAACTTGACCAACTCTATTAGTGTCTTGCTTTGCCAAGAACAAAATAAATATACTGGTTTTATGATAGTTAAATATTTTTCAACTTGGAACTTTCTGGCATTTCCTTTACTAGAACACAAGTTGTTCAGTATCATATCAAACTTTTTTTTTTATTTTCACACATTGCATATTCTTCAGATAGTAGGAAATATAACCTGTTATATCAGAAAATTGGGCTTTTTGAAATAAAACCAAACTAATGGAATCTAGTCAAAAGCTAATGTTTTTAGCAAAAGAGAGAAGTAAAAATCTTACCTTTGAAACTTTGCTTCAGACTTACTTTTGAATGTTTTTGAAAGTCCACTAATCTTTTGGGCCTAATTCAGTTTGTACATGAACTAGCTCTGTGTTTTCAGAGATTTTAGTGTCAAAACAGGGGGCATTAAACCAATAAAACAAGCTCTATTGGTTTATTATTTTGAGAGAATAGTGTGGTTAACAGTATAATTAAATATAGTATTAAATATTTAGTGGTAGAGGACAGTTTTCTAACAGTGAAGGTTTTTGCAAGAATTGGGAGGGAGGCCTTTAGAAAGGACAGACATTTGTTTACAAATCTGCCTGCGTGATGTGGCATGGACTGTGTGACATTTTTATTCTCTGATTAAAGTGTTTAACCTCCTTTTTTCTTGACGCTTGTCTTTCCTAGATTGTCAAAAGAGTGGGAAATAGTGAGGAAACACCAATGATTGGAGACAAAGTTTATGTCCATTACAAAGGGAAATTGTCAAATGGAAAGAAGTTTGATTCCAGTCATGATAGAAATGAACCATTTGTCTTTAGTCTTGGCAAAGGTAAGAGGGTATTTTTTTTTTTTGAGTTGTGATTTGCTTAGATTTATTGCTGTTTATATTATGTGGGAGCTAGTGGATCTTATCCTTGCCAAAAGTGAAGATATTTTGGAGCAGTAGTTATCAAAGTGCGGCCCATGGATGCCTGTGGGGTCTCTGAGATTCTTCTGGGGGTCCATAGTGTCAAAATTGTTTTCATTATAATACTAAGATGTTATATATTACTTTTACTGTGTTGACATTCGCACTGATGGTTCTAAGCTGCAGTGGTGAAAAGCTGCTGGAGCCTCAGCGCGAATCTAGGCAGTGACATCAGACTACACTAGTAGTAGTGTGTTCTTCCTGTCCACACTGCTTAAAGAAGGAAGACAGAGGAAGGCCAGTTTCACTTAAGAATGTCCTTGATACGGTGTAAAAAAATATTAATTTTATTAAATCCTAATCATTGAGTTTCACATTGTTTTGGTATTTTGAGACAGATGGGAAAGCACACATAAAGCATTTCAGCAACCCCATCCCCGGTCCCACCTCGCACCCCTCCCCCCAATACACAGAGAGGTTATCTCAAGGGGAAGCACTTGTGCACTTTTGGTTGAGAACTGAACTGGCTGGATTGTTTCTGTGACGCATCATTTTTATTTGAAAGGGCAAGCTGTGATTATTCAGACTTGACTATTCTGTATTTGGAAGATAATTTCTTGCAGATTAATGCAGTGAGCCTGTCACTTCCAGGACAGGTGACAACATTTCTTACCATTGAGTTTCCAAGTGAGAAGGGCAGTTTGGGAAAATGTGTATCTGCTGCTCAGAGCTGGACAGCTTCCCAGACGTGAAAGGCTTCTGATGAGATCAGTGAGTGTGAATGAGTGTGCTTTAAGATGTGATACGATGAAAGTGTTAACATTCGGAAGATTGTGTGACTCAGTGAACAGTGTTTTCCCAGGGACCAATGCAAGATGTTACAAAGTTACTCATGAGTAAAAGGTCCATTGGATGTGTAAGTTAGACCAGTGGATTTTAATGTAACATCATATGAAAAGTTCATTGATATGATCTCAGATTCCACACTGCACCTGACCTTTATGAAACTAATATCTGTCCAATTTTGATGTAGTATCAGATTATGATTATCTGAAAAGGCTATTAAAAAACTCCTGTCTTTTCTATTACCTTTGTGGATTTGGATTTTTTTCCATATACTTCAACCAAAACTTGCAGTTGCAACAGATGAATCCAAAAGTAGGTATGAGAATCAGATTGTCTTTTATTGTCAGACACATTTTACATTTGTAACAGTTATAAAACACCACCACTCTTCTCACTGTTTTTTTTGTTTGTTTGTTTGGGGGAAATTATTTTCCATAAAAATAATTTATGCTAACATATGAATCTATTGTTATTTTAAATGAACTGGTAAAGATGTAATAAGGTCCTAAGGAAAAAAGTTGAGAACCACTATTTGAAAATCTTAAATGTGATTTTTTACTAATTTCTTTATAAATACTTTTAAACGTCTTCAGTTAGTTTAGTATTCTTTTTTTTTTTTGCAATCTTGGAAAAATAATAGCCCATACATCAAATCGAACTTCGTGGACCATGTGACTTGTTGCAAATTAGTGGCTGAATTACAAAGTCCTTTTAGCTTTATCTGTCACAGATAGAGCAGATTTTAGTTTGTTCCCAGGCCAAGTGTAGGAGAAGGGAGGCAATCCCCCCCACCCCATTCACCAGCATGCCTCAGTGTTGAATAATTTCATTCTTTTTTCCGACTCTACGTGTTAGTTGCTAGCTAAGCAAGGATCTGGGAAAGGAAATAGCAAGTAACTAATGAGTTAAATTCTTTCTGAGTTTCTGTTTTCCTTGTACCCATAGGCATTTGTATGTCATGGCGACTTCTACTTCCTGTCCAACAGTCCTGTCTTCAAGCTCTAATGCTGGCTGGGTCACTGCCCACTTCTCCTTTGGGTCCTCAGTGAGTTGATGGCTCATGGGAGATTAATCTTGTATTTAGTAAAACAGCAATCACAGTCAAGTACAGATTTTTTTTCTTAACATAGCAGAAAGTGACAGTGGTTAAACATTTTTTCATTCTTGCTGATGTAGGGATATGAACCTCCAGGGCCACCAGCATGACTGTGGCATCATTGTTTAATTGAGAGGACCCCAGAGTAAATGGCCTCATCAGACCTCTTTGTTCCCACTGCTCCCCCTTTGAATGTCTGTCTTGAAGTTGGTAGGTTTAAGGTAATAGGTCTTCTGTCAGCAGTTATCTTTGCAAGTAGACTGAATTGCTGAGAATTTATACAACCACCTTCTGTACCCAGATTTTCTCAGTAAAGTGCACTATGGTGAAAGTAATGGAAATTAAAACAAAAATAAACAAATGGGACCTAATTAAACTTAGATGTTTTTAGACAATGAAGGAAACTATCAACAAGGTAAAAAGACAACCTTCAGAACGGGAGAAATTAATAGCAGATGAAACAACTGACAAAGAACTAATCTCCAAAATATGCAAGTAGCTACTGAAGCTCAATAACAGAAAAACAAACAACCCAATCAGAAAGTAGGCAGAAGACTTAAACAGACATTTCTCCGAAGAAGACATACAGATGGCTGATAAGTACATGAAAACATGCTGAATATGGCTTATTATTAGAAAAATGCAAATCAAAACTACAATGAGGTATCACCTCACACCGGTCAGAATGGCCATCATCAAAAAGTCCACAAGCAGTAAATGCTGGAGAGGGTTTGGAGAAAAGGGAACCATCTTGCACTGTGGTGGGAATGCAAATTGATACAGCCACTATCACGAACAGTATGAGGATTCCTTTAAAAACTAGGCATAAAACCACTACTGGGCATATACCCTGAGGAAACCATAATTGAAAAGACTCTATTTCCATAAAATAGAACCCCCCAGTGTTCATTGCAGCACTTTACAACAGCTAGGACATGAAAGCAACCTAAATGTTCATCAAGAGATGAATGGATAAAGAAATTGTGGCACATATACACATTGGAGTATTACTCAGCTATAAAAAGGAATGCATTTGAGTCGGTTCTAATGAGTTGGATGAACATAGAGCCTATTATACAGAGTGAAGTAAGTCAGAGAAAGACAAATACCATATATTAACTCATATATATGGAATCTAGAAAGATGGTACTGATGAACCCATCTACAGGACAGCAGTGGAGGTATAAAGGACAGACTTTTGGACAGTTTTTTGTGTTTCCTGGAATTTTGAGCAGAGAAGAGGCAGCTCTCAGTTGACGTGGTACCTTCAGCACACCTATCTAGAGGTCGCATGGTCTCATGGGGAGTGCATCCAGCTGGGTGTTAGGAAGCCAGGGTTCCTGTCTTTGTTCTTTCCTGTGGTATGTTAACATGAGTAGGTCACCTAACCTTCCCTGCTTTTACAAAAAGAAGCATCTGTAGAAGAGCTTTAAGATTAGTCTTGAGTCTGAGATTCCATTCTTGTATATTCTGTAAAGAGTACAGGGACAAAAACTGTAAAGGATTAAACGCAACACAAAAACAAAAACCTTTAGAAGGACCCCTGAAGATGATAATTAGGAATATGAGGCTAGAGCAGTATCACTGTGGCAAAACTTCTATAACATAATGTGTTCAGTTGCCTTTAAAACAAACATTGGCTAGGCAGCTTAGTTTTATACCTGTATGTTATGATGGCAGTAACTACATCATAATGAAGAAAAATAATACAAATGGACTGCAGCATAAATATTGTATAGTGAACTCTCTTGATCCCTTATGTACTGGGCTTACTGGCTGGCTTTACAATGGAGGGGCAAGAACTGTGTTACAGCAGTTTGGGTCCTCACTCCTGTTTACCATGCTTGCATACAGACCTTTTGAAACAATGCTTAAGCATCTTTTTTAGCCCCAGAAAGTCTGGAAAAACAAGAACTGGAACAATCTAAGACAGCTGGTTATTACCACTACAGAGTATGTTACAGAAATTAGAATGAAACAATGATCGTTTCCCTCATTGAATTTTTTAAACTAAATCTTTATTACATATTCTGAATCCCTAGAACTGTTCCATAGCCCATCTTAAAAGAAGCTAAAATAAGAATGACTCAGGATTTTCAAGTATACTTCTGTAATAGGACTTTTGTTCTTTCCCTCTCCCTCCAGCAAATATGCTATCACTAAAATTGGGAAGAGATGGGTTCGGGGGCTGCAATAATTATATCTGTCTCTGTTCTTATAAGTAAATCTAAGGACACTAACGCTTCACTCATTCCCTACCTAACCCTATGAAGATCTGGTGATTTTTGATAAAAGGCTATTTCTGTGAAGTTGTCTTTGGTGTTCTTGGTATATGAGTAAACACAGTTGGGAATTATGAAGATAAAAATCCTGTCTCTTATTTTCTTCCCTCAATTTGAGAAGACAAACCAGTCATTTTGGATTTTTGACATTACTATTCTTACTCTTGAGAGTAAAGCGTAATGGAGTAAATGTGAGTGGATCTGCCTTTAACGTTAATCTAACTTCATTAGATGCATCATGATCCATGTTTATTGTCAGTCATTAGCATACTGGGGTAAAAGGGAGAAAGTATATGTTGAAAGACTAATAGCGGATACTTTCTAGGACTTGCAGTGCAAGGCAAAGGGCTTATATGCATTATCTCATTTAATCCTCACATCAATCCTATTTTTTTTTTTTTTAATTTTTTAAAAAATTTGTTTATTTTTGGCTGTGCTAGGTCTTTGTTGCTGCATGGACTTTTCTCTAGTTGAGCTGAGCGAGGGCTGCTCTCTCGTGGTACGCTGGCTTTTCTTTGCAGTGGCTTCTCTTGTTGCAGTGCTCTAAGGTGCACGGGCTTCAGCAGTTGCAGCACGCGGGCTCGGCAGTTGCGGCACGCGGGCTCGGCAGTTGCGGCACGCGGGCTCGGCAGTTGTGGCATGCGGGCTTCAGCAGTTGCAGCACGCGGGCTCGGCAGTTGCGGCACGCGGGCTCGGCAGTTGTGGCACGCGGGCTCGGCAGTTGCGGCATGCGGGCTTCAGCAGTTGCAGCACGCGGGCTCGGCAGTTGCGGCATGCGGGCTCGGTAGTTGTGGCACGCGGGCTCGGCAGTTGCGGCATGCGGGCTTCAGCAGTTGCAGCACGCGGGCTCGGCAGTTGCGGCATGCGGGCTTCAGCAGTTGCAGCACGCGGGCTCGGCAGTTGCGGCATGCGGGCTTCAGCAGTTGCAGCACGCGGGCTCGGCAGTTGTGGCACGCGGGCTCGGCAGTTGTGGCACGCGGGCTCGGCAGTTGCGGCACGCGGGCTTCAGCAGTTGCAGCACGCGGGCTCGGCAGTTGCGGCACGCGGGCTCGGCAGTTGCGGCACGCGGGCTTCAGCAGTTGCGGCACGCGGGCTCGGCAGTTGCGGCACGCGGGCTTCAGCAGTTGCAGCACGCGGGCTTCAGCAGTTGCAGCACGCGGGCTCGGCAGTTGCGACACGCGGGCTCGGCAGTTGCGACACGCGGGCTCGGCAGTTGAGGCTCCCGAGCTGTGGAGCACAGGCTCAGTAGTTGTGCACGGGGCTTAGTTGCTTCATGGCACACGGGACCAGGGGTCAAACCCAGGTCTCCTGCGTTGGCAGGCAGATTCTTTGCCACTGAGCCATCAGGGAAGCCCCTACTGTTACTTTCTAGATTTTTTTTTTTTTTATTTAACAAATATTTATTGAGCTGCTATTATGTGATTGATTTTGTGCTAGGAGCTGAAAATACCAACAGTGGGCAGTACAGTTATGATCCCACTCTAAAAGGTTATTTGTCAATAGAGAATACAGATACTAAAACAAATAAATAATTTTAAGTGTGAGGTATTTAAAATTTATAGGGACAATTCAAGAATTCATAAATGTAATTTTACTTTTTTTATAATTACATTCAGTTTTGCTCTGAATGCCCTTTTTTTTTTTAAAAAAAATAGCGGGAAATTCCCAATCTTGCCATCTTGAAGTAACTCAGTCACTCCTGAGTATATTTTAGATTTTTTGTACAATCTATTTAGTTTAGGTGGCAGTTAGTCATAATAACATCTGTGTCTAAGACTGAGGTTTTTTTCTTTTAATTGAGGTACTATTTACATATATTAAAACTCACCCTTTTAAAGGTATAGCTTGATGGGTAATAGTTATATGACCACCACTACCACAATCAAGATACAGAACAGTTTTCTCATCCTAAAAATTTGCTTATAGTTCCTGGGCCATGCAGTCACAAATCTGGTTTCTGTTACTACAGTTTTGCGTTTTCCAAAAATTCATATAAATGGAATCATATGTCATCTTTGGCATTTGACTTCTTTCACTTAGTGTAATGATTTTGAGATTCATACTTGTTGAATTTAGCATTTTACAAGTATGGACAAACTACAATTTGTTCATCCATTCAAAAAACAGAACATTGGAGTTGTTTCCAGTTTGGGGCTATTGTGACTAGTGTAGTGAACATTCACATACCTGTCTGTGTGTGGATATATTGGATAAATTTATTTTGGGGTGAATACCCAGGAGTGGACTTGTTGATCAAATTGTGAACATGTTTAACTTTATAAGATGCTACCATACTGTGTTTTCAAAGTGGCTGTACCATTTTGTGTTTTCACCAGCAAGGTCTGAGAGTCTGTTTTCATATCCTCGTCAGTTGCTAGTGGTGTCAGTCTTTTTAACTGTAACCATTTTCATGCACATGGAATGGGGTCTGACTTTGGTTTTCAGTTGCATTTTCCTGGTAATTAGTCACATTGAGGGTATCTTTTCTTGTGCTTAGTGTACATTTGTATATTTTCTTTGTGAAGTATCTGTTCAAATCTTGTGCCCATTGAGTTGTACCCAGTAAGACAAGCACTTAATCAGATATGTATTTTGCAAATGTGTTCTCCCAGTCTCTAACTTGCCTTTTCATTTTCTTTTTTTTTTTTTTGCCTTTTCGTTTTCTTAATCAGTCTTTCAAAGAACAAAAATTTTCAATTTTAATGAAATTCACTTTACCAATTTTTTTAAATGTCTTAGGTACCTACTATAATTAACTATTTTAGTTTTCTTTTAGTTGGTTTTTTGTTTACATATGAGGAAGCAGGTAAAGCAAGAGCACAAAGTTATAATTAGTACTATTATTTGTAGTTCTAATAATTATTATTGAAGTTATAATTAGCCCAAAGTTACACAGTAAGTGGAAGAGCCGGTTATACAGTTACGGCAGAGCCATAACTCTTTCAAGTTATATTAGATCTTAAGGTTTAAAACTAGCCCCAAACTAGGTACAGAAACAAAGTAGGTCCTGGTCCAGCAGAATTTACTGCGTGCCTGCTGTCTGCCAGACATTTTTCTCACAGGAATGATGTGGTTAATGAGGTTTATCAAAAGCAAGATTATTGCTATTACATGCTTGGTATTGGGGCCTAGTTCCTATTCTTAGTTTTATTTTTATTTGAAATGTTTTTTTTTTTTTTTTACTGTTTTATATTCATTTTTGGATATACACATATATGGTGAAATGATGACCACAGTCAAGACCTACATAGAGCGCCTTTCCCTTGCGCCTCCCGCACCCCCGCCCTCCAGGTGGTCAAAGGGCGCCCGGCGAGCTCCCCGCGCTGCGCCCCAGGTCCCCGCCCGGCAGCTGCTTTATACTTGGTGCTGGGTATGTGTCAGTGCTGCTTTCTCAGTCCGGCCCACCTTCTCCTTCTCCCGCTAGGCCCACAAGTCTGCTCTCTACGGTTGCGTCTGTTCCTGCCCTGTTTGTTTCTCTTAAACATATTTTAGGCCTTGACAGCATTTTACAGCTTGTAAAATACACTTACTAGTAATGGGTAACCATGCAGCCAGCTTCCTGTGGGTGGTTTGTGGTTTAGCCATATGTTCCCTTTAAATTTCTATTGATACTCTTGCTCCTCTGTAAATATAGTCTTAACATCTGTTTACTTTTTTTTTTTTTTTTTAAGCATGCAGTTTAGGAGCATTCAGGATTTGGAGGGGAGACTTTTAGGCCAAAATATTCAAGTTTTCTGTCCTTCCCAAAAATGAGAGCCAGAAAGACAACAAACTTTCAGTACTTTCTTTGGCTTTACCTGGTACTTTCCAATGAAGGAAGAATGCTTCCAGTTTCATCACTGAGCGGATATTAAGGAGAAGCTGATTTAGGCATGGGTGAAAGTAGACTAGGGGAAGCTAACAAATTTTTAATTCCATGTAGATATTGCAGCATGGATGGTGTTCCTTTATTAAGTATAATATTGTGGTGTTAAGTTCTTTGGGGAAAAAAAATAATTAATACATGACTCCTGACTTCAGGTATCTAGCAGTTTAGCCTGGCAGAGTTGACCATGAAGGCTGTCCCAAAACATTATTTTTTCTCCCTGTTTTTGAAATGATAAGTCATGAGGATGGGAAAAGATCATCCAGTGATCAGTTTTCTTAGTAATTAGAGCAATGGCAAAAACAATGTAACATAAGACATATGAACACTTTAAAAGAATCTTAACATATAAATTAGTTTGTTGAATTCATAATCGTATCCTTTTGGTAGGGAGTGGGGATGATTTATCAGAGTCCTTTTTTTTTATAAGACATTTAAAAAATAAGATGAAATTAATATGAGGAAAAAGTATACAGGAAAAACTTTATCTAGTATGAAAAGAAGAAAGACAATGTCAATATTATCAATGATTTCACATGTAAACATACATTAATGACATTAGTCATTAATTTTATCAAGGATGCCAAGACCATTTATTAAGGAAAGGAAACAGTTGATGCTTGGAAAATTAGATATTTACATGCAAAAATATGAAGTTAGACCCTTACTTTACATTACATATAAAAATTAAAATGAATCTCACAAAGTCCTAAATATGAGACATAAAACAGTTTTTTTTAGGAGAGAACTTGGAAAGAAAGCTTTATGATTTTAGATTTGGCAGTGATTTCTTGGATAAGACACTAGAAGCAAGGCAGCAAAAGTAAAAAATACATAAGTTGACTGCGTCAGAATTAAAAACTTCTGTGTGTCAAAGGATACAGTAATGGAGTGGAAAGGCAGCCTAGGGCTTCCCTGGTGGCTCAGTGGTAAGGTATCGCCTGCCAACACAGGAGATGGAAGTTTGATCCCTGGTATGGGAGGATCCCACAAGCCATAGAGCAGCCAAGTCTGTGTGCCGCAGCTACTGAGGCTGTGTTCCAGAGCCTGGAAGCCACAACTACTGAGTCCACATACTGTAACTACTGAAGCCCGCGTACCCTAGAGTCGGTGCTCCGCAACAAGAGAAGCCACTGTAATGAGAAGTCTGCCCATTGCAACTACAGAGTACCTCCTCTCACTGCAGCTGGAGAAAAGCTCGCATAGCAATGAAGACCCAGCACAATCAGAAATAAAAAATAAAAGTGAAAAAAATTAAAAACCTATCTGAAAAGGCAGCTTAAAGAATGGAAAGAAATATTTGTGAATCATGTATCTGACAAGGGGTTAATATCTTAAAAGAACTCCTATAATCCAGCAACTAAAAAACACTCAAATAATCTGATTATAAAATGGACAATGGAGATGGGAGGGAGGCTCAAAAGGAGGGGATATATGTATACCTATGGCTGATTCATGGAGAAGGAAATGGCAACCCACTCCAGTGTTCTTGCCTGGAGAATCCCAGGGACGGCGGAGCCTGGTGGGCTGCCGTCTGTGGGGTCGCACAGAGTCTGACATGACTGAAGTGACTTAGCATGGCTGATTCATGTTGCGGTTTGACAGAAAACAACAAAATTCTGTAAAGCAATTATCCTTCAATACAAAAATTTTTTAAAAATGGACAATGGACTTAAATAGACATTTCCCTAAAGAAGGTATACAAATGGACTACAAGCATATGAAAAGATGCTCTGCATCACTGAATCATTAGAGAAATACAGATCAAAACCACAATGAGGTATCACCTCATATCCATCAGGTACTACAGTATTACAAGTGTTGGCATGGTCTTGGAGAAATTGTGCATTGTTGGTAGGAATGTAAAATAGTGTAGACATTATGGAAAACAGCATGGGAGTTTCTCAGAGAAAAAGTTAACTTATGATCCAGCAATTCCACTTCCTGGTATATACCAAAAGAACTGAAAGCAGAATCCTAAAGAGATATTTGTACACCCATGATTGTAGCATTATTCATTATAGCCAAAAGGCGGAAGCCACCCAAATGTTTGTGGGTGGGTAAACAAAATGCCTTAATGTGCTTACAATGGTATATTCGTACAATGGAGTATTATTCAAATGAGACAAAACTGATGAAACTTGAGGACGTTATACTAACTGAAATAATATAGTCACAAATAGACAAATAGTGCATGATCCCACTAATATCTAGAGTAATCCAATTCATAAAACAGAAAGTAGAATGAAATCTTGCCAGAGACTTGGGGCAGGAGGAAATGAGTTTTAGTGAGTGGAGTTCTAGTGTTGCAAGATGAAAAATTGTGGACATTGGTTGCACAACAGTTTGACTATACCTAACTGAACTGTATACTTAATGGTTGAAATGGTCATTTTTATGTACATTACCACAATTTAGTCTTTCCCTTTTTTCAACACCCCCCCTCCAGGGTGGTACACTTGTTACAACTGATGAACCTACATTGAACCTATAAAATTTGGTTTTTTTTTAATCAGAAAAAATTATATAATGCTCTGCAGAAAGAAGAAAAAAGTACAGTGCATTGTTTTTATACTGAGTTTTAAGTATATATTCTCATTTCATATTTTGTTTCTAATAGAATAGGACTGCTGAAATTGATCAATTGTACTTGGCGGTAGTAAAACTAAGTCCAGAACAAGTGGGAGAATAAATTGTGTTTTTATATTCTTGGTGTATTATACCTATAATTAAGACCCTAAAGAGACCAAAAGATCCCCCAAAATGAAGAATCTTAAAAATGTTTTTGCTTTGACGCTATAAATCTGCTTTTAAGAAACAGTTCTAAGGAAATAGGTAGGAGCTTGCTTAACCAACTCCAAGGTAACTGGTGCTCTCCATTCTGCTTGTAAAGACGCTGAGTGATGCTGCTTGTTTCCTGTTCTTTGGTGTGGCCCTGCACTCTGCCTCAGCCAGCTGAGAGTCATCAGTGTCCTTCAGCCACAGACCACTAGGATCACAACTGTAGTGAACAGATTGCATTTATTACTCATATAGCCTGCACTCCATGGGAAGCTGGGGGTGTCCCAGTAAGAGTGTTCAAAAGGCCTATAGGATTGGGGCTTGTATTAGGTGATTTGGTAAGAGTTTAAGGAAGAAGGGATTTGCTCTGGATTGATATTGTGGGAATGCAGATGATTCTTTGGGTATCTTAGCAGATCTATGCTAGGAGGAGGGCTGACTGGAGTGAGGCTTGAGCTGTACCTGTAGAGAAGTGGCAGTCACTCCTGTCACCAGGAGAGGGGGATGTTTGGTATTTTGTAGGTTGCACAGGGACCTTGATTTTTGTCCATGCTCAGACAAAATTTTGAAGTGTTCTTTTGTCTCACTTTTTCATGGTCTCAGAGTAACCCTGTCTGATGTTGATTTTTGTGAGATTGTTATGTCCAACAGGAGAATAGCATGGCCTAGCTGGGTGTCCTGGGCCCATTTCAGAATCACCAAGGCCGAGCTGTGTCAGGCAGTTTCCAGACATCAGGGCCCACTTTTTTCTTTCTCAGATTCTTACTAAGAATCACTTTAAACTTGCTTATATCCAGTATCCTTTTTGTAATTATGCAGTTTCATTAGAATAGTATATGAAACACTGAAAGTAGTATAATAAGAAAGGGGAATTATTTCTATGAAAACTAAGTTGAACATCTTTGGAAAGACTTATTAAAGTGAATTGCTAAAAGTCTTTTTAAAATGGCTATTGAATTAGGGGTGGGTAAATGCTAGGTGAAATAAGTAGGCCATTCAGAACAAATTTTTACCAGAAGGATTCTATGTACTGATCACAAGTGTCTTCTAGCTCTTACTCCACTTTAAAGATATCCACATTGTAAATTGCAAGTGCTATACTGTAAGTGTGATTTATATAGCGAAGATGAAATAGGACTCTTATTATACTCAGAGACAAGGCCTTGGCCTTCTAACACAGAATTAGTGAATTAATACACCTTGATAGGTTTTAAGTTTAAAAAAAGTTTGACATCATGTATGTGTTCTTTTTATGATTCTTCACTCAAAGCAACATTTTAGACTAACCTACAACCTTGGTCCTAATGAGTCAGGTGAGAGGCTTTTATTAAAAAGTCTAAATGTTTATTAGGGGAGTAATGAAAGTATGGCATATTCAAAAGATGAAATAGCATATAGCTATTAAAAGTCATATTTTCAGATATTGTCTTTTAACAGAAAAAAATGCCCATATTACATATAATGTAAGTGTAAAGAGTAGGCTACAAAATGAAATAAACTATGACCAGAATTTTAAGACTGTATATACAAAAATTTAATATGTAAACAAAGACATACACAATTGGAAGAAAATGAACCAGAAATTGACAATTTACCCCAGATGCTGAAATTGCAGACATTTTTTTTTCCTTATTGTATTCTCTATGTTTTTATATATATTCCAAGTGTTCTATAATGAGTTTTTGTTGTTGTTTTTTTTTTTTTAATTGGGGAAGTGTTTTTTATGAAGAGGCCCAAGATGGACAGTTTTAGAAACATATCCATGTTCATATCAGGCTGGCTCTTTGCTCAGCATGTTTCATTCAGTATCTGAAGCTCTGTGTAAGAGAAACTTAAATGTTCCTGAATGAGAAGAAAAGCCAAAGGCACAGACATGATTTATATAGCTTGGGGCTCCTGTGGATTTAATAGCCAGACTGCTGTTTCCAGCTTCTCAGGCCTACCATAGACATCATCTGTGAATTAAGCTTTTGCTGATTGCTCCAATCCCCAGCTCAAGGCAAAAGCCACTATTTGTATTCTGTGTTGGTGTTCACCATATACTTAAAAAAACAAAACAGGGCATGTGTCTTTTTTGCTGCACTAGCCAGACTACATTGCATGCTTCTTAGATGGAAGAAGGGAACAGCCACTTTCAAATTTTTAGAACCTAGACAGACCTTTGCTCCTCATTATTGGCTAAATGTCTTGAACATATATATAGTAGTACCCCCACAATATAATGATTTCCTCTCTTTCCAATAAAAGAGGGTGTAAGGTATTATTGGTCTTAAAATAGAAGAGTTGAGAGTAAAAAAAGGTCTATATGGACCACACTAAAACCAGTCACAGTCTTTGAGGAGCATCAGTGACTGTGAAGAAGCAGACTTTACATTTCTTCTGAAGATTGTAGACTGTTTTCACTTCGGAACCATGTGTGGGCATATATACTGATGTAGCCCTTTTGGAAGGGCAGTTGGGCAATATCTATCAAATTGAAAGTGCACATCACCTTTGCACTTCTAGGAATTTGCTCTTCAAATATACTTGCACAAAATAGGCAAACATAAGGGACAAAAATCCTTATTAGAGTATTGTTGATAATAATGTTTCTCTAGAGTAGAGTGACTGGAATATTCTGAAGTCACTGAGAATGAAGTAGGTCAGTATGTATTTATGATGATGATGATGACTGTTCTTTATTCAGTGTATATCGTATGCCAGGCACTTGAATTCTTACAACAACTATATGGCAAGTACTATTATTATCTACATTTTGCAGACAAGGAAACTTGTACAAGGTCACACAACTAATATGGGGCAGACCTGGTATTCTGATCTACGCAGTCTGGAGTTAAAGCAGGCTGTACTTCTAATCCCTAAAATTCGTATCCTCCTATCAGCTGATGAATAAAGATATAAGTGTGTGTGTATATGCATATATACACACATATATAAATTATAAACATATATTTATAGCATTTTATAATGTCATATATTTATATATAATGGAAATATATGTATATAAGAATCTATATAATGAAAAAGCAGTTCTGACCTGAATGTATAGTATGCTGTCCTTTTGTTTTAAACTTTTTAAAAAGCAACAGTGCACACTGGAAAGATACAAAAAGGAAATAATAACAGTGGCTTCTTATAAGGAGGGAATGAATGACTTTTCACATATATTTTTCTCTCTTAGGTGTTTGTAAAAATAGGCATGTATACCTTCCATATACTTCAGAATAAGTATATCTGACATTTTGAAAAGTTGTGATGCTTAAGGCTAAGCTGAAATCACGAGCCACAAGTGCTTTGTCCATCTCTACTTCCCTACCCTAATGTAGAGTTCCCCTTGTCCTAATCATCCTTACTGTAATCCTGCCTTCAGCTCTCAGTTCAAGATAACAGCTGTCTTCAGAATTTGCTTTTTCCGGTGTTCATTGCTCACCTGGTCTCACTTTGAATACTTAAGTCTTTGACAGAGCACCTCAAATTTGTATATCATCCCTTGAAGTTTTGTACATTTTCTGTTGTTTTCCAAAGGATTTGGGACTGCTTATTGTAAGATACAATTATGTAGGTTAAGTTTCTTCCCTGGTGGTCCAGTGGTTAATACTTCACTTTCCAGTGTGAGGGGTGTGGGTTTGATCCCTGGTCAGGAGCTAAGATCCTGCATGCCTGTGGCCAAAAAAGGCAGAACAATAAAACAGAAGCAGTAGTGTAACCAATTCAATAAAGACTTTAGAAATGGTCCATATAAAAAAATAATAATAATAATACAGTTTTACAGTTAAGCAGTAAACTTTTAGTTTCCTGGAAGTAAGCAAAAAAAAAAATCTGAGTTCTGTAGTTCTTGTGATTTGGCAGAAGAGGACACACATCATTCTGGTTTTTTAGAAAAATAAAAACCACTTTTTTTTTTTTACTCTAAACTTTGAGGAGAAATCTGTTTCATGGGCCGTTTTATGCAATTTATACTTTTCCGACTGCTTCTTGTTTGTTGTTTTTGTCTACCCAACTAAATTATAAGCTTTCTTAGGACAAATTCCATTTTCTATACTATTTTTGTTCCATCTCTGCCTAGAAAACACGTACTTATTCTTATGGTTGAAATTATAAATTAAGCAACAACTGCAGCCCAGCCACATTTTAGAGATTATGTTACTGCCACTTTTCAAAGACTTAGTCTTTGAGCAGTTTAGAATCTGATACCACTTTCATGCTTCTCAGTAGAGAATCTTCTCTGTTAGCTTTCAGGAAAAAAAAAAATCACAATTTGTTTCTTAGTGTGTAACTTTTACTGAGTTTTTTTGTAGCTCCTACTTCCTAGCTGAGTAGTATATAGTTTAAGGAATGGGAAATGTGTTTGAATTTTTGTTTTGTGGAAGTCTTAAAATATAGCCTATAGCTTTCAACCACTTTTTCCTTTCTCCTAGGCCAAGTTATCAAGGCATGGGACATTGGAGTGGCTACCATGAAGAAAGGGGAGATCTGTCATTTACTCTGCAAACCCGAATATGCATATGGCTCAGCTGGCAGTCTCCCCAAAATTCCCTCGAATGCAACTCTCTTTTTTGAGGCAAGTATGTGTGTGATGTCGCCGTGTTAGCATCTGCTGTATACAGCGCTGGCTCCAAAGCAGCAGGCAGTGCAAAGAGGAGCTAAGCTTGCTATTGAGAGTCGGATCCAACTTATTTATTTTGGAGCTTGGCTTCTTGAATTGTTTCCCACAAACCCAAGGGGTGTGTGCCAGTGCTTTCTTAGAAACGTGTCTCTGGCACAAAACGGTCATATCCAAATAAACAGAAGAAATGAGGCTTAGAAATAAAGGTTCTGGTCAGCGGTGTGAGTTGTGACGTACTCAGACCTGACCAGAGGACAGGATGAGAAATGTGGGACATAAGTGTTGAAATACACCTAAAGCAAGTTGTAAAGCTATTTTTATGACAGAGGTTTATAACTGTCCCAGATCTCACTTCCTCATTAGAAGCAGTAGGTGGTGATAAAATGTTATTCATCCTGTGTACAGTCACACATGTTTGGCCACATTTAATTAAAAAATTAAGAGGGAAAATGCATGAAACATTGTACCCAGGTAAAATACACCTTTAGTTGGTTGTAGGCCTGATTCATAGGGTTTAGCCTTACATTTTAAGAAGGGAATTCCATGAATCTGGGGTGAAAAAGTGGTGGCCTCTAGAGTTAAACAAAGTAGTTTTGGGCCAGAACTGTGTCACTCTGGCGTTTTGCCCACAAGGCAGTTTTCCTAGTATTTCCTGTCTGTCTTTGCAGTGTAGCCCCACAGGATGTGGTCCTAGACATTATCGTTACATGAAGGTTCTTTCCAGGTATTGAAAAGAGCAGTGTTCTTTTTTCCCTACTTTTCCAACAACTGAGAAGCACAGATAAATATAAAACAAGAGTTTTGTTTTGTAAAATGAAAGGAGAATAGTTGCCCTAGTGTTTAAGTATGTTAAATTGACTTTGTTTGGGCCATTCTCAGCCAGATCCTCTTTTCCTCTCTAGATTGAGCTCCTTGATTTCAAAGGAGAGGATTTATTTGAAGATGGAGGTATTATTCGAAGAATCAAACGAAAAGGAGAAGGGTATTCAAACCCAAATGAGGGAGCGACAGTAGAGAGTAAGTACTGCTGAGAGAGGTTCCAGTTACGTGGACAAAATGGAGCTTTCCTTTCTAAACGCTTTAACAGAATAAATGTATTGAATATTTATCTCTAGAATAGTTTTAAATTCAACATTTATTTAATAATGACTTCATTTAGTAAATATTCACTCAACCTACATGTGCCAAGAACTGTACCAGCTTCTTCAAACTCTTTAAAAAAGTGAGTAAAAGGTAAGCCCATCCAATAAGGAATTCTTAGTCTGTGGACTCGTTGGTGTGCCAATAGCCATATTAGTTACCTTATATATTTACTCATTTATTTCTCACAGTAACCTTTTGAGGTATGATTAATTATCCCTACTCGAGAAAAGTGAGTTCGGAGAAGTTACATAAATTACCCAAGGTTACATTTACTAAATAGAGTGGTAGATGGTAATGCCGTTTAGGGCTCTCAAACTCATCTCACAGGCTGTTGTCAGGATAAAAAATGGTTCATCATTTTAGACAGATCAAAACTGGGGAATAATTTATTCTGTTTGGTGTCAGGAGACCTGGGTTCAAGTTCTGCTTTGTCATATAGAGTGACCTGAAGCTATTCCGTTTTTTTTTTTTTTTTTTTTTCATTTGCTAAATTGGGTGTAAGGATCGGATGAGAACTAGGGTAACTGAGTGCGCTTCCTCCCTCCCAGAGGGAGGTGTACACATACCATGTGCCACTGTGTGCACCGCTTGTCACTGTAGCCTCCAGTCGGCATCTGCTCCTTTCCTCTGCAGTGCATGCTGGAGGACGAGAGCCTTTCTTCATCTTTTTGTTTCCGGCGTCACTTACAGAGCCTTGCACACATTTGGTGTTCAGCAAATGCTTTCTGCACAGACAGATGTCTGCAAGATTCCATCTGCTGAGCCGAAGTACCTGAAAAAAGACAGCTGTGAGAAAGCATAAAGAAATGCATCCATTAAAATGAAAAAATCAAGGGAATTCTCTGGCGGTCCAGTGGTTAGGACTCAGCACTTTCACTGCGATGGCCTGGGGTTCAGTCCCTGGTCAGGGAACTAAAGATCCTGCAAGCCGTGTGGTGCAGCCAAAAAAAAGGTTTTTTTAATCAGTAAGGGATTAGTCTCCAAAATTCATAAACACTTTGATGCTTAGCAGCATTAAAACAAACAGCCCTCTCAAAAAATGGGCAGAAAACCTAACTAGACATTTCTCCAATGAGGACATACAGATGGCCAACAGGCACATGAAAAGATGTTCAACATTACTAGTTATTAGAGAAGTGCAAATCAAAACTTCAGTGAGATACCACCTTACACTGGTCAGAATGGCTTTCGTCAGAGATTGACAAACAACAAATGCTGGAGAGGGTGTGGAGAGCAGGGAACCTTCCTACACTGTTGCTGGGAATGTAAACTGGTATAACCACTATGGAGAACAGTATGGAGGTCCTTAAAAAACTGAAAATAGAGCTACCATATGACCCTGCAGTCCCACTCCTGGGCATATATCCAGAGGAAAACATGATCTGAAAGGATACATGCACCCCAGTATTGATTGCAGCACTGTTTACAGTAGCCAAGAGATGGGAACAACCTGAATGTGCATTGACAGAGGAATGGATACAGAAGATGTGGTACATATACAGTATGGAATATTACTCAGCCAGTAAAAAGAATGAAATCATGCTATTTGCAGCAACATGGACAAAGCAAGGGAGTGTCATACTGAGTGAAGTATGACACCCCTTATATGTGGAATTGAAAAAGAAATGATACAACTAAACTTACTTACAAAACAGAAACAGCAAACTAACTTACGGTTCTGGGAGGAAGGGATAGTTAGGGACTTTGGGAAGGTCATGTATACACTACTATGTTCAAAACGGATAAACAACAAGGACCTATTTTATAGCACATAGAACTCTATTCGGTGTTATGTGCCAGCCAAGATGGGAGTGGGGTTTGGGGCAGAACGGTTACATGTATATGTACGGACGGCGTCCCTTTGCTCTTCACCTGAAACTACCACAACATTGTTAATTGGCTATACTCCAATACCAAATAAAAAGTTTAAAGTTTGAAAAATAAAGATTTCATTTGAAATAGCATAATAAACTAGAATATCTAGGAATATATCTAACAAAAAATATGTACGAAGTCCCTTACAGGGAAATTATAAACTATTGAAAGACTAAACTAAATGGATTGTGTGCCCCAAAAAAGAAATACACACATTAAAAAAATCAAGTCACTAAACAAGGATGGCAACAGGAATGAGAGTTCGTTTTTAAAATGTAAACTAGAATAGTTGATTCTCGCATCTTTAATGTTGCATATTGAACCACAACATTATTTTACATTCTACTTTGAACCCATTTTTCATTTCCACAGGTCTGGTAAATTAGTTCAAATTTCACTTTTGTTTAAATTGGAAACAGTTATAAATAGTATTGCTGTTCTATTATAGTTAAAGTGTTTAGATAGTTATCATTCTTGATAAGTTTAGGATAGATGAAGAAGAGCTCACATGTATAACGCTGGAGAAACACCTAGACCATTTGCTGAGAGAGGGTTCAGACTATGGCCAACTCTAACTGGATGCTGCCTCTCTGGCTTTAGCTTCTTTCGTGTACAGTGACACAAGGAAAGCTGTCTTGATTTCTAAGGTCCTACTAGCCCTAAACATTCTATGACCAAATTCTAAATGTTTATGAAAGTTATAGAAATAATAGGAAATTCTCTGCAGTGTATTAATAAGCACTTAGAAATCTTGTCTATAACATGTATTTTAAATTTTTATTATGAAAAATTTCAAACATACAAATAAAGGATTTTTCACCTATGCTATAGTGACTTCCCTAACTCAACAATTTATATTATAAAACTGGAGGTTTTTGTCAACTAAATTAAAAGGAAAAACTTTTCCCAGTTATAGGCAATACTACAAAGCTACCACTGAAGAGTTAACTTTGGAACATGCTAAATTAAATAAAATCTTGCTTTTGGTAATATTTTCAGTGGAAGTCTTTTTTTTTAATGTTTCACTGAAATAATTTTTAACTTGCAGAAAAGTTGCAAAACCAGTACAGAGAATTTCCTCATATGCTTCACACAGCTTCCCCTAGTGTTGCCATCTTACCTAATCACAATACATGGTCAAAATCAGGAAATTAACACGGATTCAGCGCTATTAACCATTCTGCAAATGTTAACTTTAATGTCACCAGTTGCCATGTTGATGTCCTTTTTCCAGTGCACCATCAATTTCAGTATCCAACATTGTAATTTAGCTGTCTTGTCTCTTTGAATCTGTGACGGTTTATCATCTTTCTGTGTCTTTCATGACTTTAGCACTTTTGAAGCTAGCTGGCCGATGATTGTAGAATACCCCTCCATTTGGATTTGTCTGATGTTTTCCCCTGATCAGATTGAGGCTACACATACTTGGAAAAATACCACATAAGTGATGTTGTGTGCCCATCTCAGTTATCAGGAGGTGCATGACGTTGATGTCTCACTGCTGGTGGTGGTAACTTGGATCCCTTGGTTAAGGTGGGGTCTGTCTGCCATGTTTTTCCATGATAAAGTTACTGTTTTTCTGTCCATAATTACAGAGTAGCTCATCAGGAGGGAAATATTAGGAAACTATGGGAATAACCTCTTTTACATCACACCTTCACACACTAATTTTAGCACCTTTGAATGAATGATTTTTGTATGCAACAGTTACTACTGTGGTATTTGCCTAATGGTGACTTTTCTATTTCCACTGTTTCTTCTACATTTAATTAGAATTCTGCCGTAAGGAAGAGCTGCCTCTTCTCCCCTATTTGTTTATTCAGTTGTTTATTTACATCAGTATTGACCCATGGATATTGTTTTATTCTGTAGGTTATTGTTCGTTAGTATTCTTGTTGCTCAGATTGTCCTAGATTTGGCGATTCAAAATTCCTTCAGCTTGGTTCCTTTGTCCTTTCAACACTGTTTCTTGAGCACACACTTACTTTTGACACCACTGGATGCTCAGGGTTTATTTGGTTAATTTTCCTGCCCCAGGTGTAGAATCAGCTATTTCTCCAAGGAGCTCTGATTCCTTTTCCTGGAGAATGATATTTAGAAATGAAGATCTGGGTGCTAGGTATACTCATGCTATGGAATGTTATTGCTTCTAGAAGCTCTTAACAGGTCCAGGAAATACATGTACTTCGATGTGCATCTGTACATGTCTATGTGTACTTCTGTATTAGTATGTGTATATGTATTAACTCATTATTGACTAGAAACGAATTAATACATTTTCTGTTACTTGAACTTTATCGACCAGAGACTTTTCAAGATTTATTTATATAAAATTGTTGGCCACAGGTGTTAGTTTCTGCCGAAATCCCCTGGTCAATAATATGTTAAAAACCATGGGTACGTACTGACACTTTCAGTTTCACCCCAGCACAGATTTGTTTTAGCCTTCTCTCTGCTTCTTTGAACCTGCTTTCTCCTACAGTGAGAAACCTGTCTCTCATTATCCACAGTATATTTATTTATTTGCTTAATCATAGTATACACAGAGAGCAGTTTCAGAATTGCTAACCCATACCCCTCCAATATTCTTGCCTGGGAAATTCAATAGACAGAAAAGAGCCTGGAGGGCTACTGTCCATTGGGTTGCAAAGAATTGGACGTGACTGAATGCGTGCGTGCACGCACGCGCGCACACACACACACACACACACACACACACACACACAACCTGTGAAAAACAAATTTCCTAAGCAGGAAGTATCTTGAAAGTAGTTCCTTTTGTCCTGAGCCTGTAGCATACACTGAAAATACTATTCTCCAACTTAGGTTAGTTCTTTCATTCTCATTCCCTTCATTGTGGTTATGTTACTCACTTGTAATACAGTTAAGTTCATCTGTTGTTTGCCTTCCATTGGGAGTTCCCCTCACACTCTGGTTGGTTTTAATTATTTGTTTTTGAGGTATATGAAACATTACCATGATTCTAGATGATATAAAAAGACACACTCAGAAGTGTTATCCCCCTCATCCTACTAACCTGTCCCCATTACCTCATTATTTCCACTCTGTTCCTAAATTTCTGCCTCTTATAGGTAGCCAGTCTCATTAATTCTTGGTTTATTCTTGTATTTTTTTGCAGAAATGAGCAGATATATTAATTTTTTCTTATAATCCCTTTTTGCATGAAGGATAATATTCATTATATTCTACCTAATATTCTACCAATATTCTATATTGATATGATATATATTGTATAATATATTGAATAGAATATTAGATATCAATATATCTATATATTAGATATCAATATATAGATAGATATTAATATATAATATTGATATATAGATGTGTTGATATCTAATATTCTATCAACATTCTATATTGATATATAATATTCCATATAGAATTCTATCTATTCTGTAATATTCTATCTAATATATTCTATGAATAGAATTTTTGATATATTGGAATAATCCTTTATATAATTTTGTTCTTTTCTGTCTCTCAATATATTAAGAAAAGGCAATGACTAATGTTTTTGTCTCTCTTTAGTTTGTATTTTCCTGGGAGATTTAGAGTAAATGGTTTATTCTTTTTTCTCCCAGAAGCCCTTTTGGGTTTTCTGGAACAAATCAGTTTTATAAAAATTTGTTGTATTGTCAGTTATCAAGGTTAAGGTGTTCTGCTTTTCCTCTGTGAAACTTATATGAAGCTCTTTGAAACTCTGTGTGGGAGGAAGACAGAAGGTTGACTCAGAAGTGGTCCCTGTCAGAAACCAAGATCACCTTGTTCCTTTTAAAGTCTTCTCAGTCTTATCTTGACTGATGTGCCTTTTTTTGTAGCATCACTATAGACTATTCAAAACCAAGTAGAAGTCCTAGAACTAAGGCCAGTTGTGAAAGAAAAACTACAATGATCACTCATTATAATATGTCATTATAGATAGACAAGAATGACCGAGTTTCTGTCATTTCTGTATAAAGGTACAATGAACAGTCAGGGGAGGGGGCCTACAGGCTTCAGAAGTGATAGACACAAATTTTGAATCTCAGAATCACTAGTTGATATTTTTATGACCTTAGACAAGTTACTTAATCACCTTGAGCATCCATCTTTCTCATCTGTAAAATGAGAAAAATAATTTTTTACCCCCACAGATTGTTGTGACAGTTAAGTGAAGGTGCCTAGAATGTGGCAGACAATTTCTTTATCTTCTACATTATGTTTATATGTTTTGCTTCCTTTAAATAGATTTAAGGAAATAAACCCTTGACTTCTCTTTCCCTTATACTCTTCCAGCCAACCCATCAGCAAATCCTTTTCCTCTACCAGGGTTGATCTGGAACCCGTAATCAGTTTGTCTCTAGTAACAGTCTTCAAAATAATTATACACCTTCTTAGTAATCTTACCTAAATCATATTTCCCCAGGATTTTTGTTGGTTGTTTTTTTGAAGAACAAAGTTATGGATGGAATCAAAAGGCTTTTATTGAATTGTGATCTTTTGCTTCTTTTTAATGGTTTCTTTGTGGAAGAGAGAATTGTACATTAATTTGACAGAATTTAATCTTTCTCAAAGAAATTGTGATATTTTACTCTGTCTGTCAGGATCCTAATGGTTGCAAATCAATAGATCCTCATCCAGTGTGTGTTTTTATGTCCATTAAGATGACCATCTTGTAATTTTTATGCAATGTTGTCCTTTTTCCATTAAAGAAAAGTCACTGTGTTCTAAGGTCCTCCAATTGATATTATCATGATGACTGATATTTTAGTCATCATACTTTAGTTTCATTGCCAGTAATGGCTACATTGTTACTTTTAAGCTTTGCTTTCTTAGAAAAACCAGTTGACTGATACAAAGCTCTAAAGAGCTACCAGTTCCTCTTCCCCCACCTCCCATCTCTCACCTATTCTGATTTGTTAACTTTGCGCTTGGAGTACATGCATCAAAATGCTCTCTTTGTGAAACTTTCTTACCTCACAGTACTTTCAACTACATCTGAATGCAGAGAGTGCAGACAGTCGGCAGTATTTTCAAATGTGAAAATTTCAACAGAGTGATCTACAGGGAGTTGAGTTGTTGGGAGTACCCTTCCCTCTCACCTTCTTTCCCTCCACGAATCCCACTGAAATGAGAGTTGGGGAAGGGAAGGGGACGGGTGGAGAATGATTTCAAAAAAGAGGAAGAAATCCATGTTAGTGCTGGAAAACAGGAAGTCTTCAAGAAGTATGTCAAAAATTATGGAGAATTTCTGAAATATGTAAAGTAGATAAAATTGGACTGATGGAAACTAGACTCAGGAAACCCAACCCACAACAGGTGTAAAGACTTTGCAGAGGTACATACTGTTCTTTTCCACAAGCTTGGGCAGAACTCCAGGCTTGGTTAGCTGGTGCAAGAGAGCCAAAGCAGGCTATGGGGCAATCATCAGGGTTGTTATAAAACAATATGGAACAGCTGGGCCAGCAGGCCTCTTGTGTAGCAAGTTCTCAACTTTGGCTGAATTTAGAGTTACCTGGGGAGCTTTTAAAATCCTGATGCCCAGGTCTCAGTCCAGGCCAGTTAAATAAGAATATTAGATCTCAAAGGATGGAACTCCAGGCATAAGGATGTTTTTTTTAAAAAAAACCTCACGTGATTCTAGTTTGCAGGCAGGGATTGAGAATTAGTACTCTAGAGCTTGGCTGTGACTTTTGCTCCCAGACTAAAGTCAGTAAGGCCAGATTTCTAAAATAAAATAGGGATCTGCCTCGGAAGACTCCATGTGTTAGGACTTGGACTACAGAATGAGAACATAAAGTACCTTTGAACTTTCAAAACAGATTTGAAGGGGGAGAAAGTGAAAGAGCAACTCTACCCAACAGTAAATAAGCTGAAGTCTCTTGTTCCTGAAGTAAAACTTTCTCCTACGTCGCCAGTGGAAAAAGGTGTCCCCAGCCTTCCTGTGCACATCATCTCAGCACATAGTAAATGCTCAATAAACATCTGTGGGATCTTCACCCAGAGATCCCCATGATCAGCCCACCTCTCTTGGGAAAAGGTTTACCTAATCCAAGGGCTTAGAAAACCTGTGTCAGCTAACTAAACTCACTTGATCTTTCTGAATCCTTCCTTTATAATATGGCCAAACAATACAGAATCCTTAGCAGATACCATGAAACAAACACTCAGATAGACTTAAGAAATAGAAGAAAACTTTCAAAATACTAATTACTATCTTAAGAGATATTTAACAGGATATTGAATTCATGACTCAAGATCAGCTTCTCTGAAAATGAAGATGATAAGAAAGTATCTGTAAATTAAGAATGTGATTATCGAAACTGGAATACCAAGGAAGGATTGAAAAGCAAAATGGACAGTCTCAGAATCCTGAATTAGTGATACAAAAGATGGTAAAGAAAATCTCAGAACACAGAGGAAAAAACCCAAAGAGATGAAAAATTAATCAAGAATAGATAATATGTATCTTCCTACAGGAAGAAGAATCTTAAGACTGAAAGGGCCAATTAATAGTGGCACAGGAGTAAGAAGTGCTTTTTCACCTAGATACATCCTGATGAAATTCCTCCTTCCCTCTTTCTTTTTTCTTTTCTTTCAGTTGAAGTATAATAGACTTAAAATGTTGGTTTCAGATTGGGTTGGCCAAAAAGTTCGTTCAGCATCGGCTGACAGAACGAATTTTTTGGCCAACCCAACGCATTAACAAAATGATCACTATGGTAAGTGTGGTTACCATCTGTCATCATTCAGGGTTATTATAGTATTACTGGCTGTATTCCCTATGCTGTACATTATATCCCTGACATTTATTTTCTAACAAAGTTTGTACGTCTTTATCTCCCTCATCTGTTTCACTTATCCGCTCTCCCCTCTGGCATCCCTGTTGATTTCTATATCTGTGAATCTGCTTCTGTTTTGTTACACTTGTTCATTTGCTTTGTTTTTTAGTTTTCACATGTACATGAAATTAGAGGGTATTTGTCTTTTTCTGACTTATTTTACTTAGCATAAATACACTCTTAAATCCATCCATATTGTCATAAGTGGCAAGATTTCATTCTTTTTATGGTTGAGTAGTAGTCCATTGTGTTTATATCTGCTGAAATTTCTTAATTTCATTACTTAAAAGAAAATTTTGCATGCTTCCAGGGAGAAACTGTGCAAAGGACTAAGAATCAGAATGACCTGGTGAAACTAAAGACTAAAAGACCGTTTTGAGCATTGTCTATGAGTATTTTGAACCTAAAATACTCATCTATCCCCAGCCAAATTCCCACTTAACTATAAGAACAAAATTAACTGTTGGGAGTATGCAAACTTGTGCCCTTTTTTTTGCGGGGGGGAAGGATATATGAAAACATCACAAAAGATAAAGCCAAGAAGTGAAGCCTAAGGCATAAGAAACATCAGTGAGCATAAAAGTAATTTCCATATCATGACAGCTGAAGTTGGGATCCCTGAAACGGTAGAATTATAATGTTAAAAATAATAATTGTTTAACAGTCTGGGTCATTTTAACAAAATGAGATGCAGATGGGAAATAAAGGAAAATGAGAGGAAGGAAATTGGCTAAAATGATTTTCTTATTCAGTGAGAGATTCTGCCGATTAGTTGAGTTCATTTCAGTTGCTCAGTCGTGTCCAACTCTTTGCGACCCCATGGACTGCAGCACGTCAGGCTTCCCTATCCATCACCGACTCCCGGAGCTTGCTCAAACTCATGTCCATCGATTCAGTGATGCCACCCAACCATCTCATCCCCTTTAGTCCCCTTCTCCTGCCTTCAATCTTTCCCAGCATTAGGGTCTTTTCCAGTGAGTCAGTTCTTCACATCAGGTAGCCAAAGTATTGGAGTTTCAGTTTCAGCATCAGTCCTTCCAATGAGTATTCAGGACTGATTCCTTTAGGACTGACTGGTTTGATATTCTTGCAGTCCAGGGACTTTCAAGAGTCTTCTCTGACACCACAGTTCAAAAGCATCAATTCTTTGGCGCTCAGCTTTCTTTATAGTCCAACTCTCGCATGACTACTGGAAAAACCATAGCTTTGACTAGATGGGCCTTTGTCAGCAGTGTAATGTCTCTGCTTTTTATTTTATTTATTTTTTTTTTTCCAATTTCTCCTTTATTTTATTTTATTTTTTTTCCAGTGGGTTTTGTCATACATTGATATGAATCAGCCATAGATTTACACGTATTCCCCATCCCGATCCCCCCTCCCACCTCCCTCTCCACCCGATTCCTCTGGGTCTTCCCAGTGCACCAGGCCCGAGCACTTGTCTCCTGCATCCCACCTGGGCTGGTGATCTGTTTCACCATAGATAATATACATGCTGTTCTTTCGAAACACCCCACCCTCACCTTCTCCCACAGAGTTCAAAAGTCTGTTCTGTACTTCTGTGTCTCTCTTTCTGTTTTGCATATAGGGTTATCGTTACCATCTTTCTAAATTCCATATATATGTGTTAGTATGCTGTAATGTTCTTTATCTTTCTGGCTTACTTCACTCTGTATAATGGGCTCCAGTTTCATCCATCTCATTAGAACTGATGTCTCTGCTTTTTAATATGCTGTCTAGGTTGGTCATAACTTTTCTTCCAAGGAGCAAGCATCTTTTAATTTCATGGCTGCAGTCACCATCTGCAGTGATTTTGGAGCCCCCAAAAATAAAGTCTCTCACTGTTTCCATTGTTTCCCCATCTATTTGCCATGAAGTGATGGGACCAGGTGCCATGATGTTAGTTTTTAGAATGCTGAGTTTTAAGCCAGCTTTTTCACTCCCCTCTTTCACTTTCATCAAGAAGCTCTTTAGTTTCTTTGCTTTCTGCCATACGGGTAGTGTCATCTGCATATCTCAGGTTATTGATGTTTCTCCAGGCAATCTTGGTTTCAGCTTGTGCTTCATCCAGCCTGGCATTTCACATGATGTACTCTGCATATAAGTTAAATAAGCAGGGTGACAATATACAACCTTACCAATTTGGAACCAGTCCGTTGTTCCATATCCTGTTCTAACTTTTGCTTCTTGACCTGCCTACAGGTTTCTCAGGAGGAGGTTGAAATTAGTTCACATTGATAAATATGTGTGTGTGTGTGTGTGTGTTAAATGATTTTTTCAAAATTTAATGTTAGGTGCCAGTAAGAATAGTAGGTAGAATTTCCAAACCACCAGCATGAAGTGGGGAAATAAAGGAACAAGGAAAATTTGACTGATCTAGTAAAGGTAATAAAGGAAAAATAACAAGAAAATATTATGTAGGAAATAAAAAATAAGGTAGGAAAAATCAATCAAAGTCATCTGTTACAAAAAATATGAATGAGGTAAAGTCACCTATTAAAGGCAGAAATTATCATGAGGTTAACACAAAGATGACAACAAAATCTAGGTATGTGTTCCTTATAAATAATACATATATTCTTTATAAATAGCACCAAAACCCAAAATGGTCCAAAAATTGAAAATAGAGGAAAGATTTAATGTATGCCCATGTTGAAATCTGATAGATTATTATTATTATTATTAAAGAAATGCAGATCAAAACTACAATGAGGTATCACCTCACACCAGTCAGAGTGGCAATCATTAAAAAAATCTACAGACAGTAAATGCTGGAGAGGATGTAGAGAAAAGGGGACCCGCTTGCATGTTGGTGGGAATATAAACTATTACAGCCACTATGGAGAACAGTATGGAGGTTCCTTAAAAAACCAGTAATAGAACTACTACCATATGACTCAACAATCCCATTACTGGGCATGTACCCTGAGAAGACCGTAACTGAAAGAGACACATGGACCCCAGTGTTCACTGCGGAGCTTTTTACAATAGCTAGGACATGGAAGCAACTTAGATGTCCATTGACAGATGAATGGATACAGAAATTGTGGTACATATATACAATGCAATATTACTCAGCCTTAAAAAACACATTTCAGTCAGTCCTAATGAGGTAGATGAACCTAGAGCCTGTTGTTCATCCACCTAGAGCCTATTGTACAGGGTGAGGTAAGTCTGAAAGAGAAAGACAGATGTTGTGTACCAACACATGTATGTGGAGTCTAGAAAGATGGTACTGATGAACCTATTTTCAGGGCAGTAGTGGAGACGCAGACATAGAGAACAGACTTGTGGATGCAGCAGGCTAAGAGGAGATGGGGGCGAGTTGAGAGAGCAGCATGGAAACCTATATATCACCATATGTAAACCAGGCAGCGGGAATTTGCTGTGTGACACGGGGAGCTCGGCCCGGTGCTCTGTGACAACCTAGAGGGGTGGGATGGGGTGGGAGCCAGGAGGGCGTTTCAAGAGGGAGGGGACATGTGTGTACCTGTGGCTGATTCATGTTGACATATGGCAGAAACCAGCACAATATTGTAATTATCTCCCAATAAAAAATTCTTTAAAAAAAGAAATCTGATAGAGCTATGAGGGTTTTTCTGGTGTTGTTTGTTTTTCACATGCTTTAATGCCCTGGCAAATTTTGTCCAGTAAGAGAGAGCAGTTCTTGAAACCATTTTATAAGAGACTTTCACAAAATAATGTAGTATGGTGCCTGGGTCTAGAGCTTCCGTGGTAGCTCAGCTAGTAAAGAATCTGCCTGCAATGCAGGAGACCCTGGTTCAATTCCTGGGTTGAAAAGATCCCCTGGAGAAGGGATAGGCTACCCACTCCAGTATTCTTGGGCTTCCCTGGTGGCTCAGATGGTAAAGAATCCACCTGCAATGCAGGAGACCTGGGTTCCACCCCTGGGTTGAGAAGATCCCCTGGAGGGCATGGCAACCTACTCCAGTATTCTTGCCGAGAGAATCGCCATGGACGGAGGAGCCTGGCGGGCTACAGTCCATGGGGTCGCAAAGAGTCTGACACGACTGAACGACTAAGCACAGCACCTGGGTCTAAAGTGGATAGTGTTTATTCTTTGGATATTTCGGTTTTACATAGCTCTAAAGGCTGCTTAGAGTCATGTCAGACTGAGTCATGTCTGACTCTTTGCGACCTCATGGACTGTAGCCCACCAGGTTCCTCTGTCCATGGGGATTCTCCAGGCAAGAATACTAGAGTGGGTTGCCATGCCCTTCTCCAGGGGATCTTCCCAACCCAGCGATCAAACCCAGGTCTCCCACATTGCAGGCGAATTCTTTACTGTCTGAGCCTCAAGGGAAGCCCATATAGCTCTAAAAGTTATCTTCAAATCTTCAGGTAGAGTAAAATCTTAATAGAAAATAATCTTTTTGTTTATTAAAAAATTCAGCTGGTGGGCCATTTATTTTAGAATAGTATTAAAAACAAAAGCTCCATATCAGTGATGAATTTAAATAGCTCTTATGTTTATTAAAAATAGGAGTTCTAATATATTCAGAAGGGAAAATTCCTATAAATGAGTGAAAATTACTACCATTTTCCTTAATGCCCTGTTTTCAGATTAATCATTAAGTAAATATTTACTTTCTGGCCCTGAACTGTGTGTTGTAGCCACAGTTACACACACTGCGAGGTACAAAAGCGTAAGGTATTGCCTTTGCCTACTTTGAATTTTATTAACATTTTGACAGCTCTCTCTGTGGAGCCATTAACTGGTTTCTCATACCAAGTTCTAATTTTTGTTTAATCTGGTATAATTTACCACTAATTGTAGGAAAATAATCATAGCTAACGTTCACTGAGTTCACCTCTGTGTAGCCACACATAGTAGTGTTTTCACATAGTAGCTGCTCTGACATATAAATGAATAGATGTCAAGTATTGGGCTAAAAGCTTTAATTCAGTACCTAATTTAATCCTCTCAACAATTAGGAGTTAGCTAACATTGTTTCCCTAATGTATAGATGAGGAAACTGATCTTCAGATAATTTAAATGACCTTGCCTAAAGCCACAATTATTAAGTGATTGAATGGGACTGGAATCCAGCAGTGACTCAAGTGCTGTACTGGTGTGAAGAGGAGAGTGGTGAGGAGGTGTATTGGTGTAGAATGTATTGCTGTGTGTATGCTTCCTGTTTAGACTGAGACGTATAACCATTTTCATAAACGTTATTCTGTTCAGGCAGCCAGGTTCCATGCCTGCTGTCAGCTAGCTTCTGTCCGTCAGTGCCTTGAGCAGCCTTCCGATGGTATTAGTTCATCACAGGACAAAATGGCGAGGAGGACAGGCAGCAGTGTGGGGGGAGTTGACCACCGTGCCTCTTCTGCTCAGTGATTAATATGCCTCTCCTGATTGAGAAACCCACCTCTGGATCTGCCTCTCCAAAGAGGTCATTAAGATCCCACTGTCTCTTGAGTGCTCTGCTCTCTTAGGCAGGAGACGCAGACAGAGAGAAACTCCCTTGGCACGAAGTAGGCAGCAGAGAAAACCCTTGCTGAGTGGGAGTAACCTGTCACAACCTGGTTTTCTCTGGCTAAATGGCCAGTCTTGTCTAGTAGTAATGCCATTACAACATTCCCATTCAGATCCCCATGACCCAGTAATTGTTTTGGGAATGAGTGCAAAGCTATCAGACACCAACTACTATAATTAGAAAAGGGAAAAAACACTCACCAGAGCTAACTGTCTTTAGGCTGGAGGGATTACAGCACTTTTTCATTTTTTTTAAGGTTATGGAGCCTCTTTCTCAGTTTTGCTTCCTAAAATACAAATTATACCCAAAATGCAAGTTTTTGGAGTCTTGCATTCCAGTTTTTTTTTTTCTTTCCTTACTCCAGTGCACTCTTTCCTCCCCACCCCCCCATTTTAATCGGAGTACAAATTGCTGTCAGCACATCGAGTTCATGTGCCAGCCACATTCAGAACAGGGTGTTCTGTGCTCTTCAAAACAAAATTGCTCTAGGGCAGTAAGAGAACAATAAGTCAGAGCTCCAGTTTAAGTGATGTTTTGCAGCAGACCAGGCTCACTTGATGTGGTTAAACTCGGATTGCTCGGGGAGGCTCGGGTAATTCAGTTTGGTTTGATTTCATGGGGTTTGGGGGATCTCCCCCCTTTAAGTTACGTAGACTTGAAGTCAAGAGAAAATGTTGTCCCTTTTTAACTTGTGTATTTCTTACTCTCCCCCAAAAAAGCCCTAAGTAGAAGCATCCTGTATGTACTTTTATTCTCTTTGGGCACGTCATAGATCATTTACTTCCCGTAAATCAGGCTGGTTGGAATTAGCAACAGACCTCCTGAGCCCTCGAGGCCGAGCTCCCAGTGAGTCATGATGGTTATTATTAAATATTTATTAAATGAGTATTTGCACTAAGTGATACAAGGTCAAAAGCAGCCACAGGTCTTCCACAGCCAGAGCTGCCATGGTTTTCTTTGGTAGCAATTGTTGAGACAATTTTTGAAAAAACAGATAGATGGGAGCCAGACATGTCTGCATCTGTCCCCATGATGGGGGACCCTGCTGTGGTAATCAGCAGGCATTTGTGGAGCTCCAGGATGGGTGTGAGTTCTTGTCAGCTGTCTCATGAAACATGTCACACCAGTGTTCCAATTTTAGAAACCAGTTAACCTAGCAATAGGGTTTGCTACTTGTAGATGTAAAGAATCAATGGACTCTCTACTAGCTAAGCGTGTAACACCTCCTCTTGCACTGACATTCCAGATAATGTCAATATTAAAAGGTTTTATATACCCACATACAGACTGCTGTGTGTGTGCACACATGCATATCAGTTTATCAATTTAAGATTTTGTGGTACTATAGTGCTTGTTCACGTTAAACTTAAAAAGAGATTTAATAGAAAAAAAAGATGAGTTCCTCTATAAGGTAGTAAGTGTTTGTAAGCGTTACTGCAAATGTTTCCCTATGGGGTGGCTAAAAACACTGGTTCTCCCAGTATTATCCCTCTTAGACCAGCTGTGGTGAACTTTTTTTTTTTTTTTTTTTTTTTGCTTTCTTAATTATTCCTTCATTATAATTTGACTTGAAGGTTGTTTTTTTTTTTTTTTTTTGCTTGCTTGCTTCACTTATCTTTCCCAACATGTTTATTAGTAGCCAGTCTCTTCTTTCCCTAACATGAAGGGTTATCACTTGTAAGGAGAATTTCTGAAATCATTTATATAATTTTAAGATAAAGTATATGCATCAAGCTGAAAACTGGCCTAGGAAACTGACACACAGACAGGAATCTTTCGCAGAGTCTCTGGATTTCCTGTTTTGAAAACACATTCAAACTTGATCAACCTAAAACCACAACGAACGTACTGATAGCTTCCTCCCCCACTAAATGTTCTCTCCTTCAGGCAGGAAAACACTTCTAACAATAAACCTCACACAGAAAAAGTTGTGAGCTACTAGGATCATAAATCTCAACGCTTGAGATGTGCTACAATACGTGGGCTGAAATTCACTTTGCTCAGCAAATCTTTTTTTCATGAAAAGTGTCATCACATTAGTCTAAATTTCTTGGGCAGATTTTAAAATATTTAAGAACATAAACTTTTTAGCACTCTCAAATCCTTTAGAAATAGAGCTTTTACTCTAGTAAAAGAAATCTTAAAAAAAAAAAAAAAAATTACTTGGCTGTGCTGGGGCTTAGTTGCCGCATGCAGACAGACATTTGGTTCCCTGACCAGG
This sequence comes from Dama dama, assembly GCF_033118175.1. Taxonomy (NCBI): domain Eukaryota; kingdom Metazoa; phylum Chordata; class Mammalia; order Artiodactyla; family Cervidae; genus Dama; species Dama dama. Next base: position 12,179,275 of record NC_083687.1, on the reverse strand, counting down.
AATGGAACCCAGGCCTCTGGCATTGGGCACAGAGTCTTAGCCACTGGACCACCAGGGAAGTCCCTCTAGTGAAAATATCTTAAGCTTAGAATTTCCTGCAGAATCTCTCAGGTGTGTATGTATTTGAAAATAATAAAGTTGAATTTATTTGGGACTGTTTCTGAGAGAACTTCACCGTGCTGCAAGCTAAGTTGCATTTTATCTAGGATGTTGCAAAGGTGAGTTAATTGAGAGTCATCTGTATTTATGAGTATGGAACAGAACAAAATTCCTCTATTCCAGCTCCACCCTGAGAGCCAGTCTAGCTGTTGCCCCTGTTCAGAGGGTCTGATTCAAGTCAGGCCTTCTTTAGTTTGGCCCAAGTGTCTGGCTCCATCCTATATCTGTGATGGGAACAAATCGGGATAGTATTAATCCTAGTGATTAGAAAAGGGTGGAGAACTTGAAAGCATAAATGTCCATGTGACATTTTGGCCCCTAGTATCTATGCCACTGCTGTTTACTCTTCAGAGTTTCTCTCATTTAGGCCTGGGTTAAAGGTAACCTGATCAAATTACAGGAATTAGCTTTGAAACTAGTTTCTGGTCTGAGTCGAGAGTTACAGTACTGAGTCATAGAACTATAGAGTTTTAGAGTTTCAAAGGACCTTTGAGATTCAGAATTTGAAAAGTATAAGTTGGAATTGGATTTGTATTTGGAAGATAACTGTCTCATGGAACGGGTGTAATAGAAAAGTGATGTTTAGTCTCTAAAACAAGTTATTGATCTAAAGTAACCCAACCAGTCTTAGAAAAGCAGCATTTTAGGAATTCATTACGTTTGAATCAAGGCCATTATATTACAGAAGTAGGAATAAAGAATTTTCTGTGAAAGATAAATTATTATATTGCTTTTTGGCTGCTGTGCTGTCATACAAACCATCCATTTTTCTTACTGAGTCAAAGACCTAAATGGAAAGGAATGAATATCCTTAATACTAAACATAGCTGGAAAGTTTCAGAGAATTGTTTATCCCAGAAGGAAAAGTCTAACCAATCAAGAGGAAAATACATATCTATATGCATTTTTCCTATATTATACTAACATAAAGCCCCTTATCTAATATGAAATTACCCTGCAAATGAGCTGAGTTTGAGTGCAGTGGCGAAGTGTAGGCCCTGAGAAATTGACCTCTTAACATTTCTGAGGAGGTGGCTGAGAAATTTGATTTGTCAAGTTATTGCAGACTTGATTGCTTCACATTTTACATTTATTATTCCACTAAGGGATTGCAGCTGTGTTAGTTATTGATGCTGTTGCCTTTGGCTTTTCTATTTTATTTAAACATGTTTGTGAATGAGGTTAAAACTCTTAAAAAAGAGCTTCTGTATTCAGTTAACCCTTGTATATCGTGGGAGAAATAGTCATTCAGTTGTTTTTCAACCCAGACATCTGAAGCCAAGAAAATGTTTAAGCCTTTATCTACTTGGTATTAAATTTGTGGCATTTTGATAATTACCTATTAAATAATCTAGTATTTCTTGTGTTACAGTAGAGGATATCTCTGTCAGCTTAAGTTAGAACTGTTTCCACTTTATTATCTGCTAAATTATTTTATTCATATGGTTACAGTAATTTTTAAGTTTAAATTTAAAACAGAAATAAATATGATTGCTCTTAAATTTCCCAACTGGGTGGGCTAAGCTTCAACAGGACATACTCCCTATGCCTCCAGATGCAAAGAAGAAGGGGAAATACTCATTTATCATGGCCCTACATTAGCCCGTCACAAGGCTGACTGTCCTGTCTCCCCTCTCTCAGTCCACCTGGAAGGCCGCTGTGGTGGAAGGACGTTTGATTGCAGAGATGTGGGGTTCATCGTTGGTGAAGGAGAAGACCACGACATTCCAATTGGAATTGACAAAGCCCTGGAGAAAATGCAGCGTGAGGAACAATGTATTTTATATCTTGGACCACGGTAAGCAGTGTACCGGTTCAGTACACAGTGACTGACGTTATCTAAAGAACAGGGATACACTTGTTTTTTCAATCAGCATTTTGCTATTTTCAGTGAAGTTAATGCCAAGAGTGGAAACAATTAATTAAATCAGGCTACAGTTAGGGGGAGTTAATGGGCCTTATAATATTACAGAGGTTTGTAAGCCTGTTCACTTGATTGATGTGTGTTCAGGGTAGGACTGACAGGCGAGTTTTGCTTCTCTGTTTTGCCGGCCATGTCGCCAAGACAGGGAGTTCTTGCCCCTTCTCCCCTTTTCTCTGAATTAGGCTGGAGGCGGTAAAACATGGGGGCTGGAAGTAGAAGCAACATTTGGATGATTTATTACCACTTGAATTTGTGCCACCTGTTCTTATACAGACTCCCTGAAAAAAGAGTGCTCTTCCTGGATCTAAAGGCAGCGGAGATGACTCATTTTTGCCTAAATTTTTCCCATCATAAGGATATCCATTAGCACTTCCAAGCTTAGAACTATCAGACACTAACAGTCTCTCTTGTGAAAACATGTTTGGTATTATTTTTAGACCTAAAATTATACCATGGATCTAACCCTTCTATCTTGAGAAATGGACCCTTGAGAGAAACCAGGGTGTTTTGATTCTATTTGTGTGAAAGTGCATCTGCTTATCTCACGTCTCCTCTCTCCCTGGATCCTTGGGTTTCAGTCAGTGGGATTTTGAGTTACTGGGAATCCTGATGACCTGCGCTTGCCAATAGGTATTCTTGTGCCTTTTGTACAGTTGCTTGCCTTGTGTAGCCTTAGTCTTAATCCAATGGCATATTTACCTTTGCCCTGACACTTGAGCCATAATTGTATTTCTCAAGTGATGTTCCAGTCATGCCACTAATCCACTTGAAAAGCCTTGCAAAATGCTCTACATCTCGAACCCTTTAGAGCCTTCACTGAGGCACCTTTAATTTAATACGTTCTTTTTCTCTGCTCTATTCCTTTCTGAACTAGTATATTCCCACCTTTGTGTTTTATTTGCATTTACTATGTAAATAGTAGTATTTCACTACTTCTGAGTACTTCACTCAGATGAATCTAGTTCTCTCTTCTATAAGAAACTATTTTTTAACTCGGGTGGGGCATAGACAGGCCATCTCTTCCATATCTAAGTAATATCTAATTATTTTTAATCCAGCATCCCAAAGTTACATTAGTTCTAAGCTCATATAAAGAGAGTGGTATTTATGCACATATGTTTTCAGATTTAAGTTCCTTGTAGAGGAGTTCTGTATGTATTGTAAGCATATAATATTATATGAATCAGTTTGTTACATTTTAACCTAGCTGACAAGCCAGTTGTGGGAACAGATGTCTCAATTTTAATGGGCAAAGAGAAACTGGAATTACCTTATATTTATTAATGCAGATGGTTCCTTGCAGGTTTAAATTGTTATATGATTAGTGGTTTTAAAAAAAAGAAACAAAAAGAACATGCAGCTTACCAGCTGTGTGTACTTGACTCTTAAGTCTGTTTCCCTTTCTATAAAATGGGGGTGACAGTATCTACCTCGCAGAGCTCTGGAGGACTAAGAAAGAGAATGCATGTAAGGAGCGTAGCAAAGTGCCTGACACACCCGGGCCCTCTGCATACTGGCTGTTATTGCTGTCCTGATGACTCTCAGACCCCAAGGAAAAGGAAACCGTGTTTTAACATGTGGTAGATTTTTCAGGCATAAGTAGGCAACAAGTTTTCATGAATTTCTAGGTCTAAAAGGTTTTTCATATGTTTTGTGGAAATAGCATGGTTAGAAAGGAACACGTTATTTCCTCTTTAAGATGTTGCTTAGTATGTTAAGGAGTCATGAAGTGCAGCGCCTGTAACAGCAGACTGCCCACACGTGCACCATGTAAGATCTGTGTACGTAGAGAATCCGGGCTTGCGGGAAGCGTGTGCAGTGAATTCACTTGTCTTACCAGGTTCCCACCTAACAGACACACTGCAGCTGAGTGTGGCTATAAATACGGCTATTGCAAATATGTGTTTGGTGTTACTCTTAGTGTCACCTGTATTTCATTCTCCAAAAGATTTCCAGGGCATACCTTCTCTTTGATTTTGACAAGACTCCTTGACAGGATGTTTTCATAAAAAAGAATTCGTAAAACACATCCAGAGAATCCATTTTCTCACCTCTCATCAGGACAACGTCTTTAATATTGTTTTAAATACGGTGACTGGTTAATCTTTCTTGTTTTAGGTAAAATATGGCTAGTTTTAACTTTTTTCTTACCTGTCTTCTGTACAGCACCAACCCCAAACAAAAACAGGCTGCCAAGAGCCAGAGTATCTCATTATGAGGCAGTGTGGTTCAAAAACTAAACAATATTCTGGGACCCACACAGTCTGAATTTAAATCCTGGCTCCACCACTGCCTCTGTGTGACTCTCAGGAAGCAGTTCTGAGTCTTAGTCTCTTCATCTGTAAAAAGGGAGCAATTGCATATGAGGTGCAGGTGCTTCTTGTGTGCACAGAGGGGCTTAGCGGTCATGAGCAGTCATTGTATCTCTGCCCTCCGCAGGCACCTCTCAGTTTAAGAACATCGATACTGGATTCCTTCTGTTACTGTAACCCAGCTTGTCTTTCGGTTAACCCTGAAATTCCATTTGTGGTGGTCTTTCAGTTGGGCTCCCCGGGTAGTGCAGGGGTAAAGAATCCACCTGCCAGTGCAAGAGATAGTGGGGTCGATCCCTGGGTCGGGAAGATCTCCTGGAGAAGGAAATGGCAACCCACTTCAGTATTCTTGCCTGGAGAACCTCATGCACAGAGGACCCTGGCGGGCTACAGTCTATGGAGTTGCAAAGAGTCGGACATGACTGAGAATGCATGTCTTTCAATCAGATGAATTTGTGGGTCCTTCCTCACCCAGCCTAATCCAGAGTAAATCAGACAAGTTTCTGTATAATTGGAAGTCAGTTTAGATGCTCCCAAAACAGTTCCCCGGGACTGTGTTCCATATACATCTTCACAGAATAGACTGTACAACTATGCTGTCAGTAAACAACGCTCAGCAAGGACTCACCTGCGTACCTGCTTCCCAGCAGTTAAAGCGTGTCCTTTATTTCCCAGATGGCAGGAACAAAATAGGAGATACAGCAGTCTAAGAGCTCAAAGTAGAAACCTAGTCACCACTTCCTACAATCAGCCACTGGTGATTATGCCCGCGTTTATTTCTTCGCTGAAGATACCCTCTGCCCTGCTATTAAAACTGCCACACCCCGTTCCTACCAGCTTTCAATCCACCTCTGTGCCTTTCTCTGGCTCCAGCTTCCACTGTCTTGTGTAACAGTGGAGGTATGTGAGTAAACATTTTTTTTCCTGAAAAATTCAGGCAGGGAGGAAAGAAGTGTTGCAAACAGCAAGAGATGAGTGTTCCCACTCCAATCCTCTTACCCCAGAGGAAACTGAAGGTATTAATACATCAATCTGGTTTTGGCATCTTTCATCCTATAGCCTGAGTGTTTGAGTTATTAAGTTTTTAGCAATGCCATTCCATATATTAAAGAGAAGTTGGCTTGAAACACATGGGAGCAGAATTATTCCAGGGAACATTTTCCTATTATGCTGGGCATTGTTCTACATGCTGGGAAATCACTGAACCAGACAGACAAAGCTCCATCAGAATTTCCGTTCTCGTAGACGTGTGCTCCCTCGAATGCCTTGCATTTGTTAAAATCTTAAATGGTCCGAAAAAAACAAATCTCTGTATTCTCAGCAATTGTTTTCAGTAAGTTTTGGCTAAAAAATGCAGTGTTTTGTAGTGTTACAGCCAGGGAGCTATGGGAATACAGTGCAGGGTATTTCTCTTGATGAGGTGTTAGAGCTTGCAGGGGCTGGTTTTTTAAATTGTATATTTTGTGTTTTCTAGTACACTTTCTGAAAGTGTTGAAGTACTGTGAGGGTATATATCCTTTCTGGTGTGTGATCCTTTCCCCCCATTTATCTGACTGGAAATGGCACTTCTGGAAGGGGACAGCACTTTAAAGTGAAAAGCTCGTTAACACACACCTCTCCTAAACAGCACTGTAACAGGTAGGGGGCCTGTCTTCTCTAGGTCCTGATGAAGCTTCAGCCCTGAGAGTCACAGTGGCTGTTTTTTAAAACAGAACGAGATATAACATCAAGGAGAGAAAAAGACAGTGAGTCAAATAATGGCTGTTTTATAAAAAGAACCAAATATAAAACCAAGCAGAGAAAAAGACAGTGACATTTACAATTCTATTAAGCCAGCTGTCCCAAGGAGTCCAGGTGTCGCGTCACACATGAATGTGAGGAAGAAGACTAAACGGAGCCTGGCTTCTGAAAAACCACAGCGGTGGTACTTGGTACTGTATCTTCTGATCAACATCTGGTTTATCCTCAGGGTCTCTGATGTGTGTGGTTTGCAAATGAGAGCTCTATGCTAATATGATGCCTGGAGATACCGAAGGAGGTGCCTGGAAATAAACCAGTTCTTTAAAGTTGTTTTTGTTTTCCCCCTCTCCATTTCAGATATGGTTTTGGAGAGGCAGGGAAGCCTAAATTTGGCATTGAACCTAATGCTGAGCTTATATATGAAGTTACACTTAAGAGCTTCGAAAAGGTGAGAAAAGACCACCTTCTCTGAAATCATGACAGATTTTCTTCTGCACCCCTTGTTGTAAAGTAGTATCTTACATTGCCAGATGGTATAGATCAATGGTACTTGTTTGTACGTAGTGCTCTCCGTGACCAAGCTTGTCCCCTGTCTCTGATGCTGCTCCCGAAGCACAGGACAACTGATAGAGCACAGCTGATACACAGCCAAGGAGCTCAGTGTTCTTATTTTGTTCCTATGTGTCAGCCTTTTTTTTTTATTATTAACTTTTTTGGGTAGAAGCCAAGACTTGTTCCCTTATTTGTTCCTAGACTTGTTCTTTTTGTACTTTTTTTCCTGGGTTGAAGACAAAAAGGTTCATGTTCTTGCCAAGCAGCTCCTTGGGGGAGTGGGGTGCAGTTTTCCAGGGCTGAACGGATTGTACCCTTCACAGGAGTTGTGAAGAGGCCGTCAGTGTGGCTCCAAGTTATTATCCAAAATGCAAGGCTTCGTGGGCCACCAGGCTCAGTGACAAGGGACACAAGGACCAAATCTGTTAACCCTAGACTTTTTCTTTTCATACCTGTCCAAGTAGAAAAAAGTGTTAGCCTCAGGATCCAGAAATGGCACACCTCCTTGAGCATACTTCCATCTCAGATCCACCTCCGGAGGCTCCCGGCAGCAGCTTCCCTGGACAAACAAAACATTTGCCTGAGCTGGGTACACTGTCACGTCCAGCTGTGTCCCTGCCCCACCAAAGCCTCCCTTCCCTGAGAACCTTGGGAGTGCATTTTGTAGACATTTTTCATCCCCCGCCCCCCAGCGCTACCTCCATGTTCTTTACTGTAAGCTTTGGACTAGAAACGGGACCATTTTTATGTTATTAGACACAGAAAGGAAATCATTGTCCTGAGGGCCTCTTAATGTTGGGCTGAGAAAGGGAAGGACAGCTTTGGGATCCTCTCCTAATGGTGATGTTCCTAATCATAACACAAACACACACATGCTCTCTTCACAGCTATTGCTTGTTGTCAGGTAATGTCTTCTGAAGTCCTGGTCCTCCAAAGTTGTCTTCATGGCACAAAGTGGTTTTAAATAGGGGAAAAAAGGATCTTTTGCACATGGTTATGTAGCCCTTTGGCTTTCTTGTTTCCATTTCAATAAAGTTACCCCCAGCCCTTCCCATCGTGGCCCTGGCCCTGGCCCACACAGGAGCCCTCTCACTCCCGAGTGGTTCTGTAGGACACTCACTCCGTAGTACACCACAGCAAGCCTGTTCTCGGTCACGGCCCCAAGGGCGTATTCCAGGCTGCACTGCTGTTAGGTATATGTGAAACCACGTGATGAATCCAAGAAGATACAGCAGTCCAACGTAGGAGCACCTCGATATATAAGGCAGCTGTTAATAGACATAAAAGGAGAAATTGACAGTAACACAATCAGTGGGGGACTTTAACACCCCACTTACATCAGTGAACAGATCATCCAGACAGAAGAATCAGTAAGAAAACACAGGCCTTAAATGACATATGACAATTAAGATGGACTTAATTGATATTTATAGAGCAGTCCATCCAGAAGCACCAGAATACACATTCTTTTCAGGTGCACACGGAACATTCTCTAGGACAGGTCACCTGCTAGGCCACAGAGGAAGCCCTGGTAAATTTAAGAAGACTGAAATTGTATCAAGCATCTTTTCTGACCACAGTGCTATGAGATTATACTTGAAACCATGTGACAGTGTGTGATGTTGTTGAAAGCAACATGATTTAATTTTCTGTTTTGTAATATTAAGAACAGATTTATAATCCATAAAGACTGAACCCAATGTAAAAAAATGTGAAGAGCCTTTGTTACTAGATTTTTAAATAATAGAGTTAAATTGTCAGGAATCTACATAGGGTTGCCAGAAAGACTAGTAACTCATTTATCACTTTAAAGGTGACACCAGGAATATAACACTGTCTTTTGAAATAAAGAATTTTATATTTACCCACTGAAGCTTCATAATTCTTATCAGTAAATTGACAATGGCTGTGTCAGTGCTTTTCCCCTAAAGGACCTCTCAGATTGTTCTGTTGATTCCTTATGATCCAGCTGTTCTTAATAAAAGTGCAGTTGTCCCTGGACTCATATCTGTAATGCGGGAAAGTAATGATACACACAAATAAGCAGGTGATCATGAAAGCGTTTGTTTATGTCTTTGCATCACCTCTGTCCTCCCAGTTATGCTTTCCTTGATATTCCCCAAGTAAACTTCTACAAGTTGCTACAGTTTGGAGGCTTCAGGTCTGGTTGTCTCACAGCGAAGAGACAACTACATGACCTGGAATTTTTTAAACCATATATGAGTATATAACTGTGACTTGCCTGCAGTAGTGTTCCCATTTTAGAGTTAAAAACTGAATCTTGAGAGAAACAACTTGCCAACATTATAATAACAGTATAGCAGCAGAATGAGAAGAGAGGCCCCAGCTTTCGTTGTGTGGCCTCACCTTATAATTCTAAAGATGCATTCTTTACAGTGCTCAGCAGTTCATGTTCCTTACAGTGTTACCGTCCGAGTCTCCCTCTTGAGCAGCGTGGGTCAAGCTACACCTTTGTTCTCATGGAGAGTTGAGTTCTAGCCTACCAGTGCATTGGCAAGGGTGCATAGTTCTAAAAGCCACTGTGTTTTGAGGTGTGGGTATTCTGTAGAAGTAGCTATAGTTTTTTCTTATGGACATCAGCTGATGCTTTTTCCTTCTCGGTTCATCTAACCACTGTCACGCATTTATGCAACAGGCCAAAGAGTCCTGGGAGATGGACACCAAAGAGAAACTGGAGCAGGCTGCCATCGTCAAAGAGAAGGGGACCGTGTACTTCAAGGTGTGCTGAGTCTTTGTATACAGTACTTTCCATCTCAGAATTCACTCAAGTGTCAGTGAACTGTGCTGATCTCCCCTACCCTGAATTCTGTCAGTACCCTTCAGGAGAAGAGTAAGCCTGAATTTTTACAAGTCTGTCATTTTCAGTATAAGAAATAAGACAGAATGAATTAATGTGACAGAGACTACAAATGCCTCTTTTACACATTCTAATCTAGGCTGTAACCATCCATAACATCAGACCAGGTCTGGCTCGCCCACTCACCATGTATCAGTCAAGGCCTAAAGCACTGTGCTTGGTACATAGTAGACCATCACCAAGTGTTTGTGCAACAAAACAAAGAATGAATAGAAGAATTGTTAGCAAATAGTAGAATTCAAAGGGGTAAATTTCATATCATTTTCCCTTTCCACTGTTTTGGGGAAGTCACTTAGGCACATGATAAAAGAAAAATTCATGCACAGATTTCGAAAGGAACTGAACCCAATATCAAAAGTGCAAAGAGCATTTGTTACTAGATTTAACTGTTAGGAATCAACATAAGGTTGCCAGAAAGGCTAATAACTCTCATTATTCACTTTTAACGGTGACACCATGACTGTAACACTGTCTGTCACTTAACCCACTTAAATGAGTTGAGTGGATACAAATCATAACTTAAAACATTTCTTACTGTGGGTATAGATAATATATATTTATTTATAACTCATATACTGGATTCCCTGGTGGCTCAGAGGTAAAGAATTTGTCTGCAATGCAGGGGACATGGATTCTATCCCTTGGTTGGGAAGATTTTCTGGAGAATGAAATGGCAACTCACTCCAGTATTCTTGCCTGGGAAGCCCCCATGGACAGAGGAGCCTGGTGGGCTACAGTCCATGGGGTCACAAAGAGTCAGACACGACTTAGTGACTAAATGACAATATCAACTCAGTGTAATAAAACAGCTTAGCTGTTCAGAAACTAATTGGTTGCTGATGACTCAATGTTGCAAAGCCATGTATCATATAGCTGTGTCCTGAATATATACAGAGAGATGGCCATAATTTCTAATCAGCAGCAGAAATCAGTGCTAAAGTATCTATATAATGATTTAACTTCGTTGCTTCTTAGCATCATAACCACAATAGTGATTTGTGTATTTCATGTTATGAACGCTCTTAAAATTACTGATGTTTGGATAAAACCTGGATCACACATACGGAACATATTATTTTTAACATGCAATTTGATAGACAAAATCTTTGAAAACATTAGTCTGTTGGGGGAAAATTAATGAAAAGGTTCAGTACCACTGACCTAAGACTTTTTCTCCCAGAATGTCTCTGAACATTTTGCACTAAAAACTTCCCTGGAGGCACCTTCACATATATAGATAAAAGATCCCAGCGGAGATCCTAATTTTAGCTGTACAACTTTAGAAACGGTAGGTGGGTTCCTATACACATTCCCTTTTCAGATGTCAGGGCGAGTTTCAGTCTGCCGAGCGGCCTCCCTGGGCCTCGACTTCTCAGGGTGTGTGACCTGGCGCCTTGTGCGGCGGCCAGAGCAGAAACGGGGGGCGGTTCATGCTGCCCACACCTCGAGCCCTGTTCTCCGTGACCTGGTGGCTTGGCTTACACCTAAGTGGGCAAGTCTCTGCTCTCAGTAGGGTAGAATTGCAAAAAGCTTTTAGATGGGAGTGATTAAGCTCCTCACATGCACCTCTGAACACTGAAGAAAGGTAGGAGAGGACTGTCTTCGTTTGGCTCTGAAAATAATCACTAAGCACATGTAACATGACGCTGCTCCCGGCACTGCGCCGGTGAGTCAGACAGACGTGGTCTGTGCCCGCATAGCTGACAGCATTCTGTGAGACAGGGCTGTTAGCTGTCACAGCTGGTCAGTTCCTCTTTTCTGACTTGGAGGCAGAGTGGGAAGAAGGCTGAGGACACTTCTTACCAAGAGGTTCTTGCGCCCCCTCGTGCTCCTTGGGGATAACGCATTCTTAAAGCAACTGAGTGAAGATCATCTTTCAGCCACAGGGCCCTTTGCAGACACACCAGGATTTGCTGTTTTGACCACCATTACTGAACCAGGAAGCCAGTACTCTGATTCAGAAACAAGTTGTCCATGACTCTTGGATTTTAGGTTAAGAAAAACTCAAAACCCTCTTTTGCTCTAAAAGAGGGAAGGAAAGAGAAGACTTCTCAACCTCAGCACAGTTGACATTTGGGGCTGTAAAATTCTGTTTGGTGGGAGGTTGTTCTGTGCATTTAGCTGCAGCCCTGGCCCCCACCCACTAGATGCCGGTAGTACACACACACATTCTCCAGCTGTGACAACTGAAGAACATCTCTAAACATCACCAGGTGGGCACCTGGGGACAGAATCACCCTAGTGGAGAACTCCAGTTTTAGTCCATCAGAAGCAGAAATAACACAGAGATCTTTGCTCATTTTAAGTTGAGATATAAAAATTATATATACTATATATGAAAGGACTATCAAGAAAGTAAAATGCTCTTTAAGTGTAAAGAATATTTACGTAAAGTCTAATACTTCGGGGGGTTTTATTTTCTTTCAGAAACTATAGCCTCTATGATTCTGATAGTCAGAACCTACTGAAGTGATTGGATCTGGTCTTTGCCCTCCCTGGCCCTTTCCTTCCTCTATGATAATAGATTAGATAGAAAGGTAATCAGAGGAGGATGAGTGAGAGGAAGAAGAAACTAGACATAACAGGGAAAATGCCTGCCCTTCTCACTGAATCTAAACAAAAGGACACCTTTCATTTTCACCCATATCTCCAGCTTGCTCCCGATGATTGAAAAACTCGATTCCATAGTTATATTCCTTTGACCTTAATATTTATTTAGCAAACCATCATCAGTAGCCACCTCGTGTTAAACCCTGAATATTCCGAAAGGGACAGGGCATGCTTCCTGTCCCCAAAAGCTCATAATCCAGCAAGGGCAAAGACAATGACAGAAAATGCCAGCCCCCGGAACTGGTAAGGACTTTGAGTAGTGGGGCCTAAGGCTTACGACAGACTACAAGGACAGCCAGCCCCCAACTTACACCTGTGTGAAAGCAACATGCATCCGGGTTTACATGAATTTGGGTTTGCTTCATCCCAGACTGGTGATGTCATCAGCAGTGAGCACAGCTCCCAGCCATGGGATCACAGGGCTGAACAACCGACGCAGCAGTTCTGGACCCACACACCTTTCTGGTTTTCACTTTCAGGACAGTACTCAATAAACTACATGAGATATTCAACACTCTATTATAAAATAGGCTTTGTGTTAGATGATTTTGCCCAACTGTAGGCTAGATCACACTGAAGGTAGGTCAGTCTGAGCTATGCTGTTCAGTAGGTGAGATATATGAAATGCATTTCAGTTTCCCTGGGCATACTGGGAGGTAACCCCTTGTGAGCCCAGGAAGACTGTACCCTCAGACCTAGGCCATCCACTTGGAACTGTGTCTACCCCATCCTCATCACCAGAAATTGACAATCAGGGCCTCCTTTCTACAGTAATAGAGCATATATATCATTCATGTGAATTATACAATTTTTATTCACAGTTGTTAGAGGGAAAATATGATTAAGAGAAAAGTCTTTCTCATGTAGTCAGGTGACTAACACCTTTGTGATTTTTTTTGTTTTATAGTTAGGTATGCTGGACAGCTGTTCATTGTGTATATTCCCTCGGTCTATAGATCAGTGGTTAGCAGACCACAGCCTGTTTCTGTAGGCAGGGCTCTCCTGGGACTCAGCCACACCCCTTTGTTTATATATTGTCTGTCATTGCTTTCGTACCCAGAACAGAGTTGCAGCAGAGGCTGTTTGGTCTCCAAAGCCTACAGTATTATCTTCCCTTTTATAGGAAAAGTTTGCCAACCCTTGGTTTAGTTAACGAAGATCTGCTGGGTTTGGGACTAGCACTTACCAGAATATAGTGTCCACTGTGCACGACTCATCGTCAGGAGAAAAGGGGAAAGTGACTTCCCTCTGAGTAAACTAGTGACACAGTCCACAGCTACTCACGGGCCTTACGAAAGTTCGGTAAATACTGGCACCAAAGAATGTAACCCAAAAGCCTTGATGCCCGTGTGCTGAAAAGGGTGAGCATCACGGTGCCCGCCGTGCAGCAGCTCAGAGGTCACTGGGCTTGAGAAGGAACTGGGAGCGGTGCCTGGAGAGCAGGGCACTCGCACAGCCTGCTCGGGACGAGCTGGTGGCTCCCCTCTGAGGGTCTGCTTCGCTCCGGGAGGGCTGAACTTATGCTCCCTTTGAACTCACTCCAGAGCCAGTACAGCAAGTAATTACTAGCTTCTCTCTCTTAGGGAGGCAAGTACATGCAGGCAGTGATTCAGTACGGGAAGATAGTGTCCTGGTTAGAGATGGAATATGGCTTATCAGAAAAGGAATCGAAAGCTTCTGAGTCGTTCCTGCTCGCTGCCTTCCTGAACCTGGCCATGTGCTACCTGAAGCTCAGAGAATATACCAAAGCCGTGGAGTGCTGCGACAAGGTAAAATGTCTGCGTGTGGGATGAACGTTACATAGTCTGGATCTTTTTCCCTGTCCTCATGCTTAGTCATCTTCCACTTCCTCTCAGCCAAGGTTTGGGTTTTTCGTTTTGTTTTGTTTTGTTTGGGATTATTTATTTCTCAGTAAGAACTGGGAAATACAGAAAGCTTTTTTTAGTACAGTTATACTTTCTTAATGCCTAGACTGTTTATAATAATACATTATGAATTAAAACTTTTGATAAAATTAAGCAATATTTATCCATGACCTTAAGTCTATGGCATTTGATACCAGATTACACAATTTTATAAAAACAGATTTAACTTTTTTTTTTCATTTATTTTTATTAGTTGGAGGCTAATTACTTTACAATATTGCAGTGGTTTTTGTCATACATTGACATGAATCAGCCATGGATTTACATGTATTCCCCATCCCGATCCCCCCTCCCACCTCCCTCTCCACCCGATCCCTCTGGGTCTTCCCAGTGCACCAGGCCCAAGCACTTGTCTCATGCACCCACCCACCCTGGCCTGGTGATCTTTTTCACCATAGATAATATACATGTTTTGATGCTGTTCTCTTGAAACATCCCACCCTCGCCTTCTCCCACAGAGTCCAAAAGTCTGTCCTGTACATCTGTGTCTCTTTTTCTGTTTTGCATATAGGGTATCATTACCATCTTTCTAAATTCCATATATATGTGTTAGTATACTGTAATGGTCTTTATCTTTCTGGCTTACTTCACTCTGTATAATGGGCTCCAGTTTCATCCATCTCATTAGAACTGATTCAAATGAATTCTTTTTAATGGCTGAGTAATATTCCGTGGTGTATATGTACCACAGCTTCCTTATCCATTCTCTGCTGATGGGCATCTAGGTTGCTTCCGTGTCCTGGCTATTATAAACAGTGCTGCGATGAACATTGGGGTGCACGTGTCTCTTTCAGATCTGGTTTCCTCGGTGTGTATGCCCAGAAGTGGGATTGCTGGGTCATATGGCAGTTCTATTTCCAGTTTTTTAAGAAATCTCCACACTGTTCTCCATAGTGGCTGTACTAGTTTGCATTCCCACCAACAGTGTAAGAGGGTTCCCTTTTCTCCACACCCTCTCCAGCATTTATTGCTTGTAGACTTTTGGATAGCAGCCATCCTGACTGGCGTGTAATGGTACCTCATTGTGGTTTTGATTTGCATTTCTCTGATAATGAGTGATGTTGAGCATCTTTTCATGTGTAAAAACAGATTTAACTTATTAAGTCTTTGAGGTCTTTAGGCTGTGATTGTTCATCCAGGGATACATACAAGTCACTTTTTTATTATCATATTTATTCACTGCCTAGGGTTACACATAAATAATTTGCAAGACCCACAAAGCATCAGCACCCTCCATTACATCTGTACTATTAACATGGTAAGCAGTACCTAAGGACTAAAAGACCAGGAGAAGTACCACACGTATGATTCTGTTCTTTTTTATACTAATGGTGCTACTGTGTCAGGTATTAGGTCCCAGAGTGAACAGTGTACATTTTACTGTGGGTACAAGCTAGTAACTGGATGTATCTTAAAGACAGACGAAGGGAACAAGAAAAGCAAGCAACGATTTCAGGCCTTCTTTGTAAGATTGAGTTTCAATATTTTTAATTTTGTGGATCAGTATGTTATGTGAAATACATAACATAATATATTAAATATATTAAATGGTATTTTGCCTGAGAGAATAATGTTAGTATTACATTTTTAAACCTTTGTTATTCTTTCTTTATAGAAGTAGTATAAAGTCATTCAATATTCAGACATTATAGAAACATCTAAAAACCTGAGTCCATTCATAAAATTCCCACTGACCCTCTCCCAAGACCACGGTCATTCACTTCACACACACATTCCTCTTGTTCTTCCATGTCCATAAGTAGAGTAACATGTATGTGTACTTTCTAATGAGAATGTATAGATTTATAGTTCTAGAATATAAGGACATCTTTCCACATCTGATCAGTTCATCATATTCTTTTTATAGTATCTTTTCGTATCTTTAAAGTATTCTTTTAGTATCCAGTGTATGTATTTATCAATTTATTTAACCAACCCGTTTTGGTAGATTTTCAGGGTTTTGATATTACAAATTATATAGTGTCTCTCTGCACATGTATGGGATTATTTCTCTAGGATAAAATCCCTAGAAGTCGAAATACTGGGTCGAAAGACATTCTGTCAATATATTTAGATATGTTTAAAAATTTTAATACTTTATATATTATTGAATATTATCAGTGATTGCTCAGTATTATTGACAATAGAAAATTCTTATTTTCATTTTTAGTTCTTGGTTACTAATTAAGTTGCACATCTTTTCATTACTTGTATTGAAATAACTAGTATTTCTTCTCTGAATTGCTTGTTTACATCCTAAGATTATAAAAAAAATAACCATTTGGTACTTAAACCTCCTCCAACTAGGTTTGCTTTTTAAAAAAAATAACCGTATTATATTTTTATGGGGGATTGCATGTAAATATATTTGGCTTAGAATTTATTTTTGTGTTTATGAGGTAAGAATCTAAATCTTATTTTCTACATAGACTGTCTTATTTTCTACATGGATAGTCACTGTTTTAACCCCATTTATTGAAGTTAATCCTTTTTCTACATGATTTACGTTACCATCTTTGTGATTATTAAATCTTTTTTATATACACACACATGAATCTGTTTCCGGATGCTGTGTTCTGTTCCACTAACGTGTTTTTTCATGGAGTACTAACAACTGTTTTAATTTCAGTAGTTTAATAGTATATCTTTTTTTCTGGTAGGTCAAGTCCCCTCATTATTTTTGTATTTACAAAAATTTTCTCAGCCAGTCTTAGGCATTTACTTCTTCCATTGGCGTTTAAAATGAACTTCTCAAAAGCCCTCCTCCCATTGGTGTTTAAAATGAACTTCTCAAAAGATCCTTGGGATCTTTATAGAAATTGCATTAAATATAGAAATGAATTTTATTATTTTGATTAATAGTATATAATTGCCTTGAGCCTGGTATTTTCTAATTCTCTTGGCCAGAGACTTTTCTCTCCAAATTCCTACAGGGTACATGCATCCTTTCTAAAATATAGCCCATCTGTCCCCAGGCCCTTGGACTGGACAGTGCCAATGAGAAGGGCTTATACAGGCGGGGTGAAGCCCAGCTGCTCATGAATGAGTTCGAGTCAGCCAAGGGCGACTTTGAGAAAGTGTTGGAAGTAAACCCCCAGAATAAGGCCGCAAGACTGCAGATCTCCATGTGCCAGAAAAAGGCTAAGGAGCACAACGAGCGGGACCGCAGGATCTATGCCAACATGTTCAAGAAGTTTGCGGAGCAGGACGCAAAGGTATGTGCAGAACCCACCCACCTTCAGGTGAGGGGAGGACGGGCGGACCGCGCCTCTGACTTCCGTCCTAAGGAGGTTCCCGTAGGACACAGGCCCAGGAAGACACCCAAGAGGCCACGAGGAGGGAAAAGGACTTCAGAGCCCACCAAGGCTCCTTTGGATCCAGAGGACGAGCCAGACAGGTGTGCAGTTCTGTTCACCAGAGGCACAGCCATGAGGCCCTGGCACGTCCATGCAAGAGAAGAGGGGAATTAATTCCCTAAAAGTGCACTAAGGCTTTTGTTATTATTTTAAAACCCAAACACAACACTTGCTTGTCAAAACTTCCGAGCTTCCTAGGAAATAGGCTCTGAGGGGGAAGCCCCACCCCATGCCCTTTACTTTGAGGCTTAAGAGCCAACCTAGCAACCCAAGAGGAGCAGTCAGCCCCCCCGACCACTCGGGTGTATTCTGGTCCTCGCTGACCATCCACTCAGACCCTCGGTCACGACTTGACGGTCAAAGCTGTCCCTGGGGCAGGCTGGTCACTTTAACCAAAGAAGAGGGAACACTCCCAGGCTAATTATGGCGGCAGCGCTGGGACTGACCAGCCGTGAATCCCAATACAGTCATGCTCAAGCCCTCTTGTGTTAGACCTGACCGTCTAGAGGAGCCAGGAAGCAACTGGACATTTCTTTTTTCCTCTAACCCTCTTGATTCCTTGTTTGTTCCTTAGGAAGAGGCCAGTAAAGCAGTGAGCAAGAAGACTTTAGAAGGGGTCACCAATGAAAAAGAAATAGGAAGTCCGTCAATGGACGAGCAGAAAGCCGAAGGACACGTATGACAGCACGCCATGGAGGGAAGAGTCCTAACGAACTCGGCCCCTCCTCCACGGGCTTTCACCCAACTCAGGACTAAACAGTGTTTAGTGTAAAGTTTGTTATAGTCTATGTGATTCTGGAAGCAAACAGCAAAACCAGTAGCTTCCCAAAAAACCACCACCCTGCTGCTGCCCAGAGGTCTCATCGAGGGGGTGGCGTGGGACCACTGCAGGCGGAGCAGAGCAGCGCCTGTCAGTGTGGAGCACGAGCCAGCACCTCGAGTCCCGCTCATTTCAGTTGATGTCAACTTGCAATATCCAATTCTGGGTCCCTTGAGATTATTCTAACAAGGGGGCTGTCTGTTAGGTTTTACATTTGATTGAACTTTAATAGCACTGCAGAAACCTAGAAATCAATGCTTGATGAGTTTCTTCTTTCCTATAGTTGGGCAGGGGAGAGTTGGGGGTGGGGGGGGGGTTGTTTTTCAAATGACTGAAGTGCTCTGAATGGAAGCTGTTGCATTTTTAACGAACAGAACCCACCGTAGAGGGGCCAGGTCCCCCTCAGGTCCACAGCAGCATCACACACTTGAAAGCCAGAACCTCAGAGGCGTCTTGCTTGCTGACTTTGCTGCCTTAGTCAAGCAACCCCCCTGTGAGAGCGGCTTCTGCCCCGCAGCCTCTCCCCCGAGGGGGAACCCTGTCATTCCTAAAACACTCTTCCATGATAGTGAGCAGGAGGAGGTTCTGGATTAGCCTTCCCCGCTTTGGATGAAGTTCTGAGACACTGAATTGTGCTTTTTCTTCCCTGCCAGGAAAGGATGTTGAATCCAGTAACGCCTGCTCATTGCTACCGTTCAGTTTCTTACTTCCATTCTAACCTCTCCTGTCAAGAATTTCAGACTTGTTCTTATATCTTTGACGTGGAGTGAGTTTTTATTTAACCTGTCTATCTAGGATCCTTGAAGCATTTTTTTGTTGTCTTTTTAAAATTCCTGTCTCATAAACACGTGTATACTGATATATGGAAGTTTATTTACACTCCTATTTTTTTGACTTTTTACTACTAAGTAGCTTAATTTTTAAAAACAAAATCTGTGAGGTTGAAAAAATAAATCATTGCTCTTCTCCATTAACTGTTTTCCTCACAGGTTTGACATGCAGTAGCTTTCTTTTCCTGCACTGCTAGCTGCTTTGTTCTGGTATGATTGCGGAAAAGAGTTGAAAACAGCTTCCCAGGCAGGTACATCTAGCCTAAAATCTCCAGTACTTGGGCATTGAATTAGGGCAAGTCTTAAATACGTACATGTAGTTGAATTTTAGTCTTGACGGGTAAGCGAGATAAAGCATGGCTTTCTAGTCCCACAGCCTAAGAAATAAGAATACATTTGGCAAACCAAAAAACATTTGTTTCAACCTGGAACATCTCACCTTTTTAAATCCTAAAAAACACTGGCAATTATATTTGAGATTCATTTTTATTTTTATGGTGGTTTTAACAAAACACTTTTATTCTTTATGTTAAAACATAAAAATAAAGTCATTTCCTTTTTATACCAGTTTTCATCTCTATGGAACAAATGGAATTGAGTTTCTCCTTTAATGATAACTAAAACCCTTTTTAATTTCTCATGTACACATTTGTCTTTTTTCATGAGGTATTTCTTTAAAAAGCCCCAATCTCACCTAGAGACTATAAAACAAAAGTTGATTTTGCTTATCTGCTTATCTGTCTAGTATTTGTAGCTCCGTTGATTAGAGCATGACTCCAATGAGGTCAAGACTGAAATTAGATCCTAAAAGGCCAGTTAGATTTTTGCAGGTAACAAGCAAAATACTATTCCCAAAACTAGATTCTCTTAGCTCACTGTCTCCCTAGTGTATGTTATGGGTCACGGGAACAGGAAAGAAAGTGTGTGGAGAGAGAGAGGGAAGGGTGGGCAGGTGGTTCAGAGCAAACTCTTACAGGGTGCCCTCACCACTCAAGACAAACTTCATGTACTCTTGTATCAAATTCAGTAATTTTAAACAATTTGTCTAGAAATCAACGGTCTCTTAGACTGCATTTGGAGTGGTGAGACAGGTGAATTAAAAGCAAATTGGTTTTTAAAACTATTCAGATGCACTTTTTTGTGTTCCTTAAATAAATTGAGAAAAACAAATGTGATTTCCCATTATTCTTGTTGTTGTGTTGTTTTAATCACTAAGTTGTGTCTGATTCTTTTGTGACCCCATGGGCTGTAATCCACCAGACTCCTCTGTCTGTAGGATTCTCCAGGCAAGAATACTGGAGTAGGCTGCTGTTTTCTTCTCTAGGGGATCTTCCTGACCCAAAGATCGAACCCGCTTCTCCGTTGCTGGTGGGCGGACTCTTTACCACTGAACCACCTGGGAAGTACCCCAACCCCACCATTATTCTTGGTTTTGCTCAAATAGTCTTCAAGAAAAAAGTTGTTTTGGTTGGGAAACTACTTTGGGGGCCCACCTGAAAAAATGAAACCTCAGAAAATTAACAAGAGACAACACTGTCCTGCTCCTTGCTCTTAAGACACAACTGGAGATCAACACTGGGGTACAGGCAATGGAATTATGCGTCTTTGTTCAAATGAACTGAATAATCAGAAAAAGAAGAGGATTCTGTGTTTTCATTAACCAGTAGACATTCCACCATTTTCATTGTAAGGTAGGTTCAGTTTGGGAAGTGAAGGGGTTTAATTGTGCCCTTTAATAAATAGGTAAAATGTAAGTAAGCATGTGTCAGGTGCTGTTGTGTGTTAAACAAGTATTTCCTCTTAGGTAGCATTTTTCTTGGATATATCACAGTATGAAGGCCTAAAGAGCTGATGTCACATACATCGTGAACCCTTATTCACAGTGCAAAACAAACCAGATATTAGATCCTCACTAGAATCTGGCTGCAGCAAGAAAAGGCAAAAGGTTTTCCTCTGCACCCTGCTCATTTTGAGCAAACACCTCAGTATCTTTGTTTGGAGGGACCCCCACCTTTTTAACATAATCAAGGGCAAGTAGTGGAATCCTCAGGCTTTGACACGGGTAAGGTTGGTACGAGTCGCTAAGAACAGTGCATGGGAAAAGCTGCCCTGCAGCCACAGGCTTAAACGGGTCATAACTACTGGGTGCATCCCACGCATCAGACACTTAAACCCCCTTTACGCTTCCACATGTAAAAAGGATATAGCTGCTGCACTGCTGCCATCTTCTGAATCACACAGATCATGTGGTCTTCACTAAAACTATAAGGAAGGAATTCTGGGATAGGTATTTCAAACCTGGCTTACTTGACACATTATAAATACCCCCCAAGTGTCTAAGCCTTTCCTGAGGCATTAAATATTTCTGTCCTGGTCTGCTTGGATGGTGTGCTTGCTTAAATAACTTTAAAGCCAAAAATCATAATGCCTACAGCAAGAAGTTAGCTACTTAAAAGTTTGACCAAGGAGATAAGGTGGGAAGAACAAGTAGCTATTGATTAGTATTTGGCAATGCAGTGACTAACTCCAGTTACTCTACTGATTTGATATCTGCTTACAACCACATTTCCAGAGTGAGAACTTCTGATATTTTCAGTGTAAAACCGTGAACCCGCCTATATACCCTTGCCCTCTACAGATACCAAAGTCTTCCTAAAGGTGATACCAGCCTAAACACAGTAAACTCATGACCCTGCGCTGAGACATCAAGGAACTCATACATTCCTCTATTCATCCCCATCTCAGCATCTAGCACACTATACCCAAACTAGTACTCAGCAGATGCTCAGTGAATTGGCTTCCTCCCCTTCACATCTCTTACTTCAGTGGCCCTTCATTCCTGTTACTTGCCTTGAAATGTGGAGGCCAGAACCACATGGTTTCTTAGCAATCCCTGCAACCTGATCTTGCTCCTTGAGGTGCTGGGAACCAGCCAACAACTTAACTCGGGGTGGGTCTGCAAAATGGATCTATGGTCTTCAGGCCACAGTGATCTTAAATCTATTTCCACTCACACTGGTACATCAAGTAGAAGTGAAGGAGGATTCTAGGAAGATTGAAGAGTAGGAAGCACCAGGAATCTCCCACTGAGAGAACAGCTTCAGTGGCAGAATCTGTCTGATGTAACTATTTTGGAATTCGGGAGTTTATGAAAACCTTACCACTTCCAGGCATGGACAGTAAATTGTAGGCAGTTTTTGTTAATTTTAGCTAGCACAATAGAAGCTACCCATCCACTACAACCAGCAACATGGCAGGCAGCTCTGCGAGTTTTCTGACACAGCTTGTGGGAGCTAGGGTGGGCAAAAAGGACGCTGTCCCCTGGATATTGAGGATCTATGCCCTGTGTGGGATTTCTGCTTGATTACTGAGATGCAAAGAGGTAGGCAGCTGTTGTCTCATCTCGCCCCCATCAGTGTAAGCCTCTGCCTCAAAAGTCCAGCAGCATTTTGCTCCCTACTTTTCACGTTTTGCATCTTCCCCTTCCTTTTAGGAGCCAAACATTAAAAAACTAGCACAGTCAAAAACAACTGCCTATATGGGAAAAATGAGAAAGACCACATGTGCCCAGGGAAAGGCTCAGAAAAGACCTGAAGACATAACGTTTATACCTCAGACTGACTCTCAGTACAGAGACAGCCTACAACAATCATAAAACAAAAACAAAAACCCAGAAAACCCTGCGGATGAGGGAGAATCTGATTTCCAGAGTTGATACCATGTTATTAGATTAAAATGGCCAGTGTTCAACAACAACAAAAATGCAAGACACGAAGAAACGAGGCCCATTCAAAGGAAAAAATAATTCAACAGTCTCTTCCCTTGAAAAAGACATGACAGATACACAACCAAAATTTTAAACAACTGCCTTAAAGATGCTCAAAGAACTAAAAGTAGATATGGAGAAAGTCAGGAAAACAATGTGTAAACAAAATGGAACAATCAAAGAGATTTTAAAAACCTGAAGAGAAGCCAAAAAGGGATTCTGGAGCTGAAAAGCACAACAACTGCAATGAAAAATTTACTAGATGTATTATTCCAAGGCAGATTTGAGCAGGCAGAAGAAAAAACTAATAAATGTTAAGAAAGAATGGTGGAAATTATTCAGACTGAAGAACAAAAAGAAAAAAAGATTGGAAAAAGTAAACAGAGCCTCAGGGACCCATGGGATACCATTGAGTAGATATCATGAGAGTCCAGAAAAAGAGAAAGGGGCAGAAAAGTGTTAGAAGACACAATGGCTGGAAGTTCCTGATTTTGATGAAACACATAAGTGTAAACAACCCAAAAGCTCAACAAGCTCCAAGTAAGATTAATTCAAAGAAACCAAAACCAGCACATTATAATCATACTTTTCAAACGGATAAACAATGAATCTTGAAAGCAGCAGGAGAGAAGTCAACACGCCTAAATCACATGTTTGCTTCCAGAGGGTGGTGTGCTACTGGGCCCCCACAAGGACATCTCCCTACACTGGGAACTATAAACAACTTCGCTAACACATACAAATAACCACAGAGAGTTAGGCCAAAGGAGGCAACAAAGGAACATGTCCCAAATGAAGGAATAAGACAAAAGCACAGGAGGACAACTAAGTGAAGTGGAGAAAAGCAGTCTGTCCAATAAGGATCAAAGGGAGGATCATAAAGATGCTGGGAGAAGAAAGGATCAACACAGGGCTGGATCCCTGGTCAAGAAACTAGATCCCACGTGCCACAACTAAGAGCTGATGAAGCCTAATTTTTTTTTTTTAATCAATGGAATTTCATAGAACTAGAATAAATAATTCTAAAATTTGTATGGAAACAGAAAAGATACTAAATAATTGCAGCATTATTTACAGTTGCCAAAATATGGAAGTAACGTGTCTATCAGTGAATGACTGGGTAAAGATGTGTGTGTGGAACACTTTATAAAAGCCATAAAAAAGAATGAAATCTTGCCACTTGCAACAATATAGATGGGCCTAGAGATATTATTCCAAGTGAAATAAGTCAGACAAAGAAATATTGTACAGTTTTATTTACATATGGAATCTAGAAAACAAAACAGATGAACAAGTAAAACAGAATAGAGTCACAGAAATAGCAATAAAAATGTATTTGCCAGAGGGGAGGAAGTGTGGGATGAGTGAAAGGGGTAAGAGAAATTAAGGTACAAACTTCCAGTTTTGAAACAAATGAATCACAGGGATGAAATGTATGCTGTGGGGAATATAGTCAATAATTATCTTTGTATGGCACAAACTGTAGCTAGATTTATTATAGTGATCATTTTGTAATTCACAGAAATATCTAACCATTATGTTGTAATGTTGTAGGTCAAATATACTTCCAAAAAATCAGAGACAAGAAGTCAGTGGGCCAGTATATTCAAAGTGCTCAAATCAAAACGTCAAGCAAAAGTCCTCTACCGAGCAGAACTGCCCTTCAAAAGTGAGGGAGAAATTAAGATGTTCTCAGATAAACAAAAGCTGAGGGAATTTGTTACCACTAAGACCTGCTCAACGGAGACTCCAAGGTGAAATGAAAGGACCCGAGACAGTACCTCAAAGACATATTGAGAAATAAAATTTCAGTAACAGTAAATACATGGGTAAAAATAAAAGTAATATTAAAAATGATTTGTAACTCTACTTTGTTTTCTATATGACTTAAGAGACTAGCACATCTAAAGAAAAAAAATTATTAATGTAAAGTCTATATTACTGTAACTTTAGTTTGTAACTTCAAATCTTGTTTTCTACATAATGTAGGAAACTAATACATTTGAAAGAATGATTACTCATGTATTGGGCACAGTGTGTGAAGATGTAATTTTAATGACATCAACGACTGAAATGATTGGGGATGGAGCTATAAAGGACCAGTTTCATATATTATGAACCTACTATAAATTCAAATTAGAATGTTATAACTTTATGTTAAATATAATCTCTATGGTAACTGAAAAAATAACTATAGAAGATACAAAGAAGAAAATAGGAATTTCAACATTTCACTAGAAAAAAAATCAGCTAAACACGAAAGACAGAAATACAACTGAGGCACAAAAAGCCTACAGAACATATAAAAACAAATATAATAACATGTCTCTTCCTATCAGTAATTATTCTATATATAAATGGATTCAACTCTCCATTCAAAAGAGAGATGGGCAGAATGGGTGAATACACATGATCCAAGTATATGCTTCCTACAAGAAATTCACTTGACATCCAAAAACACAAACAGGTTGAAAGTGAAATTTAAAAAATATATTCCATGCAAATTGTAGCCAAAATAGGGCAGGAGTGGCTATACTAACATCAGATAAAACGGACTTTAAACCAAGAAAGGTTACAAGTCAAAGAAGAACATTATATATAAATAAATTGATGGGGGAAAAATGGAAACAGTGGCAGGTTTTATTTGCTTGGGCTCCAAAATCACTGTGGATGGTGACTGCAGCCACAAAATTAAAAGACACTTGCTCCGTGGAAGAAAAGCTATGACAAACTTGGTGTGTTGAAAAAGCAGAGACATCACTTTCCCAACAAAGTCCCATTTAGTCAAAACTATAGTTTTTTCCAGCAGTCATGTACAGATGTGAGAGTTGGACCATTAAGGCTAAGTGCCGAAGAATTGATGCTTTTGAAATGTGGTGCTGGAGAAGACTTCTGAGAGTCCCTTGGACAGCAAGGAGATCAAACCAGTCAATCCCAAAGGAAATCAACCCTGAATATTCCTTGGAAGGACTGATGCTAGAGCTCCAATACTTTGGCTACCTGATGTGAAGAGCTGATTCACTGGAAAAAACGCTGATATGGGAAAGATGGAGGGCAGAAGGAGAAGAGGGCAACAGAGGATGAGATGGTTGGACGGCATCATTGACTCAATGGACATGAGCTTGAGCAAGCTCCAGGAGATAGTGAAGGACAGGGAAGCCTGGCAGGGAAGCAAGTCCATGAGGTCAGAGTCAGACATGACTTAGCGACTGAACAACAACAAAATTTATTAATACTATATCAATATGGCAAGAAAATTTAACAATTACAATGTTTAAGCACCTAATGACCAACCATGAAAACATATGAAGCAAAAATGGACAGCACTGAAGGGAGAGAGAGACATTGCTAGAGTAACAGTTGGGGACATCAGTACCCCACTGGCAAGAATGCAGAGAACAACCAGACAGAAGATAATTAAGGAAACAGAGGACTAGATCTAACAGGTATATACAGAACACCACCCCACAATAACATGATATGCATTCTTCTCAGATGCACATAGGGCATTCTCCAAGATAGACCACATGTTAGGCCACAACAGATTTTAAAAGATAAATGTCTTAGAAGACCACAATAAGATGAAGTTAGAAACAATAACAACAACAAAAAAAAAAGAACAAAATTTTTGAAATTAATATACTTTAAAAAATAGATCAAAAAAATAAATCACAGGAGATACTAGAAATAGAAAAATGAAAACACAACATACCAACTTAAGAGACACAGCAAAAGTGAGACTAAGTGGAAAAATAATGTTGTTTTTGTGTGTGTGTGTGTGCCACACCATTCAGTTTGTGAAATCTTAGTTCCCTGACCAGGGACTGGATCCAGGTCCTTGGCAGTGAAAATTCCGAGTCCCAATCACTGGACCACCAGGGACTCTTAAAGGGAAATTTTTTAGCTATAAACATTTACACTAAAAAACAAAAAGGTCTCAAATCAACAACCTAACTTTATAATTTAAGTAACCAGAGGAAGAACAAACTAAACCCAAAACTAGCAGAAGAAATAATAAAGATGAGAGCAGGTATAAATGAAGTGGAGAATAGAAAAATAATACAGAAAATACAGGAAATCAAAAGTTAGTTCTTTGAAAAGATCAAGAACTGAAAAAACTTTAGCTAGATAGACAAAAAGAGAGAGAGGACTCAAGTTACTAAAATCAGAAATTAAGGGGGAGAGATTATGACCGACTTTATGGAAATAAGAGACCACTGTTAACAATTATGAGCTTCCCTGGTGGCTCAGGCAGTAAAGAATCCACCTGCAATTCAGGAGATGTGAGTTAGATCCCTAAGTTGGGAAGAGCCCCTGGAGAAGGAAATGGCTACCCACTCCAGTATTCTTGCCTGGAGAATTCCATGGACAGAGGAGCCTGGTGGGCTACAGTCCATCAGGTCATAAAGAGTTGGACATGACTGAGCAACTAACACACGGGTGAACAATTATATTACAGCAGATTGGACAACCTAGAAGAAAGTGAATAAATTTTTAGAAACCTAAAATCTACCAAGACTGAATCAGGAAGAAATAGAAAATCTGAGCATACTAATTACTAGTAAAGAGATAAAGGTAGGCCTCAACAGTACATGAACCATGAACTTCCAGTTTTACAAACTGGATTTAGAAAAGGCAGAGGAACCAGAGATCAAACTGCCAACATCCACTGGGTCATAGAAAAAGCTAGAGAATTCCAGAAAAACATCTCCTTCTGCTTCATTGGCTATGCTAAAGCCTTTGACTATGTGAATCACAACAAACCATGGAAAATTCTTCAAGAGATGGGAATACCAGACCACCTTACCTGCCTCCTGAGAAATCTGTCTGCAGGTCAAGAAGCAACAGTTAGAACTGGACATGGACAACAGACTGGTTCCAAATAGGAAAAGGAGTACATCAAGGCTCTATATTGTCACCCTGCTTATTTAGCGTATATGCAGAGTACATCATGAGAAACGCTGGGCTGGAAGAAGCACAAACTGGAATCAAGATTGCTGGGAGAAATATCAATAGCCTCAGATATGTAGATGACACCGCCCTTGTGGCAGAAAGTGAAGAGGAACTAAAGGGCCTCTTGATGAAGGTGAAAGAAGAGAGTGAAAAAACTGGCTTAAAAGTCAACATTCAAAAAACTAAGATCATGGCCTCCAGTCCCATCACTTCATGGCAGATAGATGGAGAAACAATGGAAACAGTGACAGACTTTATTTTCTTGGGCTACAAAAGCACTGCAGATGGTGACTGCAGCCATGAAATTAAGAGAGACTTGCTTCTTGCAAGAAAAGCTATGACCAAACTAGACAGCATATTAAAAAGCAGAGACATCACTTTGCCAACAAAGATCCATCTAGTCAAAACTATGGTTTTTCCAGTAGTCATGTATGGACGTGAGAGCTGGACCACAAAGGCTGAACACCAAAGAATTGATGCTTTTGAACTGTGGTGTTGGAGAAGACTCTTGAGAGTCCCTTGGACTGCAAAGAGATCAAACCAGTCAATTCTAAAGGAAATCAGTCCTGAATATTCATTGGAAGGACTGATGCTGAAGCTAAAGCTCCAATACTTTGGCCACCTAATGCGAAGAGCTTACTCATTAGAAAAGACCAAGATGCTGGAAAGATTGAAGGCAGAAGGAGAAGGGGACAACAGAGGATGAGATGGTTGGATGGCATCACCGACTTGATGGACATCAGTTTGAGCAAACTCTGGGAGATGGTGAAGGATATGGACTGCAGCACATGGGGTTGCAAAGAGTTGGACACGACTGAGTGACTGAACAACTCAACGACTGAACAACAAGGAGATTGAATCAGTAAGCAAAAATCTCCCAATGAAGGAAAGCCCAGACCAGATGCCTCACTCATGAATTCTTATCAAACATTTAAAAATAATTACTTCAATCCTTCTAAAACTCTTCCAAAACAATCCAAGAGTTGGAAACATTGCCAAACTCACTGTCAAAGAAGACAAGGATGCCCACTCTCAGCACTCCTAATCATCACAGTACTGAAACTGCTCCCATCTGGAGCAATTATAGACAAGAAAAATAAGACACCAGAATCAAAAATAAAACTGTCTCTATTTGTAGATGACATGATTTTATATATATATATATAACTCTAAAGACTCCACCAAAAAAATTGTTAGAACTAAGAAACAATGTCAACAAAGTTGCAAAATAAAAGATTAACATTAAGAAATCACTAACAACAAACTATCTGAAAAAGAAAATTAGAAAATAATCGCATTTACAACAGTATCAAAAAATAAATATTTACTTAGGAATAAATTTAAGCAAGGGGACAAAAAATCTCTACCCTGAAAACTATAAGACACTGATAAAAGAAACCAAAGAAGACACAAATATGTGGAAAGGCATCCCATGCCCATGGACTGGAAGAATTCAGACTGTTGAAATGTCCAGGGATTTCCCTGGTTGGCCCAGTGCCTAAGACTCCACACTCCCAGCGCAGGGGACTCAGGTTCGATCTCTGGTCGGGGAACTAAGATCCCACATGCTCGAGCAGGTCACAGACAAGCAGGAAATGAGGTGCTGGCTGGACCCCTGCAGAGCATCTGTGTCTGCTCTTCAGACCCACAGGACTTGGGGAACAGAGCAGGAAGCTGAATTCTGCCTCTCCAGCGTGCCAATCACACACAGCTCTGGTGGAGGCCACGTCCAGCCAGGGCCCACCCCACAGCCAACGTCCAGACCCACGACAGTGCACACGCCCTTCTGCAGCAGCCGCTGTTCCCCCGACCCAACCCCTGCCTCCCCTCGGGGCACCGGATGTAGGCACCTGCCCTGATGTAGACCCTGCCCTGGGCGCAGTCTAGGTGAGTTTCTCCTGGTGCCAGAATCTTAATTTACTCCTTGAAGCACTGCCTCCCTCTTTAAAGGAGCTCCAGGCAGAGAAGTCTGGGGAGTGGGAGGTGGGCTATTTATTTAGTGATTTATCCCCTAGACTGCAGCTACAAAGCCCCCAGAAGTTTCCTTTAGCTACAAAGCAACTGGGCAAATACACCATGCCTAAATTTGTTTTACCGTGTAGCCACTAAGAAGTACTGAGTTTCAAAGAAACAAATTTGGCTGATGTTTAACTAGAACTACCCCCTTCTTATGAATGTAAGGTGGTACAGCCACTGTGGAGAACAGTATTGGAGGCTGCAGTCCCAATCCTGGGCATAGATCCGGAGGAAAACATGGTTCGGAAGGATACATGTGCCCCAGTGTTCATTGCAGCACTGTTTACAGTAGCCAAGACAAGGAAGCAACCTAAATGTCCATCAACAGATGAATAAAGACGTGATACATATATGCAATGGAATATCACTCAGCCAATAATGAAACAATGCCATTTGCAACAGCATGAATAGATCTAGAGATTATCATAGTAAGTGAAGTAAGTCGGAGAAAGACAAACATAACTGATGTGACTTACATGTGGGATCTAAAAAATTATACAAATGAACTTATTTGGAAAACAGAAACAGACCACAAACTTAGAGAATGAATTTATGGTTATGAGGGGTAGGAAGAACGGAGGGATGGACAGACTGGGAGTTTGGAATTAACATGTACATACTGCCATGTTTAAGATAGATAACCAACAAGGACCTGTTGTATAGCACAGACAACTCTGCTCAATATTCTGTAATAACTTAAGTGGGAAAAGAACTTGGAAAAGAATAGATACATGTATATTATTGTTTAGTCGCTAAGTTGTGTCAGACTCCTGGCAACCCTGTGGACTGAAGCAGGCCAGGCTTCCCTGTCCTCCACTATCTCCCAGAGTTTGCTTAGATTCATGTCCATTGAGTTGGTGATGCCATCCAACCATCTCATCCTCTGTCATCCCCTTCTCCTCCTGCCCCCAATCTTTCCAGAATCTGGGTCTTTTCCAGTGAGTCGCCTCTTTGCATCAGGTGGCCAAAGTATTGGCGCTTCAGCATATGTGTAACTAAATCACTTCACTGTACCCCTGAAACAAAACATTGTTAACCAACCACACTCCAATACATTTTTTTAAAAAGATCACAAAGGAAGAAAAAGAACTGCCACCCCTTACAGGGGCATCAGTTCCTGATACTGAGGGGACCCCCGCCTCCTGCTGCCAACAAGGCCTCCCAGCAGACAGTGCTGCTGTCTTGGAGGAGGCTGTGGAATCGCACTCTCTGCACCATTTCCGGAAGGGTCTCTAAGCTTTCTCTGAGCCCAGCTGTGGCTTGTTGACAAGGGCAAGTGGTCGTAAGAGTTGATAGTGGGGCGCAGCACTCTTCAGTCGTGATTGAACATGGGAGCAAATATCCAAGTTGCCACCTTCGGGCTGTGAATCTGGGCCTCAAGAACCAAGTTCCGTGGGACAACCTGAGTCACCTGGATGATGACTGGGACTAGATTTCCTCTGGACAGTGCTACGCACCTCTGTGCTGGGCTTCATCATCCCAATTCCAAAATAATGCTCCCCCAGAAGGTCCTCACTGACTGTGCTAAAGCCCTTGACTATGTGGATCACAACAAACCGTGGAGAATTCTTCAAGAGATGGGAATACCAGACTACCTTACCTGCCTCCTGAGAAATCTGTGTGCAGGTCAAGAAGCAACAGTTAGAACCAGACATGGAACAACAGACTGGTTCCAAATTAGGAAAGGAGTATATCAAGGTTTTTCCCGTAGTCATATATGGATGTGAGAGTTGGACTATAAAGAAAGCTGAACGCAGAAGAATTGATGCTTTTGAACTGTGGTGTTGGAGAAGACTCTTGAGAGTCCCTTGGACTGCAAGGAGATCCAACCAGTCCATCCTAAAGGAGATCAGTCCTGGGTGTTCATTGGAAGGACTGATGTTAAAGCTGAAATTCCAATATTTTGGCCACCTGATGCAAAGAGCTGACTCATTTGAAAAGACCCTGATGTTGGGAAAGATCAGGAGGAGGAGAAAGGGACAACAGAGGATGAGATGGTTGGATGGCATCACCGATGTGATAGACACGAGTTTGAGTAGGCTCCAGGAGTTGGTGATGGACGGGGAAGCCTGGCGTGCTGCAGTCCATGGGGTCACAAAGAGTTGGACACGACTGAGCGAATGAACTGAACTGAGACTCCCTCATATAAGCAGGATCACGCAGTATTTGTCTCTTTGTGATTGGCTTATTTCACTTAGCATAATGTCCTCAAGCTTCATCCATGCTGCAGCACACCTCAGAATTTCCTTCCTTTTTAAGGCTGAATAATATTCCTTTGTATGTACATACCATATTTTGTTTATCCATTCATCCATTAATGGACACTTGAGTTGCTTCCACCTTTTGGCTATTGTGAGTAATGCTGTTACAAACAAAAGTGTACAAATATCTCTTTGAGCTCCGCTTTCAAATCCTTTGGATACAGACCCATAAGCAGGATTTGCTGGATCCAATTCTACTTTTTGAAGAACCACTGTGGTATTTTCCATGGAGGCTGCATGATTTTACATTCCTGCCAACAGTGAACAGTGGTTCCAGTCTCTCTACATCCTCACCAACACTTGATATTTTCTGTTTTGGTTTATTAGCAACCATCCTAATGGTTATGAGGTGGTATTTCATTGTGGCTTTGACTTGCACTTTGCTAATGATTAGTGATGCTGTACATCTTTTCATTTGCTTGTTGGCCTTTTGTATATCATCACCGGAGAAATGTCATTTTAGTCCTTTCCCTATTTTTTATTCTGGTTATTTGATTTTTGGTTGTTGAGTAATAATAGCTTATAGTTATTTATAGTGTACATTTATATATAGTGTACATTATTTCTGCCTTATAGTAAAGAAACTCTGCTCAGGACCAAACTAAGACAGGCAGTACACTGGCAGGCTATCACTCTGGTGTCATTTCAAACCCAGTCTCTTTTTAAATGGAAATACTGTTGATTTATAATATTGTGTTAGTTTCAAATATATAGCAAAGTGATTCAAGTTACATATTTTCAGATTATTTCTACTATAGGTTATTACAAGATATTGAATATTGATCCTTAAGTTATGCAGTAAATCCTTGTTGCTTATCTATTTAAAATACTATGTGCTCAATCACTTCAGTCCTGTCTGACTCTTTGCGACTCCATGCACTGTAGCCCTCCAGGCTCCTCTGTCCATGGGATTCTCCAGGCAAGAATACTGGAGTGAGTTGCCATGCCCTCCTCTAAGGGATATTCCAGACACAGGGATCAAACCCATATCTCCTGCATTGCAGGAGGATTCTTTACTGACTGAGCCACTGGGGAAGCCCCATTTAATATACTGTCAGTTCAGTTCAATCGCTCAGTCGTGTCCGACTCTTTGCGACCCCATGAATCGCAGCACACCAGGCCTCCCTGTCCATCACCAACTCCCGGAGTTTACTCAAACTCATGCCCATCGAGTCGGTGATGCCATCCAGCCATCTCATCTTCTGTCGTCCCCTTCTCCCCTGCCCCCAATCCCTCCCAGCACAGGGTCTTTTCCAATGAGTCAACTCTTCGCATGAGGTAGCCAAAGTATTGGAGTTTCAGCTTCAGCATCAGTCCTTCCAATGAACACCCAGGACTGATCTCCTTTAGGATGGACTGGTTGGATCTCCTTGCAGTCCAAGAGACTCTCAAGAGTCTTCTCCAAGGAAATGGCAACCCACTCAAAAAAAAAAAAAAAAAAAAGAGTCTTCTCCAACACCACAGTTCAAAAGCAATTTTTCATGATAGTGCTATGTTAATCCCATAATCCTAATTTATCCCTTCCCTCTTTTCTCTTTTGGTAACTATAAGTCTGTTTTCTATGTCTGTGAGTCTGTTTCTGTTTTATAAATGGATTCATTTGTATTATTTTTCAATTCCACATATAAGCGATATCATATTTGTCTTTCTCTGACTCACTTCACTTAGTATGGTGTTTTCTAGGCCCATTCATATTGCTGCAAATGGCAATATTTCATTTTGTTATGGCTGAGTAATATTCCATTGTGTATATATGCCCCTCATCATCTTTACCGTCTGAGCCACCAGGGACATCGTCTCATGTGTACCACGTCTTCTTTACCCACTCATCTGCTTATGGACACTTAGGTTGCTTCCATGTCTTAAGCTACGAACACTGGGGTGCATGTATCTTTTCCAGTTAGAGTTCAAACCCATAGTCTCTAAATATTTGCTAAATATTTACTTGGAGAGAAGAGGAATTAGGAGAAACTGATTTCCTGTTGTCAAAACTTACATATATGGATACAGCATTATTCACAATAGTCAAGACATGGAAACAATTTAAGTGTCCATCAAAGAATGAACAAAGAAGATGTGGTGTATATATACAATGGAATATTATTCAGCTATAAGGAAGAAAGATATCTTGCCATTTGTGACATGTATGGATCTTGGGGGCATTATACTGAGACAAATAAGAGGCAGGAAAACATACAGTATATGACTCATACACAGAATCCAAAAAAAGCCAAACACTTGAAACAGTGGCGGTTACCAAGGGAACATGGGGAGATGCTGTTAAAGGATACAGACTTACAACTAGAAGAGAAATAACTTCTGGAAATCTAAGGCACAGCATAGTGATTACATTCCACACACTGTATTATAAACATCAAGGTTACTAAGAGAGTAGATCGCCAATATCCTCACCACAAAAAATAGTTACGTGACAGCAGAGGTGCTAGCCAACAGTAACACTGGTAATCATGTTGCAATATACAAATGCACCAAATCAAATGCAACATGTAAATGCACTGAATCAAGGTGTGTACATCTTATTTACACCATGTTATAAATCAACTATATCTCAATTTTAAAATATATATATATATGTAGAAAAAGATTCATTAACTCACTCCTACTGGCCACAGTCCGAACAAAAAGGTTTTGGCTTGGTTCTGTTTATTTTATAAAAATCATTCCAACTTTTCTGAGATTCTCCCTTCAGTTTTTTGTCTCTGATCTTTCAAGCCAGATAAGTTCTTGGGACGCATATTAAAGGGCTGAGGATTTCGATAATGAAATGAATCACTCCCTGCCGGTAAACAGCATCAAGCCAAGCATTACTCAGTCTCCCAGTTTCAGCCGAGTGCCCTGCCAACTTTCAGGGGATGGAAACAGAGGATCTGCAGAAGTGTTGGAAAACTCTGGCAAGATAGGTGGGTGCTAGCAAGCAAAGCTTTCTCTCTTCTCTTGAGGGTGCTGGTTCAAACTGTCCTTCAACAGTTACATAAGAAGACATTGCAGAGAACCGAATGGCCTGACACATACTTTTGATGGATTGATTTTGATTTTTTTTAATTAGGAAATATTTGTAAGAAACACACAAGCATTCAGCTTCCCTGGTGGTCCAGTAGTAAAGAATCCACCTGCCAATGCAGGAGACACAGGTTCAATCCCTAGCCCAGGAAGACCCCACATGTCGAGGAGCAATTAAGCCGGTGTACCACAACTGCTGAGTCTGTGCTCTAGAGCCGGGGAACCACAACTCCTGAGCCCACGTGCCGCAACTACTGAAGCTCACATGCCTAGCCCCGTGCTCCGAAACGAGCCACACACCACACCTAGTGAGTAGCCCGGCTTGCCCCAACTAGAGAAAAAGCCTGTGCAGCAACAAAGACCCAGCACAGTCAATAAATAAATAATTTTTTTAAAAAAAGAAACACCTAAGTGTAGAAAATAATGATATCCATGTATCCACCATGACGCATAAACAGGTGGAAACATTTTTCATTTTTAAGAAATAAAATGTTTCAGATATAGCTCAAGTCCCACATCTTTTCCCTGACCCTGTCTCCTCAGAGGTACCTATTACCCTGAAGTTAGTGCATGTTATTCCTGTGAATGATTCTGTTTTTATTGTATATTTATTTTCAAACCATCTAGGCTATTGCTTTGGATGTTGGTAAGTTTCACATAAATGAGAGCGATGTGGCCATTCATCACTATTTTGTTCAGTATCTGAGGCCCGCTCCCAGCAGGTGGAAGAGTCCCTTCACCATGAGAGCTAAAAGGCCAGAGGGCTGCCTTCCCAGCTGGGGACAGGCCTGTGACCAAGTGAGGCTCTGCAATCGGACCACAGCCCCCGACAGCAATGGCACTGCTGAGCGAAGGGCCTGGGCTTGGCTGCAGCCACACAGTTTGGTCCTGGATCTCAGTTCCTCAGCTCTCCTAGTGACCCTGTGAACTGCCATATCCTCCCAATGAATCCTTTTTTTGCTTAAGTTAGAGGCGTTTTCTTTACTTACAGTTAAGAACCTGGTTGAAAATGGTACTTTTGCAACTCACTTTTTTCATTCAACTTTTTTTCAGATTCATTTGAATATAATTCAGATTATATTGAATATAATTCAGATTCAGATTTATTATTCATATAATAAAATTCAGATTCATTTGAAGGGTAGCAGAGTATGCCACCCCAAAACGTGCCATCTTGGCATGCTGAGCTTTTGAATTAAAGGTACTTGAGAAATAGGAGAACAGGCTGATCCTTTGTCTTCTGAACTACAGATCTCCATTCATTTTTCTTCATTCTTCCCTCTTTCTGTTCCTTATACTGATCATCTCAGTGCACTATCTAAAAGTCTGCTGGTTCTTTTGCCTGCTCAAATATTTTGTTGAGCTCCTCTAGTGAATTTTTCATTTCAGTTGTTGTAGTTTTCAACTCCAGAGTTTCCGTTTGGCTTCCATTATAGTTTGGATCTTTGTGGATGCTCCCTGTTTAGTGAGATATTGCTCATAGTTTTACTTAGTTCTTTTTTTTTTCTTAACTTACACTCAGATCTTTAATGTCTGATTTGGGTAAAGCAACAGTAACATTTTTTTTTAAAGGAATAAAATGTGCGTCTATAGTCCCTCCTGTGTTTTACTTTATTTATTCACTTAATTCTTTATTTCCAATTTTTTTTTTAAAGTTCATGTCTCTTTTTAAAATTGAGGCATAATTAACATATAATGTTACACTAGTTTCAAGTATACAACATGATTTGGTATTTGTATACACTGCAAATAAACTTAGTTAACCACAATAAACTTAGTTAACATCTGTAACCCTTCAGTTCAGTTGCTCAGTCAGGTCTGACTCTTTGACACCCCATGAATTGCAGCACGCCAGGCCTCCCTGTCCATCACCAACTCCCGGAGTTTACTCAAACCCATGTCCATCGAGTCGGTGATGCCATCCAGCCATCTCATCCTCTGACGTCCCCTTCTCCTCCTGCCCCCAATCCCTCCCAGCATCAAGGTCTTTTCCAATGAGTCAACTCTTCGCATGAGGTGGCCAAAGTACTAGAGTTTCAGCTTCAGCATCAGTCCTTCCAATGAACACCCAGGACTGATCTCCTTTAGGATGGACTGGTTGGATCTCCTTCCAGTCCAAGGGACTCTCAAGAGTCTTCTCCAACACCACAGTTCAAAACCATCAATTATTCAGCGCTCAGCCTTCTTCACAGTCCAACTCTCACATCCATACATGACCACTGGAAAAACCATAGCCTTGATTAGACAAACCCTTGTTGGCAAAGTAATGTCTCTGCTTTTTAATATACTATCTAGGTTGGTCATAACTTTCCTTCCGAGGAGTAAGCATCTTTTAATTTCATGGCTGCAATCACCATCTGCAGTGATTTTGGAGCCCAAAAAAATAAAGTCTGACACTGTGTCCACTGTCTCCCCATCTATTTCCCATGAGGTGATGGGACCAGATGCCATGGTCTTAGTTTTCTGAATGTTGAGCTTAACCATTACATAGTTACAATCAGTACAGCTGGTAGTGAGTGATATCACACAAGATTCCCCCCAGTTAGAATTTTTCTTGTGATTAAAACTTTTAAGATTTACTCTTAGCAATTTTAAAATATGCAATATGGTATTAAATACAGTAACCATGCTGTACATTATATCCTTATGACTTGTGTATTTTATAACTGGAAGGTTGTGTCTTTTGATTCCCTTCACATTTCACCCACCCTTCACTTAGCTTTTTAGAAATTATTTTCTTTAGTTCTTTAAAAATACTTAAAATGTTTAATTTAAAGTATTTTTCTAAGAATTCCCTGATGGCCCAGTGGTTAGGACTCCATGTTCTCACTGCCAAAGGCACAGGTTCAGTCACTGGTTGGGGAACTAAAATCCCACAAGTCATGTGGAGCAACCAAAATAAAGTATTTTTCTATTTTGTTCCATGTCTAGACTCCATTAGGAATGGTTTCTATTGATTGTTTTTCTCTGTGTATGGGCCATATTTTTTTGTTCATGTCTCAATTTTTTGTTGAAAAATGAACATTTTAAATAATATGGCATCTCTGCACATCAGACTCCCTCCCTCCCCAGAAGCTTGTTATAATTGCATTTTTTTTTTTTTGTAGTTTGTTTAGTGATGTTTCCAAACTAATTATGTAAAGTCTGTATTCATTGTTGTATGTGGCCACTGAAGTCGCCGCTTAGCTTGATGGTCAGCTAATGGTGGCAGAGATTTCCTTAATCACCTGACATCAACAGAACTCCAAATCTTTATCAAAGGGCTCTGCATGCATGTCATGTCGGGATCCGCCTGCAAGCTGACAACTCTGCGTTAGTCTTTAATCCCTCCTTGCAAGGAGTCTCAGGTCAAAGTGAGGTGAGACTTTAGCACCTTCTCAGGCCTTTCCTTAGTGTGCGTACAGCTGTGAGCGTGCGTACAGCTGTGAGCATGCCTACAGCCTGACACATGCACGTGGCCTTCTAGAATCCGAGCAACATGTCAGTGCTTTTTAAGAGCCCTATGGACATCTCATTTCCCACTTTTCCTTTTAAGATTTCTAGTCTATCATATGTTACAAATGTTAACCACTGCCTCAACACAGCCACAGAGGTAAACAGTTGCCCATCATATTGTTTTTAACAAACGCCTCCATCCCAACCCAAAGCAGGAAAAGGCTTTATGCATCGGATGAAGTGAGAGGTCAAACACAGATAGATTTACAGGTAGAATCTTCCAAGGCACCACCAGACCGGTCAAACAATGATAATCCGCTGAGAGTAAGACTTTGAAGTTCTAGACCTGCTATCTTTTAGTGACTCCTGTGCTTATTTTGCAGAGAAGGCAATGGCACCCCACTCCAGTATTCTTGCCTGGAAAATCCCATGGATGGAGGAGCCTGGTAGGCTGCGGTCCATGGGGTCGCTAAGAGTCGGACACGACTGAGCGACGTCACTTTCACTTTTCACTTTCACACATTGGAGAAGGAAATGGCAACCCACTCCAGTGTTCTTGCCTGGAGAATCCCAGGGACGGGGGAGCCTGGTGGGCTGCCGTCTATGGGGTCACACAGAGTCAGACATGACTGAAGTGACTTAGCAGCGTGCTTATTTTGGGCTGATTTTGCTTACTGAAAAATTAGCTTATTGCAAAATTCAGACTTAAATTGAAGAAAGAAGGGAAAACCACTAGGCCATTCAGGTATGACCTAAATCAAATCCCTTAAAATTATACAGTGGAAGTGACAAACAGATTCAAGGGATTAGATCTGATAGAGTGCCTGAAGAACTATGGACGGAGGTTCATGACACTGTACAGGAGGCCATGATCAAGAGCATACCCAGGAAAAAGAAATGCAAAAAAGCAAAATGGTTGTTTGGGAGGCCTTACAAATAGCTGAGAAAAGAAAAGAAGCTAAAAGCAAAGGAGAAAAGGAAAGATATATCCATCTGAATGCAGAGTTCCAAAGAATAGCAAGGAGAGATAAGAAAGCCTTCCTCAGTGATCAACACAAAGAAACAGAGGAAAACAACAGAATGGGAAAGACTAGAGATCTCTTCAAGAAAAATTAGAGATACCAAGGGAACATTTCCTGCAAAGATGGGCTCAATAAAGGACAGAAATGGTATGGGCCTAACAGAAGCAGAAGATATTAAGAAGAAGTGGCAAGAATACACAGAAGAACAGTACAAAAAAGATTTTCATGACCCAGATAATCACGATGGTGTGATCACTCGCCTAGAGCCAGACACCCTGGAATGTGAAGTCAAGTGGGCCTTAGGAAGCATCACTACGAACAAAGCTAGTGGAGGTGATGGAATTCCAGTTGACTATTTCAAATCCTGAAAGATGATGCTGTGAAAGTGGTGCACTCAATATGCCAGCAAATCTGGAAAACTCAGCAGTGGCCACAGGATTGGAAAAGGTCAGTTTTCATTCCAGTCCCAAAGAAAGGCAATGCCAAAGACTATTCAAACTACCGCAAAATTGCCCTCATCTCACATGCTAATAAAGTAATGCTCAAAATTCTCCAAGCCAGGCTTCAACAGTGCATGAACCATGAACTTTCAGATGTTCAATCTGGATTTAGAAAAGGCAGAGGAACCAGAGATCAAATTGCCAACATCTGTGGATCATTGAAAAAGCAAGAGGGTTCCAGAAAAACATCTACTTCTGCTTCATTGACTATGCCAAAGCCTTGACTGTGTGGATCACAACGAACTGTGAGAAATTATTCAAGAGATGGGAATACCAGACCACCTGACCTGCCTCTTGAGAAATCTGTATGCAGATCAAGAAGCGTTAGAACTGGACATGGATCAACAGACTGACTTCAAATTGGGAAAGTAAGTAAGTTAAGGCTGTATGTTGTCATCATGCTTATTTAACTTATATGCAGAGTACATCATGCAAAATGCCGGACTGGATGAAGCACAAGCTAGAATCAAGATTGCTGGGAGAAATATCAATAACCTCAGATGCAGATGACACCACCCTTATGGCAGAAAGTGAAGAAGAACTAAAGAGCTTCTTGATGAAAGTGAAAGAGGAGAGTGAAAAAGCTGGCTTAAAAGTCAACATTCAGAAAACCAAGATCACAGC
Source organism: Dama dama (assembly GCF_033118175.1). Taxonomy (NCBI): domain Eukaryota; kingdom Metazoa; phylum Chordata; class Mammalia; order Artiodactyla; family Cervidae; genus Dama; species Dama dama. The sequence continues at coordinate 12,138,571 of NC_083687.1, read as the reverse complement.
ATCCGGTCCCATCACTCCATGATGAATAAATGGGGAAACAATGGAAACAGTGACAGGCTTTATTTTCTTGGGCTTCAAAATCACTGCAGATGGTGACTGCAGCCATGAAACTAAAAGAAGCTTGCTCCTTGGAAGAAAAGCTATGACCAACCTAGACAACATATTAAAAAGCAGAGACATTACTTTGTCGACAAAGGTCCGTCTAGTCAAAGCTGTGGTTTTTCCATTAGTTATGTATGATGTGAGAATTGGATCATAAACAAGGCTGAGCACTGAAGAATTGATGCTTTTGAACTGTGGTGTTGGAGAAGACTCTTGAGAGTCTCTTGGACTGCAAGGAGATCCAACCAGTCCATCCTAAAGGAAATCAGTCCTGCATATTCATTGGAAGGTCTGATACTGAAGCTCCAAATCTTTGGCCATCTCATGTGAAGAACTGACTCATTAGAAAAGACCCTGATGCTGGGAAAGGTTGAAGGCGGGAGGAGAAGGGGATGACAGAGGATGAGATGGTTGGATGGCATCACCGACTCAATGGACATGAGTTTGAGCAAGCTCTGGGAGTTGGTGATGGACAGGGAGACCTGGCGTGCTGCAGTCCATGGGGTCACAAAGAGACGGACACGACTAAGCGACTGAACCGAACTGATGCTGCTGGTTTCCACTGTGAGTGAAGTCTGTTAGTTTTCAAAGCTAACACAGAGGAGTCCAGTAGATAAGAATCCACCTGCCAATGCAGGAGAAGGGTTCCATCTCTCCAGGAAGATTCCATGTGCTGTGGGGCGACTAGTTCCATATGCCACAACTGCTGGGCCCACACACCCTAGAGCCCGTGCTCTGCAACAAGAGAAGCCGCTAGAATGAGAAGCCCAAGCACCAAAACCAGAGTAGCCCCTGCCTGTAGCAACTAGAGAAAGCCTGTGTGTAGCAACAAAGACCCAGTGCAGTCTTTATCTATTTATTTAATAAATAAATAAATAAATAAAAATAAATAAATTTTTTTTTAAAAAGCTAACAGAGTAGAAGAGAAGAGGATGGTACTAGGAGCAAGCTGGAACACTAAAAAGCTCAGAGGACTCTGGGAATGTGGCATAGTAGGAAGTACCAGGAATAGGTCTCCCTACCTACACAACAACTGCACTTACAGAACTTAATTTAACTATTTGGGAACTCTGGAATCTGCTGAAGGCTAGCAACTTACAGGAGAAGACATTAATGGTGAATGGTGGTAGCTTTTATCTCTTTCAGCTCTTATCACAGCAGTAGACACACATCACCCATCCCAGCCATGGGGCAGGAAGCCGTTCAAATTTTCCTGGGGCCGTTATACACAGCCTGCAGGAGCTAGGGTGGTCAAAAAGGACTCCTGCCTCCAAGTATTAGGTATCTGTGCTCTGACTGCCAACTGCTGCTTCTATTTACTGAGATGCAGACAAATAGGTGGGCAGCCATTGTTTCACCTTCCACTATTGTGGCAAGGCCCTCCATCTCTGGCTCAAGTGACTTCCAGGGAGGTTTAAAGGGCCATGCGTACCCCACTTCCCTTTGTTGTTCACTCCTTGTTCTCCTTTGGAGAGCTGGATATTAAATATGAGGACACTCGAAAACACCTGCATGCACAAAGGAAATCAGAAAGTGATCACACATGCCCAGGGAAAGGCTCAGAGAAGACCTGAGACGACATTAAGTTTGCACCTCAGACCGACTCTCAGCACAGAGACAGCCTACAGCAATCAAGCAACCAAACGAACAAATTAAAAAATACAGCAAGACCTGGGGAAGGAGGAACATCTGATTTCCAGAATGAATTCCACATTATTAGATTCAAATGGTCAGAGTTCAACAACAACAAAAATCACAAAGCAAATGAAGAAGCAGGAAAGTGTGGACCAACTGATGGAAAAAATAATTCAACAGAATCTTTCCTTGAAAAAGCCCTCATGGCAGATATACTACAAAAATTTTAAAACAACTATCTTAAAGATGTTCAAAGAACTAAAGAAAGGTATGGAGAAAGTAAGGGAAATGATGTGTGAACAAAATGGAACTATCAGTAAAGATTTTAAAAACCTAAAGAGAAACCAAAAGGAAATTCAAGGACTGAAAAGTACCATAACTGAAATGAAAAATTCACTAGACAGATTGAAAGGCAGACTGAGGAGGCAGAAGAAAGAATCAGAGAACCTTAACATAGGGCAACGAAAGGAAAAAGATCGAAGAAAAGTGAACACAGGCTTTCCTAGTGGTCCAGTGGTTAAAAATTCACCTGCCAATGCAGGAGACATGGGGTTCGATCCCTGGTCTGGGAAGATTGCACATGCTATGGAGCTACTAAGCCCAAGAGCCACAACTACTGAAGCCCACACACCTAGAGCCTGTGCTCTGCAACAAGAGAAGCCACGGCAACAAGAGGCCCTTGCACCAACAACAAAGAGTAGCCCTTGCTCGCTGCAATGAGAGAAAGCCTGCATGCAGCAATGAGGACCCAGCATAACCAGGGATAAATTTAAAAACAAAAATTTTTTTTAAGTGAACAAATGGGATGGGGAGGGAGGTGGGAGAGAGGTTCAGGATGGGGAACACATGTAAACCCATGGCTGATTCATGTCAAGGTATGGCAAAAACCACTACAATATTTTAAAGTAATTCGCCTCCCATTAAAATAAATAAATTTTAAATAAAAGTGAACAGAGTCTAAGGAACCTGTGGGACACCATCAAGTGGACATTGTGAGAGTCCAGAAGAAGAAAATGAAGTAGTGAGAATATTAGAATAACAGTTAAAAACGTCTCAAATTTGATGTAAAACATAAATGAAGGTGAAAGCCACTCAGTTGTGTCTGACTCTTTGCAACCTCCTGGACCTACACACTCCATGGAATTCTCCAGGCCAGAATACTGGAGTGGGCAGCCTTTCCCTTCTCCAGGGGATCTTCCCAACCCATGGATCGAACCCAGGTCTCCCACATTGCAGGCAGGTTCTTTACCAGCTGAGCCACAAGGGAAGCCCAAGAATACTGGAGTGGGTAGCCTGTCCCTTCTCCAGCAAATCTTCCTGACCCAGGAATTGAACCAGGGTCTCCTGTGGATTCTTTACCAACTGAGCTATCAGGGAAGCCCAAGACATAAATATGAACATCCTAAAAGGTAAATGAACTCCAAGGTAGGTTGACTCAGAAACCCAACCCAAGACAGATTATAAATAATGTACACTTTCAAAAGCCTAAGACAGAGAGCAAATCTTGAGAGTAGCAAGAAAGAAGTGAACCACCACATACAAGGGATTCTCAGTAGGATGATGAGTGGGTTTCTCATTAGAATATTAGAGGCCAGAAGATAGTAGGTTAGTAAATTTAGTGCTAAATGGAAAAAACTCAACCAAGAATCTCATATCCAGTCAAACTGTCCTTCAAACATGAGGGAGAAATCAAGACATTCTCAGGTAAACAAAAGTTGATAGACTTTATGACCACTAGACCTGCACTATAAGAAACCCTCCAAAGTAAAATAAAAGGACACTGGAGAGTACCTTGAAGCAATACAGAGGCCCAAAGATCTCAATAAAGGTATATCAGCAATTGGAAAAGGTAATACTAATATAACAATGATTTTTAACTGCACTTGGTTTTTTACATTCTACAAGATGATATATTTAAAGAAAAAATTATAACGACTTCCCTGGTAGTCCAGCGGTTAAGAATTCATCTTCCAAAGCCGGGGACCAAGGTTCAATCCTTGGTCCAGGAAGATTCCACATGCCAAGGGGCAACTAAGCCCATGTGCCACAGCTACTGAAGCCCACATACCTACAGCCTGCGCTCTGCAACAAGGGCAGCCATCGCAATGAGAGGCCTGCACACTGCAACTAGAGAGTATTCCGTCTGCAGCTAGAGAAAGCCCACACCCAGCAACAGGACCCAGCATAGTCAAAAACAAAAAAATTTCAGAAAAAAAGAAAAAAATTGTTACTGTAAAAGTATTATTGTAACTTTGGCTTGTCACTCCAAATCTTGTTTTCTCCATAATTCAAGAAGCTAATGTAATTAAAAGAATGATTATGTTTTTGGTCCATACAATATAAACAGATGTAATTCTGTGACACCAAAACAGAGAGGTGGGGATAGAGCTGTAAAAGAGCAGTTTTTTATGTAATCCCCATGGTAACCATAAAGAAAATGTCTACAGATATATACAAAAGGAAACAAGAACAATTCACCTAAAAAGAAACATCAACAGAACACAAAAGATAGGAATACAAGAAATAAGGAACAAAATGCTCTAGGGAATATAGAAAACAACACAATGACAGAAGTCCCCTGTGTATCCATAATTATTTTAAATGCAAATGGATTAAACTCTTCAATCAAAAGCAAGATTGGCAGAATAGATGAAAACACAGATCCAACTATATGCTATCTACTAGAGACTCGCTTGAGATCCAAAGACTTAAAGAGTTGAAAGGGAAAGGATGGAAAAACATATTCTATGTAAATACAAAACAAAAAACAGCATGAATGGCTATATTAATATCAAAAAACAGACCTTAAATCAAAACAGGTTACAAGAGACAAAGAAGGACAGTATAGGACTTCCCGGTGGTACAGTGCATAAGAATCCTCCTGCCATGCAGGGGGACCCGGGTCTGATCCCCGGTCCGGGAAGATTTCACATGCCACAGAGGAAATAAACCCCAAGTGCCACAACGACTGAGCCTGTGCTCTAGACCCCACATGCTGCAACTACTGAAGCCTGAGTGCTGCAACTACTGCGCCCACGTGCTAAAAACGACTGAAGCTCATGTGCCTAGAGCGTGTGCTCTGCAACGAGAGAAGCCACCACAATGAAGAGTAGCCCTCGCTCACCACAACTGGAGAAAGCTCATGTGCAACAACGAAGACCCAGTGCAAGCAAAAATAAAATAATTTTTTGAAAAGGACGGTTTATATTAACGAAAGGCTCAATACATCAAGAAGATAAACAATACAAACATTTATCCACCTAAAGACAGACTCGATGGACACAAGTTTGAGCAAGCTCTGGGAGTTGGTGATGGACAGGGAAGCCAGGCGTGCTGCAGTCCATGGGGTCACAGAGAGTTGGATACAACTGAGCAACTGAACTGAACTGGATGACAGACTATCCAAACACATGATGCAAAACCTAACAGAACTGAAGAGAGACATAGGTCTAAAATAGTACCTGGAGACTTCAGTACTCAACTCATAAAAATGGAGAGGATAATCAGACAGAAGCTAACGAAGGAAACAGGACTCAAGCAATGTAACGGACGACCTAGATCTAAGATACACATGCAGAACACTCTACCCAGTAACAGCATACACATTAGTCTCAAATGCACATGGGACATTTTCCAAGGTATATCATATGTGATGCCACAAATTATGTCAATAGATTTTTTAAAGACAGATACAGTTCGAAGTATTCTCTCTGAATATAATGAGACGAAGTAAGAAATCAATAATATAGAGAAAACTGGAAATGTATTTACAAGATTGTGGAAATGGAACAACATACTTTGAAACAATCTATGGAGCAAAAAAAAGAAAATCACAAGAGAAATTAGAAAGTACTTAGAGATGAATGAAAACGAAAAATACAACATACCAAAACTTATGGTACATGGCAAAAATGGTGCTAACAGGGAAATTTTTAGCTATGAACATGTTAAAAAAAAAACAAAACCAGGAATGTTTCCAATCAACAATCTAATTTTGCAATTTAAGAACCTAGAAAAAGAGAAGAACAACTAAACCTAAAGGCAGCAGAACGAAGGAAACAATGAAAACAAGAGTGTAGATAAACAGAATAGAGAAAACAAGGTCAGCGAAACCAAAATTGTTCTTCAAACAGATCGACAAAATTGACAAACCTTCAGCTAGATGGACTAAGACAAACAGAAGGAAGACTCAAATTACTAAATCAGAAATGGAAGTAGGGACATTTCTAACAATGCTAAAGAAATAAAAAGGATATTGTAAGACAGTACTATTCTATGCACAACTGTATACCAAAGGAAAAAAAAAAAAACCCACAGACACCTAGATGAAACAGACAAATTCCTAGAACACAAAACCTAACAAAAGTAAATCAAGGGATTCCCTGCTGTCAATGGCTGAGACTCTGTGCTCTCAACACAGGGGGGCCCAGGTTCGATTCTTTGACAGGGAACTAGATCCACATGCTGCAATCAAGAGTTTGCATGCCGCAATTAAGATCTGGTGTGGCGCAATAAATAAAAATATCTTTTAAAAAAAAAGACTGAATCATTAAGAGACAATCTGAGGAAGCCAGAGCGTCAGCCACTGGTGGTCTTGGACAGCCCAGAAATGGGGCTGGGGAGGCAGCCCTCCACCCAACTCTTTGCAGCAGGTCCTGCAGGGCAGCCTGGCAGCAGATGGGTGCGTGGCCACCCCAGCCTTCCACACCGACTTCAGCCACGTGGGGCTGTGCCTGCTGGGTGCACCTGCTGCCCGGCCACACGTGGTACTGATCAAGGCGCTGTGTGTCCAGGCGGGCCACGTGCCCACGCTGTCTCAGCCTTCTACACCTGTATGAGTAGACAGAGCCTCCTATATTTTCCAGGGAAAGGATGGTATCATTTTGGACCTGAAAAGAAATTCCAGAATCTGTATGAGTGGTCTGATGTACTAGTCTTTGGTATAGCTGACCATCTTCAATTTGTTCCTGTTCCCTGGAGAAGCACTTACACTGGACCCTGGCTTTCCACAGATTCTTTTACTTTTTACAACACAGTGGCCATAGCACACCAAAGTCAGCTTTCACTTCACCTTCCTTAACATAAAGGAGGCAAATGCAGATGAAACGGCCCCAGAGAAGTGAGAAATCAAGGACTCCCTATTTTCTTTAAATACAGAGTGGATGGTCTGCAGATAAAATACTCTGTTACCTGTAACACACTCCATTTTAATTACTATTCCACAGACCCAACTGTTTTGTAATTAGCAATGATAACTTTAAATTTGATTCAGTCTTTTTTTCCATTCTGATCTGAAAGTATTAGTTTTCTAATTTTTTAATTTCTCTAATGTTTTTGTTTCTCTAATACTTTGGTTAATATAAAGAAGAGTGGCAAAATGATATTTTATAATCATTGCTATTTCTATTATAATATTTTAATGCCAGCTGATTTAAAGAACACCCTTTTTTGATTGTATACATCCCCTTCTAAAGTCTCAAGTTTCTCCTAAATGCTTCTGGATCAAACTACATTTTATACCAAAAAGTTCTTTTTTTTTTTTTTTCAAAACTAGTTCTTTTAATAAATTTCTATTTGTACAAAATTCAATGAAAAAGAAGATGGGAATAACCAGATTTCCCCAAAATACTGTATAATAATTTATTGTTATGCTTACACTAAAGTTCTGCAAGTACATTTTTAGCCTTTTGTATTCTTTTATTGTGGTTTTATATATATATATAGTAACATTTACAATATTTAAATTAAGTTCATTGGTATTAAATACAGTCACAGTGTTGTGCCATCATTACCACTATCTATCTCTAGAACTTTTTCATTTTCTCAAACTGAAACTTGGTGCCCATTTCACCTTTCATTTGTAAGAAACAGCAAATTGCAGATTCTGGAACCACCCATACCTTATTTACATGAGGAGTTATCACAGAAAGCACATAATTTATATTTTTTACTCATTTACTCTGTTTTTAAACAGGTGTTGACTGGGTACTGATGATAAGCCAATAGTGTGCTGGGGATGATGCCGAATAGACCAGGTGAAGTCCTGCTCTCAGATCTTACAGTCTGTTCTCTTCTCACTGTGGGAGGCAGAATAATGCCCCCCCCCCCCCCGCCAAAGATGTCCATGCCCTAATCCCTATACCTGTGTTACCCTGCAAGGCAGAATGGGATTTTGAGGGGTGAGTAAGTTAAGGATATTTGTGTGTATTTTATGTTTATCTATGTACTTATTTTTGTATCAAAAAAGAGAGAAAAATCTGAATGAGTAATCAAAATCCTCCCAAGAAACAAAAGTCTAGGACCAGATGGTTTCACTGGTGAATTCTACCAAACACTTGAAGAAAAATTAATACCAATCCTCAAACATTTCCAGAAAACCGAAGAGGAGGGAACACTACCAAACTCACTTTATGAGGCCAATATTATCCTGATACCACAACCAGACTAGGGCACTACAAGAAAAGAAAATTACAGGCTAACATCCCTGATGAACATAGATGCAAAAAACCTCAACATAATATTAGCAACCCAAATTCAACAATATGTTTAAAGGATTATACACCATGATCAAGGAGGATGTATCCCTGGGATGCAAGGATAGTTCAACAGCCCCAAATCAATGTGATATACCACATTAACACATGAAGGATAAAAACTATATAATCATCTGAATAAATACAGAAAAAACATTCGACAAAATTCCTTTGACATCCATTCATGAAAAAATTCACATCAAAGTGAGGTATAGAGGAAATGTACATTAGCATAAATAAAGGCCATATATGACAAGCCCACAGCTAACATCATACTCAATGGTGAAAAGCTGAAAGTTCTTGCTCCAAGAACAAGAAAGGATGCCCACTCGCATTGCTTTTGTTCAACACAGCATTGGAAGTCCTAACCACAGCAATTAAGCAAGAAAAAGAAATGAAAGGCATGCAAATCAGAAAGAAAGAATTAAAACTGTCACTATTTACAGCTGACAGGATGTTATATATAGAAAACTCTAAGAGTCCCGCTCAAGACAGCAGCATACGAAGATCTTAAATATACCTCCTCCCACATACACACTACGTCTACAGTTACATGTGGAGCAATTTCCTCTAAAAAATAAAACCTAAGAGCTGGTTGAGTGACTTATACATGAGGCAAACAAGAAAGAGATCGCACCAAAGTGGGTAAGAGAGGCTGAGAAGCAACCTTGCCATAAAGCCCACCCCTGGAATAGCAACCCGCAACCAAGTGGGGACGCAAGAACTTTACCTTAGAGGTGAAGGGTTTGAGCCCCACACGGAGCACCCCCACTAATAAAACCTGAGAACTGAGGGAATTCTCTGGTGGTCCAGTGGTTAGGACTCCACGCGTTCACTGCTGAGAGCCCAGGTTGGATCCCTGGGCAGAGAACAAAGACCCTGCAAGCCATGTGGCGTGACCAAAAAATAAATAAAAATTTTTAAATAAAACTTGAGAAATGAGCCCCCAAAACATTGAGCTTTGAAAAGCAACAGGGCTTGCATCCACAAGAACCACAAGGCTATAAAGAACTGGGAAATGGCTCTTCAAGACCTCATACAGGGATTTCCCTGCTGGTTCAGTGGTTAAGAGTCCACCTTTCAACACAGGGGACATAAGTATGGTCCCTGGTCAGGGAACTAAGACGCTACAAGCTGCAGGGCAACTAAGCCCGAGTGCCGCAACTGCTGAGTCCACGTACTCTAGAGCGCCACCACTAGAGAAACCCACACACCGCAACAAAGAGCCCATGCAGTCAAAAAAAAGACCTCATGCACTTGGACTCACCTACCCCAGGGATCAGCCAAATTAGAGCTGCCCACACTTTAAGTGAAAAAGCCTCATTGGTTGGTCTTGGAGTACCAGCCTGACAGGCAAGCATCTGATACTCTCTGCAGGTGGAGGTTGACAGATGCCAATGTTTGCATTCTCTGTCTTGCCCCAGTTGGTGGGCACCATTTCTTACAGCTCCAGGCCTTTTTTTTTCCCGGCAAGAGCTTTCACATGCATCTGGTGGCACGGCTTTTGCTGCTGCTGCTGCCCAGAAGACACCTCTTGATCACCTGGATCTGCAGGCTCTGTTGAGGTGATTATTTAATTTCCTGAATAAAAAAGTGACACAAAGAGTCAAGCAAAATGAAGAAAGAGAGGAATATGTTCCAACTAAAAGAACAAGGAAAAAAGATTTCAATAAAACAGATAAAAAGAACAAGGAAAAAAGACTTCAATAAGACAGATAAAAAGAACAAGGAAAAAAGACTTCAATAAAACAGATAATTTACCCCCAAAAGATTTTAAAGTAGTGATTATAAAGATGCTCACCAGGAAGAGTTCCCTGGCAGTCCAGAACTCACGCTTTCATCTGCCGTGGCCCCAGGTTCAACCCCTGATCTGGGAACTAAGATCCCACAAGTCACACGGCATAGCCAAAAATAAGTAAATATTGAACCAGTGACAGCAGCCTCACTTGAAAAATATTTTAAATAAGTAAATAAAATACTTAGGCATAGATCTCTCCAAAGTGGTGAAAGACTTATATGCTGAAAATTATAAAACATTAATGAAGGAAACTGAAGATGATTCAAAGAAATGGAGAGATATCCCATGCTCCTGGATTAGAAGAATTAATATTGTTAAAAAGCAAAGTAATTTATAGGTTCAGTGCAATACCTATCAAAATACTCATAACATTTTTCACAGAATTAGAACAAATAATCCTGAAATTTACATGGAACCATAAAAGACCAAGAATTGCCAAAGCAGTCCTGAGGGAGAAGAACAAAGCAGGAGGCATAACCCTCCTGTACTTCAGACACCACAAAACTAACCAAAACAGCCCAGTATTGGCAGAGAGAGAGAGAGAGATACAGACCAACTGAACAGAACAGAGCGCCCAAAAATAAACCCACACACCTACGGACAATTAATCTTTGACAAAGGAGGCAATTAATCTTTGACAAAGAATATACAGTGGGGAAAAGACAGTCTCTTCAGCAAGTGGTGCTGGGGAAGTTGGACAGATGCATGTAAATCAATGAAGCTAGCACACGCCCTCACACCACACACAGAAATAAATTCAAAACAGCTTCAAGTTGTAAACACATGACAAAACACCAGAAAAGTGGAAGAAAACATAGGCAAAACATTCTGACATAAATCATCCTAATGTTTTCTTAGGCCAGCCTCTCAAGGCAATAGAAATAAAAGCAAAAATAAACAAATGGGACCTAGTCAAAGTTATCAGCTTTTGCACAGAAAAGGAAACCATAAACCAAATAAAAAGACAACCAATGGACTGGGAGAAAGTATTTGCAAATGATGCAAACAACAAAGGGCTTAATTTCCAAAATACACAAACAGCCCCTACAATTCAATTAAAAATAACAAACCACCCAATCAAAAAATGGGCAGAAGGCCTAAAGAGACATTTCTCCAAAGAAGATATATGGATGGCCAACAAGCAGATGAAAAGAGGCTCATCATCATTCATTATTAGAGAAATGCAAGTCAAAATAGCAATGAGGTACCACCTCACAGATAAGAATGGTCATCATTTAAAAAGTCTACAAATAATGCAGGAGACAGTGGGGGGAAAAAAGGGAGCCCTCCTACACTGTTGGTAGGAATGTAAATTGATGTGGCTACTATGGAAGAAAGTATGGCAGTTTCTCAAAAAACATAAAAACAGCATTGCCATATGATCCAGCAGTCCCACTCCTGGGCACATAACTGGACAAAGCTATAATGCAAAAAGACACATGCGTCCCTGTATTCACAGCAAAACTGTTTACAACAGCCAGGACATGGAAACAGCCTGAATGTCACTGAGGAATGAATGGATGAAGACGTGACACACACACACAACTGGACAGTCCTCAGTCGCCAAGAATGAAACAATGCCACACTGCAGCCATACAAACGGACCTGGAAATTATCACACTAAGCAAGGGAAGTCAGAGAGAGAAAGACAAGGCCTTCCGTGGGGGTCCGGTGGTTAACAATCTGCTTTCCAATACAGGGGAGGTGGGTTTGACCCCAGGGGGTCAGGAAACTAAGATCCCAAGTACCACAGGAAAACTAAGCCCACGTACCACAACTAGAGGAGGCCACGAGCCCCAACGAAGACCAAGCACAGCCAAAAAACGAAGACCAGTGTTATACGACATCGCTTATACGTATCTAAAATATGACACAAGTGAACACATCTACAAAGTGAAAACGGACTCACAGATACAGAGAAGAGACTTGTGGTTGCCAAGGCGGAAGGGAAGGATTGGGAGTTTGAGATTAGCAAAGTATTATATATAGGATGGAGAAACAAGAAGGTCCTACTGTTACAGCACAGGGAACTGTATTCAATATCCTGTGATAAACCATAATGGAAAAGAATATACATATGTATGGATAACTGAGTCACTTTGTTATACAGCAGAAAATAAACACAACATTGCAAATCAACAATACTTCAATAATTTTTTAAAGACAATGGCTAACAACAACAAATGCAGAAAATAACAAGCATTGAAGGCATGCAGAAATTTAGAACCCTTATGTGTTGCTAGTGGGAATATAAAACGGTTTAGCTGCTTGTGGAAAACATATGGCAATTTCTAAAAACTTAACCATAGAATTATCACATGACCCAGCAATTCACCAACTGGAGTATATCCCAAAGAAATGAAAGCAGGGACTCACACAGAAACCTGTATACCCATGTTCACTATAGCATTATTCACAACTGTGAAAACATAGAAGCAAATCTACTATACTTTAATTGAAAAAAAAATTTAAGGTTGAAGCAACCTAAGTGTCTGTCATCAGGTGATGGATGAATAAAATACAGTATAATCATACAATGAAATATTGTTGTTCAGTTGCTAAGTCGTGTCCAACTCTTCTCAACCCCATGGATTGTAGCATGTCAGGCTCCTCTGTCCCCCACTATCTCCTGGAGTTTGCTCAAATTCATGTCCATTCAGTTAGTGATGCTATCTAACCATCTCGTCCTTTGCCACCCCTTCTCCTTTTGCCTTCAATCTTTCCCAGCATCAGGGTCTTTTCCGATGAATTGGATCTTTGCATCAGGAGGTCAAAATACTGGAGCTTCAGCCTCAGCAATAGTCCTTCCGATGAATATTCAGGGTTGATTTCCTTTTAGGATTGACTGGTTTGATCCGCTTGCAGTCCAAGGGATTCTCAAGGGTCTTCTCCAGCACCACAATTTGAAAGTTTCAATTCTTTGGTACTCAGATTTCTTTATGGTCCAACTGTCATATCTGTATATGACTACTAGAAAAACCATAGCTTTGACTATATGAACATTTGTCAGCAAAGTGATGTCTGCTTGTTAACACCCTATCTAGGTTTGTCATATTTTTCCTTCCAAGGAGCAAGCATCTTTTAATTTCATGGCTGCAGACACCATCCACAGTGATTTTGGAGCCCCAGAAAGTCACTGTTTCCACTTTTTTCCCATTTGCCATGAAGTTACAGAACCAAATGTCATGATCTTAGTTTTCTGAATGTGGAGTTTCAACCCAGCTTTTTCATTCTCCTCTTTCACCTTCAAGAGGCTCTTTAGTTCCTCTTCACTTTCTGCTATTAGAGTGGTGTCATCTGCATATCTGAGGTTGTTGATATTTCTCCTGGCAATCTTGATTCCAACTTGTGATTCATCCAGCCTGCCATTTTACAAGACATACTCTGCATTTAAGTTAAATCAACAGGGTGACAATATACAGGCTTGATGTACTCCTTTCCCAATTTTGAACAAGTCCGTTGTTCAATGTCCAGTTCTAACAGTTGCTTGTTGACCTGCATACAGGCTTCTTAGGAGAAAAGTAAGGTGGTCTGATATTTCTATCTCTTTAAGAATTTTCCACAGTTTGTTGTTATCAACACAGTCAAAGACTTTGGTGTAGTCAATAAAGCAGAAGTAGATGTTTTTCTGGAACCCCACGATCCAATGAATGCTGGCAATTTAATCTCTGGTTCCTCTGTCTCTTTGAAACCCAGATTGTACATCTGAAAATTCTCGGTTCAGATGCTGCTGAAGGCTAGCTTGTAGGATTTTGAGTATAAGCTGGCTAGCATTGAAATGAGTGCATCTGTGCGGTAGTTTGAACATTCTTTGGCATTGCTTCTTTGGGACTGGAATGAAAACTGACCCTTACCAGTCCTGTGGCCACTGCTGTGTTTTTCAAATTTGCTGACATATTGTGGAGAAGGCAATGGCAACCCACTCCAGTACTCTTGCCTGGAAAATCCCATGGACAGAGGAGCCTAGTAGGCTGCAGTCCATGGGGTCGCACAGAGTCAGACACGACTGAAGTGACTTAGCAGCAGCAGCTGACATATTGAGTGCAGCACTTAAACTGTATTATCTTTTAGGATTTTTAAATAGCTCTGCTGGAATCCCATCACCTCCATTAGCTTTGTTTGTAGCAACACTTTCTAAAGCCCACTTGACTTCATACTACAGACTGTCTGAAACAGGGAATTGTTCATTTAATGGGTACAGAGCTTCAGGTGGTGATGATGATAAAGTTCTGGAGGTGGATTGGTAACGGTTGTACAACAACATGAATGTTGTTGTGAATGTAACTTAATGGCATTTTACACTTAGAAATGGTAATTTTTCTTTTAAAAAACTTTTTATTTTGTATTGGGGTATCAGTTCCGTTCAGGTGCTCAGTCGTGTCCAACTCTTTGAGACCCCATGAATCGCAGCACGCCAGGCCTCCCTGTCCATCACCAACTCCCGGAGTTTACTCAAACTCATGCCCATCAAGTCGGTGATGCCATCCAGCCATCTCATCCTCTGTTGTTCCATTCTCCTCCTGCCCCCAATCCCTCCCAGCATCAGGGCTTTTTCCAATGAGTCAACTCTTCGCATGAGGTGGCCAAAGTATTGGAGTTTCAGCTTCAGTATCAGTCCTTCCAATGAACACCCAGGACTGATCTCCTTTAGGGTGGACTGGTTGGATCTCCTTGCAGTCCAAAGGACTCTCAAGAGTCTTCTCCAACACCACAGTTCAAAAGCATCCATTTTTCAGCACTCAGCTTTCTTCACAGTCCAACTCTCACATCCACACATGACCACAGGAAAAATTATAGCCTTGACTAGACGAACCTTTGTTGGCAAAGTAATGTCTCTGCTTTTTAATATGCTATCTAGGTTGATCATAACTTTCCTTCCAAGGAGTAAGCGTCTTTTAATTTCATGGCTGCAATCACCATCTGTAGTGATTTTGGAGCCCCAAAAAATAAAGTCTGACACTGCTTCCATTGTTTCCCCATCTATTTCCCATGAGGTGATGGGACCAGATGCCATGATCTTAGTTTTCTGAATGTTGAACTTTAAGCCAACTTTTTCACTCTCCTCTTTCACTTTCATCAAGAGGCTCTTTAGTTCATCTTCACTTTCTGCCATAAGGGTGGTGTCATCTGCATATCTGAGGTTATTGATATTTCTCCCGGCAATCTAGATCCCAGCTTGTGCTTCTTCCAGCCCAGCATTTCTCATGATGTACTCTGCATGTAAGTTAAATAAGCAGGGTGACCATATACAGCCTTGATGTACTCCTTTTCCTATTTGGAACCAGTCTGTTGGTCCATGTCCAGTTCTAACTGTTGCTTCCTGACCTGCATATAGGTTTCTCAAGAGGGGGGTCAGGTGGTCAGGTATTCCCATCTCTTTCACAATTTTCCACAGTTTATTGTGATCCACACAGTCAAAGGCTTTGGCATAGTCAATAAAGCAGAAATAGATGTTTTTCTGGAACTCTCTTGCTTTTTTGATGATCCAGCAGATGTTGGCAATTTGATCTCTGGTTCCTCTGCCTTTTCTAAAACCAGCTTGAACATCTGGAAGTTCACGGTTCACGTATTGCTGAAGCCTGGCTTGGAGAGTTTTGAGCATTACTTTACTAGTGTGTGAGATAAGTGCAATTCTGCAGTAGTTTGAGCATTCTTTGGGATTGCCTTTCTTTGGTATTGGAATGAAAACGGACCTTTTCCAGTCCTGTGGCCACTACTGAGTTTTCCAAATTTGCTGGCATATTGAGTGCAGCACTTTCACAACATCATCTTTCAGGATTTGAAATAGCTCAGCTGGAATTCCATCACCTCCACTAGCTTTGCTCATAGTGATGCTTTCTAAGGCCCACTTGACTTCACATTCCAGGGTGTCTGGCTCTAGGTGAGTGATCACACCATCGTGATTATCTGGGTGGTGAAGGTCTTTTTTGTACAGTCCTTCTGTGTATTCTTGCCACTTCTTCTTAATATCTTCTGCTTCTGTTAGGTCCATACCATTTCTGTCCTTTATTGTGCCCATTTTTGCTTGAAATGTTCCCTTGGTATGTCTAATTTTCTTGAAGAGATCTCCAGTCTTTCCCATTCTGTTGTTTTCCTCTATTTCTTTGCATTGATTGCTGAGGAAGGCTTTCTTATCTCTCCTTGCTATTCTTTGGAATTCTTCATTCAAATGGGAATATCTTTCCTTTGTACTGGGGGTATAGCTGAAGGCAAATAACACTGTGATAGTCTCAGGTGAATGGCCATATATATACATGTTATCCATTCTCCCCAAATTCTCTTCTCATTCAGGCAGCCACATAACACTGAGAAGAGTTCCACGTACTATAAGTAGGTCCTTGCTGGTTACCCAAAGAATGGTAAATTTTACGTTATATATTTTTCCACAATAAAAAAAAGAGTGACAAAAAATTAAAGACAGTTTCAGGAAAAAAAAGAGAGTGCCTGAATGGATTAGAAAAAAACACACACACACAAGACCCAGGACTTCCCTGATGGTCCACTGGTTAAGAATCCACCTTCCAATGAAGGGGACACGGGTTCAATCCCTGGTACGGGAAGATACTACATGTCACAGAGCAACTAAGCCCATGCACCACAACTGCTAAGCCTGTGCTCTGAAAGAGAAGCCCATGCATCATAACAAACAGTAGCCCCTGCTCGCCACAACTACAGAAAGACTGCACACAGCAATGAAGACCCAGTGCAGCCAAGGACAAAACAAATAAATATGGGGGAAAAAAACCCAAGACTCATTGGTATACTGCCTACAGGAGACTCACTTCAGATGTAAGAACACACACAGACTGAAAGTGAACTCATGGAAAAGATATTCCATACAAATGAAAATCAAAAGAAAGCTATGGAGGCTATACTCATATCTTACAAAATTGACTTTAGGATAAAGAGAAAAAGAAGGGAATTACATAAGGATAAAGGAATTAATCCAACAAGAAGACATTTATAAATGTTAATGCTTCCAACACAGAAGCACCTAAATATACAAAACAATTACTATCAGGCCTAAAGAAAGAAATACACAGCAACACAATAATTTGTTGTTGTTCAGTCACTCAGTCGTGTCTGACTCTTTGCAACCCCATGGACTGCAGCACACCAGGCTTCCTTGTCCTTCACTATCTCCCGGAGCCTGCTCAAATTCATGTCCATCAAGTCAGTCGTGCCATTCAAACATCTCATCCTCTGTCGTCCCCTTCTCCTCCTAGCCTCAATCTTTCCCAGCATCAGGGTCTTTTCCAATGAGTCAGCTCTTCACATCAGATGGCCAAAGTATTGGAGCTTCAGCTTCAGCATCAGACCTTCCAATGAATATGCAGGACTGATTTCCTTTAGGATTGACTGGTTGGATCTCCTTGCAGTCCAAGAGACTCTCAAGAGTCTTCTCCAACACCACAGTTCAAAAGCATCAATTCTTCGGTGCTCAGCCTTCTTTATGATCCAACTCTCACATCCATACATGACTACTGGAAAAACCATAGCCTTGACTAGACAGACCTGTGTCAGCAAAGTAATGGCCCTGCTTTTTAATATGCTGTCTAGGTTGGTCATAGCTTTTCTTCCAAAGAGCAAGTGTCTTTTAATTTCATGGCTGCAGTCACCATCTGCAGTGATTTGGGAGGCCAAGAAAACAAAGTCTGTCACTGTTTCCATTGTTTCCCCATCTATTTGCCATGAAGTGCTGGGATTGGATGCCATGATCTTTGTTTTTTGAACTTTGAGTTTTAAGCCAGATTTTTCACTCTCCTCTTTCACCTTCACCAAGAGGCTCTTTATTTCCTCTTCATTTTCCGCCTTAAGGGTGGTATCACCTGCATATTTGTGGTTATTGATATTTCTCCCAGCAGTCTTGATTCCAGCTTGTGCTTCATCCAGCCTGGCATTTCACATGATGTATTCTGCATATACAGAAAATGAACTCATGGAAAAGATATTGCATACAAATGAAAATCAAAAGAAAGTTGGGTAGCTATACTCATATCTTACAAAACTGACTATAAGACAAAGAGAAAAAGAAGGGAATTACATAATGATAAAGGAATCCATTCAACTCATTGAGTTGGCATCATCAGCTCGATGGACATGAATTTCAGCAAGTTCCAGGAGTTAGTGATTGACAGGGAAGCCTGGTATGCTGCAGTCCATGGGGTCACAAAGAGTTGGATATGACTGAGCAACTGAACTGAACTCTGCATATAATTTAAATAAACAAAGTGACAGTATACAGCCTTGATGTACTCCTTTCCCAATTTTGAACCAATCCATTGTTCCAAGTTTGGTTCTAACTGTTGCTTCTTGACCTGCATATGGATTTCACAGGAGGCAGGTAAAGTGATCTGATAGTCCCATCTCTTGAAGAATTTTCCACAGATCATTGTGATCCACACAGTCAAAGGCTTTAGCTTAATCAATGAAGCAGAAGTAGATGTTTTTCTGGAATTCTCTTGCTTTTTCTATGATCCAATAAATGTTGACAATTTGATCTCTGGTTCCTCTGACTTTTCTAAATCCACTTGCACACCTGGAAGTTCTTGGTTCACATACTGTTTGAAGTCTAGCTTGGAGGATTTTGAGCATAAACTTGCTAGCATGTAAAATGAGTGCACTTGTGTAGTAGTTTGAACATTCTTTGGCATTGCCCTTCTTTGGTATTGGGGTGAAAACTGACCTTTTCTAGTCAGTTTTCATTCCAATAATACAATGATCCAATAGAATAATAGCAGGGGATTTCAATGCTCCACTTTCATCAATGGATAGATCATCCAGACAATCAATAAGGAAACAACCTTAACACTTTAGACCAGATTAACAGATATATACAGAATACTCCACTCAAAAATATATAGAACACTATCTTCAAGTATACAAGGAACATTTTCCAGGATAGATCATGTTAAGCCACAAAACAAGTCCCAGTAAACTTAACAAGATTGAAATCATATCAAGAATCTTTTCTGACTACAATGGTATGAAACTAGAAATAAATTACAAGAAAACTGGAAAATTCAAATACATATGGAGATTAAACAACATACTACTGAACAACCAATGGATCAAAGAAAAAAAGATTTTAAAAATACCTTGAGAAAAATTAAAACAGAAATACGATATACTCAAACTTATGAGATACAGCAAAATCAATTCTAAGAGGGAAGTTCATAAGTGATAAAAAAAAAAAAGCTACATCAAAAAACAAACATCACAAAAACATTATTCTCAATGATGAAAAGCTGAAAGCTTTCCCTCTAAGATCAGGAACAAGACAAAGATGCCCACTCCCACCACTTATTTTTTTAAATTTATTTATTTTGGTTGTGCTGGGTCTTTGTTGCTTCGTGGACTTTTCTCTAACTGTAGCTAGTGGGGGCTACTCTCTAGCTGTGGTGCATGGACTTATCATTGCAGTGGCTTCTCCTGCTGTGGAGCCCAGGTTCTGGGGCCTGCTGGCTTCAGTGGTGGTGGCGCATGGGCTCGATAGTTGTGGGATCCTAGGTTTAGTTGCTCCATGGCATGTGGGATCTTCCCAGACCAGAGATCATACCCGTGTCTCCTGCATTGGCAGGTGGATTCTTTACTACTGAGCCACCAGAGAAGCCCTCACCACTTACTAAACATAGTACTGGAAGTCCTAGATGGAGCAATTAGCAAGAAAAATAAAAGTCATCCAACTCAGAAAGGAAGAAGTAAAACTGTCACTGTTTGCCAATAAAAAGATTATATATGTGTGTATGTATCTGTGTGTGTGTGTGTATAAACCCTAAAGACTCCACCAAAAAACTGTTAGAGCTAAGAAATGAATTCATAAAGTTGCAGGATACAAAATCAATATATAAAAATATGCTGCTAACATTGAACTATCAGAGAAATTTAAGCAATCCCATGTACAGTTACATCAAAAAGAATAAAATACCCTGGGATAAGTTTAACCAAGGAATTGAAAGACCTGTGCACTGAGAACTACAGACACTGATAAGATAAACTGAAGACACAAATGAATGGATAGATAGTCTATGCTCATGGAATGGAAGAATTAATATTTTTAAATGTCCATACTACCCAAAGAAATCTACAGATTCGATGCAACCTCTATCAAAATTTCAACAGCATCTTTCAACATATTTAGAACAAACAAGTCTAAAATTTGTATGGAAGTACATAATACCTCGAAGAGCTAAAGCAATCTTGATCAAGGAGAACAAAGGCATCTTGCTTCCTGACTTCAAATTATATTACAATGCTATAGTGTCAAAACAGTAATGGTATTGGCATAAAAATGGACATATAGATCAATGGAACAGAACAGAAATCCCAGACATAAACCCACACAAATATGGTCAACTAATTTATGACAACAGTGCCAGAATATACAATGGGGAAAGGACAGTCTCTTCAATAAATGGTGGGGAATGAACAGCCACATGGGGAAAACTGGAGAGCCACAGGCAAAAGGATGAAACTGGATCGTTATCTTACATCATACACAAAAATCAACTCAAACGGATTAAAGAGCTGAATGTAGGACCACCCTGGTGGTCCGGTGGTTAAACATCCACCTGCCAATGCAGGGGGCACAGGTTCGATCCCTGGTCCAGGAAGATTCCATATGCTGTGCGGCGACTAAGTCCACGCGGTGCAAGAACTGAGGCTCGTGCACTCGGAAGCCCTTGCTCCACAACAAGAGAAGCCACTGAAATGAGAAACCCCCGGACTGTAGGCTTCACTCGCCGCAACTAGAAAAAGAGGCCATGCGCAGCAACAATGGCCCAGAGCAGCCAAAAATAATTAACTAAAATTTAAAAATTTTAAAAAGAGAGTTGAATGTAAGATTAAAATTAAATTCCTAGAAGAAAAAAATGGAGTGAGACTTCCTTGACATGGGTCTTGGCAATGATTTCTTGGATTTGACACCAAAAGTAAAGGCAATAAGAGAAGAAGGACAAATAAGTGGGACTTCGTTAAACTAAAAAGCTTCTATACAGCAAAGAAAACCATCAACAAAGTGAAAAGGCAACCTATCCAATTAGAGAAAACATTTGCAAAGCACATGTTGGATAAAGAGTTAATACTGAAAATAAAGAACTTGGAGGGGGTGGGGTGAATTGGGAGATTAGGACTGACATATACACACTGTTTTATACACAGTATAAAATAGTAACTAATGAGAACCTACAGACCTCGGGGAACTCCACTCAGTGCTCCGTGGTGACCTAACTGGGAAGGAAATCTGAAAAAAGAGGAGCTACGTGTGTATGTGGGCTCCCTGGTACTCAGACAGTAAAGACTCCATCTGCAATGCAGGAGACCCAGCTGTGATCTGTTAGTTGGGAAGATCCCCTGGAGAAGGGAATGGCTACCCACTCCAGCATTCCTGCCTAGAGAATCCCATGGACAGAGGAGCCTGGCGGGCTGCAGTCCATTGGGCCGCAAAATGTCGGACACGCCGGAGTGACTAAGCAACAAACTGCAACATATGTATATAGCTGATTGACTCTGTACAGTAGAAACCAACATAACATTGTAAAACAACTGTACTCCAATAAAAATTAATTTTAAAAGGACATGTCAATATTCTAAGAAGAATATTAAAAATATATACAATAAAATCCTAACAACTGTTAGAATGAAAGTTTTTTTTTTCATACTTGTCCTTTCTTGTGTTTCCATCTCTTTTATAATGAGTATGTTTTATGTTTTTAAATCAGAGGAAAAAAATGGATGTTTCAAAAGACTGAAGAGAATTTAGAGTCCTTTAATACTAAAAAGTAATAAAAAACCACATGTCTATTACTTAGGCATTAAAAAATAAATATTTCTTAAAAAACAGAATATATAAAGAACTCATATACTTCAAAAGAAAAGAATAATCCAGTTAAAAGATGGGAAGAAGAAATGAACAGACATTTTCCCAAAGAAGATAGACAAATGGCCAACAGATACATGAAAATGTACTCAACCTCACTGATTATCAGAAAAACACAAATCAAAACCACAATGAGATATCACTTCATATCTGTTAGAATGGCTAGTATCAAAAAGGTATGTCATAGTAAGTGCTGGGAGGATGTGGAGAAAGGGGAACCCTTGTGCACTGTTAGTGGGTCTCGGAATTGCTACTGTAACAGCCCCCATGGAAAACCACACTGTTCCCCCAAAACTGAAAAATAGAACTACCATGCAATTCAGCGATTCCATTCTGAGTGTTTATCCAAAGGAGACAAAATCACTATCTCAAAAAGACAGCTGCAGCCCGATGTTCACTGCAGCATTATTTTTTTTTTCATTTATTTTTATTAGTTGGAGGCTAATTACTTTACAATATTGCAGTGGTTTTTGCCATACATTGACATGAATCAGCCATGGATTTACATGTGTTCCCCACCCTGAGCCCCCCTCCATCTCCCTCCCCACCCCACCCCTCTGGGTCATCCCAGTGCACCAGCCCCGAGCACTTGTCTCATGCATCCAACCTGGACTGGCGATCTGTTTCACACTCGATAATATACATGTTCTGATGCTGTTCTCTCAGATCATCCCACTGCAGCATTATTTATAACAGTTAGGCATGGAAACAAGTTAAATGTCCACTGACGGATGAATGAATGAAGAAGTAGTGAAATAATATATATAAATATATATAGATTTATATATATATAATTCCATAATATTATGTAAGTAATGAGTTATACATACAATTATATATAATTCCATAATATAATATATATAAATATTATATGTATAGTAATTCCATTATAATGGATAATGGAATATTATTCAGTTACAAAAAGGGAACCTGGCAATTTGTGACAACATGGATGGACCTTGAAGGCATTATGCTAAATAAAATTAAATTCAGACAAAGAAACACAAATACTGTGTGACCTCACTTATACATAGAATTAAAAAAAATACTCTCATAGATACAGATAATAGAGACGGCAGTTGCAGAGACCAGGTGAGACAGGTGCAGGTCATCAGGAGGTTTCCAGTTATAAGATAAATAACTCCTGAGGATTAATGCACAGCAAGGTGACTATACCGTATCATATATTTGAAAGTCACTAGGAGAGTAAATCTTAAGTTCTCAACAGGAGAAAAAATCATTATAACTATTTTTTGTGTGGTGGTAGATGTTAACATATATGGTCATTGTTTCAAAATACATACATATATCAAATCACTATGTCCTATACCTAAAACTAATACAATGCTATATGTCACTTGTATCTCAATCTTTTAAAAAATCTCCCAAGAATGGAAAAAAAAAATCTCCCAAGAAAAATCCTAGGGAATTCCCTGGCAGTTCAGTGGTTAGGACTCTGTGCTTCCACTTGCAAGGGGCCCAGGTTTGATGCCTGGTTGGGGAAATAAGATCCCGTGAACTGTGCACCGTGGCCAAAAAAAAGAAAAAAGAAAGAAAAGTCCTTGATGTGACAGCTTCACTGGTAGATTCTACCAAATGTTTAAATAAGAACTAGCACCAATCCTTCTCAAACTTTCCCCAACAACTGAAGAGGAGGCAATACTTCCTAATTCATTTTCTGAGGCCAGCATAACCCTAATACCAAAGCCAGACAAAACACTACAAGGAAACTACAGACCAAATCCTTTATGAACATTGATACAAAATCCTTAACACATTACTAGCAAACAGAAATCAGCAGCAGGAGAAAATATTTGCAAATGAAGCAACTGACAATGGATTAATCACCAAAATATTAATATATAAACAGCTCATGCAGCTCAGTAGCAAAAAAAAAAAAAAAAAAAAAACCAAGTAACTCAATCAAAAACTGGGCAGAAGACCAAAACAGACATTTCAGCAAAGAAGACATACAGACGGCCAACAAGCACATGAAAACATGCTCAACATCACTAATTATTAGAGAAATGCAATTCAAACTATAATGATACCAGTCAGAATGGTCATAACCAAAAAATCTACAAACAATAGATGCTGGGGAGGTTGTAGAGGAAAGGGAACCCTCTTGCACTATTAGTGGAAATGTAAATTAATATAGCCACTATGGAGAATAGTATGGAGGTTCCCCAAAAAGTTACAAAATAGAAATGCCACATGACCCAGAAACTCCACTCCTGGGCACGTACCCAGAGAAAACCATAATTCAAAAAGATACATACATCAAAAAGATACCCAACATTCACTATTTACAGTAGCCAGGACATGGAAGCAACCTAAATATCCATCAACAGAGGAATGGATAAACATGTGGCACATATATACAACGGAATATTACTCAACCACAAAAAGGAATGAAAATAGTGCCATTTGGAGAGATGTGGATGGATCTAGAGACTGTCATACAGAGTGAGGTAAGTCAGAAAGAAAAAAACACATCATATATTAATGCATATATGTGGAATCTAGAAAAACGGTACAGATGAGCTTATTTGTAAAGCAGAAATAGAGACACAGATGTAGAGATCAAACATATGGATGCCAAGGGAGGAAGGAAGGGTAGGATGAACTGGGAGATTGGGATGGATGTATACACACGATTGACAGTATGTATAAAACAGGTAACTAATGAGAACCTATGGTGTAGTACAGGGAGCTCTACTCAATGCTCTGTGGTGATCCAAATGAACCACTATCTGAAAAGGTTCACATGAACAATGAACTATCTGAAAAAGAAATTGCAAAAACAAGTCCATTTACAATAGCATCAAAAAGCACGAAACACTCAGCAGTTAGCTTAACCAAGGTGGTAAAGACTCATACAATGAAAAGTACAAAACATCACTGAAAGAAATAAAAGACAACAGAAATAAATGGTAATATACCTCATGATCATGAATTGGAAGACATCATTATTTAAAATGTCAGTGCTACCCAAACAACCTACAGATTCAATGCAATCTCAATCAAAATTCCCATGATTTTTTTTCAGAAATAGAAAAACTCATTTTAAAATTCGTATAGAAACTGAAGGGGCCCTAAATAGCCAAAACAGTCTGAAAAAGGAAAAACTGTATAGCTGACTTCAAAACTTGCTACAAAGCCACCATAATAAAAAACAGTGTGGTTTTAACATAAAGACAGACATATAGACTAATGGAATAGACTAGAAATAGCCCAGAAATAAACCCTCACCTATATGGTCAAATGATTTTTGGTAACAGTGCCAACACCATTCAATGAGAAAAGGACAGTCTTTTCAACAAATGATGCTCAAGAAACTGAGCATCCTCATGCAAAAGAATGAAACTGGGCCCTTATCTCACACCATATACAAAACTTTTAACTCAAAATGGATCAAAAACTTAAATATAAGACCTGAATTAAAACTCTTAGGAAAAAAATTGGACAAGAGTTTCACAACACTGAATTTGGCAATGATTTCCTGGATATGACACCAAAGGAACAGATAATAAAGAAAATTAGATTTAATAAAGATTTTTAAAATTTTGTACATCAAAAGACATTACCCACAGAGTTAAAAGGCTGGGAGAAAATATTTGTAAGTCATGTATCTAAGGGTTAACATGCAGAACAAATACAGAATTTCTAAAACCCAACCAAAAAACAACCCACTTCAAAAATGGGCAAAAGATTTGGACATTCCTCCAATGAAGATAAACAAACGGCCAATAGGCACATGAAAAGATGTTTAACATGACTCAATCAGTAAGGAAATACAAATCAAAACCAAAGTGAGATAGTATCTTATAACCCATTAGGATGGCCACTATCCAAAAAACAGCAAATGTTGATGAAGAGGTGGATAAACTGGAAACCTTGAGCCTTGTATGGGCAGTTTCTCAAAAAAATCAGAAACATAGATATTATAAATAAAAAAGTGAAGTGAAAGTGTTAGTTGCTCATTTGTATCTGACTCTGTGCGACCCCATAGATTGTAGCCTGCCAGGCTCCTCTGTTCATGGGATTCTTCAGGCAAGAATACCTGA
Organism: Dama dama; assembly: GCF_033118175.1. Taxonomy (NCBI): domain Eukaryota; kingdom Metazoa; phylum Chordata; class Mammalia; order Artiodactyla; family Cervidae; genus Dama; species Dama dama. Next base: position 12,112,558 of record NC_083687.1, on the reverse strand, counting down.
GTCGAGTTGCTATTTTCTACTCCAGGGGATATTCCCAACCCAGGGATCAAATCTGTGTCTCTTGTGTCTCCTGCATTGGCAGGCTGATTCTTTACCACCGTGCCACGTGGGAAGCCCCTCAATTTCTAGTACCAATTCTAAAAACTTACATACATATGCTTACTATATTACTAAAAAAACATGAAATCCTTGTATTGCCAGAAGATGCTGGGGACTTCACACTGCATTCTTGAAGAGGCAGAATTCTATTTGCAAAAGGGCTGTGTAGTCTTCCCACCCTGATGGCATAGCTCCCTCCCTGCCCTCATGGTATATATCTTGGAGAATGTGAAGCAAGGGCTCAAAGAGATCTTTGTACACCCATGTTTATAGCAGCATTATTCACAACTGCTAAAACACAGAAGCAACTAAGTGTCCACAACTGATGAATGGATAAGCAAAATGCTGTAGACACATACAATGGAATATTGCTGCTGCTAAGTCACTTCAGTCATGTCCGACTCTGTGCAACCCCATCCCTGGGATTCTCCAGGCAAGAACACTGGAGTGGGTTGCCATTTCCTTCTCCAATGCATAAAAGTGAAAAGTGAAAGTGAAGTCGCTCAGTCATGTCCGACTCTTCACGACCGCATGGACTGCAGCCTACCAAGCTCCTCCGTTCATGGAATTTTCCAGGCAAGAGTACTGGAGTGGGGTGCCATTGCCTTCTCTGACAATGGAATATTATACAGCCTCAAAAAGATAAGTAAATTCTCCAAAATGTTACAACACGGGTAAACCTTGACAGCATTTTGATAAGTGAAATGAGCCAGTTAAAAAAGACAAACACTGTATGATTTCACTTGTATGAGGTACTCAGAGTAGTCAAATTCATAAAGACAGAAACTGTAATGGTGATTCTGGAGCGGGAAGAGTGAAGACCAGGGAGCTGTTACTTAAAAAGTATAGAGCTTCAGTTTTACAAGATGAAAAGAAATACGGTGATGAATTGTGACAATGGTTGCACAACAGTGTGAACGTGTGTAATACTACTGGACTGTGAAGTTTAAAATGTTTAAGGTGTTAAATTTTATGTTACATGGATTTCACACAATTAAAAACAAACTATAATACTAAAAAGTTCACTGTTCTTACTAAGATTCAGCCATTTTTCTTGCATAAACACTTCCTGCATCACTGCAAGTCTTTGGTAAACTTCCAAAGTTTGGGAAAGTTAATTCTGGCCATTTTAGCCTGTTTTCTCATTGTTTTTAAGGAGGAAACTTTGAAGATTCTTACTTTGGCGTTTCTTTTTTTTTTTTTTTTCCAATACCCATGGTTTCACATTGTGAATATCTCTGTGGCTGCCTGTTTTACCACCTGGGGAAAAGTAAAGATTGTAATAACCCCAGGCCATTAGGAAAATTCCTGCTGGCCTGCAAAAGGGTCCCAGCTCTACCTGAAAAGCTCAGCTCAGGCAAAGATGAATAATCAAAGAGGAAACTACGCAAAGATACTAGAAGGGAAAAAAAAAAAAAAAAAAGGAGAAAAAAAGCAGGACAAATGTGAACACTGAAAAACACTTATTAGGAAATTGTTACCACAAAGCAGGTGAAAAAAAATTCAAATAGATATTTCATCTTCAGTTTAAAAAAACAAACAACTCCTCCATGAAACCACAGCCCAAGGATGAGACTGAAAAGAGGCACCAGCATTGTATAAACAGCGTGCAAAACAGGAGCTGGCAAAACCCAGGAAACAAGTGAAAGAAAGAAAATTAAAGTAGCTCAGAAGAGAAGACGAAAGTATCTCAGGAAACACAGACTGAGAAACTCAGAAGAGGGTGTGGAAAACTGGACTTTGAAGAGTGAGCAAGATAAAATGGAAATACTTACACAGGCTTAAAAGGAAATAACATGCATGGCAAATGGGCAAGACAGAGAGAGAGAGAGAGATCCCTAGGAAGAAAATCCAAAGAGACTTGAACACAGAATCTTGGCTGCTTTCGGCAATGAGAAAACACACGAGGGGACACCTGGACAGGCCGGGTCCCAGGGAAAGAGGACGCAAACAGAGAAGACGTCCCATGCTGGCCGTTACTGGACGTCAAAGATAAGAACTCTCAGAACCGACAGGCAAACAGACTACATCTGGGCTCACACGACCCTACAGCTGAATTTGGTGCTGGAGCTCAGCGGAGCCGAGACAGGCTGGGACCCTTTGCTGCAGGGCATGCACCTGGACAACACCTCTCCTCCAGCAAAAAAAAAATGCAAAAAATGATATGGGACTAAAAAGAACTGTATGCATGAGCAGCTGGGGCAAATTCTGGACCAAAAAAAAAAAAAGAGAGAGAGAGACCAAAAAACCCAACTGCCACTTCTGAAGAGCCTGGAGCAAAAACAAGGTGTTGGGAGAAAAAGCAGGGTACTTGGACATGGGCCCCTGCACACACCACCGCCTAAGGGGTGGGCAAACCACCTAAGCCACCCCTCCAGCCTGACCCCTGGACACACCTCCACTCCACATAAAGAACAAGCTCGCCCCGCTTCAGAGAGAGCAAGCAGGTAAGGGAACCTGCTGTTCTCACCCCTCTGCCCAGCGCTGCGGCAGGGTCCCCAGTAAAACCTTGCCTGAATTTCTTGTCTGGCCTCTAGTCAATTTTATTGACCGGGGAAGGCCAAGAACCCTGGTTGGCATCAGATTTACGGAGCCCAAAGTGGGACAGCTGTCCCCTTCTGGGGAGATCAGGGCACCTACAGAACCACTGGATGCAGTTTTCCCGTGGGTGACAAGTGGCCACTTGAACCTCTTGTTCCCAAGTCATCACCTTTGCTAAGCCTGCCTTCCTGGGCCCTGGGGGTTTCAGTACCCCCATTCAGACAACGCATTCCCTTCCCCCTTGTCCTTGCCCCTGCCTGAAATCACTCTACTTCTCTGTCTTCGCCCTCTTTGGCAGTGGACGTCAGGCACCTGCAGCATCACTCCTCTCAACCTGTCAGACCCGTTCCCTCTGGCTGGCAAGCTCACCTGGACAGGTGATGAACAGAGGTGGGAGCAGGCTCTCCCTGACAGGAGGCTTATGAGAGTGATAGAGGTTCAAACCTCACATCGTGTGGTGGCTGGAAGTCCTATCATCCCAGGAGTCTCACCTTTATTTTCCTGCTGTCTCTTTCTCTTTTGCAGTCTTTTCTGTCCCTCCTCCCTGAACCTCTCCCTCGATCCTAATACCTCCACTCCCATCCCCTTTATCATGAAAGCTGCTTGTTTGTGTCTTTAAGATATTGTCATTGGCATCTTTGTTTCACGTCATTTTGTTTGTCCAACTGCTCCTGCCAGTCTCCGCCAAAATTGTGGGCATGGCAGAACATTTAAATCTTGAAATACAAATGCAACCCACTTTGCCGGAGATTCCAACCTTGGGTTACTTGGGATTTTAGAGAACAAAGAAGAGAAGGAGCTTACATTTTTCCCTCCTCTGCTTTTGCAATGTAACTATTCTGCCTGGGCTCTCAGTAACTGCCTGATTCATGTATAGTCCTCCAGACTGAAGAAAAAAAGGTGGGGGAGCATTTTAAATTCAAGCAAGAGGGCAGACTTCCCTGGTGGTCCAGAGGCTAAGGCTCCACACTCCCAATGCAGGGGGCCCAGGTTCGATCCCTGGTCAGGGTACTAGATTCCACATGCCACAGTGAAGATCAAACAAGATTCTATGTGCTGCAAATAAAACTCAGTGCAGCCAAATACACAAATAGGTATTTTATTTTAAAAGTGCAAATTCTGGGACTTGCCTGGAGGTCCAGTGGCTAAGGTTCTGTGCTTCCAACACAGGGGGTGTGGGTTCGATGTCAGGTTGGGGAACTAAGATCCCACATGCTGCGTGTTGCAGCTAAATAAATTCAAGTGAGAAAACTAGGAGATCTCTGGTTCTATAGAAGTTGGCTTGACTGGCTTAAGCTTGTGGGTTTACTTAACACAGACCTGACTTTAGATTCATCAAGATTAAGTATAGGACTTTCCTGGTGCTCCAGTGGTTAAGAATCTCCCTGACAATGCAGGAGACACAGGTTCGATCCTTGGTCCGGGAAGATCCCACGTGACACGGAGCAGCTAAGCCTGTGCGCCATAGCTATTGAGCCTGTGAACCACCATTACTGAAGACTGCAAGCCCTAGAGCCCGTGCTTCACAGCAAGAGAAGCCACTGCAGTGAGACACCTACACCACAACTAGGGTGTAGCTTCACCCACTGCAACTAGAGAAAGTCTGCACACAGAAGTGAAGACCCAGCGCAGCCAAAAATAAATAAGTAAATAATTTTTTTAATTAAGTATACTACTTTCATTGTACCTGGGATCACTGAAAGTCAATAAGTACATATTGGTTTTGTTATGAAATTTGTCAACAGAGAAAATAAACTTTTATGATCAAATTTTTAAGTCAATGTAACTGTGATAAGAACTTTTTGGTAAACTCTTTAGGAATAATTATGTTTTGAAAATATCCATCTAAAGTAGTCCCTCCGGGGCTTCCCTGGTGGCTCAGTGGTAAAGAATCCACCTGCCAACGCAGGAGACATGGGTTCGATCCCTGATCTGAGAGGATCCCACATGTCGCAGAGCAACTCAGCCCGTGTGCTACAGCTATTGAGCCTGTGCCCTAGAGCCCGAGAGCCACGACTACAGAAGCCTGGGCGCCCGAGAGCCTGTGCTCTGCAACAAGACAGACCACGGCAGTGAGAAGCCCGTGCACCACCAACTAGACAGTAGCCCCCACTAACCACAACTCGAGAAAAGCAACCACAGCAATGAAGACCCAGCATGGCCAAAAATAAAGTAAAACAGTACCTCCAAACTTTGGTAACTTAAAACTAAATTAAGTTACATGATAGGAATTCATTGACTATAGAGGCCATTTCAAATAAAATATCGGGAACATTAATGGCTGAACAGGCCTAAATGTACCCCTTTTGACTTCTTGCAAGAAGTTTGGTGCCACCTGGAGATGTTCTCTACCAATCTATAGAATGCCAGTGCATAAGACAGTTCCTGATTGCTTAAAGAAAGGATGTGTGTTTTTAGAAAAGAAGGTATAAGGAACGGAAATACATTTTGTTGAAGGAAAAAGGGTGGGTTTGTCCTGAAACTGATTATTTCTAAATGAAAAGAATAAGAAACAAAGTCTGGCTATAGAAAGGTGCAGAAGGTTTGTGGAAGAGGAACACTGAGAAAAGAATTTTCTATGTGGTCAGGATTTTCTAAGGTTGGATTAAACTTAATTAGGTAAATGGATTTTTTTAAAGATAGGCTGAAGCAGCACTGGATTTGGCCTCTTTCTCGTAAGAGAACCAACTTCCCCTGGAATGCTGCTTTTGATAACAGATTGTGTGAATTTCTGTGCCTTTAAGTGATCTACATTTACTTTTGAAATCTTTTTTTTTTCACCTTAGCTCAAAGAAAAATTGTTTCACAATGACCTATGATTCTGACTGGGTTTTTAAAAACTTTTCGAAATTTTTGACAGGCTTTTCATTTTTTTTTTTTATTAGTTGGAGGCTAATTACTTCACAACATTTCAGTGGGTTTTGTCATACATTGACATGAATCAGCCATGGAGTTACACGTATTCCCCATCCCGATCCCCCCTCCCACCCTCCCTCTCCACCCGATTCCTCTGGGTCTTCCCAGTGCACCAGGCCCGAGCACTTGTCTCCTGCATCCCACCTGGGCTGGTGATCTGTTTCACCATAGATAGTATACATGCTGTTCTTTTGAAATATCCCACCCTCACCTTCTCCCACAGAGTTCAAAAGTCTGTTCTGTATTTCTGTGTCTCTTTTTCTGTTTTGCATATAGGGTTATCATTACCATCTTTCTAAATTCCATATATATGTGTTAGTATGCTGTAATGTTCTTTATCTTTCTGGCTTACTTCACTCTGTATAAGGGGCTCCAGTTTCATCCATCTCATTAGGACTGATTCAAATGAATTCTTTTTAATGGCTGAGTAATATTCCGTGGTGTATATGTACCACAGCTTCCTTATCCATTCATCTGCTGATGGGCATCTAGGTTGCTTCCATGTCCTGCCTATTATAAACAGTGCTGCGATGAACATTGGGGTGCATGTGTCTCTTTCAGATCTGGTTTCCTCGGTGTGTATGCCCAGAAGTGGGATTGCTGGGTCATATGGTAGTTCTATTTCCAGCTTTTTAAGAAATCTCCACACTGTTTTCCATAGCAGCTGTACTAGTTTGCATTCCCACCAACAGTGTAAGAGGGTTCCCTTTTCTCCACACCCTCTCCAGCATTTATTGCTTGTAGACTTTTGGATAGCAGCCATCCTGACTGGCGTGTAATGGTACCTCATTGTGGTTTTGATTTGCATTTCTCTAATAATGAGTGATGTTGAGCATCTTTTCATGTGTTTGTTAGCCATCTGTATGTCTTCTTTGGAGAAATGTCTGTTTAGTTCTTTGGCCCATTTTTTGATTGGGTCATTTATTTTTCTGGAATTGAGCTTCAGGAGTTGCTTGTATATTTTTGAGATTAATCCTTTGTTTCTTCATTTGCTATTATTTTCTCCCAATCTGAGGGCTGTCTTTTCACCTTGCTTATAGTTTCCTTTGTAGTGCAAAAGCTTTTAAGTTTCATTAGGTCCCATTTGTTTAGTTTTGCTTTTATTTCCAATATTCTGGGAGGTGGGTCATAGAGGATCTTGCTGTGATTTATGTCGGAGAGTGTTTTGCCTATGTTCTCCTCTAGGAGTTTTATAGTTTCTGGTCTTACATTTAGATCTTTAATCCATTTTGAGTTTATTTTTGTGTATGGTGTTAGAAAGTGTTCTAGTTTCATTCTTTTACAAGTGGTTGACCAGTTTTCCCAGCCCCACTTGTTAAAGAGGTTGTCTTTTTTTCATTGTATATCCTTGCCTCCTTTGTCAAAGATAAGGTGTCCATAGGTTCGTGGATTTATCTCTGGGCTTTCTATTCTGTTCCACTGATCTATATTTCTGTCTTTGTGCCAGTACCATACTGTCTTGATGACTGTGGCTTTGTAGTAGAGTCTGAAGTCAGGCAGGTTGATTCATCCAGTTCCATTCTTCTTTCTCAAGATTACTTTGGCTATTCGAGGTTTTTTGTATTTCCATACAAATTGTGAAATTCTTTGGTCTAGTTCTGTGAAAAATACCGTTGGTAGCTTGATAGGGATTGCATTGAATCTATAGATTGCTTTGGGTAGGATAGCCATTTTGACAATATTGATTCTTCCAATCCATGAATACGGTATGTTTCTCCATCTGTTTGTGTCCTCTTTGATTTCTTTCATCAGTGTTTTATAGTTTTCTATGTATAGGTCTTTTGTTTCTTTAGGTAGAGATACTCCTAAGTATTTTATTCTTTTTGTTGCAATGGTGAATGGTATTGTTTCCTTAATTTCTCTTTCTGTTTTTTCATTGTTAGTATATAGGAATGCAAGGGATTTCTGTGTGTTAATTTTATATCCTGCAACTTTACTATATTCATTGATTAGCTCTAGTAATTTTCTGGTAGAGTCTTTAGGGACAGGCTTTTCAAATATCAAATTCTAATTAAAGCTCTTTTTACCTCCAGCTAGCTTTGGGGTGCTTCAAAGGGCTCCTGGAGCATCCCAAAGTAAGATTCTAAACTAATTGGCTTGGTATGTTAAATTATATGGGAAACTGTCCAAACTGGCTGTTGCCTGTGTCAGATGGAAACATCAGGCTCTCCCCACTTTTGCTGCAGCCACCAGCCAGGGGAAGGAATTCTGGGTTCTTCTGCTGCCAAGTCTCTCACCTTACTCTATGTCCAAAAATATCCCCTGTGGGAATACTCCCACCTCTAGGCCTGCAGGTCCTGACCCCTGTGGCACTTTCTGTCCAACTTTGATTCCTCCAAGAGTTCCTTTTTGCACCCCTTCACTCCAGGCCTTGGCAGCCCGTATCTTGTTACAGACTACCTGCGGGGCTGGCTACCTCCAAGAAGCCCATATCCTAGGCTTTATAGATGCTCAGTCTTGAAGAATGCAACCCGACCTGATATCAGGAAAATTGTTACAGGACATAAGCATTCTAGGCAACAGAATCCCCCTTAGGAAGAGTCATGGCAACTCACTGGCTCAAACATCCCCTACCAGAGGACACCACCACCCCCACACCCTTGGCAGGAGGGACTGAGGCCCAGAGACATCTGGATAGGTGACAGGAGAACAGGGGATGCCCCAAATCCCATTAGATAAGAAGGGAATTTGGAGGATACTCCAAACCCTTCCTGACAAAAGCCTCCTAGTCAATGTCTCTGGGATGCTGGACTTCATTTCTAGGAGCGCACTCAATTGCCGGATACTCAACACAGGAGGACCCTCTTCTAAGTGAGAAGAAATACCTCAGGAATGTATCCCTAAAAAAATGGAAATTTTTAAAAACAGAGGGCTGAAAAGGTAAGAACTTAAATCCTACTGTAACAACGTCTGGCCTTTATATAAGGCGGGGGGGGGTAATAGAGAAAAAAAGGCCAAAAACGGGTCTCTAAATTACAACGCTATCTTGCAATTGGATTTTTACCATCACAAGATGGGAAAATGGACTGAGGTTCCCTATGTTCAAGCCTTCGTGGTTTCTTTACCAAAACCCTGCCCTATGCAGCTCCTGTATTCAAGTCTGAGGAATTAAAAAACACTCCCAACATTTTTGATGATCCTCTTTTTAACCTTTCCCAACTTTCAGGGAGGAAATCAAGTCTCCCCTGCTTTTCCAGAGCCACCTACCTCCCTAGAGGCACCTATTCCTTCAGATCCCTCTGACCGATCCCACACACCACCTCCCTATGTCCCTTTATGGTCTCTGCTACCCCAGGAGAGAGACTAGTCCCTCTGGGATAAGTCCTAGTGGAACTTCCTATCACCCGGGATCAGGAAAAGTGTGCCTTCTCAGGAAAGTGGCAAATGGTGAAGGGACAACCAGAGTACACATGTCCTTCCTTTTAACCAATTTAGCCCAATGCAGACAGAGACTGGGCCAATTTTCTCAAGACTCTAGTAAGTTTGTTGCAAGATTTTAGGCCCAAACTCTGGCCTTTGATTTAACTTGGGAGGATGTCCAAGTAGTCTTACCTACTTGCTGTACCCCTGAAGAAAATCAGAGAAGTATGGACAGCAGCCCAGGGGCCTGGGGACCAACCCGAGCATTTTGTTGTGAGTGGAGGTGCAGTCCCAACTCAGGAGCCCCACTAGAATTATAATTCCTAGAAGGGAATAGAAGCCTAGAAGCCCACAATCCAGTGTGTATCAGAAGGGATGAGAAAGCAAATCAAAAAGCCAATTAACTATGAATAGTTAAAGGACTGACCCAAGAAGAAAAAGAAAATCCAACCCTCTTTCAAGGATGGTTTGTAGAGGCTTTTAGAAAATTTCCTAACATTGATCCATCCAGTCCTGAGGGTCACTCCTTGCTTGGACAACATTTTACCAGCCAGTTCACCTCTAATATTAGGGAGAAATTCCAAAAGTTACAGTTAGGCCTACAAACCCCAATGTCCCCATTCCTAAAGGTGGCCTTTAGGGTATTTAGTAATCGAGATCAAGCTGAGGAGGAAGAGAGAACCTGGCAGGAAATCAGGAAGACCAGGCTCAAGCCAAACTTGCAGCCATAGCCATCAGCCATGCCCTGCCACCACAGGACAACCCAAGGGGACCAGGGAAGTTTAACCATACACCTGGAGGATGGTTAAAACCAGTAAGAGGGATGTTTCAAATGTAAGTAGACCAGCCATTGGGCCCAAAAGTGCCAGAAAGAACCCCCTGGTCCATGTCCAGTCTGCAAACGAACAGGGAGACTGCAAGTGGGACTGTCCCCAGTCCTGAAAGGGAAGGGGGTGGGGGGGGGGCTCCCGCTCCTGAGATGGCCACACTGGATGACTCAGGCAGCCAGGGGTTCTGGCAGCTCCCCTCAACAAGACATCTATCTCCACTGAGGAGTCCTGGGTGGTCCTTGACATGGTAGGCAAGAAAGTCAATTTTTAACTGACACGGGAGCCACTTACCATGCCTGATCTCTCACACTGGGCCTCCTTCCTCCAAAACCTGTACAGTGACTGCTGTGGACGGGAAGCCCGTCACTTCACGAGGCCTCTCACTTGCCAGTCTGAGCAGCATCTGACCTCACACGGCTTTCCAGTGGTGCCTGAGTGTCCTCCTCCACAACTGGGGAGAGACCTTCTCGGCTCCTCGGGGCCATATCACGATTAGGAGGCCCCAAGCAACCTTCTCTTGATTCTAAGACAAATCAGCTGGAAGAACAAGGGCCTGTTCCCAGTCATATTCTCCACACAGCAAACCCTACAGTTTGGGACGAAAGGACCCCTGGGAAGGCTCTAAATGCCCAAGCAGTAACAATTAGCCGTAAGCCAGAAGTCACTTATCCAAACAAGAGACAGTACCCTATAAGCAAAAGTACCCTATAAGTACCCAGACAGCACCCTGGGAGCAAAAAGAGAAAAACGGTTTGCAAACTCTCATAAATAAATTCTTAAAACATAGCCTGTTAGTGCCCAGTCAGTCTCCATGCAATACCCCTACTTTTGCCAGTTGGCAGGAGGGCAGGATATGCTATTGTGAGAGCTCATACTGCTAGAGAAGCAAAACCTTTGCCACCTAACACTTCAGCCCAGAGGTGAGCTAATGGTCCTAACTCAAGCCTTAACCTTAGAAAAAGGAAAAATTATAAATATACGTGTGTGCTTAGTTGCTAAGTCATGCAGGACTCTTTGTGACCTGTGGATTGTAGCTCACCAGGCTCCTCTGTCCATGGGATTCTCCAGGCAGGAAAACCGGAGTAGGCAGTCATTCCCTTTTCCAGGGGATCTTCTTGACCCAGGGATTGAACCCCAGTCTCCTAAACTGCCAGCAGATTCTTTACCATTAAGCCACCAGGGAAACCTGGTACATAAATATATGTACAAACTCAAAATATGCCTTTCTTGTTTTACATGCCCATGCAGCTATCTGGAAAGAAAAAGGACTTTTAAATGCAAAAAAAATTTCCCTGTAAAGTATGGGGCTAAGGGACCTCTCTAGTGATCCAGTGGCTAAGAATCCACCTACCAGTGTAGGGGACAGTGGTTCAATCCCTGGTTCAGGAAGATTCTACATTGCCATGCGGCAACTAAGCTTATGTGCTGCAGCTACTGAGCCTGCTAGCCTACAGCCAGTGCTCCACAACAGAAGCCCACCCTCTGCGACTGGAGAGAAGCCCCACTCACCGCAACTAGAGAAAGCCTGAGCATGGCAACAAAGACCCAGCATAGTCAGAAAGAAGTTAATTAAATATACGGGGCTAAGATTTGACATCTCAAAGACGTGACTCAAAATCTTCAATGAGTAACAGTCATTCACTGCCGTGGGCACCAAAAGGAAATTGACCTTCGAGTATCTATTGACAGAACAAGGAGGGATATGGCCATTGCCAGTACTGCTCGTTGCATATGTCAAGACCTCGTTCCAGGCAGAAGCCACTGTTGGAAAAATTCAACAAGTCACCTGGCTTCAGCAGACAATCAACCACCAGTGCTTGCTCTTCAGAATGGACAGGGAAACTGAAAATCGGTTCTCCAGTTTGTTCTCTTGCCTCCTACAAGATATAAAAAAACGTTTTGGCAGGAGGTTTTCATTTTCTTATAACCCTTTTCTTCTCAGTCATAGACTTGGTCACAGGTTTACAACAGTACTCCGATGTCTTCCCTAGTGTTGTAAACCTGGGACTAAGACTTTTTGGGCCAAGAAGGAAACCTGGAACCAACTGGTCCAGACCCTCTATTCTAAAAATAGAGAAACATGTTCAACTTTAACCCTGAGATTAACAAAAATATATACCCAAGCAGAATGGCTTCTTGGCAGGGGTGACATCTCCTCCCCTGTCTGGTCAACAGTTAAGGAAGCACTCCCAAAGTTAACCTGGCTCCTTCCCTTCCGAGGCCCTTTAAAGGCTACTGTTGTTCTCCTTTCTGGTCCTTTTGTTTAAGTTTGGGTCTTTTAGGCTCCAACAGTTGGAAGTAAGGCTCATGATGGCTCAAGGAGTTCAACCCATTCCAGCAGAGAGTGGCCCAGGTCCCTGTGGGTCCTTGGAACAATCAGCAAGAGACTTCTACACCTCTTGGGTAGGCTAGGGTCTGCTGCCCCTGTCCAGCAAGAAGCAGTTTCAGAAGATGAGACCTTCAGCCCTTTACCCCTTAAGAATAGGGAGCCTCTCAGGGGGCATTGAGACAGCTGGGGCCTGGGATCCTTTTGCTGCAATGCTTGCACCAGGACACACCTCGTCTCCAGGAACGAAATACAAAGAAATTATATGGGACTTAAAAATAACTCTGGGTATGCATAGTTGGGGCAAATGCTGGACAAAAGAGATCAAAATACCCAACTGCCACTTTTGAAGAGCCTGAAGCAAAAACAGGGTGTTGGGACCAAAAGCAGGGTATTTCACATGCCCCCTGCACCACCAAAGGGGTGGGCAAATCACCTAAACCACCCCTCCAGCCCAAGTCCTGGACACACCGTTACCCTCATCCCATAAGAAGAACAAGCTTGTGCCTGCTCAAGAAGCAAGCAAGCAAGGGAGCCTGTTTGTTCTCGCTTGCCCAGCATCCCTGCTTCAGTAGGGGCCCCAGTAAAGCCTTGCCTGAATTTCTTGTCTGGGTTCTAGTCAAATTCTATCGATCAGGGAAGGTCAAGAACACTTGTCCATATCCTGAGCCAGTAAGGCTTCAAAATGCAGGAAAAAGCAAACATTACCAAGGCATTTATACTCAGTCCAAACAGTTCTGAACAAGCAAAACGAGGAATATTGTTCTCAGAAGCCTTCCTCAGAAAAAACTCAAAGGTGAAACTCAGCCATCCAAGAGGCAAAGTCAGAACAGAAGACCTGGAGCCACAGGCCTCCTGGCAGGACTCCTCCCTCGGCGGTCACTGCTCCATTTCACACCCTGTGAGTGCTCAGCCCCCCATCAAGTCCAACTCTTTCCCACCCTGTGGACTGTAGCCCACCAGACTCCTCTGTCCATGAAATTTTCCAGGCAAGAATCCTGGAGTGAGAAGCCATTTCCTTCTCCAAGGGATCTTCCCGACCCAGGGATCGAACGCCAGGTCTCCTGCATTACAGGCAGATTCTTTACCACTGAGCCACCTGGGAAGCCCACATTTCATACCCCAGGTGGATCGTTTTAACACCCCCTTCCCTATACACAAAATTGTTTTCAGTAATAATCACTTTTCTTGACTCTTCAATTTTAAAATAACTATTAAAAAGAGTAATTTCAAAATTTAAAAATAATCAAGTATTTTATGTATGAAAATTTGCACTGATCAAAGAATACACACACACACCCCTTGCAGTTTACACTCAATTCTGCCATTTAAAATTTTAAACACAAAGTAAAAACTTTAAGTGATCATATAAAGACAGAGTTGAAATTATATCAGTGCTGTGTGATAATTTTTACAACCACTGTGCCATCATTGTTTATTTCATAGTCACTAATTAAATGCACGAATATGCGGTACAGCTGGAGACACACAATACACCCAAAGTGGGCTTGGAGGGTTTCATACCTCGAGGTTCCAACTTTCCTAAAGAAAGCTATGTAGATTAAGTGTGTGTGAGCATGCACTGCGTCAGGGAAAGGTTTCCTCTTATACAAATTGAGATTTCTCCAAATGAGCTTCCAGGTAGACTAAACAGGATAAATAATAAAAATATGCTAATTTGAAGCACACAGTGAAATTCTGTGCTTTGAAATTCAATAATAACCAAGGCAACTGGAACAAAAGATTTGGGGAAGGGGGCATTTTACCACTAATACTGTTGAAGATTGCCAGCGCAAGGCTTTGCAATAAAAAGCCAGCAAGATACTGTTTTATCACTGTTTTTAAAACTCTCCTACATCTGTCTCATCCATTTTACTTTCTGCAGCCTTGCTACAATCTAAGGAAGAAGTCACAGATAAAAGAGTAAACGTGGGCAGTCATTAAAGACGGAAAATAGCCCCTCTTACATACTGCAGCTGGACCACCTAAATCAACACAAGGTAACATTTCAGCAACAAATCTCCACAGACCGCGCACTCCCCTCAGTACCAGCACCCGGGGCCGCCGTGCCCACCGCCCGCCCGAGCCCAGCACGGGCTCTCCCCAGTCCTCCTGACCCGGGAAACTCACCGCTCCAGACCCCCAGCCTCCAGGAGGGTGCTCACGCCTGGAGGCGCTGCCCGCTCCGGTGCAGACACAGCTGCGGCGGGGAAGGGCGTCGCTGCGGCTGCTCCGGAGCTGCAAGCAGGGGCATGCAGAAGCGCCCAGAAGACAGGAGCGCATGGGGACGTGAGGCTCATGGCCAGCGGAGCAGCGACAAGACGCTGCCGGAGAAGACCGAACAGGACCTGGAAAGATAAGCCAGGAGTCCCGCCTGTGAGAAGAGGCCGGCAGTTTAACAGCCTACAAGCTGAAGGACATTAGTGCTTCAGAATTCCGCCAAATTGTCCTGGCCGCCAAAGGAGAGGGCAACTGTTTTTGATCTAGAACCTGTGGTTTTCACCGAGCACCTGGAAGCCTATAATTATTATTACACTTTACTGGGAATTGGTGCATTTCCCATTTTCTTGCCAGGAACTTTCTTTTCCGTCAAGAGGAAAAGGTATCAAAGGCTTCGCAGAAATTCTTTTCTTAATAATAAAATAACCTATTTCAAAACGTAAATTTATGAGTAAAAGAGCAAAACAGCTATGATCTCTTCTGAAGAGAAAAACGTACAAAAAGGAGAACTCACCTGAAGAGGTGCCTAGGCTTTACGATGCACTCTTCTAGGCTTGAGGATCTAGACCAAATTCAAGGGGGAAAATGTTTGGCGTCAGGGTTGGAGGATGGAGGGAAGAAGAGGGAGGTGAGATTGGGGGTGGAGGTGTGGGGATGGGGGCAGCGAGGAAAAAAGAGAATGTAACGGAGATAAGGGAAGCTTGTAACAAGGAATTTGGCAAAACTTCAGGAAGGAAAAGAAAAGCCCTCAAAAAAACAAGACCAATTAGAGAGAAGATGAAGTCTGAATGCCTTCAAATTCTAGAGGAGAAAAAACACCGGATTTCAGAAGAGCTCAGAGCTCTTACCTGCAGGAAGCCTGTGGGATGAGCGAGCATTCCAAGCCTTCCGCCCACTCCGTGCAAGAGCTCCCCCAGCTGGCCACACAGCGCAATCACGGGGGGCTTTAAAGCCTCGGGACCCTGGGCCCCACCCACTTCCAAAGAGCTTCACTGCATTGGTGTCAGGTGTGGCTTGATTGTTGGGCTTTACAGGCTTCCCGGGTGACTCTAGTGGGCAGCCAGGATTGACAACCAGAAGCTCTGACTTCTGAAAAAGAAAGGAATTCAAGTTTTTGGAACATTGCATTATACCATTGACAATTGTTCGGTTCAGTCGCTCAGTCGTGTCCAACTCTTTGCAACCCCATGGACTGCAGCACGCCAGGCTTCCCTGTCCATCACCAACCCCGGAAGCTTGCTCAAACTGATGTCCATCGAGTCAGTGAAACCATTCCAACCATCTCATCTTCTGTCATCCCCTTCTCCTACCTTAAGTCTTTCCATTAACAATGTCAAGATGATAATGCCTTAAAGCTGGAAAAGGCCATGAATAAAATTCTAGTTAAAAAGTACTGTGCTTGAGATGGAAAAACTCAAAGGTTCATCATAACCAATCTGTGCTCTATCCATATACTAGGATACCACTCAGTGAT
The DNA here is from genome assembly GCF_033118175.1 of Dama dama. Classification (NCBI taxonomy): domain Eukaryota; kingdom Metazoa; phylum Chordata; class Mammalia; order Artiodactyla; family Cervidae; genus Dama; species Dama dama. Next base: position 12,096,792 of record NC_083687.1, on the reverse strand, counting down.
TTAAAACGAAAAAAAAGGAATAATCTTATTTTCAAATAGGCACCAAGGATACATCTCAAAATCATGATGCTATACTGAGTGGGAAAAAAATCAGACACAAAAGAGCACTTTCTAATATATGGTTTTGATTATGTGACGTCCAAGAACAGGCAAAATTAGTCTGTGATGAAATCAGAATAAGTGGTTGCCCCTGGGAAGTAGAGCTGGGAATTGACTGGGAAAAGACACAAGATGGAATGTTCTCTACCTTGTTTTGAGTAGTGGCTATACAGGTACAAACATTGTCAAAATTCACCAAACTGGACACTTTAAAAAATATTAGAGTATTTTTTTGCATGTAAATTATACTCAATTTAAAAAAAAAAATATCCTTCACTTTTGAAAAAGAGACCATTTCTAATCAAATGAGTGATGAGATATAAGCCTGAAAATAGCTACATCCTGTCACAGAGATGGTGGGGGGAAAATGCAGAACCTTGTGGCAGAGAGCAGACCTTAAAGTACTGCATCGGCAGAGAAAGGAGCTCAGAGGAGAAGCTGGCTTGAAAAAGGATGAATGGGGGAATTCTCTGGCAGTCCAGTGGTTAGGGGGCTTCCCTGATAGCTCAGTTGGTAAAGAATCCGCCTGCAATGCAGGAAACCCTGGCTCAATTCCTGGGTTGGGAAGATCCCCTGGAGAAGGGAAAGGCTACCCACTCCAGTATTCTGGCCTGGAGAATTCCATGGACTGTATAGTCCATGGGGTTACAAAGAGTCAAACATGACAGCGACTTTCACTTTCCAGTGGTTAGGACTTGGTGCTTTCATTGCCCTGAGCCCAGGTTCAATCCCTGGTCACCAACCCCACCCCACCACCACCAAAAAAACCTTACTATTGTTAAAAAAAAGAGAGAGAGAAAGAGAATAAACAGGAGGAGAGCAGAAGCTAGCTGCAGAGGAAGTAAAAAAAAAAAAAACTTCTAAGCACAGAATTAAAAAACAGGAAGACAAATTATAGGAAAGAGAGAGGGGGAGAGAGGAATGATCAGTCTAATAAAACCCAGATTACTCTTCAGGATCAGAAAGATCATGACAATTCATGAGCTGCTCTTGCTACCAGGAGCGCTCTTGCTGAAGAGAGTAAGCAAGCTGCAGCCTATGACAGAAATTCACTTAAATAAAATCAAAGACGGGCTTCCCTGGTGGCTCAGTGGTAAAGAATCTGCCTGCCAAGCAGGAGACATGGATTTGATCCCTGGGTCAGAAAGATCCCTTGGAGAAGGAAATGGCAACCCACTCCAGTATTCTTGCCTGGAAAATTCCATGGACAGAGGAGCCTGGCAGGCTACAGTCCACAGGGTTGCAATAAAATCAGACACGACTTAACGACTAAACAACAAAAATCAAACAATGATGCTTCAAATACCAGTGACTATAAGTCCAATTCCAGAAAGATGGGATCATAAAATCCTACCATAGAGAGGTCCTCTAAGCCAAGCATCAGCAAACTTTTCTCAGTAATGGGCCAGACAGTTAATATTTTAGGCCGTGCAGGCCTTAAGGTCTTTATACAATAAACACTGCCGTTATAGCATGAAAGCAGTCATAGACAATACACAAGTGAATGAGGGTGCCTATGTTCCATAAAACTATCTGTTGGGTTGGCCCAAAAGTTCATTCAGGCTTTTCTGCAAGGTGTTATGAAAAACCCAAATGAACTTTCTGGCCAGCCCAATACAAAAACCGCTGTCAGATCGTTGAAGACAGATCACGATGGCTGAGTCCATACCAGTCAAAAGGGAGTAGGAAAGCAGAAGCTGCCAGCACAACACGAGGCTGCACACATCACTTGCATTCACAGTCGATGGCCAGAACTTAATCCTTGGGTCATACCAAGCTGCAGGGAAGGCTATAAGTGTGATCTACACCATGAGCAGCCATGAATCAAGAATCAGGGATCTGGCACCCAAAAGTCTATTAGACCCAATAAACAAGTTCAGCAAAGTTGCAATCAATATACAAAACTCATACACTTAACAATCAACAGTCCAAAAATGAAACTGAAATTAAGAAAACAATTCTGTTCACAAAAGCATCAAAAAGGATAAAATTCTTAGGAGTAAATTTAACCAAAGAAGTGCAAGACTTGTATGCTAAAAACTACAAAACATGACTGAAAAAAAATTAAAGACCCAAATAAATGGAAAGACATCCTGTGTTCATGGACTGGAAGACTTATTATTCTTAAGATGCCAAAACTCCCCAAATGTGTCTATAAAATTCAATGCAATTCCTGTCAAAATTTCAACTGCCTTTTTTATGAAAATGGATAAGCTGATCCTAAAGTTCATAAAGAATTATAAAGGATTCTGCCTAGCCATAATAAGTATGACAAAGAACAAAGTTGGAGGATGTATTTCTGGTTTCAAAACTTACTATTAATACAAAGCAACAGTAATCAAGACTGTGTGTTATTAACATAAAGATAGACACAGAGAGAGAAAAACAGAACTGAAAACCCAGAAATAAACCCATACATCTATGGTCAATTGATTTTTGACAAGGGTGCCAGGACCACTCACTGAGGAAAAAATATAGTCTTTTCAACAGTGGTGCAACTGGATATTCACATGCAAAAGAATGAAGTTGGACCCTTACCTCACACCATATAGAAAAATCAACTCAAAGTGGATCAAAGACCTGAACATAAGAGCTTAAACTATAAAACTATTAGAAGAAAACACAGGGATAAATCTTCATGACCTTGGATTTAGCAATACACACATTTATATTCACAGAACCTTAACACTTCTGGAAGACAACAAGAATCCACTAGTAATACTGACTGCATCTAAGGAGGGAAACTGGAAAATCGAGGGGTGGAAAGAGGGGGGATTACTTTCAAAGGTAGATTCATTTTTACCTTTTGAATGGTCTAGCTTGTATTTATAATATCTATTCAAAAAATATAATTTATTTAAAATAAACCAAAAACAGATGGCAGGCTGGATTTGGCCTAAGGGGTTGACTGAAAGTGAAAGTGAAGTCGCTTAGTCGTGTCTGACTCTTTGCGACCCCATGGACTGCAGCCTCCTAGGCTCCTCCGTCCATGGGATTTTCCAGGCAAGAGTACTGGAGTGGGTTAGTCAAAATGGCTCAGTGTAAAAGAAAAAACTCACTCCTCCTGTATCTCCTTTCAGTTCAGTTCAGTCACTTAGTCGTGTCGGACTCTTTGTGACCCCATGGACTACAGCACGCCAGGCTTCCCTGTCCATCACCAACTCCTGGAGTTTACTCAAACTCATGTCCATCGCATTGGTGATGCCATCCAACCATCTCATCCTCTATCACCACCTTCTCCTCCAGCCTTCAATCTTTCCCAGCATCAGGCTCTTTTCCAATGAGTCAGTTCTTCGCCTCAGGTGGCCAAATTGTTGGAGTTTCAGCTTCAGCATCAGTCCTTCCAATGAATATTCAGGACCAATTTCCTTTAGGATGGACTGGTTGGATCTCCTTGCTGTCCAAGAGACTCTCAAGTCTTCTCTAACACCACAGTTCAAAAGCATCAATTCTTCAGTGCTCAGCTTTCTTTATAGTCCAACTCTTCCATGCATACATGACTATTGGAAAAAGCCATAGCTTTGACTAGATGGACCTTTGTTGGTAAAGCAATGTTTCTGCTTTTTAATATGCTGTCTAGGTTGGTCATAGCTTTTCTTCAAAGGAGCAAGTGTCTTTTAATTTCATGGCTGCAGTCACCATCTGCAGTGATTTTGAAGCCACTCAAAATAAAGTCTCTCACTATTTCCATTGTTTCCCCATCTATTTGCCATGAAGTGATGGGACTGGATGCCATGATTTTAGTTTTTTGAATGTTGACTTTTAAGCCAACTTTTTCTCTCTCCTCTTTCACTTTCATCAAGAGGCTCTTTAGTTCCTCTTCATTTTCTGTCATAAGGGTGGTGTCATCTGCTTATCTGAGGTTATTGATATTTCCCCCAGCAATCTTGATTCCAGCTTGTGCTTCATCCAGACCAGCACTTCACATGATGTACTCTGCATATAAGCTAAATAAGCAGGGTGACAATATACAGCCTTGATGTACTCCTTTCCCAATTTGGAACTAGTCTGGTTATTCCATGTCCAGTTCTAACTCTTGCTTCTTGACCTGCATACAGATTTTTCAGGAGGCAGGTAAGGTGTCTGGTATTCCTGTCTCTTGAAGAATTTCCCACAGTTTGTTGTGATCCACACAGTCAAAGGCTTTGGTGTAGTCAATATAGCAGAAGTAGATGTTTGACTGGAACTCTTTTGCTTTCTCAGTGATCCATCAGATGTTGGCAATTTGATCTCTGGTTCCTCTGCCTTTTCTAATTCCAGCTTGAACATCTGGAAATTCACGGTTCACGTACTGTTGAAGCCTGGCTTGGAGAATTTTAAGCATTATTTTGCTAGTGTGTGAGATGAGTGCAATTGTGTGGTAGTTTGAACATTCTTTGGCATTGCCTTTCTTTGGGATTATAATGAAAACTGACCTTTTCCAGTCCTGTGGCCACTGCTGAGTTTTCCAGATTTGCTGGCATATTGAGTGCAGCACTTTCACAGCATCATCTTTTAGGATTTGAAATAGCTCAACTGGAATTCCATCACCTCCATTAACTTTGTTCGTAGTGATGCTTCCTAAGGCCCACTTGACTTTGCATTCCAGGGTGTCTGGCTCTAGGTGAGTGATCACACCATCGCGGTCATCTGGGTCTATTTTTTTAATAGTTCTTTTGTGTATTCTTGCCACCTCTTCTTAATATCTTCTGCTTCTGTTAGGTCCATATGATTTCTGTCCTTTATTGTGCCCATCTTTGCATGAAATGCTCCCTTGGTATCCTCTAATTTTCTTGAAGAGATCTCTAGTCTTTCTCATTCTATTGTTTTCCTCTATTTCTTTGCATTGATCACTGAGGAAGGCTTTCTTATCTCTCTTTTGCTATTCTTTGGAACTCTGCATTCAAATGGGTATATCTTCCCTTTTCTCCTTTGCCTTTAGCTTCTTTTCTTTTCTCAGCAATTTGTAAGGCCTCCTCAGACAACCAATTTGCCTTTTTGCTTTTCTTTTTCTTGGGGATGGTCTTGATCACTGCCTCCTATACAATATCATGAACCTCTGTCCATAGTTCTTCAGACACTCTATCAGATCTAATCTCTTGAATCTATTTTTCACTTTCCCTGTATAATCGTGATTTAGTTCATACCTGAATGGTGTGGTGGTCTTCCCTACTTTCTTCAATTTAAGTCTGAATTTGGCAATAAGGAGTTCATGATCTGAGCCACAGTCAGCTCCCGGTCTTGTTTTTGCTAACTGTATAGAGCTTCTCCATCTTTGGCTGCAAAGAATATAATCAGTCTGATTTCAGTATTGACCATCTGGTGATGTCCACTTGTAGAGTCTTCTCTTGTGTTGTTGGAAGAAGGTGTTTGCTTTGACTAGTGCATTCTCTTGGCAAAATCTGTTAGCCTTTGACCTGCTTCATTTTGTACTCCAAGGCCAAATTTGCCTGTTACACCAGATATTTCTTTTTTCTTTTCCAGGTATTTCTTGACTTCCTACTTTTGCATTCCAGTCCTCTATAATGAAGAGGACATCTTTTTGGGGTGTTAGTTCTAGAAGGTCTTGTAGGTCTTCATAGAACCGTTCAACTTCAACTTCTTCAGCATTGGAAATGAACAGAGATCATTCTGTCATTTTTGAGATTGCATCCAAGTACTGCATTTCAGACTCTTTTGTTGACTATGATGGCTACTCCATTTCTTCCAAGGGATTCCTGTACTCACACTACTACAAAATAACTTCTGACACTGGTGTGTGGGTGTTTTCCACACATTCAAGCAATCCTGTGCTATCAGCTAGGTGTCCGACAGTTTAACTCAATTTTGACACTACCTGGAGATTACGTCTGATCCCACAGGTTAAGGACTCAGTCTACAAGACACCTCTACTCCCAGTTCAGTTGCCAATCAAAAGTCCAGACTGGGGACTTTCCTGGTGGTCCAGTGGTTAAGACTCCGCCTTTCAGTGTGGGGGAGCAGGTCTGATTCCTGGTTGGGGAACATGTCACAGGGTGTGGCCAAAAAAAAAAAAGTCCAGGTTGTTACTTGCATTTCTTTTTTTAAAAAAATATTTATTTACCTCCTTATTTGGCTGCGTCAGGTCTTAGTTGTGGCATGAGGGGGCTTAGTTGTAGCATAAGAGACCTTTGTTGCATCATGTGGGGTCTTTCGTTGTGGTGCACAGACTCTCTAGTTGTAGCACACCGATTCCCTGGTTGCAGTGAACAGGCATAGTTGCTCCAGAGCATGTGGGAGCTTAATTCCCCGACCAGGGATCAAACTGTGTCCCCTGCATTGCAAGGCAGATTCTTAAACCACTGGATCATCAGGGAAGTCCCTGGTACTTGCATTTCTGACCAATGAACTACAAATCCCCCTCCTCAGTTTCAATTAATTTCCTAGAGTGCAAATCCCCCTCCTCAGTTTCAATTAATTTCCTAGAGTGGCTCACAAAACTTGGGAAAACATTTACTTACTAGATTATCAGTGTGTTATAAAAAGGATATAACTCAGAAACAGCCAGATGGGAGAGATGCAGAGGGTAAGGAATGTGGGAAGGAGGATGGAGTTTCCATGCCCCCTCAGAGCAGGCCGCTCTCCCAGCAGCAACTCGGAAAGTCTCTGAACCCTGTCCTTCTGGGGGTTTTAAGGAAGCTATGTTATGTAGGTATGAGTGATTGGGTCATTGGCCATTGATGAATGAACTCAATCTCCTCTCCTCTTCCCAGAAGTCAAGGAGGTGGGGCTGAAAGCTCCAGCCCTCTTATCAGTGGTTGGTTCCCCTGGCAACCAGCCCTCATCCTTTGGGGCTTTCCAAAAGCCACCTCATTAACACAAAGCAGCTGTGATCGAAAGAAGTTTGTTGTGAATAAATACTAAAATACTCTTCTTGCCTTTATGGCTCTGAAGCTGTTTCATGAACCAAAGGCAAAAGACCAAATGTTATGAGCCAAAAAAAAAAAAGCTCCCATTGCTCTTATCATTTAGGAAATTCCAAGGATTTTAGGGGCTCTGTGCCAGAAGCAGGAAGAAGACCAAATACGTATTCTCATAAGTCACACTTCTTTCGCCCTCCACTGAAATCGGCAGGGCACTCTATCCGCGTAAATAATGAATATATTGTCCTAATAGTACTGTATCAATTAGAACAGGCCAACTGCTACAAGAAACAGACCCCACAATATGTACACAATATGTACACAATAGAAATTTCTTTTCTGGGTTATGTAACACTACTGAGCAGGTAAAATAGCCTTCGTCCATTCAGTCATTCAGGTACCCAGGCTATCAGAAGAAACTGAGGCCCAGTAGCAAAACCCGCAGAGTAACTACAGAATCAGCCCAAACTGGTGCCGCTAACAAGATACTGGGTCATTTTTCAGAGACAACAGAACAAAAACTCAAGTCATACAATGCATGAGCAGAGGAGAAAATTCCGATTCAATTAACTCCCCTTGATGGAATCAAAGGACCTGGACGTGACTGGAACCTGAACGCTGGAACCCTTTCAGAAGTGAAGAGTCATTGTCCAGGAAGATGCTGAAGCCCCCTCTACCGCACCTTACTGTAAACGACCAAGTTCCAAAGCCCACCAAGCAAAACCTGCTCCACCAGCACTCCCCCAGATCAGGCCTCCTCCCCTACCTCATCACAGTCTGACCAAATCCCAGATCAGAGAGACAGATCTGAGCTCTGCCTCCTGTCTCCTTGCTTGGCTGCTCTGCCATAGAGAGCTTTTTCTCTCTGCAAAAGACCATCGTCTCAGGATTTGCTCTTTCTGCAGAGTGGACAGCAAGCCTACTCAGTGGGTTACAAGAGCAGACTAGGGGGTTAGAACACAGGCAGCCTGCTGTTTGACCTAAAACCTAGTTTCTGAGTCATGCTGAGCCCAAATACTGAGCTTCTTGGGTTCATCTTAGTTTCATAAATTTTTTAATATCTTGACTCTGGATCATAAGGAGCATCGTTATCAAATTAAAAGACAGTACTGGGTACGTTAATTTGGTGTGTAGAATATTTTAAATGAGTTTGTGTGTGTGTGTGTTAAGTCGCTTCAGTCATGTCCAACTCTATGAGACCCTATGGACCCTATGGAATCCCATCCACGGGATTCTCCAGGCAAGAATACTGGAATGGGTTGCCATGCCCTCCCCTTAAATGAGTATAAGATTGAATAAATGGATGAGTGAATGACTACTACTATCATGCAACTTCAGTTCTTTCCTTCTCAGTTTACACGTACTTAGAGTTGTCTTTTACTATAAGCCACCTTAAATCCTTTTAGGTAGTGGGTAAGTGAAATAAATCGGAGGGTTGAAAATAAGGGCCCCCCTCACAATGGACCCAAAGCAGACAGGACACTGACCCGGCTGGTTAAGCCATGTGGATGTGACACCAGAAGAACTAATTTCCTTAGGAAAGCCATTTCCCAAGTAAATTTTTTAATACTTATTTTTTTATTTGGCTGCACCAGGTCTTAGCTGCAGCACATGAAATCTTCCATCTCCATTGCAGCATGCAGGATCTTTCAGTTGCAGCACGTGGGATCTAGTTCCCTGACCAGGGATCGAACCTGGGCCTCTGGAGCTCATAGTCTTAGTCACTGGACCAACAGGGAAGTCCCTCCCATGTCAAGTTAATCCAATCCAGTATTCATGTGTATTATTTTCCTGTGGCTTCTGTAATGAATTATCACAAACTTGATGGCTTAAAACAACAGAAACTTACTCCCTTAGACTTCTAGAGGCCCTAAAGGAGAATCTGCTCCATGCTGCGTCCAGTGGCTGGCTGCCAGCAGCCCTTGGGCTTATAGCCATGTCACCCTAATCTTTCAGGCCAGCATCTTAAAATCTCCCTTTGCTCCATCTTCTCATCACCGTTTTCTCTATCAAATCTTCCTCTGCATCCCTCTTGTAAGAATATTACGTGTGTGTGCATTCAGGGACCACTTAGATAATTTAGGATAGTTATCTCAACTAACATTCTTATCTTAATCACATCTGCGAAGATCCTCCCACCCTCACCCCACCCCCCAACCCCCAGGCTCCATGGATTAGAATATGGATATCTTTCATGGGCACATTGATTCATTCAATACACATGACTCAACCCTTTCCTGAATAAGTCAGCATTCAGTCTTATGGGTATGTAAAAATTTATAAAACAGGGTCTTTGACTTCTGATTTTAATAAAGTTGATGTGTTCCCCCTTATCTGGAAATCATCTGTATCAGTCAGGGTCCAGTCAAGAAAAGAGGTTCCGGAGATTTCCCTGGTGATCCAATGGCTAAGACTCCACACTCCCAATGCAGAGGCCCTGGGTTCAATCCCTGGTCAGAGAACTAAATCCTGCATGCTGCAACAAAGGACTAAAACCACTAAATTAAAAAAAAAAAAAAAAAATAGAAAGACAATAGGTTTCATACTAGTTATTTTAACAGACAGAATGTGAGATAGGACATTGATTAAACAGGGGCTGGAGGACTCAAAAAACAAAAGTAGGACACTGAAGTCGCATCAACATATATATGCTACTCCAAGAAGCAACTCGCACCTGAAGCGCTGGGGGAACTAAGGAAAGACGCTAAAAGGGAGGCCTCTTGGAGGTGAGTTCTGGACCTCGGAAAAGAGGTGGGATCCAGTGGCTGCTACCACCCCAACTGCTCAGAGGAAGGGACGGTACTGGGCTCCACGCACAAGGAGAGATGCTGTGTCATCATGTGAGTGTATCAAGAGACTGCGGGGAGGCTGAAGCATGGACCTCCAAATCAAGCTGGAGGCGGACGCCAGCCTTTGCTGCCCGGGGTGATGTCCGCGCATTGCTGGTGAAATACTGAGCAAGCCCAGCAAGCACCCGGCACGTCTCAGCTCTGGCCTCCTGGTCGGCCCTCTCGCGCCCCCTGCTGGCAAAAGCCCGCAGGACGCTCTCTAGCAGGAGAAATGCCGCCGAGTTCCAGCTCCATCGCATCAGGGCAGAACACGCAAGGGCCAATTAGGAGCTGAAAGGCAGTAACAATCCACCCAAGCCACCCCCCGGCTCCTCAGCATCCAGTTCCACCCTGCCACCTATATTTGAACTTCCATATTCCAACAAAACAACTGTATGCTTCTGCCTAACAAGCTAGATCCAAATATCCTTCAAATAAATGAAGATATTCTCAGCCTTTCCCCAAAAGGGGACACACTAAGTCGGTACAGCCATCTCTAAATGATGTTAATGACTGCATTGATGCTGATAACATAAAGCTATATTTTATATATATATATATATATATTTCTTTATATGTATATGTGGGGGAGGGGTGGAGGAGCCTCCCAGGTGGCGCTAGTGATAAAGAACCCGCATCTAACACAGGAGACAAAAGAGAAGAGGGTTCCATCCCTGGATCGGAAGATCCCCTGGAGGAGGGCATGGCAACCCACTCCGGTATTCTTGCCTAGAGAATCCCATGGACAGAGGAGCCTGGCAGGCTATGGTCTGTAGGGTCGCAAGGGGTCAGACACGACTGAAGCGACGTGCGTGCGTGTATGTGTCTTGTGGATAGAGTTGGGTCTCCCAAAAGGATGGGTTAGTGGCCTAACCCTCAATACCTCAGAATGTGACCTCATTTAGAGATAGAGTCTTTGCAGATGTAGTAAAGCTTAGATGAGGTCATTAGGGTGGACCCTAATGTGACTGGTGTTCCTACAGGAAGTGGCAAATGACCTGTGAAGATACGGACCCAGAAAGAGCAGCACGTTCTCAGAGGCAGAGATTAGGGTGATGTGTCTACAAGCCAAGGAACCACCAGAAACTGAAAAAGAGTCAAGAAAAAAGTCTTCCCTTGAGCCCTTGAAGAGAGCATGATCCTGACCACACCTTGATTTCAGACTCCACCTCCTGAACTGTCAGAGAATAAATTTCTGTTGTTTTTTTAAGACACTCATCCTGTGCCTTAAGGCAGCACTAGGAAACTAGCTGTGTGTGTGTGTGTGTGTGTGTGTGTATAAAATAAGTAAGAAAGTGTACCTAGCTAGTCTATTCCCATTTTGGTAATTCACTACCAAAGAGTGTACTTGATGTCAATAACTTCTTTCTTCCATTCCCCATCCTGTGTTCCTTCTTCCTTCAGCTAGCACCTTAGCTGGCTAAACTATTTATGTGATGGGGTCACCCTTTATTTAATACGAAGGATATGAGTTCTCAGTGGTCCTGTCTTTTGTTGGTCGCTATTGTTTTCCATTCGCTTTTACTTTGAAATGTGAAGCACTAAGAGGCACCCGGAAAACATCCCTGATTCAGACACAGTCTGACCTCACTGTGTAATAGCAGCCCCCTTTCCCCTTAGTTACTAGGTTCAGTCATTCCAGCGAGTAACCCCTTCCTTTACCTGTTGGCTCAGTGACATGAGGAGCCCCAACTGACCAGGAAGCAGTCTCAGCTTCCAGATCAATGAAATCAATGTCATGTCCCATTGGCAGAAGAAATTTCTCTACTGGGAATCATGACTTTTAAACCAGCAGAGCTCAGGACTGCAGGAATAGGAACCATCAATAGATGATTAGATGTACTTAAGAAAGGAACCATGTACATTTTCACCATTTGATTTCCAGGTCTGATTACTCTGAGTGCTTCTTCAAAAGTTCATCCTATAAGACAAACCCCATATTTCAAGATGTTGTCTCTCTGTGACTTGATGGGTCAGATGACTCCCAGTACCTAAAAGGCACCTCAGAACAAACAGTCACTTAATGTCCCATCCCCAGACATTCAGTCTCCACCAGGTCCCAGCAGCAAGCGAGCAGCTAAATCAAAAGGAAAGTAGTTCTCTGCACAACACAGCACGGAATTGCTCAGTGGACTCACACGTGTGTGCTGTGATTCCCCATCAGGGCTCCCACAGACGGATCATAAAAGGCCCAAATGATGGAGCCATTTGCACTGCAGCCTGAGCCCGCTGCAGAGCCTGCCTCTCCCTGGACCCCGCTCGAAACTCAGTAAATGGATCTGAGTTGTACACTCCCTGTGATGTGCATCGCCCCCTGTATTCATTTCCCAGGACAGCTGTAACAGGTTCCCACAAACACAGATGGCGTAAAACTGCAGAAAGGGGACTTCCCTGGTGGTCCAGCGGGCTGTGACTCTGCGCTCCCAATGCAAGGGACCCAGGTTCATTCCCTGGTCAGGAAACTTGATCCCACATGCCACAACAAAGGTTGAAGACCCCGCGTGCTGCAACTGAGCCCTGGCACAGCCCAATAAATAAATTTTAAAATGACAGAAATTTATTTTCTCATAGTTCTAGAGGCTGGAAGTCTGGTATCAAGGTGTCACGGGGCCACACTCTCTCAAAGGGTCTAGGTGAGAACTTCTCACATGACAGTCCACCTCTCAGCTTCCGGTTGTTCCAAGCAGTTCTCAGCGTTCCTTGGGTTGTAGACACATCACTATAATCTCTGCCTCTACCAGAACCTGGCCTTCTCCCTGTGCGTCTGTGTCTTCATGTGACCTTGGCCTCTTCTTGCAAGAACACCAGTCATGGTAGATTAGGGTCCGCCCTAATGACCTCATCCTAACTTGATTACATCTGCCAAAACCCTATTTCTAAATGAGGTCACGTTCTGAGACATAGGGGGTTAGAATGTCAACATATTTTCTTGGGAAAAGCAATTCAAACCATAACATCCTCTAAATCCAAAGAGACCTGTGAAGCATTGGGCCTCATTTTCGATCAGAGGCAGTAGAAGCTACCACCTTTAAGGAAATAACCTTAATCTACAAAGCCAGAACCCTTAGTTCCCACAGTAATGGTCACAGTCCCCACCCAGTCTATGGACCTAAGGCAGTTCACCTTTAAGGAAATAACCCAACTTGCACCAAACCACTGTGTACCCCCAGGAAGGTTGTTGAGATGGCAAGTCCCTGCATTTTCATGGGCTTTGTCTCCCACCCTCTGGCTTGCTTGGACCTTACTAAGGTGTCTAAAGTCCTTGCTACGACCTGTTCCTCAGGTCCTATCAAATGAGCATCATCAAGGCCATGATGTTCTGTGAGATACTGGGATGATGAGAACCTCTGCACACTAGGTTACGAGAGAACTAGAGGGTGGAACTAGAGCCCTGAAGAAGACTATAAACATATACTGATGGGCCTGGTAAGTGATTTAAACTGCCTTTGGTACTACTTGCAAGCTGTTACAGAGAAAATATCATTTGCCAGGTCAATAGTGCTAACCAGGGGGACATGTAGCCATAATAATTTGTTCCAATAAAGATAATGCATCTGGAACAGCAGGTGCAATTGGAATCACTATCCGATTATGTTTACAATGAATTACAGAAATTCTCTCTTAAAGCCATCTTTTTTTGTACAAGCCAAACAGGTAAGATAATAAATGGGGGTGTACCAGGTAGCATCGTCCATGTTGCTTTCCCATGTTGCAAAATTGCTTTTACTTTACTAACTGGTTGCTGCTGCTGCTGCTGCTGCTAAGTCGCTTCAGTCAGGTCTGACTCCGTGCAACCCCATAGATGGAAGCCCACCAGGCTCCCCTGTCCCTGGGATTCTCCAGGCAAGAACACTGGAGTGGGTTGTCATTTCCTTCTCCAACGCATGAAAGTGAAAAGTGAAAGGGAAGTCACTCAGTCATGTCCAACTCTTAGCGACCCCATGGACTGCAGCCCACCAGGCTCCTCCATCCATGGGATTTTCCAGGCAAGAGTACTGGAGTGGGGTGCCATTGCCTTCTCCTACTACCAGGTTAGGGAAGGTCAATTCTGAGATTCTTTTTTGTGGTACTTCCTGCCAAAATAGCCTTTATACAACGGTTCCGAGAGTTAATATGAGGATTCTACCACTGGCCAAGTATTCATTCAAGAACTAGGAAAACAGTCACAGGACGGGTCTGTGATTCTGCTTGGCTCATTGTGATTTAGACTTCAGCCAAAATTCCATTTATCATCTGACCACTGTAAGGCCATACTGGCCTTTTTGGTTGCCAGGAATTAATGACAATTCAAAACCAGTATCTAGTGATCTCCAAAGAGGCTGAGAATGTCCCCTTATCCAAGACACAGCTACCCTAGTAAACGGCTGCAGGGCCCTTGGAGGAGAGCTTGGAAGATTTATATTGCACGCTTATGGGAGCTTACAAGATCCCATCTCAGAGGGACCCCAGCTTCAACTCAGTCAAAGGGCTCTGAGGTTATGAACTGCCTTAGGTCCAGAGACTGGGTGGGGACTGTGACCATTATCGTGGGAACTAAGGGTTCTGGCTCTGTTGATTAAGAAATATTTTATAGGTTGTTCATCTATCTTATTCCTAGGAACACCATGGTCAATTGAGCACCCTCAAAATCCAAACAGATCAAAACATTCTGATTGCCATTCTCCAATGTCCATGATGTTTCTGGTGACTAAATGGTGTAGCCCCTCCTGCTCCAGGACTCCAGCTTTGCCACTGAAATACGGGAGCCCATCTCAGGGGTGGGCCTCCTGGTATTCCTGGCCTATGGGAAGCAGCCAGCAGAGCTGGTCGAGGACACTGGTACAGAATGCCCTTGGAGGGATGTGTCCTCTGGGACTTCACAGGGGATGTGCCCATCACACGTGACAAATCCTCTTCACATTTCTTCCCTCCTGCATGTTGGGACTCTTCCTACATAATTTCAGGGACGTGCTAATGCCTCAACTTCACTGAACGGAGTCAATCACTGAGTCCAAGTTCTAGTCAATCAACCAGGCAGAGACTTTTCTGGTGGTCCAGTGGTTTAGACCTCATCTTCCAAATTAGGGGGTGTGGGTTCCACCCCAGGTCAGGGAGCTAAGATCTCTCCTATGCCTTGCAGCTAAAAAACCCAAACAAAATGAAAGCGATATTATAACAAATTCAATAAAGACTTTTAAAAAATGGTCCACATTAAAAAAAAAAAAATCAACCAAGCAAACTGCTCAGTACTCTCCCATCTGTAGCAGCGGACACACCGGGAGAGACGAAAAAATAAAAGAGTGACAGTCCCTGCCCTCTCTGTGTGTAAACCCTTTCGAGGTGTGACTTGACTGCAACTCCTGGCAAGGGGACGTCTATGTCTCCACTCCCTTAAATGCCAACTGTGCTTGTAATGTGCTGTGACCAACAGAACATGGCAAAGGTGATTTTGTGGGGATTCTGAGACCAGGTCCTCAGAAGTTTTGCAGCTTCCACTAGCCCTGACTGTCCACTCTCCCAGTCCCCTGAGACTGCCAGGGAAATAAGCCAGGGTGGTCCTCCTGGAGAATAGGAGGCCACGTGGCCCCACAGACAGCCGGCACCAGCAGGCCGACCGTCTTGGGGCATTCTCCCAGCCCCAGCCAAGCCACCAGATGACTGCCGCCAGGAGAGACCAGCAGAAGAATCGCCCAGCTGAGCTCAACTAAACTGCCGACCCACAAAATCAAAATCATGACCAAATAAACCAGCTATTGTTTTACACCACTAAGTTATATAGGAACAGATAACTGGGCACACAAACCCAGTGTGGTCTCATATTGATGAACCAAGGAACAGAAAGAACATCTCTGAGGAAACCAGAAAATAATGCAAACCACAAAACGGGTAAAGGCGGTGCCCAAAGCAACTGTGATGAAGAATCAGGGAGGGTGGGGAGTTAAATGGGGAGAGGATGCCTACAGCTTGGATCTCAGGCAGGGCCAGCAAAGAGCAAGCCCATATGAGGGGCCTGTCACTGGTAATAGTAGAGCCTCAGGTGTGACCATGCGGCAGAGAGCTGAGGCCAGGTGAAGGCAAGGTCACAGGTAGAGAGGAGTCAGGGGACTGAGGGACCAGGGGATGAGAAGGACCATCTATGTGAGCACTGAGCATGTAAAGAATTATGGCTGGAACAAACAGCCCATTGAAAAATGGGCAGGGGTGGGACTTCCCTAGTAGTCCAGTGGCTAAGACAACTGTACTCCCAAAGCAGGGGGCCCAGACTCTATCTCTGGTCAGGAAATAGATCCCATATGCTGCAACTAAGAGTTCGCATGTCAACTAAAGACCCCATATGCCGCAAGAAGATCAAAAACCTGGTGCAGCCAAATAAATATATATATATATATATATATTTTTTTTTTAATGGGCAGGGGAGCAGAATAGACATTTTCCCAAGGAAGACATACAGATGGCCAAAAGGTATATGAAAGGATGCTGAACTTCACTAATCGTTGGGGAAATACAAATCAAAACCACAATGAAATATCACCTGTTAGAATGGATATCACCAAAAAGACAAAACATAACAAGCGTTAGTGAGGATGTGGAGAAAAGGGAACCCTCCTACACTGTTGGTGAGAATGCAAATTGGTGCAACCGCTATGGAAAACAGTATGAAGGATCCTCAAAAAAAATTAAAAATAGAACTATCATACAATCCAGCAATTCCACTTCTAGGTGTTTTTTCTAGGAAAACAAAACCACCTATTGGATGATACATACACCCCATGTTTGTTACAGCATTATTTACAAAAGCCAAGATATGAAAGAAACCTAAGTGCCGATCATGGACCATCGCCTGCCAGGCTCCTCTGTCCATGGGCTTATCCAGGCAAGAATACTGGAGTGAGTTGCCATTCCCTTCTTCAGGAGATCTTCAAGACCCAGGGACCAAACCTGAATCTCTTGAGTCTCCTCCATTATAGGTAGATTCTTTACCAACTGTGCCACCTGGGAAGCCCATCAATAGATGAATGTGGATAAACAAGATGCAGTATATATATGTGTGTGTGTATGGGCTTCCCTGGTGGCTCAGAAGGTAAAGAATCTGTCTGCAATGCAGGAGACCCAGGTTCCATCCCTGGGTTGGGAGGATCTCCTGGAGAAGGGAATGGCCACCCGCTCCAGTATTCTTGCCTAGAGAATTCCATGGACAGAGGAGCCCGGTGGGCTACAGTTCATGAGGTCACACAGAGTCAGACACAACTGAGTGACTAACACACTACTACTATACCACAGAATATTACTCAACCATAAAAAAATCATGAAATCTTGCCATTTGAAACAACATGGATAGACCTACAGGGTATCACGCTAAGTGAAATAAGTCAGACAGAAAAAGACACTATATTATTTTACTTACATGTGGAATCTAAAAAAAAATAAATGAACAAACAACAAAATAGAAACAGAGTCAGAGATACAGAGAACAAAGGTTGCTAAAGGGGTGAGGGGAGAGGAGTGAGTGAAATAGGAGAAGGAAATTAATACGTAGAAACTTCCAGTTTCAAAATAAATGAGTCACAGGGATGAAATGTGCCACGTGGGGAGTAGAGTCAATAATTACATAATCTTTGTATAGGTGACAGATGGGTACTTATTGTGAGCCCTGTATCATGCGCAGAAATACTGAGTCACTAAATTGTACACCAAGAACTAATACAGTGTTGTAGGTCAATTATACTTCAGAAAAATTATGACCGGAGTGGTATTTGAGAGAAGGTGCAGTGAAGTAGGTGCTAAACTCTTCAAGGAATCAGGAGTGACCAAGGGCCAGTAGCTCTGCAGTAACAGTTCGGTTAAATGGCATGAGATTTAAAGCTGAGAGTTTGGGGGTGGGGGGAGAAGGAAGGGTCACATTCTGGAAGTGGAACGAGTCGATTGCCGACCCCACCTCTTCTTGGCCCCATGGCAAGAGGAGCGAGAGAGAGAAGACAGCCACCATTTGAGCTAGTGGCGGGGAAAGCCGGGTCCCCAGGGAGACTCGGTTTTCCAGACGAGCTAGGAGATGAAGGAAGTGTCCAGGGAAGACAACCCCAGGGTGCTTCCTGTGTCTGAATCTGGACGGGCTCGTGAAGGGTTTTTAGTAAAGGAGCAGGAGACAGGATGAGAGAAGGGAAAGCTTGGCCAGATGAGGATTAGATACAGGGAGGAGGCTGAGCAGAGACCATAAACAGGGATGAGGGTGTAATGAGATTAGTCTGCAGCAGAGCGGTGGTGGGGCTGAGTGGCTGGCAAGGCTGTCAGGGAGAAAAGTCATGCAGAGACGCATATATAACCACACCACGCAGAAACAATCCTGTGTACGCTGGGATTGTATATGTCTTGCCAGGTGTATCCAGTAAGATGGGATGCTCACTATCCTCAAGTCTGGCTAAGGACATGGGGAAGGTGGGCTTTTCCAGAACTCTGATTCCTATCAAGACTTTTCCAAGACTGGTCAAGACAATGACGAAAAATTCAGCGTTAACAGAAGAGCGCATGAACAGATACCAAAATAGATTTGATTTAAAATGTGACAATGCAGGATTTCAATTTGGTGAGGGAAGAATGTACTTCAATAAGTGTTGCTGACTCACTGGGATCCCACCAGGGAGAAAATGAGTTAGAACCGCCACCTCTCACCATAGCCAAATTAAAAAAAAAAAAAAGAAATTCAGATGGTTTAACTGTGTACATGGGCTTGCTCACCCAGAACTACTCACTCAGACTCTTCAGAGCCTGAGCCAAAGGATCTGGATTTTAAATAAGACACTTAAGCAGCTAAAAGGGACTTCTTTTGTGGTCCAATGGTTAAGAATCCACCGTGCAATGCAGGGGACGTGAGTTCGACCCCTGGTCAGGGAATTAAGATCCCACAGGCCACAAGACAACTAAGCCTGTGTGCCACAACCAGACAGTCCGTGTGTTGCGATGAAAGATGATGCAACAAAGACCCCACGTGCTGCAACTAAGACCCAACGCAGCCAAGTAAACAGATGTTTTTAAAAAACAGCACTAAGGACTTCCCTGGTAATCCAGTGGTAAAGAATCTGCCTGCCAACGCAGGGAACACATGTTCACTCCCTGCTCTGGGAAGACTCTACATGCCTTGGGGCCACTAAGCCCAAGGGCCTGTGCTCCACAAGGGAAGCCACCCCAATGAGATGCCCAGGCTCCCTGCAACTAGAGAAAGTCCATGTGCAGCAACTAGGACCCCAGAGCAGCCAAAAATAAATAAATAATTCTTAAAGCACTAAAAAATATAGCCATTATCTGTTGTTATTGCTGTTTTAGCCACTAAGTTGTGTCCGACTCTTTTGCGACCGCATGGACTGCAGCCCGCCAGGCTCCTCTGTCCATGGGATTCTCCAGGCAAGAATACTGGAGTGGGTTACCATTTCCTTCTCCAGGAGATATTCCCAACCCAGGAACTGAACGCCATCTCCTGCATTAGCAGGGGGCTTCTTTACCACTGAGCCATCAGGGAAGCCCCCAACAATTATCAAGGAATAAATTCAATGAGAAAAAAATTTAATTAACTGAATAAATGTATGTATATATATATACACATGAGTACACTTGTACACACACACACACACACCACATTCAAAGATTGGAAGGCAAACTTCTAGGATACAAACTTCCAGTTATAAGATTAATAAATTCTGGGGGTATAAAATAACAGCACGGAGATTATAGCTAATAATACTCTATTACATACTTGAAATTGCTAAGAGAGTAGATCTTAAATGTCCTTACCACACAAAAGAAATGGTAATTATGAGACAGGATGGAATGTTAGCTAATGCTATGGTAGCAATCATTTTGCAATTTATAAATGTATCAAATCATCACATTGTATACCTTTGATATACACAGTCTTATATGTCAATTATATCTCAATAAAGCTGGGAAAAAACCAACAAATTTTGTTAGGTCTCCCCCATCTTAAATCTTCTCAATATGTGCACATTTTTTGAAAAAGTATTAGAAGATATGAATGCAATGCAATCAGATAAAAATCTTCATGGGTTATTTTTCAGTAGAATGTGACAGGTTGATTCTAAAATATGTATGTAAATTAAAAAACAAAACAACCCAACTTGGAAATATTACTCAACTGAATAGCAAAAGTTGATAAAGGACAGTGATTAGGAGAGGGTGATACTTGCGCTAGCATAGACAGACGGAGGAAGACTAGGAACTGACACAGAGGAGGATAGCACTTATTTATGTGCAGTAAGACCGCAGGGAAAGATGAGCTTTTTCAATAAATGGATTGAGTGTTCACATGGGGAAAAGCGAAACTTGATCCTTACCACACACCATAATCAAATAATCTCAGGTGAGCTGTCATCATATGGAGGGCAGAACATTAAAGATTACAAGAGACGATAGAAGGTGAAAGAAAAGTGTGAGGATGAAAGCCTCGGGGTAGTGACCGATTACTTTTCCTGACACGAGAGCACCAACCTTAAATGAAAAGCCTGACAAATTTGGTTTCATTAATAAGTAATTCCATTTGTACAACACTCTAAAACAGGCAGAACTACCCCCATGGTGTTTAGGAAGCCATCCTCAGGCTGAAAAAGATGGAAGGAAGCGAGGACCCGATCAGGGTAATGGTTCCATAAAGGGCAGGAGGGGCTGAGGCTTTGAGTCTGACAGTGTTTTGCTTTGTTTTTTGGCCTTGCTGTCTTAGTTCCCTGATCAGGGATTGAACCTGCACTAGAAGCACAGAATCTTAACCACTGGACCATCAGGGAAGTCCCCAGTGTTGTCTTTCTAGACCTTAACGAGGTTACATGGGAGTCAGCTTTGTAATAATACATTCACTTGTGTATTTATGTTTTATGCTTTTTTTCTGTATCTATAAAGGTTTTAAGAAAAAAAAAAATCTTCCCATGTGATTCTTTTGTTCTTTGGCTGCACCATGCTGACATGCATGGTGTCTTAGTTCCCTGACTTAGGGGTGAAACCCATGACCCCTGCGGTGGAAGCAGAGTCTTGATCACTGGACTGCCGGGAAATTACCCCGGTACCCATGTGATTCTGATGAGCAACCACACCTAGGTACCCCTCGTCTAGAGCCTGAGTGGAGCCGCACTGTAATAGCCACGTCTGTTTCAGGTGATAGAGTCCAATCCTGAATCATGGATCTCAGACATTGACTCACATAGCCAAAAAGCCCGGGGTAGTTTCAGGAATGGCTAGTTCCAGATACTCCAACAAGACTATTAGGAACCTCCCCTCTTTGCCCAGCTTTTCTCGTTATCCTGCAGGCTCTTGACCCCAGGACAGTCCCAGCTAAGTCCTCCCTGATGAGCCACAGGAGCAGAAAAAAATTGTGCCCTTGGGTTGGCTCTCCCAGGGTCACCCCTGACCCAATGCTGTGGCCAAGCGTCTGAAATACGGTTGCCCAGATGTGAGGGTAGAGTCAACCTCATTCGAATCATATCCATATGGGAGAAAAAAATCAAGTTTCTTCCAAGGAATAAGTGAGTGTCATTACCAACAGAAAAAAGAACAACAGGGATCAATGGGCTGGAAGCCCCAGCGGGGTCAGAGGAGAGGTGTGGGGGAGGGAAGTGGGCAGGGGTGTGGGGAGGAGACTGTCACTAGAGACTGGGACTTCTGGAGTGTAATTTCAGAGGTGGAGCAGTTTCGGGTGATGACAGGGACCAGGGTGTGGTCTTGGGGATGGGTGGCAGGGCTGTCAAGGAGCCAAGTCCCCAGGGTGTTGGAGGCTGAAGTGCTCGTGCCCAAGTTTTCATTAGTAAGGGTGGAACCCTAATAAATGTGGACACACATGATCCAGTCTCAGAACGGTATAGCTAGCACCAGAAATACAACCCACCAGCCAAAGTAATTAACAAGCAATTTCATTCTTTAGTCACACCTCTGGGAGGATTTAAAGGAAGTCAAGTACATAGTTCAAAGGCATACTCATTAAACCCCCCTTTCCTCTCTTCTCTTTCTTCATGCCCCGAAGCTACTCAATTTCCATCTGCCACCAAAAAAAAAAAGAAAATAAAAAACGCTCCTCCTCCACATCTAGCTCAACTCAGCAGCTACTTTCCCATGGGGAAGAATCACTCTTCTTCAGGAAGGGAAGGCAGGGAGGAGAAATTGGATCAATAATTACAGGACTCTTTTGGTGCAGGGGGTGGGGAAGGGAGCAAGGACACATCTCTGTGCCCAGCCTCTCACTGACCATTTTTATCCCATCACAAGGAGAGTGACCTACTACATATGAAATAGATAACTAATAGGGACCTACTGTATGGCACAGGGAACTCTTCTCAGTAGTCTATAATGGCCTATACGGGAACAGAATCTAAAAAAGAATGGATATGGGGCTTCCCTGGTGGTCTAGTGGTTACAAATCTGCCTGCCAAGGCAGGGAACGTGGGTTCAATCCCTGCTCTGGGAAGATTCCATTTGCTGGGGAGCAACTAAGTCCAGGCACCACTACTGGAGCCCACATTCTAGAGCCTTCAAGCCACAACTACTAAAGCCAGGGCACAGAGAGCCAACGCTCCGCAACAAGAGAAAACCCCGCTGTGTGTGTGTGTGTGTATAACTGACTTGCTTTGCCGTACACTTAAAACTAGCACATTATAAATCAACTATACTCCGATTAAAAAAAAAACTAAAGAGAATGACCTAGGAGGTACATAATAACGGCTACTAGGGGACTTCCCTGGCGGTCCAGTGGCTAAGACTCTGCACTCCCAGTGCAGGCTGCCCAGGTTTGATCCCAGGGAAGTAGATCCCACATGCTGCAACTAAAACAGATCACACATGGAGCAGCTAGGGATCCCGTGTGCTGCAAGGAAGATTGAAGATCTTGCATGCCGAGACCTGGTGCAGCCAAAATAAACAAATAAATATTTTAAAAATAATAATAACAGCAGGTTGTTGGAGTATCTGGAACTAGCCATTCCTGAGACTACCCTGGGCTTTTCGGCTATGTGAGTCAATGTCTGAGATCCATGATTCAGGATTGGACTCTATCACCAGGACTGGCAGGTGATGATGCAAAATGAACACGAGTTTTTACATTCGTGGTCCTCAACTTCATGAGCCCTCTGCTTCAAGAGCCTCCATCTCAGAACCTGGAATTTGTACTAAATAAGCAGAAACCCTAAGGCCAAAGCTCAAGCAGGAGCCAAACTATCTCTTTTCTGTAACAGACCTAGTAGATTTTTAAATTTACTTTAACAAAAAACATGGACTTGTTTTATTTAGTATAATAAATCAAGCATTAACATTTTGAGGAAAATCATTCTGAGGCTGTCAACGGCATTGGTCAATTCTGGACCTTCCATTTTAAATCTAACAAAAGTTAATGTAAATTTAAATAATAATGAAGTACTATCTTTTGCCCATAAGTAGAAAAAAAGGTAAAATAATAGAACCAAAAGTTGATGAAGTTATTGGGAAAAAAGTGTATCCATACATTATTAGTATAATCCTCTTTGAGGAAAAGAGATGATTCACAATCAACACTCATCAAATTCCACATATATTTATTCAAAAAGTCAATCAAAAGAAGAAAATCACATTTACCTTCTCACTCTTCACCTCTGTCAACCCTCCAGGGCTGGGCACAGATCACCTTACCTTTTTTTCTAATTGTTATATTGTAGTAAAATACACATAACATAAAATTAACCATCTTAAACATTTCAAAGTGTACAGTTCAATGTCAGTTGCTGGGGTTGTTCAGTAGTTAGGTCGGGTCTGACTCTTTGCAACCCCATGGACTGCAGCATGCCAGGCTTCCCTGTCCTTCACTATCTCCCCGAGTTGACTCAAATTCATGTCCATTGAGTTGGTGATGCTCAATGTCAGTAACCTTCACATTACTAGGCAACCAGCCATCTCTGGAACTATTTTTATTTGGCAAATCTGAAACTCTGTTACAATTAAACAATAACTCCCCATTGCTCTCTCCCCTCAGGCCCATTCTACTTCCTGCCTCTACGAAAACAATTTGACTATTTTAGGTATATCATATAAGTGGAATCATACAGTATTTGTCTTTTTGTGGGTGGACTTATTTCACTGAGCCTAATGTACTCAAAGTTTATCCATGTTGTAGCATATGTCAAAATTCCCTTCCTTTTTAAGATTGAATAATACTTAATTGTATGTTTATGCCACATTTGCTTCTGGAAAAGGAAATGGCAACCCACTCCAGTATTCTTTCCTGGAAAGGTCCATGGACAGAGGAGGCTGGAGGGCTACAGTCCACGGAATCACAAAGAGTCGGACACAGCTGAGCATATATGAATGCATGCACCACATTTGCTTATTCATTCACCTGTTGAAGGACACTGGGGTGGTGTCCACCTTTCAGCAGTTGAGATTAATGCTCCCATGAACATGGGTGTTCAAACACCTCTTCAGGATCCTGCTTCTAACTCTTTCGGGCATATACCCAGAAGAGGAATTGCTAGGTCATGTGCTATACTGTCTCATCTTTGGAGGGGGTGGGTGTGGCCTGGCTTCTGAATTACAGGGTATTAGGAGGTTGGAGGGGGTTGGCTTTGTGACTTTAGGCAGGACAGTTTCCCCCTCTGAGAGCAGATCACGTTTCCAAACAGGGATTTTTGTTAACTAGACACAGTCCCGAGCCCATTTTCCTGGGAAATTCTAATTCAATGCCTGTCTGGGACCCAGGAATTTGGCATTTTTTGAAGAGCCTCAGGTGATTTTTATCATCAAACAGGTTCGGGAATCACTTGACCCGAGAATTTCTAAAGACCCTTGCAGCTCTGACCTATGACTTCAGTGATTAAGGGACTAACCTGGAGTCCGACTGATTTCAGTTAGGTTCCTGGTTGCCAGTCACCAGCACCACCTCAGTTTCTTCCCGTAAAGGAGGTTAATGGCGCCTACCCCAGGACTACTGCCTGAAGTAAATGGAAATGAAAGAAAATAAGGCTTTAGCATTTACCTAGTACTCAAAAGAGTCCTCTAATATCTTTGTGTTATTCCCAGTCGTCCGTTCCTTCAGCCTGACTGTTCCTCTCGCAGTGGGTGGGTTCCTATCGCCGCCTGGTGGTAAGACTAAGTCAGTGCACACACACTGACTTCCCCTTTCCCCCACCGGTCTCTGCCCCAACTCCCACCCGGCCCATTGCATCCCAACCTCACCCTACTCAGAAGCCTCAGGCCCCTCCGCGAGGGTGGAAGATCAAGGAGGGAGGGGCTGGGGTCTGAGGCTCCCAGAGTCCATTCCACAGCCTCAGCCTAGGGATGGGAGTCGTTGGCACAGCTCTGACTCCCTGGATGGTCCTGCAGAAGCCATTTCTGTCCTAAAAAGTGAAAGTGAAAGTGAAGTCGCTCAGTCGTGTCCCACTCTTTGCGACCCCGTGGACTGTAGCCTACCAGGCTCCTCCGTCCATGGGATTCTCCAGGCCCCTACTGGAGTGGGTTGCCATTTCCTTCTCCAGGGAATCTTCCTGACCCAGGGATCGAACCCGGGTCTCCCACCAGGGAAGCCCATTTCTCTCCTAACCCCTCCTTAATAGTAAGAATGGAGCTGAGTGCCAATTCTATGCTGGAGGTCTTATAGGTATCATCTCATTTGATCTTCACATAAAGAAGAGGGACTTAGAACCTTTCCCACAGATGAGGAAATTGAGACTTAGAGAAGGTAAGTGACTGGCACAAAATCACACGGCTTGCGATGGTGGAGCCAAATCTCAAGGCCAGGTGGATTTTTTTTTTTTTTAAGGATTTTATTTTCTTTTTCCAGAAAGGAAGGCTACAGAGTTAGAAATTTTCACCAAAATTTAATATAATGCTTGATTCTTCAAAACAGCCAAAGGCTTTTCAGCTCTGGACACTCAGGTTATGCAAAAACTCAAATTGATTCAGCCAGAACCTTCATGTTTTCTCACTAAATAACAGTCAAAGCCAGGCGGATCTTAAACCATGGCTATTTCTATTAAGCTAGAAAGCCCACAAACTAGTGATTATCCGCCTTGGCTGGACACTGAATTCACCTGGGGAAGCTTAAAGAATACTAATGCCTGGGCTCCACCCCAGAGATTCTGGTTAATTGGCCTGGGATACGGCTTCAGCTCCCCCCTGAGTATTCTTGTGGGCAGCCAGTGTGAACCACTGCTCATTCTGTCTTCTGTTTCTTGGGGCGCTGCGCTCTGCTCGGTGGGTAACAGCAAACTTCCCCTAAACGATCTGGGCCCAGGTGCTCCCCTTGCCCCAGGCTCACAGGTGCCCTGGAGGGTGACAGCCCCAGCCTGGAGCAGGAGACCGGGTTCTACGCCTGAGAGGTAACTGGAGGGCGAACTCCCGTGCGCCCCAGGACGCGCTCGAGAGTGACGCCCGAGGCTGTGGGGCCCCGGGTTCCGCTGCGTGCTAGTTGTGTCGCCGTGGGCAAGTGACTGCACCTGTCTGTGAAGTTGCTGGTATGGAAAACATGTGCGAAAGTAAAACTCGACGGCACAAAATGGCTAAGTATCAAATGAGCTAATTGATAGGAAACCCACTTAGAAGCAGGCCCAGAACCCAGCAAGCTCTCAATAAATGTCACGGCTACTGCTGCTGCTATTATTATTATTCCTCACTCCGACAACAGCAGCCTGTGCGGACTGCTCACCGAGCGAACCGGAGAAGAAATCCTCTTTCGTTTTTCAGAACTGCTGTTCCCGCAAATCACAGAGAGCCCCGCCCAGAGGCGGGCACAGGTCCGAGCTGGCCAATCAGAGTACACCCATCCTAGGCCGGCGACAGATCCAAGGGTAAGGAAGGGACCAAAGCGCAGCCAGTCCGGCCTCCGTTTGGGGGAGTGGATGAGCTCAGGGCCGTCTGAGGTCACCTTTCCCACGAACGCAGAGGCGAGCAGCAGGGAGGGTGAGAGAGACTTGGGGACGCCTTTAGAGCCCCTGGATACAGCCATGCCAGAGGTGAGACTGCCTCTCGCTGACCCAGTTGAGGGGGCAATCAGTTCCCTTTTGCGCTTATGCTACTTTACACTGGGCTTCTGTTACCTGCCCCTTACACGGCTTTAGTCTGAGTTCATAGTCCCTGTTCACCCTCAGGGATTCAGTTGAGAGGATGTCCAGGAAGTGGCTTCTTATGCGGAGGTTGCGCCTGAAGGCAACTGTTAAATCACGGTAATTACCCATAAGTGATGGAGAAGGAAATGGCAACTCACTCCAGTATTCTTGCCTGGAGAATTCCATGGACAGAGGAGCCTGGCGGGCTACAATCCATGGGGGTCACAACGAGTCAGACACAACTAAGTGACTAACACACACACAGACACCCATAAGTGAAAATCGCACAGCACAGAACTGCTCTTGACAATTTCTCATAGGTTGAGGAGGACTAGAGAGACATCACAACCAATGCAGTGTTTCCCTGAACCTATAAGGGCCATTACTGGGACAGTAGGAAAAACCTATCAGTCTTTGGCCAAGGGTATTCCAGAGTTCATTACACTATTCTTAAAACTTATGTGTCAATTTGAAATTGTTTCAAAAAAAAAAAAAAAAAAAAACACTGGAGGAAAAAATGAACATTGGAAGGGAAAAAAAGGAAAAGTTTTTGAAGAAAGTCTCATAAACCTCCCGTCAAATACTGTACCTGCCACAGGCATACACCACATTGGAGACACAAATGGACTTTGAACAACATCCAGAGGGGTGTTCCACCAGGGGTAGAAGAAGGCCATATCTCCTCCCCTGAGCACTAGGTAGAGAGACAGGTATTTAAGGGCCCACTTGTGCCAGGAATCTGTATCTTTAAACACTAGAAACACTAGAGTCACATGTTGCAGGATCAAGACAGAATAAGAAACAGGCAGGGTCTCCCCTCCCCATTCACAGCATCCAAGATAGTTCTTTGTCTCTCTCTCCCCATTTAGTTACTCGTCACACACCATGGGCCCTGGAGAGAGAGCTGTGAACAGAATGGACAAAGTCCCTGGCCTCAGGGAGCTTTTCTTCATAGCTCATGTGACATCATTCAGAGATGTGTGAGGAACTACCCAGTGGGGAGATAGCATCCTCGTTTCTTGGAGACGGTGCTGTGCTGAGTGGTTCTCAGACTCAGGTGGGCATCTGAATTCCCAGAGGCTATGCCAGAATGCTGAAGGCTGGGCCCCAGCCCAGAGCTGCTGGTAGTCAGAGGTGAAGTCTGCGCATCCGTGCTGCTAACGTGTTCCCGGTAATGCCGATGCTGCTGGTCCAGGGAACCCACTTTGAGAATCACTGCTTTACTGCGAGGAGTAATTTCAAAAGTAAGCATTTCAGAACCCCCAGTAATATTATTTGTCATGTTCTCCTTTTCTAGAGGAGACATCAGTGCCCCGGTTTTATGCTCTGTCCCTCCCAACAACCTCATCTCACAGGCTATGCATTCCATGAGGAGAAAACCACGCTGGAACCCCATTTTCAGCCCCTTCGGCCAGCGCCCAACAACCACCAGGGCTTCATTCAGCAAATGCTCAAGAAGCCCCTCCATGGGCCACCCCGGTGCTGTTCCCAGGCTCTGAGCTCAGACAGCTGGCCTGAATCCTGCTCACTCCCGCCTGTCCTCCTGTGAGACCCTGGACAGTGGCTTAACCTTCCTAAGCCTTCGTTTCCTTATCCAAGAAGCAAGGATAAGACTAGGACCCTGGGGACTTCCCTGGTGGCCCAGTGGCTAAGACTCCAAGCTCCCAATGCATGGGCCTGGGTTTGATGCCTGGTCAGGGAACTAGATCCCACATGCCACAACTGAGAATTCACATGCCACAGCTAAGAACCTATGGGGCCAAAAAAGAAAAAGACTAAGACCCTGGCACTGCAAGTCTAGAGCTCACTGAGAGAAACTCCCCTCTAGAACAGTCTGCCAGGGGCTATGTGACACCAACAGCACCTTGATGGATAAAAGAAGCCCCAACCTTCAACAAAATAAAGCTGACAAAACCCGGCCATTTCAAAGCTCAGACCTGTTTTCTATTTTGCAAGAGCCTGAACACACCTTCAGGCAGCTGGAGTTCCCAGGTTTCTGAAAAGCCCACCTGAATGGATCCTTTCATGCTACAAATTTATTTTGCCAGATTGAGAAACAAGCTCAGGGCAATAGGCTCTAAGCAAGGGGGATAACTTCCCTAAGGTCACCCCGCTGGGACATGGGAAAGCAGGATGCTTGGGTCTGTTTCTGAGTAAACTCTCCAGCTCTTAACCACTGCTTCAGACTTTCTCCAAAATGCCCTCTTTTCTCCTTTGCACCAGGCAGGCTGAGGCAGGGAGGGCTGGGTTCGAGTCGCTCAGGGACTGGGCCCTAATTTCCTTATACATAAAGCACCACAGCTGACCTAGATAAGACATCGGTTCTGTGCCAGGCACTGCGCTAAGCACCGAACATGGATCAATCCATCTGATTTTCACAACTTCCATAAAGTCGGATACAGTTATCGTCACCACTTTACCAGCTAGGAAATGGAGAGGTGAACTCATGTGCCCACCTGCCTTTCAAAGTTTCCACAGGGACTAGAGATAACACAAGTGAATCCCGCACACCTAGTGCGCGCTTGTCCATGGAATGGCTCCACCAAGCACCAGCTGTGTGACCTTAGACAAATTACTTAACTTCTCTGAGCCACAGACACACAGGTGTGCTATGAGAATCGAGTGAAAGCACTGGGCACAATGCCTGGCACACGGTAGGAGTCGTCATTGATCAGCATCATAGTCATTGGTGGCAGCAAATCTTTGTCTTCTGAAAGTAGATTTAATTTTAGGAAATAACTAAAATTCCAGTGGAATTGAGTCTGGTGACTAATGCCAATGGTCAAACAGAAATGCCATTTTTAGACCAGAACAAAGTGTAGTTATAAAGTCTCAAGCTTGTTTTTCTTTGTGGAGAGGTTTGGTGTTCTGGTGTCAGAGCAGAAGTTACCAGAAGTTATCTGTGTTGTTTTTTTTTTTTTTTTTAATTTTTTGGTATTTATTTGAATGTTCCAGGCCTTAGTTGCAGCATTTGGGATCTTTCCTTTCTTTTTTTTTTTTTTTTTAATTGCAACATGAGAACTCTTAGTTGCGGCATGTGGGGTCTAGTTCCCTAACTAGGGATCAAACCCAGGCCCCCTGTATTTGGAGTGCAAAATCTTAGCCACTGGATCACCAAGCAAGTCCCTGTGTGTGTTCTTGACATGAATCTTATCACTAAACTCACACTCATTTTCAGCAAAATCTCAATGGCCAGCAAAATCTCGATGGCCAATACTAAACCTACCCATCCTTGGCCCAAATGTAGAGACTGACACGTCTCTAAGTGAAAAGTGAAAGTGAAAGTCGCTAAGTCATGTCTGACTCTTTGCAACCCCATGGACTATACAGTCCATGGAATTCTCCAGGCCAGAATACTGGAGTGGGTAGCCTTTCCCTTCTCCAGGGGATCTTCCCGACCCAGGGATCAAACCCAGGTCTCCCACATTGCAGGTGGATTCTTTTTTTTTTTTGCAGGTGATTCTTTACCAGCTGAGCCACCAGGGAAGGCCCTTTTATAAAAAGACCCTTTTTATTCTTTTCTGTGTTCCATTTGGCTACTTTCTGTTTCTATCATGATCTGAACCCAGACTAACTCTCCAAGGATTAAAAACATGTCACTGAAAAAAAAAACATGTCACTGCATTCAAAGTGTACAACATGTGAATACATTCTCCTCAAAGTAACTATGTAAATGTTAAACTTTTTAATTAAAATTATTTTTCATGTATGTTTTGAAAAGTGACTTTTCCTCTAATATATTCAAAATGATATATTAAAATTTAAAGTCAAATATAGTTTACACTTAATAAATATCCCCAAATTAATCTAATTTAAATGGTTTTTTATAAGTTTTCATTTCATCTTATTTAACACTTTTAGGAAAACTGAACTGTTCTCAAAATAGTATCCAATGTTGCACTAGTTCTGAACATGAAGAACTGCTACCATGCTTCACAAGTCATGTCCAGACTTGTACACATTAATGTGAATTAATACTTGATAGTGTTCCTCAGCTGCCATGTGCAACGGTTACAGAGCCAATGCTGATTCATGAGACCCTTCAGAACAGAAAAAAATCGAGTAAATGGACACTTTATTATGCACGTAGATATCACACCCATGCAACCCAACAGGAGAGATCTAAGAAGTGAATTTACCTTTTCTCTCACATAAAAGTTTCTGCTGCTCAAATCTGCCCTCCAACTCGGAAGCAGAGTCCACCTCTGGTGTTGGCCAAAGCTCAGCCCACATGCCTCCTACAGGCGGGTTCAGGAATCTTTGCTTTTGAGAAAAGTGGGCAAGAGATACAGAGAAGTGTCTCTGGGACTCCAGCAGGGTTAGAACCTGGATGCTTAGGTTTATAGCCCGCTGAGCCCCAGGCTCCCTGTGGTTCTCGGCTTGGATTTGTCTGGGGTTAGAGATTCCCTCTGAAGGGCGGTTCTTAGGGCGGTCCTGGTCGAGGGGGCTACAGCACCCACTACCCCATGGTGCCAAGTTCTTTGTTGCTTGGAAACATTTTCATAAGTTGTGCCCTTTACCTGGAACATTCTCTTTCATAGTCTTTGAAATCCTTCAGGTCTCAGTTTAAAAATCCCCTTCTCAAGGACTTCCCTGGTGGTCCAGTGGCTAAAACTCTGTACTCCCAATGGAGGGGGCCTGGATTCCATCCCTGGTCTGGGAATTAGATTCCACAAGCTGCAACTAAGAGTTTGCATGCTGAAACTAAGAGCTGGCACCACCAAATTTTATAAATAAATAAATAAATATATTTTTAATTCCTTTCTCAGCCCTATTTATCCTCTAAATTCAGACTGGTCCCCCCGCTATTCTTGTGGAACCCAGTTCTTTCCCTTCCTGGCAGTTGTTAGAATTAATAATCATGATATCATTATAACTGGGCTACCCTGGTAATTTGCATATTCACGGATTTTCTCTCTTCCATTTCTCACAAGAATGGAAGCTCCATGAGGGCAGGGACCACATCCTTTTGTCCATAACTGTATAACCAGTGCTGTTTGGCACAGAATTGGTACCCAGGAAATACTTGCTGATGACTCTCAGCTGTGAGTTTCCTCACCTTTAATATCAAGGTGTTACTGTCTGCCTCAGTGGAAAGAGAATGGGAACAATGACCTGATGCACAGTAGGTGGTCAATAAATGCTACTCCGGTTATCACACATTCAGAGGCAGATGAGGACTGAGGAATCTTAGCAGTGAAGACTTAAGGGCTATTTAGGGTTGGATGTGGAGAAGGAAATGGCAACCCACTCCAGTACTCTTGCCTGGAAAATCCTATGGATGCAGGAGCCTGGTAGGCTTCAGTCCATGTGGTCGCAAAGATTTGGACACGACTGAGCGACTGAGCGAGGGTTGGATGGATTTCGTGGAATATGGAGGGCAACCCAGGAGAAGGGAACAGCTGCAACAAAAGTATGGAGGAGAGAAGGTACAAAGGCAATAAGTAAACCTACGGGGCTGGGTGGAGGGTAGGGTTTGAGAAAGCCCTGTAGTGAGAAAGGCAGACTGGGGCCAGGTCAGGGAGAGCCTTGAACACCAACCCAGCGCACTTAAACCTGATTGTAGGGACCCAGTGATGATTTTGGAGCAAAGGTGTGAGCTAAAGAAGTAGCATTTTAGGAAGATTATGTATGGCAAATTGGGACCAGGTGGACCAAGGACGTGGAGAAAACAAAAAGACTATTTCATTCAAATTCCATCTAATCATTATGACTATATAAAATATAAAAGGGTTAAGAACAAAAGCTCTGACAGAAGACAGTTCTGGTTACCATCTGGCCGACACTAAGGAGGTCACTTCACTTCTCTGGGCCTCAGTTTCTCCACCTATAAAATAGAAATAATAATAACCTCTACCTCACCTGTGTCACTGGACTCTTGTCCAGTGAAAATCAAATGAAATAGGGAATTCCCTGACAGTCCAGTGGCTAGGACTCAGCACCTTCACTGCTGTGGCCTAGGTTCAATCGCTGGTCAGAGAACTAAGATCCCACAAACCTTGTGGGCAAAAAAGGAAAAAAGTGCTCACTAATTTCCTCATGCAAAAAATGAACCCCAACCATGTGTCAAGTTGTGTTGTAAATGCTGAGGAAACAGAGATGATTCCGAAGTGCTCTGAAACAGGGCACATAATTACCAATTTTTTGTCTTTTTTTTTCTTCTAATTACTGATTTTTGAGCATTTACTATATGTGGCTTTCCACCTGTCATCTCATTTAATCTGCACAACATCCCTACCAGGTCAGTGCTGTTGTCAAACCCATTTCATAAAATGAGGAAACGGAGGCTCAGAGAGGTTAAGTTAGTCAACCAAGGATGTTCAGCTCTTAAGCAGCAGAGCTTAAGGCTTGTGCTCAGGGCTGGCTGACCCATGCCAGACAAATACATCTGTTTCCAACCATCTTGCTGTTCCCTTTCCAGCTATAAACCATCCCACCTTTTCTTTTTTCTTTTTCTTTTTTTTGACTGCAGAACTCCCCTCACCTTTCAAGTTTTAGATCAGGTTTCAGGAAGGCTCTAGGACCCCCAGTTGGGCCCCTCTTCTGGGCTTCCTCTGCACTTAGCCAAACCTCTCCCATGATATTAATCATACCAACATTACATTCCCTTGTCTCTAAGCTTTTTAAAAAGCATGTTCCAGGACTTACCTGGTGGTCCAGTGGTTAAGACTCCGCACTCCCAATGCAGGGAGCATGAGTTCAATCCCTAGTGAGGAAAGTAAGATCCCTCACTAAGATCCTGTGTGCTGCAAGGCAAAAAAAAGACCAGCTGAATCAACAGAACTTAAAAAAAAAGTTCATAAAAATTAACTAAAATGTATTTTAAAAAGCATGTTCCTTATCGTAAAGAAACATTTATATTTACACCCAGAATATAGGCATATTTCTTTATAAAGTATATACACACGCATTTGTCGATCTATATATATTAAATATTAGTAAATCCTGATTCTTTTTTATGAAAAACGAGGATACATACAGGATCTGATCTCATGTTTTCTTCCCATGCCCCATTTACCACCAACAAATTACAAATCGGCATCTCTAAGCCAAAGCTCAGGGCGTGGGGGGACCTGTTACAGGGACGCCAGTCTTCAGGCCGCTGGGGATCTGAGATCTTGTGAGTTCAGCCTCTTCTCTTAGTGGGCCAGGCTGGGGGGAGGGGAGGGTGCTCTGGGCAGGAGCCCCTCCCACAGTCCTGCCACCCTCTGGAGCCTGCAGGAGGTGGGGGTGAGGCTGAGCCTGGATTAGCTGGGGCGGCAGCAGGGAAGCTTCTAGAGCTGCAGGGCGGCCAGAGAAGTGGGTGCAGCCAGGCGCGGGCACCATGCCGCTGCAGGACGACACCCTCCGAGAGGTGTGGGCCTCAGACAGGTCTGGAAAGCCCCCACCTCACCCTACCTGAAGCCTGGTGGGGGGCTCAGATGGAGGGTTTGGGGAGGGAGACAGGCTGACGCCTTTGCTACCCTCAGCGGACACGAGGAGGAAGGCCGGAGCCCTGAGGTCCAGCAGCGCACCAAGCAGGTATGTCACCCGGCTTGGGGAGGAGACGGAGAGACCCCCACGCAGCACAGGGGATCTGGGAGCCGGGCCCGGCCCCCCTCAGCAGTCTCTGGGGGTCCCTACTTCCCTGGAAGTTTGGGCTTTGCTTTGTTCTTGCCGGAAAGGGGTGTTTGGGGGGCATAGGGTGTCCCGGGGAAGACTCTGGGCTTTGGGACATTGGAAGTGGCCATGAGGCGTGGGAGGGAGTCGTCCATCCACGCCCCAGGAAGGGGCGCAGTTCCCCTCCCGATAATCCGCGGTTATTTCTGGCGGCTCAAGGGATTAGAGGGTGATGGGCAGCCCTCAGGCCCCCCCCTTTCCTTCCTCTCCCTCCTCTTGACACCCCCACTCTGCAGCGACAGAAGTTGAGGAAGAAAAAGCCAGAAGCCCCAGAGGCCCCCTGCCCCACGGGATCCAAGCCCCGGAGACCTGGAGGTGGGCGGGGGGCGCGGGGCGAGTCCCGGGGCACCCCCCAGGTGAGGGGCCCGTGAGGGAAGGCCCGCAGGCGAGGCACGGGGGGTCGGGGCGGGTGGTTGAGCTGGGGGATAGGAAGAGTGGAAGGATGAATGAAAGCCGGGAGAGCGGTGTCCAAAGTGAAACAGAGCCCCGGGGAGCCCCCAAGAGTGAGAAGCCCGAGGGGGCGCGGGCACCTTCGCAGGAAGGGGTGGGGGGGGTCCCTCCTGACCCGCGCATCTCGGCTCAGCCGGGAGGAAGGGGAAGCCGCGGGAGGAGGTCGCGCAGGGACCGGCTGAGGCCCGGGCAGCGCAGACGGTCTACACCAAGTTCCTCAGGGACCCCGAGGCCAAGAAGCGCGACCCCCGGGAGACCTTCTTGGTAGCCCGCGCCCCAGACGCCCCGGACGCGGAGGACGGTGAGCGAACCCCGAGGGAAGGGGGCGGCTGGAGACGAGGGCTTGGACAGGAACCACAGACAGAGGCAGACAACTGGAGGAAACAGCGTCTGGGTCCCTGGCCTTGGCTCTGAACTAGGAAACCCTTTATGCTCGTGTTCTTGTCCACATTTTCCGGATGGGGAAACCGAGGCACAAAGGAGCGGTTAGGAGCTCTGCCTCAGACTACCTCTAGGGGCCAGCGGGAGCTCAGATGGGTCTGGCTGGGGGTTAGAAAGAGAGACAGACCAGGGTAGGGAGAAGCAGAGTGGGAGAAGCAGGCACGTGTCTCGTTAGAAGGGATGGAAAAGGGGAAACTGAAAGATGCCAGGAGGGTGTGTGATAGCCAGAGAAAGAGGAAGGACCTGCAGAGAAGTGCATTTTCCCAGAACAGGATTGCCAAGCCCCCAGCGTACCCCCGACTCCAGCTCTCGTGCGACTTGCACACCGTGGAAGACTTTGGGGTCACCCATTCTTTGAGACTCTTCCTCCTGTTTCTGTTCCACAGGGGAGCCTCCTACCCCCGGCTCCTTCACTGCCTCCCAGCAATCTGGAGAGACTGAGCCCCGCAGAGATTAGAGGACCCACCCCAACCCCCATGTTGATGAATTTCTACCTACAGGGGATGAGGAGGAGGGAGAGGAGGACCTGGAAGATGAAGACGAAGAGGAGGAAAAGAAGGAGAGAGTCCGTCTGCCTCCCAAGAAAGCCCCCAAAGAGAAGGCTTCTACAGACATCAAGGAGAGGAAGACCAAGGCCCAGGGTCCAAAGGGTGGGTGTTGAGGGTCCAGAGGGGGCAAAAAGACACACAAAACTGGCCCCAGAGGGGCCTGGGGGTTCATGGACGTGCAGGGGTTGAGACATCAGAAAGCTACCAGGTGCCTGGACCCAAGTGTTTCACCCTTTGGTGATTTCTTCCCTCTGCATGCTGCATGCTAAGTCACTTCAGTCGTGTCCTACTCTTTACAACCCTGCCAGGCTCCTCTGCCCATGGGATTCTCCAGGCAAGAATACTGGAGTGGGTTGCCATGCCCTTCTCCAGGGGATCTTCCCAACCCAGGGATCAAACCCACCTCTCTTGTGTCTCTGCATTGGCAGGCGGGTTCTTTACCCCTAGCACCACTTGGGAAACTTCTTCCCTCTAATGATCCTTAAATTAATATGTGCCCCCACCACCATCCATCTCCCCAGCCCCCTGCTCAGGGTGTGCTGAGTCAGGGAGGGCAGAGGATTTTCATGTTCTTGGTGAGTTTTTAAGTTTTGTTTTTAACTCAGTATGAATTATATTTATAACTTTTACAAAAGTATCAA
The DNA here is from genome assembly GCF_033118175.1 of Dama dama. Classification (NCBI taxonomy): domain Eukaryota; kingdom Metazoa; phylum Chordata; class Mammalia; order Artiodactyla; family Cervidae; genus Dama; species Dama dama. Next base: position 12,060,230 of record NC_083687.1, on the reverse strand, counting down.
AGTGATTATAATAAAAATCAATCAGTGAGTAAATACTGTGATGGCTTCCTGGCTGGGCACCTTGCCCGACGGGTCCTGGGGTCTGATGTAAATGTAGACACGTAGCTGGGACCTTGGGCCTCTTGAAGGGAGAGGACTGTCTGGAGCTCTGACCAGAGAAGGTTTGGAGGTTTTCTGAGGGAGATGGGGAGGGAGCTGGGATTCAGAGTTTCCTTAGAAGGCCTGGCATTCATTCATTCACTACTTACTAGACTCCTGGCATTTGTTCAGTTCCTTTTGAACTCAGGGTTAAAAACAAGATAGGCAGAGGGGCTCTGGGCCTCCCAGGGGACCGAAGGGACAATGAGTGTGGTGGAAGGTGTGACTCTTCCTTGTCTAACCCCTACCCTCCTTTTCCAGCAGATGTGGGAAGCCCTGGCCCACCACTGAAACCTCTGCGAGTTAAGAAAAAGGAGGCTCCAGCTGGGGAAGGGACCAAGATAAGAAAGATGAAGAAGAAAGGTGAGCCTGGTGTCCGGAGGAGCAAGGGTCTCTGGGGGTGTGTGTGGCGGGGGTGGGTGGGCTATGACCCCTTCACTTCCACACAAGCAGGGTCCGGGGATGCTGACAAGGACTGCTCCATGAGCCCAGGCGGGGTGAAGAAGACACCGGCGGCCATGTTTCTGGTTCCCGGGGATGGCCCATCGCAGAAAGCTCTGAAGAAGGGTGGGTGGTGAGCTTTGGTGAGCTCTGGTTCCGGGGCGTCCAGGGGCACAGTTAGTTGTCACTGTGGAGGGGCGGGTGCGGCCTAGATGGGGTAAGGAGGAGGTTCTCAAGTCGGAAGACTTGGGGGCACCTTGACGCCCACTTGAATAAGCCATGTGGCCTCAGGACAGGGTCTTCGCCTTTCTGAGGTTATTCCTCTCCGATAATAGTGAACTGGGATTGCTCCCCTGTGGCTGTGGGAAGGGTCCAGGTGAGGCGTGGGTGTCCCTTGTAAACCGTGACGTGCCCCTGCCAGGGTAAGGGGCGAACAGGCTTCCCCTCCACCCCCAGGCACTCCCAAAGGCTCCGAAGAGGAGAAGAAGGAGGACGGGGAGGAGGAGGAGGAGGCGGCCTCTGTGGTGACCAAGAACAGCAATCAGAAGGGCAAAGCCAAGGGAAAAGGCAAAAAGGTGGGAGCCCAGAAGGGAGAGGGTGACGTCCCTGCTGGGAGCACTGGCAGGGTTTGGGGGACCTGGGCATGGGGCCTCGTGGGCTGAGGCCATGGAGTCCCTTGGGGTTAGAATTCTTAGCTCCCTCTTTGGTGACAGGATATGAGGACAAAGGGAACCAGGTTTGTAGGAATAGAAGAGGCAGTGCGGGGTCAGCAGGCTGGGACTGGCCACCCGGGGGCCTTATGCTGTGTGCCCTGAGCCCTCCCCGCTGCAGCCTAACCATCAGACACAGCCGGAGGTGCTTGCATGGCCCCGCGTGAACGCACACACGTTTTCTGTACCAGGAGGTGAAGCACAGTCAGACAGGCACAGCATACACAGCCCTGGGCACAGCTTAGGCTGACTGTGAGTTATTAAAACAGTTCTACCCTGCTGCTCTGAGACTGCTCAGAATGCTTCCTCCTCTCCCACCCAGGACCTCCTTCCAGCAACCAAACTATCCAGCAACCAGAGTTAACACTGGCTCTCAAGGGCCTCCAGGACCCTCCTCTAGGCCTACCATGTCCATTCTGATTGGGCAGTCTCCAGGGGCAGACCGTGTTGTTAAATATATTGAATGCTGCCCCTCCTCACAAACAGGACTCAGGTACCAACATGCACAGGCTGGAGTAAGCAGGAGAGAGGGGTCCAGCTGGAGAAAGTGATGAAAGCCTTTGAGAAACAGCTTCCAGGAATGGAGGGATCACCCTGAGGGCAGGGCCTGGGGGGTGAGGGTGGGGTCTTGGCTTTGTGGGTTTATTCCTTTGTACAAGCATGGTCAGGTCTCCACGGACTGATTCACATGGGACAAGATCACCAGATACTGATGTATAAACTGAAAGCCCAGTTTATTATCTTCCAGAGAGAATATGCAGGCATGCAGAGCCTTTAATATAGTAGGCCCTTGAAATTCACCACGTAGAAATGTTTAAATGAGTTCCGGCTTTCTCCACACCACATTCCAAACATAGTCCTGAGTTTCCCAAGTTTCTTCTGCAGCAGCCTAGAGTGGAGAAGAGATGCCCACTCACCCGGAGGTTAAGGGCCCGCTTCCCAACACCAGCCTCACTTCACACACAGTGCAAACCTGCCTTCAGCAAAATGGGCAACCTCAGCCCACCAGGGCTTCTTGGTGGCTCCCAGAGAGCATTTACTCCTCAAATGCACATACCCAGGTGGCAGTCCCTTCTCTCCCCTGCTGAGAAAGTTGGGGTTAGAATCTTGGTTGCCCTTCCTGTGAGGGACAGAACGTGAGAGCAAAGGGTACTAGCCTTGTAAGAACAGAAGGCGCAAGAGTAGGGTGATCATCAGGCCACCCTAGGGCCTAATACAACCAAAGAGTTATTAAAAGTTTTCAATGAGCAAAATGAGCTTATTTATTCATTTGTTGTATTGCTATGTAACAAACCACCCCAAAACTTAAAACAATAATTCATCCTCTTAATTTCTGTGAGTCAGAAATCTAGGAACAGACTCACAGACTTAGAGAACGAACTTATGGTGGCCAGGGGGAAGGACAGGGAGAAGGGATAGTTGGGGAGTTTGGGATGGATATGTACACACTGCTATATTTAAAATGGATAAGCAACAAGGACCTGCTATATAGCACAGGGAACTCTGCTCAATGTTATGTGGCAGCCTGGATGGGAGGGGAGTCTGGGGGAACGTGGGTTCAGGTAGATGTATAGCTGAGTCCCTTCACTGTTCACCTGAAACTATCACAATAATGTTAATCGGCTATACCCCAATACAAAATAAAAAGTTTAAAAAGAAAAGAAATCTAGGAGTAGTTTAGCAAGAGTAGTTCTGGCTCAGCGTGTCCCATGAAGTTGCAGTCGAGATGTCAACTGGGGCTGCACTCATTCTCAAATCTTGACTGGAATGGAAGATCTGCTTCTAAATGGGTTTACTATCATGATTGTTGGCTGGAGGCCTCTCCAGAGGCTCCTTGAGTGTCCTTATGATGTGGTAGCCAATTTGCCTCAGAGTTCAAGAATGGCCCAAGAGACAGAGCAAGGCAGAAGCTGTAATATCTTTTATGACCTAGCTTTCAAAGTGACCGCCCATCACTTCAGCCTTATTCCATTGATCACAGAGACCAATGTGGGAAGGATCTACACTAGAGTATAAATACCGTCTTGGAGATTGGCTGCTACATTCACTGGGTATTTACTGTCTGCTAAACTAACAGGTGGCACTAGTGGTAAAGAACCCACCTGCCAATGCAGGAGATGCTGAAGACAAAAGTTCAATCCCTGGGTCAGGAAAATCCCCTGGAGGCGGGAACAGCAACCCACTCTAGTATTCTTGCCTGGAGAATCCCATGGACAGAAGCCTGGTGGGCTATGGTCCATAGGGTCACAAAAAGTCAGACACAACTGAAGTGACTTAGCACGCCTGCATGTACATAGTAACAGTAGTAGCTAACACTTCTATAACACCATGTGTTTAGAACACAGTAATCCATACCTGCAGCCTCACCTCAGTTCACGCCCTAAGAGCATCCATGTGATGGAAGGTCTTTCAACAGGCTATGCATCTAACAGAAGACTGGGCAGCATTCAACACCCAGCTTCACCTCTTACTAACTATGTGAACTTGGGCAAGTTATTAAGCCTCTCTGAGCCTCAGCTTCTTCACCTGTATAAAGAGACCAACCACCTCAGTAGCTATAGATAAGAAGAATGATAATATTCCAAAGAGGAATATTTGGAAAGTGCATAGAATAATTCCTGGCACATCAGTAGACTTTCTATGAGTGTCTGTTAAGTATATAAGGTCTGTCCCAGGTATCCACCCCCATCCTGCATACTTAGATGAAAAGAACTGAGTCACAGCGTGGTTAAAAATTAACAAACATAATAAACAGTTAGTGATGGAACCAGGATTTGAACCCAAGCTGTCTGGCTCCAGAGCCTTGGCTCTTAACCACAAGCTGAACAGAATCTTAATAAAGCACAAGGCTCCCCACAGCCCTGCGAGCCTCGGGGGAGGCTGAGGGGCCCCAGCGAGCACTGGAGTCGCCTCTGTTCTTCCCCCCAAACAGAAAGCGGTGAGTTATCCTGCCTGCCTCCGGGCTCCGGACCTGCTGAGGGCTGGGGGAGACGGTGCTCTGGGGCTGACGCACCCTCTGTCCCGACCCAGAAGGAGGACAGGGCCCCATCCCCACCCGTGGAAGTGGATGAACCCCAGGAGTTCGTGCTTCGGCCTGCCCCCCAGGGCCGGACGGTCCGCTGCCGGCTGACCCGAGACAAGAAGGGCATGGACCGCGGCCTGTATCCCTCCTACTTCCTGCACCTGGACACCGAGAAGAAGGTGGGTCGGAGGAGGGAGGGAGAAGGGAGAGGGGAGGGGCCCGGGCCCGGGTCGAGAGCCAGAATGGGGGTGGGGGCTGGGGGACAAACGGGCCTTCCCCTCCCCGCACTCCCCTCCCGCTCGCCTCGGTCTTCCAGCGCATCTCTGCTGCCCCTCTCCCCAGGTGTTTCTCTTGGCCGGCAGGAAGCGGAAGCGCAGCAAGACCGCCAACTACCTCATCTCCAGCGACCCCACCAATCTGTCCCGAGGAGGGGAGAATTTCATTGGGAAGCTGAGGTGGGGCTGCGAAACTCAGGAGCCAGTCACCTCTGCCCCGCTGTGCAGAGTGCCCCCCACCTCAGACACTCTGGAATTGTCCCCCGGCCCCGGGCTTCTCTATACACATGGACGCTTGTCTGCTTTGATGCATGTAGATAGATCACTTGGGGATCTTCTTCAAATGGCTCAGTGAGGGGAGTTCCCTAGTGGTCTAGAGGTTAAGATTCTGAACTTTCACTTTGGTGGCCTGGGTTCAATCCCTGGTCTGGGAAACTGAGATCTGGCAAGTCCCAGGGAGAGGCAAAAAAAAAAAAAAAATTGGGTTCAGAGGGTCTGGGCTGGGAGTGAGTTTCTGCATTTCTAAGACGCACCAGGGTGATGCTCATGCTGCTAGTCCACGGAGCTCACTTGGAGTAGGGCATAAAGTCCAGGAAACAGGGATTATGCCTGTCTTGTTCATGGTTGAATTCCTAGCACCTGGCATATAGTAGCTATTCAATAAACAGTTACTAACTGACCGAACGAAATAGTCAGCACCTACCCTGTGTTATGTCTTCCCATATAGGTCATCCAATCCTCACCACAAATCTGAGAGATGAGGAGAAAGTGAATCTCCAAGTCAGGCTTTATTTCTTTATGTCTTTACCAAACACATATGTAAGGCCTACCTATGTGTCAGAGGTGTTTCTAGGTAACTTGCAAATATTAATGCATTCAGTAATCTTATCAACCAAATTGATAGTAAATACTATTACCACGCCCATTTTACAGATGGGGAAGTTGAGGCTAAGAGTTTAAGTCACTTGCCCGGGGTCATACAGCTAGTAAGAGCTTAGGTTTGAAAGCTGCCCAGTCTCCTTGTAGACCCAGGTTTTAAAAAGACTTCCTGCAGACAGCCAGAGGTAGGGCCCTAAGACACACCCATGCTTGAGGCAGAAAGCTCTTAAAGCTTGGCTGTGAGGAGGGGTCTGGAAGAAGGGGTATGGAACCCCCTCAGCCCCGCCCCCAGCTCCACCCTGCTTGCAGATCCAACCTCCTGGGGAACCGCTTTACCGTCTTTGACAATGGGAAGAACCCGCACCGCGGCGGCAGCACGGACGTGGGGAGCCTTCGGCAGGAGCTGGCGGCCGTGATCTATGTGAGAGCGCCCTCTGTCCCCCTGTGCCTGCGGCAGGCCCCTTCCCTCGCCCCTTCCCTCGCCGGGCGGTCTAATATGCATCTCCCTCCCAGGAAACCAATGTGCTGGGCTTCCGAGGTCCCCGGCGCATGACGATCATCATTCCTGGCATGAATTCCGACAACGAGAGGGTGCCCATTCGGCCTCGCAATGTGAGCCCCGCACCTCCCTGACAGCCTTTCCCTGTGGGTCTTGCTCCCTGGTTACCGGCTTGTAACCCACTTCTGGGAAGCCGTGTGGGGTGGGGATGGGGCGTTCCGCCTGCCCCGTACCCAACCCCTGAGCACAGCCATCACCCCATCACAAATTCATTTTGGCCACTTGCACAAGGGATTCAGTTTGGAGGATTTTCATTGAACTCACTGAAACAAGCACAATAGGGTTGGTTGGTTGGTTGGTTTTTTTTACTGTACATCATAATCATTCATTCATATATTTATTCAACACACATACATTGAGTACCAAGTATTAGTCGAGGCAACTGCAGACATCGTTGACAAAACGAAGATCTACCCTCATGAACCTGGCATCCCAGGGCAGGGAGACAGACAGTAGACAAAGACTGTAATAAGTAAGTAAATTGTGTAGTGTGTTAGAAACTGGTATTTACTATGGGGGGGGGGGGGGCGGGCGGGGAGAAAAGGTTGAACAGGGAAAGGAGATGAGGTGCATGTCTGTGTAGGTTTTGATTTAAATTCAGTGGTCAGAGTGGGCCTCAGTGAGCAGATGAAATGTGAAGGAGGTGAGGAGCAACCCTGCAGATATCTGGGAAAAGATCATGCAGGCAGGGAGAAGAGCCAGTGCAAAGGCCCTGAGGCAGGAGAGTGCCTGCTGAGTTTGAAGGTGGCCAGGGTGGCTGGAGGAAGATGAGGTCAGAGAGGTGAGAGTGAGGGGCAGGTGAGCCTGTATAGCTGGTTTTTACTCAGAGCAATAGGAACAGCAGGGCTTTGAGCAAAGGAGTGATAATGATTTGACATAGTTTAAAAAGCAAAGGTTGTTTTTTGTGTGTGTGAGGTGTAGGGCAAGATGGAGAGCTGGCCCAGAGCAAGGGGGCCTCCTTCAGTGTCAGACCCATGCTTTGCCCCTCAGCACTGCAAGCTGAGTGAGCCTGGGATTTCAGAGACGGTCGACTGGCATGTCTCATATGTCTCATACTCACAGTGAAGTCACTTTACTCATTTACAATGAAAAAGAATACTCCCGTCAGCTGATCACACATCCTTCCCTGCTGGAAAGCCACACTGGAATAATCAGAGACCTGGCCAACCCATGGGGCACAAGCCCTGGGTGGCTCCGGTCTTTGGGAGCCTGTGTGTTTCACAACTGCTCCTCCCAGCCTGGAATAGACACACAGATCCTCCAAAGGCGGTGCCTCCCACGTGTGCTTGGGCTTAGTGAGAACTGACACCCAGAACTGCTCTGAATCTTTCTTCATCATCAGTTCATTCATTCTACAATCACTTAGTAATGCCAGGTACTGAGGAAGGTAAAATCAATACAAGAGGCACCATCAAAACAATATCTGATATTTATTGAACATTTACTCTGTGCGAGGGACTGGTCAAAACAATACTTCATGCACTATTACTCATTTAATCTTCACAACACCCTGTTATGAGGGAAACTAAGGCACAGAGTTCAGTTCAGTTCACTTCAGTTGCTCAGTCATGTCCTACTCTTTGCGACCCCATGGACCGCAGCATGCCAGGCTTCCCTGTCCATCACCAGCTCCCAGAACTTGCTCAAACTCATGTCCATTGAGTCAGTGATGTCGTCCAACCACCTCATCCCGTTGTCTGTAAGGCACAGAGCCACTAGTCAAATACTGTGCCTGCTGTTAGGGTATCTAATTCTGTCCATAACAGTGCAGCGGGAGAAATCATAAGAGCAAAGTGTTATGGAAATTCAGAGCTAAGACATTTAAATCAGACTTGGGGTCAGGAAGGCTTCTTGGAGGACACAGTCTTGAGTGGACTCATTCTAAACCATGAACATGAACAGGTGACAAAGAAACCAAGAAAAGAAATACATGTCTCATACAGACCCCGCTCTTTCCTTCCAGAAACTCTTCCAGGACATTCTAACTACTCTTTACCTGTACACCTCTCGAAGCTCAACTGTGAGCTCCTTGTAGATCCTAGAATATCTGGTTCATCCTTGTGACAGATGCCTGCGTGTGGCCCAAGACCCCTTGGGACCATTGGCACAGAGCCCCTCCTGTGTGGCAGATGCTACTTTTCACCTTCCAACCCTCCACTCCGGCGTCCCACAGCCAAGCCCATTCTCCCAGACGTACACCCTGGCCAGAGGATGCCACAGACACCGTGGGTGTACTCAAAGAAACCCTGGCCACCATGGCCATTGACACCCAGGCTGCACACACATACAAGGGCATCACAGGTCCCCAGGCCCCACCCCCCACCCCAGCAGTCCCACGATATCTCAGCCAGCTCTCACCATCATGCCCCTAATGCTCCCCACCCCTCACACCCCAGGCCAGCGACGGGCTGCTGGTACGCTGGCAGAACAAGACACTGGAGAGCCTCATTGAGCTGCACAACAAGCCCCCCATTTGGAACGAAGACAGTGGCTCCTACACCCTCAACTTCCAAGGCCGAGTCACCCAGGCCTCGGTCAAGAACTTCCAGATTGTCCACACCGATGACCGTGAGTATCTGTTCCTCACCAGGCTGATTCCTCACCACCTCCAAGACCTCAACCCTCACTCAGCTCTTTCCCTCCCCGCTTCCCCCGCCATCTCCCCTCCACCACCACCAGCCCTCTCTCACACACACTGGAGTGGAGCTAGCTTTTATCCCTGGAGCCTGACACTCAGGAAGGTCACTCTCTCCTGTGGGGGCACTCACATTGTACCCCCAAGGAGCCTCAGATATTCCAAGCAGCTGTCTTCAGGCGCACTGTTTTCAGGCCCTCGTCCTAGCACTGACTAGAGCCTGGGCAGATGCTGGGCTGTTCTGGGTAAGACTGCGTTGAAGGGACAGTTACGCTGCTAGAGTTTAAAAACCACTGAAACAGCATTCCCAGGCGGTCCAGTGGTTAGGACTTGGTACTTTCACTGCCATGGCCCTGGGTTCAATCCCTTGTCAGGGAAATAAGATACTGCAAGTGAAGCCTAAAAGCCACGAGGCTCTGCCAAAAGTAAAAGTTAAAAAAACAAACTTATAGGCACTTCCCTGGTGGTCCTGTGGCTAAGACTCCACGTTCCCAGTGCAGGGGGCCCAGGTTTAACTCCTGGTCAGGGTACTCGGTCCCACATGCAGCCACTAAGACTCAGCACAGCCAAATCAAAAAAAAAAAAAACAAAACAAAACCCAAAACTTATAGCCCAACCCCTGTGTGGCCAGAGAGGATGCCAAGGTTCAGAGGGCAGTCCCTTACCCAAGTCTCTCAGCAGCTGCAGGCAGTTACCCTGGCCCTCAAATTTTATTTCACAAACACACAGTGCTTTCCGTGGACCAGTCACTGTTCTCAGGACTTCACAGATACTGATTCATTAAATCTCTTCAACAACCCTGTGAGGAAGGTATTATTATTGTCCCTATTGGAAGGACAGAGGAGGCTGGCGTGCTGCAGTCCATGGAGTCACAGAGTGTCAGACACGACTTAGTGACTGAACAGCATTTGGCAGATGAGAAAACCGAGATGCAGAGAGGTTGAGTAACTTACAGCTTGTGAAAGGCAGAGCTGGGGTTAGAACCCAGGTAGTCTGGCTCCGGTGTCCCACTCCTAACCCCATCAAGATGATTGTCTTTCAGGAGTAGGAAATATAAGTCAAGCATTTCTAGTCTTCTCTTTCCAGTGAGGTCAAAGGCCTGCCATTGTAGAACTAGGGAAAAAAGATAGAACACAAATAAAAACTCCCCTGTTACAAGCCTGGGGGAGAGGTCCCCACTAGGTTGAAGAGATGTGGATATGGAGCGGTATCTCCTAGGGATTTTCCAGGTTCCCAAGATTGGTTAACACTGAACAAGCTCCCCACCCCCACACCATCCTAGGGATGTGCCCCCAGTGTCATCTGTCCTGAGGTCTTAAAAACCCATCTCCAGATCACATTTCTGGTGGAGCCTGGTCTGCCTGGGTTGGGGGGTATTTTTAGCAACATCCTGTCCCATGGATGCTGGGGGAAGCGTTGGGATTGGGGCTGGGAACCTGGGCCAGATATGAGGTAGGGGCTGAGTGGGGGCACTGGTTGAGGTCATGAGGCTGGTGGTCTCAGGACTTGGGGTCTGGGATGGGGAAGAATGGGGTGAAAATAGCAGATGTTGGAAAGAAAGGATTCTAGGCATAAGCAAGTTTGACTGGTTACTACAATGCGGGCAGGTCATATGCCTAGCCCTGGGCAGAAGAAGGTAAGGCAGGGTCCTTGCCCTCAGGGGCTTACAGTGGTGGGTGCAGTTGCAGGCAGGCTTATTGGGTGAGATAGGAGGGTGCATGGATGGAGGGTGAATAACTGAGACAGTGGCTAAGGACTGGGGTCCCAGTGCAAGGGTGGGGGCCCTTCCGTCAATGATGAGGGCTTCGTCTGCCAGGACAGAGAGCCCACGAGGTCTCAGGCCGCCCCAACCCATGTCTGTGTCCACAGCCGACTACATTGTGCTGCAGTTCGGCCGCGTGGCCGAGGACGCCTTCACCCTAGACTACCGGTACCCGCTGTGCGCCCTGCAGGCGTTCGCCATCGCCCTCTCCAGTTTCGACGGGAAGCTGGCCTGCGAGTGATCCTAGTGACCTCCCCCAGCGCCCGCCCGCCAGGGCTGGGTAAAGGATTCACGTTGGAGGCTTGCACGGTCCCTTCACCAGAGCCCCTCGATGAAGACTTCTCCCTTGTCGGGGGGCTGACCCCTCACCGTCTCCGGGTGACCTTCATTCATTGCCCAGCCTGGCACGGTGTGGGGGGGGTGGGGGGTGGGGGTGGGGGGAGGAGCTCAGACGGCGGGTCGGACGGAGATGAAGAACATCTGGAGTTGGAGCCGCACATCTGGTCGCGAAGCTAGGCTGCGCCGCTTCACCAACACCACCCCCGCCCCGCGCCCCAGTCACTTCCTGTCCAGGAGCAGTAGTCAGTGTTGTTTTAACCCCCTCTGGGACTGCACTAGGGCTCCGAGGAGCCGGCGCGGGCTCGGAGGAGGGGGCAGGTGACGGGGGGCGGAGAGCCGGTACCCACACCCCCAATAAAGCCGCTTCCTAGGCCAGGACGGGCAGCGGTTCTTCAGCGCGTGCGGAGAACGAGGCGGCGGGAGGGGTCCGGGGGCCGGGAGGGGCCCGGGGGGCGGGCTGGAGGCCTCCGTTCCCCTACCCCCATCCCGCTCCTGCCCCGGGGCGCTCCCGCGTCCCCTCCCACGCGCCCATCGCGGGTCCTACCGAAACTCGGCGGGCTCGCGGTGTCGAGACGCCCCCTGCGGGGGCCCCCGGGAAGCCGGGCCGAGAGGGAGGGCCCCGGAGGTCCAGGAAGAGGGGGAAAGGGAGAAATTCGAGAAACAAGCCTCGCGAGGAGAACCAGACAAACCGGGTTCGGGCAGGGCGGGCGCAGCCTCTAGGGCGGGGCCGGTTCTGGGGCCCCGGGAGTCGGGGGTGCGGGCCCCCGGGCCGGAGAGGACGCTCCGCCTCGGCCGCTCGGGACTCGGGGGGTGGAGGGTAAGGAGCCCCGAGGCCCGTGCGCCCCGGGGCTCCGCCGGGCTCCTAGTGACGCGGCACCCGGGCCCCGGCCCCGACGGGAGTCCTGCCCTCGAGGCGGGAGCTCCGCCCTCGGCCCCGCCCAGGCCGGAGCCCCAGATTCCGGCGGGGAACTGGGGAGGGGGGACGGAGTAGCGCCCGGCATTCCAGGCAGGTTAGGAGTGCCGCTCCGGGAGGGCGAGGAGTGAGGCGCCCGGGCGCGGAGACGCCGGGGGAGCTGCCGCCGGGGTCCCGAAGCCCCGGGGTGGGCGGCCCGGGCGCCGGCAGGGGGCGGCCCCGCGCGGCCCCGCCCCTCGAGGCCGGTGCCCGCCCCGCTCCGCGCCCCGCCCCCTCCTTCCCCGCAGCCCCCACCCCCAGCCCCGGCTCCTCAACACAAACTTTCCGTGCGGCTCGCTCCCTCCTCCGCGCCCGGCGCCTCCCGCTCCGGCCCGGCTCATTCCGCACATTCCGGCCAGCCCCCTCCCCACGACCCCCCTCCCCCGGCCCCCCTCTTCGCTCCCTCGGGCCCGGCGGAGCCGCCCGGCCGGAGCGCCCCCGCGAGATCGGACCAGGTAAGCCGGGCGGACGCCGGGAGGAGGCCCCGCTGGGAGAGGTGGTGTGGTTGGTCGGTGCTTCGGGGGGTGGGGAGCAGTCACGGGGGGGCTGGTTCCCAGAGCCATTGTCCAGCCTGAGCCTGAGCCCCGGATCTGGGTGCCGGGAAGTTTAGAGGAAAGGGGGAGAAGCTCTCCGGGAAGCCCCGCCCACCCTCCCACCAACCCCCCGCGACCCGGACGAGTGGTTCGGGGGGAGGTCGGGGAGCCGGGAGCCTGGCCCCGGTGCCAGCGCCTGTCCAGACGTCTGCATTTGGGGGTGTCGAGGTCGGGGTCCGGGGGCCCGCACGGTCTGGGGTTGGGGGGCCTGCCACCGGGGAGCTCGTCCCCGCAGCGCCCAGCCCCGCCGCCCTTTGGACTCCCGGCTGGCGCTCTCTCAGAGCCCGCCCGGCCCCAGCTCCACGCAGGCCTCGGGCCGGGCCTCCGGGCGCCCAGGCCGGCTCCCGCGCGCGGTGCCCGCAGCCGCGCCGGACTGTGGACGGTGTCTGGCAGCCAAGCTTCACGACCCCGGGCGTGTGCCCCCTGAGGGGCAGGGGCTTAAGTTGCCTTCAGTTCTGCCGCCGGCGTCGGGGTGGAGGTTTCGGAGTTCCAGCCCTGAGCTCTGCGAGCCTGGTTCCGAAGGGGACTGGATTTGGGGCCTTGCCTTGGCCACACACTTCGGCAGAGCCCGTGTTTAGACTTTAGAGGACTTGAGGGCGGCTTGTCCCCTCTAACCCTAAGCCCCACCACACACTCACCACCCCCACCATTGTCTGTCATGCCCTTTACTCCTGCCTGGGGAACTAGAGCTGGGAGCGCCCATCAGCCTCTGGTTTCCAGCCTAGCAGGGCCCTGGGGCAGTGTCATCGAGACCAGACCCCTCCGTGTCAGCTTTCCGGGAGAGGGGCCCTCATCCAGGGCTGAGAGGTTGTTTTTTTTCCGTGAACAAGGGGGATTGAGGCCTTGGGGTAGGGCTTCTCAGGGGAGGGAAGCCGTCCCTCACACCTCCATCTGTGTCTTTTCTCTCTCCAGGTAGAGGCAGAACCAGGTCAGGCCTGAACTTGTAGCCCAGGAGAGCAGGGGGTGGGGGTGGGGGCTGGACACAGCTCAGAGGGGCTGGTGCCCAGGGCGCCTCTGTGTATCCCGCCTCCCGCAGCCCCAGAGCAGGGGGGCCAGGACACCTTGTTGGCCAGGATGCTGGGGGCAGTCTGGGGCAAGGAGGGAAATCTAAAGTTGCCAAAAGTTAGAGTTTTGGTGAGAAATGAGGTCTTCCTCCCGCCCAGATTCTTGCAGCTCTTTTTCCCCATAGGCATGCCACCACAGACCATGGTTCTGGGCTCTTCCTGAATCCCTGCTCACCCTGTGAGCAGGTGATGGACAGATGTCTTTTCTAGGACTAGGATGTATGATGAGGGGGACTCATGGGACCCCACATGCTCCCGCCTCAGAGAGAGACTGGGATCCAGTGGGAGTCTCAACCTCGTGGGCCTTCCCCCACCGTCACTCCCCTGCCCCCCCAAGGAGGGAACAGTAATTAATGCTACTTAGCGCATTTGGCTGAGTAGGATGGTCAGCGATGGGCAGGACAGAACTGTGTGTATGTGTGTGTGTCCTGGGCCCTGCTCCCACGTTCACCCTCAGGTTTACAGATTTTGGCACATTCTGAACAGTTGGGGAAATATTAAAATGTAAAGGAGACATCTCAAACAGAGGCGGTCAAGAACTTAAGAGGTCTGGTCCCAGCTGAGCCTCTAAGCAGTTGTGTCATCCTGGTGGGCCTCAGTTTCCCTGCTTGGAATCCAGGACTTCTCTGGTCCCTTTTCTCTGAGCTTCTCTGAGTCTCTTTTTGGTTCCTGGTCAGTCGGCCTCCCCATCATGGAAACTGAACCTGGTGGGGTCTGGAGAGGTGAGTGGGTGATCAGTGGGTCTAAGGAAGAAACTGAGGGCTGACTGGGGGTGACTGAAGGCAGCGAAGCCAGTGAGAGGGACTGAGAAGGTTACCGGAGCAGACAGCAGGGGGGCAGGGGGGCCAGGTGCAGACAGCAGCGGGGCAGGGGGGCCAGGTGTCAGAGAACAGCCCTGGGAACCGGCTGTGGGGTCTGGCAAGGAATGGTGTTCAGAGGCCACCTGGATGGCCAGCCCTCTCCCAGACCCCTCTGAGGGCTCAGGGTGGAAGCTGGAAGGGAGCAAAAACTCCCAGTCCTATCCACCTCTTCGCTCAGGAAGGGAGAGGAGCCAAGGGGTCCGGCTCACAGGGAGGACAGTGCGGGGCAGTGGGGGGAGCTGGTGGTGCCAGGCCCCAAGGAGCCAAGAAAGAGGGCTCCCAAGGCTGCAGCTCTCTGTGGAAGTGGCCGGGAGGTCCCAGTCTCTGCTCCCCTTGTGGGGTTCGAGGGGTAGCCTTGAGGATCCAGGTCTCCGTGGACCCCTGGGGCTGCCCTGGGGCCATGGCGGGAGCTTCTCTGCTCAGAGCTGGGGTGGAGGCCAGCTGATCACACTTGGCCCTGTCCCTGTGGCCTCGCCCCGTCGTCCCCTTCCCCCTGCGTTGTGCCAGCCTAGGGTGGTCTGCCCGAGAGGCACTGCCCCTTGGGGCTCTGCCTGTCTGCTCAGCGTCCCCCAGGAGGCTGAGAGCAGGGACCAGAGAACCCTGTCCCTCTGTGAGTCCCCAAAGCCTCAGCCCCTGAGGTTTCCTAGAGTGCTGATTGCTTCCTGTGCTCCCTGCCAGGCCCACAGGACCGGAAGTGATAGAGGGAAACGGGAGTGCAACTGTGTGTGCCGCTGGACGTGTGTGTGTGTGTGTGTGTGTGTCTGTGTGTGTGTGTCTGTGAGAGGCCGAGAGGGACCCTCTGTGGGTGATACCGTAGGGGTGGTGCACGTGAGGGGAACTGGGGTGAAACCAGTTCAGGTGTGTGACTTAACAGGAGGGCAACTGTGTGCGACATGGTGACTTTGTAAACCGCACGTGTGAGAGACGCTGTGACGTTCTCGGTGTGTGACTGGCGCTGCAGGTGCTTGAGAGAAACTATGAATGACGTTCTTCGTGTATGACTGATGCTGCATGCGTGCGTATCTGTGTGTGTAGGGGACCTCTGTGTGTGAGGGGCCATCACGCGGGGTGGGTTTGTCAAAGAAACTGCTTGACCACTGGTGTAAGCTCACATCCATGTCCGGGACTGACTGGCTGGGATTCCGACGCTCCACACGTGTGAGGGCCACTCGGCCGTGTGATGCTGTGTGTGTCCGAGGCAGAAGGAGGGACACTCTGTGGGCCGGGTGTGCTTACGTGTAACACGCTGAGAAGCTGTTGTGACATGATGGACTCTACCTAGTGCAGCGTGTGAGTGCTGAGACGCCATGGCGACGGCCTAGTGTGAAATCAGGTGTGTGGGTGAGACGGAGAAGGTCCACATGCTGAGGGTCGGTGCCGCTTATGGGGTGAGACTGACCCTGTGGGTGGTCACATCTGAGATGGTTTGAGACAGTGGGGCCGTGGGGGTGACAGCCTTCAGGGCTGTGGCATATATGGCGTGGGATGCCGTGTGTGTTGAATTTGAGGGCCCGTGACCCCGTGCACGTGCATCTACGTGGCAGATCACAAAAAGAAAACTGTTAGAAACAAAGGATGAAATTAATGCTACTGAATCGTGCACTTCAAAAAGGTATTTTTTTTTATCGTGTATATTTTATCACCATTAAAAAAAAATTAAGGGACTGCCCTGGTGGTCCAGGAGTTAAGACTTTGTGCTTCCACTGCAGGGGGCACACGTTTGATCCCTGGTAGGGCTGCATGCAGCTCCCCCCACCAAAAAAAAAAAAATTTTTTTTAAAAGAAAGAAATAAGAGAGATGCAGGTGACAGTGAATGTGCGGGACAGTGGCTGTGAAGAGGAGTGTGTATGTTTGAGAGAGAGGAGAGGCCCAGGGCAAGCTTCTGTGTTGACATTGACAGTGTGACTTTCCCGAGGAGGCAACAACTGACTGAGGGATGGGTCACAGCTCAGTGGGTGACCCGGAGTCCAAGGGGCCCTCTGAACTGTGAAACCCAGTCACCCCTTTAGGGCACCCCCACCCTTTCTAGCCTGGATCCCTGGCCTTCCTGGACTGGGTCCGGATGAGGAGACTGGACAGCGGCTCGGACTGGGGGGTGAAGTCTGGGAAGTGGGCGCCTTCTCTCTGCAGGAGGTTTGAGGGCTCCGAGCCTCTTCCCTCCCTCCTACACTGCTGGAGCGGGGAGAGTGAGGGGGAGCCTTGGAGAGAGAAGCCTGGGGGGGCTTCCCCGCCCCCTCGGCTCCCTGAGAAGCCTGTGCCCTAGGAGAGGGGGTGGGTGGGTGCAGAGGCTGGATTCCCAAATTGGAAGCACATTAATAAGCTGGGCAGCGGGGGAGCCCCCATCACCTCCCTCCTAGTGGGCTCTGCAAATTGCTTCCTCCTGTAAAAATCTCAGCCCGGCTCTAGGGAGGCGGGTACTCCCTCCCCAGCCTGGCAGGGCGTGGTCACTTGGCAGGGTCCCTCGGGGCGGGGGGGGGGATGGTTGGGGGGGGGTCCTTGGGCTGGAGGTGGGGGCGGCGGACACCATCCGCATCCCACCCGCCCTGCGCTCCCTGTCCCAGCACAGCGCAGCCACTTCTAGGGTGGGAGCCTCTGGCAGCTGGAGAACAGCTGGCCCCGCGGTGGGGGTGGGTGGGGAGGAAGGAGGAAAAGACAGGGGGGCGGGGAGGCTCCCCGAGCCTTTCTGCACTGCTGGCCCCATCCTCAACCCCCCGGCCAGTCGGCCCTGCCCCGCCCTGCCCTGGTCTGCAAGCAGGGCATTCAGGATGAAACTTTTGATTTCCTCATCTTCCCACCCTTTGAGTGAGGTTCTCACTCAGCGTGAGAGCACTTTGGGGAGTGAGGTCCTGCAGGAGCGCACAGCTGCCGCCCGCCGCTACCCCCAGTGGGGACAGCAGCTCAGTCGTCCCCTTGGTGGGGCTGCTACCTGGGGAGAGTGGGGGGGATTGCTGACACCTGCCTGGACTGGCCTGGCCTGCATCTCCCATGAGGCCCAGGCTCTGGGGAGGCCCAAGCTTCAAGTCTGTCCCTGCCCCCACTTGAAAGGCAGTCGAGGGCGGGTGGTCTGGAGTTGGGGGGTGGGGTGGGCATTTAGGTCCTCTGTGGCAGCCCCAGCCTCCCTGGCCTCCACCCCTGGAGCTGTCCAGCCAGTTATTCCAGCAGGTCTGGCCCCAGGGAGGGGAGTGGGCTGCAGAGTACCCCTTATCTCCCTCAGGGCCCCGAAGCCTGCTCGCCCAGCCTCCTATCTCCCACCTGGCCACCACCCAGAGGCATCTTCTGACCTCCCAAGGCCCTGGGAGAAGGGGAAGCAGGTGTGACTGGTCAGATCGAAGGTAAAGGCCACATGAGACCACAGAGGCCTGCGGGCCCTGCAGTAACAGGGAGAGGGGAGGTCCTTCGAGAGGAGGGCTGGGGAGCAGCGGGCCGCTCCGCCAGGACGCGGCCCTGTTGGGGTTGGCCCAGCCTCCCGCGATGGCTCCCCTGTCACGCCCGCCTTCCCCTTTGGTCTGCTCGGGGCTCCTCGGGGTCTTTCTGCCCTTTACTCCCTCACTCTGTCTCTTTCTCTCTCCCCCTACCTTCTGTTTTTCCATTCCCGCACAGCCTGACTATGTCTTGGTTTATTGATTGACCCCCTTCAGCTGGGTCTCCCATCCCCTCCGTCCTGGTGTCTGTCTGTCGGAGTCTCTGTTGGTCACGGCCACTCACCCCCTCCCCACAGTGTCCATGGATCCCACTCTCTCCAGCAATCCACCTGTCCCGTCTGTATGTCTCTCTCTGGATCTCAATCTCTCCCTCCTGTCCTCACTCCAGCTTTCCCACTCTGGGTCTGTCACTCTGACCGTCTTGTCTCTTTTGTCGGTTTTCTTGGCTGTCTCCCCTTCACCCACTCCCAGACTCACCCCCATCCCTCCTGTCCGTCTCAGGCTCCACCCTCTTTGCCCCTCACTTGGGTCTTTCTCCCCCTTCTCCCACCCTTCTTGAGAGCAACGCAGAGGCTCTGCACACCTGGGCCAGTGACATTGAGCAGCTGGGGGCTGTCACCCCTCTGAACCCCACCATGGAAAAGGCAGATCAGACCCTAAGCTGGGTGGGGGCTAGCATCCCTGGGGTCAGCTCCCTTCACCATCAGCCTCAGTATTGGCCTCAGTCCAGCCCTGCAGCTGTCTGTGGGGAGCCCGTAGCCTCCTCCCTCCCCGCAGGCTGAGTCCCAGTGATTTGGAGTCCAAGAGAATGGGGGGGCCCCCTTTCTGTCCTCGCCCCACGGCAGGCCCCCTTTCTGTCCTCGCCCCATGGCAGTAACTCTGGGGAGGCCTGTCCAGGCTCCCCGCACTGACCCCTCCTGAGTGACATGGCGGGAGAGAGACCCTAGTTCAGCCCCCAGCCAGGCGCCACTGCCCACCTGCCAGTGCCCGGCTGTGCCTTGGGCTGGGGGGTGGGGTGCAGATATTCTCACTGGGCATCAATCTGGGCACCCACACAGCAGCATAACCTGCAGACAGTGCTCCTGGGCATGGCTGTGTGGGGTGGGGGTCACCTGCGGGCCCCTGGGTGGGTGCCTCGGGTCCCCAGGAGTGTGCCTGGAAAGTGGGTCTTGCATGTAGCCAGTGAGCTAGTGGGAGGGACGGTGGTCCCGCTTCTCTCCTTGACTTGTCCTTGCGGCCCCCCCCCCCCCAACCAGGGGCTCCCCTCCCCCTCGCCAGCTGCCAGCAGTCCCGGCCAGGGGCCGCCGCCCCGCCCCCCCAGTCTGTCCCAGCTCCCAAGCACTGCTGTGTTCGCCATATTTGGCCACAGTGCTCCTGCGGGGGGCGGGGCGGGGCTGACATCACCCTGAGAAGGGGGGGGCCCCCGCCGCCTGGGTGAGGGGAGGCGGGCAGAGACTTGGGGGAGGCAGGAAAGTTGCTTTGGAAAGTCTGGGGCTGGCAGGGCCCCCCATGCGCTGGGCCCCTGCTGCTCTGAGGGAGGCCTCAGAGAAGGATTTGGGGGGAAATGGGTTGAGGAATCTGTTGGGAGGGGTCTTAGCTCATCATAATCCCTCATCTGCCTCCCCTCTAGAGCCCACCCATCCGTGGCACCGTCAGGCCTGGGGGAGGCTTTGCATCCCAACTACGGCAGTACAGGAGCCGCTGTGGTCCCCCCCACCCCACATTGCCCTCCCCCCTTTATTACATAAACTTGGCCTCAAGGGGTTGAGGAGGGGATGGAGGTGGGGATTCAGTCCCTGGGCTGAACAGAGAAGTGTGGCCCCTGTGACCATCAGGAGCACAGCTTTCTCCCTCCTCTCTCCGAGGCTGCCCTCTGGCATGCTGGTCTTGAAGGCCTTCCAAGGAAGGGTTATGGCAGTAACCTGGGGGTCCTTGAGGTTGCTCCAGCCACCTGGGTTGAGGGGATCCCTTGGCCCAGACCCCAGTAGGCAGACTCAGGATGGTTGCCACGACAGCTGGATCTCTTTTCCGTCGTCTGCAGATGGTGGGACTTCTCATCTTGGTTAAGAGACCAAAGTTAGATCGCCTGTATTCAGAACCCAGTTTTAGTACTCACTAGCTGTGTGTCCTTGGGCAAATTGCTTCACCCCTCTGTTCCTTGGTTGTCTCATCGGTAAAGTGGAAATAATAATAGTATCCACCTCATAGGTGACTGTGAGGATGGAGTGAGTCAGTGTGTGTCAAGTCCCAGACGAGTGCCTGCCATATGCAGGTGCTGTCATCTGTAGTAATGTGAAGTGTAAACTCCACATCCGCCTGACGATCAGGCACACACCCCCCACCCGGTCTTCCCCCTCCCGGGCTACTCCCGGGCTACTCCCGGGCTTCAGGCCTTCCAAAGTAAATAGGTGGTCGCCAAAGGGAGAACCCCCACCCATTTGGCAGGACCTGGAATTCTTGTTTGAAGGGAAAGAATTCTCTTCCCTGGCTTCTGTGGGGGTCTCCCACCTGGCTCCCTTCTTTCTGTTCAGCCCAGAGCACATCCCAGAGTCTAGCCATCTGGGGCTCTGCAGCTCCCTGGACCCTGAAAACACACTGGATGTGCAGTTCTGAGGCTGAAGGGGGCCGGGGTGAGCCGAAGGGCTGTGTGTGTTGGGGGACTGTCTGGGTGTGGTCTATTTTAATAATCCAGCTCAGCGTGTGCAGGGAACTCAGAGTTTATAGAGCCCTGGCCCTTCCACCATGTGGGCCAGGGCAGGGGCGGGCGTGTGGGTGGTTTATGGGCTGCTGTGGGGCCGGGAGGTGCGGGAACAGGAAGTGGGATGGAGGAACGGGTGGGGTTGAGCAAGGCTGTCGGCCGGCACCTTCTCAGCTGCTCCCTTACCCGCCAGCGTCGCTCCGTTCTCCGGGATTCCTCGGGCAGTTCCTGCCCTGAGATTACGTTCCTTGGCAGGGTTCTCATGAGTTAGCTTTTGAGGAAGGCAAAACCATACCCTCCCTGGATCAGGGACCCTCATCCCATGGTAGGTCCTTGGCAGGGTTGTGTTGAAATGCTGGGGGAGAATGAGGGGTGAAGTGTTAGTCGCTTGGTCGTGTCCGACTCTTGGCGACCCCATGGACTGTATAGCCTGCCAGGCTCCTCTGTCCGTGGAATTCTCCAGGCAAGAATACTGGAGTGGGTTGCCATGCCCTTCTCCAGGGGATCTTGCCAACCCAGGGATCGAACCTGGGTCTCCGACATTGCAGGCAGCTTCTTTACCGTCTGAGCCACCAGGGAACCCACAGGTGGGGGTCCCTGATCTGGGATCCCGATGACGAGGAGGAGGAGAGGCAAGGAGCCCTTCTGAGAGCTGCAGAAGCCCTTGGTCCTGCCCGTGTAGCCCTCCTCTCTTCCTCATCACCGTGCCTTTGGCAGCTGCATGGTCTTGTGAGCCTGTTTTCCTCATCTGAATAATGGGCATCACTCCTTGCCACCCCCCTGCCAATCCCTCCCCGCCACGCCACCTTAGTTTTGAGGGTTGACTGGAAGGTACAGGTGGTGGTGGTTTAGTCGCTAAGTCATGTCCGCCTCTTGCGACCCCATAGACCATAAGCCCACCAAGCTCCTGTGTCTGTAGGATTTTCCAGGCAAGAATACTGGAGTGGGTTGCCATTTCCTTCTCCGAAAGTACTTTTTTCCCACAAAGGTGCTGTGCAGGTATAAGGCATTGTTATTGTTGCCCTTGATCCCCACCAGTACCATGTCTTGAGTGTTAAGAGCCAGGCATCATGGATGGCACTTTGATCTCATTTCATTTTAACCCTCACAATCTCAGGGAGACCCTTCCTTCCTTTTAATAAGGCTCAGAGAGGTGGAGTCACTCACCCAAGGTCACACGGCACTCTGACTAAACCACCCCACCCTGGAGCACCGGCCTGGCCCCCGGGGGTGGGAGATTGCTGCTGTCTGGGAGGGCCCTGCCCTAACCCCTCTGCTTCTGCCCCCCAGGCTCAGGCTGCCCAGTGGGCTCAGGCCCAGAGCCCAGAGCAACCAGCACAATAGCGTCCAACAGCTGGAATGCCAGCAGCAGCCCCGGGGAGGCCCGGGAGGATGGGCCCGAGGGCCTGGACAAGGGGCTGGACAACGACGCGGAGGGCGTGTGGAGCCCAGACATCGAGCAGAGCTTCCAGGAGGCCCTGGCCATCTACCCCCCCTGCGGCCGCCGCAAGATCATCCTGTCGGACGAGGGCAAGATGTATGGTGCGTGCGGGGAGGCAGGGGACCCTGGGC
Source organism: Dama dama (assembly GCF_033118175.1). NCBI lineage: Eukaryota > Metazoa > Chordata > Mammalia > Artiodactyla > Cervidae > Dama > Dama dama. The sequence goes on along the minus strand of NC_083687.1, from coordinate 12,038,308 downwards.
CGGACTTGGGGAGGCGCCTGGCCCTCCCCGCCCCTCCCCCTGCTCTCTGCCCCCTCACCCAACCGGTTTGGCGAAGTCCCGCGGGGCCTCCAGCCCTCCTCGGGCGGGCGGGCGGGCGAGTCTGGGCGTGCAAGCCTGTGTGTCTGGATCCTCCTCACAAACAGGCCAGGCTTGCCCCCTCCACCAGAGCGCAACCCACACGTGACACCCCCCTGGCTGCCCCTCCTCTCCTTGCCCCTACCAGCCTGGAGGTTTCGGGGTGACTCAGTGGGCCCCGGAAACTGGGTCAGTTTGGTGTGTTCTGGTCTGGACCTGAAGACAGGTCCCTCTCCTAGGAGGATGTTGGGGAGGGTCCCTCTCCTAGGAGGACGTCGGGGAGCCCCCCGAGGGCTGAGGCCTGGGGTGGGATCCCGGCGCAGAGCAGGGGTTCCCACCATCAAGGGGGGGTCGGGGAGGGGTACTGCAGGGTGGTGAGAGGCCCGCTCTGGGACAGGGCCCGTGTGGGGAAGAGGGTCTCACCTCCTCCCAGGCCTCCTGCTTGCCTCCCTCTGCCACCTGGCCCACCTCCTGCCTCCAGAAGGGAGTGGTCCCCCCCCCCACCCTGTTCCTTCCTCAGAGGGCTCTCCCAGGGCCGCATTTTTGGGATAACTCAGCCCTTCTGCTGCTGGCTCCTTGCCAGCATCCTCCAGCTCTCCGGAGCGGGGCAGGCCGTCTGCACCCGGTGTCCAGCGCCGTGGCGGGCGCAGAAGGGAGACAGCTGGGCGGCCTGGGTCCCCTTCCCCTCCCACGGGCACACACCCACCGCCAGCCCGGGCCCACTCAAGGGGCGGGCAGGTGTTCCCGGGTGCCTTCCCCGGGATGGGGGCCACCTGCCCCCATCGCCACCTCCCAGATGGCCGGGGCAGCCCCGCAGGGTATTTTTAGACAGGGCGGAGGGAGTGGGGTGGAGGGGGCAGGCAGGAAGGGAGGGGCAGTGGGCCTGGTTCTGTCATGGAAGAGGAATTTGGAGAATGTGGCCCTTCTGTGGAGGCTATGGAGTTGGGGGGCAGGTGGCCTGGAGTTGGGGGTAAGGGGTATGCCCCCTGAGGATGCTCACATACACCGCACCATGTGTCCCAAGCACCACGACAGCCCACTTCACAGGGCCAAGCCCTCAGACACTGGCCAGCCTCTGGGTACCCCGAGGGTCTGGGGTGCAGAGCAGACCCCCCATCCAAGGCTGACAGGCTGAGCTCACTCTCACAGGGCAGGACAGACACTGGGAACCAGTGACTTGGAGCTGACAGGCTCAAGGACACGGTGATGCGCTCAGTGACACCTCTTGACCCAGGCTGTCGGTGTAGGAGGCGTGTTGGGGACCGCCCGGTCCTTCCTGCCTATTCCACCAGAGAAGGGCAGGGACTTGTCCAGGGACTCCTGATGGCCAGGACACTAGGATGGACCCAGGGCCCAGAATTCTTACAGACCCACGGGGATGTGTGCCCAGGAGGAGATGTCACACACACACATGCACACACCCCCTCGGTGACAACACAGGGGGAAAGGAAGCCCTGCCCGGGGCTGGGAGTTGGGGGCCCAGCTGTCCTGCCGCCCTTCGGCCACACCTGCCCCTGTCCGTCTCGCAGGGAAAACCCCCGGCAGGCCGCCTGACATTGTTCCACCTCCTGCTCTGCGATCCCTCCCCCAATGAGCAGCCCCCCCAGGTCCTGGAGGTGGTGGGGGAACCCTGGGGCTTCCCCTTCTTCAGCTGCTCTGCTTGTGCCCCTTTGGTGGCGGGGAGAGGGCTGGGTGTGGGGTGAAAACAGAGAGGGGGGAACAGAAGAGGAGTGGAGGGGGCGCGGTGTGGTTTCCAGCTGGGGAGGGGGCTCTCCTCTTTGCCCACTTCCCATTTTCCTCTCATCCCAATCTAGGTCGAAATGAGTTGATCGCACGCTATATTAAATTGAGGACGGGGAAGACTAGGACGAGAAAACAGGTAAGAGATGATTTATGCTGTGCGCGCCCCCCCCCCCCCGCCAAAGACACCCTCTTCCCGCCTCCTTCAGCCCCTTCCCAGCCGAGCTAGCCCACTGCCCTGCCCACTTCCTCGGATTCGCCCCATTACTCAGCCCTGGTTCCCCGACCTGGGATTGAACCTGAGCCATCCGCATTGGGAGCGAGGAGTCTCCTCCTCCACTGGACCTCTGGGGAAGAAGTCCCCGCTGTCCTTTGTGACCGCTCCCCTCCCCCAGATCTTTGGTTCAGCGACCACAGATCGCTGGGCAACTATAGCAGCTGTGTGTCCCTGCCCTGAGTGGCTCACTGACCAGTCAGGGAGACGGACGGTTGGACAGATGAGTGCAGAGGAGGGCGGCACGGCCGAGATTGGCATGTGCGCTGTCGGACAAGCATCTAACCTTGAGCAGCAGGGGAAGGGAGGAGGGAGGGCTGGGAAGGCTTCCTGGAGGAGACGATGCTCAAGATGCCTTTTTTAAGAAGGAACAAGATTTAGCCAGGCAGGAGGAAAGGAAGATGATTCTTCCAGGCTGAGGAAGTTGGCTGTACAAATAATAATTGTTAACGCCTCCAGAGTTGACTTTATGTTCATGTATTTAGTCCTCATAGCAGCCTTGTGAAGTAGGTACAGTAATTATCTCCATCTTACAGGTGAGGAAACCAAAGCCCAGGAAAGTTAAGTAACTTCCTAAGGTCGCTTGGCAGGTTGGCGGCTGGATCCACTGGACAGGGAAAGAGCCTTCAGTTGGGGTGGTGTGTGGAGGGAGAGGTGGAGAGATGTGGCTGGTGCCCGAGGGCCAGGTTTCCCTGGGGGCAGCTGGGGGCCTGGAAGGGACTAGATCAGGGAGCGGCAGCTGTTAAGGCCTGTCCCCCGAGCCCCCGAGGCAGCGCGTAGGGAGGGCCAGGCGGAGACAGGGACCTAGATCTGCAGCAGTGGCCTGGGCAGCGACCGTGGTGAGGGCAGCGGTGGTGGACACGGAAGAAACTGGTGATCTGGGAGATGATCAGGTGGTTTCCAGTCCGGGGAGGAAACCTGCAGGGAGCCCCTTAGGGTGCGTTGCATGTGGGGTAAGAGAGGCAGGCTGGAGTCAGGGCCCTGGAGACCCGAGGTCAGCACCGCCCGAACCTCCCTGTCTGGGTGGGATTTGGGCCTTGCCACCCACCCCCGAGATCCCCACTGTCTCCAAGGAAGGTTCTGGGTCCACTCACCTAGTGTGGAAATTGCTCCCTCATTGTTGAGGCCTTCATTAGTCACTCTCCCTGGGCCAGCACATGGTTGTTGTTGTTTTTAGTTTATTATTTATTTTATTTTACTTGACTGCACCAGGTCTTCCTTGTGGCACACAGGATCTAGTTCCCTGAACGGGGTTCGAACCCCGGGCCCCCTGCATTGGGAGCTCGGCCGCTGGACCACCAGGGAAGTCCCTGGGCCAGCTCAGACCGCACAGCATTTATTCATTTGGCAAATCGTTGAGCTGCTACTGTGCTCACTCGGCACTAGGGATCCCGCCAAGAACCGGACAGACAGGGCCCAGCTCCCTGAAGCCTGAGGCCACGGGAGGAATACTAGCCGTTCAGCCCCTGGCTTCAAATACTTGCTCCTCTACCTGCGGGCAGGGGATGCCTCACCTCCCAGCCTCTGTTCTTCGGCTGTTCAGTTAGCTGAAATGTAAAACAATGTATTTGTGTAAGAATTTGCCACTCCTATTGCTCTTATTAGTATAGTCATTACAAACCGCCATCCCAGGCACAGGAAGAGGGCACTGTCTTGGGGAGGTGTGTCCTACTTCACCCAGAAGATGTGTTTATAAGAACCTGTTGGTCAGAGTGGGAAGGGGCCCAGGGATCTTCAAGTGAGACCCAGGGAGGGAACAGATCCTCTGAATTCTGGGTCCAGCATCATACCTGCTCCTGGCCAGATATCCCAAGAAGGCTGGCTGTACAATGACATTTTACATACTAGCTGTTGGTAAGCTCAGGATTTTAAAAACCTCTGGCTTTTGTCATTTTGCAAGGGTGACACTCCTCTAACTTTATTATTAGAACTCTGATGTCTGATATCTCCTTAAAGAGGGACCCAACCTGTGGTTGTGAGAACAAGGTGTGTCTATGTGTCACAAAGAGCAATGCAAGGTTTTTTGGTGGTTTTCATTTTACTTTTGGTTGAAAAAAAATGCAGTTTTTTAAATTTATTTTTTATAGCTACTTGACAGCAATTAATGGGCTTCCCTCACAGCTCAGTTGGTAAATCATCTGACTGCAATGCAGGAGACCTGGGTTCAACTCCTGGGTCGGGAAGATCCCCTGGAGAAGGAAAGGGCAACTCACTCCAATATTCTTGCCTGGAGAATCCCATGGACAGAGGAGCCTGACAGGCTACAGTCCATGGGGGTCACAAGAGTCGGACACGACTTAGCAACTAAACCACCACCACCACAGCAATTAATACCAAATGCAATGCCTCCATGGGCTTCCCAAGTGGCTCAGTGGTAAAGAATCTGTCTGCCAAGTAGGAGATGTGGGTTTGATCCCTAGGTCAGAAAGATCCCCTAGAGAAGGAAGTGGCAACCCACTTCAATATTCTTGCCTGGGAAATCCCATGGACAGAGGAGCCTGGCAGGCCACAGTGCTGGGGTCACAAAATGTCAGACACGACTTAGTGACTAACTGACAACAATGCGTCCATATTGAAAGCACAGCTAAATATTACATTAGGATTAAGTCCCATGTGACTTTCAGCTGTCCCAGAGTTGGCCATCTGGAGATAAGTCCTCTGGGCTGAGGGCCTATTGGCGGTGGCCAAGTGGGCTCCACTGTCAGGCCACTTGGGTCCAGCTGTGTGACCTTGGATGAGTTGCTTAACTTCTCTGTGCTTTGGTTTCATCATCCCAATCATATTAAATTGGGAATAATATTAGTGCCAACCTCTTAGCATTGCTGTAAAGCTCAGATGAGTTGGTACATGTAAAGTGCCAGGAACAATAGTCGCTGCGGGACTTTCCTGGTAATCCAGTGGCTGAGACTTCCAGCTCTCAGTGCAGGGGATCTGGGTTCAATCCCTGGTCAGGGAGCTAGATCCCACATGCCACAACTAAGGATCCTGCATGTTGCAAATAAGACCCAGTGCAGCCAAATAAATAAGTAATACATTTAGAAGCAAACAAAAAAATACTAGCTGTGCTCGGTAAATTCTGGTTATTGTCATGATGTGACATGATCAAGAATCTTGCTGGATGCAGGTCTGAATTGTGGGTGCGGTGAAGTGAGACGCACTAGTGTATTTGGGTCCTCACCAGATAGCAGGGGGCTGTCCAGCAGCCCTTACATAGTAATTTTTAGTCCATGATTAAAAAGAAAAACTGTTTCTTTGTGTCAATAAAAACAATTTGCAAGGCAAGCCAACAGCAATTGCTGATACTGAAAGTGAAGCAGCTTAGAAGATCCTCGACTTCCTTCCCGCTTGTTTCATGGGGGAAAAAAACAGAGATGTTTAGTTCTCTGAGGCTCAGGGTCAGATCCTTGACAATGTCAAGGGGGTGTTGTGCAAGCCCACGGTGCACACATCCAGACTGTGGCTAGCTCAGTTTTGCCAGTTGAGGGAGGCTTCAGGAAGGAGGAGCTGGAGAAGAAATGCAGTTAAAAGGATATACTGTGTACACAGAGAGGGTCCACACTGCCATGTGTTGTAACCCAGGTCTCCTGCATTGCAGTCAGATGATTGCAGGGAAGAAAGGCGTGCTGGGGAAGGAAGCTACATGAACAAAGCAGGAGCGAGACCAGGCCTGGTTCCATAGGCTGGCAAGCTGGGGTCTTCTTGGGAGGACTTAGGCAGAGGTTCAGGAGAGACCTTCTGTAAGGGATTTGGCCTTGGCGTGTAATCTGGTGGCCAGCAGGAGCATTATGGCCATGGCTAGCCTCTGAGATGCCAACTGGAAAAAAAAAAGGGGTCCAGTGAGGAAGAAGTCACCCGTGCTTGGAAGAATACAAGATGCTCTTCCTCTGTTTTTTTTTTTACCAGTCATCTTTTAATGGGTGTTAATTCTCCATTAGGATAGGAAAGGATTCAGGGCTGCCAGGCAAAGGTCATGGTCAGGAATGCAGAGTGTCCCTTCACGCCGGGCCCTCTTCAGTGGTACTTGCGTGGCCGCTTGTGTTTGAACTCCTTGTAAGAATGGCGGTAGTTGAAAAGCTTGTAAGCTGCCAGCACCATGGAAAGTCCGGCGAAGCTTCGTTTCTTCACATTGACACACTTGTTGTCATACTCCTGAAGTGCTCCAGCAGTGCCTTTAGGGGCGAAATCCTGCGTCACGATCCAGCTTAGCAGCTCCCCTGTTTTGATATCCAGGAGCTTCTCTAGTCAGTGGTATGACTGATGTCATCTTGGATTCCAGGGGTCTGTCTTCCTTTACTTTAGATGCAGCCCCGCATCAGGGCACGTGTCTCGGCCAGCAGAGGTTGGGCTAAATTTTAGCCCTCACTGGTCAGGTGTTCTTACGCAGTGAACAACTTGTGCAACTGTACATGGTAGTCCTGGAAGCCACAGTAGGCTCGATCAAGACAGGCCAAAAGAGAGCGGAATTGGCAGTGCAAAGGGGTGTCTGCCCACAGGGGCCCCACAGTTCCGCCCCCCCCCCCACTTACAGGTGGTCCCAGGAATAAGGGCTGGGATGCTCCTTGCCCGTGGCCACCCCAGCTATGCCTCCTCACTGTCTGTGTTTTCCTCTCTGGCCGGGCACGGGGCGGCCCCTAGGTGTCCAGCCACATACAGGTTCTAGCTCGGAAGAAGGTGCGGGAGTACCAGGTTGGCATCAAGGTATGTCAGGCGCCTGACCGGGGCTTCCAGCCCCCTCCTCACTCACGGCGCCTCCACCACTGTCTGCACGGCTCAGGCCTCTGCCTTGGCTGGCTTTCCGGCCCCACTGTGGCTCTCTTCTGGCTGAAGCTCTGTTCTCGCCTCTCCTGTTCTTTCTGCTCTTTTTCTCCTTCCTTTCTCTCTCTGCAGGTCTCTAGCCACTTGCAGGTTCTAGCCAGGCGGAAGTCTCGGGAGATTCAGTCCAAGCTGAAGGTAGGGGGTCCCCTGCCACTTGGCCTGGCCTTGCCCGGGCCTGGTGCTGCTCTCTGACCCCAGCCCGGGACAGGGAATGGGTTGTGGGGCTATAGGTGGGCAGCACGCGGGGTCTCAGAAATATGAGAAGCAGAAGAAGCCCAGTGGCCACCTCCTGCTGCACAGAGCCACGGTCCCTGGAGGTAGGAAGGAGCCCAGGAGGACAGCCCGCCGCACAGCGAGAGAGGAAGACCAGCTGAGGGCCACTGAGGCTCACCTCTCTTCTCCATTTTCCTTTCCTCCTTCCTCCTAATTGCTGCTTGCTAATTGCATGGGGACTTCGGGTGGGCAGGGACGAGACACAGGCGGGGTGGAGGGGGACTGGCAAGCATGGCCGTCCCTTGTCTTGGACACTCTGAGTCCTGGCAGCCCTGGGGCTGAGGATCTCAGAGCCTGGGCTTGTGGCCCCAGCCTGGGGTAGGCTGCACCCCTTCTCTGCCCATGGCTGCCCAGCAGACCAGGTCTGCTGCCCCCGCTCCTCTGCCTGTAGCACGGCCCCAGTGGTGTGGACAGACCCAAAGGGCCCCAGCTTCATCCCCTAACTAGATCTCCAGCCCCTCCACCCTCATCCTGCCCTTTCCAGGGCACCCTCAGCCGACATGGACTCCCTCTGGGTGGCGGGGGGCTGGGGGAAGGTCCACAAGTGCCTCTGAGCTTCCCTGGGCCCCTCAGGACCCCGAGAGCCAGGTGGGTGTTGAGAGGAGGGCAGTGAAATGATCCCCTCCCTCAATCCGGGCTCCTCTGTGTCTCGTCTAATCCATCCTCTTTCTCTTCCACAGGCCATGAACCTGGTAAGTAGCACTGCCCCTGCCCTGGGGGCGGGGGAAGGGCAGTGGATGGGAAAGCACCTAATGCAGAATTTTCAGATCATGGATTGCGAAATCAGCATAATAGACTGTGCAAACAGCACTTTTTTTTTTAATGGATGATAGTGGTTCTCAAACTTTAGCTTATATCAGGATCACCTGGAAGGCTTAGGGAGCCAGATTTCTCAGCCTCACCCTCAGAGTTTCAGATTCATTAGGTCTGAAGTGGGGCCTGAGAATTTGATTTCTAATAAGCTTCCAGGTGATGCTGGTGCTTGTTGATCAAGCGGACCAGACTTTGAGAACCGCTGATGAAATCGAAACTATGAGAGTATGTGACACACAAATTAGGCAAAATGAAGGGAAATATTTTTCACGTATACTGGGTTATGGAATAAAATAAAAGTATCTCTTCCTGTGGATTGTAATCAGAGGGGTGATGTACACTTAGGAGATGGGGCCTGGGAGGGGGCCCCTGAGGCCGGGACCCATCCTGTCTCTGGCCTGGCCTAGGCCTCACAGGGCTCCTCTCCTCCCCAGGACCAGGTCTCCAAGGACAAAGCCCTCCAGAGCATGGCGTCCATGTCCTCCGCCCAGATCGTCTCTGCCAGCGTCCTACAGAACAAGTTCAGCCCACCCTCCCCTCTGCCCCAGGCTGTCTTCTCTACTTCGTCACGGGTATGGTGGTCCTGGGAGGTGGGACTGGGGTGAGGGAGTGCCTTTAGGGTGGACGAGGTGGGGGTCCTGGATACTGAGGGACCCTGGCCTTTGTCCCGTCTCTGCAGTTTTGGAGCAGCCCCCCTCTCCTGGGACAGCAGCCTGGACCCTCTCAGGAGTGAGTACTGGGACATGTCCTTCCCCCACCCTCTTCCTTCCCCTGTGAGCCGTGCTGGACTTCCCTTCCCATCTGGGTTCCAGCAACAGCTGAGCAAAATCTTAATTTAAAAATAGAGGGTTGGAGAGCACCAGTTCAGAGAGCTAATGCTTCTGTCTGTTCATTCATGTGTCTGTTCATTCATCAACCACTTGTCATCCATCTTACAATCATTTTTCACTCAGTTAATCTCTGAGTCAGTCTTTCAGTCAACAAGTCGGGTAGCCAAGTACTCTCAGCTCCTTCAACTCCAGGATGAATTTCTTCCTAAGACACGCCCTCGGTTTAATGAGCAGGTCTGCAGGGTGGGGTTTGAAATGCTACATTAAATGTGCACATCAGTTGTGAGATGCATTCAGACTTCATAAAAGTTAACACATGAAGAAAACAGAACACTTGGAAGTTAGCTGGTCGGCATGCATTTCGGAGAAGTGCACAGGAAGGCCAGGTTCCTCCCTAGGGGGTCCCAGAGGAGACTCACGTGACTGGGCCAGGCGGAAGGTGGGGAAGGGGGCGATCCTTTAACCAGCCTGTGCTCCTGTCTGCAGCATCAAGCCCTTTGCACAGCCAACCTACCCTGTCCAGCCGCCCCTGCCGCCAACACTCAGCAGTAAGTTCCCCGCGTGAGGCAGCCATCACCACCTGTCCCTCCTTCAGCACCTGCACGTCTGCTCAGGAGAGCCTGGGCCTGACTGTGTGTGTGTGTGTGTGCGTGTTGCACATGTGTGCATGTTTGCATACTGGGAGGGGAGGGTGGGTAGCATCTGTAGGTGATTGGAACAGGCCCGGGCCTGACTGTGTGTGCGTGTGTGTGTGTGCGTGTGCACATGTGCGCATGTGCACGCATGTGCATGTATGCATAGTGGAAGGGAGGGGTGGGTAGGGGATTGGAACAGGCCAGGAATAAGCCCCTTACCTTTTACAGTGTTGCTTCCAGAACTCTGTTACAAGTACACACCACCAAAAGTGTTAAATTGATATGTGTGTGTATATATAATTCTTTCTAGGAAAATACACCAAAATCTTCATGGAGTTTTACTCCTTTTAGGTATTAGGATTCTGGATAGTTTTTATTTTTCCATTTTCACTTGTCTTTTTATTTTTGAATTTTTATTTTGTATTGGGGTAGAATGGCTACCCACCCCAGAAGTATTGCCTGGAGAATTCCATGGACAGAGGAGCCTAGCAGGCTCTAGTCCATGGGGTCGCAAAGAGTCAGACACAGCTGAGCAACTAACACTTACGGCCAATTAATGTTGTGATAGTTTTAGGTGAACAGCAAGGGACTCAGCCATACATACACATGTATCTGTCCTCCCCGCAACCGCCCCCCACCAATCCAGTGTGACACATGACATTGAGCAGAGTTCCCTGTGCTATACAACAGGTCCTTGTTGTTTATCCATTTTCAATATAGCAGTGTGTACACATCCATCCCTAATTATCCCTTCCCCTTGGCAACCGTAAGTTCGTTTTCTAAGTCTGCCTTTTCACTTGCCTTGTATTTTCTGTTTGGACACACATTAACAGTGACACAAGGAAAAACCCACTGGGGTACATTACTGAGGCCACAGCACACAGGGGTGCAGGCTCCGCACTGCACAAGGACTCCTGGCAAAGGGGTCAGAATCCATCCCCTGTTCCCGTCCAAACGCGGGGCCGTTTTCCAGCTGGCACACAGGCCCTGTGCAGGCGGGGGCGTCTGTGTGTAGCCGCACAGCACCCCGTGCAGACCAGGGTCCATCTCGTCCTCCCAGGTTACGAGCCCCTGGCCCCGCTCCCCTCCGCTGCTGCCTCTGTGCCCGTGTGGCAGGACCGCACCATCGCCTCCTCCCGGCTGCGGCTCCTCGAATATTCCGCCTTCATGGAGGTGCAGCGAGATCCTGACACGGTACCGTGGGGTTGGGGGCAGGGTCTGTGTGGTCTGGGGCCACCGCTCAGGGTCATGAGGCTGGGACACCGTGGGGAGGAGGGGGTCTGTCTCCGTGCAGCCCATCTCCCCCCGCCGCCCCGGGGCTTGCACGCGCGTGTGCTTTCCTGACCCTGTACTGCGCCCTCCCCACAGTACAGCAAACACCTGTTTGTGCACATCGGCCAGACGAACCCCGCCTTCTCAGACCCACCCCTGGAGGCAGTGGATGTACGTCAGATATACGACAAATTCCCCGAGAAGAAGGGCGGCCTGAAGGAGCTCTATGAGAAGGGGCCCCCCAACGCCTTCTTCCTCGTCAAGTTCTGGGTGAGCTGCCCTTGTCCCTCTGTTCCCGACGGCCCCTGCCAGGTGCAGAGTGCCCCCCGGGCCCGCCCTCCCGACCCCTGCCCCTGCCCTCTCTGCCTGGGCCTGTGGGTATTGTGCAGGCGATGGGCCCCCGGGCGGGATGCCTCCCTTGGCCTCGGGCAGCACCTCATGCCACCCTGCCCTCTCCTCCAGGCCGACCTCAACAGCACCATCCAGGAGGGCCCAGGCGCCTTCTATGGGGTCAGCTCCCAGTACAGCTCGGCTGATAGCATGACCATCAGCGTCTCCACCAAGGTGTGCTCCTTTGGCAAGCAGGTAGTGGAGAAGGTGGAGGTGAGTGGGGGGCCACAGCAAGGGACGTGGCTGGGGTGGGGGTGGGCTGCTGGGAGTGGGCAGGCCAACTGACGCCTGCCCCCTGCCCACCCCCTCCGGCTCCCGCAGACCGAGTATGCCAGGCTGGAGAACGGGCGCTTTGTGTACCGCATCCACCGCTCGCCCATGTGTGAGTACATGATCAACTTTATCCACAAGCTCAAGCACCTGCCAGAGAAATACATGATGAACAGCGTCCTGGAGAACTTCACCGTCCTGCAGGTGCGGAGGCGGCGGGGGGCACCTGGGCACAGGGGGCATGGGGGTGGGTCAGGGGCCCCCGGGCACAGGGGCCTCGAAGCGGGGGTAGCCAAGCCCATTCCTCAGAGGAGGAGACTGAGCCCCAGAAAGGAGGACACCCCCCACCCCTCCGCCCCGCACCCCAGCCCTGGGCCGCCTGACCTCACGTCTCTTCCTACCCGGCCCCCAGGTGGTCACCAGCCGGGACTCCCAGGAGACCCTGCTCGTCATTGCTTTCGTCTTTGAAGTCTCCACCAGCGAGCACGGAGCCCAGCACCACGTCTACAAACTCGTCAAAGACTAGGGTGCCCTCAGCCCCCACCACCACCACCACCACCGCCAGGATCCAGGACGAGTATCTTTCCCACACGCCTGCCTGGTCCCCCCCGCCCCAGGGGTCCAGGATGGAGGACCCGGAGGCCTCCCCACCCACCCCTGCACGTCCACTCCCTGCCACTGTTCTGCGCTTTCATTGAAGGAGGAGAGAGGCGGGGCTCGGCACAGGGGCAGCCTGGCCGGACGCCGACCACCATCACCAGCTCTGCCCAGCCTCGAAAGCCTGGGAGGACGCCTTCCAGCTCAGGGGTGCGTGGCTGCTGACCTTTCAGGGGACTGTGGTGGGCGAGGAGCCAGAGTGCAGAGGCCCCGGACGGGGGAGTGTTGAGCTGGGGTCGTGTTGGGAAGAGAGAGGGCCTATGCTTTCTGTGTGGCTGCGGTGTGCCAGGCCTGGGGCAGGCCCCCTCATGCCATCCTCAGACCCTGCAGGGTGAGAGTGGGGCTCAGTGTCTCTGTCGAGGGACCCGGGAGAGAGGTGGGCAAGTTGGGAGTCCACCCCCGGGGCAGCCTGTCCCTAAAGCCCAGGTTTACACTACCTCCATGGGGTGGGGGCTGGCCACAGGGGCCAGAGGGAGTCTGCTCTGAAGGGCCAGGGTGGCTGGGTGGGTGTCCAGACAGACCCCAGGGCCCTACCAGCCTACAGATCCAGGCCCCGGGGGCTTCCTAGTCAGATCCAAGCTGCCCGGCCTGGCCCGGTCCCAGGACCCCCTGAGAAACCTCCCTGTGGGCAAAGGTTCCCAGGGGCAGGCCCGGGCTCTAAAACAGGCTGGAGGGTCAGGTCTGAGGATGGAGTCCCAGCCCCCGGGGAAGACCCTTGGCCCAGGGACAACGGGCAGCAGAAAGGTTTGACAGTTTCTCTTGCCTAAGACTTGCATCTGGTGGTGAACCCTTGGGGGACGCCGTTCTCTTCTGTTGTTTTCCCCACCTCGGTCTCTCTGGCCTGGAGCGGCAGCTCCCCGCACCCAGACCTGGGACTGCTGGTTATCCCTCCCCGTCACCCGGGCCCCTCCGCCTCCAGCCGCTGCCCGTGGGTATTTATGAGTTTCATATGAAGTACTGTGCCCCTTCCTTCCACTGCCCCTGAGCTTCCTGAAGGTCCTCACAGTTTGCATATTGCTCAGGCCACCTCCAAACCCAACCTAGGTTTTATAATGTATATTATATATTTTTTGTGTATTTTTTAAAATCCAGCTGTGATGGGTTATATCATACATGTGGCACAAGGCTGGGGCAGAAGGCCTGAAGGCCCGGCTCCTGCTTATAAAAAAAAAAAAAAAATTAAAGTTATTTGTTTGTGGGCTAGTTGTGTGACCGGTCGCTTGTACGCCAGGCCTCTCCGCCTCGGATGGGCGCTCCTCCTGGGGCAGGTCCTAGTGTGTCACCCCGCCCGCCCTGTCTCCTCTGGGTGGGGGGGCCCCAATTCCACCCACACTTGAAATAGATATGTACTGGGACTTCCTGGGTGGTCCAGTGGTTGAGACTCTGCGCTGCCAATACAGAGGGTGAGTTCAATCCCTGGTCTGGGAGCTAGATCCCACATGTCATGGGGTGTGGCCAAAAGATAAAAAAAAAGAAAAAGTATCTTTAATAGATATGATTCAAGGGTCTTGTGAAAGCTTTGCCAACTCCAACCTTTCTCCCGCCCCCCCCATGAGTTGAGCACGGAAGTGTGACCAGCGCTGGCCCGAGCGCTGTGTTGCACTGTCTCTTTCAATGCAGTGACTTGCCCCAGGTGCCTTCAGTACTGAGATGGGGCCCCTGTTAAATCCCCACAGTCCATAGGGGCCACTGCGGGTTTTACCATCCCATCCGCACTCCACTCTGAGGAAAGAACCTCAGAGAAGTGAGTGCCCCTCAAGCGGGTGGCTGCTCGCTGGGGCCAGCCAGATTCCAGCCTGCCTCTGTGCCTGGAAAACCTCTCGCCTTTGAGCTCTCCGGTGCTGACACAGCTGGGACCTCAGAGTGGGGGGAGAGGGTGGGGAGATGGTGAACTCATGGACAGCTGTTTACCAGAAATTCAAATTTAGGGACTTCTCTTAAGGTCCCATGTTCCCAGTGCAGGGGGCAAGGGATCAATCCCTGGTCAGGAAAGTAAGATTCCTCGTGCCGCATGGTGTGGCCAAAAAAAAAATAGAGATTCAAATTTAACTTGGCATCCTGTATTTTCATTTGCTAAATCTGGCAACCCTACCCTGAAATCTAGTTTCTGTATCATTCTGGCCCAACTTCCAATTTTGCAGATGGGGAAACAGAAGAGGTTAAATGTTCTCACTCAGCTGTCAGTGGCAACACCAGGATTTGAACCTGGTCTTCTGACTTCAAGCCTAGCCACCTAGTATACTATTGAATAATCAGGTGGCCTGTTGTCTTGGTCCACTGCATTGGCGGGACCCGAGACTGTTGCTTGCAAGATGGGGAGGGTACCTGGAGCCCCAGCCAGATGGGAGGGTGTCCTGCAGACAGAAATTGGTTTATGAGAAACCCGTCTTCTGCTAGGCCTAGGGCTGGATACAAAATCCAATCTCTACTAATAGGTGAATATATTTGTTGGGTGCTTGAATCATCTTCACGTGGGTTATTGCCTTCACGCTCCTGGAAAAAACAGCCTCCAGGTAATTTCTAATAGAATAATGTAGTGAAATTCATGAAAGCTCAAGTGAAATTCAGCTGCCCTCCTCACTTGCCACCCTCACCCCCACATACAAATGCAACAGATTTGCGGTGGGTGAAAATTATATAGTTCTGAGGTCTCAAAATAGTGAAGGAACTCAATAAGAAGTTGGGTTTTATGAACCCAAAACCTAGCGCTCTTCTCCTGGAAGTAGCTCTCCCTGCTGTAAGGAAAGGCCAAGAAAGCAAGGAACCAAAGAGGCCAGCAGTTCTCCTGCCCCTCTGTTCCTGTTTCCATGTCCTTAGGGAAGATGGAGGTGGGCCATCATTTTGCCAGGTCCACAAAGCCTGAGCGCTGCCATGAGGTTTCCTGGGGGCTCTTTATTTCCCTCTAGTACCAAGGCTGGCTTCTCAGGTGGCTCAGTGGTAAAGAATCCACCTGCCAGTGCAAGAGACGCGGCTTCAGTCTCTGGTTCGGGAAGATCCCCTGGAGAAGGAAATGGCAACCCATTCCAGTATTCTTGCCTGGAGAATCCCATGGACAAAGGAGCCTGGAGGGCTACAGTCCATGGCATCACAAGAGTTGGACATGACTTAGTGGCTAAACCACAAATGCTGGAGAACTGGGGCCCCCCAGATTTCTAACTCAGGTGCACACTAGGCTTTAGTCTAGAGTCATCCTAGAGGCTGAGGCTTGGCTAAGATAGCTCAACTGTCATTTATAATCAAATCAGTCTCCTTTCCCGTCCTGTCTCCCACTCTTTGCTCTCTAGTGTGGTGCTACGGGCCTCTGGAGGGTAGGCACCGTGGCTCTATAAACAGCTTCTGAGCAGGCCAGCAGAAGGCAGTGAGTCACGGTAGTTTAATATAGTTTTCAAGGACTCCTGCACCAATACATAAGGCCTAATAGATTTTATAAAGTGGGGAGTGGGTTTAATTTTTAAATCCAGGTGATGCAAATCAGTAATCCAGTAAAACTCAAGTTCCCAAGAATTTCCAAAACATACCCATAGAATTTCCGAAACTATTTTTATTAAGACTTGGCGTTTCTACCACAAAGGGCGTGGATTAGATCCCTGGTTGGGGAACTAAAATCCCACACGCGGCACAGCGAGACAGTGGTTGGGGGTAGGAGCGCGAGGGTGAGACTGATCCTGAAGGCACCTTGTTCTCCCCACGCATCACCATTGATGAGACAGCTGTCCTCAGGATGACCTCCATTCCATCTATCCTACAGCCAACTGAGCCAGACAAGCAGGTATTTATGTGCCAGGTCTAGAACACACATGTAGGTAGCTATGCCTAATTACCATTTTATAACCGCTGTTTTGAGTACCAAGTGCCCGGCACTGTGCAAAGCACATCATGCTTTTAGTAGGCACCTTCGTCAGTTCCACTTTCAGATGAGCTTTCCAGAAGAGGCTGGCTCAGTAGATACCCATCGTTTCTGAGTGGTAGAGCTGGGATTCACATAGGCAGTGGGGGCCTCGGCCCAGTCTGGTGGCGGGTCTTGCACCCAACAAACTATATGCAGCTGGTCATGGGAACCTCTTCTGGGAAACCCTTGCTCTGCTGTGATGCTGCTCATGACAGCACAGCTGCTGGTGCAGCCGGTCTCCTAGAAGTGATTTGCTTTTACCTCACAGGCTGTGATCATTCTCAGAATTGGCCACCAAAGGTGCACTTGGGGCCCACCTGAGAAATCACGGGAGGCTTGCCGGCCTTCACCTAATCACTCTCATACCTTTTGCCATACTCAGCTTTGTAAGAGACAGGATATAAAATGTAATCACTTGTGAACTATTTTTCATACTATATTCCTCTAGTTACCAAATCATAGATTTTCCCTGTATTGCCTTTTTCCTTTGGATAACAAAAAACACACAACTTCAGAAAATGCCCTAAATTGCTCAACTCCCAGCTTTCAATGTGCTCAACACTTTAGTTTGTAAGCTCCCAATCATTTTCCTGGAGTTAACTAAAGTTTGTTCTCTTAATCACTTAGTCATGTCCAACTCTGAGACCCCATGAACTGTAGCCTGCCAGGCTCTTCTGTCCATGTAATTTTCCAGGCAAGAATGCTGGGAGTAGGTTGCCATTTCCTTCTCAAGATGTTCCTGACCCAGGCATTGCAGGCAGATTCTTTACCAACTGAGTTATAGGGAAGTCTTTTTTTTTCTGTGCCAGCTTACAAAACCTAGAGTGAACTTTTTGGCCAACCCTATACTAGGAATAAAACTTTTTCCTTTCAGTAAAACTGTCAGTCTTAGCCAGCTTTTCCCCCTCCTTACCTACTGGGAACACTGTTCAACAGGCCTAGGTATTTTATCACTAACTGTATTGCCAGAAGAGCAAGTCAGGACTACCACATTGAGAACCGAAATTAAATGCCCGTAAGATTAGATGTAATGAGCTAAAATGACAAATCCCTTTGGCTAATACCCTGATGCTAGGAAAGACCGAGGGCAGGAGTGAGAGGAAGAGATGGTTGGATGGCATTACCAACTCAATGGCCATTAGCTTGAGCAAGCTCCAGGAGATGAAGGACAGGGAAGCCTGGCATGCTGCAGTCCATGGGGTCTCAAAGGGTTTGGACACGACTTAGCCACTTAACGCCTTGTACACAAGTAGATAAAGGTTATTTTAAGAAGTTTCAGCATTACTCCATGATTCTGAGGGCAGAAAGGCCTTGCCTTGTTTGTAGTAAATGACTACCCATCACTGGCTCATCAGTGCAGGGTAGCAAAGCACTTCCCTCCCTTCCCAAAGCCACAGAAGACACTGCTGATGGTTTAGTATGGTTTATTAAGCTGTGCCTTAGTACAGACGCTGGGGCTTGCCCATGGTGCTCTTAATGTACAAGGCCCTGACGTTCTGCCAATTTTTCTTGAGCAATGACACCAGGAAGTTGACAGCTAAGTGGATGTTGTACACAAGCTCATCATCTGTCATCTTCACGTGGCCAACAGCCACTGCCAGACACAGCACCTGTGAGGAGAAGGTCAAATCAGGTTGGTGGCCTGATTCAAAGAAACCAACTGTGGAGAGTGGGCTCATCTACAAGCCAGATGGGTCTATTCCTCCCCCTTCCAGTGCCCTAATAAGCAATGCTTTGCCCTCAGACCAAGAAGACCAGAGCTATTTGAAAATCTTCAATCCTGTAAAGGGACTGTCACAAGTCCCAAGAATCCACAGAAATGCACACCAGGGCTTCCACTCAATGTGGGTAAACTGCAAGGCCCTGCCACCATCACCACTATTTAATCAATGCAGCCAGCCAGACCACCTCACCTTCTTCATCTGGAACTTGATTGTGGACTTCACTTCATCAACTTTGGCCACCATGTTCTCATTGTGGGTCAGCAAGGAAGGGAACTTGCCAGCCTTGTTCAGGCCTGGGCCCAGGATTCGGGGGATCTGCTTGATCAGAGACTCTGAAGCCAAAAAGGCATCGTATTTCTTGGCTGGTAGAGAGAAAAAGCCATTAGGACCTGGCCCCTCAATACAACTCTAAAACAGAGCTCTGTGACCCAACCACACAAGTGGCCTCTAATCAGCACTCTACCCTTTCCATAACTACCAAGTCTTTTTCATCCTCTCCTCGGGCCAGTATGAGCTCCATCTTCTGGACTTTTACTGGCCAAACAACCACATGAAACCTGGTGGCCTAAGTCCACACTGACTCACAATCCATGTTGCAATGAAAAAGGCTCACTGTAATTAAGACTGCCTGGCTTCAAATCCCACCTTCCTACTTCCTAGTCACCCAACTGAAGAACCTGTTCACCTGTAGAACACTCGAATCATATAGAATAAAGATTAAAATGAAACAACACGAGCTCTACATAGAAATTCCAACCCAGAAGGCACTAGCATCTGACCTGTCAACTAGACAGAGCTCACCTGCTTAGAAAAGAACCACTACCTGGCCTTCTTCCCTTAATGATAACCCTCAAAGCAAAGAAAGAATTTTCACATGGCTAAGTTCCAATTTCCAGTTGGCCAAGCACAGCAGATGCTTGGTAGTGACTGTACCCCTTCATCGCTTTAAAATCCAAACAGCAAAAAAAAAAAAAAAAAAAATCCAAATAGCAGAAATACCCCTATATTCTACCACTCCCAAGAGATCTGCCCCCAATCTACCCCACCTATAAAACCACACTCACCCAGCTTCTTGACCAGTTTCTTATTCTTGTTGAGTTTCTTCAGCGCCTCAATGTCCATGTGGGGGATATCCACAGCCTTGGCCTCATCACAGTGCTGCTGGTCCCCCAAGACACACACGGAGAACTTGGGGCGGGGAGTGGACTTAAGCCTGCATTTTGGGGGCAGTGGGGGACAGGATAGGTCACGTCCAGCCCTAGGCTCCCGAGGCTGAAGGTGAAGGGGTCTGGGGCCGCTGAGCACTGAGCCTTACCCAGAGCCGTCCACATTCACCAACAGCTAGTCTGGCTTCTCAAACTAGCCGGCGGGCTTGGCCAAAGCCTCCCCACGCCTCCCCTCATCTTTTAAGACCCAGGGTGGGGGTCCGTCCAGCCACGCCTGCCCGGAGCAGGGGGTCTGAACTACCCGGGCACTTCAGTGCCGCACGTGCCCGGCCCGCCTCGAGCTCCACCGGAGCCGCAAGGGAGGAGACCGGACAGCACGGGGGCGCTGAGGGCTGGGTGGGATCGGAACGGTGCCAACCTGACGGTGCCCGAGAAGCGTTTGTCCTTCTGAGGGTCATAGTTCTTCAGGCTGATCTGAAGCTCCACAGTCTCCAAAAACCTTAAAGAGAAAGTTAACAAAGTTGTAACAAGCCTCCAGCGGCTTTCCCCAAAGCGGCTCTCCCCGCTTTCTAAGTAAGTACTTACTTCCTGCGCTTGCGCTGGTTCCCGTGCAGGACTTCCCGCACCGCCTCGTAGAGGGTGTCGCGGGAGACTTTGCTGCTGCGAGAGACAAGCAAGACGAGCGGTCAAAGCCCGGGAACCGGGCACCAACCCCCGGGGGTGTCAGAAGCCTCGGGCGCGGGAGGGCCTCGGGATTACTCCCCGGGGGTTTCTGGACAGCCCAAGTGGGGCGACTCGGGCCCAAGGACCAACCCCGGGGAAGAGGGACCCTACAGGAGACCGGCCTTGGCGCGCCAATTCGAACGCCAGGCCCGCAGGCCGAAGCCTGACAAGAAATGCACCTGAGCGAAGCAGGGGCAAGAACCCCCGGGGCTTCTGCCCGCAATGTCTCCCTCCCCACGGGGGCGCCCAGAGGCGCGGATGAACGTGGATAGGACGACTAAACGACACAAACCTCATGGTTCCCTACACCGCGATAACCGGAAAAGAGAGAAACGCCGCTCGCGCATGCGCCCAAATAGGATCCTTGTTCTCGCGAGAGATGCCTTGTTCCCGCGGCTTTTCTCAGGAGTGCAGTCAGTCTAGTGGCTCAATCACCTGGAGCGCCGCCATCTGCGGCCGCTGAGGGGCGCCGCCGCCGCGCCTTGCACCGCTAGTCTCGCTTGGGAAGACCCGAGCCGCTGCCAGGCCCTTAGGGAAGGGGCTAAGGCCAGGGATCGAACCACAGTAGTTCACACTACGGGGCATCGCACCCGTGACAGCCTCTGAAAGGATGCAGACAGACCCCACCATTTTTGTCACTCAGACCTCCTGTGCGCACTTCCTGCTGCCTTGCGAACCTGTTTCATGTCTCAAAAGCAGGCTTTACTAAAAGTTTCGTTCTTGGCCGCTCAGATGCTGCAGCGGGGAGGTCTCAAGGAAGGTTTTGTGATGAACTTACACCTGACAGTTGATTCAGGAACATCTGTAGGTTGTTTACTGTGAGCAAGGCGCCTCGCTAAGTGCTGTTGGGAATATAGAGATGCAGGACAGATACGCCCACAGTACTGCACACTCTTCCTGCCTCTTCTGTCCAGCAGGCCTCGTCTTCTCTGCTCACCGTAACCCCAGGAGCCCTTCAGATCCCTCCCCAAAGGCCATCATCTGCCCCAAAGCCTTCCCCAACTCCACGCTAAGTCACTCCCGCCCTCAAGCCCCTCTCCTGCAGTGAGGCATGCCCAGTCTCAACCTACTCCACAGACCGCTCTGACAGGGCTCAGGTGGGTGGTAGGTATCACACATGGTCTGGCCCACAGAACGTGCATGAACCTCAGAACTCTACCACCGGCCCCACAGGGAGAAAGATGCCCCCTGTCACTGAGCATGGTGGGGCAGGGGGTGGGGGGTGGTGTGGACTGGTTCTCAACAAATACCCAGAGTTAGTAGGAAGTCAGGCACTGCTCCTAATAAGACATTATTGAACCTCTTTTTTTTTTTTTTTTTTTAATGAATTACCATTGATATTCAAGTCAGAAACAAGAATACAGAGGATCATCACATATACACTTGAGCACAAGAGATCTGGGCTGAGCACATGTCCCCGGGGCTCCTGGAATTGTCCACTCAGGGTCTGCTATGATCCTGCTGAGGCCTATCTTACAGTGTCTGTCCCCATAAGTGACAAGGAGGGAGCCCAGGGTCAGGAGCCCTTGGTAATGCAGATCATCTAGCCCCTTAGACCCTTCCTGCCAGCCCCTCTGCAGCCTGGAGCAGGGAGGCAGTTGATCCCTGGGATGGCCAGGTTCAGCCTGGACCCCCAGGCAGGGGGCAGGGTGAGGAGCTGAGGGCAGAAGTGTCCTTCAGGAAGCTGGTGAGGGAGCTTCGGGAAGGTGGTCCTTTGGTGGACAGTCAAGGGGTCAGATGTCGCAGGGCAGCCTGCAGGGACTTTCTCAGGAAAGTGGTGTTGAGCTCCACAGCTGCGGCCAGGCCCAGCTTCTGGGGCTCGGTGATCTGGAGAGAAGGAAGAATCACGTCAGGACTCCAGCAACTGATCCCTCCTCTCCCCTACCCTGCCCCTGGGCTCTGTTTAGTTAGAAGAGAGAAATCCAGGACCCAGGGACAATTGAAGATGACTCCCTGAGAAATCTAACTTCCATTAGATGCTACCATGATCAGGGAATGTGACCTTGGGCAAGTTACTGTGTCTCAGTTTCCTCATCTATAAAATAGAGCCAATAATAGTATCTTCTCACAGGAATAAACTAGCAAGTTAACATATGTAAAGGGCTTAGAAGGATGTCTGGAACATAGCAGGGGCTACAAGTATCAGCTCAGAATTTTAGCTCTCTAACCTTATCCCCCATGACCATCCACTCTCGGGTTTTTAGGCCTCAACTACAATGACCTACCTGCAGGTCCCCTCGGACATTCAGTGCTTACACAGTTTATTTGCCTGGAATGCCCTTTCCTCCACCTTGGACTTTAACTACCACCCATCCTTTAAGAGTCAGAAAGTCTGTACCAATTCCCACGACAAACAAGGTTTAGTTGCCCCCTTTTCCTCTGCCATCAGATGCCCTGTACATACCTTCACCTGTCTGCTACCAGATAATACAATGATCTGTTAATCATTTCTCTCCCCTCTCACTAGCCCAGTAGGTGCTGGTGAAGAGGTCAAGTCCAGGACAGAAACTGTGATATTGTGATTGTTGATTCCTAATGCCCCAGAAAGCATCTGGCCTACAGCAGTGTTGGCTGGATGAATGAACTCCTAAGCAGTCTCACTCGCCTATTCTTGGATTTGAACTTGTGGTTTCCCTGGCTAATATACAGGGTTTTCTCCCTGGCGAACATCAAACACCCTCGTGGCAGGATCAGAGCAGCAGAAGCTGCCCTTGTGTGTGCTTAGTCGCTCAGTTGTATCTGACTCTGCACCTACATGGACTGCAACCTGCCAGGCTCCTCTGTCCATGGGATTCTCCGGGCAAGAATACTGGAGTGGGTTGCCATGCCCTCCTCCAGGGGATCTTCCCAACCCAGGGATCAAACCCAGGTCTCCCTCACTGCAGGCAGATTCTTTACTGACTGAGCCACCAGGGAAGCCCCACACTTGTGGCCCTACCAGTACTCACGTTGGCCTGATACTTGGTCATCACTGTCAGCAGGAGCTTGGCATAGGCCATGGATGTGGTGGCCGCTGGCCCCTCTTTACAGAGTTTCTCCATCAACACACTGAACTTCTCAGGGGGCATCTCCACCTGCACACATTAGGAGATGGGCAATAGCACAAGAAAGGGCCCTGGATTCAATTCCCCAACTCTACCACTTCTTAAGCAGGTGACTGTCAACCAAACTGAGCCTCAGGTCACTCAACTAGACTGAGCCTCATGTCACTCAACTAGACTGAGCCTCAGCTTCCACATCTGTAAAATGGGGCTCATAATACTGAACTCTGAGGACTTTGAAAATGATTTAATGTTATTATGTAGATAAAGCCTGGCACACAGGGCTCAGAAAAGCGGTGGTCACTGCTGCATAGGCTCAGATTAGGAGCAAGGGGAGACCGAGGATTTTTAGCCTGGCTTAGTGGTTGAAGATAAAAGGAATAAGTGGTCCCAAGGGAGTCCTGCCAGCGTAATAACAACAGTTCTTCATAATCATAACTTAATAAACACTTATTAGGCATTAGGTACCATTCCAGACATGCTACCCCAGTTATACCACTTAAATCTCACCCCAGTTGTACATGGTAGGTGCCATCATCACTCCCCTTTTGCCGATGAGGAAACTGAGGCATAAAGAGGCTAACTACTTGCATTATAAACAAATGAGGCAGACTCTTATGTACCGATATATGGAAAAACTGCCAAAATATCCTATTAGATGAAAAAAGCAAAGTACAGGGCACTTTGTGTTACAGCTTAGAGCTTGGTGTGTTACAAGCTATGTAAAAAGCAGGGGAAGAGTAAATTTCAACTTGTGTCCTTGTATATATACAGCATCTCTGGGAGGGTTCCACTGCAACCAGTAACACCAATTAGCCCTGGGGAGGGGAATCTGGGTGGCTGGGTGGAATTTTTTCACTATATCCTTGTAAGGATATAGTTCAAAAGTGTGAACATATGAATCTATTACCTATTCAAAAATAAATTAAATTTATACGCACACATCAACAAGTTGCTCCTCCAGGCCACAGAGCCAGCAAGAGGCACAGCTGGGATTCACCGTGCAGTCAGCTCTCTGCTCCTGGCCTTTCAAGCCCCAAGACCCTCCTCCCAATGTCACAGGCGCCCTGCTGGAGGGCTGCCATCCTGCTTGCCCCTCCATCACTGAAGTGGTCAGAAGCCCAGGAACCCCCCTCCCTCCCGCATCACAGCAGCGCTTCTTAGTCCATCCCAAGGCAGCCCGCTCACCTGCCGCTCCAGGAGTGACTGCAGCACCAAGAAAGTCTCCTCCTTCCAGGGCAGCTCCGAGATCCATCTGCAAGCA
Source organism: Dama dama (assembly GCF_033118175.1). Lineage (NCBI taxonomy): Eukaryota > Metazoa > Chordata > Mammalia > Artiodactyla > Cervidae > Dama > Dama dama. The sequence goes on along the minus strand of NC_083687.1, from coordinate 12,014,436 downwards.
CAGGCCCCAGGGAGGAAAGCTCAGCCTCCCACCAAACCTGGGGATCCACCGCTCCTACCCCAAGGCCAGGCCCCAGGGACAGCTAAGACCCCCAGCCGCAGAGGAAGTAGTCAGGGCCCCTGATGCTGGCAGCCAGGTAGGAGCCGCTGCTGCAGTGCCGGGGAGGCCATGGCCCCAGACCCCTGGGAGTTGACAGTGGTGGCTTTGGCCGAGAGGTACAATGGTTCCCTGAAAAATGACCGAGAGTCGAGAGTGCATCCTGAGCAAAAAGGCGAGGGTGAGCCAGGGAAGAGGAGGATGACGATGATGGGTGAGATGACACATGTGAGTCTTCTGAGAGAAGGCGAGCCCTCCCTGCAGAGCCCAGCCCCCGGTGAGGTCCGCTCCAGCTGTGCCTCTTGTCCTCAGCTTGTTGGGAAAGGCAGGATGTCACATGGAAACACTGTGCCTTCCTGGGTGCACAGACTCGGGTCTGAGGCCAGGCTTTTGCACTTGCTGTAGCTGTGTGACCTTTGGCCACGTCCCGCGGCCTCTCTGAGCTTCAGTTTTTCCATCTCTAAGGTGACAGCTGCACAGGACTGCACGAAGACTGAAGTAATGAATTGAAAGCACAGAGAAAGTCCTCGGTAACAGGTGGCTAGTAGTTTTTGGAGACTGTCTCCTTCTCATGTGATACTTAGCATTTTATATTTCATGTTGGTGTCCAATGGGGTCTCACCTACTCATTATTTCTACATGTCTGTACTTAACTCCCCAATTTGATGCCCAAATTTAACATCAATTTTATAACAGTATTTGAGCACTTACTAGGTGCCAAATACTGTGCTGAGGCCTTCATGTGCATCATCACACTTAATATCTAGAAAAATCCTACACAGTTAATGTGTGGAAGCAGAGGCTCAGAGAGATAGAACAACCTGATTAAACTTGCACATTTAAAGGCAAAGTTGAAAGATTAAAAAAAACGAAAGGCAAGGTTGAGGTTTTCACCCATGTCCGTCTGACTCCAGAGCCAGTGTTCTGAACCATGATGTCATGTTCCAACTATGCTAAGAACTCAAGAAGAGCAGCACCAGCCTCTTCTCCACATTCCCTGGGGTGCCTGGCACAGAAGTCTGGACCCCTGGGCTGGGAAGGGACATGGTGTGGCAACTCACAAGGACCCACAGTGGTCAGGCACAAAGCCAGGCTCAGGCCAGCGAGAGCGGGCATCGGCTGTGCCACTGCCTGTATTTCAGGCACTTTTGGGCACAGGGCCTGGTGCCCAGCCAGCTCCAATTCCAGAATGCCAAGAGCAGGCTTGGCCAGGGGGAGGAGGCGTGGGTGGGGCCAGCAGGGGCGCCTGTCACTTACCCCAGCATTAGAACCTGCACATCTGGCGCCAGGGCCTTGTCCTTTGTAAGGCAACACAGTAACTCTGTTTGAGCTGGACCTGGGTGGGCGACAGCAGATAAGAGAAGTCTGGGGGAAGTGGCAGGAGAGGAGGGGGCTGGCAGGGAACAAAATGCCCGGGTCATTACAGGTGGCAGCGTCAGGGAAGCAACTGGTATCTTTACTCCTTGAATACCCAAGGTTCTGCCAGGACCACCCAGGGGAGGTGAAGGGTGCTGGGAAGAGAGAGGGCAGAGCTACCGGGCGTGGGGCCTGTCCTAAAATTACCTATTCCTGGGGCTTGGAGCACAGGGCCAAGGAGGGCTCTGCAGACAGCGTAGGGATACTTGGTGCAGAAGGAGGTCAGGGCAGTCGTGAGCAGGCGGGAGGCTGAGGAAGTCAGGGAGAGAATCTACAGCCAACGGGGAGGAAACTATTAATTGCTTCTTCCCTCCAACAAATGTTTATCAGACACATTTCAGAAGCTTATACATTACACCGGGCTTCCCCAGTGGCTCAGCAGTTAAAGAATCTGCCTGCAATGCAGGAGGTGTGGCAGGAGGAGCTGCAGATTCTATCCCTGGGTCAGGAAGATCCCCCGGGGAAGGAAGTGGCAACCCACTCCAGTACTCTTGCCTGGAAAATCCCATGGACAGAGGAGCCTGGCGGGCTACAGTCCATGGAATCACAAAGAGTCAGACACGACTGAGCAACTAAACACAAACACATACATTACAGTGACAAAAAAGTTCTTTTATCCAGGACCCACACGGATCCACCCACTGAAAAGGACAAATAGCTCCCTTCCCCAGCTCCCATATCCCTTCAGCTTCTGTAAGGATCTGGGGGCCAAGAGGGATGAGTCAGATGCCCCGTAGGTAGATGGCCTAGGGGTCTATGCCCTTCCCTTGCCCCCAGGACTTGGGACAAGCCAGATATGTGCAAGGCTGGGAACCCCCTCTGGCATCCTGCTGAGGGCTTAGACTCTCTCCCCGCCGCCCCCCCAGTCCCAGACCCTTCATGTGCATCCCAGAGAACCTACCCGTCCAAGGAAGAGGCTCCTGGTCAGCACAGTGGCATTGCCCAGGCTGAGGTCTGGTGACAGGGCCAGCAGCCAGGTGCAGAGCTGGAGGAGACCTGTGTCCAGGAGCTGCGGGAGCTGCAGCTGGGCACACAGTAGGTCCACCTGCCAAGGACGGGGGAGGGTCCCAGGACACTCAGCATGTCTTGGCTGGACTGTCTCAAGCCAACCAGGCAGAATGGGCGGGGCCAGGACACCCCAGGGTAAGGTGAGACAGGCGAGCCGCCCTATGGGAACCAAGGGATAAAAGAAACCACTGCAGGTGACCCCTGCCCCTGAGAGAACAAAAAACCCAACCAAACCCCCTCCCCAAATTCCCACATGAGGCAGGGGAACAGAAATTTAAATGGAGACAGGGAGCGTGTCCTGGGGGCCAGGCAGGCTTTCTGGACTCACCTGGCCAGGACTGCACTCTTGGAGAAGCTGCAGCTCAACTGGTGGGGTGCCCTCCAGTCCTTCCAACCCCTGAGAGGGTGAATGCCATGTTAGGGCTGGCAGAGCCCTCAGTGACAAGTCAATTGGCAGAGTGGGTGGGTGAGGACCCCAGAAGGTGCTACTGGAGGAGAAGAACTACTTGCCAGGGGTTAGAACAACATATGTGGGCCAAGAAAAGCCTTCACACAGATGACTAGACCTTCACTTCCCACCCGCCACCCCCACCGAACAGCTGTGCCTCGCTGCACTGGGGCTTCCCTGGGCACCACTGGGGTCCAGGAAGTGGTGGAAGAAGGGCTGTGGGGAGTAGGGTAGGGCAAGTCACCTTCCCGAGGGTCTTGAGCAGCTGCTGCAGCCTGGGAACCTGGTCCTGCGGAGGAGAGCCCGGTCACTGCCAAGCCCCAACCCGTGCAGAACGGCCCCCAGTCATGGCCACGGCCCCAGCCAGGTCCCAGCCCCCTCTGCTAGAAGGCCCCGGGTCAGTGGGAGCTAGTGGGCAAAGATGACTCAAGAGAGCCAGAACTTGAAGGCTAAACTTTACAAAGTGCTTCAGAACTCAAACTAGACAAGGGCCCCTGTAAATCCAACTGAATAGACTTGACTTCTTTGCATCCATCCTGATGGGGCTAGACCAGGCCCTGGGCTGGGAGGTCAAGCTAGATGCTGGGATGATCCCCCCATTTCCCATAAGATGGGGCGGCAGGGGTAGATCCAGAGCCTTTCCTCTTCCCCGGCACCCCTGACCTCACAATACTGATCATTAGATGAAGGGGTCCCACCTCCAGTCCCTCCCTTCCCTACCCTCTTCTCAGAAGCTTATGGAGCAGAAACTACATTCCTTCAACCCCACCTCCTTCCCCTTGCTCCACAGACTACAGTCATTCCGAAGGGGACAGTGTCCCAACCAGCTTCTGCCCTGTATAAACCCTCCACCCCAAAAGATCACTCCAAAGCAGCCGCCTCACCCTAGTACCTGGATAACTTTGGGCAACTCCAAACCCTCAGGTAGGCCCTTAGCTTCCTTTAGACTCTGACCAGCCTCACTGGGCTCAGGTCCCATGATAGGCTGGTTTGTAATGGATGATGCATCTCCTCCATCAGCCAGGGATTCTGAAGATTCATGTTCAGGTCTCTTCTCCTCATGATCTTCTTCTTCCTCTTCTTCCTTTTCCAAACACCGGAGCCTTTTGGAGGCCCTCTCCCCCTCAGGACTGACAGGCTCTTCCTCTGGCTCCTTCCTGCGTTTCCCAGGATGCTGGGAGTCCTTGTCCTCCTCCTGCCCTCCTTCCCCTTCAGCATCTGGAACCGGGGGCAACTTCAACTTCCTGCCCCCTTGGCCCAGCCGCCTACACATGCCTTGGAGCTGTCTCTGGCACCTTTTGGACAGTAGGGACGCACCATCAGTGGAGACGCCAGCACTCAGATCCCTTCGCAGAAATTCTCCAAGGGCCCGGAGCCAGGGATCAGGGTCAGGGCTTGAATCCTGCCTTGCAAGCTGCAGCACAGGGAGGAGCCTGCTTTCGGGCAGCGATGGCCAAACAGCCATGAGCAGGGACATCAGGTTTCTCCGGCATAACGGGGGCAATCGCAGCAGCAGTGGTTTCCTGGGTGGCAGAGGGAGGGCACGGTTAGGAGCATCTCGCTGAAAGGAACCCAGGGCAGGCTGGATAGAGTTAGAGGCTAGATGGCACTGGACAGAAGTGGGTGGGGAGCGCTGGAAGGCAGCACCTGAGAGTCAGTGTGGATGGAAGTGGAGACAACATGGAAATCACTCAACAAGTGAGCATATATTCTACACTACACTAGGCCCTGCTCTTTGACATCTCCTATTTCAGCTCAAAAATTGGAACCTACCCTGTAATCCATCACTTCATGGCAAATAGATGGGGAAAAAATGGAAACAGTGACAGACTTTATTTTCTTGGGCTCCAAAATCACTGCAGATGGTGATTTACAGCCATAAAATTAAGATGCTTGATCCTTGGAAGAAAAGCTGTGACCAACCTAGACAGCATATTAAAAAACACAGACATTACTATGCCAACAAAAGTCCATCTAGTCAAAGTTATGTGAAAGCTGGACTATAAAGAAAGCTGAGGGCGGAAGAATTGATGCTTTTGAACTGTGGTGTTGGAAAGACTCTTGAGAGTTCCCTGGACTGCAAGTAGATCTAACCAGTCAATCCTAAAGGAAATCAGTCCTGAACATTCATTGGAAGGACTGACGCTGAAGCTGAAACTCCAATACTTTGGCCAGCTGATGCGAAGAATTGACTCACTTGAAAAGACCCTGATGTTGGGAAAGATTGAAGGCGGGAGAAGGGGAGGACAGAGAATGAGAGGGTTGGATGGCATCACCAAATCAATGGACATGAGTCTGAGTAAACTCTGGGAGTTGGTGATGGACAGGGAGGCCTGGCATGCTGCAGTCCATGGGGTCGCAGAGTCTGACCCACTGTGACTGAACTGAACTGAACCCTGTAATAGATCCATGCCTGTTTTATGTAAACAAACAAACAAAAAGTACTCTCTGAAATTTTATGTACAAATGATAATCCAGAACGCTGAGTAATGCTTAGTCTGCAGCCCTGTGCTCCCCTCGGCAGTCCCTGCAACTCACAGGGTCACCACCCTTCACGCTTTTGCACCTCTCAGTACGTGACTGCTATTTGTCATCACACACAAAGACACTTGGAATATGTGAGGCAGGAAAGAAACCTTTTATTTATTTGTGTGTGTGTGGGGGGGGGGGGGGGGGGTTAAAAACACATCTAGAGCAGCCGGTAGCGCCAGCTCCTGCTTCACACGACCCAAGAGGCTGAGGGCACCGACAGGGCTGGAGGATCGCAGAGGAACTTACAGCTCCAGGCGACAGTCCGGGCCCTCCACGACGGGCTCCTCCCGGCACAGCGCCTCGAGGACGCCGCCCCAGGCAAAGGGCTCCCCGCCGCGGCCGCTCAGTGTCCGCAGCACCCCCAGACCACGCCGCGCCCCGTCGGGCCCGGCCTGCAGCGCCTGCAGCAGGAGGCGGCCGGGGGCCTCCAGCCGAGCCCAGGGCGCCGCCGGCTCTGCGTCCTCGGCCCGAGCGGGCTCAGCCTCCAAGGCCTCCATGGCCGGGATCGGGGAGTCGCGCCGCTCCGCGCTCCGGCTTCGGGCCTCAGCTCCGGGGCCTGGGGAGAGGGAGGCTGAGGACAGCGCCGCTCCAGCCAAGTTCCATGCTCAGCGCTGGCGGACGCCCGGCCAGCGCGCGGGACTCCAGCGGTAAGCAAAGGAAGGAAGCGGGAGGTGCGGCTAGGGGCGGGGCGCGAGGGAAAGCCGGAAGGGGCGGGGCCGGGATGCGCCGGGCCGGAAGCAGGAACCGAGCAGGGGGAAATCTGCGAAGGCCCACTGCCGGTCTGCTGACGGGGCGGGGCCAGAGTTGGGGCGGGGCTACAAAGAAATAGGCTTGTGGGCGGGGTCATGCAAGAGATTGGGTGGGACAGGGCTTGATGGAGAAGCGGGTCCTTACATTCCTTCAGGTAAGCGATGAGGGCGGAGGTACAGAATGGATATCACGGTGCCTGTTGGTTGTATTCAATACTTCTGGATTCAAGCCTTATTTAATTTAAACCGACGCCCATGTTGCTTGTAGATCATGGGCTTTGGCATAGGATTTGATCATAAAACGCCGTAACTTAAAAGAATAGCAAGGAGAGATAAGAAAGCCTTCCTCAGCGATCAATGCAGAGAAAAAGAGGAAAACAATAGAATGGGAAAGACTAGAGATCTCTTCAAGAAAATTAGAGATACCAAGGGAACATTTCATGCAAAGATGGGCTGGATAAAGGACAGAAATGTTAGGGACCTAACAGAAGCAGAAGATATTAAGAAGAGGTAGCAAGAATACACAGAAGAACTATACAAAAAAGATCTTCACGACCCAGATAACCACGATGGTGTGATCACTCACTTAGAGCCATACATCGTGGAATGTGAAGTCAAGTGGATCTTAGGAAGCATCACTACGAACAAAGCTAATGGAGGTGATGGAATTCCAGCTGAGCTATTTCAAATCCTGAAAGATGATGCTGTGAAAGTGCTGCACTCAATATGCCAGCAAATATGGAAAACTCAGCAGTGGCCACAGGACTGGAAAAGGTCAGTTTTCATCCCAATCCCAAAGAAAAGCAATGCCAAAGAATGCTCAAACTACCGCAGAATTGCACTCATCTCACACGCTAGTAAAGTAATGCTTAAAATTCTCCAAGCCAGGCTTCAGCAATACATGAGCCGTGAACTTCCAGATGTTCAAGCTGGCTTTAGAAAAGGCAGAGAAACCAGAGATCAAATTGCCAACATCCGCTGGATCATCGAAAAAGCAAGAGAGTTCCAGAAAAACATCTACTTGTGCTTTATTGACTACGCCAAAGCCTTTAACTGTGTGAATCACAATAAACTGTGGAAAATTCTGAAAGAGATGGGCATACCAGACCACCTGACCTGCCTCTTGAGAAACCTGTATGCAAGTCAGGAAGCAACAGTTAGAACTGGACATGGAACAACAGACTGGTTCCAAATAGGAAAAGGAGTACATCAAGGCTGTATATTGTCACCCTGCTTATTTAACTTACATGCAGAGTACATCATGAGAAACGCTGGGCTGGAGGAAGCACAAGCTGGAATCAAGATTGCCGGGAGAAATATCAATAACCTCAGATATGCAGATGACACCACTCTTATGGCAGAAAGTGAAGAAGAACTAAAGAGCCTCTTGATGAAAGTGAAAGAGGAGAGTGTAAAAGTTGGCTTAAAGTTCCATTCAGAAAACTAAGATCATGGCATCCGGTCCCATCACTTTATGGCAAATAGATGGGGCAACAGTGGCTGACTTTTTCTGGGCTCCAAAATCACTGCAGATGGTGATTGCAGCCATGAAATTAAAAGACGCTTACTCCTTGGAAGGAAAGTTATGATCAACCTAGACAGCATATTAAAAAGCAGAGACATTACTTTGCCAACAAAGGTCTGTCTAGTCATGGCTATGGTTTTTCCAGTGGTCATGTATGGATGTGAGAGTTGGACTATAAACAAATCTGAGCGCTGAGGAATTGATGCTTTTGAACTGTGGTGTTGGAGAAGACTCTTCAGAGTCCCTTGGACTGCAAGGAGATCCAACCAGTCCATCCTAAGGGAGATCAGTCCTGGGTGTTCATTGGAAGGACTGATGTTGAAGCTGAAACTCCAATACTTTGGCCACCTGATGTGAAGAGCTGACTCATTGGAAAAGACCCTGATGCTGGGAAAGATTGAGGGCAGGAGGAGAAGGGGACGACAGAGGATGAGATGGTTGAATGGCATCATTGACTCGATGGACATGAGTTTGGGTAGATTCCGGGAGTTGGTGATGGACAGGGAGGCGTGGCCTGCTGCAGTTCATGGGGTTGCAAAAAGTTGGACACAACTGAGCGACTGAACTGAACTGAACTGACGCCCATGTTGCTTGTAGATCATGGGCTTTGGCATAGGATTTGATCATAAAACACCGTAACATCACCTCTTCCCCAGGCCATCAGCTGCCATCATTTGAGTTTCAGCTCTCTCCGGAAATATTTGATGTATCAGTACACCAGAAAATGGGAATTGCAGTAAAATCTAATGTTATCTATATAGCGAAAAGCCTTGCTACTGTAATCTTCCTCTCAGAGATCAAGAAGTGGCCTTGCTGTGGTTGTTTATAAAGGACCAAGAGAGCCTCCACTTCCCAGTGTTTCAGGTTAGGGAAATCTGGAGGAGGCAAGTCTTCCTGCGAAGGGAGGGATCATAGCAGAGAATGGAAATAAAGGCAGAGGGGAGAAGAGCCCCACGGGACCCCCATAAAGCCTCCTTTGGGTACCAGCTTATATTTCTGTCTTCTGAGCTTCTGCTGCCATGAATACATCCATTCAATCAATAAGCCTTTTACTGATCACCTAGGGCTTAGGATACAGGGAACAAAATAAAGCTCCTTGCCCTTGTTGAAACAGACAACAGGTAAACAATAAAATGACTGTTTGTGATAGGCGGGAACAGAGGCCAAGTGAGGTAGTTTTAAATAGGTGATCAGGCAAGATGAACCTAAAGGAGATAAAGAAGTAAGCCATGTAGAGGTCTATGAGGAGACCATTTTGCGAAGAAGGTTATGGTTAGGCTTTGAGCAGAAGCCTGGCTGGAGCTGAGTGCACCTGCTGGAGAAAAATAGATGAGATTGGAAAGATAACCAGACCAGATTTTGTGAGGCCCTGAGGTCCCAGAGGGAAATTTGTCTTTTACTCTGAGTAGTATAGGAAGCCATAGGCATATTTTGAGCTAGCTCTGATTTCCATTAGAGTCAGTTTTATAATTTTTTCCAAAATGATTTCAAGGGAGCTATTGGATAGGACTGGACTTCCCAGGTGACTCAGTGGTAAAGAATACACCTGTCAAGAGTCTGGGAACATCCACTAGAGGAGGAAATGGCAACCCACTCCAGTATTCATGCCTGGGAAATCCTATAGACAGAAGAGCCTGGAGAGCTACAATGTGTGGGATCACAAAGAGCTGGACAGGGCTGAAGCGACTGAACAGCAACACTGGAAAGGAGTAAGGAGGATTTCTTAGTGCCTGCTTTGCAAAGGCCAAAATAGTAGGAAAGAAATTTCTTCCAGGAACCTCTGTCTCAGGCTGTCAGTTCTAACTTCATAGGAGGTGTTTTTGGTCTTCTAATGATGTTGGGGGCAAGGAGTTGGGAAGGCCCTGATAAGCAGTGGGCAGGGCCAAGAATGCTAAGCAGCCTTCAATGCCTTGCCCACCCTCAACAAACAAAGCAAGCTTTACTTTGTAGTCGCTCTAGCTCGTGCCCTTCAAGGTCTGCATTCTAGCCGATGGGAAGGAGATGAGGGAGAAAAGGTCTTAAAAAGTGTTCTCTGAAAGTGTGGTTCAAGATCCCTGAAGGAACACTTGAGATCTTTTCATGAGATCCCTGACATCACTCTTCTTTTTAGTACTTATGTTGTTATTTGCCCTTTCTTATCTCATTCTTTTATGGGTATAAAGTGAAGTTTTCCAAAAGCCAAGTCATAAGTGATACTGCAACAGGTTAAGTACAGAAGCAACCCCTTGGCTGGGATGGGGGCACGCCTGGGGTATAAGCAGACTCTTCAGACACCAGGAGTGATGGTTTAGGTGCATTTTAATGGTTTCCTTCAGAATCCTTTTACAAAAGAGCAAAGTTAAAAACCAAGTCCCTCCCAAGACATTGAGAACCCTACCGCCTCCCTACGTTCCCCAGCTGTGTCACTGATGCAGTTCATGAGGGTGGAGGGCTCGCTACTTTCGTCCCTTACCAAGCCCCAAAAGGGGAAATACCTACCACCTGGGAACTCCTGCCCCTCAGCCCCATCCCCCACACGTTGACCCTGGTTATTGCAGGCAGTAATAAGAACTATTGGGGTCCAGGAGGAGTTCTGAACCCCAGAAGGCCATGCTCAGGGCACAGTCCATGAAGAACACTTCCTCTTCTGGCTTGGTGTCCCCTAGGACCACTGGTGTGCCCACCACCTGGGAGTAGAAAAAGAAGTAAGTGAAAACCCATCAGCTTCAGTTCTAGTCATGCCTGGTACCAGAGAATCAAGGCTGACACATAGGTTGGGCAGGTTGTACATAGCACAAAAGTACCACATCCACACAGGCACCATCGATGTCATAGATATCATATGTAGGTTTTACATTTATCAGACATTTACTATAAAGCATAACTAGCAGCCTTCCCAACCTCCAAATCCCTGCTATTACCACCTCACTCACAGAGGCCAGCTGCACACTCTCAGGCCAGAGAGGATCAAAACTCGGGGCCTCATCTGGGAGCTGGTGCAGGTAAATGCAGTCAGATTTGAAAGGGCAGCGGCCATTCCCCCGCATGAAGAACCGGCAGTGAATCTGGCTATGAGAGGGCAGAAGGAGAGAAGATCATCACCTTCAAGCCCAGTTGCCCCAGGAACGAGAGCCAACATGTAAGGTTGGGTGGGTGGTACACAGCACAAAGATGCCACATCCATGCTGGCACCTCTGGCTTCATCCTAAAGGAAATCAACTCTGAATATTCATTGGAAGGATTCATGCTGAAGCTGAAGCTCCAATACTCTGGCCACCTGATGCAAAGAGCCGACTCATTGGAAAAGACCCTGATGCTGGGAAAGATTGAGGGCAGGAGGAGAAGCAGGCAACAGAGGGTGAGATGGTTGGATGGCATCCTCGACTCAATGGACATGAGCTTGAGCAAAGCACAGGAGATGGTGAAGGACAGGGAAGGCTGGTGTGCTGCAGTCCATGGGGTCTCAAAGAATCAGATATGACTTAGCGACTGGAGAGAGCCTCTGAACAACAAACAATTAGCATCATAGTCAAGTGTAGACGTGAATGACAATTATTTCCCAGCAGATGGCAGTAAAGTGTCTTAAGTGGTACCTTTCTCTTAATTCCCACAGAGTCTATTTGGGACAGCAGTGACTCTGGGACTCTCCTTTCCTTCTTTGACCCAAGTTTCAATAAAACCACCTAAGGAGGGAGAACAGATAATCCTACAGTGTGTCTCTGTAACTAGAACAATGCTCTCTTCTGAGGGGTGGTCTTAAAGTAAAGTGAAGTTGCTCAGTTGTATCCGACTCTTAGGGACCCCGTGGACTGTAGCCTGCCAGGCTCCTCTGTCCATGGGGTTTTCCAGGCAAGAAAACTGGAGTGAGTTGCCATTTCCTTATGATTTGGTAATTGCTAGCTAATGAAATTTGATTAAGAAGTTTCTCACTTCTGAGATTTCAAATTTCACTCTGTGGAAGGTCAGATACAGGAAGGGTTTGAGGGCAACTTGTGATCTGCTTAAGTAGGAAGAGCGTTTTCTTGCACAGAAAGATGGATGAGAGGGAGAAAAAGATAAAGTGCTTTATTTGTAGCCTTTTTCCTGCATCATCAACTCTCTGCTTGGCACCAGCGCATTTGAGTCTTTCCTCCTTCCTGCAGTCCCAGCATGAATGCAGGATCCCTTTGGCCACCAAGCTGGGAACTGGGGAGTCCCTCTAAATCACTGCCTCTCTTCCTCTTCTTACCATTTGACCAAAGCTAGCATTAGGAACCCATCCATCCAGACAGTGATCAAAAGCCCCCGACTCAGCCACGGGACTTCCCTGGCAGTCCAGTGGGTAAGACTCTGCACTTCTAATGGAGGGGGGATGGGTTCAACCCCTGGCCGGGGAAATAAGATCCTATATGCCTTGCTGCATGACCAAAAGATAAAAAGCCCCCGACTCAATCTGACCACATTCTCCATTAGCCTCTCTCCCTTGGTCTCACGTGACACCATCCTGTGGCTGCCTGTGCTGGAAGCGTTCATCATCTTACAGTTTCCCTCCTTCTCTCACATCAGAATCCTCCCCACCATTCCTTCTAGTCCACACTAGGAGTCAGAATGCTGGGGTTCAAGCCCCACTTCCTCACTTAAGCCCTATAGGCCTTTCCTCGGTTTCTTCTGCAATGTGAGGACAGTAAGAGTCCCACTTCACAGTGTCTGTGACCTGCAATGTCTGTCGTATGTAATGAACCCTCCATGATGCTGTCTCCCGTCACACCTGGGCCTGGGTGCTCCCTTCTGGCCCCAGTGACTTCTGAACACTCCCAACTGGCATCCAGCCACCAGGATTTCCTCACTTCGACCCCCCTCTGCCTGAGTGCTTCCATTTTCTCTTCCTCCCTCCTCCTCTTCCAACCCCCAGCTCAAATACCTCCCCCTCTGTGAGACTCCACCTAGGTTTGTTCTCAGCAACTTTGTTGAGGTAGTTATTAGAGTTCACAGACAAAATTCAGGTAGAAACTAGGTCTTTTTATCCCACTCTCTATCCAAATATACTTTGCATACGTCAAGTATAATAAACCCTTTGGAAAGGTAAAATTAAGAACTTGGAATTGTAACTAATTCTAGCTTTTAGATAAAAGCCTACCGTCCCCAAGAGATGAAAACCTATTCAACTTTACCCCGTCTCCAAGGGCTGCATTTTAGTGTCTTCAGAGACCCCATATTTTCAAAAATTATCTAAGCAAACAATATGCATTCATATCAATTTACTTTCCTGATTTAAATGTCTTCTTTTGGTTTGGCCATGCTGCACGCCTTGTGGGATCTTAGTTCCCCTGCCGGGGAAAGAATCCCGAGCCCAAGCAGTGAAAACTGAGTCCTAACCACTGGGCTGCCAGGGAATTTCCATACTTTACTGCTTAAAAAAAAAAGAAAAAAAAAAGAAAATTAGAAATAAAAGCCAAGCCGGGTTTCTCATCGTGCTGAGAGATCCTGCATGGATCCAGAGCCAGGCTAGAGGAGGAACTTGACCTTGACTGTCTCGGTCACTCTTGTTACTCACTGGGCTTTCTGAAACAGTGGAAATAGCTCACACTCTTGCCTGCCATCTCTGACACTCTGCCTTCCCAGGACCGGGGGACACTCCATGCTGGGAACCCCAGGGGAGTGGGAATGGCTCAGGGGTTGCTTTCCTTCCTTCCTAACCTGCATCACATTCTCCCCGCATTTCACCTGGTCCGAGCTTTGAAGTTCCTGATGAGTTTCTCCTTCTCAGGCCCCTTGCTCACCCAGAATCTGCAGGGGATGATGTAGCTGGAATGGACCCGGCACTGGGGACAGGCCCTGTGAGGTGGGCGGAGAGGGGGCGGGGAGAGTGGAAGGTGAAAGAGGAGTAGTCACAAGCCCATCCCTCCATGGGGCCTTCCCCCCATTCCAACCTGGGCTCTCCAAGACCCTTACTTAATGACACTGGGTGGGAAGTCCCCTCGGCTCTTCCGCCAAGCGCGCAGGCAGCCCAGGCAGTGGGCGTGGCTGCAGTTGGGAAGGATGCCGAAGATCCCCTGGGCCTCCGGCTTGTCCCACACCTTGTCCATGCAGATGCCACACACGATGTCCTGACTGTCCCGCACCCTCTGCAGCCACAGGCAGGGTCAGAGCACATCCCCCGACCCTGCCTTGCCAACACACAGACGCACACACATACACATACACATTGCTACCCCAAATACAGCGCCAGGACCACAGGGCCCTCCTCCAGCAGGTCTGGGCATCCCAGAGGCCCAGCATGGCGTCCTCCCCCCATCCCCCTCCATACCTGCTGCACCTCAAGGCCAAAGCTCTGAAACAGGGCCAGAAACTCCCGGACAGGATCTGACTGAGGTGAAGGCTTCAGGAAGTAGCGGTGATCACCATCAGCAGCTGTTGGGGAAAAAGTGGATCCATTCATTCATTTCCTCATTCATGTGGCATCTACTGAGCGTCGGCTGTACGCAAGGCCCTGTGGGTGCATGAAGTTCTTTGGCCCAGTAGTTCCGAGTCCGTCTCTAACAAAACTGGACCCGTGCCATTCATTGGGCTTTCCTGGTGGCTCAGAGGGTAAAGAATCTGCCTGCAACACAAGAGACCCTGGTTCCATCCCTGGGTGGGGAAGATACTCTAAAGGAGGAAATGACACTCCAGTATTCTTGCCTGGAGAATTCAGTGGGCAGAGAAGCCTGGCCAGCTATAGTCCATGGGGTCTCAAGGAGTTCAGCACTATGGAGTGTGACCTGCCATGTGTAGCTATCAAATACTTGGAATGGAGCTAGTCTGAACTCAGATGTGTTGCAAGGGTGAAATACACATGAGATGTTGCAGCTTAATACCCCAAAGAGTCTAAAATGTTTTACTAATAATTTTATATTGATTACATATAGAAATGACATTAGATATGTAATTTTTGATATATCGAGTCAAAATATTAAAATTAATTTCACCCATTGCTTTTTACTTTTTTTAATATGAGGCTACTAGAAAAATTTTAATTACATATGTGAATTGTAATGGTACAACCACTTTGGAAAACAGTTTGGTGGTTCCTCAAAATATTAAACATAGGGTTAACATATGATCCAGTATACACCCAAGAGAAATGAAAAGATACATCTGCAAAAAAATTTGTACATAAGTGTTCATAGCAACATTATTTATAATAGCCAAAAAGCAAAACCCACCCAAGTATCCATCAGTTGGTGAATGAATAAAACACAATGTGGTGTATATCCATACAATGGGGTATTATTTAGCCATAAAAGGGAATGAAGTGGCAACCCACTCCAGTATCCTTGTCTGGGAAATCCTATGGACGGAGGAGCCTGCCAGGCTGCAGTCCATAGGGTCGCAGAAGAGCCAGACACGACCAAACAATAGTTCTTATTACACAGGGTATAGTAAGGATTAAATGTGTTGTTGCGTGAAAAAAAAAGGGGGGGGGGGGGGAATGATGAAATACTTATATATACTACAACCTGGATGAACCTAGAAAATATTACATACTAAATAAAAGAAACCAGACACAGAACAGCCATAGAATGTGCATGATTCTATTTATATGAAATGTCCAGAATAGGTAAATCCTTAGAGACCAAAAATAGAGTAGTGGTTGCCAGTGGCTAGGAAGGGTTGTGGATGGAGAGTGACTGCTAATGGATTTCCTTGGAGATAATGAAAATCTTCTAAAATTAAATAGTGCTACTAACAAGATCCTACTGTATAGCATATGGAACTCTACTCAATACTCTGAAATGACCTATATGGGAAAAGAATCTAAAAAATCATGGAGATACGTACATATGTAACTGATTCACTTCGCTGTACAGAAGAAACTAACACAACAGTATAAATCAATAGACTCAAATAAAAGTTAATTTGAAAAACAGTACTATTTATACAACTCTGAACATACTGTACTACATTAAGTTGTACACTTTAAATTGGTGAAATTTTTGGTTTGTGAATTATATCTCAATAAAGCTGATTCAAAAAATTATATATCTCTGTTGAACAGCACTGAATTAGAGCAATAATTTAAAAAGTAACCCTTAACATTTAGCGTTTACTCTGTGCCAGGTGCTGGGCTAAGCACATCACTCGCAAGACTTTGTCATAGCCCTGTGAGGTCGGGAATATTATCGGTGCCTTTTGGCGGATGAGGCTGTCGAGGCCCAGGGAGGTTAAGGTTAAGTGGGCTTGTTCAAGGTCACACAGTTCCAAAGCGGTGGAGCCAGCATTTGAAATTAGGTGGCTTCACTCCACAGGCACCATAGTTTCTGCTTCTAGAACACAGAGAGCAACAGAGCCGGAGGAAATTTTCCCTCTGGCTGGGAGGCTTGAGGATGAAGACTGGTGGAAGGAAAGAGCAGCCTTGCTTGGAGACAGAGCAGGGACCCTGGCCTCAGATCCCACTTGTGCCCACCTGCAGGGCCCCCGATGACTCACGTGATAGAGACAGGGGCTTCCGGGAGCTGCCACCAACATCCTCAAACTTGCTGGACAGCCCCTCCGGGCCAAGCTCCATGTCCGGGTTGGCCCCTATGCGGCCCCAGCTGACGGCCGCGGAGGGCAGGTAGGAGGGCTCGGAGCCCCTGCGGGTCAGCCCCAGCTGGGGCCCTGGCAGGGTGACGTGGGGCTCCGAATGGCGGCGGCCCCACCTGAGGTGACGGGGAGACAGCAGGTGCTGGTAGCTGTTGGGGGGGTGGGGGAAGAGACTCGTGAGAAGACAGGGCTAGCCCTGCCGGGGCTCAGAGCCAGCTCCGCCCAGAACCTGGAGCTTAGACGGTACACAGCAGGCTCTGGGAAGATGCACGGTCCATAAGGGACTGTTCCTTCCGAGTACCCCAGCCCACTCCCCACTGGAGGACAAGAGGTGCAGGCAACTTCCCTGGTGGTCCAGTGGCTAAGACTTCACGCTCCCAGGGCAGGGGGCCCCAGGTTCAATCCCTGGTTGGGAATAGATCCTATGTGTTGCAACTAAACAGCCTGCATGACCCAATGAAGATCAGATATCCTGTGTGCCACAATTAAGACCTAGCACAGCCAACTAACTAAATAAAAATAAATATTGAAAAGAAGAGGGGCTTACCTGCATCCATCTCCATGGAAGCAGAAGCCTCGTCGGAAATATCTGCAGACCCGGGATGCCTTCTGGTCCTGAGGGAAGCAACGGCTGGACCTCCAGTGACAGGGCCCTTGGTCAACATTCCTAAGAGATCATGCCCAGCCCCATTTTAGTCCCTGCCTTTGCGATCCTTCTTGAAAGAGGTTATGTGACGTGAGGGCTCAGGCTCCAGGCTTGGTCCTGTGTTCAAATCCTGCCTCTGCTGGATAATGATCCCTGGGTGGTAACTCAACTTCCCTAAAGCTTGATTTCCTCACCCTTAAAAACAAGAGTAGCGGGCACTTCCCTGGTGGTCCAGTGGGTAAGACTCCATGTTCCCAGTGTAGGGGGCTTGGGTTTGATCCCTGGCCAGGGAACTAGATCCCATATGCTGCAACTAAGACTCAGCACAACCAAAAATGAGCAAATAAACAAATATATTTTAATGAGAGTAACAATGCCTCCTGTTACCCCAGGGTCACTGTGAGGGTTTTTTGAGATTTCATACAATGTACACAGCAGGTGCTTAGTAAATCACAGTGATCATTGTTACTTTCTCCAGACACAGAGTCTCCTGGGCTCTGGAGTCAGAATTCTGGGTTCAGCTTCTGGAACCAGGGCCGGCTCTACGGGCATGAACCCATGTGGTCACTCAGGGACCCCACACCTGCTTCAAAGCTCTGCTGTTGCTGCCTTGAAATTATTAAATTTTTGGACAAGAGACCTTGATTTTCTTTTTGTGCTGGGTCCCACAAGTGACGTAGCCAGTTAGTTCTGCCTGGTTCTGCCAAGAACTACCACTACTTCTTGGTTGTGTGAGCTTGCCCATGCCTCAGTCTCTTCATTTATAAATTACTAGTACCTACTTCACGGGATGATGCAAAATGCAAATGAGATATTGTATGTATAGTATAGCTATCCCTTGGTATCCATGGGAGGTGGGTTCCAGAACCCCCACACTCATCAAAATCCACGGATGCTCAAGTTCCTTATATGAAATGGAAGAGTATTTGCATATATACTTTTAAGTCATCTCTAGATCACTTATAAACCTATTACAATGTAAATACTATGTAAATATTGGCTGCAAATTCAAGTTTTGTTTTTTGGAACTTCCCGGGATTTTTTTTTCCCCAAATATTTTCAATCTGTGGTTGTTTTAATCCTTGGGGTCAGAACCCACACGGCCAATTATACCTAGCACACAGCAAGCCCTCAATAAATATCAGCTATTCTTTTTTTTTTTTTTTTTTTTAAATATCAGCTATTCTTATCACTCTTCCGTCATCAACATCATAGTCTTAGTTACTACAGGGACACTTGAGGGTCAGGGTGTGAGGTGGGGAGGGCAGGAGAAGGCGGAGTTGGGCCAGCACCTACTGAGAATCTACTGTGTGCTCAGGCCTGCGCCAGGGCTCCGGGGACCTCGGCTCTTGTTGGGTGCTGCCTTGCTGGGAGCGGGAAGGAGCCCGCCTGTGAAGTGGGCAGGGCAGCAGGGGTGGGGACAGAGGCTGGACTCTTGTCCTGCGAGAAAACAGACTGCCAGCCAATGCCAGGGCTCTGCCACAGAGTGGCCCCCACCACTCCGCGGAGAACATCCAAGAGGTGCCCTGGCAGAGGGGCAGGGGGAGGGAGGAAACGACGGGCGACCCAGTATTGCTGGTGAAGGTACCGGGTTGTCCGGCACGTGGTCCTTCGTTTACGACAACGTGTGGAGCCCCTGGACATGGAACTCGCCTGTGGCGCTCCCGGAATTGATGGAGCCGAGGCTCGACAAACCAGCGCCACGAACAGGGGGAGGCAAGTGAGGCGCTCACCTTGGACACAAAATTTTCAACAGATGCCCCAAACAGTCGTAAAGGAAATGATATTTTAGTATGATTTTTAAAGATATAAATTAATGCAGAAAAAAAAATCCACAATGGGGCTTCCCTGGTGGCTCAGTGGTAAGGAATTCACCTGCAATGCAGGAGACATGGGTCCGATCCCTGGTCCAGGAAGATTCTACATGCGGTGGGACAGCTAAGCCCGTGTGCCACAACTACTGAGCCTGTGCTCTGGAGCCCAGGAAAGCCACAAATACTGAAGCCCGTACATCCTAGAACCCGTTCTCTGCAACAAAAGAAGCCACTGCAGTGAGAAGCCCATACAGCACAACCAGAGAAAAGCCAGCGCAGCAACGAAGACCCAGAACAGCCAGAAATAAAATAAATAAAAAATCCACAATGAACAAAATAGCAAAGCTTTAAATAAAGATAGGACTCAACCCTGCATAATTTACCATCCCCGCCTCCCCCAGTTCTGGCCTTGTAACAAGGGCAGACATAACCAAGACAAGTACAGAGGGTAGAAAGGATGCAGGCAGAAATAAAAGGCTGGCAGGGTGGAGACACACTTTAGACAAGATGGTCAGGGAGGGTCTTTGAGGAGGTGCTAGTAGTAATAAACATTACTACAATGATTATTGTCATACAATGTAATAGCTGTAGTTATTATTGTTGTTATTTTTACAAAAGCTGTTTTGAGGGTAAGGAGGGTCATGTAAGATCATTAAACAGTAACTTTTGATTTTAATTCAGACCACTACATCATTTTTGGCATTTAATTCAGAAGAAATTCAAAGAATCGAGTGTCCCTACTGTAACAAATCACTTTTCATTTCTATTTGCTTATTTATGTGAACAAGATTTCTCAGTGTTTCCATTCAATATTAGAAATAGAAATCGATGTTGATAGCACAACATTGTAAATCATCTATGCCCTAATAAAATTTTTAAAAAATTGAATGACAAAAAAAAATTGATGTTGAATCCTGTCTTATTCTAACAATAAGTAATGTTTATCCATGGATTCATGAGCTTTTTTGACAGGGGGAAGCAACAACTTCAATTAAATTTTCTACAGAAAATTTTCTAATTTAGTAATTAACTGTTAAAGTGTGTAGGGAATTCCCTGGTGGTCCAGTGTTTAGGACTACGCACTTTCACTGCCGGGATCTGGGGTTCAATCCCTGGTGGGAGAACTTAAATTCTGCAAGCCGTGAGGCACAACCCCCTCCCCCCCAAAAAAGGGGGGTATATTGAGTACTTCCAGTAACTAAATATAGAAAAAAATCATATTTCTGTTTCATAAATATCTTTGTTGCAGGAGCAAATACCATTGTGATCAGTAAAAGGTTTCTGAAAATAAAAAATATTTTCTTAGGGACTTCCCTGGTCATCCAGTGGTTAGGGATCCACCTTGCTATGCAGGGGACGAAGCTTCGACTCCGACCCTGGGTTGGGGAACTCAGATCCCACACACCTCAGTGATCTGCAGCTAGAGAAGCCTGCATGTCACAGCGAAGAGCCTGTGCACCACATCCAAACCCCCACAAGGCCAAATACATAAAAATAGTACTATAAAATTCTGGCGGGGAAGTGCAATAGGCATTTAAGGAGAAAAAGGAATTATGTAAAACTGTAAAGAGCCTGCTTATGTATTTTTTAAATGGATGACGTTATATGTTAACTCTCTGGGATTTAGACACCACTGGATACAGGAAAAGAATAATATATTTATTCAGATCCACACTGCTCACCTGCCCTTGCCCGTCAGCTGCCCACACAGCAAGCTCATTAGTAGGACCTAAAGCAAGCAGCCTGAAATAGCTCAGGTTGAAATTCTACACAGAGCCCCAGCCAGCCCCAGCCCAGTACCCCATGGTGCCTTTTATTCGTTATCACTGCCTGGCTTGGAAAAATGGACAAGTTCCTCTAGGAAGATTAAAAGCAAGTTCTTGTGGGCTGAGAGCTTTGAACACATCCCTCAAAATCTTGCCTGAGGTGCCAGCTTTGGAGAAAGAAGATTCAGAAATGGTGAAAAACCATTTGACTTGGTGATGCAGCTTCTCTAAAAACAACTCTTAAAACTCTTTTGGAATGAAAAAAGAATAATTGTTTTATTTTAAAATGGGACTATTTAGTGGACTTCTCTGGTGGTCCAGTGGTTAGGAATCTGCCCTGCATTGTAGGGGACACGGGGTCGATCCCTGGTTGGGGAACTAATATACCACACGCCGCAGAGCAACTGAGCCCGAGTGCTACAACCAAGATCCTGTGTGCCGCAACTAAGACCCAGTGCAGCCAAATAAATAAATATTTTTTTAAAATGGGACTACTTCGAATACATTAGAAATTTAACCTTTGCAACAATTTACATTATGATGAAAACCATTAGATAACTTGGAGACTGAAGGGGAAACATGCTTTTTCAAATTTCTTTTAGGTTTATAGAAGATGCCAGGCCTGCTATGTTGCCACTCCCAATTACAAGTTGGAGAGTAAATAGGAAAAGGCTGGAGTAGGGGATGGACTAGGTCAGTGGTGACCGCCAGGTTAGCGAGGCTGGAGGGTGGATGGAGGTTGGGTTAAGTAGTGAGGTGGAAATGACAATCACTGGGGAAAGGGTGAGGGACCCAAGAGGAGGAGCCTCTCATCTCCCAGGGGAGGAGCCGGTGGCCCTCAAAGGAAGGGCTTGCAAGCCTCCTGTCCCAGGTCCCCAAAGCTTTGCTTTCCCTAAAGACCACCAAAGAGGCTGACCTCCATGACTGCCTGGAGAGGCCACAACACTAGCTGTGTAACAAGCTGAGAGGTCCAGTGACAGAGCTCTCCCAGCAGGTCCAGAGGGGCTCTTAGACCATCAAATGAGCCACAACAAAAGAGGCTAGGGGCTTAGTGATCAAATAGAATTGAGAAACTCCTCCTCCTGTATTTTCTTAGAGTCATGTCGTATATTGCTTATTGTCTATGAACATCTTAAAGGCTCTGATAAGCCCTGCAAAGGAAATCTGTTTGATTTCACCCAGCGTTGCTTAAACTTGTTTCTGTTGCTATTTGTTTAGGTCTTCTACTCACACAGCCTTGATATATCAATAAAATACATTTGGTTTGGAGGAAATGGCGGATTAGTTCATTTAATCCTCAAAACAAACCTTAAAAGGCAGGAGTCCTCTTTTGTTTACAAAATCTGAGGCTGAGAGAGGTCAAGTAACTGGCCTGGGATTCAGAACAAGAGTTAAGGCTATAAGCCAGGTGTGGCCACTCAGCACAGTATTTAGTTAACCAAGATTGAATTGGCAGGGGTGAGGGCCGCTGGATTTGGGGAAGTTTCTGAAGCCGACTTCTAGGGACAGAGCAGCCAGAGGTCACAAGTAATCCAGGCCTGGGGAGGCAGCAGGAGCATCTGGGTGGCCGGGAGGCCAGAGCAGTGGACCCCCAAGCAATGGGCCTGGGGAGTCAGGACTGACCTGCTGAGCGGGAGCAGAGGGTGCGGAGGAGAGGGGGGACCAGGAGGTCAGGGCTGGGTGTGGCGGGAGGCGCAGCCGGCCACATCCTGGCCGGGATTCTTAAAACTGGAGAGCCCTTGGGACTCCCTGGTGGTCCAGTGGTTAAGAATCCGCCTGCCAATGCAGGGGACACAGGTTCCGTCTCTGCTCCGGGAGGATTCCACAAACCGCAGGGCAACGAAGCCCATGCGTCACAACTTCTGAACCCTTGCCCTAGAGCCTGTGCTCCGCATCAAGAGAAGCCACTGCAACGAGAAGCCCGCGCCCCGCAACAAAGACCCAGTGAAGCCAATAAATAAATAAAAACTTCAGAACTCAGACTTAGTCTAGCATGCCACCTTCCTTCCTGAGTTTTGGGCAGGGCCAGAAACAACTGAAAATCTCCTTTAGTAAAAGTCCGTCTTCCTTTTTTTGACTTCCCCTTGCTATCAGATCACCTTTCTTCCCAGCCTGGGGAAATCACTTCACACGGAGACCCTAAGGTCTACAGTGATCCCTCTTTAGGGAGAATGGTCCCTCCTTTACCCAAACTTCAGTTCTCTTCAGGGAACTGAGCTCTTCCAGCTGTTGGGAAAATGAATGTGTTTTAAGGTCTGAATGTTTGATGGGAGGACTAGTGAGCTAGCATACCCAAAGGAATGACTCTCTAATGGTGTAATGTTCAACCTGAAGTATTTCCATTCAAATGCTTGGGAACACCTGGCATTAGGCTGCATGCAGGGGCTACAAAGGTGACCAGGAGCACAGGTCCCACCACAGAGAGCTGCATGGTGCTGCTGGGCAGAAAAACCTTTGCTGTATAAAGAGAAAAAAGACAAGTGGGGAATCTGCTCTGAATGGTCAGGCCCGGAGCTGGCTTTGATTGAGCTGGGCAGCCTTGGTGTGTCTTATCCCCTCTGGTCTCAGTCTCCTCCTCTGGACTACGAGGGGGTGAGAGGTCATCTCGAGACCCTTCCTGCATGGGGGAGGGGGCTAGGAAGCCCCATCTCCCACTTGATGCACCCCAATTCTTTAAGACTGAGCTTTCAATGGCCAGAAGGAACTCAAAAGAAATCTCCCCCACTTCCCCTGTGTTCTCCCAAAACCCAGACCCTTACCTGCGTGGCCGCTGGGAGTAGGGGCTGCTCCCCCCACCTCGGCCACCACCGTCGGGCCCGGCAGAGTCCATCCCAGCTGTAGCCCCTCATGAGAATCAGGTAGGGCTGGTGCTCCTTTATCCCGCCTTCTCTGGGCAGGACCAATGGGAGGAGGGGCTGGGAAACGCGGCCCACCCCTCCCCATGGCCCCAGGCCTGCGTGAGGTGGGAAGGAGTGTAGAGCAGGATGACTGGAAGGCTAGGGGGCTGGGGGCTCTAGCTGCCCTGTTTAGGCTGCAGGACATAGGTGGAGCGGGGCAGGAAGGCCTTGGGGGATCCCTAGATGACTTCTGGAGGAAACTGGGGGATGGGTTAAGGACTTTGAAGGTTTCAGCAAGGGCCACAATGAGAGGTGGCCAGGAGGGGCTTGCCTAAAACTCTAACGAGGAAGCTCCAGATTGGACGATATCAAATCAGCCCATCAGACCTCTTTGAGGTAGTTTAACTGGCTGGTGGATTCCTAGCTTGCATTCTGGAGACCTAGGGGCTGGACCCACAGACAGTAGGGAGTGAGGGGAAAGGGGACCACGAACTCTAAGAACCCCTCAGTTCCTGTCTTAGTCCTCCAAAGCCCACGTTCTCTTCACGGGACTGCAATGCCCGATGTAGGAGATAAGTTGGGAAAGTTAAAAGGACCAAACAAGAGGAATTAGGACAGATTTTTGTTTTTAGGTATTTATATACTTGTCTGGTTCGGGTCCTAGTTGTGGCACGCGGGATCTTTCGTTGTGTGTGGCACGTGGACTTTTCTTGTGGGCTCACTAGTTGCCAAGTGCAGGCTTAGTTGCTACGTGGCATGTGGGATCTTCGCTCCCTGTCCAGGGATCGAACCCATGACCTCTGCACTGGAAGGCAGACTCTTAACCACTGGACCACCAGGCAAGTCCCAAAGGAGAGATTTTTACGTTGAATTTAAACAACTTCTTCTGTTGTCTAACTAGTTTGGGAGATCAACAGGACATCACTGTTCTTTAACTTTTGCTGGATCAAAATTATTTAAAATAATTCTTACAGGTGCTGCCAATCTGCCCTCTATAGAGGCTGTGCCAGATTTTACTTCCACCAACAGTGTGAGATTCTGCACATAATATAATCAAGCTTGTTGATATTTGTTAATTTGTTATGTAAAACAACAGTATCTCATTGTGGCTTTTAAAAATTCACTTTTATTTACTTTTGGCTGTGCTGGGTGGGCTTTTCTCCAGTTTGGGAGAGCAGGCGCTGCTCTCGAGTCGCAGTGCGTGGGCTTCTCGTCGTGGCAGCGTCCCCTGTTGCGAAGCACGGGCTCCGGGGTGAGCAGGCTTCAGCAGCGGAGGGACGTGGCTCGGTGGTTGTGGCTCCCAGGCTCTGGAACACAGGCTCACTGTGGCGCAGGGTTTAGTTGCCCTGCGGCCCATGGGATGGGATCTTCCCCGGATCAGGGATCGAACGCGTGTCTCCTGAATTGGCAGGCGGATTCTTTATCACTGAGCTGCCAGGGAAGCCCTCATTGTAGTTTTAACTTGTATTTTTTCTCCTATGAAAATAAGGACCTCTCCCTATGTTTTAGAGGCATTGCTCTTCCTGCTCAAATCCTTTGCCCATTTTTCGATTGGGTTGCTGCACTTCAACATATCAATTTGTAGGTAGCTTTTGTCTTACTGTGTCACACATTTTAAAATATGGTTAAAAAAATAAAAATAAAATATGGTTGATTTAAAGGTTTTCCCTTATGTTCCCCCTCAACAGAAGAAAATTTTTAAATGTGTAGATAGTAAGATAGTATCTTTTTATTATATAGATTCTAAGTTTTGTGTATACCCCCTGGAACTTAAGACATTTTCGGGTGTACAATAAATTTCACGTGTTTCAAAAAATATCTGAAACGTCTATTCATCAAATTTATCAAATGTATCTATTTTCCTGTTGATGAACATTTTTGCTATTTCTAAGTTTTTGCTCTTGGTGTAATGAACATGTATGCGAGTCTTGGTATAATTTGGCGGTGGTGTTGTCAGGCTGGCTTCCCCAGGATAGATTTGGAGTTTTACCTACAGGACACTCACTGGGGAGTGCGTTTGAGAACAGCCCCTGTAAGAAACTGAAGGAGGCAGGACTGGGTAGAGAGAGAAGTTAAACCGTGATGCAGTTACAACAGAAGCTTCCCAGCTGGGACGATTCTTCGCGTCGTCTCAAATTCGGGTGGTGGGGCTTGCGCTGTCCCCACACATGGGCTACAGGCTGCTCCTGAGGAGATGTTCTTATTCTGAGCAAGGAGGCTCCCTTCACTACAGGCCATTTCCTGAGAGGAACTCAGCTACGAGCCAGGCAGTCACGGGCCTCAGGGATGCTCAGGGGTGGAGCCTGGGTGATGCCTCAAGCTTCCACGGGTGTATGTGAACGCTATGACGCTATGACGTTTCGCCAAATTGTTTTTCAAGTTGATTGTATCAACTTCTACTCCCTTCTGCAGTATATGAGAATTTGTATTGTTATTCTTCCTTTCCACATTTTTTATTTTCCTGTGGGTTTTTTTTTTTTTTTAATGATTTCTATAGATCTTTTTTTGAGGTGCAAAAAGTGATCTCTTTGGCTGTCTCTGATGTTTTAAAACTCACTAAGTTTCTTTCTCCGGAAATTCCAAGCATTTCTTTAAAAATGTTTGTCATTTTTTTTCCCCTTGAAAAGCAAACTATCTTGTGTACAATTTTCATATCTTTATATATTTTTAAATAATATAAAACTTATTTGGGGGCTTCCCTGGTGGTCCAGTGGGTAAGACTCGGCCCTCCCAATGCAGGGAACACAGGTTCAATCCCTGGTCAGGGAACAAGATCCCACAAGCCACAACTAAGACCCACTGCAGGCAAAATAAAACAAACAAAAAAACCCCAAAAAAAACCCGTTTCCTATATTGTAACCAACAGCTGTATTTCTTGATGTCCTGGGGCTCTAATTTCACTGGTTGTTCTGCTCATTTCCATGCAGGTTGCTTCTTCCCATTTATAATTTTGTGGAAGTTCTGTACTGCCTGTGTTGGTCCTTCAGAAAGGTTTTGTGTCTGCTTCTTCAGGCTCCCCAGGGATATTACCAGCCTGGGGACTTCTTCCTTTATTTAAAAATAAACCTTTACAAGTTTCAGAAGTTTTATAGAGTTATTGCAAAGACGGTATCTTCTAATTCTCTCATGGTTCCTTTCTTCTTTTTTAGTCTAAACTTCGGACTCATCTGTCCTGAACCTCTGTGAAGATGGCCCTACTGGAAGTAAAGGAGAAAACCGGGGTGTCAGCGAAGGAGAGCAGTGTCCGGCAGTGAACGCCAGGCTTTGGCTCTGTGAGTCCCATCCCACTCGAGGTCCAGAGGGACTGGCTCCTCCCGGGTCCTCCTGAGCCCCTCCCAGACCCCTGCTGCCCCAAGCCTGGTTTGTGCTGCGCTTCCACACCCCCCTCTTCCGCTCCCACCCCAAGTGCTTCCTCTGAGTGGGGTGGCACCTCCTCAGTCGTCCACAAACCCTGCTGGCCGATGAGCGGTGGGCAGAGCCCAGAGGTGGGGGGAATGATGGGCACCCCCACCAGAACCCCAGGCTATTTGCCCAGTGTCTCCCGCTCCATGCACGGGCTGTGGAAGGTGGGTAGTCCCCCAAGGCCCCCAGGAGAAAGACTATCAAGAACTGAGTTAGTCTAAATCAATTCTTAAATATTTAATTCCCATTTATTTAAAGTTCCATCAGTCTGTATACACTATTTATATTAAAAACACAGGAAGCTGGAGCTCCTAGCAAAAATATACATTTCCATTTTGGAGACTGTTCAGACACTGAGAAGAGCTGCGATCCTCAGTATCAGACCGGGTGGGGGATGAGGATGGCGTGTGTGGCGGGGAGAGAGGGCGGGGAGGGGAGAACAGGGACCAGAGGGGAGAATTTTGCCACAGAGAGTGATTGGGGGGTGTGGAAGGGCCCCTGGGGAAGACGAGACAGGACCCAGGAAGCCTGGGCTCTCACCCCGTGTCTCCTGCCACCTTTCTCAGTGACCCCAGCCAGCCCCTCACCCCTCCAGGTCCACTTCCCTCTGGAAAGGCAGTCTGGGCGGGCTCTGCTCTCCATTCGGTCAGCCTCCAAGCTGCGTTCCCTCCTGAGGTGGAGGTGGTAAGTGCTCGTCACTGGGGGGAGGAACTGGGCAAGGAGTGGGGCTGGGCCAGGCGAGGTCCTGGTCAGGCAAGGTGGTGCAGGGGGAGTTCCAGGCGGCCAGCTGGGCCAAATACAAGGAAAGGGGAGCACAGCAGAGCTATTGCGACAAATGGGGGTCACAGATGTGCAGGATCTGTGAGCAGGTGCTGGGCTGGGTTCGCAGGACCCACCCCACTCACCCACCCAGAGATCCAGCCCAGCCCAGGGAACGGGGAGAAGTTGTGGGGCCACCCCTGGCCTCTCTGGGCCCTCACTTGCCTCCAGGAGGGGAGGGAGGGGGCGAGGAGCCCCCAGGTAAAGTGAGTTCAGTGCTCTCGGGGTGTGTGCTGGGGGGAGTGTGTGGCCGCAGCTGCAGCTGGGCGGGAGCAGGGCGGTGGGAGCTGGGGAGCTGACAGTGGCAGGACTCGGCAGCTGCAGGGGGGGGAGCTGAGGTGCTGGTGGGGGACCCACCCCAGCAACCTCTATCTCCCAGGAAGCTCGCTTCTCTTCAGTGGAGGTGTGGGGACCCCCACCCGGAGGGAACCCCACCTCTATCCAGGCTGGAGGGGTGTACCCCAGCGGCCAGCACAGGGGGCCATCAGTGACGCTGGCCTGGAAGATCAGTGAAAAGAAGACCAGGAGGATGGCAGGTATTGGCGGAGGGGGCAGCCGTGGCCTCAGCAGGGCAGTGACCATCTGGGGGAGGCGGCCCCCACCAGGGACCCAGGGATGAGGGGTTGCTCTGTAGTCAACTCAGGGCTGCTTGGCTTCCCCAGGAAGCCAGGCCCAGAGCATTTAGTGTTTCTTTGGGGTCCTTGGCCTTGAAGACGGGAGAAGGTGACCATAGAACAGAGGGCAGGCCGCACCCCTCCTGCTCGGGCCCTGCTCTAGCTGCTGGTGAAGTGATAAACTGTCTCAGGGGAAGACAAATAAGGACAGACAAGGGGAGGGGGAGAGAGGAGGAAGCATGAGATCTACAGTGAGGAAGGAAGAGAAAGAGCTGAGAAAGGAGGGAAGCCAGAGGCGCTGAGGGGGAGGGGAGGGAGGCTAGGGTGGGGAGCCAGAAGCCGTGAGTCCTGCCGCATGAGTGATCCCGCTGCTTGGGTGCCCGTGCTCAGGGGCTGGTCATGGGAGAGGCCCCGGCGAGTGCCGGCCCTGACCGCCGCCTTCAGTACATGTCCTTGTAGATCTCCTGGAGCAGGGGGTGCAGCGAGGTCTCGGTCTCGGTCTTCTTGATGCGCTGCATCAGCTGGGCGTGCTCCGTGACCAGCTGCCGCAGGTCAGCCATCTTCTGCAGCAGTTTGGGGAAGAGGTACTGGGAGTCGGGGTGGTTGGCCTGCAGGTGGAACTCGAGGGCACGCAGGATGGTGTCCTGGATGGCCTCCACCTGAGACACGTTCATGAGGCCTGGCCGGTCTGTGGGGACACAGGGCAGGGGCGTGGGAGGGAGGAGGCACAGCTGGAGGCTCGGAGGGCAGGGCAGCCCCCTACCCCCACACTGGTGTGGGCAACTTGGCCTTGGGGACAGTGGGCCTCCCGCCTGGATACAAACCCCTTCTCTACCATAGACTACTAACATGGCTACGGGCAGATCACTCAACCTCTCTGGACCTCAGTTTCCTCATCTGTAAAATGGGAATAACAGAAGTGCCTCTGGCAGAGAGTTGTTATGAGGATTAAAGAGTTATAATCTAGGGTGACTTCCCTGATGGCACAGGGGACAGGATCTGCCCGTCAATGCAGGGGACACGGGTCTGATCCCTGGTCCAGGAAGATACCACATGCCGTGGAGCAGCTCAGCCTGTGTGCCACACCACTGAGCCCTTGCTCTTTAGAGCTGCACCTGCTGAGCCCACACGCCTAGAGCCTGTGCTCTGGAACAAGAGCAGCCACCATGACGAGAGCGAGAAATAGCCCTGGCTGACGCAACTAGAGAAAGCCTGTGCAAAGCAACAAAGACCCAGTGTGGCCAAAAATAAATAAACAAAAAGAAACCGAAATAGCGCCTGGCATGAAGCAAGCTCTATGCCACGGTCAGCATGAGTCTGATTATATTTGGTGTGCTGGAATTTGAAAAAAGCAGGTAAAACAGAAACTTTCTCTGCCACCAGAAATAACCCCCATCAACATGTTGATACGTTTCCTTTCTCTTCTGTGTCACCCGCATATACTAGAGAGAGCTGATCCCGCACACACGTTAGTGCTGGGCGTGTCCCACTGCCATTGTCACAAGGCCCCTTCCTCATGCTGACAGAGCTTGGGCTCGGCCCCTGCGCTGAGGGCCCAGCTGTCAGGAGGCTGGCTCTGCGGGGGCCAGCCCTCCGCCCCCTCCCCGCCCCACTTACCTCCGCAGAGAATGATGGCCGCGATGAAGAGGGCCAGGTCACTGTCGTCAAGTTCCAAGGCATTGAACTTGACGGCAAACTCGAACTTGGGCTCAATGATGTCACCGAAGGGCTTTCGGAGGCTGCGCAGGAACTCCCGGGTGACGAAGCCGGTGCCGTTGGCCACCAGCAGCCCGTCCTTGTTGATGATGGAGGCCAGCATGGCGAAGATGGCCTCATGCACGCCGTACTTCAGCAGGGTCACCTGGTCGTTGAGGAAGAGGTCGCCGAAGCTGGGGATGCTCTTGGCGAACTCGGTGAGCTCACGCACGGTCTCCACCGTGGTGCACTGGCAGCGGTAGAAGACGTGCACGCTGATCTCCTTGTAGGGGGGCAGACTGTTCACCAGCTGCTTCCAGACCAGGCCCTTCTCCGCCTGCCACAGCGTCTCGATGTCGTGGATCACAAAGGGCTGCAAACCAGGCCCTGTTAGAGGCCAGGCCCCGGGCCCTGCCCGTGTGTGCTCCCACACCCTCTGCCTCCACCATGGAGTGAGCGGGGAGGAGGCCCGCTGCTCCCCGCGGTCAGGTGGGCAGCAGCAGGGCCCAGAGCCTGGGGTGCCGCCGGCTGAGCTATGACACTCACCGCCGTGTGGCTGGCCTTGCCGGTAAGGATGCCGCGGGCCTTCTTTTTGGTCATGTTGAAGTTCTTCAGGTAGGCGCTGTAGATGTGCTTGGAGAAGGCCCTCAGGTCGGCCACCTGGGGGTTGTGCTGACTCCCCTCGTTGGCTCTCAGCCCCGCCACCAGCTTCCTCTTCTCAGCCTCTGGCATCCGGCCGAAGCGGATGGCTGTGCAGGGAGGGGGACTGTCATGGAGGGGCCCAGGCGAGGCCCGGCACCTCTAAGGCACGCGGGCCAGAGATGGAGACATGCTTTCTGAGCACAGGGCCCTCAGAAGCTCGAGAGCCAGCAAGCTGGAATGCTGGGGTACTCCTCCAGAATACAAGCTCGGGGAGGGGGGCAGGTCTGCTGGCTATCTTGTTCAGAGTCTAGCACACAAGGGCCCTAACTCACAGGGCGACTGAGCCTCTGTGGCTGGGAGGCCGTGCTGCCTGGCGGGCGGGAGGACAGTCGCTGTCATCAGAGGCCTGCGCTTGAGGGCCAGCTCAGCAGGTGGCCCACAGTGTGGCTGGCTTCAGGCAGGCCCCCTCACCTTCTCTCATGAGAAAAGTGCAGCTAATAAATCTCACTAAATGATCAGAATTAAGTAAGAGTATTCACATAGTAAGCACTCAAAAACTGTAATCCCTAATAATAGACCAGGATGTGAATCTGGTTTCCCTCAGAGAAAAACTGAGAAGCGTTCAGTTACCCCTGAGACCTCCTAGAAAATTCCCCTCTCCCCACCCAAGGGATGGGATCCTGGCTGAAGGGGATGGATCAAACTCGAGACCTGCCACCTTCTAAGACGCAAGACAGGCAGGTATCTGTGGGTGGAGACACGTATACAGAGGGCCTCCCTGTCCTCTGGAGGTCTGACCCAGAGGGGCAAAGAGGGGGTAGGCAGGCTACGCAACATCCTAGCGAGTCTGAAGACAAGACTGCTGGGCACCTAGCGCATGGAGCAGAGCAGGCTGTCTCCCGGAGCACCGGCCTCCAGGAGGCTGCAGCCTGGCTCCCGGCAGCGATACACGCGGTCACCTACTGGCTCCGCCTGCCCTCAACAACCAAGGCTGGAGGGGGTCCTGGGCCTTGGCAGTGGCTTTTCATGCCCTGTCGGGTCATCCAAGACAGGTTCCAGGAGAGTGGTGGTTCCAACACGACTGGAACTGGGGTCAATTCCCAGGTCCCTTTTGGGCCAGATAGGGTGAGGCCTGGGTGCAGAAAGGTGGCGACTGTCTGGGTGCAGATAGGCAATGCCCCAGACTGGGAGCGTGGCAGGTCCCAGGCAGTCTGGGAAGGCAGCCCTCAGGCCAGCCTGTGCTGACTTTGAGACTCAGGGTGCAGACGGGCAAGGTCAGCAGCTGACCTGCCTGCTGGGCCCTGCTCTGCGGGCAGCCACTCTGTCTCTGGGCTCCCGGAAACCTGGTTTCGGGTCAGCTCACCATTGTGCGACATGCCCAGGGCCAGGCACTTCTGGAAGCGGCAGTATTGGCACTTGTTGCGGTTCTTCTTCTGGATTTTGCAGATTCGCTCACATTTCTCGTATTCCAGCTTCATGCGGATCGTCCGACGGAAGAAGCCCTGAGGGAGTGTGGACACGTGAGGAAGAGAAAAACCACGAGGAAGGGAGAAAGGGTGAGGCTCGTGCCCTGCCCGCTGGGTTGCACTTGGGGGCTTGATTATACATTAAGATGAAACAATTCCTGAATCTTGGAAGTAACAGGGGGAATATCATTGGAGAGGAGAGGCAGAAGGAAAGTAAAACAATTCTAAAACTTCTGAAATAATTCAAATAAAACACCATATTTAAGTGCTTCTTTGTTAGTTTGATGACACCAAATGTACTATGGCTAACTTAATTTACTTGTAAATGCATCTGGTTCTGCATTTTTCTAGGCAGTTGTTTAGTAAAATCATCTGTGAAATTTTGATGGGTATGCAGTTAGGAGAAAGAACCCAAAAGCACTCCTGGAAAAAGAATTAAAATGTTTCCTTTTTTATAAAGGAGCCCCTCCTGGGGCCTTGAGGCGCGGGAAGCCCTGACCTCAGGGAGGTGACGCAAGCCAAGAACCGCTCTGTCCTGCACGTCCTCTCCTGTCCGGTCCCCAGGGGGCGCCAGCGGCCCAGGTGAGAGGCTGGGTCAGCACCACTGGTGCCCAGCAGGCCAGGCCGGGTGAGGGAACCCCTCCTCTGCTGCGGGACCCAGAACTCAGCCTGGAACCAGCCCAAAGGCCTGGCTGCCTCCCAGGCAGGAATTTCGCAGCGGGTCTGGTCAGGGTCTCGCCTGGCAGCGGGAAAGCTCTGTCAGGTCAACTCACCATGTGAGCACAGCCCGCCCTCAGCCCGTACCTTGCATCCCTCACACGCGTGAACACCGTAGTGGAAGCCCGACGCCTTGTCCCCGCACACCCGACACTCCATGTTGAGGCTGCCACACGAGTCCCCGTCACAGCCCATCTGCAGTTGGTCCAGCAGTGAGAGTGGAGAGCAGCTCTGGGAGAGGTCTGTGGACACAACACAGGGCGAGGTCTGCAGACACACAACACGGGGCGAGGTCTGCAGACACACAACACAGGGTGAGGTCTGCAGACACACAACACGGGGTGAGGGCTGCAGACACACAACACGGGGCGAGGTCTGTGGACACACAACACGGGTGAGAGGTCGGTCTGCAGACACACAACACGGGGCGAGGTCTACGGACACAACACGGGGCGAGGTCTGCAGACACACACAGGGTGGCCTAGGGGCCTGGGGAGGTGACCAGAGCCCTCAGGGAGCACAGGTGGTAAGACACCTATGATTCACAGTCTTGGCTTAGCCACTTAAGGGCTACATGACCTCTGGGAGTCAACCTTTCCGAGGTTCAGCCTCTTGACC
The DNA here is from genome assembly GCF_033118175.1 of Dama dama. Lineage (NCBI taxonomy): Eukaryota > Metazoa > Chordata > Mammalia > Artiodactyla > Cervidae > Dama > Dama dama. The sequence continues at coordinate 11,981,103 of NC_083687.1, read as the reverse complement.
TTCTCTGGGAGGAGGGTGAATGTGTCCAAAGCCTTTCCCCCAGACCTGACACCCTGCAGGTGTTCCAGAAATTCTGCTCATTATCTGGCTGAGTCAGAGCCTGCCTGGGTGGACTCACCACTGATGGAGAGAGGGCATGGGGGATGGCTGTGTTTTGGGAGGACGGCAGCAAGAGGGAAAAAGCAGATTCTCTTAGACTGTCCTTAGGAAGTGGCTCCCTGGTTTACAAGGCTCCACTGGGTGGGCCCATGGGAGACTGTGTGCGGCATGGTTTGCGGGGGCTTCAGAAGCGCCTTCACCCCAGAAGTCTGATTCCTGCATGGACTCTAGGGATGCTGTGAAGAGTCTCTCAAGAAGCTCAAGTTCATACCCACGAAATTTCTTGCTTGACTGAGCAGAAAAAGCAGAAGTCTCAGTCACGCTGACCGGGCAGCAGGCTGAACTTCCTTGAGCGCTTTCCTGTTACTGATAAAGGCACAGCCATCCGAGCCCCGGACTGAGAGTGTCAGTGAGGAAAGCAGTCGGCCACGGGGGACTTCAGGGTGTTGGTGCTGTTGGCTGACTCACCAAGAAGGGCTGGGGGTCTCTCCTAAATGCCTCCTCGGACGCTCAGAAATGAGCCCTTCCCTGGCAAGGGGGCCTGACTGAGCCCCAGCACAATGCTGCTTCGTGACGCCACAGATCGCCCGTCTCCTCTGCCAGGCTAGCCCAACAACCTGCCGTCCTCTGTCTTCTTCCCTGATGAATGAGCACCCTCCTAAGGGGCAGGGGCAGGGGCCAAATCCCCAGAGCAGAGGAGCTTGGAGCAGACGGTGCTGCGGGGAGACCCCAGCCGTGGTGGTCAGCCCAGATGTAACGTGTTCCGGGCTGCCTTCTGCCCTCGCTATAGTACGGTCACTCTGCACAAGATCTTGACTGCTGGGACTTCCCTGGTGGTCCAGTGGTTAAGAATCTGCCTTCCAGTGCAGAGGATAAGAGTTCAATCCCCGGCCGGGGAACTAAGATCCCACATGCCGCGGGGCAACTAAACCTGAGTGCTGCAACTACTGAGCCCGAGAGCCACAATTAGAGAGAAAGCCCGAGGGCAGCAACGAAGACCCTGCAGGCCGCCACCAGACCTGATGCACCAAATAAACAGACGGCTTCCCAGCTGGGTCAGTGGTAAAGGAATCCGCCTGCCAGTGCGGCAGACACAGGAGACACAGGTTCAATCCCTGGGTCGGGAAGATCCTCGGGAGAAGGAAACGGCAGCCTGCAGCAGCTGCTCGCCTCCCGGCTGCGAGAGTAGGGGGGACTAGGCCCCTGCTTCCTAAAAAGCCGGGCCGGTCACAGAGGCCAGGCGCTCCACGGGCTGCAGCTGTGCCACTCAGCCTGAGGACAGGGGCGCTCACTGCGGGGAGTGGGTGGCCTGGCGGAGGGAGCCCTTCCGGTGTCAGGGACCCTTGAGTGCACTCGGAGTTGGGTCCCCCCGCCAGGACGTAAGGGCCACAGGGCAGGGCCGGGGCATTGCTGCCCCGGGGCGGCCGGGGCACTGCTGCGGGACGTAGGACAGGTGCCTGGCGACTCTGGACTGAGGGTCCTCCAGCTGCCTGGGCACCCGGGGCTCGGTGCCCTCTGGCTGGAGGGGCTGGGCAGGACCCACCGCTCCTGGAGGGCATGGGATTCACATCACCAGCTTCTGGGAGAAAACGAGGTAACATGTGACGACGCCCTGTGGAGACCTGCGCAGACGCGGGCAGGGAGGGTTTCCGGCACTTCCTCCCCGATCTGTGTGGTCTGTGTGCATGTTCGCTTTCTGGCACTTCTCGAAGTGGTGTTGCTTTTGTGGTTTGCACATCTGCCTCCCCTGCTAGCTTCGGCATGTCTCTACTCACGTTCTCTTTGGATCTCAAAGGCCACCTCCTCCACTGAACCTGGGTTCACAGTGACCTATCACCCCAGGCTGTTCCCATTGTCCCCGCTGTGGCCCTGGAGGGCTGGCAGGCGTCTGGTCACCTGGTTGCTGCTGGCACTGCTGTGGCAACGCCACCTTCTCTTTTCACTCAACAGACATTTGCTGAGCACCTGCCGAGTGCAGAGCGGGAGTCGGACCCTGCCCTCAACCAGCAGAGGTAAGGAAACCAGGACCCAAGGTAGCGAGTGGCAAGGCTGGCTGGAGGCGGGGAAGGCAGTGAGATGCAGGCCTGTGCAGGAGCTGCTGCTGGGAGAGGGGGTCAGGGAACGTGACCGCTCCCCTCTCTGGGCTCAAAGGTCAGGGCTTCGGACGACCCCAAGTTGGTTCCAGGTTTTCAGAAGCGGCAGGCCTGGTATGGGAGGGGAGAATGGGTTCAAGAGCCCTGTGGGCAGTTCAAGTCGGGGTCCAAGGCTCAGACCTAAGCTCTGTGTCCTGGGCCTGTCTCCTCTGCAAATGGAGTTGACAGCAGCGTCTGTCTAGAGTCATGATGAGGAGCATAGGCGTTAACAGAGAAGCTCCTGGATCTTGGCAGTGCTGTGTAAATCCGCTTCAGTGAGGATGGGACTTAAGGTTCTGCAGTTCGTAACCCTGTGCCCACATGGCAGGGGCCCGGCCTTCTTCTTTTGGCTGCTGGCTCCTCTTCTCCACGGCTTCACAGAAAGCAAGACGGGGGCGGAGGGGCCTCTGCCTGTGAGGCCGGGAGAGCGCCGAATGAGACTGGGTGCCCCTGCTCCACCCGCCCTGCTCAGCCTGGAAGAAGCCAAGGTGCCAACCCCACGCACCAGCGACGCAGGCAGATCTCTGGACAGCAGGGAGTGTCCCGGGGGTGGCGGGGCACAGTCAGGAAGAGCTGCCAACTGGACTGGGGGGAGACAGGCCCAGGGCAGCGCTGGCGCCCCGGGTGTGTCTGCTCCCCCGCCAGACAGACGGCCACAGGGAGAGAGGGAGGCCTGGGGCAGCAGGTGGTGGGTTAGCACCAGCCCCATGCCTGTCTGAGGGGCTAAGAACACATGAATAACCGCCACACAGGCAGAAAGGGGCGGTGGGGCTGAGGGGCGGGGATGTGCGGAGTGCACGCATCCCGCAGGGCGGGTCTTGTGGGGAACTTGTGTGTTGGGGCATTCCTGTCACTTCACGGGGAGCTTTCCAGAGATAAAGGTTCCGTGTCTTCCCTGTTCACCACCTGGCTTAAAAGTTTATTCTCCAATTGTCCCCATATTCTACCCAAAAGTGATAATGGCAGAATGCTCCCTACTCAAGGGACCCGCTTCTGAAGGCTCCTGGTCCACCCATGATCTCCCAGTGGAAGAATCCCAGGGAGAGAGGAGCCTCGCGAACCACAGTCCATGGGGTCACAAAAGAGCCAGACAGGACTGAGCAACGGAGCATGTACATCATTTCAAACCACCCTGGGAGCCAGTAACTGCCGCCATGGAAAGATGAGGGGGCCGAGGCCCAGGGAGTCATGGGTTTTGTCCACAGTCACCTGGGCAGTACACGGTAGGAGTGGGATTGGACCCTCAATCCGAGAACCCCTGCAAGGGCTATGTGTTTGAAGCAGTAACGCCCTCTGTGTTAGTACACGCCCAGCGTGTCAGGACTTCCACTGGACGCTTCACACATCAGCCTCACGCAACCCACGCAACAACCCTTCAAGCAGGTCTTCTTGAGACTCTTTCAGAGATGAGGAAACAGGCTCAGGAGGCTACGTGACGAGCTAACAGTGGCTAATTCTGTGTCAGCTTGGCCAGGCCAGGTACCCATGAGATCCAGTTTTTGGTCAAATCCAGTCTAATACGTTACTATGAAGGTATTTTTTGATACGACTGACATTTAAATCAGGACTCCCCACAATGTGAGAGGCCCCTGTTGGTCAGCTGAGGGCCTTAGGAAAATGAGATCAAAGCCTCCGCAAGGCAGAAGGAATGCTGCCTGCAGGCTGCTTCCAACTCCAGTGCCATCATCATCGCCCCCAGGTCTCCAGCCTGCTAGCCTGCCTGCAGAATTTCAAGTTGCCAAATGTTCTAATTAGATGATCCAATTCCTTAAAATAAATCTCTCTACACACACACACTCGTTCTTGGTTCTTTCTCCACAGAACCCTGACACTGTGGCAGACAGAATTATAACTCAGAACCCCCAGGGCTCAGCTCTGACCCCCTGCACTGGACGACCACGCATACCTACGTGTGCGTGTGTGTACTTGTGTTTATAACTACTAATCAATAGTGTGTGGCTAGGATCAGTGAGGAGACGAGTCACCGCCGAGTATATTACTGGAGTGTTTGGACTCAGCATAAGCAGTAGCCCCATCACGCAGAGAGTGAAGTATCAGTTGCACCATCTCTGATTACAAGTTTAGCAAACAGACACTACTGACCTTACTCACGTCATCGCGCCACCTGCCTGTCTATCTAGCCTCCATCACTGGAGGTGTGCTGTTGTTAGAGCTGGGAGGGTGGCCCAGAGGGAACAGTCCTGTCTATTTACTTTGCTGGCAGAGTCCCCAAAGCAAACAGCTTCTGAAGACAGGGCCAGTTCTGTGGAACTCTGGGGCTGGGTGACCCGGCAGTCTCCTGTTCGCCTGGCCTGCGTGATCCTCAGGGCAGGTCCTCAGTCGTGCCCTCCCCTGGACAGCCAGCCCCTGCAGACCCCCGTCAAGCACTGCTGAGTAAGAGGATGTGCCGAGGCTGGGAGAAAGGACACTGTCTCCCTCAGTCCCATGCGGAGACCCCTGACCTCCCCCTTGGGAGATTCATCACTGCCGCCGGAGGGGAGAGGGCAGGAGAGGCGGGTGAGGGCTGGCTCAGCGCCCCCACCGGCCGAGGACTCGGGCACACGAGCGGCCTCGCTGCTGAGTGCTCACCTGACGCCCGTCCTGCCTGCCTCCTGGAAGCAGGGGTGCTTGGCGGGTGCTGAGCTTGGTCAGAGGTGCACAGCATCAGTGAAGAACCTCTGGGGGGTCAGAGGGAGCCAAACTATGCAGCCTCCCTGCTGTCTCAGGGCTTGAGATGGCGCCTCATCCTCCTGGCTCCCTAAGGGGACTCCAGAGGCCAAAGTCACAGACTCACGGGGAGGAACAGGGAACTGGCAGGTGCTGACACACCTGTGGCCAGTCACATGCCCCGTGACTCCTCACCCGCCGGCCCTTGAGACGGACAGGACTTCCGGCCACACCACGCAGCGTCCCCGACCAGGGATCGAACCCGGGCCACCAGACTGAAAGCCGGAAATCCTGACCACGAGGCCACCAGGGAAGTTCCAGGACACAGCCCTAAAGGGTGAAGAGCCTGGGACTGGAGAGGTGAGGCCCTCACCAGAGGCCTGCGGTCCAGAGTGGTAGACCTGGGGCTCCTGCCCTGGATGGTGGGATCCCCAACACAAGAAGCTCTGTTCCTGGGGCCCCTCACCTGCTGGCTGCTTTGTTTTGTTTTTTTAAGAAAACAGCAACTAGTTTATTTCATCCTTTTAAAGAAAGTGATTCATTTGCTTTTTAAGTTATGAGAATGTTGCAGGCTTGCATGCAGAGCGTGACAGACCCTCCTCCCATGATCCTACTCCTCCGAGCAGCCCCCAGTCCTCTGGCTCTTCTCTTCCAGTGCCTTCTGAGGTACGTGAGGGTTTTTAAACAGTGGGATCCTCAAGCAGTCGGGAGCTTACTTCCCTGTCAGTGTATACAGAACCACCTCATTCTTCCTACCGACTGCACGGCACCCCAATGCATGGCTCTCCCACAGTTTACATAACCAGCTCCCCACACATGGGCGCTTTCCAATTTTCTGCTATCATGAACGGCATGGCTGTGGATGAGTGTGGAAATCTCTGAGCGAGTGTTTACATTGGATACATTCCTCAAAGAGGAGCTGTAGGACCGAAGCAGCACACGCTAAGAAGTGCTGGCCTGCACCGCCAAGCCGCCCTCCCCGCCTCAGGGGCTTCAAGGCCAGCCCAGTCCTCGCCACCAAACTCACACGCTAAATGACATCTCGTCTGAAGAGTCCTTCTTTGGCTGTCTAGTAGACTGAGAAATGTTTCCTGTTTTCTGGCCATTTGTCTGTCTGTCCTACCATGAACTGCCTGCTCCTGCTTTTCTGGTGGGGGGCTTGCCTTGTAGAATTTTATACACTATGGCTTTCACTTAAGTGATTAGGTTAAACAACCCCCTCCTGTTTCAATTACCAAACAAGTAGGTCTTTCTACTACCACGTCATCCATTTACTGATACACAGAATCTACTAAACGCCAAATCGTACACAGCACTGTGAGACCGGCTGGGCAAATTCTGCCCCAGACACCTCCCTGTGTACCCGAAAACCCAGCAGCTCCCCAAGACTCCATCACCTCACTTGCCTCGCCTGCTTCTGCACCAGCTACCGCACGTCTGCATGTGAGCAGGCTACCCCTAGGGGATATGGTCCCCCAAGGTGTGCAGGAAACCACACTGGTAACTTCTCCGTGCCCGGGGATGGTGTGGGCCAGGGTAGGCAGTGAGGCCACCGACCCCGAGGCCCTCTCTTCCCCTTCCCTCCCCCCCGGTGTCCCTGGTGACCCCTCTGGCTCCTTCTTAGCCCCCGGGGTCTCCCCTCTGCCTCCTAACCCCCCGTGCCCGTCGCCAGTTCAGCCAGTGTGTGCTGTCAGCACTGACAGACGGATGGCTGCAGGTTAGCCAGTCCTCTCTGCTGAGGAAGGTCGGTCTGCAAAGCCTTCCCAGCTACCAGCCACCCAGCAGGGAGCAGGTGAGCCTGGGGGCGCGGGGACACCCTCTCTCGGGGCCTGAAGTCACAGCAGCGTACTCCCCTGATGCCTGGGTGTCTGGTGGGACCAGAGGGACTGGACGATGGCTCTCCAGTCGCCTGACCACCCTGTGCCCTAAGGAGGAGGAACCTCCGCAAAAGCCGGGCTCCTGCTGTGCAGGTTCAGAGCAGTGTGACCCAGGGATCCAGGCCTCTTGGAGCTGCAGGCTCAGTCGGGGGCCAGTCCGACCTCAACAGCCCCCGTCCGCCCTGGCTCAACTCCGGACCCCATCCACCTCCTTCTCCCCATGCAGACTCAGAGGCCAGATCCATCTCTGTGGGGCCAGCCCGCTCCTCTGCCTGCGTTACCACTTGCAGTAGGGATCCCCTTCAGCTGAAACCAGCAGCGAAGTCGGGATGCCCCTCCGGGCAGCACATCCTCTACTGACCCAGAGCTCCCTCTGCGGGAAGGGAGCAAGGAACGGTGGAGGGGGTGGGAGAGAGTTGGGGTGAAGCGGTGAGGGAAGGGGCGGCATCAGCAGCAGGGAGAGCCAGAGGCTGAGAGGGGGTGTCCAGGTGCCCTTGGCGGTGGACCCAACATCACGACAATGAGAACAGGAGGAGGATGACGGAGTGGCACAAGGTACCAGAGGAAGGCATCTGCACTGATGCTAGCAGCAGACACCGGGGAACCGACACCTGAGGCAAGAGAAGCTAAAATCTGCCTGGCTGCACCAAAGTACTATTAATTCCGGTCATTCTCACTAACTGCTCAATATCTGCCTAATTACAAAGCACCCGGACGACGTGTAACTAGCACCAGATGAACTGAGTTGTGTATTCTGTCTAATCCTAATCATCACACATACATGTGATCTTTGTGGATGTTGCTGATGCACGTTTGTCCTGGGTCCCTTGTAGTATGAGAGGTGGAATGGCAGCAGCAACACGCATTACAAACGCTAACCCGTTCTATTCCCACAAAAGCCTGCGTGTACACCTGCTATAACCCTTGTGTTCTACAGGAAGAAGGGGTACAGCTCGCCCAAGGTGCTGCAGCTGGTGAGCAGCAGAGCAGGGGTGAGACCCCGGGCTGCCTGGCTCCGGCCCTTACCCACCCTGCTCCCCTGCACCCCATGACGATGCTGTTTGCCGCAGGCCAGCCTCTCGTCCCGACTCCGTCTGCGTCCCTGGCCCACCCCCTCACCTGTGTAGCTGCTGGAAGGAAGTGAGTGCTCTGGTCCCCCGTTGAGCTCTGGGGCTCCTTCTGCCTTGGCCGCTTCCTCTTTCTCCTCCTCTGGCCGGGCCTCAGGGGCTTCCTCCGGGGGCTGCTCCATGGCTGACTTCCCCTGGGCGCCACGCCTGCAGGCCCGGTCATAGCTCTGGCATCATCTGGGTCTGGACGCAGACGGATCTCTACAGGGCAGTTCCCGTCAGCCTGGGCGAAGGGGAAGACAGAAAGAGGTTGGGGAGGATCAGAGGGTGACAGTGGGGACAGATGGGGAGGGGAGCCCCCACCCGGGAGGATGGGAGGGGCGCATCCTGCTGGGGCAGGAGCGCCTCAGGCCTGCAGTGAGCCAGTCTCCACTCCTGGCATCACAGCTAACTGCCCCTCCATCCTTTGCCCACCTGGCTCTTGCAGCAGGTTTCTGGGCTTCACAGCAGTCTCTGTGAGCCAGATGAGGTGGGCAACACGCCCCCGTGAATCCCTCCCTGCCTCCTGAGCCTGCAGGAGCCACATGGGAACAGCCTGAGGGCCTTTGTCAAATTCTCCAGCCCCTGCTGGAGATCCTCATATGTATCAGGCCCCCCAACCCCCATCCTGTCCCCACCAGGCCCAAGAATCATCGCTCTCCTAAGCACCCGGCTTGAAGGCAGTGGATCCCACTCTTCCTGCCTCTGGGAGAAGGGAAAAGACACACGCCCTGCCCACTAGGCCGGCAGCTGACAGGTCTGCAACCAGACCGTCAGCACAGAGCCACCGGGCAAGGGGAGATGCACACGTCACCCTGGAGGAGGCAGTTCCAACCCTCTACAAGTCTTGTCCACAAATCACAAGTGAGTGAGAGGGGGTAAGGCCACAAGATGTGGGGAGAATCCGGCAGGGAACACCTCTTGGGGATATACAGCCTGAGAAGAGACGCGGAGGCAGCAACGTGAGGAGTGGTGGGGGACCCTGCTGGCAGGGCGAGGGGTGCCACAGGAGAGAGGACTTGAAGGGATGGCTGGGAGGGCGGGCTGGATCCAGGCAGGCGCACTTCAAGTCACAGGGCATGTGACCAGACCATCCTGTGGCGGTGCAGACCCAGGAAACTAACAGCAGGAGAGACCTGTCTCAGGGAAATTCACGCACCTTTGGGACCTCACCCTGGATGTCCCACAGGCAGCTCAGACTCAACCGATCCAAACAGAAGCCACGTTCTGGCCCGGAGCTGGCCCTTCCCTCCCTGGTGACCCCTACCTCTGTGACCCAGACGCCCAAGCCCGCCTATCAAAGCCAAAAAGTGGGAGTCATTGAGACTCACCTCTGTCACCCCGCTCTAGACTTGCAAACGGCTATACTGGAATCACTGGGGAGCTATCCTCATAGATTCTCATCTGACTGGTTTGGGGGCAGCTTGGGCATCGGGACTTTTATTTTTAACTCCCCTGGGGTCTGTAACGCCCAGCCCAGCCTGAGAACCCCTGTGGACAGTAAAGCACCTTCCAGTGGGTGCTAAGTCACTCCCTCTGAATCACTCCTTCCCACCAGGCCTTCATCTTCCCTGTGTGGACTGACACAATGACCTCTTAAACTGGTCTCCTAAAGGCAGTTTGGAAATTCAGCTCCAGACTCTAAGAGCTGGGGAGTTAGGAATCTGGAGATGTGTGTGGGGGTGCACATTCACTGATATGACAGCCACAGGAAGGAATTCAGTTCACTAAAGGACACTGACATGTCACAGGAGGACAGGGTACCACAGCGGATGACGCGGCAGCAGCCAGAGATGGGAGAGACTCGGAATGGCCAAGTGTGTCAGGGACAAGGGAGGGGCTGGGTTTTTTTTTTGGGGTGGGGGGCGGGTAGTCAACCATGTCAAATGCTGCAGATTTTAAGAGTGATAAACAGATACATTGCCACTGAATTTGGTGACTGTGAGGTTACCTTTGACCTTGTTATACACATTTCAGCCAAGTGGGTGGGATAGAAAGCGGGGTTCTGAAGAATAAGTGGCAGCAAGTAAGCTGGGACAGTGAAGGAGACTTATTGTTAAACGATTATATCAAGGAAAAAATATTCATAAGAGGATGTAGCTTGAAAAACTAGCAAAGCCAGGAGGAGGTTTTTTGGAATAGAGGAGACTCAAGTAAGCTGTGGCTAAAGGAGAGGTCTTCTGAGAAAGACAGTCTGAAGATTCAAGGGGGAAGCCAGGGCAGAACGACTGATGGGCGGGGAATAACTCAAGGGCACAGGATGAGGAACACACGAAAAGCCGCAGCACTGTCTATGTGGAGGGGTGCTAAAGCTCACAGGGAACGACCTCACTTTTTAGTTAACCTGAGTACAAGGGAGAGCTGTCTACTGAGAGGGAAGGATAGGACTTGAAAGAGCAAAGAGGCTGGATGGAGGTAGGGAATTAACTGGAGAGAAATAAAAAGAATTATATAGAAAGGTTATGGTAAATAAGCCAGTGAAGAGAACCGGCACAGGAAGAGAACATACAAAGTCCATAAACAGACACAAGTGCACGCGGGACAGGACTTCAATGTGACAAAGACGGCGCTCCAGGGAGAGGCAGACTGAGAGAGCAGTGCTGAATCAAACACAGTACCCCGTGTCGGACAGACGGCCGGTGGGAGTCCGCCGTGTGCTGCAGGGAGCTCAGACCGGTGCTCTGTGACGGCCTGGGGGCGGGAGGGGGCGGGAGGTGGGAGGAGGTGAAAGAGGGAGGGGACATGTGTACAAGTCCACGTGTTTGCGATTCACGCTGCTGTTTGGCAGAAACTAAGATGATATTGTACCCACTCCAGTGTTCTTGCCTGGAGAATCCCAGGGACGGGGGAGCCTGGTGGGCTGCCGTCTATGGGGTCGCACAGAGTCGGACACGACTGAAGTGACTTAGCAGCGGCGGCAACAACACAATACTGTAAAGCAATTATCCTCCAATTAAAAATAAATACATTTATTTTTTTTTAAAAAGATGGCACTCCAAACCAAAAAGAAAAGACAGATTCTTTAGGAAATGATATGGGGACAAGTGAGTAGCCATCTGCATCCCTACCTTACATCTTATACCAAGTCAAGGTCCAAATAAATCAAAGGTTTCAAAGTTAAAACAAAAATACATGAACTATAAAAAGTGCTGAAAAGCTAAGTGGAGGAAAAGTGAAGATTGATACTAAAATCCGTAAAACTTAATGGGTAAAAACTTATGGGTAAAAAAATTAACAAATGCTATTTCAGAAAAATACAAACTACTACAGAGTAAAAAAAACAAAAAACAACCGAAAAACAAAAAAAACCCCTCACGGACTTCCCTAGTGGTCCAAGGGCTAAGGTCTGAACTCCCAACGCAGGGGGCCTGGGTTTGATCCCTGGTCAGGGAACTAGTTCCCACAAACAGTTCACGTGCTACAACCAAAACCCAGCATGGCCAAACAAAGACACACACAAAACCCAGAAAAGAAAAAGCAAAACAAGACAGGTAACAGACTGGGAAGTACATTCGCACTTCATCAGACAAAGGGCTAACTGCTCTAAAATAGTTTCTAAAAAATAAGTAAGAGACCAGCAATCCAACAAAAAAAATGGGCCCAAGATACAAAATTATAGAAAAAAGGTATACACTTACTTCTTAAACATAGGAAAACATGCTTAACATCATTTATGAAAAGAGAAATACAAATTAAAACATCACTGAAATACACTTTTTTTTTTTTCTGGCCTCACCGTGGCAGCTTGTGAGATTTTAGTTCCCTGACTAAGGACTGAACCTGGGCCCTGGGCAGTAAAGTGCAGAGTCCTAACCACTGGACTGTCAGGGAACTCCCTGAAATATACTTTTTACAATCAGATTAAAACAAACGCTAACACTCTGTGGCTATGCACCTGGGGAAATATCATCTCACAGGTCCCGTGTGGGAAGGTAAATTAGCACGACATCTAAAGAGGGTAATTTGGCTACATCTCTTAAATTACTGGACACATTCCCTTGACGCAGAGATACCATTTCTAGGTTGTATCTTATAGCTGTCCTTCCAATGAAGGATAGTGACAAACAGTGTTAGCACAAAGTTACTCATTACAGAATTATTTGACTAGCATGGGTGGGGAACAAGCTAGATATCCATTAACAGGGGACAGCCATAAACAAGGATGATGATATTTATGCACTGATATGGGAGTATCTCTAAGATATATTAACAAGAGAAGAAAGCAATTTGCAAAATGAAGCGGAGCTACACTTTATGCAAAAAAAAAAAATACCGAAGCTGGATTTGATCTGATAAGATAATGCTGGAAAGCTACATAAGAACTAGGAACAGCGGCTGCCTCTGGGGAGGGGACTGAGTGTCTGGGTCAGAGATTTTTCATTGTACCATTTATTTTTAAAAAAAAATTCTGTTGGGGTATAGTTGATTTACAATGCTGTGTTACTATGATACCTTTCAAATTCTGAACTTTAAGCATGTTACCTATCCTAAAAATAATTCAAATAGAATAAAACGAAAAGGCGAAACTTACAAACAATAATGTGGAAGATGAGAAGACGTGATGAGCATTAAACTGCTCAAGTCCTTTCTCAGGAGACAGCTGGAGATGCTGATGAATATTACGGTACATGGAAACGTTTCAACGGTAACCACTAAGACATTGTAAACAGAATGTATGATTTCCAAATTATTACAGCAGAATGGAAGAACTTGGGCGAAGTCATGTAAAACTCTGGCTTTCTGACTGAGGAAAGTCTCATGGATGGAAGCCTTAACAACCGCATGCAATGGAGGATGGTGGACTGGTCCTGTGACAGAAAGGGCGTGGTGGTAGGAAAACTGGGAAGTTTCAAGTAAAGTCTGCAGTCTGCTTGATTCAGCTAGTATGAATAGTACTGTACCAGCCTTCATTTCTCAATTTTGGTAAGTGTGTCTGGTATATGGGAACTCTGTACAATCTTTCTAGTATTTCTATAAACCTAGACTTTTTCAAAATACGGATTGAAAAAAAAAAAAAAAACTTAAAAAAATCTAGCTTTCTTGTTTCTCTGAAAAATTAAGCAGACCTGGCCAATGCATGCACTCCTGGGCTACTTCCCTCATTCACGACACATGAAGTGCTGCCCCCACTTGCAGGGATGGGCGTCTGGCTTAGTGTAAACTGGTTCCTCAAGGATCACTCTCTGATCCTCCCTGGGCACTCAACTTGGGAATCAGCAGACCTGAAGCGGGGGAAGTGCTCAGAGGCGCAGCTGCTGCCAGTGACCCTGACTGATGAGCGAGCAGTCACCCCCAGGTGCTACCGATCCCAAAGCCCTCTCTCACTGAACCTTCTCACCTTCCGTGGGTCAGCTACATGCCTGGCTACACACTCAATCTCCCACGCATCCAGCAGTGACAGTGCCCAGGTGACGATTCTGACCAACCATATGCAGACAGAAATCTGCTAGAAGGTCTCCTGGAAACACGAGCCTGAGAAGACAGCTCCAGAGGGTAAGGCTCAAAGTAGGAAGGAGCTGGGTCGCCACAGCATCGCGGAGCTGCAGAACAAGCCCGGGAATATCGGTCCCCAGACCGCTCATGAGGTGGAAAAATTAAATGCGTGCCAGGTTGCAGTTTCGTGCAGCTGAGTGCTGCCCGAGCTGACACAGCGGCAGGACAGAGGAGCAGAGTGGGGCCTGGGGAGGGTGGCGGTGGCGCTGGCGAGGACCTCGTGACCCCCGAGAGCAGTGCGCGCCTCTCCTGGCGCGCAGGAGACCCGCGACAGCAACTAGCGAGTACCCAAACCACGAGGGCCGGAGACACAGACTCCTCAGGCGTCACAGAACGAAAAGGCCTGGAGGTGCAGCGGGCAGGGCCGTGAGACCTTCGCCCGGCTCATGGCTGAAGCACCCAGGAGGCTTCTGATGAGCAGTGTCGGGGATGTGCTGCGTGGTGACAGGAGGCGGGCCACGGGACCTCCGCGAGCCCCAGGCGTGGTGGCCCTGACCACAGAAACGAGCGCATGAGGCCGATCAGAACAAACTGCTTCGGAATCTGTGTAGACGGGGTGTCGGTGGAGACAGGGAAATCCCACAGGGCTGTGGTGATGACAGCCAGGGAGAGGGCCACGAGGACTGGGGCCGCCTTGGAGGAGGAGAACAGGAGGAAAAACCACAGCTCCCCATATAGATACCTGACACAGTACTTTCTTACACATGCCCTCGTGCCCTCCGAGTGACCCGGGACACAGGACAGAGTTTACTGTCAGGACTGACCCTGGAGGGGGGCAGGAGCCGACCGAGGTCCCTCCGCGGGGCAGGCTTGGCCCAGTCCTCACAAGCACATTCCCCCGGCCCCCACCCCGGCCGAGGCCAGCGCCAGGGGCTCCCCTGGGCAGATAGGCCAAGAGACTAAAAGCGCAGGCCTGCCCGGCCTGACTAGCATCTCTCAGAGAACACGCCGGAGGATGCAGCAGAGGACCGCAGGCTGCAGACCCCACGGGGCCCGAGTCCAGCCGGCCTCCCAGGAGCTGCGAGCCCGAGCCCCGGCGTCCTGTCAGCAGACCCGCTGGGAGAATGTTCTTTCACCATGACCAGAGGAGCTCTTCTCAGGTTCTGGGGGGGCAAGTGGTGGCCTCCTGAAACCAGATGTGATTCTGGGCTCTGGCTAGAGTTTGGGACTTGGGGCCAGGGTCTCTGGATTCCAGGCGGATGTTCCTTCTCAGCCTGGAGCTGCCCCTCGGCCTGTGACTGCCGAGGGACACCAGCTGAGGGGGAGCTGCGCTACGGCTGTTCTAAAACCCACAAACACAGCCCTTGGGGCTGTTGCTCACTCAGATGTAACCCTAAGCTGCGGCCCATCCCTGCAATCTGCCAGAGGCCGTCCACTGTCACACAGCCCCGGTTGTTCCATCTGCAGCTGAGGTCTGCCCTCTACCCAGTAGCCAAGGCCACCCTTCCCCCGGGGCCCAGGCCCACAAGCTGTGTTTTCAAAGGGAGCCGCCACCCCACCCACCACTCTCCCTGCAATACACCCTGTTCCTTCTTCCTTTCTTCGGCCCTGGCACTAAAAGTAGCATCAGGCACTAGGTTTAACATTTACGTGGCTGAGAAACCTTGGTCTTTGCTGTTGCCACCCCCAGCACGGTGCCAGGGCCAGACACACTCTCCCTGGGACACAGCTTGGCCCCACTTGAGAAGCTGGTGCTGCCCTCCAACAGGACATGGGTCCTGCAGCCAGAACGAGAGGGGTGCTGCTCTGTGGCGCTTGGACAGAAAATGAAGTCTCCATCAAAAGAAACTCATGAAACACAAACGCCTGGGCTACTCATCCTGGCCTGCACACACGCTCAGGCAAGCCTGCTAAGCCAGCATCCCACCCTCTTGCCCCTCTGGGAGCTAAAGTTGGACAGGTGGCACCACTCCATCCATTTCACACTGGGCAGGCAGACTTCCTAGGCAGAGGGAGTGAGCAATTTACCCCAAATGGCCCAGAGCTCCAGAGAGGCCTGGTCTGGAGTCTGAGCAACCAAGCCACCCGGGGCCCTAACCCTCCTACCACGTCACCCCGGGAGGCGGCACTCCCTGACGCCAGCAGCAGACTGAATGCTCTGAGGAGGGTCATCCATGTGCTCGACCCACGCAACTGTGGTGCATCCTGGGCGCCTCTCTCTGTGCCGGAGCCCAAGCTGGGTCACAGCTCCAGGCCTCGGGCTCACCACGTCCATCATAACGGTGCCAGCTTCCAATTCTCCAAGGGCTCACGACACACCAGGCTGTGTGTATGCTGACACATCTCACCCTCACGACTAAGGCGTTGTCCGCCTCAGTTCAGTTCAGTCGCTCAGTTGTGTCCGACTCTTTGTGACCCCATGGACTGTAGCACCAGGCCTCCCTGTCCATCACCAACTCCCGGAGTTGACTCAAACTCATGTCCATTGAGTTGGTGATGCCATCCAACCCTCTCATCCTCTGTCGTCCCCTTCTCCTCCTGCCTTCAATCTTTCCCAGCGTCAGGGTCTTTTCCAATGAGTCAGTTCTTTGCATCAGGTGGCCAAAGTATTGGATCTTCAGCATCAGTCCTTCCAATGAATATTCAGGACTGATTTCCTTTAGGATTGAGTGGCTGGATCTCCCTGCACTCCAAGGGACTCTCAAGAGTCTTTCCAACACCACAGTTCAAAAGCATCAATTCTTCAGCACTCAGCTTTCTTTCTAGTCCAACTCTCTCATCCATACATGACTACTGGAAAAACCATAGCTTTGACGTGACAGACCTTTGTTGGCAGAGTATTGTTTCTGCTTTTTAATATGCTGTCCAGGTTGGTCATAGCTTTTCTTCCAAGGAGCAAGCGTCTTTTAATTTCATGCCTGCAGTCACCATCTGCAGTGATTTTGGAGCCCCAAAAATAAAGTCTCTCACTGTTTCTATTGTTTCCCCATCTATTTGCCATGAAGTGATGGGACTGGATGCCATGATTTTAGTTTTCTGAATGTTGAGCTTTAAGCCAACTTTTTTACTCTCCTCTTTCACTTTCATCAAGAAGCTCTTTAGTTCTTCTTTGCTTTCTGCCATAAGGGCGGTGTCATCTGCGTATCTGAGATTATTGATATTTCTCCTGGCAATCTTGATTCCAGCTTGTGCTTCATCCAGCCCAGCATTTCTCATGATGTACTCTGCATATAAGTTAAATAAGCAGGGTGACAATATACAGCCTTGACGTACTCCTTTCCCAATTTGGAACTAGTCTGTTGTTCCATGTCCGGTTCTAACTATTGCTTCTTGACCTGCATACAGATTTCTCAGAAGGCAGATAGAGTGGTCTGGTATTCCCATCTCTTGAAGAATTTTCCAGTTTTTTGTGATCCACACAGTCAAAGGCTTTGGTGTAGTCAATAAAGCAGAAGTAGATGTTTTTCTGAAACTCTCTTGCTTTTTTCATGATCCAATGGATGTTGGCAACTTGATCTCTGCTTCCTCTGCCTTTTCTAAATCCAGCTTAAACATCTGGAAGTTCATGGTTCACGTACTGTTGAAGACTGGCTTGCAGAATTTTAAGCATTACTCTGCTAGCATGTGAGATGAGTGCAATTGTGTGGTAGTTTGAACATTCTTTGGCATTGCCCTTCTTTGGGACTGGAATGAAAACTGACCTTTTCCAGTCCTGTGGCCACTGCTGAGTTTTCCAAATTTGCTGGCATATTGAGTGCAGCACTATCACAGCATCAGGATATGAAATAGCTCAACTGGAATTCCATCACTTCCACTAGCTTTGTTCGTAGTGATGCTTCGTAAAGCTCACTTGTCTTCGCATTCCAGGATGTATGGCTCTAGGTGAGTGATCACACCATGGTGGTTATCTGAGTCATGAAGATTTTTTTTGTATATATAGTTCTTCTGTGTATTCTTACCACCTCTTCTTAATATCTTCTGCTTCTGTTAGGTCCATACCATCTCTGTCCTTTATTGTGTCCATCTTTGCATGAAATGTTCCCTTGATATCTCTAATTTTCTTGAAGAGATCTCTAGTCTTTTCTGTGCTATTGTTTTCCTCTATTTCTTTGCACTGATCACTGAGGAAGGCTTTCTTATCTCTCTGTGCTGTTCTTTGGAACTCTGCATTCAAATGGGTATATCTTTCCTTTTCTCCTTTGTCTTTTGCTTCTCTTCTTTTCTCAGCTATTTGTAAGGCCTCCTGAGACAACCGTTTTGCCTTTTTGCATTTCTTTTTCTTGGGGATGGTCTTGATTCCTGCCTCCTGTACAATGTCATGAACCTCCGTCCATAGTACTTCAGGCACTCTGTCTATCAGATCTAATGCCTTGAATCTTTTGTCACTTCCACTGTAAAATCATAAGGGATTTGATATAGATCATACCAACAGGTGCTGTTATTATCTCCATTTAACTGATGAGGAAACTGTGGCACAGAGAGGGAAAGAAATCGAGTCAAAGTCACACAGTAATTGGAAAAGCAGGATTTGAGACCAGGCAGGTTGGTTCAAGTCTTAATCACTATACTGTGTGCCCTGCATGTGGTACTGGGTTAACACTGGACCAGAAGCTGGTATATTCCTGCCCTGCTAGATCTGTGAGCCTCAGTCTGGAGGCATCACCCCTGAATCTTCTGTCTAGTTGCCAAGAACCGCTTTTTCAAGAACACCTGGTGAGAGCACTTCTGGATACTCCTGCCAGAAAATGACCACCACAGACTCTGGTCCCGCCCTCTCTAGCCTGACGCCACTCACCACAGGTGCGGCATCACCCTGAACACAGGGGCTGGCCTCAGCCTGGAATGCCATTCCTGCCCCTAGCTAAGGGCTACTTTCCTTCCAGAGCCCCCTCCTTCTTTAGGGAGCTCGCCTTCACTAGCCCCACGCTGGTCCTTTCTACTGCAACCCTGAGCCAGGCCCTCCAGATCTGCGGTTACTGCACTGAACTGCAACATCTGTCAGCTGGTTTGTGCTCACCACGTAATCAATCAGTTTCCCAGATAATGCCTTCCATCTATCTTGCAGAGTTAGGTCCCCGGCACCTGGCACAGTGCCTGGCACTTAATGGTTGCTCAGCATACACTCATTGAATGAATAAACAGGCCAAAAGCACTGACCTCAGCCACACTGTGTCCAGCTGGGAGAGCTGCCACTGTATCTGTTCTCACCCATCGCTGCCGTTGAGATGCAGTGCCCCGCAGCCTCATGTGTGAGGCCTTGGGTCTGTTCCCCCCTCTCTGTGACTTGGGGGAGACACCAGCCCCTCAGTTTCTCAGCCCTAAAGCTGAGGTATGACCACTGAACCTGAGTGGCCATCATGCGGAGAAGACAACCACACAGCAAATGCTTAACAGCCAACAAACGGGCTATGGCTGCTGCCGCCTCGGGGGCTGGCACGGAGCGAGCGGTATTCTAGTGTGGACAAGTGCTGGCCTCTGGAGTTCCAGGGACCTACACCCTGAATTTCCCAATTCCCTGCCTTGCAGTCAACCGTGAGGAGGGAGCGCTGACAGGGCCCGCCCTGCTCTGGGTCTGGGCTTCTTTCGAAGCCTTTGTCCCCTGCCCAGCCTTGGGAAGACCCAGTCACTGCATTTCGTCCTTCCCTCACTGCACAGATGAGGAGTGGACCTCTGGATCAGTGGTGAGACAGCCCACGGGAACGGGGCCTGGCCGCTTTGCTCCTGAGCTTCCCTCTCAATCATTAACTGGTGCTGACCCAGTGCCCTGGTTTTCCAGGCCAGCAGCTCCACCGTGCTCTCTGCTCCCATTCGTCAGCCCAGGTCACCCCACTCCCCTCGGGGCACTGTGGCCTTGGAATCCCCGGAGGCCAAGCCCAAGGAATGAGGGGTTGATCCTGTTCAGAGAGCCTGTGGGAACCAGAGGAGGCCAGCCAGCCACCCCTCCCCCACCATGCTAGAATTTTTCCAATTCCATGAAGAGTTAGCCCATCAGCCCTGTGGAACGGAGCTAAGCTATAATAAACGAGACCTCAGGGAGCCAGAGGAGGTCCTCAGAGAAGAGGTCAGAGTGGGCAGGACAGCTCCCCAAGCAGGACCAAGAGAGGCCTGGGGGCAGCCGGCTCCGGGCCCCCGAGCCTGGCGCGCGGGTCAGGGCGCTAGGCAGCCCCGTCCATCACCACGGAGGACCTAGGCGATGCTGCGAGTCCTGGCTTCACAGACAACAGAACCACAAGGATGTCAAGACACGCGCACAGTGGGAAGGAGGTTCAGGAGGGAGGGGACACGTGTACTGACAGCTGATCCAGGCTGATGTTTGGAGAAACCAATACAACTCTGTAAAGCAGTCATCCTTCAATTACAACTAATAAATTTAAAAAAATATGAAAAATAATCTCACACCAGAGCGCGGCGAGGGAGGGGGGACAAACAAACAAACATGTGCATAATGCACAGAAACAAAACCCGAAGACACAGCCAAATCGTTAACGGTGCTTTCCTCTGAGGGGTGCAGTTATGGGTGGTCTTTATTTTCCTAACTATATATTTTTTGTGTTCCTCAAAGTTTTTACAGTGAGCATGGGACACTTTCAACATGGGGGGGACAAAGGGGAGATATGCTTTGAACAAAGAAAACTGAATAATATGCTTTAAGGTTCTTAGAAGGTAAAAGAAGGGTGTGCTGAGAAGCGACAGAGACCGCTCCTCAGGAGCCTGAGAGCTGAGGACCCTCCTTGCTCAGAGGAGCTGCAGAGGAGAGGGCGGGGGTGCCAGCAGGCAGAGGGCTGCAGCGAGGGGCTTCCAGAACGTTCTCATTCAAGGACCGCGGGAGCTATGATGCTGCCAGCACCTCTCTCCTCTGCTGCCTGCCTCTTTCATTCACTTGGTTAAGCACCCACCACCATGTGCCCAATGCAAACGCCTGACTCTGAAGGATGACTAGGGCTCTGAAGGACCAACATTGCCACACGGGCCTGGTGTGGGTACTTGGGGAGGGGGTCCCGAGGAGGACGTGGCCTCTGATTGAGAGGCAGGCAGGTGAGGTGACAGGGCCAGGGGGTGACAGAGACCCCTCAGAGGGAGGAGGGTGGCAGAGACCCTCTGAGCCCGGCGTGCTGGGAGCTCGGGGCAGCTGATCTGGCTGAGGCTGGAGACCATCTGGGGCCTCGAGGGGCAGGTAGAGGGCTCGGCTGTTTATCTGAGGAGCAGCAGCACCTGGGAGGGCTCCGAGGGCGATGGGCAGGACCAGAGCAGCGTTCAGACACGGACTCCTCTGCTGCCATGGAGGACGGGCTGCAGGGTGCCGGTGCGCCCAGGAAGGGCGTCAGCGTGAGACAGGGGCCACCTCCCAGAGCCCAGGCTGGCTGGCTGTGGGGAGCTGCCCCCTGACCCACTCCTTGGAGGGTCCGGGCTGAGGAGCCGAGGGATGGAGCCCTTATGGAAAGCTGAGAACATCTTTAGCACCTCACCTGCGTCCTCACCCATGCCCCGCCCGGGGCTGAAAGTCAGGGCTGGACGGGACACTCCAAGACCCACTGCTGCCCTGCCGGGCCCGGGCTCCAGCCTCCCAGCGCTGTTCTGGTCTCACTGCTCCCTGGCTGCCACACCCACCCGCCTGGGAGACATGTGGCACTTGGCACTGCTGGGCAGGGGGCCAATGACCATAAACAGCCACTGCGTTCCGGGGCCTGACAGCTCCACCGCAGCCCCCCCGGACTCCTGACACCTCGTCTCCACCAGCAAGACCAACCAGCCTGTGCATCCGTGGCCCTGCTGCGGGTGTACGTGGTTACAGGGCGTGGACGGGACACTGCTGCTCATAACCTTTTCTTTTTAAACAATAACTAAGATCTGGACATCGGCCAGCCCTTTAAAGCTCACAAGGCACCTCCATGTACACGATCTCATCGCTCGACACAGGCAGCGGAGGGCACAGTGCTAGCAGCGTGCGCTGAGCGCCTACACTGGGCTGGCTCATCCTAATGCTCGGTGAGCCTCAGGGGAGCTCTAACTCCTGCTGCCGCGAACCAACCTGGGGTGGGGGGGACAGGGGATGGGGGCAAGGAGAGGGGCAGTGCTCGGAGGGCACAGCCAGGCCGCGGCAGAGGGAAGGGAACTCGGATCGGTCCAGGAGACGTGTGACTCCGGCTGGAGCGGAGCAAGGCAGAAATGGGGGTCGGCAGGGTGGAGTGGCTTCTGAACCTCCCCGAGGGGAGAGGAGACGCAGAAGAGCCCTACAGCTAAGTTCTGTCCAGGAGAAACTGTGACTCCGCCTGTCAGCTTCACCTAAGAGTAATCATGTCCTTTGACCTGGTAATTCCTCTCAAAGGAAACTGTACCAAGTACCAACTGTACCAACTGTTCAAGGCAATGTTATTCATAATAACAAAATCAATTTTTATAATAATGAGAAATAACAGAAATGACTCAGTGCCCAATAAT
This sequence comes from Dama dama, assembly GCF_033118175.1. Lineage (NCBI taxonomy): Eukaryota > Metazoa > Chordata > Mammalia > Artiodactyla > Cervidae > Dama > Dama dama. The sequence continues at coordinate 11,959,350 of NC_083687.1, read as the reverse complement.
AAAGGAATGGATAATTAAATTAGGGCACTCCCAGAAAATGGAGTATTATCCAACCGTTATATTCACGCTTCCATAGACTCTTTACAAGTTTGCTAAGTGGAAAGTAGCAGAATACAAAACTACAGAGACAGCATGATTCCCATAAAAATGACGAGCGAAAGAATGGAAGGAAATTTCCTTACATAAACAGGGTGGCAGGTGATTTATTATTTTTATGGTGCTCTACTTTTAAAACTTCCCGTACTGAACACATATTACCTTCATCTTACTTGACTCAGCAGAGCTCGGGGGACACTGCTGGACCCTTCCCCCTTTATGTCTGTTCTCAACCTGGCTCCCAGGTTCTCCTCCGACCTCAGTGGCTGCTCCATGTTGACCTCTCTGCTGCTCCCAGTCAGGCCTAGTCTCAAAAGGGCTCCTTTCCTCTCCCCTCAGTCCCCGCCTGCATGGTCTCCTGTGAGCTCATGGCCTTCCATGCACTCCGGCCTCCCCTATTACTCCTCCACTCCCAGCTTCTCTGAGATCTCCATACTGGATGCCCAAGGGCATCACGACCCTAACATACCCAAAACTCAGCTCTTGGTACTTCCCCCAAAGTCGTTCTCAGCTCAGTAAGCGGCAACTCCAGCTTTCTAGATGGTCAGGCCAAAATGTCAGAGTCAGCAAATGTTGTCTCTGCCTCTGATCAACACCTTGAATCTAATCATGTCTCACCACCTCCACTGCTAGGATCCCAGTCCAAGGCAATACCATGTCTTGCCTGGATTATTGTGACGGCCTCCTAACTGGCTTCTCTGCTTCTGGCTTCAACCCATGATTCCCCACAGTGAATCATGGCAGTCACAGTGATCCCCTTAAGTCGGATTCTGCCCCTCCTGTAATCATATCCTCCCACCTTCACACTGACCCGGAGAAGGCCTTCTGGAACTGGGGCCCCTGCCTGCGACCTCCTCCGCAGGATACTAGGCACCACGGCCTCCTTGCTGGTGCTGAACGCAATAGGCATAGCTCGCCTCACGGAGCTTGCAGCTGTCCCCTCCAGCTGAATATGCCCTTGCCCCAAGGCTTGCTGCCTCACCTCCTCAGGGCTTTGCTCAAATGTGACAGTCAACCTGATCACCCTATTTAAAACCACTCCAGTCCAGCCTTGGGTACTTCCATTTCTCTTCCCTGCTTCAATTTTCTTGGTAGTTCTTACTACCATCTGGGATGTGTGTGTATGCACACATGCGTGTACACAAATATTTATGTATATACCCACACATACATATATACGTGAATCTACCTACAGGGCTTCCCAGGTGGTTCACTGGTAAAGAATCTGCCTGCCAACGCAGGAGATGCAGGAGATACAGGTTTTGTCCGGGGTCAGGAAGATCCCCTGGAGAAGGAAATGGCAACACACTCCAGGATTCTTGCCTGGAGAATCTCATGGACAGAGAAGCCTGGTGGGCTGCAGTCCATGGGGTCGCAAAGACTCGGACAGGACTTGTCAGCTGAGCACGCACAATGTACCTCTATATGAGTGTGTGTACTTCTTACTCATCTGTTTACTGCCTGTCTCTCCCCAGAAGAATATAAGCTCCACGAGCCAGAGACTTTTGTCTGCTAAAATCATGCGGATCCTCAAGTCTTAGAGAGGAGTGACTGGCACACAGTAACAGCTAACTTTCTATTGGGGGAAGCACACTGACTGAAATTGCCCACCCTGGCCAGGCACCTTAGTAAGCTTCTGCGTGAATTACTTTACGACAGGAGGTCCTGGTAAGGAATACAGAACTAACAAGATACCACCAACCAGAAGAGCTCGGGAAAGGTCAAAAGGAGACACCACACGTCTAACCACCTCCCAGAATCCTCACTAGTGTCTATCTTGGCTGAGCGACGCAGGCAAGGAAGGACCCTGAGTCTTAATGATGGGCCAGAGACAACTGGAAGCTAATCCTATGACCATAAAACCTGAGACTGTGAGCCAGTGGCACAGCAGTCCTCCTGGGTTCCCTCACCCCACTGCTCCCCACCCGGGCGCCCCTTCCCAATAAAGTCTCTTGCTCTGTCAGCTCATGTGTCTCCTCGGACAATTCATTTCCGAGTGTTAGACAAGGGCCCACTCTTGGGCCCTGGGGTCCCCCTTCCTGCAACACTTTTATAACAGGAAAAAAGCCAACTTGGCCTGAAGCAGCCCGATGGATATCATTCTTTTGGTTTCAGTTTCCCAAGGGCACTGGAACCTGCTCTCCAGATCATTCCAAAAGAACAGCTTATCAGGGTCACGATCAATTGGTAGAAAAGGATGGAGGGGAAAACATGGGAGTCTAGAAACAGCTGGTGAGGGCCTCGCTGTAGGCTCCCCAGCTCTTTTTACTAAGCTGCCAGGGGACCTTGGGGGAGGTGGCTCCTTCTCCTCGGCTCCATTGTGCCCACGGAGAAGGAGTGATGGGCCTGTCAACCCCTTTAATTCTAAAATCCTTGCACAGAGCAGGCCCTGAGAGCAGAACCCGATGGAATGGCCTGGACCTCATTCACAGACCTCAGGTCTTCGCAGGGTGGGGGCAGGGAGGTAGTGACAAACCCTCAGGAGCCTTTTAAGTGTTTCCACTCCAGCCCAGGAAGGAGATAAGACCGTAAGACCAGACCGGCACCTGCATCCACCCTGGGGAACGCTGCACACAAACAGGGAAGGGGAGGAGGGGGCTGAGTCCTCAGCGGGAGGAAATGGCCTCTTGTCGGAGGCCTCGGGGAAGGGTCAAGGCCAAGGAGAGCTGGGTCATCCAGAAATGATCTTAAACGTAAACTATGCTCATTAGAGGAAGGGTTCAGCGAGGAAAATAAAGTCCAGGAGAGGGCAGATGTCCCTCAGGGACTGAGGGACAGGGTGTTCGGGGGGTTGGGGAATGCAGGTCCTGGGGTGGGGAGGAGAGAGACACAGCAGCTCAGGGGACAGAAGAGGCGGGGGAGACCAGCAGCTGGTCTGCCTGCAGGCTGGGCGCGCTCAGCCACTCCAGGGTCCTGCTTCTCACTTCCATTCCTGGAAGCCCCGAACGCTACAGTCTCCGCCACCCTGGTGAGTAGAGCCCACGTTCAACTGCCTTCCATTCCTGGTGCTGTTCTGTCTGACATCTGGTCACCAAGTCTCTGCCTGCACTGTCCTCATCCCCAGAGCCATCTTTTCCAGACAAAGCCTCTCATCACTTTGTCCTTAGATGGCTTCCCGGCCCCTCCTTCGCTCTGGGTTATCACGCTCTGGCTCCTGAAACCCCCAATAATCAAGGGGATGAAGCCAAGTGTGGAAGGGCAACACCTTAGATCTCAGGAGTACATTCTCCTTCTCTCTTTGCGCCTAAGTCAATGAGGGATGAAGTGAGACGCTCTTTCCTCTGGGCGTCTATTAACCTTTAGATGAGGCAATTCAACAAATGACAGCAACTGCCCAGGTGCTACCGAGATCCAGACCCCAGCACAACTTCTATCTGGAGGTTAGATGGTAGAGGAATACGGTGGAGAGAGAGGTGCTGGACATGTGACAGATACACTCCCAGCTCTGTACTATGCTGTGTGCCTCTGGGCAACCTTCTAACCTCTCTGTGGCTCAGTTGTGTGTGTGTGGCTTAGTCGCTCAGTTGTGTCCAGCTCTTTTGATACTCTATAGACTGTAGCCTCCCAGGCTCCTCTGTCCATGGAATTTTCTGGGCAAGAACACTGGAATGGAGTGGGTTGTCATTCCCTACTCCAGGGGATCTTCTTGATCCAGGGATCAAACCCGTGTCTCCTGCACTGGTAGACGGATTCTTTACCACTGAGCTACCAGGGAAGCCCCCTGGCTCAGTTATCCCATCTGTAAGACGGAACTGAAATAAGAGGGAAGGGAGCAGGGCATAACCTTTGAAAGAACGACGTATCTCGAGGATACATTGAGGTTACGTATCAACATAACCTGACTACAACTAAGTGGGTCCAAGATGGCAGACAAGTCAACTTCAACTAGAGCTGATCCTCGGTATAAATCACACACAGAGAGGCACCATGGCAATTCCATCAAAGACCGGAAAGTGGGCGGTGGCCCAAATCCTGGAAATCTCCACCCCTTCCCCTAAAGAGTGCAATAAACCTCCCACTCATTAGCTTACGAAATCACTCAGCCCATAAAAGCTAACCACGCCACATTTCGAGGCCACACTCACCCTCCGTGACAGCCCACACTCTTGTCTGTGGAATGTGTTTCTCTTAGGCCCATTCTCGCCTTCTGAGATGGCCCACATTCTGTGGAGTGTGTTTCTCTCTAAATAAATCCACTTCTTACATTTCACTCTGTCTCTCACTGAATTCTTTCTGCGATGAGACATCAAGAACCTGAGCTTCATTATGTCTTGAGACCAGGTGTGTGATCTCAGTTGGAAGACTGGGGCTTCTGGCCAGGTTCGAATCCCGGCCACATGGTTTCAAGTCCAAAGCAGCATTTTGGCTGTGTTTGAGTCCCGGTCACATGGGTTAGAGTCCCAAACGGGGTTTTGGCTGGATTTGAGTCCCAGCACATGGGTTCATTCTGAGATAAATGTTTTCAAGTTAAATGAGATATTAAATATGAAAAGCATTTATATTATACAATTTATATGCCAAAATTTTAATGATCGTTATTCCTTCGGGATCATTTTTTATTTTTAAATATCTACTTTTATTTATTTATTTGGTAGCTCTGGGTCCTAGCAGGGAACATTTCATGCATAGATGGGCACAATAAAGGAGAGAAACACATGGACCTAACAGAGGCAGAAGATATTAAGAAGAGGTGGCAAGAATACACAGAACAACATCCTGGAGTATAAAGTCAAGTGTGCCTAGGAAGCATCACTACGAACAAAACTAGTGCAGGTGATGGAATTTCAAATTCTAAAAAAACACGATGCTGTTAAAGTGCCGCACTTAATACGCCAACATATTTGGAAAACTCAGCAGTGGCCACAAGACTGGAAAAGGTCAGTTTTCATTCCAATCCCAAAGAAGGGCAATGCCAAAGAATGTTCAAACTACGCACAACTGCACTTATTTCACATGCTAGCAAAATCCTTCAAGCTAGGCTTCAACATGAACCGAGAACTTCCAGATGTTCAAGCTGGGTTTAGAAAAGGTGGAGGAACCAGAGATCAAATTGCCAACATCTGCTGGATCATGCAAAAAGCAAGGGAATTGAGAAAAACATCTACTTCTGCTTCATTGACTACGCTAAAGCCTTTGACTGTGTAAATCACAGCAAACTGTGGAAAATTCTTAAAGAGATGGGAATACCAGACCATCTTACCTGTCTCCTGAGAAACCTGTATGCAGGTCAGGAAGCAATAGTTAGAACCTGACATAGAACAATGGACTGGTTCAAAATTGGGAAAGGAGTGCCTGAGAGTATATCATGTGAAATGCTGGGCTGGATAAAGCTTAAACTGGAATCAAGAGAAGTATCAATAACCTTAGATATGCAGATGACATCATCCTAACGGCAGAAAGTGAAGAAGAACTAAAGAGCCTCTTGATAAAGGTAAAAAAGGAGAGTGAAAAGCCTGACTTAAAACTAAACATTTAAAAAACTAAGATCATGGCATCCGGTCCCAGCACTTTATGGCAAGTAGATGGGGAAACAATGGAAACTGACAGATTTCATTTTCTTGGGCTCTAAAATCACTGCAGACGGTGACTGCAGTCATGAAATTAAAAGATGCTTGCCCTTTGGAAGAAAATCTATGACAAACCTAGACAGTGTATTAAAAAGTAGAGACATCACTTTGCCAACAAGGGTCCAGCTAGTCCAAGCTATGACTTTTCCAGTGGTCATGTATGGATGTGAGAGTTGGACCACAAAGAAGGCTGAGCACAAAAGAAGTGATGCTTTTGAACTGTGGTGTTGGAGAAGACTCTTGAGAGTCCCTGGACTGCAAGGAGATCAAACCAATCCATCCTAAAGGAAATCAACCCTGAATATTCATTTGAAGGACTAATACTGAAGGTGAAGCTCCCATACTCTGGCCACCTGATGCGAAGAGCCTACTCATTGGAAAAGACACTGATCCTGGGAAAGATTGAGGACAGGAGGAGAAGGGGATGACAGAGGATGAGATGGTTGGATGGCATCACCATTTCAATGGACATGGGTTTGAGCAAGCTCCGGGAGATGGTGAAGGACAGGGAAGTCTGGCGTGCTGCGGTCCACAGGGTCACAGAGAGTCAGACTGAGCAACTGAATGACAACAACTGGGTCTTAGCTGTGGCATGTGGGATCTAGTTGCCTGACCAGGGATCGAACCCAGGCCCCCTGCACTGAGGGCGTGGAGTCTCAGCCACTGGACCACCACGCAAGTCCTGGGGTAATTTTTATTTACTCTCTTACTGCTTATCTGATTTTCCTAAATTTTCTTTGTTAAAATTTTTTGGCCATGCCTCATGGCAGGTGGAATCTTAGTTCCCCAACCAGGAATTGAACTCTGAGCCCCCTGCATTAGAAGCTCAGAGTCTTAACCACTGGACCACCAAGGAAATCCTAAATTTTCTATGATGAATATGTGCTGTGTTTAGTAAGCAAAATTAAAAAAAAAAACCAACTTTTAAAAGCATGATATAAATGTGAGACTTCACAGGAAAGCTGAGGAAGTTCACCTCAAGATGCAACATTGTGGCACAGGCAGCTCATGGACTTCTCTGCCAACCCTGCAGGTGGCAGAGACGTGTTGCCTCAGCAGGACGGCAGACACACATGGCTGGGAGGAAACAGCGCGTGGTCGAGCTGCTCATCTGCCCCACGCCCGTTTTATCTGCCTGCGTCGCGGAGCTGACACACGCTCGCCCAACACCATGAACGACTGTGAAGGGAACATGGTCTGGAAGGAGAGGGAGCCAAGTGTGACGCTGGGGAGATGAACTGCTTTCACATGGTTGTAGCTTTAACTTTTTTAACGAGTCTGAGCAGAAGAGCCAGGAGTCTCCTTGAGCTGAAGGGCCAGGAGTCTCCTTCTCCCTCACACAAGCTGTGGGTCTCACTCGGGAGAAATCAGCTCAGGGGACTAAGGACGAGCACTGACAGGAGGAAGTGAAGTGAAGCTGGCCTGGTGGGAGCTCTCAAAGGCGTTTTCAGTTCTTGCTTTCTGTTCTCTCTTTCCTTTTCAGGTGCACACCTGTCTGCTTGCTTTCTAAGGTCCCAGATAAACACCTAGTTCACAAATATTTGGAAAGCATGCAGTCTCCCAAAGGGAGAACCAGAGGTGAGGGAAGGAAAGGACAACAAACAAGAGCATTCAAGTCTCAGGGAGCCCAGAACAGACTGTTTTAAACCCCGAAGCACCTCAGAGAGTCAGAAGATTGGCCTGTGCCCTCTCCTTCCAATTCTCAGAACATTCTGATGGCAGCTTCTGGATTTTACACCTGCACTGACAGCAGTAAAGAGTTCTCAGGGAGGAAACTGGTCAAAACCCTGCCATCTCACGCCTCAGGACTTCGGAGCCAGGAGGAAGGGTGTGCAGAAACCCCAGGGAGACCCAGAAATGCCAAGACTGAGTGACTTAGAGATGACTCTTGGGGATTTGTTCAGGGAGCGGAAGGCCTCCTGTTCAGTCATGTCAGGCTCCCGGTAAGGCTCCCAGCCTTGTCTGGCAGGAGGACAGAAGGTGTTCCTCAGAAGAGTCAGGCAGAGCACTGCCCAGGTGCCCGAGTGTTACCACCAGCAGAGGGGATGGGGGGTCTGCTCACACTGTTTCCCTCCAGGCTTCTCTCTCCAAGGCTCCCTGGCCTCTGCCTGCCTGGCTGCCAGAGCCCTGCGTCCCTCCAGGGGAAGGGCCCTAGGAGGCCACGAACCAGGGGCAGAAGACCTCCCCAGAACTCCCCGCGGGACCCGCCCAGTGTGCCCTCCGCGGGGCTGCCCGGGCCCCGGTCCCGAACTCGGCCCCCTCCCGGAGGCCGGTGGGATGGAAAATGAAGGAGAGGCAGCTACAGCTCGGGAAGGCTGGTTCTCCTGGATTCGCAGCTCGGCAGCAACAGGAAAACATGGCCTTGACAAACCATATCCGGATTGATCCGGAGCCACTGTTTTCCTCGGAACAACTGCTGCAGGGAAGGACACCACAGAAGCCTAAGAAGAGATGCTACTCCCTGAGCGCGGTGCCGCCTGCCTGGGGAGAGCTGCTAACCGGGAAGGGCGCAGGCCGCGGCGGCCAGGGGCTGCCCCGGGGGAGTCCAGAACCCACCCGGCCCTCCTCCCCGCTGCCGGCTCCAGAACCTCCGCCCCAACTGTGGGGTGACCAGAGCAGGTAGGCAGTGTCTCCCCACCCAGGACAACTTGCCTGGCAAGGCTCTGCTCACCTTTCCCTCATCAACACTTCCTGTTGGTCTCCTCCCCGCCCTGGGTCTCCAGGCAGGGCCTTCCCCCGTCCCTGGGGACCACCCTGAGGGTTCACAGGCCAATCTGGGGGACCCTGGGCACAGACTGAACCTGGGCCCAGGCCAGCGATGTGAGGCCCGCACCCCTGTCTGGGCAGGAGGAGCTGGTGCGGCGTCGGCAGCTCACCTGTCAAACCCGCAAGAGTCTTTATTCCAAGGGTGCTCAAGAAGCAGCCGGCAGCCCCCTGACTGGCCTGCCCGAGGTGCCCGGAGCTACCTGCCAGGTGCGAAGGGCACCTGGGCAGGACAGGTGCCCCCTCCGCCCGCTCTCCCCATATCCTCCAGGCGCTGGGGCTCTAGCTTCTGGGCCCTGGCACCTGGCGCCACCTCGACAATGACCAGCCACCTCAGAGGAGGCGGACTGGCGTGAAGGCGAGGGCAGGGCTTCGGCCCGACCACAACCTGCCACTTACTGCTTGGGTGGCCTTGGGCAAATTGCTTCATTTCTCTGAGCAACAATTTCCTTATATGCATGATTCAGTCACTCAGCCCAGAGAGATGACATGGCTTGTCTACAGGTCTACAGTCATGCGGAGACATGGTTAGGGAGCTGAGTCCCAAAGCCCGATTTCCTGACTCTCAGGGCTTTTCTGACTACACCAGGATTTTTTTTTTAAATATTTATTTATTTGGCTGCTGCCCCATGCCTTAGTTGCAGCATGTAGGATCTTTAGTTGTGGCATTGAACCCTTAGTTGCAACATGTGGGATCTAGTTCCCTGACCAGGGATCAAACCTGAGTCCCCTGCATTGGGAATGCGAAGTCTCAGCCACTGGACCACCCGGGGAGTGCCCGGGATGTTTTTCAATAGCAGGAGTAACTGACAGAGAAGTACCTCATTTCCAAAATGGTTGTCAGTTATTCCCAAAAGTCAGTGAAACGTTCCTTTCAAAGTTATCTGCCTTAAAAAATAAATCAATAAATAAAAAATAATAAATAAATAAAATAAATAAATAAAAAAAATAAATAAAAAAGTAACCTTCCCAGATACCAACTTTTCAGGTGACCAAAGTCAGCATCACCTTTACAGGGGCACCTGTCATCATCTCTGTGTCTTGCCTCCTCATGTGAAGTACCAGGAAGCACTCCTCACCTCTCTGGGGATTACCCTGACCTGATCACAAGGAAACAATCCAACAAACATGGAATGTGAACCACCACCCATGACACAATGTTAAGCAAATGCAACATTGTTACAACTGGTGAACCTCAGTGAAAGAAATAAGAAGTTTACTGCCCTAGCCTTGCAACTTTTCTGTAGCTTTGGTCTTTTTTCTCTCTTAAATAAAAAACAGAAAAAAGGCGGTTCTGTTTTCAGCTTATCACACGGCTCTAAGCCAGTGAAGACTCAGTTGTGTCATGTTCGATTCTCTCCCCAGCGAGAGTCCAGAATATAAAAATCCAAGCTTCTTCCAAAGTTGTTGAAGGCTTATTAGCACAATAGAGATCTCAGAGTTTTCTAAGTTCATCTTCCATGAATCTCTACAGTGTGAATCATCTTCGTCAGCCAAAACTGTTTACACGCTGCTTCTTGCCACTGGTTGGAAACGCGTATGTTCAGCCAGCAACTTTCAAGAAGCATCCTCTACAGATCAGGCACCCACCTTGGATCCAGCGCCAGGCGGGGTCCCAGAGGCTCTGCGCTATCCGAGACACAGCAGCTGCCCTGGGGGGCTTACCAGCCAGGAACCTACGAAGCTTGGCTTTCATCAAGTCCTGCCTTGTGACATCTCTTGATTAGTATTTTCCAAGAATTATTTATTTTGTAAGTTATTTTTTTTTTTACTGTGCTGGGTCTTCGTTGCTCCTCGAGGGCTTTTCGCAGGTTGTGGTACGTGGGCTTCTCACTGCAGCGGCTTCTCTTGTTTCGTATCACAGGCTCCAGAGCGTGGGCTTCGGTAGTGAAGGCTGAGGGCTTGGCTGCCTGGCAATATGCGGGATCTTCCCAGACCAGGGATGGAACTTGTATCCCCTGCACAGGCAGGTGGATTCTCAACCACTGGACCACCAGGGAAGCCTTCAGTTAGTATTTCTGTGCAAGACTTTCTTCCCAACATTTCTTGGGAGATTTGTTTTTACTGAATCCCAAAGTCTGAGAGAGAATTAATTGAGAAACTGGGGAAAGGTTATTATAATCCTCATGAGAATTAAAGCTTAACAACCAACCTAGGGAGGTTACTGATTCCAAGGAATCCACTGCTTTAAGTCAAACCAAAAGCGAGAAAGTAACATGCAGAGTTCCAGGTTAAGGCTAATGTCTTTGGGAACCAGGACAGGAGAGCACAGGAAAGAGGTGGCAACAATCTAACCATGTCTTCCTTGAAGCCACCGCCACGGTGTGTGTACTCATGGTCCCTTCTGTTGCTAACAGTCATTCTTGCGAACAGGTATTGATATATTCATATACAGCTTCCCAGGTGGCTCAGTGAGTAAAGAAGCTGCCTGCAATGCAGGAGAGATAGGAGACTTGGATTCGATCCCTCGGTGGGGAAGATCTCCTGGAAGAGGGCATGGCAACCCACTCCAGTATTCTTGCCTGGGAAACCCCATGGGCAGAGGAGCCTGGCGGCCTACAAGTCCGTGGGGTCGCAGAGAGTCAGACACAACTGAGGTGACTGAGCACGCCTACATAGTATATACAAATCTACCCAGTGATTGCCTAAGAAATAAGCTTGGAGAGAAAATTAGTTTTAAGCTGGCGATTGTGACATGTGATTCTGCTACTGCTGTTAAAGTTGTTAGGAGATCCACATGTTAGATTATTAAAATAATGTGCACTGGCATTTTCTAGTATTTGACTATTGGCTACATGAGAAATACAAAGAAAATATGTGAGTAGTGCAATTCAAACTACCAAACAATTGCACTCATCTCACATGCTAGCAAAGTGATGCTCAAAATTCTCCAAGCCAGGCTTCAACAGTACATAAAACATGAACTTCCAGATGTTCAAGCTGGATTTAGAAAAGGCAGAGGAGCCAGAGATCAAGTTGCCAACATTTGTTAGACCATAGAAAAAGCAAGAGAGTTCTAGAAGAACATCTACTTCTGCTTTATTGACTAAGCCAAAGTCTCTGACTGTGTGGATCACAATAAACTGTAGAAAATTCTTAAAAGAGGTGGGAATACCAGACCACCTCATCTGCCTCCTGAGAAATCTTTAAGCAGATCAAGAAGCATCAGTTAGAAGTAGACATGGAACAACAAACTGGTTCCAAAGTGGGAAAGGAGTATGTCAAGGCTATATACTGTCACCTTGCTTATTTAACTTACATGCAGAGTACATCATGAGAAATGCTGGGCTGGATTAAGCACAAGCTAGAATCAAGATTGCCGGGAGAATTATCAACAGCCTCAGATATGCAGATGACACCACACTCATGGCAGAAAGCGAAGAACTAAAGAGCCTCTTGATGAAAGTGAAAGAGGAGAGTGAAAAAGTTGGCTTAAAGCTCAACATTCAGGAAACTAAGATCATGGCATCCGGTCCCATCACTTTATGGCAAATATATGGGGAAACAGTGGCTGACTTTATTCTGGGGGGCTCCAAAATCACTGCAGATGGTGACTGCAGCCATGAAATTAAAAGACACTTACTCCTTGGAAGGAAAGTTATGACCTAGACAGCATATTAAAAAGCAGAGACATTACTTTGCCAACAAAGGTCCATCTAGTCAAGGCTATGGTTTTTCTAGTGGTCATGTATGGATGTGAGAGTTGGACTATAAAGAAAGCTGAGCACCAAAGAATTGATGCTTTTGAACTGTGGTGTTGGAGAAGACTCTTGAGAGTCCCTTGGACTGCAAGGAGATCCAACTAGTCCATCCTAAAGGAGATCAGTCCTGGGTGTTCATTGGAAGGACTGACGTTGAAGCTGAAACTAATACTTTGGTCACCTGATGCGAAGTGCTGACCCAGTTGAAAAGACCCTGATGCTGGGAAAGATTGAGGGCAGGAGGAGAAGGGGACGACAGAGGATGAGATGTTTGGATGGCATCACTGACTTGATGGACATGGGTTTGGGCAGACTCCAGGAGTTGGTGATGGACAGGGAGGCCTGGCGTGCTGCAGTTCATGGGGTCGCAGTCAGACATGACTGAGCGACTGAACTGAACTGAACTGAACATTTGTCATGAAACAAAGATCAAGATTATTAGAAAGAATAATAAATGCTTTATGTATTTTAAAATTTCATTTTAGACTCACACAAATATGACCAACTGATTTTGACAAAAGGAAACAGCAATTCAATAGTGAGAACTAAGTAAATGGTGACGAAACAACTGAAACAACTCAAATACAAAAATTAAAAATAGAAAAACCTTGACTTGTGTTTTTTATCTTTTATAAAAACTAACTAAAAGTGGATCATAAATCTAAATAAAAGTTAAAAGACCACAAACTTTTAGAAGAGACTATAAACTTTGTGACCTTGGGTTAAGTTTTTTTTTCCTTTAATGTCTTTCTTCATTTTTGTATTTATTCATTTATTTATTTTTGGTTGTGGTGGGTCTTCACTGCTGTGTGTGGGCTATCTCCAGTTTTGGCCAGCGGGGGCTCCTCTTTGTGGCGGTGTGAGGGCTTCTCACGGTGCTGGCCTCTCTGGTTGCAGTTCCAGGACAAGTGGGCTTCAGCAGCTGCGGCACACAGGCCCCAGGAAGTGGGGGTCAGTGGTGGGGGCACATGACCTTAGCTGCACCATGGCACGTGGAATCTTCCCGCGCCAGGGATCAAACCCGTGTCCCCTGCACTGGCAGGCGGATTCTTATCCACTGTGCCACCAGGAAAGTCCTTCGGTTAAGTTCTGAGATATGACATCAAAAACAACTCATATCAGAACATTTTTTGATAAATTGGACTTCATCAAAATTAAAGACTTCTGTGCTTTAAAAGACACCGTTAAGAGAATAAAAAGTCAAGCCGTTCAGTGAGGGAAATTTCTGCAAATCACATATCTGACAAAGAATATGTATCCAAAACAAATACAGAATTCCCCAAACTCAGCAATTAGAAAATATATATCCCAATTAGGAAATAAACTAAAGATGTGAGCAGATACTTCACCAAAGAAGCTACATAAATGATAAATAAGCACATGAAATAGATGCTCAGCATCCTTAGTTACTAGAGAAAAACAAACTGAACCACAATGAAACATCACTACATACCTATTAGAACGGTCGAAACAAAGGCTGACAAGGCTAAGTGCTGGCAAGAGGAATGTGAAATGGTCAACTGTTTTGGAAAGCAGTTTGGCTGTTAAACATATTCTTAGCATAGATCCAGCAGTCTCACTCCTAGGTATTTACCTAAGTGAGATGAAAACCTATGTTCAAATTAGCGTATGCATGTTCATTCAAAATCATCAAATACTAGAAACAACCTCTCTGTCCCTGAGCTGAAGAGTGGAGAAACTGAGGCACATCCTTACAGGGGAATACTACTCAACAGTGAAAGGAACAAACCACTGATACCTGCACCAACCATGGATAAATTTCAATACAAAGTGCTAAGTGAAAGACGCAAAAGGCTACATACTTCGTGATTCCATGTGTATGACATTCTGGAAAAGGGAAAACTATAGGAAGAGAGAACAGACCAGAAGTTAATGATACGGGCAGGTCTGACTTACAAGGAATGGCACCAGGGAATGTCATTATCTTTAGGGGGTGATGGCACAGTTCTTTATCTGGATTATGGCAGTGGTTAGTATAAATTTGCCAAAACTCACAAAACTACATACTAGAAAGGGCAAATTTTAGTGTCTGGAAATTTAAAAATAAAAAAAATTTTAATTTCACTTTAAAAATAACTTTTAAATATTCAGTAATTGTCATACTATCCTTAAATTATTCGATGATTTTTATTTGATATTTTGTTAATGTTTTCTTCCTTTAACATTTTCTATTATCAAATATATATATTGGGTAGGGATCATTTTTACAAGTTAGTATATAATCTTGTTACAATATATTGTTCCTAGTACTAACAAACCATGCATTTACCATTATACATCGTTATTTTCTTTTATAGTAAGACCTCTGAAACTTTCGTCACAGAAAAATATTTTAGTCTACTAGAGTCTCATTCTTTCTTAAAACTCATAAATTAAGTGTTAAGGAAACCAAGTAATTTATGATCTGGGGAACTCCTAGGAAATTCTATTCCTTGTTCCCGAATCCTGAAAGTTATTAACTGCCAGGAATTTGGAAGCACCAGTCTTGACACTTTCCCAGGCAGCCTTTACTATGATTCCCCCCTGGCACCCTTCTACCTACTTCCAGCCAGAGCCCCATTCAGTTAAAAAATCATTTATGCGACTGGCTTGGGAACTGACTGTATACAACAGTCCTACATGGGAGATGCCAAGAGTAGGAAGACAGAGACTGCCTTTGAAGAGGGTGAGGGTACAGCTGTGTGATGGAGGCCGCACAAGAGGCAGACACCTGGGAAGAAGAAAGCTTTCCAATTCGGGAGAGGCAGGGATGACTGAGGAGTAGGTGTTACGATCCTTTCAGCCCAACCACAAGGGTGGGAAAGGCCCTCCCGGTGAAGGCCCAGGTGAGCCAGGCCAGGCGGCTGAGAACACAGAGCACGTCTGGGAAAGGGGAGCTGTCCTATCACTGAGGCGTGCAGTTCTCTGAAGGGCAGATAAGGGGTCCAGACAAGGCCAGCCTTGACGTCCTCATTACTAAGGGTGGACTTAACTCTTGAGGCAGGGGGTGGGCAGAACCCGAGCAGAGGGAGGCAGAGACTCGCTGGGTGCTTCTGAAACAACACAGTGAGGGTCTGAACTCTCTCTCATCCCTTCAAAACTCTACACTCTGTCCACCCGGAACGTTCTAGCACACCAGGCACTCCCTGCCTCTGGGCCTTGGCACAGACTGTTCCTCCCACCGGGGGCATCTCATCCCCTTCACTCTCTTTGTCCTTCAATTTCAGCTTATATCACTTTCTCAGATAAGCCTCCTGCAGGGTGCTCCTGAGGTCTCTATCTCCAAGCATGTCCCTTTCCACACTTTCTTGCTATTGCATTTTACTTAGTTATTTAATCTAGGGATGTGTTATTTATTTATTTTCTTGCTTGCTTTATAACAGGGGTATAACGTATCACCGTAAGAGTGTGCTGTCTGCGTTAGTCCTAAGTATGCGAGATCCACAATGTGTTACAATTTTATCCTCCACAAAATCATAACTCAGTCCAAGACAGCACTCCAGAAGATTCTTCATGCCTCTTCCCAGTCAATGCCCCCACGGAAAGGTAACTACTATTCTGATCTCTATCAACATCTGTTAGGTTCACCTGTTGCACATCCAGCATCTCCTGGCTAGAGTGTGAGAACCCACAGAGGACAGGCACTGAGTCGTTCCTGCTGCTTTCTGGACCCAGAAGGTGCTGGGCACAGAGCAGGGATTTAACTATCTGCTTACCGAATGAGCAGACCAGGCTAGGGTTTGCATCTCTGCTCCTCTGCCCAAGCTATCCTACCAGAAATGTCCTCCCGTTGTCACTGGTCTCACTCTGACAGTCCCTCTCTCTCAAAGATTTGGTTCATGTTTGATACCCTTTCAGGAAGCTTGCCCCCAATTATCTGCCACCCACCACATTCACCCCACACATGCTGCTTCCCATGCTTTCTGGTAGGTATGTAGGTTTAGATTCTATTCCTCAAACAATCTAAGTCTTTCAAAGGTTGTTGTTCAGTCACTCAGTCCTGTCTGACTCTTTGTGATGCCATGGACTGCAACACGCCAGGCCTCCCTGTCCTTCACCATCTCCTGGAGCTTGCCCAAACTCATGTCCATTGAGTTGGTGATGCCATCCAACCATCTATTGCATCCCTCTGGCATCCCCTTCTCCTGCCTTCAATCTTTCCCAGCACCAGGGTCTTTTCCAATGAGTCAACTCTTCACATCAGGTAGCCAAAGTATTGGAGCTTCAGCTCCAGCATCAGTCATTCAATGAATATTTAGGACTGATTTCCTTTAGGATTGAGTAGTTGGATCTCCTTGCAGTCCAAGGGACTCTCAAGAGTCATCCCCAACACCACAGCTCAAAAACATCAATTCTTCGGTGCTCAGATTTCTTTATGGTCCAACTCTCACATCCATACGTGACTACTGGGAAAACCACAGCTTTGACTAGACAGACCTTTGTCAGCCAAGTAATGTCTCTGCTTTTTAATATGCTGTCTAGGTTTGTCACAGCTTTTCTTCCAAGAAGCAAGCATCTGTTAATTTCACGGCTGCAATCACCATCTGCAGTGATTTTGAGTCCAAGAAAATAAAATCTGTCACTGTTTCCATTGTTTCCCCATCTACTTGCCATGAAGTGATGGACTGGATGCCATGATCTTCGTTTTTCTCCTTTCAAAGAAGAGACCCTGTTTTGCTCTTCATTAAATGGTGCACCACCACTCTCGCCTCCTCACTGCTCTAACCTGCTAAACATTCTTCTTTTCTGTCTTCCCCACAGGGCTCTGAGGATCATACCAGAAAGCAGCTGTGAAGGTGTTTTATAACCCACAGTTCACTCAACAAATCTAAAGCATTTTACTGGTCTGGTTACATGAATGCTTGTTGGAAAATTATTGGTCAAACTGTATATACATTATGTCTACCAAAAAAATTGTTCGAAAGAAACATTCCCAATATACAGTGACGTGAAAAAGAAGCTAGGTATCAAAAACAAACAAACAAACAAACAAACAATTCAGCGTGTTTCCCACTGCCACTGGGACAGAGGTAGGAACAGGAAATATACTGTACACAGGAGTATGTGCATGGAAAAATACTGGAAGAATACACAGGAAACTGGTCATCCTTACCTTTATTCCTTGGGCATGGGGCTGGGGGTCCTACGTCTTGTCCGTCAGTCTCTTTTTGTCTTATAACTTTCTTGTCTATGTGTTACTTTTATATTAATTAACATTTTACCATAAAAATAAGCTAACCTGACTAAAGCTCATTCTGAGGGTAAATGAAGAGCAGCCTACTGACACCTGGGCTCAGGCCCCAGAAGCCAGACAGACACTGCAACAGACATGGAGGCAGAATTTCAGACCCCATCAAATCTGGAGAGATGGAAATAACAAGTGAGCACACCCAGAGTAACCCCTGGAGCCCTTGTAAGGAGCAACAGCTGATATAATTCCAGCTTTTATTTGGCCAAAAGCTGGGAGCTGACAGCCTAGGGCCATGGGGAGCAGGGGGTCTGGGGATCAATGTCGCCCACCTGGTCACGTGGCCCAAATGAGTCTGGGCCTGGTTCCCTACCTCCAGACAAAGGTTGGGAGAAGCAACTGGAGAGAGAAGGCAGGACCAGGGCCTCCGGGAGGCTGCTCGTTTTCCCAGCTCTAAGACTCCACGCAGCACAGGGAGGGCTTTCTGGGGCCAGAAACAACCACGAGCTAGGCATGGGGAGACAGACTGCAGCAACCTTTCTGCCCGACTCATCTCCAGGGCCACCCATTCCGAAGCCTCACCCTTGATCTTGAGGAGTCACAGGACCTTCAGGGTCAACCAACACACTCCAGCAGAAAGGTCGACCGGGAGGTGGATTCTGCCATTGCCTTTTTGCTTTATGTTCAGGTGGATTCTGGGCTGGGGTCTCAATCTTCAAGTCATACTCCTTGAAGCTATCCCCTCATCCCCCAACAAATCCCAAGATCCAAATAACCCAAGCACCAAATGAACTAAGTACTGTCATCCAAGTGCTAAATATCTCCCCAACCCACCCCCTTCCTCTGTCATCTGAATTCCTCCAAAGTCTCTCAGGGGCCCCCGGCTCCCACTCTTTTGCCCTCTCCAGAGTCTGCAGCCAGACTGTCTTTCTAAATCACAAAGCTGGTCCCATCTACCTCCCTGCTTAAGACTCTTCCAAAACTCCTCGCCACCATAAGAACCACACCCCCACCCCAAAAAAAAGAACCACCGCAGACTCTTGGTCATGCTGTCCAAGGCCTTTCTTCTCTTAACTTTTTTTGAAAAACTGGTCACACCTCGAGGCGTGTGGGGCATTCCCAGAACAGAAATCCAACCCACACCCTCTGCAGTGGAAGCGCTGAGTCTTAACCACTGGACCACCAGGGAAGCCCCCCAAAGCCCTTCCTGATTCAGGCTCTGCCTTCTCTCCCCTCTGCCCAGGGGTCTGAGTGCGCCGTGCTCCCCACACAGGGCCCCAGGCCTTAGCCACGCCCTTCCTGCCGGCCCCGCATCACCTCACCTTGCCGAGGTGCTGGTTGTCTGGGAGGAAGCCCCTCCACCCCAGCCCACTGAGGGTCAGATGAGCCCGCTGGGCTTCACTTCAGCCTCCTGGCCATAGCGGGGGGCCACACCCCTCCCTGACAGGCTGGGGAGAGGGCATGTGAAAGTGAACGCTCAGAGCCAACTGCTCCGTACTACAGAACGCGGAGTATCAGAACCGCCACGGCTCCCAGGCTCCCCACGACCTCTCCTTGCCCTCTGCCTCTGTCACATGGTGCCAAGGCACGCTGACCACCACCCTGAAGCCCTCTCTTCCGGGGGCTCCGCCTTCTGCTGCTTGCTTTACTTTCCCCGGGCCTGAAGCTCCCTGACACACACCTCTCCCCACGCCTGTCTTTGCTTGGCCTCCCTGCTTACCACGCAAACCACCTGCTGGGGTTTTCTGCACTGTGACTGCATCTTCCGTCTCTTGCTGGGCTGCTCTCCTGTGGATGGTCTCAGCACCCCGTGGAGGCCTGGCAGAGCCTCCTCATGCATCCAGAATGTAACCAGCGAGCCTTGTGCTGGGACCCAGGCAGCCCTGACCCTTGCGCCCAGCAGAGTGCCCAGCAGGTGGCAAGTGCCCAACCTGTGCCTGCAGAACTGATCACCACATGCTTCCTTCCTCTCCTGCCACCTTCCACCTGTGACTCCTCCAAGGCTCCTTGTGCCATCAATGGGACACCACCCCAAGTCACACAGGCTGAAACACAGCACCGATGGGTCCCTCCTCACCACTGACTTTTCAACCATCCACTGTCCCCTTTCCCAGACTCTCCTGCTGTTCCGGCTCAGGCCCTGCCCACCCTTCACCTGGACCTTCCTCTAGACCCTCCCTTGATCCAGTCCGGCCTCCCTTCTCCCGCTCATGACCTTCCTAAACCCAGACGTGATCTGTCACATGCCTGTCAACGAATCTCTGCAGCTCTCTTGTGCCCAAAGAATACAATTAGACTCCTCAAATGCAGCATCCAAGGCCTCCCACCTGCTGGCCCCAACCTGTCAGCTCAACCACAGTGGGTAAAGCAGCAAAACAACTGACATGTACCAAGTGCTTCCCACGTGTCTCTTAATCCCTGTAATAATTAGGACCACAATTTTACAGAGGAAATCAAGGACAGGAGGGCTAAGTCACTTGCCCAGGGTCACAGTCTAGGTTCATGAGGAGTGTCCTAGGTCAGAACTAACTTTTTAATCCTTCAATCTTCCCTGAAAGATTAAATCTTTAAGGGCTGGGATGTGCCTTTAAAAAAAACCTTTGTGGCAAGCTTCTTGTTGCCTCGCTGACTTCCCAAAGGGAACTGAGAGAGGGGTGGAAGAGGAAAGCACGCGCTAGGTGTTTCTGAGATGGAAATCAAAGACACTGCGGGTTCTCTAAATTATTCCTACAATTTTAGTTCCAAGAAGGAATATCCATGTTTAACGGTTTAGAAATTTTATAGTAATAAAAGCTGTATTTTCTTTACATACAATTCCTGATTAAGCAGTGTACATAAAATATTTATACCTATTATACGGGACCTATTTTCCAGGAGAAGGATTTACTACTTCAAAAGGTTTATGCTGCGACAAGCTGCCAGGGACAGCGCAGCGCAGCCCTGCCAGGCGTCTGGCCAGAAACACCGCTCCCAGTGACGACCCCGTTCCTGGAGCAGTGTCTCCTGGCAGGGCCGTGGTGTGTCCAGGAACACGCCGCACTCCTGCCGCCAGCCTCCAACTGTCTGTGGGCCTGGAACCTGGCTCTTCGAATACATGGCTCCCAGCCCAGAATTCCCACAAAGCTGCCAGCGGTTCCCACTTCCTCAGGTTCTGGGGGACTACTGCTGGGGTTAGAATGAAGGGGCAAAACCCACCCCAACAGTAATAACAACGATGAAGATAAAAGGGAAAGAGCAGAGGAGCGGGCACAGGAGAACTGAACAACAGGGAACGCTGGTATAAACTCCGGAGCCTGTCCGGGCGCCGACTAAGCTGGTGGGTGAGGTGTATTTCCTCACACCTTCCTCAACTCTGGACTTCTTACCCTCACTTTGAAATGCACTTGTTGACTTATCTATTCTCCCCTCTGGAATGGGGACTCCCTGACTGGTTCTAGTAGCTATCGGACAGAAGGCTCTAAATTGATGCTGAATGAATGGTGGCAGACATTGCAAATATCAACTCTCTTCTTCTCCCTTAGTGACAGAAGCCAAATTTTATTTCACTTGGCAATGGGTCCATCTAAAAGACTTCTCAGTCTATCTTACAGCTATGGGAGGCCAATGACATGGGAGTCAGCAAAGCTCTGTAAGGGGAACACAGTTAGCATATGTCCTTTTTATCTCCCCCCATATCACCTTGGAAACGACATGATGGCTGGAGCTCCAGCAGCCGTCATAGATCACATGCAGCCCTGGGGTTGGAAGCCGTGCACTAAGAATGGCAAAGCAGAGAGGTCATACCTAGACTGAGACGTCTCCTCTAGATTTCTTTTAAATACCTAACAGAGAATAAACTTCTAGCGGTTTAAGCCATTGCTATTTCTGGTCTCTGCTTACTAGCTGCCAAATGTAATTCAACAAATTCAGGAATAAACCAATTAAACCTGGTTTTCTTAAATTACTCATTGCTGACTTTCAGTTCAAAGGCCAGTCACCATCTTTAACCTCTGGTCTGTGTAATACAATGATAATTTTCCATTAATTATGGACATCAGGAAGCTGGAAGGACAAAAGCAATACAAAGATGAGACAGTACAGGTTGAGAGGATGAAGATGATAAGGGATGATGGCAGAAAGAGAAACAGGAAAATGAAGGGCAGACAAGAGAGGGGAAGTGGGAGGTGGCAGGGTAAGAAGAAAGTGTAAAGGGTGACAGAGCAAAGGAAAGGGGAAGATGAGGGGCAGGTGGAGACCATGGAGCGATGATGAGGAAAGAAAGAAAAAAGAAGAGTCAATGTGTCCTGTGGCAACAGTCACCACTTAAAGAGTACTCGCTGTGGGCTGGGCACAGTGCCAGAGACTCTGTACCATTCTCTTCAATCCTCACCCTTCTGAGGTAAGTATTATCATGCCCATTATAATTGTGGCTCTGACATACTAAATAACTTCCCCTGAGTCACAGAAAAAAGTAGAGGCAGAAGACACTCTTAAAGTAGCCTTAAAAGAAAGCGGGGGGGGGGGGGGGGGGCATTATCCTTCCCTCTCTCTTTCTCTGTTCTGCTGCCTGGAATGTGGGTGTGATAGCTGGTCCAAGGCAGCCATTTTGGACAACGCAAACAATAGCCACACCCTAAGAATGACAAAGCAGGGAACTGGAAGGAACTTGAGTTCTTTACAACCTAGTGGAACTTCTATAACTGCCTGGGACTCCACCTATGCCACCTGGAGTCCATCCATAAATCTATCCATAAATGTTTCAGATCTCACTTTGCTCAATTTTCTTCCAATCTTCAATAACCGATTCCAAGACTCACTCCTAGAGAGCCTGATTC
The DNA here is from genome assembly GCF_033118175.1 of Dama dama. NCBI lineage: Eukaryota > Metazoa > Chordata > Mammalia > Artiodactyla > Cervidae > Dama > Dama dama. The sequence continues at coordinate 11,937,221 of NC_083687.1, read as the reverse complement.
AGTAGTCACTCTCCTAGAAAAATGGCATCAGACTAGAAAAGGGAAAGAAATGATCTAAGAGTCCACAGAAGAAATCTTGATGCCTCAAAACCAGCAACTGCTGGCGATCTGCCCCTAGGAAACCCTGAAGATAAGCATGTGACACTGTAAACTTGTCATTATTTAAAGACAGGGAAGAGGGGAGGAGTTCTTAAAGACATACTTGGGGCCATTTTCAGAAACAAAATGGTGGTTGTACAATCTCAGGCCAGTCTGTAATGGTGCTCACAACCACCCAAGAAAAAAAATAAACTGATGGTTAAGCTTCAGAAAGAGAAGAGCTCCTTTTGAGCAAAAGCACCAGGCTGTCCAAGGGGCAGACGTGCACACAACAGCATCACACAGAATTACTATCTTACACGATAGGCTGCAGCTTCCTGTGCACTAGGAATTCTCTCCAACTAGAGAGCAAGCTCTTCTTGTCCAGGAAGGAGCTATCTCTCAGGAACCGCGTGTATTGGCCCAGGCTATCTTCCACCCCCAGCCCCGTGCCTACGTCCGAGTTGAAGTGAATCCTAAAATCTCAGCCAAGGGGACTGAGAGTCAGAGCTGTCATTGTTCACCACTCCCACCAGACTACAGTCTGATGGACATCCTCTGGTGATCATCAAAGATCAATTCCCTTCTCTTCTGAGATTACTCTTGTGATAGAATCCCAAGAGTTCAGAGAAGTCAGGCAGAACGGAGGAGGGATGGCACAGGCCCTGTTTAGCTCTGCCCAGGCCTATCCAATCTGCCCCTTTTAGCTGCTGAAATCTCAGAGAGGCAGAGCTCTTAACTGGGCTGGATGCAATGGGCAGGCATGGGTGACACTCAGCTCTGAGCAGCTGGCTACTGCAACTTCACACCCTGTCTCCTTCGAGGTACCTGAGTGGGTGTAGAATCACCCACCCCTAGAGCAACTGTCCCTTTCAGAAGTGTGACCTTATTCTAAAATTACAGGTTCTCAGGGTTCACTAGGGATGGTAATTAGTTTGTATTCCTTTGCCTGGTACTCAGAGAAGCCAAGTTTGGGGATGGAAAGTGGGGCATGCATTCTTAAGGCTGGAAACTAATTTGCAGAATTTAGTGGCTTTTTCTGGCCACTGGCTTGCTTTAAATCTCTGGCACCCTCTGCAAGACTGAGAATTGCTACCTTGGGTCCCAGCCACACTTCCATCAACTTGGCACCAAACTTGCCAAAAAATCATCTTTCCTGCTGTCTTTCCCTGCATCTGGGTCTCAAAAAACTCTCAAGCTCTTGCTGCTACTCAACAAGAGAAATTCAACTCAACAGGCCACACTGAGCAGTCACCAGTGATGGGGAGAATGCCAGGAGCTTTAAGCACCAAGAAAAACAGGGCCCTGTTCTCAAGGGTCTTGGCATCTGGAAAGGACAGGAAATAGGTAAACCAGCAATGACCTACAGAGCGATAATCACTGTAGAAAGAGACCTCAAGCACAGAAAGAAGATAAGCCACTCTGTCCAGAGGGACCAAGGAAGGCAGTCGGGGAGACGGGCACTTCCTGGCAGGAACAAAAATGTGCAAAGGTGCAGAAGCCTAGGGTGTGGCCTCCTGGAGCCAGTAGCCATTTACTATATGCCATGAAGCTGCCATTCTACAGATGAGAAAACTGAAGCCCAGAGAGAATAAGTATCTTGTCCAAGATCACAAGTTGAAAGGATGAAAACAGGTTCCAAACCAAACAGCTGAACTCTAAAACTTGAGCTTTTAAACATTAGTCTGTGGTATGCAATAGTTCAATTTGCTTAAGTGTAAAATTTAAAAGCTAAGTTTACGCAGGAGAGGTAAATGGGGGCTAGATCACAAAGGGCTGCATACACTATACTAAGGACTTGGGACCTGAACTTGCAGCAACATAGTGAAAGAGCTTCGCCTTCCTGCTATGGTCACAGTCATATTAATAGACATACTAGACAAGATAAATGATATCCCTAAACATACAGCCAAATTTGAAAGAAAAATACCCCATGTGCCGGAAATGACAAGAAAAAGTGAAACATGAACAGTAAGTGGGACTGACACCAGAATGACCTGTGGACTTTTGAACCCACATATGAAGTGGTTTTAATGTCTGGCTGTGACTTTGAGTCCGGATATCAAGATGAGAGTCTCAAAGGGCTGCCCAGTGCAGAATAGCGACAAGGAGCTGGCCATTGCTCCAAGGCTCTGTGGGAGGGTGAAAGGGGTGTCAAGCTGAGAAAAGAACGCAACAAGTGAGCCAGGAGCTTTAACCCTATGGCCCCACCAAATGCCAACCGTTTTAAGGGAAACTTTCACGTCTCAGGACACAAAAGTTGCCCATAAGAGTCCTTCCTGAAGATGAGCTCACAACCCAAAGTTACAAACCACACAGGGAAATAAACCACCAAGAGGGGCAGCATCGGACACAAGGGAGAAAGCATCTCAAGAATCAGGAATAATAAAATAATCTGAAAGAGATGACAAAATGAGAAGATTCAGATGATGAAAGACATAAAGCAGCACAGAAAAAAACAGATAAGAGACTTGGATGGTAGAATGGTCAACAGATATCTAAGGAATTCCAAGAGACTGGAATACAAAAAATGGGACTCTCCAAGTCTAAATTTATCTAAAATTATTCCAAAATAGAAAAAAAAAATTTTTTTTAAGTGAGTCTTTGGATAGAAGTAGTTATGACCAATCTAGACAGCATATTAAAAAGCAGAGACATTACTTTGTAAACAAAGGTCCATCTAGTCAAGGCTATGGTTTTTCCAGTGGTCATGTATGGATGTGAGGGTTGGACTATAAAGAAAGCTGAGCGCTGAAGAACTGATACTTTTGAACTGTGGTGTTGGAGAAGACTCTTGAGAGTCCCTTGGACTGCAAGAAGATCCAACCAGTCCATCTTAAAGGAGATCAGTCCTGGGTGTTCATTGGAAGAAGTGATGCTGAAGCTGAAACTCCAATACTTCGGCCACCTGATGTGAAGAGCTGACTCACTGGAAAAGACCCTGATGCTGGGAAAGATTTAGGGCAGGAGGAGAAGGGGATGACAGAGGATGAAATGGTTGGATGGCATCACCAACTCAATGGACATGTGTTTGGGTGGACTCTGGGAGTTGGTGATGGACAGGGAGGCCTGGCGTGCTGCGGTTCATGGGGTCACAAAGAGTTGGACACGACTGAGTGACTGAACTGAACTGAGCACACCAAATTCTGAGCAAGAAAAAGAGAAACAGGGTTTCCTTGGTAGCTCAGCAGTAAAGAATTCACCTGCCAATGCAGGAGTCACAGGTTTGATCCCTGGTCCAGGAAGACCCCACATGCCTCAGAGCAACTAACCCCATGCGCTACAACTACTGAGCCTGTGCTCTGGAGCCTGGGAGTCACAACTATTGAGCCCACAGGCCACAACGACTGAAGCCTGCGTGCCCTAGAGCCCGTGTCCTGCAATAAGAGCAGCCACCACAATGAGAAGCCCATGCACTGCAATGGAGAGTAGCCCCCACTCGCCAGCAATGAAACCCGCCCAGCAATGAAGACCCAGCACAGCCATAAATGAAGAAATCAAATTATTTTTTAAAAAGAAAAACAAATCCACGCTTACTTTCAAATGGTTCTAGGGACTTCCCTGGTGATCTAGTGGCTGAGACTCCAAGCCCCCAGTGGAGGGGGTCCAGGTTCAATCCCTGGTCAGGGAACTAGACCCCACACACTACAACTAAGACCTGGTAGAGCCAAATAAAGAAATACTGTTACAAAATGGTCCTAAACCAAAGTACAGAGATAGAGAAATGCATTAACTAAATTTAAGTAAAAAGAATACAAATATTCACTATACTATTTTCATGTTTTTTTTTTAAAGTAAAAAGATAGGGGGAAAGAAGAGAAAATGTAGGAATAAGAACAGAAATAAGATGTATAATTTTCAGACTAGTAAAGAGAATAAAAAAAAACCCAATCGGGGCTCCTCTGGTGGCTCAGTGGTAAAGATTTCACCTGCCAATGCAAAAGATATGGGTTCGATCCCTGATCCAGGAAGATCCACAAGCCACCGGGGGCGGAAAGAAAATCTCAAACAGAAGGCAGGAAAGGAGAAAAACAAGCAAAAAAGGAAAGCATATTAAAAGTACTCAAAGACATGGTAATATATTTAAGTTAAACTCATTTAAGACATTTTCAGATCTGACTTAAAATTTTAAATCCAGCCACATTCTGTTTATGAAAGAAACTCCTAAAACACCATGACACAAAAAGGTTGAAAATACAAGGAAAATAACAACCACAAGCTGCGGGAGCACTAGTGTCATCAGACTTTAAGGCAAAAAGCAGGAAAGATAAGATTCGGTGACTGATTAAAAGGGACATGGAGGGCAACCATCAGGTGACTAAGGGCATGGAGATGCTCCCGGTAAGGCGGGGGCTACGGGGAGAGCAGGTCTGGCGGAGAAGGGGTAGAAGGCCCCCGATGCACACACGCAGGCGGGGGCAAGGAAGAAGAATCAGGGCAGCACAGAGAGAAAGAGGGAAGACGGAAGCTTCATCCCCCAGAGGGCAGGGCCCATGTCTTTCTGCTGCATCTTTCCGGAGCCTAACAAGGTACGAGGCTCAGAGCAGGCCCTGGTAACTGCGTGAGCAGTAAGAAAACAATACCCACGTAGGTGAGGACCAAACAAGAGAGGTGTCTGGGCTGCAAGGAAAGACGCTATGCCATCTGTAAGGCCTGTGGTCTCCACGGTGACAGGGGCAGCATCTCACAGGGATGGGGGTGAGGGGGAGGAGGACTGGAGCAAGCTCCTGGGGAATGGGACGCGACACCCGTGAGCGATGGACAAAGGGTAACTATTGCTAGAGAGCCGTAACTGACTCCACGCAGGGCCCAGCTGTGCCTCCGACAAGCGCTGCTTTGGCCATCCAGCTCTTCCTTCGAATCCCAGTGCACAATCTGCAGACTTCGCCAAGAAACAAGCAGACACCACAACTCATCTTTGGAGAAAAGAACTGCTGTGAGATCACAGGCAAGAGGCTGCCGCCGTGACCCAGAGAGACCTGCCTCCACGTCCCTGGCCCCCGTCCTGGGCAGGCCCTCCTGGACAGGAACTGTGTGGACAGCAGCAGGGACTGCGGCCAGCGGTGACTCAGGCAGCGTGGGTGCCCGCCGCCTCCGGAGGGGGCAGCCCATGCCATCTGCGTCTGGCTTCCTGGAAGCGTTTCTTCATTTCTCCTTTTGCAGACCTGCAACTTCCAGAGTGACATCTCTCCTGATGACTAAAGAGGACATGTCAAGCAGCCGCTGGAACCCACGTCTTCTTACACACACCTGACCGACCCAACTTTACTCACTCCCCAACACCTCCACACTAGACAGGGGAAGTGGTCGGAGGGTGCCCCGGGGCAGGAGGGAGACAGGAAATGATGCAGCACCGCCCAGGGCCACAGTGAGGGCCCAGGAGGTCCGAGCTCCCGGCCACCACCGGCTCCCCAACAGGCGGGACTTCGGTGGCCCAAGGAAAGGGGCATGTGACTAAACTAACAAGTTCCCGGGTCAGAGAGTGTCAGATTTCAGACCACAGGACTTCCTCTCTTAAGTTAACTCAGATTCAAGGGAAGTGGGAGTCAAACTCTTGGAGACTATTGAGACAGGGTAAGTTAGTGTAACTCTCTAGAGTTTGGCAAAATTTATCAATCTCCTTACTTTTAAAAAATATTTATACATTTGGTGGCGGCGGGTCTTGGCTGCGTTCTGTGGCTCAGCGGTCGCTCTGCAGCAGGTGGGACCTCAGCTCCCCGACTAGGGACCAAAGCTGCATCCCCTGCACTGCAAGCTGGATTTTGAGCCACTGGGCCACGAGGGAGGTCCCAATATCCTTACTTCTGATTCATGCAAAGTGACACACACACACTCTCTCTCTCTTTTTAACTCTTTGGCTGCACTGCACAGCACAGTCTGGGACCTTAATTCCATGGCAGGGATGGAATCCGTGACCCCTGCACTGGAAGCGTGGCGTCTTAACCACTGGCCTGCCAGGGAAGCGCCTCTCTCTCTCCTTTAAAACCAAGTATCTACCAAATGCCAGGAATTATGCCAGGTAGTGGGTTAGCTCTTACCAAGGCAGACAACGTGACTGCCCTCAAAGAACTTCTGTTCCAGTCAGGGATTCAGGCAACAACCAGATAAGGTATCAACCAGAAAAGATACCAGGTATCTTATTAACCAATCAGGTAAGATGAATTTTGAGTGTGGGAAGTAGTACATATAATAGCAAATGATGAGAACCAACCTAAATGTCCATCAGCAGAATTGGTTAAATAAGCTCAGATAAACTCCTAAGAAGGGACACTGCTCTGCTTAAAAATGCATTCTTGAAAACTATATTCAAATTTCTAGTGATATGAATATTTAAAGCAGGTTTCAAAACAGCATTACAATTATGTTCAGTGCAAGAACCCAACCACACAAGACCGCATTAACATATGACCCCATTTATACAAAATGTCCAGAGCAGGCAAATCTGTGGAAACAGAAAGTAGATTGGAGATTGCCTGGGTCAGGGGAGGGGTGCATGGAGACAGTGAACATTAATGGATGCAAGATTTCCTTCTGAGATGAGAAAAGGTTCTAAAATTAATTACGGTAATGGTTATACAACTTTGCAAATATACTGCAAACCATCAAATTATACATTTTAAATGGATGAACTTCATGGTATACGGATTATACTCCAACAAAGCTGCTGAATAACAGTATCACGATATGACTTCAACTTGGTTTTTCAAAAAGAGGGTTTTGTGGGAATTCCTTGGCTGTCCAGAGGTTAAGACTCTACACTTCTGCCTGGGTTTGATTCCTGGTGGGAGAACCAAGATCCTGCATGTTGTGTGGCTGGGCACAAAATAAAAACAACAAAAAGAGGGTGTATGAAGGGGTATATGTATGGGAGAGAGAGAGAAAGCATGGAAATGCTCAAACCATTAACTGAGCGATTTTCTGAGAGGAAGGTTCTGGGTAATTTATGTTTCCCTCTATATTTTCCAAATATTCTAAAATGTAGGCATTAGTTTAACTGACACAAGAAATCAGCCTGGGTTTTCAAATCTTCAAGGGGAAAGAAGATAGAAGGCACAGAGCCAGAAGGCTCCAACTGTTGTGCTAGCTTGGATGTATCAAGGGGAGTCCTGTTCTTTGCACCAAAGATAACCAGACAGCTCAGCAAAGGAATTTTATATTCCAGATAAATGAGACCAAGTGGGCCCTGGTTAAGGATCTCTTGGGCACTGGTAGAGCTAGCTCCCTTCTGTGAACACTTTAAAATGAAACCAGCAGTCACCAGAGAGCTCACATACTACCAAAGAATGCAGAAGAGGGTGATCTGAGCAGATGCAGTCTGAAACCTGGAGGCTGTCAGAAGTCACAACCACACGCCTGGTTGCAATGTGTGAGGCCCTCAGGATAATCTCTCAGGTCCCACTTGAACTGCTCTGATTAGTGACTTCAAAGGCGCCTTTCTGAAAAGTCAGTGGTTATCCAACCAGGCTGCCCACTCTGGTCAATGGGTAGCTTTAAAACGCAGATCCTTGGACTTCATTCCTGGAAATTCTAATTTCCAGGAGAAATCAGAGGCCTGAGACAAGGCCCAGGAAACTACATTTCTCCCAAAACTCCCTAGTGAATCTGCCAGCTGAGTCTTGTCTGGGAATCACTGGACTAGACACCCCCTGGGACGACGTGCAACAGGGCCCGTCTGCACATCTGGCGGCCCTGCCGGGATCCCACGGGCCAGCATAAAATGCAGGAGGGGAGGCTCAGCGGGGAAATTCCGCGCGTGTTCCACAGTCAGTGCCGAAGAGCCTGGGGGACAGCCAGCAGATCCCCAAGACAAAGCCAATGCTAGAAGGTTCTCTTGGACACAGTGATCTGAGATGCTAACCTGTGAAAAAGAGGTAACAAGTGCAACTTCTGGGCTTCCCTGGTGGGTCAGTGGTAAAGAATCTGCCTGTAATGAGAGACGTGGATTCGATCCCTGGGTTGGGAAGATCCCCTGGAGAAGGAAATGGCAACCCACTCCAGTATCCTTGCCTGGAAAATCCCATAGACAGAGGAGCCTCATGGCTACAGTCCATGGGGTTGCAAGAGTCAGACATGACTTAGCGACTAAACAACAACAACAGTGCAACTTCTGCTCTGGGAGGTCAAAATAGAAATTAGTTCCTTCCAACGACACACGCGAGCCAGCAAGCTTTGCAGGCTCCAAGGAGTAGGAAGGAAGCAGAAAGGGATGCAGTGTGGTGTGGCAGAGAGAGCCCTGGGTCTGAGTCACAGCCGTGGGTTCAAATCCCTACTCTGCACCATCACCGTCAGTGGTTAAAGACGGCACCCTTGCTGTGACTCCCTCCTTGAATCCGGCTGGTCCAGGACCTGCTCTGAATGTGGCAGGGGCCCCCACTCAGACAGCTGAGGAAACGAAAACCCAGTGTTCTAACAAATAACCTCCTCACAGAACCCTCTGACCAGGAGCTCCCACTTTTAGCGCCCTTCTCGGCCAGGGGCATGTCTCCATATACCAGGTCTGGGGACTATTTACGATCCGCGTTAACGGGGAAGGACCCTGCCAGCAGGCACCCAGCGTTCCAGGATGACTCACCGTCCCTCGCCACAGCCTCGTCCCCCCTGGCCTCCCTTCTTGCAGTTACAGTGTCATCTTTGTTCTGGCCACCTTGGGGCAAAACATCAGCCTCGCAGGCTCCGCTGTCTCCCTTCAGCAGCCAGGGAAAGGCCAAGACTTGGCCTCCACACCTCTCCGCTCCCCCCGCCGCCAAAAGGCATGGTCCTCACGGAAGGCAGGTCTGAGAGTGCTCCTCTTCAGCGTGCTAGCTGCACGCCGTACATGAGTTTCTTAACCTCTCTCTGGGGCTTGGTCTCCTCAGCTGCAAACAATATACATCAGTAACACCTCCTTTTTGAGGTGGTTCCCCACATATGAGTCAAGAAAACACAACCAAAGTACATAGTACAGAGAAGGCGCTCCATACGAAGCAACTGTTACTACAGGCCAGAAACTTTCCCCCTCAGTCATTAATACAGACCTCTCCCAATCTAAGTCCCTGACTGGGTGTCACTCTCCATTTTGACCCCTCTGGTATGATCCGAGCAGGTTAATCATCCTAGATAAGAGCTACCACCTTACTCTCCTGCCCAAAGGCCTTCCACGGCTTCCATGTTCTCAAGTCAAGAGCTTCCCAGCCAGGCCTGTAAGAATGTCTACCTTCACGGCTCCAACAAATCCCTCGGCACCCTCCAAGCCAATCCCATTTTCATGGCAACTTGCTATGGGAGGTAGCCTTCGAAAATGACTCGCAAAAACACCCGCCTCCTAGTATTCAGGCCCTCGTGTAATAGCCTCTGACTCAGACACTGTCAGATCCTAAATGTTGTTTAAAGCTGATGCTGGGAAAGATCGAAGGCAGGAGGAAAAGAGGATAAGATGGTACTTGATGGCATCACGGACTCAGTGGACATGAGTTTGAGCAAACTCTGGGAGATGGTGAGGGACAGAGTAACAGGGTAGCCTGGCGTGCTGCAGTCCACGGCGTTGCAAAGAGTCAGACATGACTGAGAAACTAAACAAGAACTACAAAGCTGTGGGGTCACCTGTTATGAAGCAACAGATAATTCTCCCGATGTCCCCAATCACATCAGAGCCGTTGCTCTTTTACTCACAGTTGCCTCTCCTACAACATCTCTGCCTACCACAGTCCTGCCCAGCTTACAAGGCCCACCCCAGATGCTAAATTCTCACCTTGAGCCTTTCTTAGTTCAATTCAGTCACTCAATCGTGTCTGATTCTTTGCTACCCCATGGACTGCAGCACTCCAGGCTTCCCTGTCTTAAGGCTTTTGTAAAACCAGCAACTGTCAAACCAGCTTCCTCTCCCACACCTCACCACGGCATCTGTCGCATTGTATCCAAATCAATCTGTTTGTTATATTCATGTGCAAAAAGATCTGTCGAGGTTATTCAGGGCAGCAAAAGACTGGAAATCACCTGCATGCCCATCAATAAAGGAGAGGATGGCACACTCATGCAAGAGAGGAGGGAGCAGTGAAAAAGAATGAGGAAGCTCTCGTCATAAAAGAATGAGGAAGCTCTCGTCATACCGACATGCAAGGGTGGACAAGACACAATGGTGGACAAGACACAATGGGGGACAAGACACAATACGTGAAGCGAGGAGCAGACCAGTGCACACAGCAGTCATCTGCCTGGAAAGTGGTAACGTCATAACAGAAAAGAGGTGAGTACGCACACATACACCAAAGTGGCTAAGACGGCTGCCTCCGCCAGGGGTGCAAGGCAGCTGAGAGACGGCGGAGGGAAAGAGGATACCTTCTGAATTTTGTAGCATGTCAAGAATTTTCAATTCAAGGGACTTCCTGGTGGTCCAGCAGCTAAGACTCCTTGCTCCCAAGGCAGGGGCTCGGGTTTGGTCCCTGATCGGGGGACTAGATTCCACACTCTGCAACTAAAAGTTTGCGTGCCACAACCAAGACCTAGTGCAGTCAAATAAATATAATAAATAAATATTTAAAAAGAGAATTATCAATTCAAAAATAAGCAATTCCTCTAAGAAAAAGCTTTCCTGCTAAGATCACGAACAAGACAAGTATCTCCACTCTTAGCACTTCATTCAAATTGTACTGGAGATTCTAGGCAGGGCACTTAAGTGAGAAAAAGAAAAGTTATCTGGATTGGAAACTAAAAAGTAAAACTATCTCTATGAGCAGAAGACATGGTCTGATACATAGAAAATCCTAAGAAATCCACTTAAAAAAAATAGAACTAATAAATAAGTTCAGTAAGGTTGAAGTATACAAAATGAATATATAAAAATTAACTGTGCTTCTATACACTAGCAATGAAGCAGTAAGTCCAAAAGTCCAAAGTGTCTAATAAATACTAGAAGCAGGGACTTCCCTGGTGGTGCAGTCAGGAAGACTCTGCGCTCCCAACACAGGGGTCAGGGTTTGATCCCTGGTCGGGGAACTAGATCCCACATGCCGCAACTAACAGTTCACATGCTGTGACTCCACATCCTGCACGCTACAACAAAGACCTGGCACAGCCAAGTAAACAAATAATAAATAAAATAAATATTTTTAAAAAAGTGTACTAGAAGCAGAGGATAGAGGCAACGAAGGACAATAAATAGAAGACTTCCTGGAAACTCCAAAACATTTGTCTTTAGCAACTAAGGGCTCTACAGAAATTAAGGAAAGAAGACAAATACCTAGATATATTCTGGTGATACAGAGGCTTGCCAAGTGGCACTAGTGGAAAAGAACCTGCCTGCCAACACAGGTGACATAAGAGAGGTGGCTTCCATCCCTGGGTTGGGAAGACCCCCTGGAGTATTCTCAACCCATTCCAGTATTCTTGTTTGGAGAATCCAATGGACAGAGGAGTCTGGTGGGCCATAGTCCATAGGGTCGCAAAGAGTTGGACACGACTAAATCGACTTAGCACACATCCTGGTGACGTATCCTGAACTCCAAGAAAAAAGAAAATTCTTACATCTTTCAGAGAAGAAAAAAAAAAACAGATTACTTACAGAGGACTTAGAATCCAACTTCATATTGGATTCTTCTTATCCACTATTCATACTGAAACGTGCAGCAGTAACCCCAAAATTCTGATTCTGTATTCGACAGTGCTATCAATCAAGAGGGAGGGCATGGGTAGCTTTGGACACTGCTGCTGGGTAGGTAAGATGGTGCAGCCACTATGGTAAACAGTACGGTGGTTCCTCCAAATATTAAAAGTAGATTTATCATAAACCCAACAATTCTACTTCTGGGTACGTACCCAAAAGAACTGAACAAGGGGATGTGAACAGATATTTGTACATCCAAGTTTAGAGGAGTACATTCACAATAGCCAAAAGCAGAAAGTAACACATCAAAGGATCATCAACAGATGACTGGATAAACAAAATGTGGTACATTCCTACAATGGAATATTATGCAGCCTTAAAAACGAATGAAATTCTGACACATGCTACAACATAGTGAACTCTGAAGACGTTATAAGTGACATTAGCATTAGCATTAGTCGCTCAGTTGTGTCTGAGTCTTTGTGACCCCACGGACTGTAGCCCGCCAGGCTCCTCTGTCCATGAAATTCTCCAGGCAAGAATACTGGAGTGGGTTGCCATTCCCTTCTCCAGTAAGTGACATTAGTTAGTCACAAAAGGACAAATACTCTATGACTCCACTCATATGATGGATTTAGAGTAGTCAAGTTCATAGAGACAGAAGTCAGACTGGTGGTTGCCAGAGGCCTGGGGGAGTGGGGAATGGAGAGATTATTTAGGGTACAGAGTTTCATTCTTGCAAGATAGTTTCCAACTTTTCCTTTTGCCATGCTGTGTGGCTTGTGGGATCTTAGTTCCCCAATCAGGGACTGAGCCCAGGACCATAGCAGTGAAAACTCGGAGTCCTAACCACTGGATCACCAGGGCATTCCCATGTTTGCAAGATGAAAAAAGTTCTGGAGATGGATGGTGGTGATGGTTGTCAACACCGTGAAGGTACTTAACGCCACTCAACTTACATTTTAAAAAATGGCTAAAATGACAAAATTTTTGTTATGGATGTTTCACAATTAAAAATAAATACATAAAAAATAAATAAATACATACATAGTGCTCCCCTGGTGGCTCAGTGGTAAAGAATCTGCCTGCCAATGCAGGAGACACGAGTTCGAGCCCTGGTCCGGAAAGATCCCACAAGCTGTGGAGCATCTAAACCTGTGCACCACAACCGCTAAACCTGTGCTCTCGAGCCCGGGAGCCCCAGCTACTGAAACCTGTGCGCCCTAGAGCCTACGCTGAGCGACAAGCCAGCGCAGTGAGAAGCAGGAGAACTGTGAGGAAGGGCAGCCCCCGTCTGCAACAACAATGCAGCAGAGCCATAAGTAAATAAATGCAAAGCCAATAAACACAGTAAACAAACAAGAAGTGAGTGAGGGCATGATGAAGGCACTTTGGAAAACAGTTTGGTAGTTCCTCAAAATATTAAACAGAGAATTGCCATATGATCCAGCAATTCTACTCCTATAAATAAGCCCAAAAGAACTTACAACATATCCTTGCACAAAGCCAGTAAACGAGTGTCCACATAAGTCAAGAAAATGGAAATAACCCAAGTGTCCATCACCCAAAGAATGGATAAACTTTTTGTTTAAAAAGTGATATACACACAACGGAATATTATTCAGCCATAAAAAGGAATGAAATACCATTACATGTTAGAGCATGAATGAACCTTGAATACATTATGCCAACTGAAGAAGCTAGACACAAAAGGCCGCACACTGTATGATTCCATTTATGTGAAATGTCCCAAACAGGGAGACTCCCAGAGAAGGACAGCAGGTTAGCGGCTGACAGGGAATTGACGAGGGGAGGGTGGTATGAGGACTCAGCACTAATGCGTACAGAGTTTGCTCCAGGGCTAACAGAAATGTTACAGAATTAGATAGTGGCAATGACTGTACAACACAGTAAATCTCCCCAAACCACTAGAGTGCGTACATTAAAGAGGTGAATTTTATGTTATGTGAGGTGTACCTCAATTTTCAAATGCCACAGAAACGTACAGACGATCAAATAAGAGGAACTGCTCCCACCCTGCCTCGTGGCCCGGTGATTCAGAATCTCGGCCGGTCCGCCTGCCCTTCCCCTCCACCCCGGGTGCCCTGTGCTCCGGCTGCTCGCCAGGCCTTCACCTCCCCCTGACTCCCCACTTTCCACCTCGTGGGCAAGGCCTGCCCCTGCCCCATGGAACCCATGCCTCTCCTGGCAGGCGCCCACCATCACTCAGCCCCACCCAAGCGGGTCTGGAGGCTGAGACTGCAGCCCCCGGGGTCACCCCGGAGGAGCTGCCCAGGGCCCAGGACTGCGGTTAGGAGCGTGTGTCAGCTGAGGGATACGGTTTCAAGCAGGGACTTAATTATAGCTCAGGGGTGGAGGAGGGGTGAGGAGCACCGCAGGCTCCGAGGGGCTGCACAGGAAGCCACTCTGCTCTGCAGCCCAGGGGCCGGCCGCCAGGTCTCGCCAGGACTGGGCTCCTCTGGAGAACACGCATGACCCAGAGAGGCCCACAGGGACGCACAGAAATCATCCTGTTCACAAGCGTGAAGTCCTGGCCACCCCCCATGAAACACCAGTCTGTGTGCTGATCAGAGTGGTCCAGAAAAAGCTGAGATGCCAAGTGTCACCTACCCTCAGGGCTCAGAGGCCTCCTCCACCTAATGCCAGAGACCCCATTTTATTCAAGAGGAAGTGAAGGGGAGGGATGTTGTTCCTCCTGGAACACCCCAGCTTCAATTTCCACCAGGCTCTGAGTTGTCGTTTTAGAATGGAAGCTGAGCTGCCGATACTGAGGATGCCTAGGACATCTTCCCCCCATTCTGAGGATGCCGGGGACCTCTCCCCTGATTCTGAGGATGCCAGGGACATCTCCCCCGATTCTGAGGACGCCGGGGACATCTTCCCCAAGCCGGACTACGTGCTCAGATCCCCCCCACTGCCCAGGGAGGGGCCGTGGAGCAGGGTCGGGGGAGCACTGTGGCTGGGTGTGCCAGCGCTGTCAGACCACCCAGCCTAGGCACTGCCAGGTGGGGAAAGCAGACAGGCAGAGGTTCATGGCAAGAGCAGGGCCTGGGTGGAGGAGTGTCCCCTCAAGACATAATTCCTTCTCCCTTATTTCCCGCCCCCTTATATTAAACTTCAGGCCTCCTCCTGGCCACCTGGGGGCTACCTCAGCAGGAAGCCCCTACGGCCAGCTGTCAGCTGCCCTGACCCCTCGGCCCCGCCCAGCACTGAGTGTCTTCTCGCTGCTGCACAACGACGGCCAGGGACCCAGACTCTCCTATCTGTCACTCTTCTCCAGACCCCGCCCCAACCTGGGCGGACCCTTCCCATCTTCACTCTGGGTATTTTTTTTTCTGAGCTCTTGAGAGGTTTTTCTCTGAAAGCCATGAAAAGAAACCTTCAGACTGCAGGCAGTATCCTTTCCTGGGTTTGCATAGAAGGAAAAAGAAAGGCAGAGGGGTGGGGAGGGAGAGCAGATGGGGGATGGATGCGGAGAGGCAGAGACACACCTCACGCACCTCCCTGCCATCCACCCTTCAAGCAACTACATCAACAGATGGCTCTTCCCAAATGCCTCTCTTTGGGCAAAATGCCCTTCTTTGCACACTCAAAAGGCAAGGAAGGTCAGAGAGCAGAGACATAATGAAACCACCCGAAAAATGGGAAAGGCAACTCATGAAACTGAGAATCAATGCACCATTTTTGAGAGAAAAAAAAATTAGGTATACACAATACTAAAATCTCAAAGAACAGTCCCTGGCTTGTGAGAGATTGTTACCCACATTCTTCACCAAAAAATAATATTCATTAACTGATAGATGAATGAATGAACATAGATCAAAATTTATAGCAGTCACTTACAGATGGCTTAATCATGTTTGATTATTTTGGTCCTACCTCTTGGCTTATGGGATCTTAGTTCCTGGACCACGGATTGAACCTGGGGCCCCGAGAGTGAAAGTGCTAAGTCCTAACCACTAGACTGCCAGGGAATTCCCTAGACATGACTTTTAAAATTTTCCTTTGAAGTATAGTTGATATACAATATTATATTAGTTTCACATGTACAGCATAGTGATTCAGTACTTTTGCAGATTATACCCCATTATAATTTATTAGAAGATAATGGCTATAATTCCCCGTGCTATACAATATACCCTCGTTGCTCAAACAGTTTATATATAGTAGTCTGTATCTTTTAATCCCATGCCCCTAATTTGTCCTTTCCTCCCTCCCCTCTCCTCTTTGGTAACCAAAATTTGTTCTCTGTATCTGCAAGTCTGTTTCTGCTTTGTATATACATTTATTTGTAGTACTTTTTAGATTCCACATATAAATCATGTCACACAGTATTTGTCTTTGTCTGACTTATTTCATGAAGCATAATATTCTCTATGCTCATCCATGCTGCAGCAAATGGCAGAGTTTCATTCTTCTTATGGTTGAATAATATTCCATTGTAAATGTATACCCTTCTTCTTAATCCATGTGTCCGCTGATGGGCACTCAGGATGATTCTATATCTTGGCTGTTATAAACAGTACTGCTACGAATACTGAGGTGTAGGTATCTTTTTGAATTTGCGTTTTTGCTTTTTCTGGATATATACCCAGAAGTGGAACTGATGGATCACATGATAGTTCTATTTTTAGTTTCTTGAGGAACCTCTATACTGTTTTCAGTAGTGGCTGTGCCAATTGATACTCCCACCTACAGTGTAGGAAGGCTCCCTTTACTCCACATCCTCTCCAACATCTGTTATTTGTACAGTTTTTAAGGATAGCCATTCTGACAGGCCTGACACGCTATCTCATTGTTATTTTGATTTGCACTTATCCAATAATCAGTGATGCTGAGCATCTTGTGCCCATCTTGTGCACATTCTTGTGCCCATTTGCCATCTGTATGTCTTCTTTAGAAAAATGTCTATTCAGGTCTTCTGCCCATTTTTTGATTGGGTTGTTTGTTTTTTTATATTGAGTTGTATGTGCTTTTTATATATTTTGGGTATTAGCCCTTGTTGGTCACAACATTTGCAAATACTTCCTTCCATTCTACAGGTTATCTTTTTGTTTTGTTGATGGTTTCCTTTGCTATTTAATTAGGCCCCATTTGTTTATTCTTGCTTTTATTATTATTTGTTTTTTGTCTTAGTAGACTGATCCAGAAAAATACTGGTATGATTGATGTCAAAGAGTATCCTGCCAATGTTCTCTTCTAGTTTTATGGTTTCAGGTCTTACATTTAGGTCTTTAAACCATTTTGAGTTTATTTTTGTATATCATGTGAGTGAATGTTCTAATCTCACTCTTTTACACGTGGCTGTCCAGTTCTCCCAGCACCACTTATTGAAGAAATTGTCTTTCCTCCATCGTACAGTACATTCTTGCTTCCTCTGTCGTAGATTGACCACAGGTGTGTGCATGTATGACTGTTTTTTCCCTCGGTAATAATCTGTATCTTCCAATTATCTACAATGAACAACCATTATTTATATAGTTAAAACATTTTAAAATAAATTTAAAAACCACACATAGAGAATTCTTGTGCTTGAATGCCAGCTCCGCATCCAAAAACGTTTCCCAAATTCCCACAATCCTGGCTTTTGGTTTGTGGGGATAGCCAGGAGAATTCCATGGACAGAGGAGCCTGGTGAGCTACAGTCCATGGGGTCACAAAGAGTCAGACATGACTGACTAACATATATACATATATGTATATGGGCTTCCCTGGTGGCTCAGATGGTAAAGAATTCTCCTGCAATGCGAGAGACCTGAGTTCAATCCCTGGGTTGGGGAGATCCCCTGGAGGAGGGCATGGTAACCCACACCAGTATTCTTGCCTGGAGAATCCCCATGGATTCCTGGTGGGCTACAGTCCATGGGGTGGCAAAGAGTCAGACACGACTGAGCGGCTAAGCACATACATATACATACATGCATGAAAAGTGAAAGCTGCTCAGTTGTGTCCGACTCTTTGCAACCCCACGGACTATACAGTCCATGGAATTCTCCAGGCCAAAATACTGGAGTGGGTAGCCTTTCCCTTCTCCAGGGGATCTTCCCAACCCAGGGATCAAATGCAGGTCGGCCACATTGCAGGCAGGTTCTTTACCAGCTGAGCCACAAGGGAAGCTCACAAATATTGGTTACATTTGATTAACTCCTAAGTCCCCAAACACAAGTTTCCAAAGGTGTCTTTCACTGTTACTAGCGAGTTCAACAGCTTGCTGGTGGACAAGCCCCTCCTCTAAAACATCAGGCCCAACCACCCAGAACCAGCCAGCAGTGACTGCACCCGTGGGACATAGACCCCAACCCTTCCAGAGCTCACACCCCAAAGCCAGAGCCTCAGAAAGCTACAAAAGGAAAAACAGGGCCGCGGGCCCCTGACATCCTCAGGCTGGACGATGCCTCACCTGACTTGGCTGCCTCCTCCAGGGCCCAGGCCGCGGAGCGTGGGGGTGACCCTCAGGCAGCAGCCATGGGAATCACCCAGCAAGGTCCCACAGGAGTCAACACCCACTCCAGCCAACACTCAGATGCAGAGAGGAAGCCCAAGAGTCTTGAAGTTCTGTTGAGTCCAACCAGTGTTTACTGGCATCCCCTAGGGTGCTGGACACTGACAGTCCAGAGATATGCTAACAGTAAAACACTCAACAGTCAGCAAGTGGGACCTCCCTGGTGATCCAGTGGTTAGGGCTCCATGCTTTAACTGCCAGGGCCTGGGTTCAATCCCTGATCAGGAAACTAAGATCTGGAAACTAAGCCACGTGGTATGGCCAGTAAAACAAAACACTCAATGAATGTCTCTTTTGTGCCTCAACATATAATTTTAAAGGCAATTTTAATCCTCAAGTCCTCCCTGAGGGGAAGGTCTATAGTTACCTCCCCCAAGCTAAAGATGGGGAAGCCATCCAGGGATAACGAAACTTGCCCAAGGCCACTAGCAGAGCCAGAATACAGTCCTGAGCAGTCTGGCTTTTAACCAGCACCTCATATGCCCTCAAAGTTCTTATCCTCAGACACTGCCAGCGAGTGCCACATGCTACTTCCTTCCTGCTCTGCTCTAGGTGAAAGCCCATTCCCTTCTGAGAAGTCAAAGAAACGAGGAGTGTGGCTGTCCCCTCTCCAGAACCCCCGCACCTACAGCTGGGCGAAGGAGCTGCCATCAAGGCCCAGCCCCCAGGGTCCAGCCAAGGCCCCCACTGAGATGCCCCTCAAGGCCGCCTCTCTGATTCCCAACACCTTCCCTGCACACCAACCCCTGCCTCTAGCGAGGAAGTGGGAGCAGAAATAAATATAGCTCTCCCAAAATAAACCAGGGATGGCAAGGTACAAGAAAGGAGGAAAATGGAATGCCACTGCTGCTTGGAGCCCGGGACGTTCTCCCGGTGCAGGCAGGGCCAGTGCTGCTGAGCAAGACAGGTGCCAGGAGCCCCGAGGCCCCTTCTGCCTCTGCTTCCAGCCAGCTGATGCAAACTGGCACTCACCCATACACAGCCGGAAGGCCCAGGCTAAGGGGACGTGAGCAGGGAGGGCAGAGTCACTGAGCTGAGAAGAACACGGGCTCCAAAGGGCTCAACCCCAGCTCTATCGTCTGTCAGCCGTGTGACTTGATCGAGTTGTTCAGCTTCTCTGATCCTGTATCTATACCTACACCTCCTCATCCAGTACACCATGTCCATGGTGTGAGAGTGAGCTCCTCCGTAGGGTAATGCCTGGCCCAAGGGAGCATCTGAACAGGGGCAATCTCCCTCCCTTCTCTCCATGTGTGTACACGCGGGCCATCTTCTTTTTCCTCTTTCACTCGGCTGAAAGCGGGCGGGTTTGTCACTGGAGCAGGGACTGCTTTCGGCTCCTACAAGTCCATGCCTGGCCCAACAGTTGGCTGGTTATTCTTACGATTCTAGGGGGCTTGCTCACTGCCTTGGGGCAGATCCGGGGAGTCACTGAGTACGGCACTCTCAGGGCCTCCGCTGCCCGCTGACCTGAAATGAGGCTCTGCAGGGGGCCCCACAGCCTGCCAATGCTCTGCTTCTGCTCGATGACCAACAAGAGGCTCTGCTGTGCTCGAAAGCAGGGAGTGTTCTCTAAGGCAACATTAGTCTGGCCGGTCAGGCAGGTACTTTCCGAAGTGGAAGAATTGGATTTGGCCAGTCACCCCTCTGAGCGGAGGTCCTGCTGCGTGGTGATCAAATAAGCAGGCTTCAGTCCCCCGGGTTCAAATCTCAGCTCTGCCACTTATTAGCTGTGCCGCTTGGGGCAGCTTTCCTAACCAGTCTGAGCCTTAGCACTCTCATCTGTAAAAGGGTACAATGATTTCTACCTCTCAGGGAGGTGTGGATGAAACAAGATACCGTGACGGGACGTGATGCGCACAGTGCATTCAACACATATTCGACTCAGCTGCTGGTTATCTACTGATGTCTGCTGGGGATGGAAGGGGCTTAGACACAGGTGAGCCCAGCTCTTGACGAGGCCACAGTCAGCGTCAGAGCCTAGCCTGCAGGCAGACACCCCACCATAATACACCCCAGCAGGTGCCAAGCCAGGGTTGTGAGAAGGGAGCCTTACTAGACACCCCGTGGAGGGAGCAGGGAGAAGGAGGCAATTGAGAGAAACCACCAAAGCCAGAAATCTCGGCTGTTTCCACTGAGCCTCAACCAGAGGGAGGGGCAACAACTGGGAAAGGGGTCCTAGAGGGAACACGGCAGCTTTCTGGCTGCTCCCGGAGAGGTGCCTCGCCAGACGGCTCTGTGGTGGGCTGGCTGAGCGCCGCTCTGTGGGCAGAGGGCCACTCAGGCCGGCCATCCAGTCTTCCTTCCATCTGGCAAGTGCCTGGTGAGCCTTTCTGCACAAGGCACTGGCCCCGCAAGCGGCCAGCTTCTGGGAAGACCTTTGATGTGGCTGGTGAACGCCCATCAGGACTGACATGGCCGTGCAAGGCAGGCTGCTCCCCTGTGACTCAGCAAGGTGTCTGACTCATCCATGCATAGGATGGCTGGACTGGTTCTCTCTCACAATGGAAGCAGAAAGCAGAAAGGAAGGCAAGGTTCAGGCTGAAGTCCGCAGACAGGAAGCAGCACACGGGCAAAGCCCTAGGAGTACTGAAGGCTGCTCATGAGAGGTACCCCTGGTTTTCCACGGGGTGCCCAGGCGGGAGCACAAATGTGAGTCCAAAACAACACGGTCCTGGCAGTGCAGAGGACAAAGCCACCCTGGGCTGGCAGGGGCAGAGGCAGGCCTGGGGCAACATTATGTCCACTGGGTCAGGGAATGGGCTAAAAAACAGACAAAATATTTTTCTAAAAGGTGACCCACTGCAAGGATTATAAGAGGCAAACTATAAGTAGGTGCTGTAAGTACAGTGGGGTGTTAAAGAGCCAGAAAAGAAGTCACAGGAATCACACAATGTAACAGCATGTAAACAGGACTGGATTAATACAATTTTGACTGGACGCAGTCTGCAGTTTGGGAATTTATTTACCTAGTGATTTTCTGTTGGGAAATCAAAGTTATCATTGGTCAATCTGACTTCTCATCTCTCAGTGGCAATTGATTTGGTGCCATTATTTATTTATTTATTTATCCTTTTTGGCTGTACCACATGACATGCAGGATCTTGGTTCCCTGACCAAGGATCAAACCCATGCTCCCAGCAGTGGAAGCACAGAGTCTCAATCACTGGACTGCCAGTGAAGTCCCATGGTGCCATTACTTAGAACAGGTTCTACAGAGTCACCTAGGACTAACTCTAAAATCAGGGACGTAGGCATGAAGGATTTAATCCGTGAAGACAGTCTGTACCCAACCTCCCAGTGACATCAAAGCCGACAAAATGTCACTCTGGAAAGCTGCCGGAGCACCAGAACTGTCCTGGGTCACTATCCAGGGAGAGTGACTCTTCAAGCTGGGCATACTAGACGTTCTGGAATCTGATTCTTCGAAATCCCAGCTGCACGGTGAGGACTGAGCAGAGACAAGAGTCCTGAGGTTTGGAACGGCCACTCCCAGGAGAGGGAGACTCGGCTGTGACCCGGGGGCTGTGAGGCTGGGGGCCCGGGGACAGTGTAAACAGGCAGGGGCCCAGCTCGCACGCCCCCCTCCCCCTGGCAGCCTCCAGGCACCCACCCAGCTGAGCGCGGGGACAGAGGCAGGCTGAGGTGCTGCTCTGGGCGGGGAAGGGCCGGGAGGCGAGGGGCAGTTAAGAAAGCATTAGAAAGCATTCGAGGTGGCCGGCTCCACACCAGGAAGGTGGCGGAGCCGGGCGGGCGGCAGCCTCGGGGCCTGGACCCTCAGGGGCCACCCGGCCCTGCCTTCCTCAGCACACAGCTGCTTTTATTATTCAGAAACAGGAAGGAGCTTTCTCCCTCTTCTAGCTTGTGAAGCTCTGTCTGCCTGCTGCTATTCCACTGGCATGAAGTGACCAGTGTTCTACGGAAAGGGACTGAGGACACAGACCCAAAGGCAGGGAGGGGGGGAGGGGGGAGGGAGGGAGGGAGGAAGGGAGGAAGGGCCCGCCTGGAGGAACTTATACAGCATTTCAGGTGGGTGGCTTGGGCCCCAGGCGTGCCTCTCATCTCCTCTCCTACTCTCTTCCTCCCTCACTGCTCTAGCCACCTGACCTGGCTCCTCCTCTGACACACCAGCCAGGTTCCTGCCTCAGGGCCTTTGCACTTCCTTTCCCTCTGCCTCTAAGGCTCTTCCCCCACATGGCTCACTCTCCTCTTTTGGCTCACATATTACCTTCTCGGCGAGGCCTTCCTCAAGCCCTCTATTTGAAACTTCCCCGACCTCTTTCCTACTTTATTTTTTGATATAGCATTTCTCACCAGCTGACATGCCATTTACTTAATTCTGGCTCCTCCCCCTTCCCCACCACAACCACCAGGCGAGCAGGAGATCTGTTTATCTGTTTTGTTCACTCCTTCATTCCCAGTGCCTGGAACAGAGCCTGGCACCTAGCAGGGACCCAGTAAATACCGATTGGATGAATGGGAGGTAGAAGAGTGGAGTGGAAGAGGGAACCAGGGTCAGATTTAAATTAACCTTGGATCCTCAACAGTCTGAATGAAGGTGTGGGCTGAGTTCTAAAAGCAAGGAGAACATATTATCTATCTGAAGCCTCTCTTTTGCTCCCAAGAACTCCCGAAAAGGTTCCCCCAGACAGTAAGTAAGTAAGCAAGCATTAGTCACTCAGTCGTGCCCCACTCTTTGCGACCCCATGGACTGCAGCCCACCAGGCTCCTCTGTCCATGAGATTTTCCAGGCCAGGATACTGGAGTGGGTTGCCATTTCCTTCTCCAGGGGACCTTCCCAACCCAGGGGTTGAATCCGGGTCTCCTGCACTGCAGGCAGACTCTACCGACTGAGCTACAGACAGCACATTGCTTTAAATGTTAGTTTGCAAAAAGGCTGGACCTAGAATCTCCAAGTACCATGAAAGGGACGCTCTACAACTGCTTCAGAATAAGAACAAGGGTCAGCCAAGTCACTACCTGTGCTTGGAGATGGATAAGCCCTGCAGTAGTTTCCTGTTGCCACCGTAACAAATCACCACAAACTCAGTGGCTTAAAACAAAACATTTATTCTCTTAGGATCCTGAAGGTCAAAAAACCAAAATTAGTTTCACTGGACCAAAATCAAGGTACTGGCGGGCTGTATTTCCTCCAGAGGTTCTAGGGGAGCATTTGTTTCCTGGCCTTTTCTAGCTTACACAGCTGCATTCCGAGCATTCCTTGGCCTCTTCCCCCATCCTTGGAGCCAGCAGCAGAGCATCCTGCTGCCGTGGTCACTCGCCTTTTGTACCAGAGTTCCCTTTGCCTCCCTCTTCGAAGGACACTTGAGGCTTCACTTAGGGCCCATCAGGATGTGTGTGCTGTGCACTCAGTCGTGTCCGACTCTATGCGCCCCTACGGACGGCAGCCCACCAGACTCCTCTGTCCATGGGATTCTCCAGGCAGGAATACTGGAGTGGGTTGCCATTTCCTTCTCCAGAGGGTCTTCCTGACCCAGGGATTGAACCAGCATCTCCTACATCTGCTGCATTGGCAGGCAGGTTCTTTACCACCTGGAAGGGAGGTAAGCCAGGATAATCGCCTCATCTCAAGATCCTTACCTGAAAAACCCATTTTGCCATATAAGGCAGCGCCCACAGGGCCCAGGTCTTATGGCCTGAGTATCTCTGGGGGCCATTACCCAGCCCACCACCAAGGAAGACAGGTGCCAAGAGTTTGGAAGAAATTCAGACCAATGGTGTGCAGGAAAGTAGAGTCAGATCTGGAGTCTTGGCAAGGTCCTAGATCAGGGTCCTTCTCTTGCTCTAACTGCATGCTATTAATTAGGGGGGCCGGGAGTTATTTTAATGCAACTGAACACTTTGGCCTTTGGAGGGCCTTCTTAGAAGGGAAGGGTAGTTTTCTCTTCTCCAACCTGAAGTCCCCGGGGGACCACACAGAAGTCCATCTCAGGATGCACATGCTGAGGGTCAAGGGAACCCAGTACGGTCTCTGGACTGTCCTGAAAGCCTCTAAAGGAGGGGTAGCTGCAAGGAAATGATCTGGCCAGATGAACAAGCTCGAGATTGGGATTCAGTTCAGTTCAGTTCTGTCACTCAGTCGTGTCTGACTCTTTGCGACCTCATGAACCACAGCATGCCAGGCCTCCCTGTCCATCACCAACTCCCGGAGTCTACCCAAACCCATGTCCATCGAGTCAGTGATACCATCCAGCCATCGCATCCTCTGTCATCCCCTTCTCCTCCTGCCCCCAATCCTTCCCAGCATCAGGGTCTTTTCCAATGAGTCAACTCTTCACATGAGGTGGCCACAGTATTGGAGTTTCAGCTTCAGCACCAGTCCTTCCAATGAACACCCAGGACTGATCTCCCTTAGGATGGACTGGTTGGATCTCCTTGCAGTCCAAGGGACTCTGAAGAGTCTTCTCCAACACCACAGTTCAAAAGCATCAATTTTTCGGCACTCAACTTTCTTCACAGGCCTACTTTCACATCCATACATGACCACTAGAAAAACCACAGCCTTGACTAGATGGACCTTTGTTGGCAAAGTAATGTCTCTGCTTTTTAATATGCTATCTAGGTTGGTCATAACTTTCCTTCCAAGGAGTAAGCGTCTTTTAATTTCATGGCTGCAATCACCGTCTGCAGTGATTGGGATGGCAGGTAAGTTTTCTCCCACGAGACCTGACTTGGGACGAGGGCTGTGAGAACCCATCTGAGTCTAGAGAGAGGTTCCAGATCAGCTGGTGATATCTGATGCCAGGAAGGGCCAGGTTAAAGTCAGTCCGAACACTGCATATTACCCACTCTGCTCCACACGGCACCTCTGGGAGTTACAGCAAGGTGGCTTCTGCCCAGACATCAAAAGACACGGAGAGGCAAAGCAAGAGAAACACAGCTGCCCCAGGATACGGCTTTAAACCCGGGACGCGGTCCCTCTGCTGTGTAGCACCACACGGTTTCTTGGTTGGAATGTGCTGCTCATTCCCCTCAAAGCCTTCAAGGGCTCAGGGAGGTGACTGAGGATGATAAATTTCCACTGTAAGAACGATATGCTTATCTCATGGGTTTTGTTGATCCACTGGGTCACCAGTGGATCCAGCTGGCTAAAAATATTTAGTAGGGAAATGACAGAGAAGTGGTTCTTAACCAGGGGTGACTTTGTCCCAAGGGGACATGTAGCAATGTCTGGAGACATTTCAGGTTTTCACCAAGGTTGGGGGGATAAAACTGGCATCTGGTGGGTAGAAGACAGGGATGACACTTGACACGCTACAATATGCAGACAGCCTATACAGCAAAGAGGCACCAGCCCAAAATGTCTACAGTGCTGGGGCTGAGAAACCCGACGCCAGAGAAAACAGAACTGGAGGTGAAGAAAGCAGAGTGATAGCCACAAGCAAGGAATGCTTTATGGGATTAAGGGAAACGATAAAGGCACACCTGGCCTGCTTGTTTGGAAAAAGGGATGATCAGCGAGTTCTGGGTTCTGGCAAGTTCAAGGACGGCCTGTCTGGGAGGCAAGCGGGCCTGCAGACAGCTGTGTACGCAGAGTAGCTTGCCTGGCCCTCACTGCCGGCAGGCGAGCAGAGCTGGCTTGCGCTTCCAGCGGAGCGGTAGCCAAGAAACTCTGGGCCACTGAGGTCACAATTCTTGGATGAAGGAAGTGCCAAAAGCAGTCATAAGATAAGGACCAGAGAGTCACAGCAGGTTACAAAGGAAAGCAACAAAAATCTGTTTTTAGGTCCCTAACAATACAATTGGGGGCAGGAGGAGAAGGGGACAACAGACGATGAGATGGCTGGATGGCATCACCGACTCGATGGACATGAATGTGAGTAAACTCTGGGAGTTGGTGATGGACAGGGAGGCCTGGCGTGCTGCGATTCATGCGGTCGCAAGGAGTCGGACACGACTGAGCGACTGAACTGAACTGAACAATACAATAATAAAGAAATGAACTTAAACATGAGGTCATTTTCCCCTAACACCTGGGAGACTCCCTTCAGGATTCGTCTCGTGGGGGATCTCTTTCAAAGCTGTATTGCTATGAGCTGTAGATAATTTGGGAAGGGTCTCGGGAGAGCTGCTGAGATGACACCAAGGCCTGGGAGAAGTCAGGCTTTGCAGATGGGACGTGAAAGGAGAAGAATGGCCACATACTGCCCCGAACTCCAGGAGCTACTGAGGAGCAGATGAAGACGCCTGTCAGTGGGGGAGGGCCAGTGCAGGAAACCACTTCCTCCTGAGCACAGTGCCCCGGAGGACCCAGCACTTACGGAGGCTCCTCAGTCTCCACGTCGCAACCCCACACCCTGAGCACTAAAAGTCACATCCAGCTCTGTCTGACACTAATGCCGCTCTAGCCCTTCCCCGGGCGTCTTCTTGGACAGAAAGAGCCACAGAGACAGGTCAAGGGCATGAGGAGCTTGAGCTCGGCAGCCAGGGCCCCAGGAACTGCGGAAGCAGCCAGCCCCTACCCTAAGGCTGGAGACCCGTGAGAGCAGTCTTAGCTGGGTCTCAAGCAGTTCCTCCGTCTCTGTTTGCTGTTTCCCGCCGCCCCCCCCCCAGCCCTCTTCCTTCCTCCTCTTCATCCCTCTCCCTCCCATCCTTTCATCTGTCCCCTTCTTCTCACTCTCTTCCTCACGCCCTCTTGGTCAGGGATACTGAAACTGTCAGCGTGTCACATGAAACTTTATCTTTCCTGCTTCTTTTTTTTTTTTTTTTTCTTTGTTTTTTTTTTTGTTCTTTTTTATTTTTTATTTTTTTTATTTTTTTCTTCTTTCCTGCTTCTTATCTGATAAACTATGAAGAACTTTTTATGTGTCTTGCCAATAAAACCTAAATTCAGTTGCCTTCTAACTTTTGTGAGCCCTTTAGCCTCTCTGGTGTATCAGCACCCCTAAACAACGTGTGTGTATGTGTGTGTGCGCGTTACTCCACCCAGGCTCTGTGAACTTAATCTGTGTGGCTGGCAGCTCAAAATCAATTAATTTCAACAGCAAACAGAGGAACTCAGATTATACATGGGGAAGAATTTCCTCATACTTAAGACTACTGTAGTAATCTCCTACCTAACCTCTCTACCTTCATTCTTTCTCCATTTAATCAACTTTTGTGCAATATTAACATAATGACTCCATGCTCTAAAACCATAGGCAGTCACCCATTGCCCAAAGAACATGGGGTACAGATTTCCTCACCTGGCATTCAATGACATCTATCAAGCTACTAGAAGTTTCCTAACAGTGGTTTCCAGAAATGGAAATGGTGAGAAAACACACTTTTCTCCTGTGAGTATTCATCTACAGGCCAGGTTACCTCTCAGAAGGAATGCTAAAAAAAGAGATACCTGGCCTCCCTGGAGCCCTCTCTCCCTCCCAATGAACCATGTGTCCTGTTGTTCATACCCCTGTGCAGCCCTCTCCTGAATCTGAACCGGTCCGATGACCAAGAAAACACAAAGTGACATTGTGTGACTTCCAAGGCGAGGCCCTAAGAAACCCTGCCTGTATCTCTCAACACACTCAGTCTTTCTAGATTTCTGCTCAGAACAGCTGCCATACCGTGAGAGGCACAGGGCACATGCAGAGCCCCTGTGTAGGGACCCTAGTCAAAACCGAGCATCAAGTGCCATGTGAGTGAGCCAGTGTGGACATCCAGCCCAGCTCGGCATTCAGATGACTCCTGCCTTGGTCTCCACTTGACTATAGCAACATGAGAGACCCCAAGTTAGAATTACCCAGCTGAGCCCAGTCAACCCACAGAATCATGAAAAAAAATAATGTGCCAATTTCACTTAAGAATGTCCTAGATGAACCAATAAAAAACTAACTTTATTAAATCATGCTCCTTGAGTGCATGTCTTCTTTTTTTTGGGCTGTGCCACAAGGCATGCATGGCCTTAGTTCCCCAACCAGGAATTGAACCTGTGCCCCCTGCAGTGGAAGAGAGGAGTCTTAACCACTGGACCACCAGGGACGTCCCAAGTACATGTCTTTTAAATATCCTTTATAACAAATCAGGAGTTCCAAGACTGTTCCAAAGAAAAGCAATTGGGCAATTGTTTGAGTTGCAAGCTAAACTAGCCACTTTTGTTTTCCTTCATAAAGTACCATTTCTACTTGAAAGAAAAGAATAACAGCCAAATAAATTATGATTATTTAGACTGGGTATTTAGCAAACTTTTTCTTGAAAATGAAGTGAGCTGTCACTTCAAGAAAAGAAACTGACAGTGTGTTACCAACAATAAGAAATCTAGCTTTCAACAAAAAATTTGCATTATAGAAAACTTGTATCCACCACTGTGAGCTTCACAGCTTCCCAATACTTGAAGGATAAAATCAATGGTCTGAACATGATTTACTGATGTTATAAAATTAAATATGTCAACACTTAGAAAATATATATAACTCAGTGAACCAATATTTTCCAAAGACCAAAATAAAAGATCCATTTGAAGTGCAAGATGGGTCAACGGATTATAAATGTCACAAAGTATGAGAAGTTTGTTGATAAGGTTTCAGACTCCACATTTCAACTAACCTTTAAGAAACTACCACTTGTCCAGTTTGGGTACAGTATAAAAGAAGAATATCCATAATTATCTGCAAGAGCTATTAAAATACACTTCTCCTTCTCAATTACCTATCTGTATGAGGCCAGATTTTCTTCATATTCTTCAACTGAGACTGTACTTCAAGAGACTGAACACAGAAATAGCTGTGAGAATCCAGCTCTCTTCTATTAAAACAGACATTAGCAAAAATGTAAAACAATGTCCCTCCTCTCAACATTTTTGTTTTGGAAAATAGTTATTTTTCATTAAAAATGTTATGATAAATGTAATGGTTGTATTATTATATTAAATGAATTCATAAATTAGTAATTTTTTAAACTGCCTTGGTTTTAACTTCCAATACAGTAAACAAAAGTTCATGACGTCCTTAACAATTTTTAAGAGCATGAAGTTGACTTCAGAATAAACCAGCTTCCTTCCAATCTGATGCCCAGTTTCTTTAGGGACAAAGCCAACCCTCACGGATGACTCACTCCTATCAATGACTGTCCTTGTACAGCACATGTTTTTAGTACTCACTGGCTCTCAGTGTTCAAAACACGTTTTTATGCATATGTCCAGGCCATGGGGACAGCCAAGGACCATGTCTGAAATCATCTGTCACAGCATCTGGCCCCAAAAAAGTGCCTGAGGTGGGAAAGACTAAGATGACAACACCAGTTTTTTGAGATTAACACTGAAAAATCCGATAAACCTACAGCCTCATCTTCGCCAGTGGAAACTGAGAAAGAAAACTTCTGGCTGGGGCTGGGAGCTCAAAGTTAAGAGATGAACAGGACAACTGACCCTGGACATGGACAATAGCTGCCACTGTGGCGAGCTGCTGCTCAAACAAATGACCAAGCAAATCAAGTCAACGCAGCAGTTCTCCCTGATTATGGGGAACTTCTCTCTCTGCCTTCTCTCAGAGAACCTCAGAAGTCCTCCCAAATCCTCCTCCTTCCACATTCACATTTCCTTCAGAGAAAAAGACTTGGTATTGGATTAATAGGAGGGGCCCTTGCCTGAGACCTTCCTGCAAGATCCACAAACAGCCTGACTCCCACAGACTGACAGACACATGAGCTCAGCACCCTGTTTGGCAACAGGAAAACCATGGGGTGTTAGAGGCAGAGAAAGGGAAGTGAAACCCATAAACAGCTATTAAAACTACTGAGCTTCAGAGATTAAAACAAATCAAACAGGAGCCCCACATTCCCCTGGCCCCCAGCAGAGACCCCATTATGGCCAGGCTTCCCAGAGTTGGGACAATTAACATCGAATTCCATGGTGCTCCCCTTCTGAGAGTTTACAAAACCTGCCAGGCATCCTGAGAGCCAAATAGGGAAACAGCAATGGGAAGTACGGAGCATTGTTCTGACTCTCCTGAGGACCTGATATCCCAGCAGAGATGTTAGAAACAATTCTATGTATCACGCCCAGCTCTCGCATACATGCCAGCAAACTACAGACCCATGAACAGGGACAGAATCTGATTTCTTACCATCATCATTTTCCAAGTGCCTAGTAACACACTTGGCACACAGCAGGCACTCAAAAATGTTTGTTGCATAAATGGAAGAGAAAGATGCACACCATCATTGTGGCCTGGCACCCACATGGACAGAGAAGAAAGTCTGTATCTTTATTCATTCAATATTTACTTAGCATCTCCTCTGTACCAGACACTGTCCTAGACACAACAGGAAATAAAATAAGACCTCTCCCTTGTGGAATTTATGTTTCAGTGAGTGTAAAGGTGAAAACCTTAATGCTCCTCAAAAAAACCATGTAAGCCACAGATTCAATAATTAATTAATTACTGTCACTACCAGATGCAGTGACAGGGGCCTGGGATCTGGGACCCCGCGCTAGAGAAATCACATCCATCAGATGTCAGAAGACCCGAGGTAAGAAAGACAGGATTACCTCTTTGGTGCATCTGTCCTCATCTGTTGGTGAACAGAAGCCGCTGCATGAGTACCATGTACATACCCCAAAACACCGCACAAGGCTTCAGGAGAGAAAGAAACCCCCCATCTTTAACTGAGAGACACAGGGCGTCAGAAAAACAGCTCTGATACATTATAATGAAACATGAGGGCTCAGAGGGTGCTCCCAGGGCAACCTGGCTCCTTCTCTGTCACTGACATACACCCTGAGATGTTGTGATTCTGAGCCTGAGTCAGCAAATATTTCCCAATCCTGGAAGTCATCTGCTCATTTCCAAGTCAGCAGACACCGGCTTTGCTGCTTCTACCAGGTGGGTGGGAGGAGCTGGCAAGGTGAGGAAGAAGCCGGAGTCCAACACTCCCCACGGGTGGCAGCAGAGATGCCCTGAGTCATACTTGATTCCTTGATCACAGCCCAGTGGAGACAGCACTGGAGTCACACCCTCATCACCAGCCTCTGAGCCATGAAGGCTAAGAACCATGTGCCATGGAAGAAGACCCGGGTATCTGAAACCTGATGCTAGGGGCTGTTTTCTCCCTGCCAGGCTCAAGCTTGTGCCCAGCTCTCCTGACATCACCAAACTCGGCTGCTGCGAGTGGCTCCTCCCTCCGGATCCAAAGGCACAGAGGAAGGCCCCGTAGTTTAGCTTCCCAGCCTGCAGGTAGCACCCTAGGAGGTGGGGCTCAGTGACAGAAGACAGCTGAAGCCTTTAGCAGCGAAAGGGCCAGCCCCTTCTGAGAGAACCTGCACCATCCCAGGACACGCCGGGAGCCGCAGGCCCTGGGGACAGCTTGCACAACAGCCAGGACAGAGGCATTCTGTCCAAAAAAGAGGCCGACGAGCTTCCCAGGCCAGCGCCCAACACTGGCTGTCCTCTCACCGGGCCCTGGGGAGCGGACTCTGAGGGACCACAGGTAGGACTGGAAGGCTGTGTGGCGGCAACTCTTCTTGCGTGCACGGAGGAGGAAAGCAGGAGTGGAGAAGTGAGGAGAAAGGCAGCCGAACAGAGCGGGTCACTGAGCTGAGGGCTACTGGGCGACCCTATCTGTGGGACAAAGTCAGCGGCCTGTCTGCTGAGCTCTGCAAAAATCACGGGCACTCGGTCCTGGATAATCACGACTACCTACACAGAAGACGACCAGGTGCACAAACTGCAAGAAGCTCTCTGGCCGGAGCTGCTGGTGCCCAAGCTGCTCCCCAAGGACCGGGCCTGACCTCCTCTCAAGCCCTTCTCACTGGCCGCCTCGGTGAAGAGTGCTACCAGTGGGTAAGCAGGCAGAGGAGCAGCAAACAGCTCAAAAGAGTTGGATGAAGTCCTGGGGAGCCAGAGGATGGACGAAAGGACCAGCAAACACACGACCCCAACTTCATCAGGACTCACCAGAGGGGTGTTTTCTATAGCAACAAGGGACCCCTTTTGGTCCTGTCTGCCCAAATCCTTCCCCTAGTGCTGCTTGGGAAAGGGGACTGGCTCAGCCTTCCACAGCCCTATTCTTCTCACAGAAAAGGGTCTGTGCACAGGAGGGCTCCAAAAATTTAAAGTTTGGTCTGGCCAATTCAGTTGGCTCTCCACCACAGCTCCTGAAGGCTGCCAATTCTGTATTCAATTCTGGCTCAAAGGCAGAGAGCACGATCCTCAAAAGAGGAGACCCAGAAACCCAGAGCCAGGTGAAACAACAGGCTTTCATTTTTGAACCTGCGAGTGGGTCACGCTTTCAGAATCCTTCAAGATCAGACTGGACAGAAACAGAGGATATGTTATTTCCTGAACATCTCCCGAGTCCCCGAGAGGACTAACACCAAATAAAGGAGCTCAAACTGAACACATTTGTGACGAACTTTCACCTTGGCAAGAAGGTTAAACATCCAGATGCACCACGAACATGATGGGTTCTCCAGCCCCAGAGAGGACGATGCCTGTGATTGGAAGCAAGGCAAGCTCCTGGCACTGTCTTCCTAAAGCAGACCCACAAACTGCTTGGGCAGATATGACCTGATAGCCTCGGCTACGCCTGGGCAAATGGAACAGAACCTCAGTGTCAGCCTCCCTCTTGGAGCCACAGGAAATGAAGCGCCCAAGGAAAACAGAAGGAGAGAAACCTTCAAGAGAACCTGCTCAGTGGTTTGACATCAGAAGCCCAGAACACACTCACTCAGTGGGTTAAGAGATGCGTGAGGGAAAGATCAGCAGGTGGTTTGAGCCACCAATAACAAGAGGGATAGATACTTGCCAGCCCCAGGGCTATCAGGCTGGCAATCTATTTCAAAACTTAAACAGGAAAAAAATGTTCTGGAGTCAGTACAGAGGAAACAGGTTGAGGTCCACAGGCATTCTCTGGAGACTTCTCTTAGCTCCCTGGGATGGGGCATTGGGTGGAGGGCAGGAGGAAGGGCAGAGACAGGCTGGGGTATCATGGCTTAAATGTGTATAATATGTCCAGAGAGTAAAGCCACAAAGCCCTGTTTCCTGGAAGGGGAAAAGAGTTGGATGAGGCCTCCAACTACCCCTGGCACACACCCAATTCAGCGGCTGGTCTCTCCTCAAGGGTTCCTGGAAGTCAACAAACCCATAAAGGGGAAGTACTCAGCTGAGACTGGGAGAATGATCTATAAACTGGACATTATCCCTGACGCAACACCCGAGTAAATTCTCCCACACAGACACACGTTATATTCACCTCAGACATTCAGAGCCTTACTTCAATCAAGGACTGCACACCCTACCCCACGGGGATCTCATCTGTGGGTCATGGGAAACAAAGTAGTGTCTGGAGCTCAATGCTTCTCCCAGAAGCAGAGGCAAGGAACTGGGAGGGAAGGGGAGGTGGATGACAGGAATGCAGGGGACAGGGCTGACTAGAAAGAAATCCTGAGTGGGGCAAAAAAAAAAAAAACAAAGGGGCTTCTACGGGGAACCAGGGTAGGAGAGGCTTAGGTAGACAGGGATTGAAGGCATGGGCTGAAAAAGCCAGGTAACAAGGTGGGAAAGCTGTGGGGGAGGAGTAATACTGGCGCGGGGGGGGGGGGGGGGCGGGCAGGCAACTGGGGGAAAGAGAGGACGGGGATGGGGAAAGAGAGCAAAGACTGGGAAGGCAAGGATAGGAGGACGAAGAACAGGATGATGAGGCGGGGGAGGGCAGAGAAGCTCTCCAAGGAGACCCTGGGCAAAGAGGGTCAAGGCTTTGGGGACATGAGAGAAGGGATGGAGAAAGAGATGAGAGGCAGGGGTGGGAGGGGACCCAGAGCCTGAGACGCCGGCTCTCAGAACACAGGAGTGGGAAGAGGCGAAGACACGAGGCCCAGAAGGGGCCGCAGAAGTCTGGGGGTCGAGGGGAGGAGGCCCACAGTTCGGGCTCGACAAGCGACGGGCGTCCAAAGGCTGGGGGCGCAGCGGCAGCGGGGAGGGGTGCCCGGAGAGCCACGGACGGCCGCGGCCCGCCCGGGCCCGAGCGACGGGAAGCGACGGCCGCCGGGTCGATGGACCCCCTGCGCCTCTCGCCCCGCACTCCACTCCCCGCCGGGCCTCGCGCACCAGGCTCGCGGCTCGCCTCAGCCCGGGCCCGCGGCTCTCCCGCCTCCGCCGCTCCGCCGACCCACTTCCCAGGACCCGGACTGACCTGTCCCGGCTGCCCCCCGCGCCGCCGCCGCCGCCGTCCCACAGGCTCCGCAGGCGCCTCCGGCTCCTGCCAAAACTTTTCCCATTAATCCCCGGCTCCGCGCGGCGGCTGCGGCGTCACACGCTGCGCGGCCCAGCCCCGCCCCCGCCAGCGCGACGTCACCGGGCCGCTCGTCCCCGCCCCCCCTTTTCCACGCCCCCTTCCGCTTCGGTCGCGGCCAATCACCGCACGCCTGGGATCCTCCCCCAGACTCTGCCGCTCCGCCCACCGCACGCGGCGCCGGGCCCACCTGCAGCGCCCTCTGGTGCCCAGGGAGGAGCCGAGGCGGAAGCTCCAGGACCGGTAAGACACGTCTGGCAAGTATCACAGAAGAGGATTGGAAGTTGGAAGGGAACGTAGCGTTTATCTTAGTACCGTCTCCTTATCCTTCCAGGGAAGAAACAGCCCCAGAGAAGGTGTGTGACTTGCAGTGAGAGGCATTACGGAGGCTGGAACCTGGATATTCCGCTGAAGAAGACTATGCTCCCTCTGATTTTCACAAAAGGGCTTTGTCCTTCAAGTTCAGTTCAGTTCGGTTCAGTCGCTCAGTCGTGTGGACTCTTTGCGACCCCATGGACTGCAGCACGCGAGGCTTCCCTGTCCATCGCCAATTCCCGGAGCGTACCCAAACTCAAGTCCATCGAGTTGGTGATGCCATCCAACCATCTCCTCTTCTGTCGTTCCCTTCTCCTCCCGCCTTCAATCTTTCCCAGCATCAGGGTCTTTTCCAGTGAGTCAGTTCTTCACATCAGGTGGCCAAAGTATTGGAGTTTCAGCTTCAGCATCAATCCTTCCAATGAATATTCAGGACTGATTTCCTTTAGGATAGACTGGTTGGATCTCCTTGCAGTCCAAGGGACTCTCAAGAGTCTCTCCAACACCACAGTTGAAAAGCATCAATTCTTCGGCCTTCAAGAGGCTTCTGTAACTAGAAATTTGGACTTCCCTGGTGATTCAGTCGGTAAAGAATCCAGGTGTAATACGGCGACCTGGATTTGATTCCTGGCTGGGGAAGATTCCCCAGAGTAGGAAATGGCAACCTACTCTAGTATTCTTGCCTGGGAAATCCCATGGACAGAGGAGCCTGTCGAACTACAGTCCGTGGTGTTGCAAAGAGTCCGACACGACTGAGTGACTAAACCACCACAACTAGAAATTTATGGTTCTGGATTTCTTACTTATCTTCTCATTTATCTAAAATACTTGCCCTGTAAATGGAGAACATCCTTCCTCCTGTTGTAGAAAATTCTGTTGTCCCTATTTAACCCAGGTCTTTAGGACCTGGAAGGGACCTGTCATCCCAACCTTCAGACAGACCATAAAAAGGTACTTAGCAGGGAGGTCCCTGGTGGTCCAGTGGCTAAGACTTTGCTCTCCCGATGCAAATAGGCTGGATTTGATTCCTGCTCGGGGAAATATATCCTGCGTGCAGCAATCCAGTGCAGCCATAAATAAATTTTTTTTTAAAGTACCTAGCAGCTGGGATGCAGTCTTTAAAAAAAATAAATAAATATTTATCGGCAGACGGATTCTTGACCACTGGACCACCTGGGAAGTCCCTAGAAGGCAATCTTATGAAAGAGATTGGATTTGTCATCTGGAGATGAACAAACTCTGTAGGTATATTATCTCCTCTCCATCATCTTTAACATAAAGATTACACTCCACTCTCTCATATACTCCCCAGGCTACACCCTCAGATATCTGGTTAATAGAACTGAGTGATTTTTTTCTCTCTGCTTCTCTCTTTCCCCACCCCAACCCCCACTTTGTGAAATGAATGTGCAGTACTTTTGTAATTCAGACATCAACCTCCTTGCCTTTGAGATGGAAGCAAGAATGGGCTGTGGAAGTCAAAGCCTTCCCTAAGATTTCTGCAAATTTCTGGGGGATTTATATTCTCATAAATCTCTCTGCCTCTAGGCTTCAGCTTCTGCGAGGCTGTTGTAGTCACAGTTCAGAAATGTAGAGATGAAACTCAGCCCTTCCTGAGGACTGCCCAAACCTCTTCCCACACAAAACATTCACGGGTATAGATGGTATGATGCTCTGGGCCCTGGGGCAGGATCACATGACGCATTGCAAATAGTTTAAACTCACACAGTGGACATTCTTCGTAAAGTTGAAGTTTTCTGATTGGCTCTTTTCTCCTTAGGGCCTGGCCTTTTTCCAAATTACCACCTCTCCTCCCTGCCCCACCATTCTCCCTTCTGCCCCACTGTGTCCAGAGAAAAAAGCAAATCCCTGTGGCTTTCTAGGCGCATCTCTTCATTGCTAGGATTCCTGCCAACATTCATGCCCTGAAGATCTCACTTCCTTCCTTTAAAAGACTCATTTCCCCTAAAGACAACTCCTTCTCTAAAAGAAATTCTGGGAACACTGTTAAGATAGTACATTTTTTATTCCTTTTTTTTTTTTTAAACTTGCCACAAGTCACATGGGATCCTGGTTCCCCCACCAGGGATTGAATGAATATCCCCGACATTGAAAGCATGGAGTCCCAACCACTGGACCACCAGGGAAGTCCCAGGGATAGTACATTTTAAACCTCACTTCATTTTTATACTAAAAAGATGTGTATGTATATATATATTTGTATATATATATGTATGTCTATATATATATATATATATATTCACCTAAATCAGTTAGCTTCTGTTGCTTGAGTCCAAAACAGACCAATATAGCTTCCCCGGATCTTCATTTTGACTAGATTTGCCTACAGGCACAGCTCACAGTGGGAAAATTTGGTTCCTGCCAAGGTTTTTCAGACCAGCCAGAGAGCTGAGCTATGAAAACCTGCTGTGATGCCCAATTACAGTGTAAGTGAATGGTAACTTACAGTATGGAATAAGGCTAGACCTGCTTTGAATTGTTGGATCCGGTCGCCTCCACAGCCATTTCAAGATCCAGCCGGCAGGTGGAGTCCTCCTTGGCCTCCTGAAATCGGCCTCCTCAGCCCATCTCTGTCCTTCTCAGCTACAGCAGGGGCCAGAGAGGCATCACTGAACTGGTCTCTTCGGCCTGGAGTGACACTGGGCTTGAGAAATCGGTGCTTTACATATCCTGACAACAGTTTGCAAAAAGCCTGTTACATTCCAGCCCTTCCAGTCCATTGCCCGACCTCCCCAACCCTCAGAGTGCTGAGCTGGGGCCGCAATGACTGCACTTTGCACCTGGCCCCAAGTTTATAGGTATCTTTGAAGGCATCAGAGATTGGATACATTCTCCTTTGTCCAGGATATTGGTAAGGTCAAAGGTGTTCTTTTCTAACCCTGCAATTAAAAGACAGCAAAATATCTTCTCCTGCTCCTAAAAATGTCCCCCAGGACTGACAGCTTCTCATGCCAGTCCCGATTCAGGGTGGTCTTCTTTTCCCTTCCTTGCTGCAACCAGCAACACCTCCTGTTCCCACCATAGAATGGTCAAAAGGCAGGAATGGACTCCGTTTACAGGTGAGGAGACTGAGGTTTAGAGATTGTCCTCCCACCTCAAGTCTAAACACTACCTGGCTTCCAAGAATATCTCATTAGTTCCCATTCTATCTTTCTAGTCACAGTCCTTCATAGTTAGTAGTCTTCAAGATTTTTGCCCCTCTACTCCTAAAGAACATAAGAACTAATGCAGTTCCTTGCACATTCTTAAGGTGACATCTACTGTTTTTCATATTGGTTTAAAACAGTTGCAGAGAATGGATGTAATTTCTACTAGTTTATAAACATTAACATTTTATTATAAAACTACTGTGGGCAGGCGTATGTGCTTAGTTGTGTCTGACTCTTTGCCGCCCCATGGACTGCAGTCTACCAGGTTCTTCTGTCCATGGAACTTTCAGGAATATTGGAGTGGGTTTCCATTTCCTACTCCAGGGGATCTTCCCAACCCAAGGATCAAACAAGTGTCTCTTGTGTCTCCTGCATTGGCAGGCGGGTTTTTTTTTTACCACTGTGCCACCTGGTGCGCCATAAAACTACTATATTACCCTTTTAAATGTGCTGAATAAGACTCAAATCCCATAGTGAACAAACAGATAAACAACAAGGACCTACAGTATAATACAGGGAACTATATTCAATATCTTATTGGAAAAGAATTTGAAGAGAATATATATATATAATATAGCTGAGTCACTTTGCTGTACATCTGAAATCAACACAACATTGTAAATTAACTGTACTTCAATTTCTTTAAATGGTAGAAAAAAGTATCAAGGTCAAGACAGTAAAAAAAAAAAAACATGAACAAGCTCTTCTTCAGCAATCAAAAATTTTACATTGTCTCCTTTTCTCCTTATACTTGTATTTCCATTCCAGTCCCCCATTAAAAATCTAACCTTAGGGAATTCCCTAGTGGTGCAGTGGTTAGGACTCTGCATGCCCACTGCCAAGGGCCCAGGCTCAATCCCAGGTGGAGGATATGAAGGCCTTAGCCATGGCAATAACCGTGGGGTTAGAGATGGAGGGATAAATATGAAACCATGAAGGAGAGAGAATTGACTGGATTTGATGATGGATTTTTCATAAGGGGGTGTCAGGGAGGGAGCAAGTTATCCTAGATTCCCAGATCTCTGTCTTAGGTAGTGAGGTATGTAATCAGGCAATATGGGAAGGAAGCAAGTCTGGAAGGTTTTAGGTAAGTACCTGACCTCTCTGAGTCTCAGTTTCCCCATATGTAAAAAGAGAATAATAATATCCATCTCTCAGGGTTGCCATGACAAATAACCTGAGAAATTTCCAGACACCGAATATATGCTCAATAAAGACTTTTGGGCGATACCAATAGTGGTGCTTTCTCATGTGCCAAACACTTAATCCTCAGAACAACCCTATAAGGTAAGCCCTATTTTATCAACGTGGGAACTGAAGCACAGGGAAGTGAAGAAACTTGACCAAAGTCACCCATTTGGTAAGTGGCAGAGTGGACTTTCATATTCTTCCTGGGATCTATAACTGGACTTAAGAAGCGAGAAAGTGGTAGGAGAGATAGACAACAAACCTGCTGCATAATTTATTCCAATAGCAGTTTTTATTCGGAAATGTGCCTCCAAACTTGGTGGCAGTCTGGGGACAGGTGGTCCCTGGCCTGCTCGTTGACTCTCTTTCCCAGCCCAGGGCATAGGGCCCTTGGAGTTAAGGCACAGGGTCAAGTCCTCAAGGATCAACATTCCTGAAAGCCTCAGTGGTCTGAGGCCTGGGGCTGGTGCAAAAAAAAATGAACCAGGTTCCAATCTGGGCTGTTTCATGGTCCGAGGGCCTGGGCCCTGGGTGCCAGGGCTGCAGCTCCTTCTTCTGCAGAGGCTGGTGTCACCCACAGGCCAGCTGTGGCCAGGTCCTGGTAGATATGAGATTGGGGGCAAGAGGCTGGCAGAAGTTAATTTTCTGGTGCCGGGTCCAGTTTATCTTCCTGAGGCGCAGAAGCTGAGCTGGGAGCGTCTTCCCCACCATTGAGGGACTTCTGCTGCTCACTGCTGCTGGGTGAGGGGGTCTTGTTTTCACGGGATCCCCAGCGAGTCAGGCGCTTTAGGGAGGAGTCGCGGCGGGCAAGTAGAGGGGCCTGAAAGCCTGTGAAGGAGCTGCTGGTGGTGGGACGTTTGTCTGCCAGAGAAAAGGCAGGTATGAGGAAGCAGCAAGGTGTGTGCAAAGGGGAGAAGTTGAGGGGCTTCACTTCAGCCCTCAGGGGAGAGGAGCACCCCCTGATCTGCAATGCCTTGCTGGCTCTGCAGATGTGGGGGTCTCCCCTCCTCCCTCCCTTGCCCCTCCCCACTCCAAGGAAAGCTCCAGGGTCTAACCCTTCTCACCTCCAGGTTTAATTGGATGCATGAGCCTGTTCATCTGGACATTCCAGTGTTTCACGTTGGTACTAGCCTGGCGCAACTTCTGCTGAGCAGCCTGTGGGGACAGGACCAGTGGAGAGTGGTCAGAGCCACCATCCAAGACAGCAAGTCTCGACCTTTTCAGGTTCACAGGCCCCTTAGGATCCGACAAAGGCTATTGATCATCTTCCCAGAAAAACTCATGTATATTCATAAGGAGCTATGTGTATGAACAGAGTTGGCCTCCAATTTCAGGGGACTCAAAGACCATCAAATAGTCAAAAATAATCATAAGTATAGTTTCCACTTATCAAGCAGCTAAAATGTACTAATATCTTACTTAACTTCCAGAGAAGAAGTTAAGAAACATTCAAAAGAGGTTAAGTGACTTGCCCAGGGACAAACATGGAGCTCTGAACAGCTGTGTCACACCACCTATCCAGGACCTGATGCAAAAACCTCTGCTCCAGTGTTCATCTAGCCATTAGCAGCGGCTGTGGGATAAGGAGTCATAGAGGAATTTTCTCTTTTTTATGATATTTATTTCTGTGTTTGAATTTTTTTAAATGACCATATATGCCAACAAAGCAAAATAAAATAATGAATACTAATAAAAATAAAACATCAAAAGTTTGTCTTTTTTCTTAAATCGTCTATGGAGATTTGGGCTCCAAAGAGTGGAACCAAAGTGCAGGAAGAGCAAAGTAGGGGCTGGAAGAGTAGGAGGAAAAAAATTTGCCCAGATTAATAACAATGATAAAAACAGCAGTTAATGTTTCTTCAGTGCTTACTGAATATTAAGTATCACATGCTATCTTGTTTAACCTTAATAGCAATGCAATTACCAGCCCCCTTCCCCAGATGAGGGACTTGGAGCTCAGAGAGGTTAGGCCATTTGTCGGAGGCCACACCGTCAGGCCACGGTAGAGCCTGAGGGACTGCGCGTCAGGGAAGGTTCCAGAGCCTGTGCACTCACCCTGCCGCCTGCAACCTGTTCCACCCCAGGCCTCACCTCCACATCCTCGTCGGCCCTCTGCCGGTTCTGCCGCACCTCCTCCAGCTGCTGCTGGGCCTGCTGCAGAGAGCGGCTCTGCAGGGCCATCTCCTGCTGCAGCTCCTGCTTCTCCTGCTGCGCCCGCTCGATGTACCGCTCCTGTTCCTCCTTCAGCTGCAGCAGCTGCTTCAGCTTCTCCTCCTCTTCCTCCAGCAGCCTGCGGGGTGTCCAGTGTGTGTGGTGCTCGACAGGTGGGAGGGTGGGGGCGTCAGGGAGGGAAAGCAGAAGGGGCTGCCTGGTCCTACCTGGTCTGGGCGAGGCGCACGGCCTCCTCGTCCTGCCGAGCTTTCACCTCCAGCTGTAGGGCCTCCTGGAGCCTCTGCTGCATCTCCTCCAGCTCCTTGATGCGCTGCCGCTGCCGGGCAGCCTCCTCCTTCTTTAGCTCCATCTCAGCCTGCATGGAGGCCCGGGCCTGCACCGGGACACAGAGCCAGGTCAGCGCGGTCCCTGCGGAGGAAGGCTGCAGGTATGCTGCCCTTTCCCCAGGGCTTTGTTAGGCCAGCCCAGCTAGTTATCTCTGGATGAGGGTCTGGGGAGTTCCCTCATGTCTGGTTTTCCTGATCTGATCCCCTTCTGAAAACATGACTAGGTCAGATATAAGGATCAGTAAACTACATGGGGGAAAGGGGCTCAAGTCATCCCCTTTTAGCACCAGCCTTAATAGTTATTATTATACATCGTAATATAATGTTTTATAATTATAATTAGGCTAGTGCTAGCAAGGGAACAACTATAATTATAATTGTTAGAGCAATTGTAACTCAAAAGTATTTCCTTAGTTGATTCTCCTTTCCACACCTCTGTAAGCCAAGTTCTATTGGCATCAACATGTCACAGGTAACTGAGGCACAGAAAGGCCAAGTAACTTACCTGAGATCACAGGGTTCCTAGGAGGCAGAGCTGGTATGGAACCCACAGTGTCTCAACTCCAAATCTAGATCTCTTTAAATCTTAAATCTAATCGCCTCTATACCTCTGGTCCGTCTCCAGGTTCACCCCGTCTTCCTCCCATCCTACCTTCTCCAGACTGGCCTCATTATAAATTCAGAGCAAGTCTAGTCCCATGTAGTCCAGCCTCGGTCCCAATTCATCCCCAGACACAAGGTCTTCAGCAACTCCTCTGTCAAGGTCCCGCCCCCCAGTCAGCCAAGGTCTCCCAACCTGGCTTCACTCTACACCTATCACTCCGCTCCATCCTTCCCAATTCGTAGGCTCGGGCCCCGCCCCACATCATCTCTCCTCTCAAGCCACCCTTCTGCCAGGCTTCTTACCCCATAGGCCCTGTCCCCACCCCATACCTGTCTCTGTCCTCCCCCAAAATCCCTCAAGACAAGCCCCGCCTCCACGCTCATCCCTCAGGGCGTGGCCCCGCCCCCAGCCCAGGCCCCGCCCGGTCCCCGCCCCGCGGCGCTCTGCACCCGGCGGCCCTCACGCCTCGGCCCACCGCCTCCTCCCGGGTGCAGCCTCACCTGCTCCGC
This sequence comes from Dama dama, assembly GCF_033118175.1. Classification (NCBI taxonomy): domain Eukaryota; kingdom Metazoa; phylum Chordata; class Mammalia; order Artiodactyla; family Cervidae; genus Dama; species Dama dama. The sequence goes on along the minus strand of NC_083687.1, from coordinate 11,894,528 downwards.
CTCGCGCAGCTGGACCTCGAGCGCCTGCTGGAGCTCGCGGTGCTGGCTGCGGCGCCGCTCCTCCTCCTCCTGCATCAGGCGCTCCGCCTGCCGCTGCGCCTCCTGCAGCAGCTCCAGCTCCTGAAGCTTCCTCTCCTTCTCCTCCTGCAGCTGCTGCAGCCGTAGCATCTCCTCCTCCTTGGCGGCCCGGCGCCGCTCTCGCTGCTCCCGCTGCTCGCGGCGCTTCTGCTTAAGGTCCTTGTGCAGCGACGTCTTCCCCTCTGCCTGCAGCCGGATCGCCGTCTGGATGGCTGCGGAGGGAGCGGGAGGGGCTAGCCGGAGACAGGGGGGCCTCGAGGGGGCCCACTGCCAGAAGGGGGCCTTTGGAGTGGCTCCTGTCCAGCCTCCGGCCTCCTGCTGGGCAAAGTGCTCTCAGTCCCTTTTCCCCGATGAGGCGACTGGGGCCCAGCCCGGTCCAGGGCACCCCGCGAGCACTCACCAGCTGTCCACTCCTGGCGCTGGCGCGTGTCAGAGGCGCTCATCTCATAGGTGCGGGAGGCGGTCTTCACACAGAACATGCAGCGCTTCCCCTCTCGGTCGGGCAGCACCTGGGAGAAGGCCCAGACAGGCTGGCTTCACTGGGGTCACACCTGCCCCAGGGGAGCTCCAGCTTCAGCCCCTTCCCCCTTGGCTGATCATCTCCTCCTGGCACCCCTTCCACCCACTCTGCCAGGAGCCTGTGTGGCCTGGTTTGGAGGTTAGTGTCCCCACAACTGTTATAGCCTTTGCTCTTTGAAGGTGGGACAGCCCTCCTCTTACTATCTCTCCATGGGGCCTACACACAGTGACCACTCAGTGTTTATCCAGATCAGGGCTCAACATCTCTCGTGACAGGGTCCTCACTAACGAGACCATTCATTTCCACAGAAGCCTGCCTGCTGAGAAAGTTCTCCATTCATTCATTCCACGGATATTCTGTAGTGTCTACAGGCCACTCATTGCTCCGGGCATATGGGATACTACTAAGATGTGCCTAACAGACCAAATCCCTGCCTTGCCTAAGCTTACATTCTAGTCGAAAATAATAGGTACCACGTACTGAGCTTCATGTGTTCTAGAGTCTGTACCAGGCAAAGATTATTAGCTCCATCTTACAGAGAAAGAAACTTGAGGCTCTAAGAGGTCCAGGAACCTGCCCGATTCACAATGCATGTTAGTGGTGGAGTTGGATTTCTGCCTAGATCTGTGCTCTTTCCACAATGAAAGCTGTTTCCTTACATGACAAAGATGGACATAACCTAGAATGGCTATAATAATGTTTTTCATGTAAAATAACAAGTGTTATTGAGAAATTGGAGCTTTCATTTACTACTGGTGAGAATGTAAGATGGTACAGCCACCAAGGAAAAGAGTTTGGCTGCTCCTCAAAAATTAAACATAGAATTACTGTATGATTCAGCAATTCTACTCCTAGGTATCTGCCTTGAGAAAAGAAAATATATATCCACCCAGAAACTTGTACATGGATGTTCATAACAGCATTATGCATGACATCAAAATGATGGGAACCACCCAATAACCACCAATGAATGAATAGGTAAACAAAATATGGTCCATCCATACAGTGAAATATTATTCAGCCATTAAAAGGAATGAAGTCCTGATCCATGCCAAAACATGCTTGAAAATGTTATACTAAATGAAAGAAGCCAGGCACAAAAGGACAAATGGTGTCTGATTCCACTTATATGAGGCTCCTAGAATAGGCAAATTCCTAGAGGTGGAAAGCAGAGAAGAGGTTACCAGGGACTGGAGGGAAGGGAGAATGAGTTACTGCTTAATGGGGACAGAGCTGCTATTTAGGATGATAAAAAAAAAAAAAAAAAAAAAAGCTTTGGAAATAGATAATTGGGATGGTTACATGTGAATGTACTTAATGTACTTAATAGGACTGAATTGTAACACTTAAAATGGTTAAAATAGCAAATTTCATGTTATATATATATTTTTTACTACAGTTTTTTAAATTGTTGCTTTAAGCCTCTAAAATAATGGACAGACAGAGTCAAAGGAGGAAAAGGGATAGGAAAGGAGAAAGAATAGGGAAATATAGAGTGGCCAAAGTGAAAGCGTTAGTCACTTAGTCATGTCTGCCTCTTTGCAACCCACGGGCTGTCACCCAACAGGGTCTTCTGTCCATGGGATTCTCTGGGAAAGAATACTGGAGTGGGCTGCCATTTCCTTCTCCAGGAGATCTTCCCAACCAGGGATCAAACTTGGGTCTCCTGCATTGCAGGCAGCTTCTTTACCATCTGAGCCACCAGGGAAGTCCTTATCTGGTCTGTTGCCAAAAGGAATGGAATTTGGGTGAAGGAGAAAGACCTTTAAAGAGAACTTTTAGAAAATTTTGCTGGATAGAATGAGTCATAAGTTATCGCCTCTGAAATCTTTAGCAAAGTCCACATCATTAACCAATGACTTTAGTATTGGATTTGATTTGCAGTTTGGTTTTTTTTTTTTTAAGTGCTGACATAAGCAATCTAAAACAACAACAACAACAAATGAACAAACATATCGAAACCTAAATAGAGTTACAGTTTCAGAGAAAAAAACAGATTTGTTTGCCAGAGGGTAAGGGGTGCAGGAAGAGGGGAGAAAAAGTTGAGGGATATTAAGTGGTGCAAACTTCTAGTTGCAAAATGTGAGTCATGGGTATAAAATGAATAGTATGGGGAATATAGTTAATAATTATGATTACATAGTTATCTTTGTATGGTGACCTATCATAAGTAGAACTATCATGGAGATCAGTTTGAAAAACATAGAAATATTGAATCATTATGTTGTATAACAGGAATTAACATAGTGTTGCAGGTCAATTATACTTCAAAAACAAACAAACATATCCGTAGAAAGAGAGATCAGATTTGTGGTTATCGAGAGGTGAGAAGGGGGGTTGTTGAAGGGATAGGGGAGGAGGAATTGGATGAAGGCAGTCAAAAGGTACAAACTTCCAGATATAGAATAAGAAAGTTTACTAGGGATGCAACATGCAACATGAAAAATATAATTAACACTGCTGTAGATTATATTAATATATGAGGCTTCCCTGGTGGCTCAGTGGTGAAGAATCTGCCTGCCAATGCAGGAGACTCAGGTTCTGTCCCTGGGTTGGGAAGATCCCTTGGAGAAGGAAGTGGCAACCCACTCCAGTATTCTTGCCTGGGAAATCCCATGGACAGAGGAGCCTGGTGGGCTACAGTCCACGGGGCCACAAAAGAGTCAGATGCAACTTAGCGACTGCATGTATGCTAAGTCACTTCGGTCGTGTTCCACTCTGTGACGCTATGGACTGTAGCCTGCCAGTCTCTTCTGTCTATGGGGATTCTCAAGGCAAGAATACTGGAGTGGGTTGCCATCCCCTCCTCCAGAGGATCTTCCCAACCCAGGGACTGAACCTGCATTTCCCGTGGCTCCTGCGTTGGGGGGTGAATTCTTTATGGATAAGTCACAGGGGAAGCCTAAACAACAACAAATGTTATATATAAAAGTTGTTGAGAGAGTAAATCCTAAGATTACTCATCACAGAAAAAAAATTTTTTCTATTTAATTTTGTACCTATATGAGGTGACAGATGTTTACTAAACGTACTGTGCTAATCACTTTATGATATGTATAAGTCAAATCACTATGCTGTACACCTTAAACTTACACAGTGCTGTATGTCAATAATATCTCAATGAAACTGGAAGGAAAAAATAAAGCGTGTTACTTTTCTAAAAGAAAAAAAAAGTGCTGACATGGCTGAGAATGGCCTTGAGGCACTCAGGTATACAGTTAACCACTGAACAGCTCAGGGGTTAGAAGTGCCAACCTCTGCCTGGTCGAAAATCCACTTATAACTTTAAAGTCAGCCTGGTGGCTCAGACTGTAAAGAATCTGCCTGCAATGCAAGAGACCTGGGTTCGATCCCGGGGTTGGGAAGATTCCCTGGAGAAGGAAATGGCTACCCATTCCAGTATTCTCGCCTGGAGAATTCCAGGGACAGAGGAGCCTGGTGGGCTACAGTCCATGGGGTCGCAAAGAGTTGGACACGACTGAGTGACTTTCACTTTCAGTATCCCAGTTCCGCATCTGCAGATTCAACCATCTGTGGATGGTGCAGTACTGTATGTATTTATTGAAAAAAAATCCATGTATAGGTAGACCCACCAAGTTCCAACCCATATTGTTCAAGGGTCAGTTGTATGTGGGTTGCACTCATCTAAGCAGGAATCTTAGGTGGGGAAGTCACTGGGGCTTCCCGCCTTGCCCTCCTCCTGACCCCTTGCCCTCAGGTTACACCAGGGCCCCTCTGGGCCATGCTTCAGTATGCCCTCCACCCCTTCACCTGCCGCCTCACCTCCACGCAGCACTGAGCATCCAGCGGGATCATACCCCTCTTCTCCTTGCAGTCTTCACTCCCAAAATAGCAGAGGCAGCTGGGCTGCAGCTGGAACCAGCGTTCTGCCCAGTTCCTCCGCAGGTGCCCTCGTTTCCACAGGTAGCCCTGCCAGAGCCAGAGCCAAGTCAGAGGTGTCCTTGGCCCCCACCCCCACCCTCCTTGGGGTCCGCCCCTGGCCCCCAGCTGGGCCTGACCTGCTTCAGGACGTCTTGGATGAGCTCCTGGTAGACCTCGTGGATGGCCATGCTGAGCGTGTCCCGCCCCACGCCTCGCAGACAGCGGCCTGAGTTGAAGAGCTCCAGGAACTGCCAGACGCTGAGCCCCCCGCTGCTCTGGGCTGCCTGGGTCTCCTGAGCCAGTAGCTCCTCCAGCTCCCCCAAGCCCACCTCCAAGCTCATGCTGCTGAGCACCTTCTTCAGCAGGTATTCCACCTGGAGGGCGGGAGGGAAGGCTTGGTGGCGACAGCAGGTGGCGTTGCTGGTGTCGACACCAGGGGTCGCTACCATCAGGCTCCCAGAGCTGGGGCAGAAGTGACCACGGACAGGGGTTGGCAGGTTGTGGGGGGTGGATGCGTGGCAGAGGACTAAATGACTAAACACTGGTGGGCTCCTGAGTAGAGATTTGGGAGGGGATCCTGGGGCCCCAACTTCAATTCAGACATGCCCTCCTCAAGCTCCAGTCCTTGCTGCCTTGAATTGAGGGCACGGTGAGGTGGGAGCTGAGGACTGGGGCCCAGGCAGAGACAGGGAGTCATAGAAAACGTCAGTGGGGGACAAGGGCCCTCTCGTTCAATCTCCTCACTCTGCAGATGACAAAACTGAGGTTCAAGTTGCGGAGGGGGGGGAGGCGGGAAGTGACTTGTTTTGAATCACACAGAAAGTTGGTAGCAGCCAGAACTCAATTCAGATCGACACCCCATGAGTCCTTATTCCAAGCCCCCAGCCCCAGCCCGGGGGATCGTTCCCTTGTCAGAGGGCAAGGGGACGGGAGGTGGGAGCGAGCAGGGCAGGGACAGGAAACCCGTTGCAGAGGAACAGGAAGTGGTGGTTGGGGTACATCCTGCTGCAGTTTGCTCACACTGCGTGTTGATCACAAAAGCGACAGCTTTCTGGCCTCGGAGAGGCCGCCTCGCCCTCCTGGCAGGGGTCTGACAAAGGTACCCGGCCAGCTGTCTGTCTGTGAAGACAGACACATGTCCTGCTGCTGCCCCAACAGCTTCTTGGAAGACTCTCTGCAGGGCTTTCACTCTGGGGGCTACTGGGTCTTGGTTGGCAGTGGGGTGGGGGCACCCGCACTCTTCCCACAGACAGAAGCGAGGGCACAAACCTGAATGCAGTTAGACAGGTCAAGACCTCTCGTAAATACAGAGGACCGCCCCCCTCCATTGTGCCCTACTCAAAAGACCTAAATTCGCCCTGGGATCTTTACCACCACCAGAGGGCAGAAGGGGTCAGGAGAAGGCTGAGTGGACAGGCGAGTGGGGGAGTGGAGGGAGGGGGCAGGTTGGTTGCCAAAGGGGTCACCTGCCCCGGCTTCACCCATGAATTGAGAAGGTAGAAGCTGGGTTCTAGGCTGATGTTTCTAGGATGCCCTCTCTCTGGGGTCTGAGCTGAGTCCGTCCTGGCTCCCCCCTATATTGTAGGAGACAGGAAGAGAAAATCTGGAACCAGGGTGAGACTTGGTTGCCCACTTGGGAGTGACTGGAGAGATGTCCCTGGAAGGTCTCTGTTCCCCTAAAATAGCATCCTTCTCAGTTTGCCCCAGTGCCTGAAACCCTGCCATTTGATTTTAAATGTTTTCATTTCAAAACGCTCAGCAGTGTATCAGGCATTCACACCTCTGTGTAAACAGAGATTGCAGAATCATTTTCCTACTGTGAGAGCAAGCAGAGCCTTGAAGGGGGTGTAGTTTTGGGTCTCCTGGGAGAAGGCATCATTGCTCTGACATGGGCAGTTCGAAGTGTCTGGAGATGGGTGGGTGTGAACAGGTAGCCAGTGGAGAGATAAAGAAGACAGAGGATGTGGGGAAGTCGAGAGACAATTTGGCCTCCTTCATGGTTTTGTTGAGGCCTGTCCCTAAGTGATAAAGTCCCTGGGGCTCACCTCATCAGGAACCATGATCAGAGGGTACTTGTCCTCGGACAGGAAGTTGAAAAGACACCAGAGACGGAAGGCATCCTGATTGGAGAGCATGTTGTTCCCGTTGCTATCCACCTGATAGTTCTTCTTCGCCGTCAGGGTCCAGCACAGCTCATCAAAGTGCTCCTTAACAAAAGCACCCTCTTCCACCTGCCACCAGGCCTACAAGTCAGCTGCGAAGGCTGCCTCGTCCCAGCTCCACCACCCAACTAGGCTCCAGCTGGCTTCTCAGGGTCATCTGCTTCCCTGCTCCCCACCCTGCCAATGCTGGGACTCTCGCCTGAGTAATCCCTGAGCTGATGATCAGGGAGCTGTCTGGCCAACCAGCCCGACCCCCAAACCCCCAGTCCTGCCACACCCATCACTTCCAGGCATCCACATTCACCCAAGTTCCCGATCCATAGAGCAGTTCAGTCCCTCAGGCCGAGGAGAAAGAAGGGGAAGCTCAGGGGGAAATGAACAGTCAAGAAAAACTTGAGAAGACAGGGACAGCAAGGAGGAGTGGAGGGGACAGACTTAGTGGGGAGCTGGAAAGCGCTTGTGAAATGACAGCTGAAAGCTAGGCAGGGAGGGGTGAAGATCTTGGGGAAGGTGGAGGCTAGGATAGAGAGGAGGGAGCTGGAGTGAGTTTTAAGGGGGGCAAAGAGGGGGCAAGTGACGGGGATGTGAAGGGTGGAGATGGGGGACATGGGTGGCAGAGGGGACAGAGATGGAGTTCATGGAGGGAGGCATTGAGGTGGCAAGGAATTAGGGTACTGGCCAGGTTGGGAAGTGGAGAGAGGTGAAAGGGGCTTCACCTTGTCCAGGATGTACTTGTTGAGGTAGGGCATGTATCCCTGGCTGGACACGGGACCATCGTCATCATCTCGGAAGTGCTCCTCCAGGGCCACGGGGTCATGAGGGATGTGCAGGACGGTGTACAAGTTGTGGGACAGCACCTGAGACAGAGGGGTGCTTACCTTCCTGAGCCCCGGCCCAAGCTGGGCCACAGGGCTGCTCCCATCTGCCCTGTTGTCCTCACCCCCATCCTGGCTAAGTCTTCTACAGATGTTATTTAGTTCAATCATAACTAAAACTGCTCTCTCCCCACCTCTCTCTTTATATATATATGTACATATACACACACATATACATATATATGTATATACACATACAATAAATAAAATAAAAAGTCCATCTAGTCAAAGCTATGGTTTTTCCAGTAGTCATGTATGGATGTGAGAGTTGGACTATAAAGAAAGCTGAGCACCAAAGAATTGATGCTTTTGAACTGTGGTGTTGGAAAGACTCTTGAGAGTCCCTTGGACTGCAAGGAGATCCAACCAGTCCATCCTAAAGGAGATCAGTCCTGAATATTCATTGGAAGGACTAATGCTGAAGCTGAAACTCCAATACTTTGGCCTCCTGATGCAAAGAGCTGACTCATTGGAAAAGACCCTGATGCTGGGAAAGATTGAAGGTGGGAGGAGAAGGGGACAACAGAGGATGAGATGGTTGGATGGCATCACCGACTCAATGGACATGAGTTTGAGTAAGCTCCAGGAGTTGGTGATGGACAGGGAGGCCTGGCATGCTGCAGTCCATGGGGTCGCAAAGAGTCAGACATGACTGAGTGACTGAACTGAACACTTCCAATGGAATGTAATTCAGTCATGAAAAACTGAATGAAATCTTGCCATTTGCAACAACATGGATGGACCTTGAGGGCATTATGCCAAGTGAAATAATCTGACAAAGACAGACAAATACAGTATGATCTCATTTATATGTGGAATTTTTTAAAAAGGGAAAAGAAGGGAATCATAGATATAGAGAGCAGATTGGTGGTTGCAAGAGGTATGGGGTGGTGAGTGAAATGGGTGAAGGTGCTCAAAAGGTACAAACTTCCAGTTTTTAAATACGTCATGGGAACATGATATATAGCATGGTAACCATAATGAGTAATACTGTATGCCATCTGAAAGTAGCTAAGAGAGTAGGTCTTAAAAATTCTCATTGCAAAAAAAACAATTTTTTTAAACCATGCATGGCAATGGATGTTAACTAGGCTTCTCATGATCATTTCACGATACATACAAATAAAGAATCATTACATTGTACACCTGAAATTAAAATGTCAATTATACCTCAATAAAAAACAAAAAAGTAAAAACATATGCACTTGCTATGCAACAAGAACTGTGCTCAGTACTTTACATACATTTCCCTTAACGCCCAGAACAACTGTTAACATCCTCATCTGACAGATGAAAAAAACCCCTAGACTCTGAGATGTTCAGTAATTCACCCAAAGGCACAGAGCTGGCAGGGCTGGAATTCAAACCAAGGCAGCCATGCTCTTTGGCACTCATTAGGCAGGTGTGTCCCCTTTCTGTAGACGGGGACATGGAGGTTCAAGGGACTCAGTTACTTGTGCAAGGATTCAGTGAACAAGAGCCTAAGATTCCAATCCAGCTCAGCAGATCCCAAGGCTCGGGGGCAGAAACCTGACATCTACCGTCAGAGACTCGGGGTCAGGCAGAATTGGCCTGGAGTCCAGTGAGCCTGCTCCAGGAAAGGTGTGCTCAGTTCCAGCGACCGCCCTTCTAAAGTTGGAAGGGAGCTGGAGAGGGTGCAAAGAAGGGGCACAAGAAATGGTCCACGGGGTGTGGATGACAAGGCTGAAAGGGATGACGACAGGGGAAAGGGGTAGGTTAACAAACCCATCATATTAGCACAAAGAGGTTGAAGCTTGAACAAGGAGATCAGGAAAAAAATAAAACTGTCTTGGTGTAATTCTGCGATAGCACTTATCACAGAAAGTGTGAATGAGGAAAAACAGTCACCTACTCTGTGCCAGCCACTGTATGAGGTGCTTTCTATACCCCAGATCTAATCTCGGCGACCGTGATATCCAGACATTAGTGTCCCTGTTTTCCAGATGAAGGTGCTCAGGCTTGGAGAAGTTCAGAATAAGTGGGACAGAGACTTCCCTAGGGATCCAGTGGCTAAGACTAAGACTCTACAGTTCCAGCACAGGGGGCCTGGGTTTGATCCCAGGTCAGGGAACTAGATCCCACATGCCACAACTAAGATCCAAGATCTCCCCCGCCCCATGCCACAACTAGGACTTGGCATAACCAAATAAACAAATATTTTTAAAAAGTAAATAGCAGAGCTGAGGTTGGAAACAGGTGTTCCTGATTCTGAAGGCAGCTTCCCTATTAAAATATTGACCTCACCTTCATCCCCCAACTATAAAGTAAACTCTGGAGACAAGGTCTCTGTTATCTTCCTGTCTCACAGCACCATGTCCCTGTCTGCACACACAAGGTAGTCAATAAGTGCTGTATTCAAGGGCTGCTTCAACACCAGCAGTTCACCTTGGAATCAGCTGGGGCAATACCTCCGAGCTGGTGTGCCTACTGTCTTGATTTCCTTATTGTCTTTTGTGAGAGGACAGGGACAAGGGTTTGAGACTTTTCCCCAATGTTTCCCTGAGCCTCAGGTTCAACTCAGCAAAGTGGGAAGTTGGGGGGCCCAGTGAGGGGATCAGTATTTCTCTTTTCCCTCACTTCCTCTGCCTGGGCAGTCATCTGTGGCCCCCACCCCAACCCTCATTCCCATGATCTTCAAATTATCTCATGTGCCGTCTATAGTTTTGCTTTTCTCTTATTCTAAAGGACATCTGAAGTTTCTTCCTGAGGAACTCTGCCCTCTTTCTTTATTTTGGTAATGGAGCCTTGATTTTCCTTTGAGAAATACCTCTCCTCTATTTTCAGTATCTGTGGTATTAGCCGTTTGCACCCCTACCCCATCTGGCTGCAGGGGTGGGCACTTTTGAGTCACGGTGTTTGGTTTGAGAATGCACATGACCAAATCTAGGCCACTGAGAAGCAGTCCTGGGATTTTTGCTTCCTCTAGTGGAGAAGAGGTATATTCTTTCCATGGGTAAACCTGGACAGAGTTAAGGTGCTAGAAGATAAATGCAGCTAACATCTTTGTCCACCCTGAATATTCACTGGGAGGACTGACACTGAAGCTGAAGCTCCAAAACTTTGGACATCTGATACGTAGAGCTGACTCATTGGAAAAGACCCTGATGCTGGTAAAGATTGAGGGCATGAAGAGAAGGGGGCAGCAGAGGATGAGGTGGTTGGATGGCATCACTGACTCAATGGACATGAGTTTGAGCAAACTCTGGGAGATGATGATGGACAGGGAAGCCTGGCATGCTGCAGTCCATGGGGTTGCAAAGAGTTGGACATGACTGAGCGACTGGACAGCAACAACAACTACAGAGAATACTATCAAGCTATCAAGTCAAGGAATAAAGACAGTCGTCATCTGAGGACCTAGATCCAGCCAAGCCTGAAGTCAATACTATGCTTGGAGTTTCGTTTATGTGAACTAAGGTATATCTCCCTTAAGCTATTTTGAGTTTGGTTTCTACCACCTATAATCAAGAAGACATGATTAACACATCTATGGTCATAGGACACTAATCCACACTCCAAGAGGTGCCACTGCTAAATGCTTACACTTAAAATCCAGAGTGACCAGCACAAGAGAAATACCCACTTCTGAAGAGACAGGTGTTATTCTAAGTTTCACACACTTCTCCCTGCTGTCTCCTGGCCTCTTTTCAAATTGCCCATGTCTTTATGTTTCTTCAAGTTTCCTAGAGCACCTCTTTGAGGAAGCTTCCTGCATAGCCCAACCAAATGCTACACTCCAGTGAAGGGGGAAACATGGAAGGCCAGGGACCTTCACTTTCTAGTTGTGAGGCCTTGAATAAATATTTACTCCCTGAGACTCAGTTTCATTGTCAGTAAAATGGGATAATACCCACCACGCAGAGGGGCCATGAGGGTAGAGTAAGATGATAGATAGATAGAGTGCCAGAGCAAATATAAGTTCCCTTCTTGTATAGTAAGTGTGATTTTCTTTTTTAACCTAACAAATTAACAAAGTCTTATGCAAAAGACTGCTACAATCAAGTATTGAGATTGTGGAGAAATGGGGATTCAAATGCCCTGCTGTCAAGGTGTGAATCAGTAGTCTTTCTGGAGGGCAAAACTCTATCAGACGTAAAATTGGGCATAACCCCAGCATTTTTAATCATCCAACCTACAGATGCTCAAGGGAACAGAGCTACCTGTACAAGAATGCTCACTGAAGCATTGTTTAGAATATAAGGCATTGGGAAATGCCTGGCAGTTCAGTGACTGGGGCTCCAAGCTTCCAGTGAGTGGGGCACAGGTTTGATTCCTCATCAGAGAACTAAGATCTTACATGCCCTGGCACAATCTGCCACCCCCCCCCCAAAAAAAAAGAACATCTAAGGCATTGGAGACCGCCTGAGTCTCCTTCAAGAGGGGACAGGTATACCACATCATGGATCTGTGTGCATGTGTGCTTATGGGCAAGTGATTTTTAACTTCCCCAAGACTTTAGTCTCCTCTTTGAGGAAAATAAGGGGGCCTGCTCCACGGGGTGTTTTAGAACAAAGCGCTCAGCACAGCACTTCGTACACAGTGCAATAAAAGTTGTGAGCTATTTTTATTATTATGTTTGTGTGAGCAGACATGGAAAGATATGCATACTATACTGGCAGGTGGAAAAAAGCACGCTCTAGAATGAAATATCTGTAAAATAATACGTGTGCAAATATCAGGTTGAACCATTTTAAATTGCCATTTGAGTAGGCCAAAACAATCAAATGTCAGCAATTTCATATGGTTCAATCTAATGTGTTTATTTGTACATAGAAAAAAAATCTAGAAGACTCAGCAACTGTTAACAACTATCACCCTACCACCCTCCCCAGGGAGGGGAGGGACTTTCACCTTCTTTAACACTATTTTTGTCTTTGAATTTTTTTTAACCAGTAAAACATATTTTACTTTTATAACAAATTTCAACTTCTTCAAAAAGCACAATTTTCTGTGCCGGGAACATATATTGTTTTTATGACAAAAAATTTAAACTCTAGTGATAAAAAACAAAGGGTGCCATTAACCACTGTTATTAATGTACCCTGCTATTAAGTTGCTTTGTCATAATGTTCTTTTGCTATTTCTTGTTTGTGTGAGCATTTCTGGCTGTTCTACATTCCTTGAGGGCAGCAAGGACTCTCATCTTAACCCTGACTCCAGAGCTCAGCACCGTGTCCCCTACACGCTCATGGTTTTTGATTAAACTCCCCTTAAGTCTAATGTAAGTGCTGCAGTGGTTTTCCAAGGTTCTCAGGGTGAAATTTTGGAGTCCTTCCGGAGATTTCACTCTGTACCTTCTCTGACCTCATCCCTCTTGCTCCCTTCTATCCGGCCACTCTGACCCCTTAGATGTCCCCCGGACACGCCAGGCATGCCCTTGTCTCAGGGCCCTGGCACTTGCTATTCCTTCAGCCTGAAACATTCTTCGTCCCGGCCACGGCACGGCTCACACCCTGTCCACTTTCTGGGGTGGCGGGGGGCGGGGGGGGCTTCTCCGACCACCTTATTTAAATCTGTAGTCCCATCCCGTCTAGTCCCCACACTCCCTATCCTCACTTCTGCTTTATTTTTCCCCCATGTCATGGATCACGAGTCTTGACTTACTGCGTTTATTCATCTGCGTTCTCTGACTAGAATGCCGGCAACACAAGGGTGCGGGGTTTTTTTTTTTTTTTTTTTTGTCTGTTTTATTTTATTCACTGCTGTACCTCTGGATCTGGCGTAATGGATACTCAACAACCATCTACTGAATGAACTTAAGTGCTTCAAGAGAAGAAGTGGGAAAAACACAAAAGTCAGACGGATGTGGACTGAATCTCTCTACATGAACCTCGCTGGGCTTTAGTTTTCACACCTCTAAAAATGGAGTTCAAGGAGACTCTGTAGAACTCCTCTCCCAGCCCAGGACAGGAGCTGCCACCCAGCAGGACACAGCTACCCGAACTGTTCCTCTCCTCGGTTCACTGGCCCAGGCTGTCCTCTAAGACCTCCGTCATGTGTACCTTGTGCCAGTTGAATTTGAGAAGCCCCGGGCAGAGGCTCTGGCCCTTGTGAGCCATCAGGACAAAGAGGAATCAAAGGCTCCAGACACTGAGGATTCAGGGCCTCTCCCTGGAGAAATCAGCTGACCTCTCAGATTGCCAGGCTTCCTGTGCCTGGGCGCAGGGGATGGGGCGGGGAAGGGGAGGGAAGGGGCTGGGGGCGGGCAGAGGGCGTGGCCAGAGGAGGGTCCTGCCGGAAACGAAACGGCGGCGGGAGCGTGCCCTGCAGTCACCTGCCGATTTCAAGCACTCCTTAGCCCTGGAGGCGGGGACGCTCCTTATCCTGCTCTTACAGAGGAGGAAACCGATGCTCAGAGAGGTGAAGTGTCTTCTTTAGAGTCAAGGGCTGACCCTAAAGCCCTACACTAGATCTCTATGCTACGTGGGCTCAGATTAAGCATCAGAATCACCTGGGGAGCTGGTTGAAACTGAAATCTGCCAGGGCCCGCCCAGACCTACTGACTCAGAGTTTCCAGGGGTGGGGTCCAGGTGTCTGCAATTTTCACAAGTTGCCATTCGGGCTCCCCCGGAGAGGGCTCTCTGTCTCCCCCACCCACCCAGGCAGCCCATGACCTCTGGGTTGGCAGCCATTGACCTTTGAAAGGCATCATTTATTCACTATTTCCTCTGTAGGCGTGTGGGGGAGTGGTTCTCCCCTGGGGGCATGTGGGGTGTGTGTGTGTGTGTGTGTGTGTGTGTGTGTGTGGTGTGGTGTGCAACTCAGTCATGTCCCTGGGGGCATGTGGGGTGTGTGTGTGTGTGTGTGTGTGTGTGTGTGTGTGTGTGTGGTGTGGTGTGCAACTCAGTCATGTCCAACTCTTTGTGACCCCATGGACTGTAGCCCACCAGGCTTCTCTGTCTATAGGATTTTCCAGGCAAGAATACTAGAGTGGCTTGCCATTTCCTTCTCCAGGGGATCTTCCCAACCCAGGGATCAAACTTGCGTCTCTTGAGTCTCCTGCATTGGCAGGTGGGTTCTTTACTACTGGTGCTACGTGGGAAGTTCGCTAAAAACTCAAGTGCAGCGATGCAATGGGTGCCAGGCCCATGATCCTGTAGTTCTTAGACTTCAGGAGTAGATGAAGATACAGAGCGTTTGGGCATCCTTAAAAGTACCAATCACTAACTGCAAAGAGAATGACTAATTTCTCTCATTTACATGGCCTGTAGTCTTTACATGTATCCAGGTGCTAAGTGATTCTTGTAAAATTTATAGATTCTTTTTAAGAGTCACTGAATATATTTTCCTCAACCAGTGGGTACTAAAGCAAAACTACTATCATGAGGGAGGAGCACCAGGCATTTTAAAAGGGGAGGATCTCTGGATTGGCTGTGTGCCTGTTGAGAGCAAGAAGGGGCTGGAGGGATTGGGTGTAGGCATCAAAGGAAAGATGGAGGCTCAGAGAAGGAAGCGGAGAGGAGAGGCTGTGTCAGGGTCAGTTTCACCTGCTTGATATACTTTGTTAAAATTTACTTTCCTAGGCTAGCTGGAGAGCTTGGTGATCCCCAGTTCAGCCCTTGGGCTTTATAGCTCAGAGCTGGGCAGTGACTTGTCTAAGGTCACCCTGCTGGGAAGCAATATAGAAGTTGGCCTGTATGGCTGTGAGTCAAGGGCTCTGTATCACTTAATCATCCTTCCCTCCTTCACACTCTAGACTGAGAAGACCACAGCAGGCAGAGGTCTGGGCAAAGCTGAGGATCTGTCATCAGATTCCTGGACTGGAGTTGTTATTAACTTCCCTTCACCTAGAGGAGGGCTTCCCTGGTGGGCAGCGGTAGAGAATCTTGCCTGCGATGCAGGAGACCCGGGTTTGATCCCTGGGTCAGGAAGAGCTGCTGGAGAAGGCAGTGGCAACCCACTCCAGTAATATTGCCTGGAGAATCCCGTGGACGGAGGAGCCTGGCAGGCTGCAGTTCGTAGGGTTGCACTGAGTTGGACACGTCTAAAGCAGCAGCAGCACGTAGGGGAAGGCTGTTGTCCCTCTCCAGAGGAGGCAGAGCCCGAAACTCAGGGGCTCTCGGTGGGCAAGACTCCCTCCCTAGACCCCAGGACTGCCCTGAGTGCCAACTAGAGGCTCAGGATTCTGGGACCCCACAGTCATGTAGGAAAGGCCCCAGTTCACCCTCCCTGCCTTGCCTCTGCTCCTGCTGGTCAAGGGGAAGAGGTAGGGCCTCCTAGGATCCTCATCACACACACTGCTCTAACCACACACCCAGTCTCAGGCCCCTCACCCTGGGCCTGGCAGTCAGGGGGTGAGGAAGCCAAATTCTCAGCTGATCACCCATGAAGCCTAAAGCCGCTTCTGGAGGGGAAACGGTGTGGACATTGGGAAACTCACCATTCCCGAGGCTCCCCTCCCTGCAGCCCTCTGTCAGGATGGGTACTCACTCCTAAAGCTCTTCAAAGAGGGAAGTTTTGGGGACCCTGCAAAAGCTCAGAGTCCTTAGCTCCTGTGTTCAGCCTAAATCCATTCTGAGCAGAAGTGCCATTCCTATTGATCTACTTTTATTTTTTTTCCCACCCATCTGGACAAAAGCTATGGTACTTTCTATTAAGAATTCAGAGAAGGAAAAACTCATCTGATCTCTCCCCCAGGCCTTCTCTTCTTCAGAGAAGACAATCCTGACTCCTTGGGGGGTACTTCTCAGAGGACTCGCTGTTCTTCCTCTTCCTTCTGGCCCCATCATAGCTCTGCCCAGGATGACCGGTGGCAGCCTTTCTGCCAACATGTCGGAGAGAAGTGGGTGACTGTCCCAGCTTGCTCTGGGCTGGTGCAGGTCCCCCGGCCTCTTCCCAAGAGAGGACGCCAAGGCCAGGGACAGTTTTGGTGAGGACAGGCTGACCCCAAGGTCTTTTCCCTTCTCACCCAGTCTTTCCGGTTAGGGAGTGTGCCCTGCTGGTCTCTATCTGTCATCTGCTTCTTCCTCTGCCTTCTGACCACTTCTCTATTGCTCTTTTGCCTTTCCGGCATCCCCACCCCCAGCATTATCACTACTTCCTCCCATCCCAGGCTCTAGTATCACAGGCTGGTGGGAGAACTGCCTTCCTCATCTTTCTCTCCTATGAAACGGGCCCTGCAGTTTCTGGTCCACCTGCCGCTGGGCCTGAGACTACTATTGCTACTCGGGTTCCCAGAATGGACACCTTTTCTGTTGATGGGTTGAAATCTACCACTAATTCTGTGTGACCGCAGAAGCTGCTGGGTGGGCTCGTTGTGAGCTGTGATGTGGTACAAAGACAGTGGATGGATGGTTAGATTTTGCATCCTCCCCATGCAATCTTCCTTGTAAATACTCAGTAGGTGGGGGTGGGGAACAGGCATCTGCCCAGTTAGAGGCCGAGACAGAAGCTCCAACTAAGAAGCCTTACTGCCTGGTGGGCTCAGGAAATCTGAGTGCAGTACCTTCCGTTTATGAGGGAAATAGAGAGCCTGGAGGTGTCACAGGGGCCACAGCTAATGGAGTGGTAGAAAATGGAGACAACAGACTATGGAGGTTGGGATTGTTCCTGAAAGATATTAAAGGGGCAACATGGGAGGCGGATATAGGACATGGAGTTTCTGTAAAGATGGGTTTTGGATGATCTGCTTTTCCTCTGTCTGCCCTGCAGAGCTCACTAGACTACATAACCTGCAATAAGAGGATTTAAGTAGAATGTGAGGAAGAACCTGCCTCTTGGGAGATTGTCTCAGATGATCAAAGGTGGTCATGGACTCTCCTTCCTAGGAGAGCAAAGAATCATTTACTAGAGGCTCACAAGTCTGGCTATGGGGTCAATTATCAGATAGGACCAGTTTGGGATATCCAAGTTCATTATGTCCAAGTTCAGCAAAGTAGAGGGAGGGGAAACAGTGCCATCCAATTCGCCTCTTGGGTTTCCAGGCACCTCCTGCTCATTTAGAATGGAGGTTTCCTTGAGACTGCACTCTTCCTTTGCGGTGCGGGGGTGGGGTGGGCGGGGGAGGGGGAAGGCGGCAGGAAAGATACAGGAGTCTATGGCCTAGCTTCATGCCAGGCGCATACCTGGTGCTCAATAATATTTGTAGAGTGAATGAATGAACCCCTAAGGCAGATCCCAGAGGGCTGAGGCCTCTCTCATCCTGTCTCCTTGTGTCCCCTGGCTCCAGTGGCCTAGGGCCTTGCTTCTTGCCCACTAACGAGGGTGAAGGCAGCACTAACCCAGGATGGCAGGAGAGAAACTTTTTGGTCTCCCAGGAATTATCTAGGACCAAGCAATGAACTTCAGAGCAATCACTGATGGGGCTCTTCCTGGACTCAGATTCCACTCCTTCCCTGCTAGAGGTCTCAAGGCCTAAGGTAAGTTTCCCAACCTGGTGGGCATGAGGGGGTTGGTGAACGGGCAGCAGTATGTTGGGGTCTTCAGTCCTTGCTCCTTCCTAGGTCTGTCCTGCCTAGGAGGCAGGGTGCAGAGTAGATGCTCTCCTGCCAAGGGCGACTGAGCTGCCTGGTTTGGGGCCGCGGGAGGCTCTTGAACCCTCTCTCTCAGCTCTGGGAGGAAGTGACTGACAAGTGCTAGCTAACTGTCTCTCTTCAAAGCCAGGAGGAAGCAGCAGGAAGGAGTAAGGTGCATGCCCAAGCTTGACTCTGGGGAGACGTGTGCTCATCACATGGAATCTGGGATGTAGCTTGGCTCGTGGCCCTCAGAACCCCATGATGCCGCCTCTCTTCTGAGAGTTTTGGGTCGGGGCTCTGGACCATGGCCCTGCACACCCCTCACTGGGGCCTCTGGACGGTGGGCAGCAGCATCCACCAGGCCATGTCACCCCAGTTACCCAGCACCGGCCCCTCACCCTTCCCGGGCCCCTGGCTAGCTGGGGTGCCCCTGGAGGAGCGCAGGGTTCGCGCCTAGAGCCCAGGAAGCGGGGGCTGCTGAGACGCGTCCGCCGGCCTCCCCACGCCCCGGGTGCCTCTCACCTTGAGCTGGGACTTGGAGACCTTGCCGCTCTTTTCCACGTCCAGTGCGGTGAACGCGTACCAGATGGACTTGAGCAGCTCCTTGCGCAGGGCCATGGCTGAGGCGCCCGCCCGGCCCAGGGGCGGCTCTGACACCAAGATCCGGTTTCAGGAAATGCAAACGGCAGCAGAGACCGCAGCAGGGCCGCGGCGCGGACCGAGAGCTCCACCTGCCTGCTCTCGCGGGCTCCCGCGCTGGCAGGACCCAGCCTGTGGCTCAGCGACCCCGCTCTCTGCTGGGGACTGGGGGCCAAGCCCTGGGGAGCTATGGCCCCAGCTCTGTTCAACCTGGTTCCCTGGGTGTGAGGCCCTTTGGGAGCCTCCTCAGCCCCCAGAGACAGCTTGCTGAAGGAAAAGCGAGCCTGTCCTGACTTTGGAGTCAGACAGTAAGGGGCAGGTCCTGTACCAATCCCACACTTACCAGGTGGGAGGCTTTGGATGAGTAACGTAACCTCTTCAAGCAGCTTCTCATTGGTAAAGAGGAGGAATGCTCACCTCATAGATTGTAAAGAGGCCTGAGGATGGACATAAAGCTGGAGTAGGCTCTGGATAAAGCATCTCTTTTAAGGCCATCTAATACTACTGTGGTGGTGGGGCTCCTCCCACCACCACCAATACGAACTTGGAGGAGGAACTGGGCCAGAGCACCTCTCTAGGTTGAGAGGACTTGGCACGTGATTAGCTGCTTCCTTATCGCCTGGCCTTGGCTCTAACAAGGCACGCAGAGGACTGCCCCCTCTGGGGCCCAGTGGCTCTGACCCAGAGACTCTGAGGCTCATGGGGTGAGCCCCGTGGTGGGGCCCAGCTTCCAGGGCACTGGGAGCAGGAGGGTGGGGACCCAGGGTGGGGACATCAGTGCTTCTGTTTCTTTAGACTCAGTACCTGTGAGGGATGGCACATACTCCTGCCACTAACAGTGGCCTTGGATGTTGAAGGTAACTGAAGCACCCCTACCCGGGGGCATGCCCCAGCACCTGTCCTTCCAAGGAGCAGGTACAAGAGTTTGCTGGGCATCCTAGGAGAGGATGCCTGTGTTAGGGGAGGTGGGGCACACCCGTGACAGTGGGGAGAGGAAAAGAGACACCTCCACCTCCAATCCCTGTGATGCTCCCAAGCAGGAGGGGTCAAACCCATGTGTTCTTCCCATCACCTCCCTTTCCTGTGTTCTGTCCTTCCTGCCGGGACTGGTCCGGTCCTACCACATACTTTTCAGTAGCCTCCGACTGTGTCTTCAGACTTCCACAGCATGGTCCCAGACACCTAGGTGGGTACCCCCAGAGGTGGGTATCGAAGCTGGCACTTCACCAGGACAGCAGAGCCATCAGAAATCTTGGGTGCCTTGGCAAGGGTACCCCCAATCCGTGGGGCTTTGCTGACTTGGAGCAGTGGACTGTGTGCTGTGTGTGGAGAAGCAGTTGGGTCTGGAGGGGCTGTGATGACATATCACAAGGCAAGGTAGAAAAAAACAGAGTTCCTTCAGCCTACTCATCTTGAGGCTTGAGATCCAACCAGAGCCTGGAAGCAGCGGTCACACTGGCCTTGTTTGGCTACCCGGAGCCCACCTGCTCAGCTGTGGGCAGGAAGCCACCAGCCACTCCTTGGGGTTTCTCTCACATTTAGGGCTTCCTTTCCCGGAACCCCTGGGAGGGCAGGCACCCCAGTCCGACACTGAGGCTGAGTGAGGTCTGCGCTTGGGATATAGGGCCAAGAGCCTGATTTGACCAGCCCTGGCACCAGGGCCCAAAGCTGAAAGGAGGGAGGAAAGACCCAGGTGGAAACTTGGAACTTTTATTAAATACTCATTCACCCATTTGCCACCACCATCCAGAGCAGGAAAAAAAATTATCAAAATGGAATTAAAAAAAATAAAACAAATTACACCCGATCCCCAGTATGTACAAGGTCATTCCTGGCCTCTCTGCCACAGCTGCGGAGAGGCTGGGGAGCAGCTGGGGTGGGCGTGGGGCTGGGCACCTTTCTCCAGCCACAGGCCCCTGAGCGATTCTGACTGTGGTGGCAGAAAGTCCCTGCTGCCAAGGAGCCAGACACCTTGGCTGGCCTCCGGGGAGGTGTTTATTGCTGGGAGGGGCAGGGCTGGGCCCGCTCTGCCCCTACTGGGCGAAAGAGCTGTCTGACTGCTCCCAGAGTGGGCAATGACCAGTTGGGAGTAGAGGACCAGTCCCAAGAGCAGCCCCAATCGCCACCTGAGAAGGGGGATGGATCGAGGGCAGGACGGGTGTTTTCCAGAGAGGAGAGAGGGTGCTCAGCTGATTCTGGGGGGAGGACACCCCAGTGCAGCCTGCTGATCAAGCTTGTCCTCCTTAGCTCCTGAGGATGACGCACGCCCCCGATTCCAGCTGCCCGGCCCTCCTTGGGGGCAGGGCTCCTGTGCCCTTCAGGCCGTTTTCCTGCTGCCTTCTTGCCTCAGAGGCCTGTGTGGCCACCTGCACGTCAGCCACAGCCTGGGCCCTTGGAGGCAAGGATGCCTGTGCGGCCCAGCACCTCCTTCAGCGCGGTGTGGGACCCAGCCCGCGGGCTCAGCAGCCGCTCTCTGACTCTGCAGTCTCCAGGGTCACCGCCCCCTGCTGCATGGCAGCGGTGGCCACGCTGATGGCCTCCTCTAAGGTCTGCTGCTCCTCCAGCTGTGGAGAAGGAAGGAGAGAGTGAGACCTTCCCTCCCAGGTCCCAGTGGTAGGGTATGTGGTCTACTCTTTTGAATGTCCTACACCTACCCAATGTCACACACACCTGAGCACTCAGTAGGGCCCCAGGAAACAGGAAGTTCACTGATAGAACCCTTTTAGGCTAGGCATGGTGAGGAGCCATGGAATGGTCCAGGGTCAGACAGAGCAGCTTGCTCATGGCAGGGGAATGGCGGGTTGGAATAATCATCTACTTCAGCCCCCTTATTTTCCAGATGAAGGAACAGGGACACGAAGAAATGAAGGGTTGAGACTGCAAGGCAGACTGCCATGAAAGTTACCATGGTCAGAAGGGGCTCCCCACCCTGCCTCAGTGAAGGAAGAGCCTGGGCCTGAGACAGGTGTGTGGATGCGGGCAGGAAGGGCTCTGTCCTCTGAAATGGGCACCTTCAGACCCGAATGCTGTCCTCTCCTAGTCCTGCTCCGAGTGCCCCTGCCCTTCCTGCTACTTCTCCAGCCCCCAGCCCCCTCACCTGCACCGCAATGTGAGTTCCGTTGGCTGTGGCCAGCAGCGCCACCTGCTGATGATGAAGGGATGCTACACTTGAATCCTCAGCCACCACAGTCCCAGAGGTAATGATTGTGACCTGAAATATATATTAAGAACGAGGTTTTCCAACCTACCTACATTATTCTCCCAACCCCCAATCCAAAAAAATCCCTTCAAGCAAGGTGGCTGGGAACAACGCAGAAGGAAATGAATAAAATCATTATGAGTCAGATTAATGAACTAGCTTGGGGCTCAGAGCTAAGTGGGGGTTGTGGTGGTGGTGGTGGTGGTTTAGTCGCTAAGTTGTGTCCGACTCGAGACCCCATGCACTAGAACCCACCAGATTCCTCCTTCCATGGAATTTTCCAGACAAGAACACTGGAGTGGGTTGCTATTTCCTTCTCCAGGGGGTCTTCCCAACCCAGGAATCGAACCTGGGTCTCCTGCATTGCAGGCAGATGCTTTTACTGTCTGAGCCAACAGGGAAGCCCTAAGTGGGGCTGTATGTTTCTTTAACTTACAGCCAACTTAATTTATGAATTTTGAGCCACAGAAGGACAGAGCTGTAAAAGGCCCCAGAGGTAACTTAATATTCTCATTTGAAAATGGACTAAAGCTCATGGAAAAGTAACGTGCAACATGCCTATGGCAGCAAGCAAACTGTCTCTTGACTCTCAGAGCAATGCTTGTCAACAAAGGAGAGTTGCTGATGACCCAGAGGAGCTGTAGGGAAGACGCTTTATCTGTGGGAATCTTGGTCCTCCTAAGAAGGCTGGACTAATTTAGCCCGCACTTTAAGGCCCATCCCACAGAAAGGAAGGACAAGAGAGGAAGAATCCCAAGCAAACCGCCTGGTCGTACGGGCTGTGTCTGGGTGCCATCGGCGCTGACCATGGCGACTGTGTGTGCGCCAGAGGTGGCAAGGTCATCGTCGTGACTGGGGATGGCAAGGGTGGTGCTGCCATGCTGGGTCACCATACTGATGGCGCTCCCCAGGGCCTGCAGGTCTTCTGGGGACAGGCTGACCTGCCAACAGGAAGGAGGAAGATGAGCTAGGAGCAGAGGGGAGGGTTGTCTGAAAGCCCCTAGGCAGATGGACCTGCTCTTTCAGGTTTGCTTATTGGTAGACTAGAGGATCAGCTTCCTGTCACAGGGGGAGGGGTCAGGACAAGCAAGTGAAATAGGCCCTGGTTGCAAAGAGAGGCTACACTGGAAGAACTCTGCTGACCACGTCTATTCACCACCACTTTGCCTCAGGGCTCTGTTCCATGCAATTCAGGGTCTCTACCCAATTTCATCCTCATATCAACTCTAAGAGTCATAGGTGCACTTGCCAGTGAGAGTGCAGACAAACGTCAGGTTATACTGCTGGCGAGAAAGCCCAGCTTTCCGGATGCCACCCCATGCTCTGGCCCATACACCAACGTGCCTCTCTGCAGGAGGACATCCAAGTGTTTGACTCAGACAAACAGGACCTGTCAGCCCTCAAGTAAAAAGGGAAACTAGCAGCTGTGCTCCAGAAGCCCCCGAGACTGAGCTGGAGCACGAGCAGGAGGAGCAGGAGGCCTGTGTTACAGGGAGTTGGTAGCCTCAGCCTCAGCTCTTGAGATCCACAAGGGCAAAAAAGAGAACCTGGGTGAAGATGGGGCTATTAGAACCTGGAGCTCCCCAGAGAAAGAGGGAGGGGGTACCAGCCAGAGGGGCCCACCCACCCCTCGCCCCCTGGCCTGTACCTGCTGGGCACCATCCTGAGTGATCAGAGCCACCTGGGGGGCCCCGTCCTCCTCGGTCACCATAGCCACTTGGGTTGGGAGGTCATCGCCCTCTTCCTTCACCTCCGACACGTAAGCAATGCGGGGTCGCTTGGGGGGCGGGCTCTCCTCGGCTGCAGAGGCGGCTGGGAGAGGAGCGCCTGGGCTGACACCTGCCCCCAGGTGGTTACGGGGCGGCCTGGCTTGTCCCCTCACCTCCTGCCCACACCCCTCACCCTCGAGCTGCTGCTGCTCGTAAAGGGCCTGCTCGCTCTCCTCCGTGGCCTCCAGCTCGCCGTGGGCGCTGCGCTTGTGCATGGCCAGGGTGGAGGTCTGCCGGTAGGTCTTCCCGCAGGTGCTGCAGGTGTAGGGCTTGCAGTGTGTGTGCACCACGTGGTGCTTATACAGGCTCGAGTACTCGGTGAAGCGCTTCCCGCAGCCTGGCACCGTGCAAACGTATGGCTTCTCCCCTGGGGACACTGGGCTGTGAGGGGGGTGGGACCTGGTGCTGGCAAGGGGGAAACTAAGGGAGCAGGAGTGAGGGACAGGGTTGGCGAAGAGAGAGCCAGAGGAGGAAGAGGGACTGAGATCTGGGACTCCAAAGGGACAGAGCTGGGGAAGGTGGCCAGCGGCAGAGACAGAGGAAGTGAGTGTGGGACCACGGGGCCTGCAGACAAGGTAGAGAGAAGATGGGGGGGTGGGCAAGGCTGAGGCTAGTGAAGGGGCTGTGAGGGGCACCAGGGCCTTGTGAACAGCAGGAGACAGAGGGGGTGGCGATGGGGACATGCCAGGTGTGATGGCAGAGGGAGGGGACACGTGCGTCTGAGCAATGACACAGAAGCTGGACAGGGACGCAACACTGGGGAAGGGTGAGGACACACGGGAGTCACATGGACAGTGGACGACGTGAGGAGCTGAAGACATTTCACTCTGCTTTCTCCCCATTGTGCCTGACCCTGGCCTTTATCTGGGAGCTCAGCTGGAGAGGGGGATTTCAGGTGGGTGTAGATGGGGCAGGGGCTAACAAGGCCAGCAGTGCCCATCAGATCAGCCCCAACTGGAAATCGAGGAACTGCTTGCTCACTGCAAGTGAAAGAGCAGTTCTGGGGGCACAGCTGGAACCGGGGGACCCTGTGCCCCGCCCACAGACCAGCCTGCAATGACCCTCTGGGCTAGGTGTTGAGAAGGTGTCTCAGGTCAGAAGCCTTAGGTAGGGGGGCTGGGGCCTCGGAGGGGGAGGCTCGCGCATGCCAGCTGGCCCACCTGTGTGGATGCGCACGTGATTCTTGTAGTTGGTGGCGCTGGTGAAGCCGCGGCCACAGTGGGGCTCGGGGCAGGTGTAGGGCCGCTCGCCCGTGTGGGTGCGCACATGTACCTTGCGGATGTTAGATGTAGTGAAGGAGCGGCCGCAGCCCTCGAAGGGGCACCGGAAGGGGCGTTCACCTGTGGAGACCCGCTGTGTGAGGGCGGCTCAGCAATGAGCCCCGGGCAGTGGCCAGGTCTTAACTGGGCTGGGTGGGCCGGGCCCGGCCTACCAGTGTGGGTCCGGACGTGCTTCTGCAAGTCTCCTGAGGTCTTGAAGGCTTTGCTGCACAGCTCCTCTGGGCACTTGTATGGCTTCTCACCAGTGTGGGTGCGCATGTGGCTCTTCAGCCCATATCCTGTCCCCGGGGGAGGGGCAGGGGTGAGAAGAGCACAGGGCAGGGCCTTGTCTTCACCACCTCGTCTTCCTAATAAGGCAGAGGCTCTCTCCCTTAAGGTGTGCCCCGTGAGGCTCTGAGCCTCCTTTGGCACAAAGCGCCCGTGTCTGCCGCCGTCCCGCCGCTGCCAGGGCAGAGAAGTGGGGCTGGGGCAGCGGTCCCTGCTCCCTGCCCTGTCCAGGGTCAGCTGGCGCCATTCCAGAACCCGTGGAAGAGGAGACCTGGAGAACCTATGACCTCAGGGCCTCAACTGAGAGGGAAAATGAGGTCCAGAGGGAGGCAACCCCTCCAACCACTGGCACCCCCCACTGGTCTCTATCAGGGCTGCTTCTTGCTTCCATGACAGGGTTTCCTCCAGTGACACTGCCCTGCAGTTGGAGCACTGAGACCGCAGTTTCTTCCGGAAGGCAGCCTGGTGCTTGGCTCCCTTGAGGGAACATTCAGAGCTAATCTAGAACCCTCAATCCTCAACTGGAAGCAGTCCACCTTGGTCTCCATCCAGTAGGTTACCTGTGGCAAAGGCCTTTCCGCAGCTGGAGAAATCACACCTGTATGGACGGTCACCGGTATGAGCTCTCTCGTGCACCTGTGAGAACAAGCACCGACGTCATTCAGAGGGGAGAGGGTATGAATGGGCTCTGTGGTTTCTTCAGGGCCCAGAGTATCAGCACGGGCCGCCTCCTTTATTTTGCTTCCTCCTCAGCGGAGATGCCGCCTCCAGGGAGCCTCCCTTGATTCCCTTCCCACCTGCACTCTTCATGGGTGTCACAGCCCCCCGCGCTGACACTGCTGTACACGCATCTCTTCCTTCCGGGGGGCAGTGAGCAACCTGAGGTCAGGGACCAGTTCCAGTCAAAGCAGGAGGGCAGGATTACAGCCTGCTGGGCAGATGGCAAGGCTGAGAGCTCTCTGCAGCCACCTTACCTTTAAGTGATGAGCGGTGGTGTAGAGACGCCCACAGCCCTTGTATCCACAGCGGAATGCTCTGTCCCCAACCTGTTGTCCTTTGCCATTATGAGGAGCCTGGCTCTCATGCAGAACCTGAAGGAAAAAAATCTTGGGGTCCCTATATGTATTCTCCTCAAAGAAGGAAGGGAAGAGGTGGGACACAGGGCCCAGCTGGCAGTTTAAGACCCAATAAACAGGGTTAAACCTACCAAGGGGGAGAAGCGCAACCTGAGTGATCGAGCTAGACAGATGGAACAGACGCTGAGCCTGCTGCAGAAGAAACAGGGCTGGCCAATGGAGTCACCACCCAGCTCTGAAGGATACAGAGACGACTAAGTGTCATTGGGGCTCTGACATCTTGGGGAGAAAGGGCATCTCTTAGACGGGCAGGTAAGGTGGGGGCAGGAGTGGTCGCAACGGCCACACTTGAGCTGGGCTGAGGGCCAGCTGCCCCCCTTCTGACCATCAACCATGGAGGCTGCTGCTCTGGACACGTTTATCCTCTGATGGGAGGAGATTCCTTCCTCCCTGGGGAAACCTGTGTTTGGAAGGGGCACTGCCAAGGAGCTGGCTATGGGGAGCAGCTCACCTGGGCTCACCAGAAGTGAGGTGGCCACAACCAACAAAGTGCACAGGTGTCCAGGGCAGGGGCCTGCAAGTCCCACAGAAGCCCATTTCTACCTGCAGCACCTGGCTACTGACAAGCCCTTCCTTTCCCCCTCTCCTGCCCAAAACCATTCCACACCAGCTTCTGGCTCCGGGGAGCCTTACTGTTCTGCTTTCCTGGGCGGAGTCCTGCTGGGACTGTCCCTTAGTCTTTGTTTCTGGGACACTGTGGCCTTCCCAGGAGTTCTTGAAACTGAACTCTGGAAGGCGTGGTGAGCAGGAGTCAAAGGAGGGAGGCCAAATCCATGGCGGGTCTGTCTAGTCAGCTCCAGGTCAAGGGGTCAGGCAGCTGACAAAGTTTCCTGGACACTCAAGTAGCTGGTGGGTGGCAGGAGAGGGTCACAGGTGGCTGGGCCTGCTTGGCAGGCTAACCCAGTCAGGCATTCATATTTTATAACCATGTCCCACTGGTTCTTGAGGGAATCAAAAAACTTCAGGGCTGGAAGTGACCCTCTGAGAGCATCTGGCCCCAACTCACCATATGAGATGGGAACAAGTGGAGGCCTCCGAGGGAAGTGACTGAAGCCACACGAGGCAGAGGCAGAGCCACAGATTTCAGGGCTCACAGTTAAAGCCTGGCTGTCTTTCCAACAGTAGTGAGCTTCTAAAACACACTGACAGCATGGGGGTGGGAGTGGGCACAGCCCAGAGAGGCCTACTGCAAAGTTTTGTAGTGTCTTTTCAACTTGAAAAGACACAAAGACTTCCTCTTCTCTTCCATGATATAGCCATACTAGTTTAATTATAAGAACAATTCCCCCAGTCCCTGGGTAAAATGCACGCTCCAGGAAGCCCTGCCACATCCACCCTGAGGTGCTGCAATTCAGCCGGGGAGGGAGGACCCTGGTCTGGAAGGCTCTCAGATCTCTGAACCAGTTTCCCCTATAGGCAGGACCACAGCCCCGGCAGAGAGAGCCTAGACTGACTAATGTTTGGAAAGCCAACATCCTTTTCCTTCGCAGCTGAGCTACTGTGCAAGCCCCGGGTTCCAAGAATCCCAGCTGCTCTGGTGCATCTGCTCTCGTCACTGCCTACTGAGGTTATTTCCCCAAATGACTTAATGAGTCGCAGAGAAGAAATAAACACAAGAACATCTGACCTCAGCGGACTGGAAAACTAATAAAAGTCACTGGCAAAGGTTTTCTCAGACAGTGCAGCCAAAGTGAAGCTGGGCCTAAATTCCCACCGTACGGGTATCACTGCTTCTTACAGCTGCCTTCCCTCTGCAGAGACGCGTAAACAGCGTGAGTGCACACAGCTGTTGGCGGCCCCAGCCAGGCTGTGATGCTTGCCCAAGAAGATGACACGTGAGAGGTGAGTCGGGGGAGCCAGGCGAGGGGTCACAGGGAGCAGCCCGGTCCTGTCCAGGCGCAGGACCAGCCCCGCCCTCTAGAGAGCTCACCTTGCTGGCGTACTGCTCCAGGGCTACCACCGTGTCCGCGCTGAAGCCCTCATCCTCCTCTGCGGCCAGGTCCTCCAGGCCCACCTCTGTCTGCACGGCCAGGATGGTGCCGTCTGACGGCACGGCCATGGGGTGGTGAATGTAGGCGGTGGAGCCATCTTCCAGCTGGACAGCTTCCAGGGCACTGGGGTCATAGCCCTCTGCGGGGAACATGCGGTTAGCCCAGACGCTGTACAAGGGCAAGAGACGCGGCTGGGACCTGGGCGTTGAGGTAAGGAGAGGTACATATACCGAGGCGGGTCTTAGCCTCGGGGTTCTCCTGCTTCCCCACCTTGGTGGCCCGCTCTGACTGGCCCTCCCTCTCGGGCCCCCTCTCCTAAGGACGAGGTCTCCTAGGGAGTACCGACTGGGAAGGCACGAGCTTGGTGAGCACCTGAGAGGACCAGCATCTTGCCTGAGACGGCCGTAAGAACCTCCTAACTGGTGGCCCCTCACCCTGTCCTGTTCCCTCCAGGCAGCACAGCACCCAGAGGGAGCTCTGCAGGACACACGTGCGGTTTTGTTACCTGACAGCCTAAGCAGTTCAACTGTGCCCATCGGCCTCAGGATAAAAGCCCAAACCCTTATTCTGCAGCCCCAGCGCTCTGGCCCCTGTCCTCTCTGGCTTCACCTCACCCACTCTGCCCTGCCCTCTAGGACTCAAACTCCTGGCAGTTCCCTGAATGTGCCCTTCTTTCTCCCTGCCCACCTCCACCCCCGTTTCCGGGTCACACATGCTGTTCCTTCCATCTGGAGTACTGAACCCTTCTTGCCATTGCTCTTCCCCAGCTAGGCCCACTCCATCCTCCAGCTCCCAGCCCAAGCGTCACTTTCTCAGAAAAGCCCTCCCTGAGTCTGAACCCAGGGAGGTTCAGTTTGCAGTGATCAGTTCATGATGGTTCATTTCAAGCCCTTTCCCCCACTAGATTCTAGGAGAGCAGGGACTATGTCCGATCCTGTTCTCTTTTGTATACTCCACACCTAGTGCCTGGCATGCAGTAATTGCTCAAGAAACTACTTGTAGAAGAAATAAAGCATTATTCTTCAGTACCTTAAAAGCTTCATTCTTAAAAAATGTGACAAGTGTGTAGTCCTTGTCTTGGATAATATTATTGGATCCTATTTAAAGCCTTAAGACTTTGTGGCTGTGCTGGAGCCAAAGCTGCCAGGCCCAGGCCATGGACTCCCATGCTCAGCCTCTGAGGGGCAGAAGCAGCTGCTCCTGCGGTCCACACCAGGGAAGGCAGGGGTGCCTGCCAATCCAGGTGAGCGTGGGGCCCACGGCTCCATGTCTCTGCCCCAGCTCCCAGGGTGCACAACGCTATCCCCCGACCACGGCCAGTTCTGCCTCCCTTTCTTCTTCCCAGTCGTGAGGGCTGTGACCCCACCTTTGGGTGTGCGGTGTATGTAGGCCATGCTGCCATCTTCCAGCTGCACAGGTTGTCCATCCTCAAAGGAAAGAGGTTCTGTAATGAGAGCAACGCCTGCCTTTCTCCGGAGCTTGGGGTCGGGGAGCGGGGCCCCTCTGGCGGAGGCTGCCTGGCCTCCCTCATGTGGCAGGGCCATCCGGGATGCCCTCACCTTTCTGCACTGCCACTTGGTGAATGTACGCAGTGGTCCCATCTTCGAGCTGGATCACTTGCCCTTCAAGAAGCTTGTCTCCTGTGGAGGCAGAAATGGAGAGAAGTGGGCCTGCGCCAGGCCCAGAAGAAGGCTGAGGAACACTTGCCTGCTTTAGTAGAGGCCTGTTGGAGGCAGAGTCTGCACGTCTAAGCACAGCTTAGACATTCTCCAAGTTACCTCACTCCCTGCCTCCCAGGTCTGGGCCTCAGAGGTACCGAGGTAGAGACATCCTGCCATGAAGAACCCTACAGCTCCCAGAAGATCCCCCTTCTGTCACTCATAGGAGGAGCAACTTCATTTATTATTCTACCCATGCCACACAAAGCAGGGACTTCCAACCTGGCAGTAAGTTGCTGAGATTGAGCTAAGCGGCAAACAAAGGATTCCCTGAAATCTGGAAAGGCCCCAAATGGATCCAAGTTCAGATCTGACTCAAATTAACTAGATCAAACTACGTCCCCTTGTCTCCCACTGGGGCAGTATGCCAAGACCGAGACCCTTTGATAAGGCAGGATAACTTACAGGTTAAAAGCAAGGAGCTCTGGGGCTTCCCTGGTGGCTCAATGGTAAAGAATCCCTCCGCCAGTGCAGGAGAAACAGGTTTGATCCCTGGTCCAGGAAGATCCCACATGCCATGGAGCACCTACGCCCGTGTGTCACAACTATTGAGCCTGTGCTGTAGAGCCAGGAGCCACAAATGTGCCCGCACGCAACTACTGAAGCCTGAGCACCCTAGAGCCCTGCGACAAGAGAAGCCACTGCAGCGAGAGAGCAGTCCCCACCCACTGCAGCCAGAGAAAAGCCTGTGCGGCAACAAAGACCCAGCACAGCACACCCCCCAGCCACACAAAAAAGCAGAGGGCTCTACAACCAGTCCAGACCTCCTGGGTTTGAATTTCAGCTCTGCCTCTTACTAGCTGTGTGATCTCAGACAACTTATTTAACTTCTCTGTGCCTCCGTTTCCTCTTCTAAGAGCAAGAGGCTCTTAGATTTAAATTAGAATTATATAGGCCTCTCCTTATGTCCAGGGAGTCTGGGAGGGAGAAGGGGTAAAGGAAGTGAGAAAGGGAAGAAGGGAGACTGAAGACTCAATGACAAGTGGTTTCTTTGTTCATTTACTTACAAGTTTTAAGACCAGACAGTTACTTCTGGCTCACCTCTGCTGATGTCTACCTTTCAGAAGAATTCCCAAACTTGTCACCAAACTTGAGTTTTCTTGGGTCTGTAACTCACAGTTCTACAACCCAGCCAGAGGTAGGTAAGGTGGGGACAAAGGTAGGAAGCAGGAGAGAAATGCAGTTGAGACAAGGGGAGAGCAACCCCCTCTTCCCTCCTGCCCAGCAAGCAGCAGGCTACCCTGCCTTTGAACACCTTAGCTGCCCTGCCAAGGGCACCAGTACTTGGGGATCTGAAAGTATCAGCAGAGCTTTTGCTAGGGGAGTGGGTACTGCTGCAAGGCAGGAAACAAGATGCCGAGAAGAGTTATTAAGGGAAAATTCTCAACCTAGAACTTCTTCTAACAAGCAGAGACGACAATGGGGAGAGGCGTGGGGTGCTGGTGGTGGGGAGAAGAGGTGACTGTCAGGGCCCTCGTGCCCCACTGCAGAGGTGACTGGAGGTTCCATTTTCCCTGGAATGGTCCCGGTGCCTTTATTCATAGCATGTTCTTCCACTCTCCAAAGTGTCAGCTTTGAATAACACATTTCATGCTTACCCTGTTTATAGGTAAGTCTCATCACATTTGGGGCTTCCGACTGGCTGAGCTGGGCCCAGACAGAGCTGCCTGCTGACAGAGATGAAAGTGCGCTGGTTGAGAGCATCAGAGGTGCTCATCTGCAAGAGCGCTGCCTTTCAGACAGTGAAGCTCTGGTTCCTCAAGGCCAGCTCTACTCTAAGCAGTGTGAAATCTGCTGGGTGTGAGTGTGTGTGTGCAAGCATGTAAGGACACACTATAGCACCATGGAGGAAGGACAGAACAGAGCCAGGAAGAGTGACAGGAGAAAGATATAAATGGGCAGGTAAAGAGATCATCCAGACATAAGAAGGAAAGACGTAAGAAACGAGAGTGGCTTTCCAAGGCTAAGCGTAGCCACTTGTTTTTTTTTTTTTTTTTTTCATTCATTCAACCATTAAGTCGTAACAGAAGACTGAGGCAACGGAAATACCCGGGTCCACAGAGTAAACGCAGCCTGATCGACAGGTCCTGAGTTCTTCCATCCCACTGAGACTGCTGTGAGAGGGCAAAGACCTCTGATGGGAAGGCTGCAAACAGAAGGCTGCAGGCTTCACAAGTGTTCTAGAGAAGTCCATTCTCAAGAAAACAAAGCCAGCCAGCTCCACACGTCATCATATGGAAAGAGCCTACCAATGCTATTAAGGAGCCTCTTTGTTGTCATCAGGAAGCAGCCGATTTAACATGAAATCAACAATAAGCTTGGGACCTGAAATACATTTTGACAATGTGTTGAAACGAAGGAGGGCAATGCTGCAATGACAGTGGAGAAATGAGGACTGCAGTGCTCACAGAGTCCAGAAAAGGCAAATATAGAGGAGGAATGAGGCAGTGTTTGGCCAGTGCTGTCCAAGAAAGACACACATGCCATCTGGCGTGCCTGTAAATGCTGGCGAAAAGAAGGAGCTTGTCAGGACAGTGAGTGTCCTGGCCAGAAGGCCCTGCTTTTCAACAATGCTCTGTTCTGACTCCATGCCCCCTTGAATTTAAGTTCCTTGAGAATTTTAATTTCAGGTAAATCTGAATTGCAGATAAACAATGAAGGCTTTTTTTTTTTAGTTCTTGGTGTTACTATGTTACTGCTTTTAGTATTTAATCTTATGTTTATACATAGCTTTCTCATGCAGTATTTGGAACATACTTACACTACAAAATTATTCATTGTTCATCTGTAATTAAAATTTAACTATGTGCCCTGTACATTTTCTCTGGTCACCCTAGTGGGGCCTAAGGCATGAGATCTATGCTTGGGTGACCCCCTTACCTGGAACCTAAAAAGTATGTTATACATGGTGTATGCTCAGAAGATAGTTTGATTGCTTAAACTTGCTTAAATTAAAATGAACTACTTCTAGAAAGAACTGAGAAAACTAGATAGGGAATATTTGAAAAGCAGGAAGTCACAAGCAGCACTGTGTTCATCCATGACAGAAATATTTATCAACTTCTTACCACACATAAGGGAATCTTGGCTCCTGTAGCTAGGTTAATCTGATTTTCTAGCCTCCCTAGGTGGCATTATATTTTAGAGTTACTTTTTTATCAATCACTTTGATATATTCTCATGCAGAGCAAGTTGTGGCAAGCAGGCAAGAGGGCAGGGTGGTCGTGAGACTCTTGGACCGGGACAGGGCAGGATTCTGAGGTCTGTGGAAATACCTTTAACAGCTTGCTGCTGGACATAGGCCGTTGTCCCATCACTGAGGGTCACCGTCTGCAGCCCCAAGCTCTCCATGGCAAACTCTTGCCCGTGCACTCAGACATGAAGTTGGCTTCTTCCCAGCACCGGAGCAACAGCTGAGGCTAGAGATTTCCTTTTGCGTCACAAATCTGAGAAAATGGACAGTGTCATATTATGAGCTGCATGGCTTCCTCCTGCCGCAAGGACACACAGGGAGAGTAAATGAGGCCAGCCAAGAAGAAAAATAAAAAGAGACAAATTCTTCAAAGTAGAGAACTATGTTGGCTTTTATTAAAAGAGTTCGAAATATACGCATTTAAGAATTCTAAAGACTGAGCATTCAAGACAAACATGCCAGCCAAATTGGTTGTAAAGTAAGATTTCATTAATCAAAACCCACTTTTAGGGACTTCCCTGGTGGCCTAGTGGCTAAGACTCTGTGCTCCCAAAGCAGATGGCCAGGGTTTGAACCCTGATCAGGGAACTAGAAACCACACACCACAACTAAAGATCCTGCATACCGCAACTAAGACCCAGTGCAGCCAAATAAATAAGTAAATAAACAAGTCAATATTGTTTATAAAACCCACTTTTGAATTCACTCCCCTAGAAGGGAGACCCACGGAAGGCAGGTGGCCAACTCCGCTGTTGCTGTTTCTCTGTGACCATTCTAACATCTCTCCTGTGCTCAGATCCATCTGTTCACCCAGAATCAGTGGGGTCATTCTTTTTTTGGGGGGCCATGCAGCTTGCAGGATCTTAGTGGCTTGACCAGGGATTGATCCTAGCCCCTTTGTAGTGAAAGCACAGAGTCCTAACCGCTGGACCACCAGGGGATTCCCAGTGGGGTCATTCTTGATTCCTCCTTTATCCTCAGAAGTCTAGGAATACCACCATCTTATACCATATATAAAATTAATTCAAATGGATTAAAGACTTGAATTGAAAACCTGAAACCATAAAACTCCTAGAAGAAAACATAGGTGGTAAGCTCTTTGACATCAGTCTTGGCAATGATTTCTTTTTGGAATTTATCACCAAAAGCAGAGGAAACAAAAATAAACAATTGGGAGTAAAAAACTAAAAAGCTTCTGCAAAGCAAAGGAAACCATCAATAAAATGAAAAAGCAACCTATTAAATGGGAAAAATATTTGCAAATCCTGTATCTGATAAGGGGCTAATATGCAAAATACACAAAGAACTCAAATGACTCGGTAGCAAAAAGCCAAACACTCCAACTGAAAAAACAGGCAGATGATATGAATAGACAGCTTTCTATGGCCAGTAGGTACATGAAGAGATGCTCAACATCCCTAATCACCAGTGGAATGCAAATCAAAACCATAATGAGATATCACCTCATATCTATCAGAATGGTTTATTACCAAAAAGACAGGAAAAAAAGTTTTGGCAAGGATGTGGAGAAAAGCGAACCCTTGTGTGCTATTGGTGGGAATGTAAATTGGTGTAGCTATTATAGAAAACAGTATGGAGATTCCTCAAAAAATGTAAAGTAGAATTACCATTTGATTGAGCAATCCCACTTCTGTGCATTTAACCAAAGAAAACAAAAACCTTAACTTGAAAAGATATATGCACTTCCATATTCATTGCAGCGTTATTTACAATAGCCAAGACATGGAAACAATCTAAGTGTCCACTGATTGGTGAATGGATAAAGAAGAAGCTACACACACACACACACAGGAATATTATTCAGCCACAAAAAGAATGGAATCTTGCCATTTCAACAACATGGATGTACCTTGAGGACGTTACGCTAAGTGAAATAAGTCAGGCGGAGAAAAAATAAGCACCGTTATGACCTCATTTATATGTGGAATCCTTAAAAAAAAATAGATTCATAGATACAGAGAACACATTGGTGACTGGTAGGTGAAATGAGTAACGCGAGTGACAGGTACAAACTCCCAGTTATAGAGTAAGTCCCGGGGATGTAACGCACAGCACGGTGACTACAGTTAATCATACTGTATTGCATATTGGAAAGTTGCTAAGAGAATAAATTTTAAAAGTTTTATCACAAGAAAAAAATTCTGTAATTGCATATGGTGCTGGCTGTTACTACACTGAATGTGGTGATCATTTCACAATATACAGATACTGCCTCATGTTGTACACCTGAAACGAATATAATGTTGCATGTCAATTATACCTCAATTTAAATACGTACAAGACAGACAAGAAAGTCAAGGTACCTAATTCCAGGTGAGTATCACCTCTCACCTGTTGACTAATGTAAGAACCTCCTAATATATGTCCTCAATAAATTCTTGCCTGTTTCTCACTCAAATTTTGTGTCAGAAAGCCTTTTTTTCCCTTTAAGTACAAATCTAAACCTATTACTTCCTTGATTAAAACTCTTCAGTGGCTTCCTATCATGCTAAGAATTCATTCACCCTGCAGGCAAAGGCTGGTCCCCTCAGAAGTCCCTGCAGCCCCGGCCACTACGTATTCCTGGGACTCACAGTCCCAGGGTCACATGCCTATCTCTCTTTAGCACATGTTGCCTACACAAAACTTTGGGCTCCAAACCCGGTTACTGGTTTACTGCGGGCTCTCCACAAATCCTCGAGCTGTGACTCGCCGGTCCTCGTGCCAGCAGGGACGACTGGCAGCGCAGTGCTCACTGCGTCTGCTGTGGGACGGAGGGTACCGGAGCCCTGCTCCAGGGCAAGGTTCTCCTTGCCACCCATCAGAGGACTCGCCTGGACTTGGAATCTGCACGGCCTACTAGATCCTTCCTAGCTGCCAGCTGAGCTTCTCAATCAGGGCACCCAGAGAGGATATCTGTATGTCACACTTCAGGTGCTGGTGCTTGAAGCCATGAGCAACCAGCTAGATAGAGCTTTGGCGGTTCAAAGGGCTGAGTGGGAAAGTCTCCTGACACAACCATAGCCCATCTGTGATACACTGGTTGGGATGCTGTACGCTAGACTTGGCATCTCCACCAGGATGATTCATTCCTTCTGTCCATACACATTTACTGAATAGGCTACGCTCTGGGGACAGCAATGCTACTACCGCTGAGAGTGAGTATGGCCAGAGAGCTGACCATGTAAACTGTTTAATCCTCACAATGACCCTTTAATCAAATACTATATTATCCTCATTTCACAATTGAGGGAGGTGAAGCTCTACTCAAGGTTGCACCGCTAGTAAGTGAAGGAAAAGGATTTGAATCCAGGCCACCCAGCACCAGAGCAGTGCTCCTAAGCAGTCTGCTCTACTGCCTAACACGGAGGTTTTTAGCTGGAGTTTACGAACCCTGAAGCCACCTGGTAACACGTTTTTGGTATGTGAGCTTGCACATTCTTCTGAAGAGGGGAGAGTCATGACTGTCATCGGAGCCTCGCAGGGATTGAAGGAGGTAAGGAACCCTTGGTCTAGCTGGGAATTCCGTGTATGACTCACCTTCTCTGGTCTACTTGGATCCTGGCAGTCACCCCAGTGTTGCCCAGAGTCCTGATGACCCCTGACATGGTGCCGACCTCATGAAAGCCCTGGGTCTGGCCTCCATTAGACTGCTCCAGGACCTCTGACTTTCTTTCTCTTAAGCAGGGAGAGAAGTCCTTTTGGGAAACTGCTTTCATATTAACAGCACTGTATCAGAAATAATACACCTGAGAGACCTACGTCTGAAAACACAGCAGACTACAGGTTGAAAGGGGATTGGGAAACGGCCTCAGATCTCTATGGCCGGGCCCTGTGGCTGCTGAGGCAATGGTTGGTTTAACTTAGCTCATCTGTATTCTACTGAGATTTTCTGAGGAAAATCCGTGCCATGGTTAACAACACAGGCTCTGGTGTCAGTCTTCGTTCTAACTCAGACTTTGTCTCTTTCAAGCTGTGTGTCCTTGGAAAGTAACTGGACCTCTCTGAAATTTAGATACATCTTAAAAAAAAAAATGAGGATAACAGCGGCATCTTCGTCACATGTTACTGTCAGGATGAAATGAGGTCACATACATCAGCATTTAGCACAGGGAATTCAGCACAGGAATTACTCAAGAAATGCTGGCTCTGGGGAAGGGGATGAAAGGGGAACCTAAAGGGATATGCTTCTGAAGCAATGAGTATTTCGGTAACAGCTAGGAGTACTGACAACAGCCTGGGATCTGCAGAAAGGCTTGTAAACTCAATTTCACCTCCTGTTATTGCCTCTTAATCTGTAAAATGAATTGTTGGCCCAAATGACCCTAAAATCCTTGCCACCATTCATGTAATTAAATTTATTAAATATACAGCCTTTAATACATGTCAGCTGCTGTTTAAAGTACTCTACCTATACTATCTCTTTTAATCTTAAAAACAATCCTATGAGGAAGTGAGTACACTATCCCCATTTTACAGCTGAGGTGACTGAAGCTTAGAGGTGGAGTAATTTGCTCAAGGTCCTAGAACAAGTTAGTGCTGAAGCCGGGATCTAAGCCAGGCTGGCCGGCCCCAGAGTCCATACCTCTTAATATCTGGTTTATTTCCTCCTTTTGCTAATCCACTGTAACACAACATCAGCTCTTAGAACACTTGAATACTGGTTGTTTAACTTTCATCTCACCCACTGCAACTTAATCCCGGTTCTTCTTGACCTGACCACATGGAAGGAGGGAACAGCTAGCAGCCACATTTCCCAAAATAACGCTTTTTGACTCAAAGAAAACAAATCCCCGCTCTTTTACATGTTCTCATGTCCAGGCTAAATATTCAGTTTTCCTCCTTAAGCCTCATAACATAAACCTTTAATAAAACAGTCCCCTCTTGCTCTCCAGCCCTTCTGGATCGCTGAATCTGCCTTCCAACAGTGCCTGACTGCGGATGGTGAGGTTTCTTCTTGGCTGCCAAGCATGTACAAGTGTCTGATTGCCATTTTTCTCCCTTTCTTTTGTTAAATAATGGTCAACTCCAAAGCCTCCCGTGCCAGTACTAAATCAACCGCAGGGACATTGGCAGAGCCAAAGGCTTGTCACTGCCTGAGGATGGCTGGGTCTGAGCAGTTCCTGCCTGTACTGGACATTTCAGATTCCTAACTCCTGTGGCCCTCTGACAAAGGGCAGGGGGGAGTGCGGTGGGGGGATGGGGGGGGCAGAAGTAGCTGCTATGTTTTCTTTTTGGAGGGTGTTAATTTTTACCAGCTCCCTAATGACCTGAGCTGAATGGAGAGCTAGTCTAGGGGGAGCTGTGGGGAGGAATAAGAGCCAGGACGAAAGGTAGGGATGAAAAGGGAGACTGACACACCCAGAATTAGCAGCAAGTCTAGTTCCTGTTTCTTAAATGACCTTAACCTATTGTTGATTCTGGTGCAGGAAACAGCTCTATGACTTCATAATATATAAATGTGTTTCCTCTTGTAAACATAAATTATAGTTACCAGTGAGATAACATTTAGAAAAACTTTTTAGATACATTGAATCTTTCTCTGTGAAAAAAGATGGGCTTAAATTGTCTCCTCAAAGCAGAAAAATAAGAGATATGACAGATGGGAAATCAAAGAGTAGCCACGTGCTTCTCCACTATGTCAGATCTAATCTGACCCACACCTAAGCAAGGCTTCGCCTGGACTATAGGCACCTTGTTTGCTAGTCTATCATTTTCTGCTAACCCGAACTCCAGGAACATTTGAAATAAGGGTTTCTGGACTCCGTCAGCCGAGGGTACTGAGGAGCCAAAAAAAAGAAGAAGAAAAAAAGAAAACATTTGCTTGGAAACAGAGAAATGTTCAACTTTGGGGAAAAAATCACAATTTTCACTCAGATAATTACTAATGTGGAAATACAGAAGACTTCTCAGAAAGGACAAAGCGACATTAGGTTGGGAGGGACAAAGACTGAGTGGCAAACAAATGACCAGCAGATTGGGAAGGGCTGCAGTAAAATGATTCAGTATTTGTTATTATAGAAAAAGACCAGTACACACACAAAACCCAGAGTGAAACAGGCTTGGTTCTGCGGGTTTCCAAAAACTAAAGAGAAAACAGGAAATTAATAACAGAAACACATTTAAAACACCAGCTAAACATCTCTTTCCAAAAGGCACACTGATGTCAAAAGCCCAAAGTACTTTTTAGTACGGTTCCTATTTGGCTACTGCAATTTTACAGGTTTGAATTAGTAACAGAAAAGGGAGTAATTGGGCAAAATGGATTATTTTTAACACCAAAAAAGTCAGTGAAAATACAGTCTCCTTTACTGCAGAATGGCATTCATTTAAACTAAAACAGATAACTTAAAAATCTAATTTTCAGACAAATGTTTAAGTGAATTTAATACCTTAATTTGTAAACACTCAACAGAGCAATCATGGCTGAGCTTCAAACTCACCTTTAGTCCATGAAAAGATAAGTCCAGAAAAAAAGGCAATTTGGAAGGGTTAGCCTAAGGTTATCACCAAACAAATTAATACAGATATGAGGAGGTTACATTTCAATTGTTACTGGAATTCAGCTCGGGGTCACTGTATGCTTGAGAAGGGTTATTTGACAGTATAGAAGGGACTGTATCACCACAGTTATTTAGAAACATCATGTTATTTAAAACATCACTCTGGGACAAAAAAGTTAAATTTATATTATCAGTTCATCAAAATGGAATAATATCCAGATCTCAAAATGGAAGAAAAGGTAGTTTTGGCCCTTTGAAGCATAAGAAATCTAAGTCAGAGAGTTGGCTTTTAAAAAACCCTCAGCATTAGAGGAAAATATTAAAGAAATAAAATATAAGGCATGATACGAAAAAACACATGTAACTTATAAATAACTAATAAGGACCTACTGTATAGCACAGGGAACTAAATAATCTGTAATGACCTATGTGGGAAAAGAATCTAAAAAAGTGCAGATATATGCATATGTATAACTGATTCACTTTGTTGTGCGGTAGAAAGTAACACAACATTGTAAATCAACTATACGCCAATATAATTTTAAAAAAATTACTGAGCTGTACACTTAAAAATGGTTAAGATGGCAAATTTTATGTTCTGTGTATTTTACCACAATAAAAAAAAAAAAACTGGGCGGAGAAAAAGCCACGTGCAGACACTTACAAACCTTTAAGAATAATACCAAATTTCCCCTGGACAAATAAGGCTACAATATGAATTCACAAAAGCAAAAAAACACTAATATTAAGTAAACAACACACAAAAAAGGTTCATTCTCATTAGCAATTAAAGAACAAGAAAGAATAATCATGATGATATTATACTTATTGAATTACCAAAAATCAAAGTGAAAGTATTCACAGCCAATAAACAATAACATATCACTACACACCTACTACAGGAGCTGAAAATCCAAAACACTGAAAACTCCAAATGCTGGTGGGAATGCACAATGGCATAGCAAAATGGTACTCTGGAAGACAGTTTGGCAGTTTCTTACAAAGCTAAACATATTCTCACAATAAGATCCAGAAATCCTAATCCTGGGTATTTCCCCAAATGAGTTGAAAACATATGTCTACAGAAAAACCTGCACGTGGATGTTTATAGCAGCTTTATTCATAACTGCCCCAAACTGGAAGCAATCAAGACATCCTTCAATAAACTGTGGTACACTCATACTATGGAACATTATTCAGCAATAAAAAGAAAAGTTATTAAGTCACGAAAAGACAGAGAGGAACCTTAAAATGCACTTTGCTAAGTCAAAGAAGCCAATCTGAAAAGGTTACATACAGTATCATTCTAATGATATGATATTCTGGAAAAGAAAAAACTTAAGAGACAGTGAAATGATCAGTGGTTGTCAAGGGTGCAGGGGAAGGAGGGGAGGGATGAATAAGCAGAGCATAAGACATTTTCAGAGCAGTGAAACTATTCTGCATAAGTCTATAATGGTGGATACTTGACATTACATACCTGTCAAAATCCAGAGTGTACAAGACAAAGAATGAACCATAATGGAAACTATAGACTTAGTTAATAATAATCCCTCAACATCGGTTCATCAATTGTAGCAGATATACCCCACCAATGTAAGATGCTAACTGGGGGAAACTGGGAGGGTTAGGGTAGGGGGTGCATAAAAAGGGAATACATGGGAACTCTACTTTCTGTTCAGTTTTTCTGTAAACCTAAAACTGCTCTGAGAAATAGTCTATTAATTACAAAAAAAAAAAAAAAAAAAGAAATATCCAACCATCGATGTTGGCAAGGCCAGGAAAAACAGGCGCAAGTGCATTGCTAATGGCACTACCGGGGCTCCAGGTTCTCCAGAGAACAGTCTGCTAATGCTCAACCCCACCAGAAAAGGTTCAGACGCTGAGGTCTAACATTCATCCTGAAAAAGACAGGACAGAAAACAAGAGCTCCTCGGCTACATACCCGCTCTCATTCTGTAAGTGACCTGTTCATTCAAAGCTGAAAGTGTTAGCTGCTCGGTTGTGCCCGATTCTTTGGGACCCCATGGACTAGAGCCCGCCAGGCTCCTCTGTCCGTGGGATTCTCCAGGCAAGAATACTGGAGTGGGTTGTCATTCCCTTCTCCAGGGAACCTGGTTCATTAAGATGGGCTATATCTTGTATTAAAAAAAAAAATTATTATTCATTGCGCCACAAGGCACACAGAATGCAGGATCTTAGTTCCCTGACCAGAGATTGAACCTGTGCCCCCTGCAATGGAAGCACAGAGTCCTAACCTGTCCTAACCACTGGACTGCCAGAGAAGTCCTTATATCTTATATTCTTGTTTAGTTGGTCAGAGACTCTCCTTAAATAGAAACAAAAACATCTAAAATGACACAGGATAAGATGTTTGTGCTTCTAGATGCAGTGAAGGGATTACTCTGCCAGTTATGTTATTTTTCCCTCAAACTTAACTCTTTTGGGATGAAAACAACACACTCCTACTTACTGTTAAACTGCTTATAATTCAAGTTCTTAGAGAGCAAGCATTTCGGCTTAATTAGCACCTTACAAAGAATGTGCCCACAGACACTAAATGAATAACACTACTAGGTCACATAGCTAACTGAGCTCTTTAGCTCAAATTTGAATCCTAAAATCAGCTCCACTTATTGTGGATCAGATCTGATTGAAACTTCTGAGATTGGCTTTGAAATCCTTCATCTACCGCAGAGACACAAGCTCCCTATAAGTTGTTCCTGGCAGAAGAGTAAATGCTGAGTGAAGAAATGAAAGAGGGAGGGAACTGAATCCCACCATCCCAGCTCTTTCTCCAGCCCCAGATAGGATGCCCACTTTTTCCTCACTTGAATTACCATGTTGCCTCATCTATGACATCCACAAAGTTTTCTCCCAGACCCAGTTCAAGAACAAGATTTCCCTGGCCAACACCACACCAGACTGTCAGACCCCAGTCACTTCTTCCGCACTCAGCAATGAAGCTACTACACCAGGTGGCTCGTCTGCAGTGTTCCATGAGGGCATGGATATAGCTCCCTGTCATTGGATCCTCTGTGTCCAGTGCCCAGAACATGGCAGGCATTCACTGGGTATTGCTTTAGTGAAGGAAGGGAGGACTCAGCACCAATAACATTACCCTGTGTAGAGCTCAGCAGTTTCCAATATGCTCTCAGATACACAGATACATTATCTCACTTGCTCTAAGCATTGCTTCATCAGCTCTCACAGCGGGAGGGGCTGAGAAGACAGCTCATTTCTAGTCTAAAGCAGTCACTCTGCAGATGAAGAGACAGAGGCCAGAGCTGCCAGAGGAGTCCCAAAGGATCCCACGGCTACCTGGGGGCAGAGCTGAGTCTCACACCAGAGCCGCCAGTGTTCTTCCACTCTTCTCCTTTGTCTCTGGCCCGGTAACAGTGTTCTTTCAGTCCCCAGAAGGGCAGACATTCACTAACAAGTCAAAGAGACTTGAATATCTAGCTGCTTACTCAATATTTCCATGTCCAAAAACATCTCAAACTTGACATATTCAAAAGTGAATACCTTGGCTCCCTTTCTCACCACGTGCCCTTCTTCCAGGCTCCCCCATTTCAGTAAATGGGAACCCCATTGTTAAACTGCTCAGGCCAAAAATGATGGAGCAATCCTCAACTTCTCTATTTCTTTCACATGCCACTCCCAATCCTTCAGCAAATCCTACTGGCTCCTCTTTCAAAACATATACAGAATTCAAGCCCTTCTCACTCTTCGGCTTTTTACTTTGGGTCCAAGTTACCCACTCTTCTTGCCTGGAATATAGCAATAGTTTCCTAATCAGTTTCCTTCCTCCCACTCTTGCCCACTACAACTTATTCTCAACATAGCAGCCAGAATGATCCTTTATGTCAGATCATGTCACTTATGTGTCTCAAACCATCCCAATGGCTCCCATCTCACTCACAATTCACAAAAAATCCAAGGGCCTTTAAGGCCTAATATGATTTACCACAAATCTACTACCACCCACATCTCTTGCTATGTTTCTCCTCTTTCCCCCTACTGTAGTCATAATGACTGGTGTCCTCAAGTTTCTTGAACATACTAGGCATACTCTTGCCTCAGGGCCTTTGCACTTGCTGTCTGACAGCAGAGGGAATATACTTCCCTCAGATAAATGCCTGGCTCACCCCTTAACTTCCTCTCGGTCTTTGCTTAGATGTTACCCTTTCAGTGAGACCTTCCTTGACCACCCTAATAAAATTTAATACCCTGACTTCTAGTACTCTTTATCTTCCTTCTCTGCTTAATTTTCTCAACATATATTTCACTTGTTTATCATATGCTTCTGCTTCACCCCAACAGGTGAGCTCCTTAAATCCTGGAGCTTTGTTTTATTCACTACTTTATCCCCAGGTACTAGAAAAGTACCTGGCTTCTAGCAGATATTCAGCAAACATTAGTGGAATGAATGAATAAGTAAATGAATGAATGAAAGAACATCCTTACCTTTAGAATCTCCCAGTAATCTAAAGGGTTCAAGCCAGAAGGGGAAGACCCTGGTTGAGCTCTGACCTCTCCCTCACTCCCCACACAGCTTCTCCTTCTTCTTAGGTTCAGCCCAGTCCCTTACTACAAGAAATTACGTCTGGGCTGGGAAGCAAGGCAGGACCAGGGCGACAGGTGCTTGTTGCCAGGATGGTACAATTCTGCATAGTGCTAATTTTTGGCTCTGGCATCCTGATACCTCATAAACAGAAGAGGTCAAAAATAGGTTGGGACTAAATAGTAGTACTGACTAAGTTTAACAGCAACTCATCTGCTTTGAAATATCTTTCAAGGAACAGTGCTAAACTTGCATGTGTTCACCCAGCTGTCCTCTTCTTTTTTCTCAAACATGGATCTTTATTATGGATTTCAAATATGCATAATAGTAGAAAGAACAGTATAATGAACTCCATGAACCCATTACCCAAATTCAACTATTACCAACATTATTTCAATTTGGTTTCTTCTATTCTCTGTCTCTGCAATCCCCACTAAATATTTCATGAAGCTGTTTTCTTGAGAACT
The DNA here is from genome assembly GCF_033118175.1 of Dama dama. Lineage (NCBI taxonomy): Eukaryota > Metazoa > Chordata > Mammalia > Artiodactyla > Cervidae > Dama > Dama dama. The sequence continues at coordinate 11,849,810 of NC_083687.1, read as the reverse complement.
GATCTACATATGACAGACTCTGGTCTTGTTAACACTGTATTCCAGCAACTATGTCAACCAATTTCTCTAGTCTTACCAGAAATACAGTTTAAAAAAAAAAAGGCACTTACACCCATTCTCTCACCAAAGCAATGACTAAAAGAGGAAGAAGTATCTAAATTCCAGACTGTTTAAATCAAGGAACTTGCCAATTATCATGTTTGGAGGGATTTGGGGAGAAGGGTTTTGTAGCTACAAAATAGATGTAGACATGAGCTGTCTTCACTTGTTTGTATCTGAGGCAGAATTTCTGAATGAGCTTGTTCAATCCAGTAAGTATTTACTGACTACCTGCTACATATGAGGGACAGGATTGAGATGACAGAAGATAAGAAAACCCAGCCTCTGTTCTTAAGGAAATCACAGTGAGGGGTGGAGGATGGATGTTGGGTGAGAAGAGTATAGTAGGAATAACTAACATCCAAGGCAGAATACATTCTGTAGTCTGAGAGGTTAAACAAACCCAAGGCGAAAGTTCCTTTTAAAAAAATCAATCCACAGAATTTGCAGACCCCAAGATTGACCTCTTCCTTAACTCTAATTCTGCCCTCTGCTGAATTTATTGCTATACAGCCAATACCTATGGGATCAGAGAATTCAGTGACCCACAGAATAGACTTTCGGAAGTGGATCTTTCACGTCACGTGTTGCTACTCACCATCCAGTCTTCTGGTGGCAGAGGACTGACTGGAAGGTCCTCCTGGGGTTTGGTACCTCAGTGCCGACACTCAAAGTGTTCCTACTCTGAGAGCACATACAGCAAGCAGCTTCATAAACACCAGAGACTGTGTCAAGGAGACATGGTAGATGGATTCAGAAGGACTTCCAAGAACTCTCTCCTGGCTACCTAAAGGATTGTGACCTTAGTGATCTATTATCAGAAGAGTGCAGCTCTTTGGACAAACCAATGAGGTTTGGTTGGCCAGGTTGTGTAGGAAGGAGAAAGTGCATGGTCATTCATATGCCCCTGGAATTAGAGATGCACAGGAGAGTGGAAGAAGGGCAGAATTAAGATGGAAGAAAGGTTTACATCATCATCAATGTCACCAAGATTGGTGAGGTGAGGATGCATGAGAGAAAAAGAGTAAGGTAGGAAAAAGGCACTGTGAGACTGGACGGGGCACAGGAATAGGGATAAGGAAAGGGATGATTCTGGTTTGAAAAGAACATCACTGATGGAAGTGAGAAAGATGCCACAAGATCCAAGAATCTTGAGAGGCAGGATCTCACAAGATACTGAACAGGGTGTGAAAAGGAGGGACCTTAGAATGGGAGGGTGTACAGATTATGAAGGATGGGTTCCCACTGGAATGGAAGGGGGTCACTTCACTGAAGCTGGAAGTGGTCACTAGATAAAGGTTTTGGGTAATAGGATGCAGCTATGGATGGCAGAAAGGAGGCAGCTGGAACACTCATAAGAGATTGGAGATCTCATTTATATGAATTCCTGGGGGTAAGCAGACCTAGGATGAGAGGATTTGGGGTAAAGTGCCAGTGAATGGGAGACACCTTAGGATAAGTGGGAGCTCCAAGAACTCATAGGGTGAGAGGATATTTGGACAAAGGATAGAGGTACTAAGGTGCAGGGATCTCAGGACACATGGGGTCAGAAGTTATGAATAATGGGTTGAGGAACTCACCAAGCCATGGGGCAAAGGTTAATATTAATAGAAACCTTGGAGGTTATGGCAAGTGTTGGTGTTGGGCTTAGGATTAATAGAAAATAAGCAACAAGGGGCTGAGGGTAACCTGGAAAACCAGGTAGGTTTAGGAGCAAGAGAAGCTACGGATCAAAAGAGTTTTGAAGATCATTGGTTCAGATGCCAGCTCTACTACTCATCTGTGTGAGTTTCAGGTTCATCATTTGTTTAAAACTAAACCAAAACAAACAAAATATGGGAAACGTGGTAGACGTAGGAAGAATCACGTCTGTCTTGAGGTTGTGAAGGGAAAACTTAATTTACACATACAAAGTGTGGTACACAGTAGGTGCTCAGCACTAAGTGCTAATCGTCATTAAGGAGATACCAGTCAAGAGCCAAGGAAATGAGGAGGCCATAGGAGACATAAGAGGACAGGGATTCCAAGAGTTCAGGCGTACAAAGATAATGCAAAGTGTGGGCCCTGCATTCATTATCTGCTGACTCCCTAGCACCCAGGATGGAGTTAAGACCCATAAGAGCTTCTCAGCATATACTTAAGGGCTCCCTTAGGCTAGGTTTGGTGCCTTGAATACATTACCTCAAGCACTACCGTTATCCTCCTGGAGGAGAGGTGACAACTGAAGCTAAAAGATATGCCCAAGGCAGCATAGCTTAAGGGCCAGAGTCAAACCAGAGCAGGTCTTTAATCACATCAATACCCCAAGCTGAAGCACTCTTATCCTGCTTTGCAAACATGTTAACTGATGAGGCTTGATCAAGGGAAATGGGTACAGCCTATTGTGTAGGGGGTCACAGGAGTGAAGGAATAAGGTTAAGAAATGAGTGGACCCTGGGGTGAGGTTACAACAGTAAACTTCTAGCTAGTAATACAAAAACGATTGCAAACAAATATTATCTTGATTGACAATTGTAGAACTTCACAGCTGGAAGGAAACTGAGGTCATTTAACCCAACCTTATCATAATAGAGATGAGAGACTGAGGTCCAGAGAGAGGAAAGGACTTCTAGTGGCAGAGCTAGGACTTGAATCTGGGACCACATACTCAATTCAGATTCTCTGATGCCTCAACTACGTCTACTTCATATTCATCTCTATAATTTCCTGGGCACCAGCTCCATGCTAGGGCACTTGTTTAGTCATGTGCTGGTTGACACTGGGGGTCTGGAGTGCTGAGAGCCACATCAGTGGAGGTGACTTTAGGATGAAGGGGGAACATGGAATGAGGATCATGAAGTTACAGGGAAAAGAATGGCTTATCAGATATTGAGGGTTATATGGAAGATGACTGGGTGAGAAACTATTTTAGATGGCTGAGTTTAGGAGTTACCAGAAAAGGTTTGAGGGGAGTCACCAAGTTTGCAGGGGGGGTGGGGTGGGGAATACAGGGTAGAACTGGACGGGTTACCAGAGTAGGGAGTCAGTAAGGTTTGAGGGGATGTGGGGATGTCGGGTCGTCAGTCACTGGTGGAGAGCTGGGGGAGTCACTGTGTTGGTGGGTCTCTGGGCAGTGCTGGGAAAGTTCCTGGATTGGCAGAGTCCATGAGTAAGATGTGAGGATTACCTGGTGAGGTTTTAGGGTCAGTGGGTGGGGGGTCAGAGGTGGGGGCGGGCGCAGTCACATGGTGGGGTGTGGGAGTCACGGGGCAGGAGTCGCAGGGCGGAATTGGGGGGGCAGGGATGGGGGCCGGGACCCGAGGTGCGGGAGGGCCAGGCCGCCGACCAGCCGTCGAGTGGGCACGCCAGGCTCGGGACCTTCCCGGGACCCTGCGCCCGCCCGGCCTCCCACCTGGGCACGGTGGACCCACTCTTCCCCCAGCCACCAACCTGACAGCCCCCGAGGGCGACTCCGCCGACAGACCGCCATGCACCGGGCCCCGCCACCAGCGCCGGCCCCGCAACCCGCCTGCGCCATAGCCCGCCCGCCCGCGAGCCGCTTGCCTCGCGCGATATCCAGGTTCCAGGGCCGCCGCACTTTTCCTCTCCTCTCGGCGGGCCTCCACCGGGCCCCGGAACCCGTATAGAAAATACAGGGCAGGCTCCACCCCGCACCCCGAGCCGCAGCGGCCGCCGTCTCACTTATCCCGGTTCCCGGGCCGCCGGAGCCCGGGCGGCCGGGGTCTCGAACGTTGCCCCTCAGAGCCCCGCCCCGCCCCGCGAGCCGGGTGACGCGCCGCCCGCCAGGCTGAGCGCCCGGGGAGGGCGTGATGACGTCACGACGCCCCGGTCAGGGCCTGGGCGCGGCTCGCGAGCCGGGTCGTCTCTATAGCAATAAGGAGCCGCCACCTGTTCCTGAAGAGGGGACTCGGTCCACCTGAGGCCTGAGGCGGGCGCGGGGAGGAGTCCGAGGCCCCGCGGGCTCTGCGCCGTCCCGTCGGCCGCCCGCGGGCGTGAAGGTGCGCTCCTGGTGCCGGGGAGGGCCGGAGGGGCAGATTGTGAGGGAAGCCGTGCCTCTCCTCAGGGCTCAAAGCCGCCAGGCGGCCTCCTGCGCCTTTTAGGGTCCTGAGGCGCTTTGCTGTGCGCAGTCCGCACGCACTGCCTGCGATCTTCGACCCACCCCCTGAAGGAAGCAACTGCAGGTATTACTAGCGCCTTATTGAAAGGGACGACGTCGAGGAGCCGTGAGGGACTCGCCTGTTTAGGGAGTGCGCCCTGACGGCCCTCTCGGGTTCTCTCACCGTCATTCCCCCGTCAGTCCCACCCCCAGCCTCAAAACCAGCTACTATTGACTCTCGTCGGTTCGTTTCGGGGTGAACAAAGCCAGGCCCTTTTACGGTTTCCCCCTCTCACCAGGAGGGACTGTGATTGGAGAATTTTCAGACAAAGTAAAAGAGAGTGAGCTTTTGGTAAAAATAAATAAAAGAGAGAAGTTAGATGAGGAACTGGTAAAGGTTGCCTCTTAGAAGAGGAATTGGGTGACTAGAGGAAGGAGGTGAGAAGCTTTACCCTCTCTGCCCTTTTAGACTTTAACTCGTTTTCTTTTGTCTCCTCTCTCCCCTCCCCCCCAAAAAAAATTTAACTAAAAAAAATTTTTTTTGAAGGGAGTGTTCCAATAGAAACGTTTACAAAGTACTGTGTTTGGGGTCTGTGGTAGCGAAAGATGCCATAGGAGGCATGGGTGATTCCTCTCTTCCCTTGTCTGTACAAAGCTTAACCGCAAAGCCTCCCTTTCAGTTTTAGATATTCTCTGTTCCTCATCTTACTAGTTTGGGCACCAGTTTATAGTTCTCATCAAGTTCTCAGCTTAGGGGGGCAGTGAGTGACAATTGATGGCCTATTCTTGTGGTTAATAATTAATCCTTTCTATGTGCTGTGTGCTCAGTTGCTTCACTCATATCCGACTGTTTGAGACCCTGTGAGGGTCAGAGGAGCCAGCCAGGCTCCTCTGTCCATGGGATTCTCCAGGCAAGGGTACTGGATTGGGTGGCTGTGCCCTCCTCCAGGGGATCTTCCGACCCAGGGATCAAACACCTGTCTCTTATCTCCTGCACTGGCAGGCGGATTCTTTACCACTAGCACCACCTGGCAAGCCCCAATCCTTTCTATACCTCCTGGTACAGAAATAAGCAGCCTGACCTTTAAGGTGCTCCCTCTCTGTTCCTTTTTGGTGGAAGTTTGACAAGTTATTTTATTGTTACCTAGATAGAGAATATAGTAGCTTGACCTGTAGCATAAACTTCTGGATAGACATAGAGCAGAGACTAATACTCAGGTGTCCTAATTTGTACCTCCACCACCTTTTTCCATTATAAAAAATACATCTATCCTTTCTCATATTCCTTGCAGATCCTAATCTGATTGGTAATCACCTCTCCTCTTACACAACAAAAACTCTGGGAAACCAGTGTCTGAATTTGAAGTATTAAGATTCTGATGGTGGGTAATTTCAGGTACTCAGGAGAACTGGGGAGGAATATAATTTGGAATGCAGGATTGAAGATCATTTCTAGCAGCTTCTGTCCTACCTTTGAACCCCATCTCCACAATATACCGTATAGGCTGGTGGTCTTCAAACATTTTTTAAAATGGACTCCATAAAAGAATTTTAAAGAACTATGTACCTCCTTGTTCATTCCTAAGTTGACACCTAAATTTTCCATCATATAAACACTTGTAGAGGATATAATTTCTGACTCACTGCAAATTTTTATGTTTTAAATTGAAACCATTATATCATTCTTAAATGTATCTAGTGGACTCCAAATACCCTAAGTATTTGATGCCCACCAGCATCCATTTAATAATATATGAACAAGTTCTTTAACAGCAATTTTAGATGGTTCCCTTTATTTACAATTTATTTAAACTTTATATGATTCCTTTTCTTATTGATCTCCTAATTCACTTCCCCTAGAAATTTATCCTAATTAGTATATTTGTATGCATTAAAGTCTTTTATTGATCATTTACCTTCTTTGCAACAAAATTGAGTATATATTTAAGTTTGTTGCTTATGACCATAGGCTTTGTTGTAAAATTTCTTGTGAATCAGATTGTTAGTACACAATTTATTAAGCAACATAAATATATTACACATTTTTATAACTTGTGAAACTGAAAAAAGTACAATTTTTATTTTAAATGTGTTTGTTAATGAGAAATATGGTGTTTCTCCTCACTTAGTTCAGGTGTTCCTGGACTAATATTACCTAATGGTGGAAGGAGATAAGGTGCAATAACAATTCTCTATGTGTGCTCAGTTATGTCCAACTCTTTGAGAACCAATGGACCATGTAGCCCGCTAGGCTCCTCTGTCCATGGAATTTTCCAGGCAAGAATACTGTAGTAGATTGCCATTTTCTACTCCAGGGGATCATCCTGACCCAGGGATTGAACTCATGTTTCTTGTGTCCCCTGCACTGGCAAGTGAATTCCTTAGTGCTGTGCCAACAGGGAAGCCCAACAATTTTCTACCTGGTTTTTATTTTTATAGACATAAATGTTGAGGAATGTTCACATTGAGAAAGGAAGAGACTGTTAAAATGATATCCCTAAAGCCTTTGAACTACTTCTAAATTACATGCCAACAATCACAATTCCTCATAAGTGTACCATTACCAAATAGACTTCTCCTTTAATTTTATTAAAAGTTTTATTTAATTAAAAGAATTGGAAACCACTGATCTTGCAAAAGGATTTGTTAGTCATTTGAGTATTGATTTCAGTCTTATCAAAATAATTATGTCATCTTTTCACTCAGAGGCAGCTAGTTAATCAGATACTGATTTTCATACTTCTTTGTCAATACAATTTTTTGGATGAAATTCTTTTTTCTTTAAGGTATTCAAATATGTCTCAAGTTTTATTAAGATCCTCTATAAAAACATTTATTCACTCCTGAAAATTGAAACAGCACATCAAAAATTGTTATTACAATGCTTTGGCCAAGCCAACCAATGTTTCCTTTACATTCCTTCCACAAGTTAATTTGTTTCAAATTCTTGATACTGAGTTTCATCTTACAGGGAACTTCAGGCTTATGAAACAGGCATTACCTGAGACTTATTAGTATTTCTTTGTGTCAAATCAAAGTGGAACTAAAGTATATTCAAATCATTTCAAATACAAGCTACATAGATTCCTCATAAATTAACCATATTAAGGTAGAAGGAAATGCAAGAAAAAAAGACCAACGTATAATATCAGTTCAATTCAGTTCAGTCGCTCAGTTGTGTCCGACTCTTTGCCACCCCATTGCCACCCCATGAATTGCAGCACGCGAGGCCTCCCTGTCTATCACCAACTCCTGGAGTTTACTCAAACCCATGTCCATCGAGTCAATGATGCCATCCAGCCATCTCATCCTCTGTTGTTCCATTCTCCTCCTGCCCCCAATCCCTCTCAGTGTCAGGGTCTTTTCCAGTGAGTCAACTCTTCACATGAGGTGGCCAAAGTACTGGAGTTTCAGCTTCAGCATCAGTCCTTCCAATAAACACCCAGGACTGATCTCCTTTAGGATGGACTGGTTGGCTCTCCTTGCAGTCCAAGGGACTCTCACGAGCCTTCTCCAACACCACAGTTCAAAAGCATCAATTTTTCAGCCCTCAGCTTTCTTCACAGTCCAGCTCTCACATCCATACATGACCACTGGAAAAACCATAGCCTTGACCAGATGGACCTTTGTTGGCAATGTCTCTGCTTTTTAATATGCTATCTAGGTTGGTCATAACTTTCCTTCCAAGGGGTAAGCGTCTTAATTTCATATAGGTTATCAAAATACTGGTAGTCTTTCCCAAGCTGCTTCATAATGATCCTAAAATTACCAGCAAGAAAAAATAATACAGAAACAAGATTTATGACTCATTCAACTCCGTGGCATAATTACTGTATGTTGTGTTGTAATAATTCTCATAATTATCCTTGGAAGGATCTCTGTTAAATCAGCAGTAAGTACAGGTACATTGAAATCTTCGCATTCTTGATTCAGTCTCAATGTCCTCCTCTTGCTATAGCTCTCTTTGGGAGTCAGACCAAGGAACTCCTTTGCCATAGTGAAGTCTAAGAGAGTCAGTCAACCTTTGGATCCTGTATCTCTGCTCACTCAAGTGTCCTCATGCCTCTCCTCTTATTGGTTTTTTCCTCACCAGGAAACTTCCCAATAGGTTGAGGTGGATCTTCTGGTAGATATGACAGTTTGATACCAGGATTGAGAGTCAAGTTACTGAGTCAAGTTCTTTGTTAACATTTCAGAGCATTAAGAGGCAACTGGCATTGCTTAGGAAGCTTCATCCCTCAACATTTTAAGATACTGCAGGGTCCAAGTTGAGTTATCCTCAGATGAATCCATTGGGAGTCTAGTCACAGTTTGAAGCTCCTCCTAGGTCTTTGGGTTCCAGTGGAAGGCGATGCTTTAGGCTCAAATGGCTACCAAGTAACCTAGAAAAACTATCAGTTCAGTTCAGTTCAGTCGCTCACTCGTGTCCAACTCTTTGTGACCCCATGGACCGCAGCACACCTGGCCTCCCTGTCCATCACCAGCTCCCGTAGTTTACTCAAACTCATGTCCATTGAGTCGGTGATGCCATCCAGCCATCTCATCCTCTGTTGTCCCCTTCTCCTCCTGCCTTCAATCTTTCCCAGCATCAGAGTCTTTTCAAATGAGTCAGCTCTTCGCATCAGGTGGCCAAAGTATTGGAGTTTCAGCTTCAACATCAGTCCTTCCAAAGAACATTCAGGACTGATTTCCTTTAGGATGGACTGGTTGGATCTCCTTGCAGTCCAAAGAACTCTCAAGAGTCTTCTCCAACACCACAGTTCAAAAGCTTCAATTCTTCGGTGCTCAGCTTTCTTTACAGTCCAACTCTCACATCCATACATGACTACTGGAAAAACCATAGCCTTGACTAGACAGACCTTTGTTGGCCAAGTAATGTCTCTGCTTTTTAATATGCTGTCTAGGTTGGTCATAACTTTTCTTCCAAGGAGTAAGCATCTTTTAATTTCATGGCTGCAGTCTTTTAAAATCTGCAGTGATTTTGAAGCCCCCCAAAATAAAGTCTGCCACTGTTTCTCCATCTATTTGGCATGAAGTAATGAGACCAGATGCCATGATCTTTGTTTTCTGAATGTTGAGCTTTAAGCCAACTTTTCAGTCTTCTCTTTCACTTTCATCAAGAGGCTCTTTAGTTCTTCTTCACTTTCTGACACAAGGGTGGTGTCATCTGCATATCTGAGGTTATTGATATTTCTCCTGGCAATCTTCATTCCAGCTTGTGCTTCATCCAGCCCAGTGTTTTTCATGATGTACTCTGTATATCAGTTAAATAAGCAGGGTGACAATATACAGCCTTGACGTACTCCTTTTCCTATTTGGAACCAGTCTGTTGTTCCATGTCCAGTTCTAACTGTTCCTGACCTGTATACAGATATCTCAAGAGGCAGGTCAGGTAGTCTGGTATTCCCATCTCTTTCAGAATTTTCCACAGTTTATTGTGATCCACACAGTCAAAGGCTCTGGCATAGTCAATAAAGCAGAAATAGATGTTTTTCAGGAACTCTTTTGCTTTTTCAATGATCCAGCAGATGTTGGCAATTTGCTCTCTGGTTCCTCTGCCTTTTCTAAAACCAGCTTGAACATCTCAAAGTTCATGGTTCACGTATTGTTGAAGCCTGGCTTGGGGAATTTTGAGCATTACTTTGCTAGCATGTGAGATGAGTGCAATTGTGCAGTAGTTTGAACATTCTTTGGCATTGCTTTTCTTAGGGATTGGAATGAAAACTGACCTTTTCCAGAAGAACTATAGAGCTGAGAAAGAGGAATAAAAATCCAGGCTGACACGCTGTGGTGAGAGAAGAATTCACTGGTAAAATTCTTTTATCATTACATGTTTTCAGCATCATTTTATTAAAATATTGAAGTGCAGATTCATATCCATATGGAAAATACCTACCATTTGTAGAACCAGCAAAGCCAGTCTTCATTTCAAATCAGACTTACTTTCTGTTAGGAAAAAGTCTGACTTTATTCTTCCTTTTAAACAAATAATTAATACTCATTTTAAAGAATATTATAAAATCACGGGGAAATAAATTATTAACTCTAGCTTATAAAATAGGTTATTAAAAGTCAGCCATGATTAAAATTATATAGATCTAATATTAATATAAAAACTGTAAAACCAAGATGGTACTTTTTCTCATTGTATAATTTGTAATGATGCCATAAAATGTATAGCTAAATCTGTTAGTTAATTTATTAAATGAGACGTAAGATAGAAGGTGTGTTAGTTAGTCCCTTGGCAAATACAGGTATCCACTTGTGTTGAACTCATGTCTGGCTTTTGGGAACAATTAAAGAATCATGTAACAGAAGAAAGAAAGAACTACAATAATTTTGTTACACTTCATGATCAAACTTACGTATTTAATAAAAAAAGGGTTTTGGTAGGAAATAATGGTTTGAGCAGCTAACAATTTCTTTTTTTTGTTAGCAGGTGGTAGAAAATAGGAAACATTTTCTAAGATGAAATAAGAGTACTGATTGTAATGGGAATATTTTGTTATGAAGCGAAAAAACAACTCCTTCCTTCTACTCCTCAGGTTTTTACACTCTGGGCCATGCATCAAGATTCAGTGTAGGTGAGGGAAACACCTTTCCTTTGTAAAGTAAGACAAGGACTATGGTGAAAGAGGAGCTGGAATGGAGATAGCATGAATATATATATATGCTGGCTGGCTCTCAAACAGATTAGTTTTAGGGAAGATATCTTACAGAAGTTGAGGAACTGGAGTGTTTTTGCTTAAAACTCTCCTCAGATTGATTTCCTTGCCCAGGTATCCCTTGGAAAGTCTTCACATACTTTAGGAAGACTTCCTTGGAAAGTCTTCATGTGCCTCCCTTTAAAAGGATTGCTTGATATAGACAGACCCATACTCCACTGGTCGTGACTATACATTATTCTAGGACATAATTGCAAGTGTCCTAGAGAGGAGGAGTAGGCTTGGTGTGTTTGGAATAGAAGAGGATTAGGAAAGAAGTCAGAGAAGATGACCCCAAGTTGATGTAGTCATTTACTATGATCCATGGATATGGTCCTCAGCTTTGCAATTCTAAAAAGGTGATTCTTGTCAGTCAACACAAAGCTGTGAATCAAACTTACAGGAAGTTAACGTATGAAATAGAATGCCATTGAGTTAATTTATACTCATAATCACCAAGTAAACTGGATTCTCTCTCCTTGTGGCAGATCCATGTGGCAAGATCAGTTGTAATCAGTCTTACATGAGGAATGCAGATCTTGAGCATGGCTATTAGTATCCAGCTATGATAGCCTAATACTCGATGATAGGCACATAATAGGAGCTCAGTAACTGTGGAATAGAATGCACCCATGTGCTTTATAGATGTGTGTTTTTTTAGATGCATAGTTTTTGATTGGGTTGATTTTTCCTTGTTCCTCTTTAATGGCTATATCACGGAACTGTTAAATCCAATAAAATTTCATGTCATGGAACATAATTGCAACAATCATCTCTGAGCCTAGAAATTGAGACTGTTCATTTTTAAGAGATTAGAGATTACTTTCCCAAGACCTATGTACTTATGTTGGTAGTGGCTGAATGATCTGTATTTCAGAATATTGTTTGTGACCAAGAGTGTACTGCATAAAAAGAAAACCTTCGTGACTCTGTGTTGGTACTTTGCTAGAGATGGGACATCTAAACTAGGAAGGTGAACCATGGTTAGATTTTTGTTGTTGTTTTTTATGTGGACCACTTTAAAGTCTTTATTGAATTTGTTACAATATTGCTTTTGTTTTACATTTTGGGTTTTTGGCCCTGAGGCATGTGGGAGCTAAGGGATGGAACCTGCACTGCCTGCATTGAAAAGTGAAGCCGTAACCACTGGACAGCTAGGGAAGTCTTATGGTTAGATTTTGGGGACTATATTATGATGAGCAATGATACTCCAAATTTCTTGCACTCACGATAGTTCTCGATACTGCTTTTTAAAATAGACAAGCCTTTTCAGATTCTAAAATCTTTATGAATAAGAAGGATAAATGAAAAATTGGGGTAAGTCCTGTCTGAAAGCCAGAAGACACATTTTCTCCTCAAAGCTTTTTTCAGCTCTAGGGTAAACTATTGAGACAGGAAAAGATGCCAGACTGAGGAGTTTCATTTAGTATTTTAATAATAATTATAAAAAGGACAATACAAAATCCAAACATTTCTTTTTACAAGTTCAGATACATTTTTTCCCCCAAGTGCAAAATACTCTATAAACTGCATCATTTATTGTTGTGTAGGAGATGTTTACTATATCGGCAGCAGTGGAAGGTAGATATAAATACAAATACTTTGAGATTTCTTCTGCATTAAAAAAGAAAGCCTCCCACATGGTAATGATTATTTTCTGAAACTTAAGTTCAGCTCACACAGAAGAATGTTTTCGGTTTGTCTAAACGGTTATAATCTGTGTTGTCTAGATAAGCTGATAACAGAACTGGGGGTTCTAGTCCCTGTTATCACATATTTTTGTAGAGGGTTCCTAGTCCAAATAATGGCCCAAGGACAGAGTATGCTACCTTTGAGACAAGTCAAATTTAAGGATATCCTTGTGTTGTTTGCTTCCACTTTTCTCTTACAATGCTTAAGAAAGAAGCCAAGCAGGTTAACATTATTTTCTGCTTATGGTCAGTTATACTTTGTCTCCCTTTCTCTAGTTTGAGCCTGTTATATTGAGGTTAAGCAGCAAATACAGAAGTTTCAGCACTCTATGTTTTCTGACATTTTGAGATACGGCCCCCTAATCTCCAGTCACCTCAAACATGTGTATGGAGAGAACTTCTCAGATATGAAAGCTTTCATTAGGTCTAAAGACTAGGGCTATATTACTGAACTTTCAGCAATGAATCTGAGCCTCCAACACCTCAAACTAATCCAGTCCTGAGGGAGTCAGAGCAGTCACAGCTTGATGTCAGCCTCTGGGAATTTGTAGGCCTGGGGCAGGGCAGTTCAAGTCCAGGCTCTGGTCAGTTTTCTCCTGACTTTGTTCCTCAAGGTTTTGGGAATGGGCCTGGCCCAATAATACAAAAAGATGGAGGAAGAGAAGTAAAAAGAGATTGCCATGTTGCTGAAGTTCTAAGTGCCTTTCTGATATGCATCACTTGGTGCTTGGAGCCCTTGAAAGAATGGCTACCCATTCTGAGACTCAAATCAGGACAGGTTTTTGTAATAAGATAAATGAGGCCTCAGTTACGTAGGGTCAATACTGTGACCCTACAAATTCCTCTTGGCTTGTTCCTGAAGGGTTCCCATTTACACCATTCCCTACACTGATAAAAACCTCTTTTTCTGACCTGTAAAGGCCTAGAGAGTCTCTGAAAGTGGACCCCTCCATCTACTAACGCTTTGTTTCATTCCCCTGGGCCTACAGAAGCAACTTTGCCTGGATTCTTAACTCCCAACTTGGACAACCTAAATTATAAATCAAATCTGGTGGACATGAGTAGGTCTTCATCTGGTCTCCAGGATCTGTCTTGACATTAGTTAAGAAGCTTGGTGGTCTGTACTTTCCATACTGTGGAAACCATTTGTAAGGCCCAGAAACCATGGAATAAACGGTTAGAGGAAGTGTGTTTCTGTGTATGGGGTGACGGGAAAGGAAAGGAGAGCAAGGAGCCAGGCCCTGAAGGCATGCATTGGGAAGCACTCTGGCTTTGAGACAGATGCAAAATGGTAGGGAGAGAGGAATCAGAAAGTTATCCTAGCTTCCAGTGGAGAATGAGGATGGTCAAAGTTGGTTAAAGCAATTTTCATGGCATTTCCTGCAAAGTGTGGATCCTTCTCCTAAATGACCTGCTTGGAAGCAACCATTTTGTATCTCTACAGCAGAACCTTCTTTGGCCCAGAGAGACAAAGGCAGCCAGATACTCCACCCCCAGGCCATGGTGTTGGCTAACGAATGTCAGTGGATCTAGCTGTGACATTGGTTACCTACTGCCTAAGGTTGGTGAATGCTACTGACTTGGGGCGGGAGTCGTGGTGGGGCAAAGGGGAGCGCATGCTGGTTCCTTTATTTACCGTTGAGCCTCTTTGAGGAACAATAGCTTGAGATAGTCATTAGAAGTGAGCCTAGGAGTCAACTGTTAGCTTTTGATTGAATAGGGGTACAGCTTTGGGGGAACTAGAAGGAGCAAATGGAAAATAATTTTACAGGCAGCAGTGACTGAAGGTGGAGTGTGTGAAGGATCTGGACTTGGGCATGGACTTGATTCTTCTTCCTTTTGAAAAGCAGTAGTTGAGGAAGCTAGGCTTGAAGTCAGCTCCAAGAGGAAATGGCAGACAGGGGTAGGCAGAATGGCCAAGGTCAGGCAGACAACTCCATGCCTGGCTAACTGTCCTAATCTTGGCTCCCACAGCCTTGTCTCTGGCCTCAGGGCCCTGAGTCAACCTGTCCCCAGGGGTTGGTCCTGGTCCTCTTCCACGCGCACATCAGGGGAAAACCGGATGAGAGCAGGGGAAAGATGGAGGCTTTCCCTACGTGGGGTGGAGAATCACTGACCACTTCCATCGGCCTCTACAATCTTGAGGTCCATGCTGAATCCATGGAGGCACAGGGATGGTGGGATTGGTTTAGCAAACACAGGTCCCTCTCCTTAATGCTCCACCAGGTCCCACACATCAGGTGTCTCTGCTGGCGGAGAAGAGACAGATCAGATGCTCCAGCACTCGAGGCTCATGAGATTCAAAACCTTTTTTCTTCCACTCCAAGCATACACTCTTCTCTCTTGGGCAGCTATAAATAGGGTTGTTCTAATAGAGGAGAAAGAAACAAAAACAAAAAACAAGACCAGAAAACAAAAACCCCTCCCTCTAGTCAACATAGAAAGACTCAAAATGATTGCACTTATTAGATGTGGACAAGGTGGGCAGAAGGCTTGCCACGTGCACACATTCCTCTTGCTGCCCATGGCCTGGGGCCAGAGGTAGGTGGCTGTGGGCTGGCTACAGAGCAGAGTCCTCTTTGGTGGAGCCCACAAGCCATCCAGGACTGCAGGGGAAAGACAACTCTGGGGGCAAGGCCCAGACTGGCTTTTGGTCAGCAGTCATGTTTCTTTAAGGGCAACACTTAGCATGGGGAGTGGGGCTCCCCCAGGGAGCACTCAGGTGGGAGTAAGGGAATGGCTGGGCCAGAGAAGACAAGTAAGAAAAGGGATTAGTGTTTGAGGCTGGCTTCCAATTGTTCTGTAGTCTAGTCCTTTAAAGGACACATTTTCTTTTTGTTTTCTTTTTTGGGCGATGCTTGAAAACTTGGTTTCTGTCCTGCAGAGAGAGTCTGTCTCGGGGAGCAGCAGCGGCATATTCGACATGGTAATTCCTGCTGCTCTTCTTCATTCAGTTGGTGTCCACTAGCCAGTGGTGTGGGCCTTTTGTAAGCCCTCATGCACTGGACCCCAGGCAGACATGGGCCAAGAAGGAGAGGAGCTGCACATAGACAGGAAAGTTGACTGTCTGGGCGGTCCAGGGCTCAAACCAGGTGTCCCAGAGGACGAGTGCTGGCATTAAGCCTGTAAGTCAAAGGCTTCTTTGGCAGAACCCTGGGCTATTAGAATATCCCTGGGGGGCACAGTCAGGGGACATTTTGGCTCCTGACTAGCAAGGCACAACCTCTAACAGCAGAAGCCCCTCCTCCCCCTCCCCCAGTAGACCCACTTCCTTCGTGGGCCTCAAGCACCCTTCTAAGCTGACAGGGCCGAGGACGTGGGCTGGTGAAATGGGCAGTGTGGCTAGTGAGGGGAGTGGGATACCATCCCTCCACCCCTCGGGAGAACACAGCCAGCACTGAATGTCTTTTTCAGGAACATGTAGGAAGTGAGAAAGTAAAGACAAAGAGCGAGGCCAAAGGAGACATGGAAAGGAAGCTAGAGGAACAGAAAGACAGAGCGCTTAGTCTATATGGAGATTTTTTTTTTCCTCTCCAAAAAGAGAGATCAGAAGGAGTCCCTCATCTGAGGGTGGGGGCTTCGAAACCTGGGTCTTGGGCCTGGGGCACTATTTGTAGGGCCTCAGGAAGCTGGAAACTTTGGAGCGGAGCAGCTTGATGAAAGACTTCGGCAGCATCTCCTTGTGCTTCTCTGTGTACTTGAAGTAGTTCTGGGGGTGGGCCAGCACCTCGAAGAAGGCTTTAATGAGCTTCTTGTCCTGCAGAGGATGGCAAGTGGCAATATCAGCATCAGTGTCAGTGGTGGGAAAGAGGACCACCGGCCTCTACCCAGCAGCAGCCCCTCTTGATGCTTAATAGGCATATCCAGAAGTGAACTCTGGATCCCATCCTCCTTAGAATTCTACAACTCAAGTCAGTGGCAGTTCCATCCTTCCATTGCTTAGTCTCAGTCTTTGGAGCCATCCTTGACTCCTCTCTCTTACAACCACAGCAAAACTTGTTGATTCTACCTTTAAATATATACCTTTAAATATATTCGGGGTCCGACTGCTTCTTACTATCTCCACAGCTACCACCCTGTCCAAGACCATCATCTCATTTGGCAATGGCCTCCTAACTGGTCTCCGTACTTCTACCTACTTTTGTCCTTCTACAGGTTGTTCTTTCTCCCTACCCCCAGCAGCAGCAGAATGACTTTCTGTTTTTAATTAGATCATGTCCTTTTTCTATTCTAAACACTTCTCTGGTTTCTTTATGACTTAGTAAAGCTGAATCCCTTGCATGCCCCATCGATGGGATGTGATCTGTGCCCTGTTGTCTTTCCCGTATGCCCCCTTGATTCTTCCTTGCTCTGCTGAGCCACACTGGCCTCAAGGTTCTTGAACATGCTGTATGGCTCCCATGCTCCTGAGCTTGGAATGATCCTCTCTTGATCTTCTAATAGGTAGCCTTTTACCTCATTCAGGTCTCTTCTCAGAGGCCTTTCCTGACCACCCTGTCTGAAACAGCAATATCTTGTGTGGAGAGCCTACTGGGTGCCAAGCACTGTGCATTAGGACTCAGCTCTTCTGGCTTATGAGCTAGTGTTCTTCACATTGCATCAGGAGATTTTTTAAAACAGGAGGTGGAGCTTCCAGCCTCTCATCTCCACTTTAATCAAAATGGTACCTCTGCTTTATGCATTGGAGTTCACAGCGCATTTGAAATAAGGATTCAGATGCTCTAAACATTTTTGAGAAGCATAGCTGAAATATTCTTTGCAGTCAGCCAGTTCTCGGAGATTTTTGTCATTGTGTCTCATTTTGATAATAATAAAAAATTATTTTATTTATCATAAAATAACATTTTTTTGCATTGTAGTTTATGAAGGATAATACTGTGACTAGGACTATAGTTTCTTCAGTAAGATATTCTCAAACTGGGATCCATGGACCTGAGTATCCAGACCACCCTTCAATGTTGGAAACATTTCTTTTCCTTTAAAAGAGGTCTATACTGAATTAACCCTGAGAAACACTGAACAGGAGCACTGTTTTTCTCTGGGAACTGAGGAGGGAGCTCCCTGCCAGGGAAATGCCAAAAGCATCTTTCTAAACCTCAGTTTCCATTTATTTCTTGGTGGAAGAGGCAGAGGACATTTCATCTCCTCATCTTCCCTTTCTCTTCCCCCAGAGTGTAAGACAGTATGGCTGACACTGCAGTCAGATGGGTTTGGGCTCAAATTCCAGCTTTACCACTGGGGCACGTTCTCTAATTCTCTGTGCCTCAGCTTTCTCATTGGTAAAGATGAAAGGCTTTTTATTAGGAATGATGCAAGTACCTACTCCATAGACCTGTTGTGTATATCAAAGAGAATATTCAAGTAAGCACTTAGCATATTGCCTGCCCATTGTTACATGCTCATTAAACACTAGCTGTCATTATTGGTAATATTCACTCGCCTTTAAAATTTCCTGGTGGTTTTCAGATGCATAGAGCCGGCCATCTCGAACAATGTCTTCTACCAGCTGCTCGTAGTCCTCTGAAAAGTCCATGAAGGGGAGGGGCTGATGAGTGAGAACTCTTCCTCCTCCCTTTGAGACCCTGGAACCGCCCCTTCCTCACCCACCTCCCTGGCTTTCCTGCCTTTGCTCACCATCATAGGTAACATAGGGGATCTGGAAGCCACGGGCGCTGTTGGCTTCACTTGTCTTGAAGTTGATCCAGAGCTTCCTAGAGCGGGCTGTGAAGGCGATGGGGCGCTCGTAGGTCTGGCAGGTCTCATAGGTGGTAATGGAGGATGGGGAGGCTGAGAAAGTAAGCAGCAGGTCAGGAGAGAGCAGGGCAAGCTCCCCCAGTCCTCCTAGAGCGAGGACTCGGGCTGACAGAGGCCTCCCTCATATGTGTAGCTCCCCTAGCCCCCTCCATACACATATCCTTTCTCACGGCCCTGGGCTTGTTCTTTGACACCCAGGCACTCACACAGTGTGAAAAATTTAACATTTAAATGGATGGAATTGCAAAAATACTAGAATAGGAAAGTAACACATGTAACACTATTGGAATTCTTAACTCTGCCCTCCATTGGACATGTAGCATTCATTGCTATTTTCCTTTGCTCCCAAGGCCTTACTCATCATTGCCCCAATTCTTTTACCACCAATTTTCTCTCTCCTGCCCCCAACCAGATATGGATTGCCCTTCCCTGGCCCAGCTCTGCAGCCACCCACAGTTCTTTCTCATGACGAGGACGTCCCCACACTCGTCCTCAGATGGCAGGAAGATCTCGGGTACCACGATAAGAATCTTGCGCTTGGGTGGGGGGTTGATGTTCCAGACGCATTCCACACCAGCTGGGTAGTTGCCTGGGTAGTTGGGGGACTCGATATAGCCAGTGAACTCACCCAGCTCCCCACCACACTGGCGATCTGTAGCCAAGCCCAGTGGACAAAGCAAGAAAGAGAAGGGAAATCAGTGGGTAAACAGGTTGGGGAAATTGAAGAGTTCTGAAGTGGAAATCAGACACGTGGAGTTCATCATCTCCTCCAAGTTCTGGGTTCCTCTTCCTTCCTGCCCTATTAGTACCTTCTTGCCTCACTTTACCTGTCTGTACCTCCCTACTACCTGTCTCCTTCCCCTCCAGGGAGAGGGCACTTCAGGGCCCAGTCCAACACTGTTGGACTTGAGTGTGGGTGGGCTGGGGAGAGAGGGAGGGTGGGACTGGCCTGCCTATCCACCCCCTAGCCCTGCTCCGTGCTGGTTCACTACCCTGCCCACCTCCCACTTCTTCCCATGCCCACTGCTCCCAGGCCTCTCCACCCCATCTTCCATAGCCTGGCCTGACACATACTCTTGCACTGGGTCACACTGGTGGAGCCATCAAAGTCAGTGCTTGTGTTTCCTGGACAGCGGGTGCAGAAGTTCTGACGGAAGTCAGGCTGGTAGGAGCCCATGGCGCAGCGGATACAGCGGTGGATGCTGGTGTTGTAGTAGTGCCCAGGGGAGCACTGGACTGCAGGCAGGGGGTAGGAGCAGGGGTTAAGATGGCAGGCAAGCAGGAATTCTGGGGCAGGGACACGTTCATCATAGAGAATAAACAAAAGACACCAGAGTTCCTTCTGGAGTCCCAACCTTCCCTAATCACAGCAGAACTGAAGCCCAGGAGAAAACAAACTAGACAGAATGGTTGGTTACAGTGTCAGTCCTGTTCTTTCCGGCACTAGCACAGCCACACACCTATAGAGGAACTTGTTTGTAGCTTTGAGGGGAATGTGGCACCACTTTTCCAAAGCAGAGGGTTAAGTGGAACTGTTACTTATTCCCCAGTTCCCAGGCTTGGGACAGGTGTAGGGTCAGGATGGGTCCTGTGAGAAGGATGGTGGGGTTGGTCATGCAGCTGGGCCTTTAGTGGCTTGGGGAAGATGGTAGGGCAGCATACTTGGGTCTACTCTGGGGACCTGGAGAGAGTCTGGGAGGTAGTTGGGGCTGGGCATCCTACCAGGGTTAGTGGCCCACTCACCTTTGGTGTCACAGTCTTGGAAGGAGATGGCTCCCTCGTGCTTAGTGGTGAGGCCCCCACCGCACGGGAAGCACAGGGTCCGTCCTGCTTCAGGTTGGTAGGTGCCACGTGGGCATGGCTGGCAGGGCTTGAACCCATCTGCAGAGTGTTGGCCAGGTGAGCACTGACCTGCAATGAGCCAAGGGCCCGACTCTGATGGGGGTGGTCCTGGTTATCCCCACAGGGTCACCCAGTCTCAGGGGACAGAGGCACACACAGATAAGATGTTGACGAGGAGAGTGGCCTGGAGCCTGGGCCTGCCCTTGGGAAGTCCCATGCCCATGGGCGTCCCAGTGCCCACCCTACCCCACTCTGTATTGTTTGTTCCCCTGGCACCTGCACATGTGGTGACGTTGGTGGCTCCAAGAGGCCCGTGGGCATCACTCCCAGGGCAAAGGTCGCAGGAGAGCTGCCCTTCTCTCTCCTGGAAGGTGCCCGCTGGGCATGGCACACACTGCTCCGTCTGGCCGTGGTAATACGTTCCCTGCGGGCAGCTGACTGAGGGAGAGTCGGCCGTGCTAGCCACCCACCCCCACCTATTTCCCACCCCCCGGGTCTGGGGCTCCCCTACCCTCTCCCCCAGATTCAAGGAGAATCTCTTGGTCTGGGGACAGACAGAATCCTGCTTGGGAGGCTCAGGGGCCAAAGCTCAGCAGGGGTTGGTAGCTCCACATGATGGCCCTCTAGATCTCAGTCTGGGACCAAGGAGGGGAGGATGATGGGCAGGAGGGTCTTGGCTGCCTCACACCTTGAGAGATGTAAAGTGTCCTGCTCTGAACCAGACCCAAGCTGAGCCTTCCCTACTCCCCGCTCCCCAGCAAGCTCCCTTACCACACTTGGCCCCAGAGCGGTGCTGCCCAGGCCTGCAGGCCTCCACTGGTTCAACTCGCTCCCCAGCCGCTGGGCCTGGCTTGTGGGCCAGCTCATAATCGAGGCCTGCCAGGCGCAGTAGGAAGCGGTCCTGGTTGATGGACTTTCTAAGCATCTTCAGGGATCCTTTTAGCCGCCGTTCCATCCGCTGTCGGAGGCAGGGCAGCCCACAGCCAGCTGGTGATGGATGGTGTTGTGAGTTGGAGAAGAAAGAGAGAGCGGTTGTGAGCAGGAGGGCGAGGGAGCAAAGCGAGGAGCTGGGCGGGGCATGGGGAGAGGACTGAGTCCTCGGCTTAGCTTTAGGCAGGCTCTGCCCTTTCCCTTCACTGCCGAGACCTGCTGTTTGCCCACCTTTGCCCTCCCCTTTCCATCCTCCTCCCAACGGTGTCCCCAGTCCCACCTGTGGTCTCTTCGGCCCTGACTTCTGCCTCCAGTTCCAGAGTGAGCCGAGTGACTTCCTTGCCTGGAGGGGTCCGGGCCCGCCGGCCCTTGCCCTTCCGAGAGGAGTCACATTTGAGGTGGATGAAGGTGACCTGGCAGTCAGAGCAGGGAGCACCACCTAGGGAAGAGGCCTTGTCAACCTCAGGGGCACCCCCTGGAGACAGTGTTCTCACTCCTGGCTTTCATTATTCCATCCCAACCCAAACAGATCTCACCAGATTTTTGTGCTTTTGGTCTAGGATAGTAATTAGTGGTGGGGAATATCCTAGGACTTCCTTGGACCCTCCACCTGCAACCTCTTCTTCCCCTGCTCTGTCCAGAATTCAGGGTGTTAGTGGGTTTTTGGAGCTCTCACTAAGCTGAGGAGTTGAGGGGTGGGAAGGGTTTGGTGGCCAGATAGCTGGAGTGGGGTCCCCAGTCCACACCTGGCCCTGTGATTCTGCTAGTCTCTTCAGTTTTGCCTTTGTTTCGCAGGTGCAAATGGCACTTGGCGTCTTTGATCTTGAAGGAAGCCCGCTGTTTAACCGTCAGCACTGCAGCCTCTAGAGGGATGGCAGAAGCTCAGCACAGCCTGGGTCCCCGTGAGGGTGGGGGTGGCCATCGAGGGTATTGGGAAGCTGGGGCTGGGGTCTTGGCCAGAGGAGAGGGGTTACAAAAGCCAAGAGCATCAGATGTCAAGGGCAGAGGAAGCAAGGCAGCAGGGCTGGACAAATAGTAAAGAAGGGGATCCAGGAAAAAGTAAGGCCAGGAGGCTTAGTAAGGAAGGGAAATTGGGGTTAATAAGCCAGAGAATAGCATGAGACAAGGCATCTGGGCTGGTGCTCACCATGGCAGTGGTTGGAGTTCGTGCTGTTCCCGGCATGGCTAGCTCGGGCTGGAGCAGCCCTGGGGCTGGGGATGCCACAGCTCACGGTGAAGCCATTCTCAGACTCTGAGAGAAGGGGGCTGTCACAGCTCTGACCTGCCCCCTCCCCTCACTGGTTGAAGGAATCCAAGGGGAGCAGAGGAGCTGCCTAAACAGCCAGCGTTCCTCTCTGCCAGCCCTCCAGCAACCTCTTCTATGTACCTGGCAAAAACCGGGCCCGGGACGGGCAGGTCAGGGCACAGGTGTCCTTCTTCCCAGACCGGTTGCAGCTGAGCATGGCTTTTGAGGCACCAGGACTGCTCTGACACTTCACTGGCTCTAGGAAGGGGAGAGAAGCCTGAGGAAGAGAGGCTCTTCCTCTCCTACCCGCTCTAGTCTGTCAGTTAGGTGTGTAACTGGAGGAAGAGAATGAGCTACATGCAGAATTGCAGTTGTACATGGAAATGGACAAAGGAGTTATTTACCCGGAACTCCATGTCTCAAATGGCCACATTCTCCATCCCCTACTCCGTCATACCCTAACTCCACGATTTCCAGGACCCCAGCGACCCCCTACCCTGAAACTGCAGGGCAAGCTTCAGCCAGCAGAGGGCGCCGCCCACCTGTGCAGTCTTTCCCGTTCCAGTGCAGCCGGCCCTGGCCTGCTGGGCAGGTACACTGGTAGCTGCCAGGAGTGTTGACGCAGCCAAAGCGGCAGCCTCCCCGGTTGATGCTGCACTCATCCACATCTGGGGGAAGGAGGCGGGAGACACAGACAGACAATGGAAGGGGGGGCAGGAGCCAGGATGTGGGCAGGGAGTGGGGGGCTTTTGGTTAGAGTTCCAGGTACCCTAAGATGATTCCCAGTCTGAGAAGAGTTCAAACCTAGGACCTCCTTCCCTTGTCTCTGGTCTCAGTCCAAAGAAGGACTGAGAAGGGGCCAAACTAACATACTTTCTAAAGCTTTCCATGCCTACCTAGCAGAGGAGTTGTAATCTGGGGACTAAGGATGGGAGGCAAGGGGCAGTGATGGGGATGGGAGATAGAAATTTTGGAAACAGGATGCTGTTCCCTGATACCCCAATGTCTCTACTGTCTTCATTTCTCCCATTTCCTCATGATGGATGTTGACATGGCAAATGCCCCTGGGGACCGCCCACAGACACAAGCCACCTCAGGGGCATGTTCAGCTGAAAGGCGAGGAGGTGAAGGGCTAAGGGTCAGAGGTGCTGGCTTACCCCCACAGTGGGTGACGCCATACAGGAGGTAGCCATGACGGCAGAGGCACTGGAAGCTCCCTGGTGTGTTCACACAGATATGGTCACAGGTCCGATCAAAGGAACACTCGTCTATATCTGGAAGAGCAAGGTTTCAAGCCACTGCATCTGTCTTGGGGCCACTTGACCCTGTGACTCCTTGCTCAGGTGAAGGGCCCCAGGGAGGGGCCTTGGCTTTCTCCCTCAAACTGAAGAGTTCCTACTTCTGGCCCAGCCCTAAGATCAGTGACTCAGCAATGCCTACCCACCCACTAAGCCCCTCCACTTGGAGTCTTTGAAGTCAGGAACTTTGAGATCTGTGCCTGTGGATTAGGGCTGCCATGTGTGGTTAGGCTGGTCGGATTCTGCCAAGGATGTGAACTGGGGTGAAATCCACCCCTCCGTCCTTGTTGAGCCATGTACCCCAGAAGGGCCGGTTTGCCAAGAGGAAGGAGCACGTTTGCTAGGTCACAGCATGACACTGCCTATGGAGACTCCCCACAGTGTCCTTTGAGCATCTCAGACTCTGGCCCTCTGGCCTCTGTGAAGCTCTCCTACCCTAGAAACTCTCCAGAGGCTTTTCCCTTGGCCCAGGTCTGCTCACCCTGGCAGTTCCTCTCGTTGATGAGAAGTTTATAGCCCTTCTTGCAGCTGCATTCGAAGCTGCCCACCGTGTTGCGGCAAATGTGGTCACAGCCCCCGTTGTTCAGGCGGCACTCATCTATGTCTGGGGAAGCAGGACAAAATAGAACCAAAGGTAATACTGAAGGCTGGGGACAAATTAGGAGACCAGCGCCTCCCTCCCTCCCTTGCAGAGACAGAGAATCAAGGAGAGCCCAGGTCTGCCTCTGCTCCTTTTTCCCTCCCATCTGTTCCTTCCCTCTTCAGGATGTCTGTGGCCATTACTAACACCTTGTTTCTTGGGTCTTAGAACGGGAGAGATGGGAACCGGTGTCAGACCCTCAGGGAGTGGCCTAGAAGTAGGTGGGCATCTGACCTACAGGGCTAGTTTCTGCCCCTCATTCTGCCATTGATGGCCCCACTCCAAAAAAGCTGGTGGACAGGGTTTATCCCTTCACTCTCCCCCACCCTTGCCTGCCATAAGAGCCTTCGCGGGTGGGGGCGGCAAAGAGGTGGAGACCCAAAGGGGCAGCGTGTCAGAAAGGAGGAGCTGGAAGAGAGGCCAGGCGGGAGGACCTCCAGGAAAGCCAGTGAGACTGGGGAGCTGCTGGGGGAGGGCAGGGGCCAGGCAGGGGGTGGACCAGGGAGGTCTGGAGAGACTCAGGCCTGAGGCAGCTTTCAGCACTGAGAAGGGAAGGGAAGGAGGGGGCGTGTGAGTGGCTTCCTTCCTGAGGTCAAGTTCCCCAAGCTGGTGGCAGACAGGACCCAGGCTACTCACCCTGACTTGGGGGAGGGGGGCAGAGAGGGCAGTCTTCCACTTTACTCTCAGCATACCTGTCAGCAGTCCTTCCTAGCAGCAAACTTCTCAACCCTGGCTGTCTGACCTGCTGCCCCAGCCACATACGCCGCCTCCCCACCCCAGCCCAGCCTCCTCCCTGGTCTGTTTGCCAGCTGCTGGGCCGAAAGGCACAAAGAGCGCGCCCAGCCCTCCTCCGGCCCCTCCGCCTTGCGGCCGAGGGACACAGATCTGATGAACCATTATTTTCAGTATGGCCACCCCCCACCCCCGTCTTCCTCCCCATTCCACCTTTCCCCTAAACCTGGCTAATTAAAAGGAGAGGGAAATAGAATGGATGATGTGGGAAATTCTATCATAATAGTAGCTAACACAGTGTCTACCATTTGCCAGGCACTGTTCTAAGACTTCGCATCTAGTTTATATGTAACTCGTTTAATCCTTGTAGCATTTCTGTGAGGCACTGCACCTTTACTGTGGTGAAACTGAGGCACAGAGATACTAAGGAGCTAGCCCAGGATCACAGAGCTAATAAGAGGCCGAGCTGGAATCTGGACCCAGGGAGCCAGGCTCTAACATCAGGGCTCCCAACTGCTCCCCTAATCTCCCTCTGACCAGGAGATCCTTTCCACGGGGAAGGTCTGGGGAATGTGGGCCAAGAAGGAACACACCTGTGACCTTGTGCATACATAATCAGGGCGCAAACACCCTTCTAGACCCAGGAACAAATGTGAACGGCATGTTCATTAACCAAGAGGGTTAGGGACCTGCAGGGAGAATAGGAATGAGAGTAAGGAAGATAAAGCGGGGCAGGGGCGCTAAGGAACTGTCTGGACTTTTGTGTCCCTTGGACTGAGATGGGGAAGGCGGACAGGAGACAAGCCTTCGTCACGGACTCAGTTCTTTAGAGTCAGGATAACTTCCGGGGGTTTAGGAGGTCCCATGATGAGGTGCCCTGTCTCTGGTCGCAGTCTCAGCTCCTTATCTTTACGCTCCTGTCCTCTGAAAACCCTTACCTTTGCAGGTCTTCCTGTCTGCCTGCAGCATGAAGCCCACGGGGCAGCTGCAGTGGACGCCCGTCGCTGCATCGTGGCACTTGCTGTCGCAGCCCCCGTTGTTGACAGCACAGGTCTCTGTTTAGGAGGGAGGTGGGGGATGGTCACCTGGCTATCAGCATGCAGGAGTCCCAGAGGAGAGGGCAGAGAAGGAACGCAGAGGCCCAAGAGGAGGCCCTGGCTGCCTCCCTGTGCTTCGGAAGGAGCATCAAGTGGAGGCTCCCAGCCCCCTTCCTCCCATCACTCCCAGCCCCCAGCCCCTCACAAGTGCAGCCAAGCAGTCCACTTCCCTGCCCCCTACTTGATTGAAACAAGGTGGACAGCAGTGAGGCAGGTACAAGCCAGAGCTGTCAGGCAGGAATGTGCTGAGGGGGTGGAGGAGGTGGAGAGGGGAGGGTGCAGGGAGGGAAAGCTAAGTAGGGGTGGTTCTCACTGCCCGGGAGCAAACAAGAAGGGGCAACAGGAGTTTCCTCCTCTCTCCCCCAAGTGCCTTGTTGGTGGGTGGGGTCACGGTGGGACAGTCTTGAGAAGAGTGAGCCTGGTGATTCCTAAGACAGCTGAGAGATGACCATCAATTCATCTTCCCCTTCCTCTCTGCTCAGCTATCTTAAGAAAGATCCCAGAGGAGACAGCTCCTACTCCATCATTCCCCAGCCCCTTCCTGGCTACCTCCAACTCCTCCCAAGTCCTCTTAGTTCCAGATAGAGATAAGCTGGCTGTTCTGTTGTTATTTTACTTTCCTAATGGGGAGATACTGTCTCGGCAAGGGGAAGGGGCAAAAGGAGAAGAATCCAGAGGTGAAGGAAGGACATAAGAAAGTAAGTGAGAGAGTTAGAGAACTTCAGAGCCTGTCTTCTGTTGCTCCCCTCTTGACTGAAGCTTTCCCTTTCCTGAGAGGTTGGAGTTGGGTGGAATAGAGATGGGCCACACTCCCTATTTTCTGAATTCAGAGCAGGAGAAAAATAGGTTTGAACTGCAGCTCAGGAGAGTGATATGAGCCCAGGAAAAAAAAAATCAGCTCAAAAAGTGCAAGGCCCTGACACAGGGACTATGAGGGAGGTGTGTGCCATCCTCTGGTGGGGCTTAGAATTCTCCCATTAGAGAGAGAAAACCCTGAGGCTTCTGCCGTGGAAGAGAGGAGGGAGGGTCTCAGAGTCAAGAGAGCTGAGTGAGAAAAGCACTGGAGAGCACTGTCATCCTGAATCTCCCACTCCTGAAACTCAGGCGCAACCCACGGCACTGAGGAGAAGAGCAAAGCAAGGACTCAGAGAAAGCCCACCTCTACCTGGGGGTCCCTGGCCATGCGCTGGGCCTGCGATGCCTAGGTTTGGGGCAGCCACAGCGGGAGCGCCTGTGTGCCACTCCCACCTCAGTCTCCTTAGGTTTCCAAGACCAAGGGAGGAAACTGGGAGGGAACCCTGACTTCAGGCTCCAGGCCCAGCCACCTCCACAAGAGTGTTCTTAGCGTGAGAGGCCCTCTAAGTCCTGGAGCAGGGAGAGGGGAACAGAGATCCTGCACCAAGTCTAGTCACTTCTGGGGGGTCCCTGGTGGGGAGCAGTAGAGCCAGCACAGGATCATCCCAGGCTGGACCAGGAAGCTGGGCAAACCTGCCCGCCAGCCCAGGGCAGAGCTCTCCTGAGTGGCCTCTCTGGCTGCCCCAAACCTTTGCTCCTCAGGTCGTGCATTAAAATCACGGTTTAATCTGTGCTTATTCTGTGTCAAGCACTTAGTAGATGCTCTAGCGCCATCATCACAGGAACACTGAGAGAGGACTCACTCTCCCCCTTTTATAGACGAGTAAGCTGAGGACCAGAGAGGAGAGGAGCTTGCTCAAGGAGGCACACTTAGAAGGCGGCAGAGCCGGGACTCAGGCTCAGGTCTGTCTGAACTCACATGTCGTGCACTGAACCGTTATGGTGGGAGAGGACGAGGGGTGCGGGGACTGTGAGCTAACACGGGTAAGAACCCAAGAAAGAGACCCTGAGGAGGGGATGGCACCTAACCCTATCCCACCCTGATCTCAGGTGGCACAGCAGGCATGCTGGCTGCGTGGAGCTGGCGCGATCTTCAGCTGTGTAGAAGGAGGGGTGCGGCAGATAGTTGGGAAGTGGGGAGGTGTTAGAAGCTGGGTGAGGAAGAAGGTGGGACAGAGGAACATGAGAGGAAGGAGAGGAGAGTGACAGGATTGCAGAAAGAAAACCGACATGAAGGCTTCTGGGCCAGCTCCTGGGGACTCAGGTTTCCTGTCACTCGATGCGCCCAGCGCTCAGGCTGCTGGGGAGCCCAGTCTGGCTGGGCCCAGTGGGCATGCAGTTAGTGGGAGCCCCAGAGGGTTAGCCCTTCCCCTAGCAAGCCAGTGAGAGCAAGCGGAGAGAGCAGACATATTTACCATTAGAAACGGCCTGAGGGGGGACGTGCTGCTCTAGCCGCCTTTCCCCTGTTTGACATTGTAAAAAAGCTGTTTAGACGCTGGGCAGAGCTACTGTGGCCCTCTGCGCCCCAACCCCCCCACCCCCGCAGGCCCAAACCACTGGCCCCGAATGATGAGCTCTGAGACTCCTACACTTTATTCCCCAGCCTCACCCTGCCTGGTACCCTCAAAGAAGCCAGGCTCCCACCAAGCAACTGGTGGGAAACGGAGTCTTGGGGAGGAGCAGTCATGGTCCCAGTACTACACAGCATGCCAGAGGTAGAGCTGGGATGCAACCTCAAGTCTTACAAGCTGCCGAATCCCAAATCCCAGAAGGCGCCCACCCTTACTGCTAAACTGCACTGCCCTCTCAGTCTCCCCACTAAATCTGAACGTCCAGATGGCCCCAAACAATGACGTTTCCTCCTACCAGGGCTGGGGAGAAAAATGAGATACAGGTCAAGGTAAAATACGTTCTTCTGGAGAAGAGGGAGAGGAACTTGAAAAAGACATAGAACCTTGGAACAGCCTCATTTGCTCTCTTCTGCCTCACTTGGCCATGGCACAGAGGGTGGATGGGTCTTGCATTATAGCAGAGCTCAAGCTTAATGGGAGTATGTTCAAAGCAGCCATGCCCGGGACTATCTAAACAGAAAGAACATCAGAGAGGCACCGGCCTCCCATCCATGGCCCCGTCGTGACACATGCAGCTTTTCTTTGGGGACTGCATGCAGTTTCTTCTGGGAGTCTCTAAGGGTGTGTAAGTGTGTCCAGGGCATTGCAGGAGGTTTGGAAAGCAGAAGAATTAGACTTATGAGGGAAAAAATGAATGGAGGTGGAACAAACCAGCCTTGAGAAGGCAACATGAGGACCCGAAAATGTTTGAAGATTTAAGAGAGTTAGTTCAGAGGGAAACATGTAGCAAGAGAGAGTTTAATTAAGGAACTTTAGAACTGTGTGTGCAAGTTTCTGGAGCAGGTACCTGAGGGAGGCCTTGAAGAGCCCCACCTGCTCCCCAGTCCTTGTGTCTGGTGGAAAGGCAGTGCTCTCTACAGAAACAGAGGGGTTTCTGGAGTGAGATGGGAGACAGGCTGGTTCTGAAACAGAATGTCTTGTCTCTGATAAACACACCAAATGACTGTGTTCACACCTTCCCATCCCCAGCATGTTACAGCCCATGAGATGAATGGCCATTCATAAACACCACACAGGACAAGCTTGCCTCTGCCCGGCTCAAGACACAGCCTTTCCCCCTGCCCACACTCTCTACTTTCATTTCCACTTTGCCAAAGGGACATTTTGTCCCATCATCTTTCTCAGCACTCTGTAAGCACATAGTAATTGTCCTTCACACACACACACACACACACACACACACACACCCCTGAAGATTTAGGGAATTAGGAATCAAAGAACTGAACTCATCTGTGGACCTAAAGATATGTGAGGTAAGGCCTAGGAATTCAGGAAAAGGGGTCCAGGTATTAAGAAGACCCCAAGTCAGGGTGAGAGGGTAGAATTCTAGAGTTGGGGAAGAAATGGGAGGACCCTAGACAGAGCTCCACTTGAATATGGAGGAAGAGAGAACATGGGGGCCTGGGGGGAGGCCTGGAAAGGAGATTTGTAGGAGGACAGCAAGGAGAGACAGAAGAAAGAGGAAGACACTGGAGCCAGGCAACCCCACTTGTGTTGTCCCAGGAAAGGGCACTCTGCCCCACCCTTGAGTGTGGACAGTGGGCTGTGACAGCTCTCACCTCACCACACTACTCAACTAGGGCCTCTGGTCAGGCTTAATTCACCGACTGCCCCATCTTTTCTCCCCCTTCTCAACCACAGCCTGGGTCAGCAAGCACCTCAGCTGATAGTTCCAACCTGCCAACACTTCATCCTGCATCAAGAGGATGGCAAGGCTCCTGGGGTGGGGGATGCAGAACCAAGGGGTGGGGAGGGAGGAAGGGCAGGCGAGCCCTTCACTCTGAGTCACCACTCACTAGACCTGCCGCCGTCTGGGGGCTTCAGCCCGCTCCTCAGTGCTCCTAGTGCAGCACCTGAGCCCTGCCTCGGTGCTCCCCCTCCCCCGGCCCCCATCGCAAGTGCACTGAGCTCTCCGCGGCCTCACCCACCGATGCACGTCTTCCCGTCAGCGTGGAGCACGAACTTGACGTGGCAGCCGCACCGGGGGCCCTGCTCCGTGTCGTCGCATGTGTGCTGGCAGCCACCGTTGCCGTAGTTGCACGTTACTGCAGAGAGGGCAGGGGGCCTGTCAGCTTGCCGCCCCCGGGCACCCTGACTCTCCATAACACAGAAACTGGGCCTCGAAGCTAGCCGCCTCTCCTGCACCCATCTCTTCCCACTCCTGCTGCGAGGCCCCACGCCCTTCCTCCCCCACTGCCATCCCAGTCAGCTCACATTTACAGTCCCGTTGGTTCTTGGTGAGCTCGAAGCCAGGGCGGCATTCGCAGGCAATACCCCCTTTGGGTGTCTCCCGGCAAATGTGAGCACAGCCGTGGTTCTTGTTCATGCAGTTCATTCCTTCTAAAAGGGAAGAGGAGGGTGGGGGTGAACATGCTGTGCCCCTGGGCCCCTAGAGGAAGAGATACTAGAAGGGAAGCCATGGGCCTCAGGAACTGGGACAATTTCTCGGAGGCTGTAGCACAGAGGAGACTGACTCTCCCCCTCACAGGCCCCCTTCCTGGCCACCAAACTGGTGTTAATGAGCAGAGCTCATAGCTACTCTGAACGATACATCCAGGCCTCCTAAACTCTACATGATCACCCTCTCCTTCAAGCAACTAAAAAATAGTGTCTAATAGTTGCCCAGCATTGTGCTTGTACTGGGTAGATCTAGAAAGGACCCAGAAAAATACAAGACATGATCTCTTTTTCTCAAAGAGTTTACAGTCAAACTGGGAAGAAGATAAATAACATTTATTACATGAGTGAGGAGTAATTGGCACAGGTCATTAATATGCATTTTATTCAACAAATATTTATTAAGCTCCTATTACAAGCAGGGCAGCATATTAGGTTCTAGGGATACAAAGATGAATTAGGCTTAGTCTTTGCCCTTGGGGGTGGGCAGGGGTGGGAGGGTGATGGCGGAGTCACAGAAAGAGACAACACGTGCCCCACCACTCCCGCCTGACGCTCCAGCCCAACCCAAGGAATAAGGCACGGGCGCGGTCCAGTGACCTCAGTTTAGGGTTCGGCCATCTATCGGGCTTGGCAAAAAAGTTCATTTGGGTTTTTATGTAGCATCTTATGGAAAAGCCCAAGTGAACTTGGGTCAATGCTCTACAGTGAGGAGCAAACCCACCTTAGATCTGGACGCAGAGGATGTCCCAGGGTAGCCTCGATCCCACCGTGACCCCCAGCCCCAAATGAATTCAATTCTCCCAGATTTCACTCTAAGCCAGAGCATCTGTCCACAGAGCCCTTAGGGTATGACTGGTTCAGAGACAAAAGGGGCAGTGGAGGGAAACCTGGGGGTACTGAGGGAGGGCTCCTGAGCAGACGGAGAGAGAAGTGTGGTGGTTTGGGGCCGCGCCCCCACCCCCTCCAGCCACAGGCTGACCTTCCGGCCGCTGGATGCAGGTGTGCTGGTTGTCGCTGAGGAAGAAGCCCTCCCGGCAGTGGCACTCGTAGCTGCCCATCATGTTGACACAGCTTTGCTGACAGCCGCCGTTGCCCTCGGCACACTCGTCCACATCTGCGCGGGACAGGTGGCTGGTGAGGCTGCCAGTGCAGCCGGGCCTCCCCTGAAATCCAGCACCCAGCCCGAGGCCAGGCAGTTCTCACACCCCACTGCCACCCTCAGGGGGCGGCAAGTGGGGAGGCGACATGCGAGAATGGTCCACTCAGGGGAAGACATGCCTCTTTTTCCCTCACCTGTTGAAACTGGGTCTGAAGGCAGAGGAGATCAGGAAAGGAGGCAGAGCGAGAGGAGCAGAGATGAAGACAAGGATGGAGGTTGGTCAGGGGCAAGACCTGTGAGCAGCTGGTAGTGATGAGCAGCCAGGGAGTCGGGGCTCTGTGTGCGGGGAGAGCTCTGGCAATGGTGCTGAGGTTGGAGGGGGCGGGTGGGGAAAGGTAGTGAGCCTCAACTCACTGTGGGGCAGGGACCACTTCTGTGGAGGGACCATGGCCCTGTCCTTCCTCCCTTTCTCCCATGCCTGGGCTTGCTGCCACATTCCCTAGCCTTTCTCCTATTTTGGTTTAACAAAACAAAGTCTGGTAGCTTGGCGGAGAGGGATGGGGAAAGAGCTGCCAGGCCACACCCTAATTACCAACCCCAAATCACCATCCCCAGGCTCATCCCGGGGCTCCCATTTCAATGCCCTGACTCCCTCTCATGCTCCTTACTACCCTCCTAAGTTCATAGTCCTTCTCTGTTTTCCTTGGTGCAGGAGGCATCAGGGAGAGGGACCCAAAAGGACCAATCAAGCTCCAAAGGAACCTGACTCCTTAGGGCCTTCTCTTCCCCTCCTCTCTGCTGAGCCCCGAAACCCTGTCCTTCACTCTTCCGGCCAAGGGCAGAGGGGCCCAGACCTAGCAGGCTCCTGCCTGAGGAGTGCGCCTGGGGAGGAAAAGCCACGGAGGCATCCCTGGTTTGCCTTGTTCGCGTCCCATCTCCTACGCCCCTGACTTCTCCCCATCCCTGCCTTCCTATCTGACCCTGTCCTACATTCCGCCCTTCTGTTTGCTCCCTTCTAGTCCAACCTTGTGATTTTGTGACTCTAGCCAAGTTCTTTCCTACAATTTGCAGTGGAGAAACTGAGGCCCAGGGCATGGATGACTTATACAGGGTTCCCCTAAAAGCTAAAGGTTAATAAGACTTTGAACCCTAACCCTAAGGTTAGGGAAGCATCATCATCATCATCATTCCTCCTGTTTTCTGAGCACTTAGCATGTCCTAAGGATGGTACAGGGCTCTCTACACACATTGTGTCATCACACTGCAGCCCTCTGGGTGGTTATTACCACCCCTGTTGCCCAAGTCTGCATGGCGAGCAAGCAGCAGAGCCAGGATCTGTCTGGAGCCAAACCACCTTCCCACCATGCTCCACCCGCTGTGACTAAGCCCACTATTGTCATCTCCTGGCCCTTCCCCTGAGAACACTTTCGAGCAGCATCTCTTTAATGTTTTTCATTCAGAAGGATTTTTTCATCCTCAGCATCTTGTCTCAAAGGGGAGGCTGACCTTGTTTTCTATTTTGTAGGAATGCAGCTTTTCGTTTACTTTTCCTGTAGTGCCTGAGAATGGGAAATGCTGAAAACATCTCCTTCTCCACAAGACATCCCCTGCCCACATCCCTTCAACCCTCACTCACCCAGACAGTTGTGTCCATCATGTGCCAGGTGGAATCCGTCATAGCAGGTGCATCGGTAATTGCCAGGGATGTTGACACAGTCGTGCACACAACCTGCGTTATCCTCCCGTTCACACTCATCCACATCTGTGGGCAAATAGTTGAGGCAGCTGGACCCACCTGCGTGCCCTGGGCTCAGCTTTATGGTGGTTTTTTAAAAAATATAAAACCTCTGTGTGTGTGTGTGTGCTTGTATGTATCTCTGTTTCCATAGTTATTTTCATAGCCTACAAACTATTTTGCATTTAGCTATTTTCATCTAAACTTCAGTCATAAACATTTTTACATTTCCATCAGATCTTTCCAATTATCACTGGACATGGTTGCAAAATATTCCATTATGTTGCTACATCATAACTTATTAATCCCTTTTTTCTATTGTTAGATTCCTTCCATTTATTTTGCTCTCATAAATGCATGAAAAACATCTCTTGTGTATTGTTTATTTGAATTTCCTTTGAATAAGTTCCTAAATATGAAATTCCTGGGTTGGAGGGTATAAGTGACTTCAAGATTCCTGCTGGGTATGACAAAATCACTTTTCAATTTATAATGTCACCAGGAATTAATGAGTATACCTTGTCTATTGAAGTCTTAACCAACACAGAAGGTCATAAATTTAAAATAACATCTCAAGACTGCTTTAATTTGCATTGCTTTAATTATGAGGAGATGTGTTTGTTTATAGTATGAACTTGCCCTAGGGTAAATTGTCTGTTCTCATTCTCTTTGGGCATGGCGTAAGGGTCTAAAGACAGAGGTTCCAATAGCAGGGAACCTGAGGCCTTGGTCCCGTGATCCTGATCCCCTCACCCAGTCAGGTTGTATGGCTGTGAACTGTTCCCACCCGGGCCTGAGCGTGTATATATGGTGTCTTTGTGCAAATTAGAAAACGATACCCTCTCTGGGAAGGAGCTGCTTTCCTCTAGCCCCGTCCCCACGCCAGCAGGGAGTGCAGGGCTTCGTGCACGGCGTGGCCAACTGAGAGCGGGGGCACGGCTTCCCCTCTGGCAGCTCCCCCTTCTCCAGGTACCCTCCCAGCCTCACCTTTGCAGTGTTTACCATCCCCCGTGTAGCCAGACTTGCAGATGCACTTGTACGACCGTGGGGTGTTCTGGCAGATGGCGTCGATGTGGCAGTTGTCGGTCCCTTCCACACAC
Source organism: Dama dama (assembly GCF_033118175.1). NCBI lineage: Eukaryota > Metazoa > Chordata > Mammalia > Artiodactyla > Cervidae > Dama > Dama dama. Next base: position 11,814,861 of record NC_083687.1, on the reverse strand, counting down.
TCGTCCACATCTGGCAGGGGCAGAAGGGACACGTGAGACCCTCTCGGTGCCTTCCAAGGGGTGTCTTGAAAGTGGTTCCTCGGGGCAAAATCCCCTCTCCTCTACAATAGACAGCAACCCCTCCAGAAGCATGTGGCCTCCCACACCTCTCTGATTTCAGAGTGGGCTGACCCTGTAATTTCAGGAATTCAGAAAGAACCCCCACTCCCCTCAAAAATAGTTAATCCATAATGACAACTGAAATTCCATCATTTGAAACACTCCTCTTTGGTTTAAAAACGAACAAAAAACCCTTGGACTGGGTAGGTAGCACACTTAACTTGATTAGAAACTTTCAACCTAGGGTGAATTAGTTTACCTTTCTGAGAAGCAGGCTTAGAGGGAGGGGCAGAGAAAGGCATGAGGACAGTGGCCTCTGGGCAAGTGGCAGTGTCCAGTGACTGCTGGTAATTAAAGGAGGAGGAAAGGGAGACGGGGCATCTGAGGAATCTTCCTCTGCCTCGCAGTTGTTTGAGACCAGGCCTGCTCCCACTTGCCCACCATGGCGCCAAGAATCTTTAAAGGAAAGAAGCTCCATCCCGGAAGATTTGCCGAGGCCCCTGTGCTGTCAGCAGCGGAGGGACTCGGAGCTGGCAGGGGCTAGCACCAGCAACCCGAAGCCTGATAAGTGCAGTCTTTGCAGCTCTCCAGCTGACTCATCCAGGCCCATCCATCCCGCCACCCTGAGTGCTTTCATCTAACCCCAGGTACACCTCGCTCTGACACGAGGTGCTCCTCACAGAGCTACGCTGAAGAAGGGCCACCCAAGACCTGGACGATGTTCAGAAAGGACACAGGAGAGAGAATAATTTATCACCTTTGGGCAAAAGACTGCAGCTTCTGGGGCAATGTTATGATGCCCATAAAGCTGAACTGAAATAGGGGGAAATGTTTCAGCCAAAATGCTTTATAACTAAAGGCTGTGGCGGTTCAGAGATGACTCAGCCCAGCCAAGAGGAGAAACACATGAGTAACACGAAGCAGGATATGTTTGAGTGCCACAAGGGCATTAGAATAAGGCAAGAGGCTGCACATCAGGGTCAGCTCTCCTAGGAGATGCCCGAGTGCCATCCCCAGAAATGCTGGTCAGCTGGTCTGGGCCGAAACGTGGTCATCAGTAGGTTTCTAAAGCTACCTAGGTGAGTCTAATATGCAGCCAGGCTTGAGAATCTCCACTATAGAGAAGATCAGAAGAGGAAGAGACCACTTCCAGCTGTGAACTGGGAAAACCCAGGATAGTGTAGCAACCTGCAAGAAAAAAATTTTTTTTCTTTTACTTGCAGAAAATGATCATAACTTCCAAGTGTGATCTGTGGGCCACAGAATTGCTTAGCTTTTGTTAAAATGCAGGTTCTAAGGCTCGATTGCTGACCTACTGAATCTAAATCCTTAAGGTGCTTGATATATTTTTTACTGAATGAATGAATGGACCAGTAATTGCTCCAATGTATAGAAACCCATGAGTCCTAGCTTGAAACCGTTATCTGTTATCTTTTATTTCAAGTACTTCAGGGGCAGGACTGAGGCTTCCTAGGGCTAAGAAGAGAACTGAAATTTGGAAGAGTGCTCTCAAACACCTGCCTCAAGTCTTCTGGGCTTCTGTTCAGCTCTGCACTCTACCCTCCAACTCTCTTTGACCCCTCTGCACAGCCCACCACGCCCAGTGATTTAATTGCTGTAATTCACATTTATTTATTCTTCACCTCCCTCAGGCTCTGCAGTGATGGTGTCTGCCTGCTGGTCCACCCTAGGAAGTTACCCCAAAGTGAATGGATGGAGAGGAGGGGGGCACAGAATTCTAGTTCATGGGAGAGGGCAAAAGGGACCTCTTTAGACAGTAAGAGGCTGCATGGAGAATCAGTCTGTCCAACTGATGAAGAGAAAGTGGTACTAAGAAACACCCTATTGTAGAAAGAGCCTAAGTTCTGGAATTACTTCAGTCCCAAATTCAAATTCAGCCCTGCCACTCAATAGGGAGGGTTTTCCGAGTCTCTTATTTCTTCATCTTTAATGTAGGGCTGCCTTCTCATGAGAGGCTGTGAACAGTTGATGAGATAATTTGTGTAAAGTACCTAATAAAGTATTTAGTAAATATTAGGTTCCTAATACATGGAAGCTTGAGATGATAAGTATAAAATCATTGGTTCAGACAATAGATGCTCTAAGACTATGCTATCTCAGGTAGTAGCCACTAGGTACAGTGGGGGTATTTTAAATCTAAATTAATTTAAAGTTCGGCCCCAGGCTAAATGCTCAATAGCTATATGTGGCTAAAGGCTATCATAGTGGACAGCACAGGTATGGAACGTTTCCAACAGCACAGGAGGTTCTGTTGGAACCTTATTCATCTCTAGGAGTTCTGAATGAGAAATACCCTGGGCCTAAGTAGGCCAAAAAAACTCTTTGGAGTGGGACTCAAGTTTGAGTTTTGGAAGCTGGGTAAGTGTTAGAGGGGAAAGGAAATTTCAAGTGTAGTTAGATGCATGAAGAAAGACAAGGCACTCTGAGGTCCAAGTCCTTATTCTCTGTCCCCACATTTATTTGCATGTGCCCCCACGGTGGAGAAAATATCTCTTAACAACTAATTCCAATCTTGGAATCCAAAGTTTGAGATGTTCTTGTCAGGTCCCCTCTCTACTCTGGTAACCCTTGTGAGTCTCAGAGGCAGGAGCAGAGCACAGGGCAATCCCAGTGACTAATAACCATCCTGTTACCCTGCTTTGAGCCCCTCGTGTGCTTCTCCATCCCTTCCCCAGCAGCCCGCAGGGCACCTTGGAAACTCATCAGGAAGCTCCTCCTCTGGGGCCATCTTAGAGATATCCGCCTGTCTCTGAATCATCTGGGGCTTTACAACAGTCCACGTCTGCTCCTGGTTCTCTCCTTTGCTGCTGATTCAGTGCTTGTAGGTCCTAGAGTGGATCCTGATGCTGACTGCAGCAAACCCGGGCCTCCTGGACGAGCCTTTAGACCCTTCGGGCAGTTCGGCTTTTCCTGCCATCTAACCCACCCCCACCCATTCTCAGCAACACCAAACCCTTCAATTGCTTTCCACACATTTGCACTTCTCATTTTTTGCATTTGAGATGCAGTCCTTTCTTTTTTCTTGTAGACGCACTGTTCCCAACTTTCCAAACCCAGCTCAAAAATTGTCTTCCCGAAAGCTCTTCCTAGTCCGCCCTATTCTCAGTGAGTCCCCGGTCCGAGGAGACTGGGTTTGCTTCGGCGCACTGCAGCTACTACTGACTTGCTCTGCTAGCGCTTCCAAGTCATCTTGGTGGCGTGTTCACCTCTCCTCACTTGACTGGCTACTGACTGAGGAAGGGACCCTTCAACTATTTGGAAGGAATCTTTTGCAGCAGAACAATCCTAAAACAGAGTTCTGAAATACAGCCCCAAATCATATCCAGTGTCTCCATTTGCCAGCCCATTCTTTCAACGCTCCCTATCCCCCCCCCCCTCATCTGCCCACTCACAACCTGTCCTGCAGGGATCCCTTCAGCACGCATGGGCACAGTCTCATCTTAGTTCATTCTCTCAGGGTGCAAGGGTTTATGAGCTGGCCTGACAAACCAGGGGGTGCTGTTGGGTGGGGATTGGTTTAGACCAGTGGCTGCACCCTGGGGTTCCCCTTTTAAAAATGTGGTCACTCTCTTAGACCAGCTGCATTGGGATCTCCAGGGTGAGGCTGGACTGCTGTCTGTCTTCCTTTCTCAACTCAGATAATGTGATAGACTATTTGCCCAAGCCGGCAAGAGACCAGGGACAACAACACGACAGAGTATTTGAGAAAAGGGGTTCTGGAGTGAGGCTGTGTCTGTTCAGATGCCAGCTGCATGTCTGTGTGGTCCTGGGCCAGCCTCTGAGCTTACCTGCTCCTTCCTCTGTAGATGGGAATAATGACATAGCACCTGGTCATGGGGCCACCAGGAACATCAAATGAGTTAATACCTAGCAAGTACTTAGTACTGCAGTGCAGGCATACAGTAAGTGCTCAGTAAAGGCTTGTTATTTTTATTCCTTCTCTCCAACCTTCCCCACAGTATCCTTTCTGATTCCCTGTCCTCTCCCCCAGTCCCCTTATCAAAGCCCCATTAGAGGCCTGGTGTGGGGAGATGCAGCCCTAGGGGCACACGTGATAGAACAGGGAATCTGGGGAGACATATCCTTGGGGGCATCTGCGTCACTGCCTGCTCCGCCTGTGCTGGTTTGGGAGCAGGGCGAAGTGGGTGAGAGGCCAGTTGGGAAGCACAAAGCTGCCCTCCACAGTCCTTTGTAAAGGCACTTCTTTGGTGCCCTTACCCCGGCTTCAGGCACCGGGCTGGCTCACATGCTCAATTAGGGGAGAGTGGCGGCTACAGAGACACCACAGAGCCAAGACCTCCCTGCCACCCTCTCCCGGCACGAACGCACAGGTCTGTCACGGCAGCAGCTTCTCCCTGCACCATCCGACGTCTCTTCTGGATTTGCTTCAGCACCTAGCAGAGCATTCCATAAATTCTGATAAATGTAGGGAGGAGGGATGGGATGAGGCAGGGAATACAAGGGTTAGAAAAGACTAGAAAACATGAAGTATTATGACACGGGCAGCCCTAAGATTCCCTTCTGAGGGTGGGGATGTGTACCCTAAAAGGCAAGCAGGAAGACCCCTCAAGGAAACACTTTGTCTACTTCAAAATTTTGCCAAGGTCCAGCTCTGGAATAACCACCACTGAAATGGGCAGGAATGCAGGCTGCAGATAAGCAGATGCCTGTAGGTAGAGTCTCCTCCACCTTTAGGTTACTACCGTGGTTACCTTACTAAACTCAGTGGGGCTGGGGGCAGTTGTGGACACATTTGCTGGGCCCAGTGAGAAGGTCCAGAGCAGCTTGCTTGATGCCCTCACGTGCTCACATGGCTGTGGCATTCTTCCTGCCCAGCCAGGATAGCCCAAGATGTGTGCTGGGTCTGCCTCATCCCTCTATTTTCCTCTCCTGAGATGCCTTCGAACCTCACTTATCACTGAGGATCAGTGCAGGTGCCCCTGCTGGGAAGCTGCCTTTGACTGTGGTAGCCTTCTCTAGTTTATCCTTTCTCTTCACTCCGGAGATTTTACTGTCAGCTTCTCTCATCTGACCAGTCACGGTCTTGTACAGATACCTCTTATATGCTCCATATACCATTATTTAACTTTTGGTTTCTGTGTATTATCTTCCAAAGGAAGCAGTGAGCTCCCTGAGGCCATGGCTTCTGAATCTCTGAAACCTGTACTGCAGCTAGAACAGAGCTGAGCACATTCATGCAACAATTCAACAAACAGCATTGGCAACATGCCAAGCCCTGTGCTAGGCGCTGGGCATTCAGCAGTGAACAAGACAGACTAATATAGTGAAAGCACTTAGTGAATATTTGCTAAACAGGTGTGTAGATGGATGGATAGAAGAATGGGTTGTGGGTGAGTGACTGAGCTCTATATTTTAGCATCTTTTCTATGTTTCTGTAGAGAAAAAATTCACTTCTTTACTCTTCTGCAACCCTACAGCTGTTCTGGGTAGAAGACAATCCCAAGGAATTTAGTCCTAAGTTAAGGGTAGGAAGACAGGAAACTCAGAGAAGGGAAGATACCCACTTAAAGGCATCTATTTGGCTGTGCTGAGGTAAGAAGAGCTCGGGACCGGCAAATTTAAGATAGGATTTCTGGGGAATCCTACAGAATTCATAGGACCTCAGGGTTTTCAGATGTTACCTGGGGCTTCTCAAACATCTCTTCAGTGCATCCTAGTTAGATGGACGTTCCCTAGCCTCCGTGCTAACACCCGATGACAGGGTACCAGGGGCCACGGTTCCATTGCCACTCCCTGTCAGTTCTCTTACCCTCTCCTCCATGTTGCCTCCACGCCCAAGCAACATTCAGAGTAGAATGAGCCCAGGTATCGCCCATGGTACCCTAACCTGCGACGTGTGTACATCTGCTCCACCTCTAGATCAGCTAGGGAATCTGGGCGAGCCTGGCCCCCCAGCTCTGGCTTATCAGGCCGTCTTCCCAATTTGGAACTGGGATGTGACCGCAGCTGGATTCTGGGCCCATCCTCAGCCTGGACAAAGTCCAGGCAGGGGTGAGGAGGCCTGGAAAGAGCCCAGAAACCACACAGATGACCCCACGGGCAGAGAGGACAGAGCACTTTCTTCTTTTTAAAAAGTACACTTCCCTCTTATCCAAGCTTAGCCTGCTCAACTGAAGAGCCAGGAAAAGCAGTTGGTGTTTGGCAACTGGAGAGGTACAGGGCTGAGCCTGACAGGTCCTACCTGATCCCCAGCCCAGCTCCTTGCTTATTTGAATATGCCCCAAAATGGACAAGAATTTTCTCCCTTTCAGTGTGGGCTAAGCCCACCACCCTGAGTCAGAGGTCTTTAGAGGATGGGTAGAGTGGAGGGGAGTGGGAGTGGAGAGGAAAGAACAGAACACTGGAGAGGGAGTCAAGCAGCGGGCAGAGTCCCTGTTTCGTGATGATCAGTCTTATCTCTCCAAATTGATGTGGAAAATAACAAGATAAACAATGATGTCAGATCATGTTTAATTCCGGTAAAGGCCTTTCACTTAGGTCATTTCATGTGATTCTCAAACAGTCCTGTCTGTCACTGACTAGATGAGAAACAAGCCCAGAGATGATATCTTGGGGAAGAGAAAACAGCCAGTGTCAGAAAACCCCGGTTTTCTGGCCCCCAGTCTGGTGTTGTCTCACTGCACACTGCCTTTTATAAACACATGAGGGAGAGATGCATGCCTTAGCTGTCACTGAGGCCTCCCCCACCACCCACTCCAGCTCAGCACTTGGTTCAGTATGAAGCAAGCATCCACTCCAGAACCATGGAATGGCCTGGAACTATTACTAGGATGCTCCTGGGGGAAGTCAGCAGTAGGCATGCAGGTCCTTCCCAGCTTTGGGCACCGGGGCAGCCGGGAGGAGGGCAGGGCTGGATGTGGGCAGGGAGGGCACTGGCTGCACCGTGGTGGGCACAGACGGCGTTGCCGTGAGGAGGGGCGGGCGGCGCGGCCGTGGGCAGGTGTCTCCTGCCCTCGGACTCACTAGACTGGGCCAAGCAGCTGGTTAGAAACAAAAACAAACACCAGGGATACAGGTTCCTGCTGTTAACAGCTTCAAACCGCCAGAGGAAAACTCCAAATAAATATAATTAGAAACTTGTAAAAACGTCCTCTCTGTAAACCTGCTCCCCAGGGTCTACGCTTTAAGCACCCCGCTTCTTCCTCCTCCCCCCCCAAGCCCACATATCCTGACACTCCACCTTCTTCCAGGGATCCCTCAGATTGTTTCCTTATTTTGGATCTCCTCGCCAGCCCAGCAGCTCCCGCCCAGGTCTGTTAGCTTGTTGCCATCGCTGACCAGATGCAGACAGCCCCTGGCCTGGGGCTCTGAAACCCAAACCCCACAGTTCTCTAGGGCCCTGGTTTCAGCCACAGGGAAAGCACAGGTAAGAGTGAGGGCCATCGTACCCTGTTTCAGGGGCGTCTGTCCACCTGCAGAGCCAAAACGCAAACCCAATGGCAACGACAGAGCAGCGCCGCGGCCCAAAAAGGGGAGATGTGTAGGCTGGAGGAGTGCAGAGAGGGCTTATCTCGGAACTGAGAATCCAGGGTGTGGGACCCAGGACTGGGGCCGTGGGGCCTGGCCCGGCTAGTCTTCAGTTCCCAGAACAGAAGCATGTCAGCTCTACTTCTCAATGCTGTTGGATACACACACATTTACACACATAGAAGTGCACGTTTGTGCTGCAGGGGCTGTTTCCAAGGGGAAATACCCCCACTTAAGGACACAGTAGGAACTAGCAGGTACATGGGGCCCCGGGAAACTGGGCCAGAGGACGTAGACTTGGCAGGGAACCGTGAAGCAGGACTCGGGGAGAAAATGGCATGAAATTCAGGAAAGGAGCCTGGGGAGGCCCCCCTGCAGGACAGGGGCTTGCTATAGTATCTTTTACCTTCAGCAGGAAGGATTTCTCCCCCCCTGCCCTGCCCCCAGCAGGAAGGATTTTGAAGAGATGCATAATCTCAGAGATGAAAAGGACCCTACTAATACTCTCGTCCATTTTATAAGTGAGGAGGAGAATTTCAGTTATTTCCTCAAAGGGCCCAATTCCTGGGCTCTGCATTTACCTAAATCCACTGGTACCTGCCATAGTCCCCACTCCCTGCCTGGCAGGGCTGGCAGTACGTGGGCATGAAACGAACAGAATGCGCAGTCTGGTGACAGAGGGGCCAAAGGGGGCAAGCGGAGGGTCCACATTCCCTCTCGGCACAGGCAACCAGCTCCCCCACCCCTCAAACACCTCTGGGTTGGCAGCTGTATCACTTCCCCCTGCAAGGATCGGCAGTCCCTCTGTTTCCAGACTCCTGTCTAATAGCTGAGCCCGAAGAAGCTGTCCCCAGGTCTGGGCCTCTTGCGGGCACTGCCAGCCTCAGAGCAGCTCCGCAGTTTCCAGCCCTGACAGGGACTCTTTCTTATTAGCGGTCATGTGCTAGGGGTATGGGCCGTCAACGGGGGCCCACACCCCAACATGAGGGGACCGTGCCCGGGGCAGGGCCTGGGGTGCGTTCAGGCAGCAACTCTTCACCTCCGTCTTCACAGGAGGGTCTGAAGCCATCTGCTCCCTTCCCCCACACCCAGTTCAAGGCACGGGACCAAGCCATTCCACTTCTTCACTTCTCCAATGAAAACAAAATGCACATTGCCTGCTTCCTTTTTCCTCTCACCGGAGCACTGCGCGCACATGCACACACATGCACATACACACACACCCTGGGTAATGCACACGCAAGCTCACACACCCTAGTGAGTGCACACCACGCATTCTCAAACTCACACCCAGAGCTGGCTCCTTTTACAACAGGTCCCAGCTATTCACATCTCAAACCGGTTCTCATGCTCTCAGATTGCTGAAGGTTTCAGGAAACAATCTCACTGAGGGGTTGCTGATAACTTTTTCTCCGCCTGTAGTGATTCTGGCTCCTGTGTCTTCCTGTCCCCCCTCTCTCACCCCACCCAGCAGAGACTTGGGAGATGAGAGGTAGGAAGGGGAAAAGTTCTCCCCTGGCTGTGAGCTTTCCCCATCCCCCTAGGGGACATGTCACTGAGAGAAGAGAGGTCAAAGGGATTCCTGAGGAATTTCTAAGCAGTCCACCCCCCTTCTCCACCCTCTGGAAAAATGAGGGGTGGGGGTCAGGCTTAAAGGGACGATCAGGCTCCAAGGGTTGGGGCTGACTCTCCCTTTTTCTCCCCCGCGTGGCCTGGCTGGGGCACGGCAACAGCCAGCGGCCCACAGGGCCACCCTCACCCGCTGACACGGTTATAGTTTTCATTTTGTATTTTGGAGGGAGGGGCTAGGAGGAACAGTCCCCTCACTGTAAGAGCCAGCCACAGGAGCCCAGGGAAGCAGGGAGGAGAGGAAACAGCCACATTAAAGAGGAAGAGAGGGGTGGGGGGAAGCAAGAGAGAGAGACACACTTACAGCCAGACAGAGACTCAGAGAGACGCACCGAGACAGGGAGACACTGTGTGCTGCCGGATGCGCGCTCCCAGTCCCAGCGATGCTGTTACCTGGGAGCTCTAAAATACGACCTTATCAAAATTCTGTCCCTAATGAGGAGAGAAAACAACCAGGTAAACTAAATGTCCAGGCTGGCGCGCCCTGCCGCCCTGGGGACAAGTCTTCCCCAGGAGACCTTTTCATTCAGCTGTAACCTGAGCCCCGTGCAAGGATTAGGTCTTTTTTAACCACTGCTGCACACCATCCCCCTTAAAAAAAAAAAAAAAAAGCAAAGCAAATTAATGCTTTTAAGTTAACAATTATCCTGGTTATCCAGTCTGTCTACTTTAAAATACACAGACAGGCACTTGAAAAACACTCAAAACCATGTACCCTCATGCTCACTCATTCCTAGTCACAGAAGCTTACCTAGCCACTCGTCCAAAGCAGCTCTCAAAGACACTAAAACATCTGTATACATGCTTAGCAAGGAAGTGACAACAGACACATACACCCAAGTATGTCACCTGTGGGTAACCGTGGTAGACCTCACATGCATGCACGCACGCACACACACGTTCACCTGCACACTCAGGGCTCCCTTCTGTGTCCCTCCCCTCCTCTCCAGTCCACACCACTTTGGTTCTCCCTCTGGTGAATCTCTCAAGAATAGAGACAGAGGCCCAGATATCCCCAGTGCTCTAGTAACTCTTGACAAGACACTTGCCAAGGTTATTTGTATTTTAAAGACCCTCTAGAGCTTCATTTGAAAGCATGTGGCATTCAAGGCACACCTTCTGGCACTGGTGAGATCTTGGAGGTATGTTTGAGGGCCAGGGATGGCCACAGCTCTGCCTATGGGTAAGGCTGCCCTGCCCGCTCATTAACCATCCTTTCTGCAACACTAGCGTGCAGATCTGGGACCAAAGATGTCCCACAAACCCAGCAAACCTGTCGTTAGGCAACTCTAGTAGACCAGGTTGACAAATGTCCTGAATAGTAGGGTTAAAGGTGACTGGCTTGGAATCTATGCCCAGCTAGACTCTGGGGTCAGAAGGAGGGAAGATGCCAAGCTAACTGCAGCCCAGACAGATCAAGTGAGGCCCGAGTGTGAGCTCAGCAGGGGGCAACACTAGAGTCTGGAAGTTCCTTGAGGGCAGGGGTCTCCACTCTGTTTGTGTTTCCCACAGCAGCAGCAGAAGCAGCAGGATGAAATGAAAGAGGGAGCCCTAAAGTGCTCCGGAGAGATTCTGTGTCCCTCTGTCCCTGAAGGATAGTTGATCTCCCAGGCTTGAAAGCCTTGGCTTGAGGGCACCTGTCCCTTCTCAGACTGTCCATCTGCCCCAAGAACCCCCTGGAGGATACTGCTTGCTCCACATCTTGGCTCCAGTCTCACGAGGCCACTACAGACACTGGCTCCAACTTGAAAGAGGCCCTTATCTTGTCTCTCAAAATCTGTTCCTTCCTTCAGACTAAACTCCCAAGCTAATTCCATGCTATGAGTAAGTCAGCATGCACTACAAAAGCCAGCTTTGTTTATGAAAACACAAGCAAATCCACAGTGGAAGGAGGGCTGCTCCCAGGCCGGGGGTGGCGGTGGTAGTGGGCGGTGTGGAACCAGGACCAGGGAAGAGGTAGTTTGGGGTTGGAAGGGGTAGGGATGGGGTCTGGTGTTTGACAGCAGAGGGTCTCTTGTGCTTCTGTTGAAGAACAGGTTTGAGGAGGAAGGGGGTAGTTGAAGAGGCAGTGCTTGGGGAGAAGAGGGTGCAGTGATACAGCGCCTTCCTTTTAGCAGAGCAGGAGTCCATCCAGGACACAGAGCAGCCTAAGAGCCAAGTGCTCAGGCTCCAGGATACCGCAGCCTGACTGCCAGAGACTCAGGCTTCCCCAACTCCCAAGTTCAACTTCCCCTTCTGGCCCAGCCACCTCCACACCCCAGCCCGGCTTCACGGAGCCCCTAGGACAATAGGCAGAATCATATCCTCCTGAGTGAAGCTTTGCTAGGAGGAATTTTTTTTTTTTTTTTTTTGTCCATATAAATCTCTTCCTGGGTGAGGACTCAATGGGGGAAGGGTGCAGCAGGAGGTCAAGGGGGAGGGGAGGCTGTCCTCAAGAGAACTGTAGCCCACCAGCCTGGTTTCTCCCAGCACAGCCTTGGGACTGACCAGGCAAGGAGCCTGGGGTCAGAGATGGGGGCGGGAGGGCCTCCCTCTCTCTCTCTCCCTAATTCCTAGAGGGATCTGTCAGAGCTCCCCAGCCTGGAATTTTACTTTGTTATTTTAATGCAATTCTGACCTGGATTTAAATGGAATTGGAAACCCGAGGCCTTAATAAATAAATATTATGATAAGAAATGAAAGCCATGCAAGACGAAAAAGATTTCCCCCAAAGAGGCAGAAATGCGACATTCTTGCCGGGAGCCAGAATCACAGAAATTTTCTTCACTTCTTCAGCCCTCTTCCAGCCAGAGGGAGACAAGTTGATTTCTTTCTTTTCTTTTTTTTAGTTTTCCATAAAAGATCCTATTTTTCCTTAACATTTTTTTCTGATAAGACAACTACGAAATTTCTGTCTAACTTTGAGGAGAATTGGGGGCAAGCGGAAGAAATGTATGGCATGGCTGAAAAAGTTTTCATTCTTTCAGTCTCTCCAGGCCAAAACTTAAGTTTCTGGCAATGTTTGGGAGAAGAGAAGATTCTCTCTCATACTTTTGGAAGGCAGGAAGTCTTTGGAAGATGCTGGGGTGGCAGTGAAGTCGGGCAGCATTTGGAGGCGCGTGGGGCTCCCCAAACTTCTCACTCATCCGTGCTGCCCCTGTCTCCTCCAGCCTTTCGCCCGGGGCGTGGTGCCCAGAGGTCAGGTCCCCCACCGAGGAGGGTGGGCGCACGGTGCCCGGTCCTGACAGGAGCACGCTTCCCAGCACCTGCCCTGCCCCGCGGAAATCGCGCTCCCGCCCTCGGACCCTGAAGCCCCGGCGGCCCCGCGGCCGCGCGCCCCTCCTTCCTTACCTTGCACGGCTTTGCTGTGCTGGGCGGCGCGGGCGTGGACCAGCAGGACGAGCAGGCAGAGCCCGGGCACGCGCCCCGAGCCCATGGCTGGAGCTACCGGCGGCCGGGCGGCCGGGGTCGGTCTCGCAGCCCAGGGAGGGCGGAAGCGGGCCGGGCCCCCGCGAGCAGAAGAGCAGAGGGGCGGGGGCGCCCGGCCAGGGCCGGGCCGGGGTCTGTGGGCGCGGGGCGCGGACAGCGGCGCCCTCGGCGGGAGGCTACCAATGCTGCCGGCTTCTCCCGGCGCGACGCCCGGGAGAGCGAGGCGGAGGAGGGTGCGACGGGGCTGGGGGCGCCCGGCGCCGCTGACGGAGGGGAGCCCCCGCCCTCTCCAAGGCCGGCTCCGCTAGCGGCGGCGGCTGGGCTGCTCGGTACAATCCCACCCAATTCCCAGCTCCGCCGGGAGAGAGCTGCCGCGGAGAGCGCGCAGAGCCCGGGTGAGGGACCTGGGAAAGGGGAGGAGAAACGCAGCGCCAGAAACACGCCCTTTCTGCCTCTCTTTCTTCCTCTCTCGCTCTTTCTCCGTCTCTCGGGCTCCGTCTCTTTTTCTTCGCCTCTCTCCTCCTCCTCCTCTTTCTCCTCCTCTCCTCGCTCCTTTTCGTTTTCTTCCTCCTCCCCCCTCCTCCTCCTCCTCCTCCTCCACCTCCTTTTCCGTGCCCTTTTTTCTTTCAAATGGGGCCTCGGCGCGGCGGCCGCTCCCCCTGCACGCCCGGGCGCGGCGGCCCCCTCCCCAGGCTGCCGGGCCGCTGCCTGCAGGAATTTACAATCCGGCGCTGGGGGAGCGGGCCCGGTCTCCATGGAGACGGCTTCCCCGGGAGCAGGGAGGTCAGGCGCAGACCGCGCACAATCAATGGATCAATGCAAGCCCCGCTCGGCTCCAGACCAAACAGCACCGGGCTCCGGCTAGTCCTGTCTACCGGCGGAAAGCGCGGGGGAGCCAGGGTGCGCCCCCGCGTTCGCACGCGATGAGGGCTGTGCGACGCAGGTTTGCACGCACACCTACAGAGCAGACAAAGAGAGGGAAGGGTGTCGGGGAGGCCGGGGCAGACCGAATCGCACGGGCACTCCGGGACGCCCGCCGACACAGCACGACACGCGGGGCACAGCCACATAGGACCTCGGAAGGCTGAGAGCGGCTCCGACAGCGGCCGAGTTAATGCCCTCCCAGCTCACCTCCACCACACCCCTCACGCCCTGGGGACCCAGTTCCCTCGCCTAGTGCCTAGTCCGCTTTAATCGAGGACCAAAAAGAAAGTAGCCTTTCCCCAGCTGAAACTGCTAGCTCTAGGGCAGACTGTCCTGCAGTTACTGTCTCGCTCAGCATTCTCCCCATAGAGACCTGGACTCATGTGAAAAAACACTATCGGGCTCAGCACGAGGGCAAAAGCTAACCCGCAGAAACCTGACTATATGTGTAAACACAAGAGACTCCCAAAATATGCGCAACTCTCTCCTCCAAACCTGCCCTCCCACCTTCAAGATGTGGTCCTCACCAGAACATCCTTAAGCCTTCATCCTTCCAACTTGCAGGGGCAGAAAAGGGAAGATAAACGATATCTTAAAAAATAGGGGCAAAGTGTGCCAACGGAGTGTCCCTGAAGCATGGACAACACCACCTGCTGCATGTACCAGCTCTGCCTCTTCTCTCCGTCCATCCTAGGGGAAAGATGAAGGACTTCTTGATAGTGGTGAGAGCTTTTCTGGAGTAGGGAGCTTTGTTTGGTCGGAATAAGACTGCCTGGCCCTAGGCAGTCACTTATGCTTCAGAGCCAAACTTCTGCAGGATAGAAACCTTTGGGACCCAGGCTAACCTCAGAGTCTGTCTTCAGGGTACCCTAGAGGAAGAGATAATGATCAGGATTCTCCTGAAAATAACTCAGTCCTTAGACCCTTCATACTGGCAGCCAGTATTAGCTTGGGTGACAGATGTGCTTTGTCAGAGGTTTCCTTAACCCCCAGGGAGAAGAACAAAGCGGTTCCGCCCCTAGGGACTGAGTGGACAAGTGGGAGGATGCGGACTCAGGCATCTGGATTTCCTGTCCTGACTCTATCCTGGGTCGGAGATTACCTTTGGGCAAATCATTCCTCAGTGTACCTCAGTATTGTCACTGAAAAGGAGGCTGGGTTAGCTCAGTGGTTGGAAGGAGACAGTGCCCTTAGGAACTCTAGGGGAGGAGGCCTAGAGAATTCCCTGCATGACATGAGAGATGGCGGTTGGGATGGGAGCACGCAGAACATGGGGATGGAGTGAAGGCCACAAACGTTTCGGTCAGATGATCCCCGAGGTCCCTTTCAGCCCAGTCACTCTAGGGCTCTCTCCCTCCTTCATTCCACTGGCAAACCGCTCCCCTTGAAACAGCTTTGCCTGCTGCCACCAATTATGTGTAGGACTAGAGGACAAGTGCAAACCTGCCATCCTCTATGCCCCAAACAGGAGAGTGGTTTAAAAAAAAAATAGCATCAGAGGTTGCCAGAGGGTGCCTATCCACATGGGGGCACAGAGGGTTGATTAGCGCCCCCCAGGCAGGGAAAGGAGATTGCACTGTGCTTTTACCCACTCCAGTACTCTTGCCTGGGAAATCCCATGGATGGAGGAGCATGGTAGGCTACAGTTCATGGGGTCGCAAAGAGTCAGACACGACTGAGCGACTTCACTTCAATTCACTTGCTTTGTCTCTGCCTTGATTTGGACACTGGTGTGAGCTCCTCTGGGTCCCTATGGAGGAGGGCTCCTGCCCAGTCTCTAAAGCAGGTGAGATGGGCTTGGAGGGTTCTGCATGAGCAGATCAATAGGTTAACTCAGACCTTCTCTCCACGGCAGCTTGATTTCCTGATCCTCTGAGTGTGGACATTGCCCTGGCTTCGCGGGGGAGGGAAGAGTGTGTAGCCCCACCTTAGCTGCTATATCTCTGGGAGGCTCAGTGTCTCTTACTCATTTCCTCCCCCCCACCCCCGCCCCGATTACTTTCCTCTGTTTATTCCTCTGTTCCTCTAGGAAGGTGAGCTTTCTCTACCTCTGGGCAGAAGAGGCAGTTCCCTGCCCTGCTCCCCACCTTCCATTCTAGTCCCCGCCTACCCTCAGCCCTTCAGAGGAGTCTATAGGAGCCGGGTGTGGGTCACATTGCCCTCTGTCCTGTCCACTTATGCAGGGGCTCACAACGGGAGAGATACTCCGGACGGTGACAAGGAAGGAATAAGGAGATGGCTCTTGCAAGTGCTTCTACAAAGCAGCAGCACATACCATGGCCTCAAGGGGGAGGCGGGTAGGGGGGTGCGGGGTGTGGGTGGAGTGGGGTGGGTAAAATGTCCCTGCATTCTCTGGGGTCTCCTACACTCGCCTCAGGTGGCAGTTTGCTTTTGGGTGCCTCTCTCCTTCAAGGAAATCTCTGACATTCACTTCATTCTAATTTCTCTTGCAGATGTTGAGGGAGAAGGGTGGGGCTGGGGGACCCACAGCTAGTATCTCTCAGTTCTCGTCCTGCTTCCATGGATGCCTCTGCCAGGCCTCTGCCAGGGGAGGGACTTAGCCTCCCCTGCCAAGTCTCTTTCCAGGAGCTTTTGCTTTTTCTCTCTCTGCTCCTGAGCTACCCCATCTGTTAAATGAATCTGGTGCCTCTATCTTGACAGAAGATACAGTCTTAATGGAGAACATGCATGTACTGAAACAACAGTACCCCAAGGTCAATGTCAGGCCCTACCATATCCCAGCCATCTATCTATTTTGGGTAATTTATTTCATTTCGCTGAGTCTCAGCTTCCACATCTATAAAATGGGTATGCGCCTACAGCTGCATAGGTGAGGCATCTATCACACCAGCCCTAGAGTGAAATAAAACTGCAGTTCAGATCTCAGCTGTGTGACTCAGATAAGTTAATTTCAGCAAGCTTCAGTTTTATGACGAAGGGAATATAAACCTCATCGGGTTATGGTGTTAACTGAATAAGCTAATGAATGGAAAAACCCTGGCACACAGTAGGCATTCAATAGGTGGTGGCTATTGCTGTTATTTCGACTACTTCTCAGAAGGAACAAGGACCACAGATGTCTGATGGTAAAGGTATAGTAGTGCCTGGGAAGGAGCAGTCTTGTTGCAGGCCAGACTCTGACCCAGCTGAGTGTGAGTGCAGCCAACTGGGCTCAAGCCTCACCACCCTCCATAGATTCCTGTCTGTCACACATTCCTTCTGAGAAGGTTCCAAAAATGCCATGCATTCCAGCACACTGCCCTTGTCAGCAGCACTTCCAAACTGGAAGGGTGGAAGGAAACTTACCTGCCAGGTAGAGCAGCTCTTTCCCCACCACCTTGTACCTCCCACCCGGCCTTCAGAAGGCACAGACACTCTAATGAGCGCTCATGGCTACCATCAACTCAGAGCTTTCCTATGTGCCAGGCGCTCCACCACAAACGCACCAGGCAAGAACTGCTAACCTCATTCTGCTGGTGGGAAAACCGAAGCAAAGAAACGTCAGCCCGCCCAGATGACTGACTAGGAACGGATGAAGCCAGGATCTGGGACGCAGGCTTGACTCTGAAATGTGTATGGCCTCCTCATTCTCTTTTCTGCCTCCTCTGAAAAGACAGCCACTCAACATCTTCTTGCCACTGTTACAATTTAATCATTCAGCGTAGATCAGCCCCTTTACATACAAGAGGTAGCAGGGCAGTACCCTTGTCCCGGAGGATCACACAGGGGTAGGATTTCAGAAGACTGAGAGGTCACATGACTGCCCTAGGTCACACGACATAGTAAAGAGGCAAAGCTAGAAGCAAGATTCATGTCTCCCCTGATGTCTTTTTTAAGAAAATATATTTATTTTTATTGTCTATTTGGCTGTTCCAGGTCTTAGCTGTGGCATGTGGGATCAGTGATCTTTGCTGTGACACGGAGGATCTTAGTGGCATGTGGGATATGGTTCCCTGACCAGGAATTGGACCAGGGCCCCCTGCCTTGGGAGCATGGAGTCTTAGTCACTGAACCACCAAGGAAGTCCCTCCTCTGACTTCTGACTCCTGGATCAGTGCTCCTTAGTCTGTACCCTGAGAGCTGCCAACCTCCCCTCTTCCAGTTCTCAGTTTTCCTTTTCCTCATGATCTGATCAGTCACAAATCCTTCTGTCAAGTGGCATATGGTACTTATCCCACATCCTTCTCCCCAGTATACACTGTCCAAGGCCCTCTAGAATGTACAAAAGAAATAGAAAATATGATCCCCAATCAAAGAGGTGTATCAGGGACGTCCCTGGTGATCCAGTGGATGAGAGTCCACCTGCAGGTTCGATCCCTGGTCTGGGAAGATCCCACGTGCCATGGAGCAACTGAGCCCGAGCCCCAGCTCCTGAAGCCCGCGTGCCCGAGAGCCTGCACACCTCAGGGAAGAGTAGACCCCCACTTGCTGCAACTAGAGAAAGCCCACACTGCAGCAATGAAGACCCAGCAGAGCCGAAAATTAATTCATTTTAAAAAGAGGTCAGCACCAGTGTATGCTTTCAGACCCCTTTGTACCATAAGGCAAATCCCCAAATGCCCAGAGTCTCACCAGGAAGGCAAGGCTTGTATATTCAAAATAATATCTGAATGCAACATCAAGCAATCCAGACAGAGAGTACCAGAGAAAGTCAGAGGAGACAGGAGTCGATCATCCAAGTAGGTTCCGTGGACATTAGGAGGGATTTGAGGTAAATGTTAATGACACTTAGAAAGAGAGGTACAAGAGAGGAATATAAACAAAAATCAGGGACAGAGATAAAGAACAGTCAGAACAACAACAATAGAAGAAATAGACGAAAGGAGTGGGGCGCATGCTAGGTCAGTGGACAGGTCGACCCTGGGCAGGCCTTGTTTCCCACCTGCCCAGGATGGCTGAGCAGCCGCTTGGACAGATAAGCAGAAGATTGGAAGTAACGCTCTCTCAAAGTGTGTTCTGGCCCTGGGATTCTAGGAGTAGCTTGTTCCCCAAGGCCCCTGGTCTTGTCTCTGTGCAGAGGTCTGCTGGCAGTCCTGCCAGGACCTGCTGGGGGCGGGGAGAACCTGGTCTGAGCCGCCCACACCTCCCCACTGGGCAGCCTCCTTGGCCTCTCATCCCAGGGTCCCCCCCCCCCCAGCCCTGCCTCCCTGCCCACCCCCACACCTGAGTCACTTTGCCACCTGCTTCCTCCCCACCTGCTCCCTGGCTGCTTTCATGAAGGAAGCAAAAATCTCCAACCTGCCAATTGGCATGAGCACTGATGTGTGGTTCCAGACTTCTCCACATCACAAGGCAAGTCTCCAAACTGCCCCAAGCCTTTGCCCTGTCACCTCCAACACAGCTGCTTTTCCACACTTCGGATGCCGCTTCACCAGGCTCAGCCCCCTTACATCCCAATCAGTGCTCTCACCTCCTGTTTCCTTGAGAAGCCAGAAGCCATCGGCATGCACTTCATATCTCCCACCTCCCTGTCCCGCCACTGCTAGGAGAGGGGGTCTCTCCTTTTGACCAAGGACAACCCCCACATACATGCACAAGGATCCCACGCCGTCTTGCCTCGACAGGGAACCAGTGCTCAGTTACCCCCTCCCTTTCCCGAATCCCTCACCTGGGCTCCTTCTTCTCCTGGAAACACAGTGTAACCTGCAGCAGGAGTAACACAGGAGCAACCGCAAGCTCCCCTAGACCCTGCTGCCTCTCGTCCTCCCAGTCTCCTGAACTTCTAGGAGGAGGGCTCCTGCTCTCCATCTCCCCTGCTTCCTTCACCCCTTGCCCTTGTGCAATCCGGCCCAGGCCCTTTCTAACCCTTCTGCCAGGTCTCCACCACCTTCCCCATCTCCATGTATGAGGATGCCTGCTGGTCCATACCTATCTTGACCTCTCTGCATCATCGGAAGCCTCTGAATGTTTTCTTTTCCCTTCCTGCGTCCTTTCTTTCCCCTAGTATCTCGCCAGTCACTCCCCCTTCACTGGCCTCTGAAACACTTCTAGCTTGGCTCTCTTCAGTTCTCACCCTGTGTGACCTCCTCAGGGACCCTAACCCAGGAACAGCAAGGGTGGAGGGACGAATACTGGCTCTGTAGTCAGATAGTTCTAGGTTTCAATCCCAGTCCCAACAATGGGTGAGTTTGAGCAAGTTTCTTTACCTCTCGGAGCATAAACTTTCTCATCTAGAAAATGGGAGGATGAAATTCTGACCTTGCTCGTGTTGGAGGGCACAGATAGGTCGCGTGGAAGGTCCAGCACAAAGAAGGGGGCAGTTTACCCCACAGTGTGGGACATTACAGCTCCAACGGTCACCAATGTGATGACCCCCAAATCTACATCTCTAGCCCCCACTTTCCTTGTAACTCTAACTCTATGTGTCCAGTTTTCAGGCCCGTATGTCTAGCGCTCTTCTCTCTCTCCTAACTTGCCCTGTATTTTTGCCCACCGAGAGAGATTCCCACTGGTGTTTTTCAAGATCTCAAGATGAACCAACCCCAGCTGAACGTTGTCCCTCTCTGCACGCACCCCTGACCTGTCCTCTTCTTGACCTCCATATAATGGCCCCATGACCACTCAGCGGCCCCAGCTGGCTTTCTCAGAGTCTGAAAAGACTGCCTCTTCCTCTCCCATCTGAGAGGTCACTGCATCCTGAGGGCGAAACATCTGAAACCTCCCTCAGTTCTACGCCTCCTCTCCACCCCCGTTGCTGCTGCCTCAGCCTCCAGGCGCTCAGCATGTCTCCCGTGGACACACACAGGCCTCCGTGCCAGTCCTGAGCCCTCTTCCCCAAAGACACTTCGTGTCCCCCTTCTGATCTCACTGTCGGCACAGCCAAGCCACATCAGCCTGCCACATACCATGGCCTTGACAGCTGGGAAACCTCTACTGCCCTTCGAGATCCGGTTTAGATGTACCTTGTTTATGAGGTCTTCCTGTGGCCCCCACAGGCGTGGTGCTCAGTGGCCCTTGAAACCTACCCTGATGGTCCTGGGTGTGCTGCGCTTTAATGGTTTCTCTTCAGTATCTGTCAGACGTTTGAGGGCAGGACCATTGTATCCCCAGCCCCGAGCATATGCCTGGCACATAGTCGTGCTCAGTGAGTGTTTGCCGAATGAATGAAGGAATGGCGAGCTCTTGGGAACCCCAAGGAGGGGGGCAGTGCGCCCCTGACCTGTCTCCCTGCCTCCCACCAGCCCCGAGCTGTGTTGCCTAAAGGACTGGTGGCAGCAGAAGGTGTTAAAGGGAGGCTCAGCATGGAAGTCAGGGGTGGCGTGGAGAGGTCAGACTGAGGAGAGAGCACAGAGGTGCAGGAGACCCTGGGAGGGGCTCTTCTGGCCAGAGACTCTGAGATTCTGGAAGGCAAAGAATCCGAGCTGGAACCTTCCAAGCCAGGACTGAAGGTCTCCCCAAAGGTTTGGAGAACTGGATGATGACAATCTGGGTAAAGCAGCCAGAGGCAAGAAACTGGGGAGAGAAGCAATGATCCGAGGCCTGGGGCCAAGATGGATGAGGCGGGTGGGGTCTACTGGCAGGTTCCCTCGCTGAACCCTGGGGAAGCAGACTCAGGAGGGCGAACCCTTATCGTCTCTACCCCCTTCATCAGTGATCTTTCATACTGATGCTTCAAATGTCACCATTAGAAGATAACTCCTTTGAGCTAAAATTGTATTTCTTGGGTCCCAAATACAAATATCCCTGTGAGAGATGACTCCTTTGTGAGTTAACATGTTAGTTATCTGCTGAAGCTCTAACAGTGCCATGGCAAAGGAGGGGCTACAGGGACACTGGCTGAACTTCTGAACTTGGCTGAGCACCGGTTCGGCTTTGCTCCGCCTGCCCTGTTTCCTCATGGCTCTGCTGCCCCAGGTCTCCCCAGAGGAGAAGATGGAGAGATGGAGGAGGCCTTGCTACAGGTATCCTGGATTAAAGCCAGGATGAGTGGAGGTGGAGGCATTGGGGCAAAGTTCAAGGTACTCGCGAACCAACTTATAAGGTGAATTGCTGTAAAGCAAAACTCGGTTCCCCCATTAGCTTCTATTGTTCTATTTTCCAAGAAGGGCCCTTACAGGACTGAGAATCCATTTAGAAGAAGCCGAAAACCCGTAGCAAGGAAGGGGTTGGCATCTCTGCCGCCTGTCCTCAAGCTGAGTGCTGAGGCCCTCAGAGAGGGCGCCTCCCTTGTTTGGTGGCAGGCTCTCCCTTCTTCATGCCACCACTTCCCCTCTGTCCTGGGCGTTTGGCGAGCTTGCTCAGCAAAGCTAACGGGCATCACCGCCAGGCTGGGACTCCTTGGTGTCTCACCCTGGTCCTGCAACAATTGTCTGCAGGAGCCTGAAGAAGAAGTCCTGACCTTGACTTGGGCCTGAGGGCTCTTGAGGAGAGAGGGGAACTCCTGCTAGTCCTCTCCTGCCCTTACCCACCCGTCCCGGCTCTGGTCCGGTCCTGCTGGGATTGACGGAGAAACTCCCTTGCTTCTCCTCGCCAGACCCAAGCTGTAATGTTACCCTTCACCAGTAGGTGCCGCCGTCTATCACACCATCCTCCAGTCTTTGGTGACGTCCTGAAGCCAAACCTTGGGGAGCCTTCCCAAGGCACCCAGCGCTACAATCTGCAAATGAAATTATTATAAATGAGATACTCCCACATTGATGAAGTTAAAATGTGAAATTAATTGTGTGTTTCTGAATAACCACAGATTTCAATTTTTAATCAGTTTGACATTCATTGTGCACTTGCTACGTGCCAGGAACTTAAAAGATACAGGCATTCAGAGATGGCATGGTTTTTCTTTTAAAGTTCATAATTACATAGGAGAGCGAAATGTGCCTCTAAATAATTAGAATATAAGGTAGAACATGGGACTTCCCTGGTGGTCCATTGGTTAAGAGTCTTCCTGTCAATGGAGGGGACATGGGTTCGATCCCTGCTCTGGGAAGATTCCACATGCTGGCAGCTGAGCCAGCAACTGCTGAGCTCACGTGCCCCAACCACCGAGCCCGCACCCTGGAGCCTGCGCCCTGCAACAAGAGAAGCCGCCTCAGTGAGAAGCCCGCGCACTGCAGCCGCAAAGTAGCCCTCACTCCCCGCAACTAGAGAAAGCCCTCACACAGCAACAAAGACCCAGGGCAGCCAACACAAAATAATTTTTTTTTTTTTAAGAAAGGCAGAACATGGTAAATACCCAAATACGGAGGTGCCAACATAAAATTCTAATGAAAGCATTAAAAGAGACAGATTAATTCCAGCTGGAAGCTTGGGGAACGACTCAGACGAGGAGAGGTTTTAAAGACGACCCCAAAGAATACGTAGACTTTCTATACACAGAGTTGGGCGAAGACGGTGAGGGCTTTCCAGGTGGTGGAAACAAGATGAGCGAGGATTTGAGGGGGAATGTCTGCCAGGAATTAATGTGGTTTGACTAGGGGTTTGACACGGGTTTAAGGGGCTGGAGAGGAAGATCTGAAAGGTGGGGTGGTGAAGAGCCTGTTCCCAGCCGGGGCTAACGGGTTGATCCTGGTGTCTTGGCTCCGGGAACCCGGAGGACTTTAAGCAAGGCAGCAGCAGGGCTGGCTCCTGTCATGAGCTACCTTTCCATACCCTGGATACTTATGTGCTCTGTGGGACTTCAGTGTTTAGCGACTTTATCTCATCAAGGATGCAGGAAGAGAACAGAGAGCAGAAAGGGGGCACAGAAACTGGTGAAGGGGAGGGAAATGATGGCTAGAAGGGAAGAAAAGATGGAGAAGGAGGAGAGGCAGCAGGGGAGGGGGAAGGCAGAGCCCACCCTGGGAGGAGGCTCGGCCTGGTGCTGTGCTCAGGGAGCTGTCTGCACTTTTCCAGGCCAGCGGCCTCTGGCTCCCAGCCCCGGCAACCACAGAGGACAATGTGAGGCGGGCTTGTTTGGTGATGTGTTTGCTGCTGGCCCTGTTTGTTTGTTTTCTATTATTATTATTATTTTTTTCCTGGCAGTGGATGCGTCTGGGGTAGAGAAGAAGGAGGAGATCAGCACCGTGGCTCGCAGTGACAGTGGCCCCCAGGTCAGGCTCTGGGCTGCTGGGACTCTTCAAGTGGGGGCTTGTGGGCATTGGAGTTGGACTTTGGATGTTCCTGGGAGAGGCCTCTAAGTGGGCACCCAGAGCCAGGTGGTGGCTGGCCCAAGCACAGAGATGGCTTGCATCCAGCTCTTTGTCCTTGTCTTTCTCTACCCCGACAGGAAAGAATTAAAAGTCCTTGAGGCCTGGGCTCCTTGCCTGTGTGGCCAGGATGTCGTGCTGGGCTGGGGAGTCTGTAACGGTACAAAGAGCAGCCACTTTCAGCTCGGCACTGGGGGCCGAAGGGGGAGTCCACGCGAGCCCGCCTGCTCTCAAGCCCTGATGATGAGTCTGGCCTTCTCTCTCCTGTCCCACAGCCCTTGGAAGCCAACCTAACGAGCACTATTAAAGTTAATGAAACACAAAGAGTCCTCCGTTTGCTTGGTTATGACTCTTTACGAGATTGCTCCCTCTTGCAGAGGAGATTCATTTGAGCTGCCAGGGCTTAGCCTTTGTCCCCCTAATTTTTATTGGCCCATTAACAAGATCAGATGCCCTGGGCTGACCAGGAATATCTGGTGTGGGTTCCCAACAAGCCCCATTGGGTCCAGTCTCAGGTGGCCTTTTGATTCCAAATTAGCCTAAGAACGGCCCCTGTTCCCCTTCTTCCTTCTGTTCCTTCTCCTCCTCCAAACCCAGTTTTCTATGTCGGTACAGCAGGGATTTGGGAAGAATTCAGACACTAGGAGATGCCTCCCATCTGCTTTAGAATGTGTCTCAACCCACTGATGGAGCAGCTCCCCTCGTAAGAAATCCAGTGTGGCCTCAGGGCTTTACTCCCCATTAAAATGGAAATATACTGAACCTTGTTAGTAATTTGCATTTTGGTGTGAATCAGTTCATAAGGTCATGGATTGGCTGCGAGGGAATCTGGGAATCTCTGGTACTGTACACGGGTTTTTATCCCCGATGTTCATTTTTCCAGAGAGAGGTTTTCTATAACTTTCTTCAAAGTTTTCATGACACTCCCGCCCCCTCACACAGGCAGAAAACCTCTCTGGAAGTGGGAGAAGACTGGTTCATAAATGGGGCCCAGAAGACAAACTGTCCTACCTGCTTGGCCCGTCCCACCCCTGAGAAGGAACTGGGCCACCCCCACCCCCACCCCCTGCCCCGCTCCTCTGGAGATGCTTCTTCCACAGACCTCCCACGGTCACCACTGCTCAGTCATGCCTTTCTGAAATCTTAAAACCAACCTCAAGCTGGGGGCAGGGGCAAGAGCAGAGCCCTTTAACTCTACTGATTTACATGGCAAGGCTGTAAATGATAGGTTCTCATGCCTGGTGTAAATACTCATAAACTTCACTGTAAGTGCCGGGCATCACATGTCTTGGGCGCCCAGATCCTCTGCAAACCCCATATAGGCCTGCCTGGCATTCAGGAGGTCAGGGAGGAGAGGAACGCTGAGCTGGCTGCAGCTGTCATGACAAGGTCACAGCTGTGACTAGCGGGGGAGAGGGCGTGGAAGCTAGTCTCTGTCGACCCCGCGTCCTCCCGGATAGAGCAGATGGCCCCTGCACAGTGATGCCTCAGAGTGGCTCCTCTCCTGCTCAGCTAAGGCTGACTGTTCTCACAGGTTATGGCATTGTCATCAGAAAGCCCCTATTAAAATGCAAAGGGGCTTCTTGTGAAGATGAGTAGCGCTGGCTGGCTGTCCGTCACCCAACAGAAAGCAGAGTCCCCAGACCCCGGAAGATGAGGTTTGGCATACATGGAGAGACGTTTCCAGCAGATCAGTGTAATAGCTATATGACGTTAAGTGGCCTTTCAAGTAGTTTCTCTAATTCCACTCTTGGGGTCTGAGAGCCTGTTCTTCACATGGCAGCCAGAGTCATCTTCAAACAGAGTTTCACAACCTCAGCTCTCTTGACATGTGTTGGGGGGGCTGTCCTGTGCCTCATTGGACGTGGCACAGCAATACCCTGGCCTCTACCCGCTGGATGCCAGGAGCACCCCCGCCCGAGCTGTGACGACCAAACACGTCTCCAGATCCTGTCAAGTGTCCCTCAGGAAAGGGGGGCGAGGTTGCCCCTCCCCACCCCCATCCCACTGAGGATTCCTGTCATTAAGTATAAATCAGATCATGTCACTCCCTGTGAAATCCTGCAATGACTTCCCACTGCTCTGAGGGTGAGATCCAGCGACTCGGCGTGGCCCCCACGGCCTCGGTGAGCTTGTCTTGTCTTAGGTGTGCCTCTCTGCTCTTGTCCACCATCCACCACCCCTTAGTCAAGGGAAGCTTTTTTAAAAGATTTCCTTTTATTTAGAACGTTGGCTTTACTTTTATTTAAATATATACACATATATGTGTGTGTATAGTAGAGTGAGAGAAAAACCAATTATTCTTAATTTATAAGTTAAGTTGTAAAAAGAAACTCCAATACAGACTGCATGAACCAATCTTAAGAATCAGACCGTATTTATCATATATTTTCATTTTGTACTTTTTTGGTTTCCACTAAAATGCTATTATTGTGTAAAACTGAGACTTTGCTTTTATGTTGTCTTTGATACGTGGAATTTTTTGATGTACCTAGGTAAGCCAAGCTTTTTCTTGGACGAAACAGAAGATGGAGAGACACTGGCAAGTATTGGATATGTTTTGGAGCCTTTTCATACACCCTTATGACAACTCATAAATATCTGACATACAGAGTTCCTTACTTTTGTTTGTCCTATCTCCCCCATGAGAGCAGGGACAGTGCGTGGCTTGTTCACCGTTGTAACTGCATTACCTCCCCTGGTGCCCACCATATAGCCGGCTCTGAATAATTATCTGTAGAGTGAATAAATAAGGATGGCAGGAGCTCAGAGAGGGAGAGGGACCCCTCTGGAAAATCAAAGGAAGTCTTCTTGGTTAGGAAGACTAGAGGGCAGGAAACGGGAAATGTCTTCTAGGACAGGGCTTAAGGGATGGCAGAAGCAAAAGCCCCAAGAAAGCACAGTGGGCAACAGGCACTGCAACTGACCCAAAGAACACACAGGCCGCAGACCTTCTGTCTTCTGTCCACAAGGGGCAGAAGAACAAATGCAGTGTGAATACAACTTCTGGTCTGAACGGATCCAGGGGTGAAGTGTTTGTGTCCCTTGATGGAGAAGCCAGGAGAGAAGTCAGCTAAGTTGGAGCCTAGTGAAACTGGAGATGAACCAGGGAGGATTTTGATTGCTGAGCCTGGAGTCTAGACTTGGCTGAGCCTATGAAAAGTAATAATTATTCCTCTTGTGGTATCTGATGTCCATGACTCCAACGGCTCTGATCCCCTTCGACCCTGGAACCGGATCTGTGGCCACAAAGGAAGTCGAGGGGACTGACCAGACAAGGGAGTCTAGACCAGCGCAGAGAACCCTGGGACCCCAATGCAAGCGGCCTGGGGCCCGCTTCCTTTTCCCCTCCCTCTCTTGATGTGTGGCCTTGCTCAAGGCATTGGACTGCAATGGACCTCCGCGTCCTCCTTTAGGAAAACAGAGTTAACAATACCTGCCCCGTTCAGAGGAGAAATGAGGTCATGTTTATGCAGCGTTGTGAGTTCACTGGAGACAATGAGTGGATTCTTCTTAACAGTAACAATAATAATCATTGCTGTAAATCTAACCAGTAAATATATCTCCTCAAAGCTGGAGTTGGGCCCCTCAGTAGGATAGCAATTAAAGCTTTAAAAAAAAATCTCTAGATGGGGGAATTTTCTGGCCCATTTTTATTTTGGGGGTTTGCAGAGTTGATATCACTGTGGGAGGGAGGGGGACCTACAGCAATCCTTCATTTCAATTTCATTCAGTTGCACGTATTGTATCTCTCTTGTCCTTAAGTTATCCTCAGAGGGTTTTGTAACTTCTCACCCTCCTTCAGCTCAAGGAGGAAGAGGTTCCTTATGTTCCCCATCTCTGCACATACTCAGTGCCCCATTCACTCCCAGAAACAGTCATTTGACTATGAGAGATCCTGGCCATTTGGGCACTGGACACAAACTAGCCTGCAAAGTAAGTGGCTTGTCTCCAGGATCGAAGTCCAGTTTCCACCCATCCCACTAAGTAGGCTGAAGCTTCCCACAGTGAGCTATGCATTCAAATCCCCAAAGAGTGGGGCCCATTGATTCTCAGGCAATTCTAATGCAACCAGGACCTGTCTGAATTTGGGAACCCCAGGTTTAGGGAAGTATTAGTTATGAAATGGGTCTACAAAAGAGCAAAATGATGCTGATACAAAGGCATTGTTAAAGTTTGGGTCAACCTGGCAGAAGACCCTTTCTTGTGCCCCAATCCACAGAATGACAGGAAGCTACAAGAAAACAAACAAACTATATTATAGTGTGAGAAAACTAAAAGAGAACGCTCAGCCTATCAGAAATGTTGGGTGCCAGAAAGATAAAGAACAAATAGCATCAAAGCTATAAAGGAATAAGACTGGAGGAAACCAAGCTAATACATATGAAGGAGAAGGCCACAGAGGAGGGAAAAGTGGTTTGGGAGACAGGGGTCAGAGGGGAGCTCTAAGCCTGAGACAACAGACTCAAAATAACCAGAGGAGGTCCCAGAAGTGTTCCTTTCTGCTTCCTGATCTGTGTTCAGTAGTTCACAGTAGAGGATTTGCCCCAGGTTGCAGGGGTTCTAGAGGGGCAGAGCAACGTTCCAAGCAGCTACTGACACTCTGAAAGGGAAGTAGGGAGTCCTCATTCAGAAGAAAAGCTGCTAGCAGGCCACTCCTCTCTCTCCCACCCTCAATAACCAGTGACAAGGCTATAGTGAACACAAAACCGGCAAACAGATATTCTCCAACACAAAAATGAGCAAAACACCAAGAATCTCTAAGGGGAAAGGGAAAATAAAACCATGGTTCAGAGAAATTGTTTTGCACAGCCAGTCCTGTCCAATAGAACCTTCTGTGATGATGGAAGTGTTCTGGATGTGAGCTGTCCAACATGTAGCGCACGCCACATGTGGCTAGTGACCACCTGAAGCGTGGCTGCTTCAACTGAGGAACTGAATTTTAAATTTAATTTTGTCTTAATTTAATTTAAATAGAAAGCAGATACGGTATTGGATAGTAAAGCCCTAAACTCAACATGTACAAGAGTGAACGCCGAAAGAAATAGAGATAACAGAACAAAAAACTGTTGGTTTGTTTTTTTAACTGTCTTTGTTAAGATCACTTGAATTGCAGAATAGTTATTTTCAAGAGATGAAAAATAATAATAAAGTCCATTTGAAAAACCAACCAGGTATTTTTTAAAAATTTTAAAACTGATCGTCAGAATTTGAATCTCAGTAGATGGTCTGAGATAAATTTAATGATCTGATTATTAGAAAGACTGAGCTGAAGAAGTCTTCTTAAACACAGTGAAAACCGTAAAGAGACGGAAAGTCTGAGAGGAAAGTTAAGAGCCATTTGTCTAATAGGCATTACAAAAGGATATAGCTTATGAGAATAGAAGAGAGAAAGTAATTGAAGAACTAATAAAAGAAAATTTTCCAGTTGTTGAAGAAAGAAATTAATTACTAGATTGAATGTTCCCAAGGGGGTTGGGGGGGAGAAAGACTCATACCTAGACACATTTTGGTGAAATTTCAGATCACCAAAGATAAAGAAAAAAATATCTGGAAGTTTCCAGAGAGGAAAAAGCAGGTCATTAACACAATATGTTATATTGGCATGAGACTGGATGTTAAAAGACAATGGGGCACTATCTCCAAGTTCCAAAGGGAGAGGAAGTATTCAAGTGGGAGGGACGTTTAAGACATTTTTTGTTTTATAAGGAGAAAGTTTGCCACCCTCATTTTCTCTAAAGAATTCCTAGGAGAGATGCTTCAATTAAGCTAAGCAGATGCAAGAAAGAGGAAGATGTGGGATGCTAAAACTGTGGTGAGCAAAGAAATTAGTAAAACTTTTAGTGAAGTCTAAATTATTGAGGCATAATGTAAACATTTCAAAAACAACACTTTGGATCCATAATCTACTTGGAAGATCTAAACATGGGGGAGGAAAAAGAATGTTAACATGTATTAATGGAGAAAGAATCTCCTAATCATCTCTAGACATTGATAGAAAATTGTGAGTTAAAGAACATAGGATTTGGGACTTCCCTGGTGGTCCAGTGCTTAAGAATCTACCTTCCAATGCAGGGGACCCAGGTTCAATCTCTGGTTGGGGAGCCCTCGTGTGGCAATTACTGAGCCTGCACGCCTCAACTAAAAAGCCCCCGGGCCACAGCAAAGATGCTGTGTGCCACAACTAACACCAAAAATAAATAAGTTTTTTTTTTTTTTTTTTTTTTAAGAATATAGGATTCAAATTTAAGAACAGAAAATGGGATATTGGAAAATCAACTTCCAAATCACAAGAGTGAATGAAAAGGGCAAAAAACTTAATCTAAGAAAAAGCATGAAGAAAAGATTTTTTAAAAAGAAAAAGAAAGCATGGTAAAGGGGAAGCATAGAATGACAGGGTAAGTCTGCAACTATCATTAATATTACATGAAAAAAGAGACAATTCTTCCATTAAAGGGCAAAATCCGGCTGTATACTGTTTACACAGAAGCGTTTGAAATCAAGTGGCAGAACATTTTGAATATGAATAGATGGGGGAAATATACCAAGCAAATGATAACAAAAGTAGAACAAGTATATTAGCATTAGATAATTTGGAATTCAAGGCAAAAAGCCCTAAAAGAAACAAGATTCACTGAAAAAAGTTAAGGTCTTAACAAAAATTTTTAACATCTATGATTTTTAACAGTTAAATTTAAAAATATATAAAGCAAATGTTAGCGGAAATCAAGGATAAATGAACAAATCTATTACCATGGATTGGTGATGGACAGGGAGACCTGGCGTGCTGCAGGTCATAGGGTCGCAAAGAGTCGCACACAACTGAGTGACTGAACTGAACTGAACTGACTGATTGCCATGGATGAAGTCTCCAAAATCTGCAAGTGAAGTAGAAAAAAGTCATAATGAAAATAATAGAGGATTTGAGTGACAAAGTTAACAAGCTTTAACTAATATATGTTGTACCCTACAAACTGAGAGCACTTTTTTTTCAAATACATGTTTAGAATTCACATACAATAAACTCCCCCCAAATTCTAAACCACCCCCCATTATACCAGCTATTTTCTCTGCACATAGTACATGAAAATAAGCAATTAACACTAAAATGGTGGGGTGGGATGAGGTGAGGTGTAGTACACTGGCAAAATTGGAATCAGTCAGCACTATCTTGTGATGTATTTCCTAATTGTTGCTGTTTTTTCTTTCTCTTGGATGTCTCCTTTATTTAACAGAAGTTTATAATGTGCTTCCCATGAGTCAGGCATTCTTTTACAAAATTTTCACTCAGCTGAGCCTCAGCCCAGTCTTAGGAGTTAGATTCTGCTGTTGTTGTCCAATTGTATAGGTGAGGGAGATGGGACACTGAGAGGCAAAGTAACTTGTGTGAGGACACATTCTTAGTATGTGGCTCTGGAGTCTCTACTTAATCACTGTCTTACACTGCCTTTCATCTTCAGATGTGACTTGCCTTTTTCCTCTAAGTCAAAAACACATCAAATAATACCTAATATGTGCACTCTGTGATCTACAGAGATTCTACTCTATTTAACATTGGATCAGTCACCAAGCAGGCTACAAATGGAGAATGTGAAGCATTCCCATTAAAATCATTTACCTCAGATTGGGTCTCAAACCCAACCAAAACCCAGTTTGGCACTCAAACCCACGTGACTGAGACTCAAACACATGTGGCTAGGACTTGAACCTGGCCAAAACCTATAGTACCTGGTTTCATGACCTAATGAAGCTCAGGTTCTTGATGTCTCATCACAGAAAGAACTCAGTGAGAGACAAACTGATAGGTAAGAAGTGGATTTATTCAGATTCATAGAGAAGCACACTCCACAGACAGTGTGTGGGCCATCGCAAAGGGCAAGTGTGGTGAAATGTGGCATGGTTAGTTTTTATAGGTTGGGTAATTTTGTATGCTAATGAGTGGGAGGATTATTCCAACTATTTTGGGGAAGGGGTGGAAATTTCCAGGATTTGGGCCACTGCCCCCTCCTTGGTCTTTGACAGTGCCTTGGAACTGTCATGGCGCCTCTGGGTGTGTCATTTCACTTGCTGATTGAGGATCAAGGTCTAGTCTTGTCCGCCATCTTGGTCCCATTTGATTCTAATCAGTTTGTGTTGTGTCCTCGGGCTATGTCATTCTTTCAAAAGTTGTGCCCTACCCCTTTCTCCACAGGAGGGCCGAGAGGAGCTACTCCACGTTCAAGGTCAGGAGGAGTGGCCATGAGAAGATACCCCTCGTCCAAGGTAAGGAGCAGTGGCTGCACTTTGCTGGAGCAGCCATGAAGAGACACCCCACATCCAAGGTAAGAGAAACCCACGTAAGACGGTAGGTGTTGCGAGAGGGCATCAGAGGGCAGACACACTAAAACCATAATCACAGAAAACTAGCCAATCTGATCACAGGACCACAGTCTTGTCTAACTCAATGAAACTAAGACATGCCGTGTGAGGCCACCCAAGACGGTCGGGCCATGGTGGAGAGGTCTGACAGAATGTGGTTCACTGGAGAAGGGAATGGCAAACCACTTCAGTATTCTTGCCTTGAGAACCCCATGAACAGTATGAAAAGGCAAAGTGATAGGATACTGAAAGAGGAACTCCCCAGGTCAGTAGGTGCCCAATATGCTACTGGAGATCAGTGGAGAAATAACTCTAGAAAGAATGAAGGGATGGAGCCAAAGCAAAGACAGTACCCAGCTGTGGATGTGACTGGTGATAGAAGCAAGGCCCAATGCTATAAAGAGCAATATTGCATAGGAACCTGGAATGTTAGGTCCATGAATCAAGGCAAATTGGATGTGTCATACAGGAGATGGCAAGAGTGAATGTCGACATTCTAGAAATTGGTGAACTAAAATGGACTGGAATGGGTGAATTTAACTCAGATGACCATTATATCTACTACTATGGGCAGGAATCCCTTAGAAGAAATGGAGTAGCCATCATGGTCAACAAAAGAGTCCGAAATGCAGTACTTGGATGCAATCTTTAAAATGACAGAATGATCTCTGTTCATTTCCAAGGCAAACCAGTCAATATCACAGTCATCCAAGTCTATGCCCCAACCAGTAACGCTGAAGAAGCTGAAGTTGAACAGTTCTATGAAGACCTACAAGACCTTTTAGAACTAACACCCAAAAAAGATGTCCTTTTCATTATAGGGGACTGGAATGCAAAATAGGAAGTCAAGAAACACCTGAAGTAACAGGCAAATTTGGCCTTGGAGTACGGAATGAAGCAGGGCAAAGGATAATAGAGTTTTGCCAAGAGAATGCACTGGTCATAGCAAACACCCTCTTCCAACAACACAAGAGAAGACTCTACCCATGGACATTACCAGATAGTCAACACCAAAATCAGATTGATTATAGTCTTTGCAGCCAAAGATGGAGAAGCTCTATACAGTCAGCAAAAACAAGACCGGGAGCTGACTGTGGCTCCAGTCATGAACTCCTTATTGTCAAATTCAGACTTAAACTGAAGAAAGTAGGGAAAACCACTAGACCATTCAAGTATGACCTAAATCAAATCCCTTATGACTATACAGTGGAAGTGAGAAATAGATTTAAGGGACTAGATCTGATAGACAGAGAGCCTGAATAACTATGGACGGAGGTTCATGACATTGTACAGGAGACAGGGATCAAGACTATCCCCATGGAAAAGAAATGCAAAAAGGCAAAATGGTTGTCTGAGGAGGCCTTACAAATAGCTGTGAAAAGAAGAGAAGCAAAAAGCAAAGGAGAAAAGGAAAGATATTCCCATTTGAATGCAGAGTTCCAAAGAATAGCCAGGAGAGATAAGAAAACCTTCCTCAGCGATCAATGCAAAGAAATAGAGGAAAACAACAGAATGGGAAAGACTAGAGATCTCCTCAAGAAAATTAGAGATATCAATGGAACATTTCATGCAAAGATGGGTTCGATAAAGGACAGAAATGGTATGGACCTAACAGAAGCAGAAGATGTCAAGGAGAGGTGGCAAGAATACACAGAAGAACTGTACAAAAAAGATCTTCATGACCCAGATAATCACAATGGTGTGATCAAATCCCCAAACTCACCTAGAGCCAGACATCCTGGAATGTGAAGTCAAGTGGGCCTTAGAAAGCATCACTACGAACAAAGCTAGTGGATGTGATGGAATTCCAGTTGAGCTATTTCAAATACTGAAAGATGATGCTGTGAAAGTGCTATGCTCAATATGCCAGCAAATTTTAAAAACTCAGCAGTGGCCACGGGACTGGAAAAGGTCAGTTTTCATTCCAATCCCTAAGAAAGGCAATGCCAAAGAATTCTCAAACTACCTCACAATTGCACTCATCTCACACGCTAGTAAAGTAATGCTCAAAATTCTCCAAGCCAGGCTTCAGCAGTATGTGAACCGTGAACTTCCAGATGTTCAAGCTGGTTTTAGAAAAGGCAGAGGAATCAGAGATCAAATTGCCAATATCCGCTGGATCATCGAAAAAGCAAGAGAGTTCCAGAAAAACATCTATTTCTGCTCTATTGACTGTGCCAAAGCCTTCGACTGTGTGGATCACAATAAACTGTGGAAAATTCTGAAAGAGATGGGCATACCAGACCACCTGACCTGCCTCTTGAGAAACCTGTATGCAGGTCAGGAAGCAATAGTTAGAACTGGACGTGGAACAACAGACTGGTTCCAAATAGGAAAAGGAGTACATCAAGGCTGTATATTGTCACCCTGCTTATTTAACTTACATGCAGAGTACATCATGAGAAATGCTGGGCTGGAAGAATCACAAGCTGGAATCAAGATTGCCGGGAGAAATATCAATAACCTCAGATATGCAGATGACACCACTCTTATGGCAGAGAGTGAAGTTGAACTAAAAAGCCTCTTGATGAAAGTGAAAGAGGAGACTGAGAAAGTTGGCTTAAAGCTTAACATTCAGAAAACTAAGATCATGGCATCTGGTCCCATCACTTCATGGGAAATAGATGGGGAGACAGTGGAAAGTGTCAGACTTTATTTTTTGGGGGGCTCCAAAATCACTGCAGACTGTGATTGCAGCCATGAAATTAAAAGATGCTTACTCCTTGGAAGGAAAGTTATGACCAACCTAGATAGCATACTAAAAAGCAGAGACATTACTTGGCCAACAAAGGTTCATCTGGTCAAGGCTATGGTTTTTCCAGTAGTCATGTATGGATGTGAGAGTTGGACTGTGAAGAAAGCTGAGCGCTGAAAAATTGATGCTTTTGAACTATGGTGTTGGAGAAGACTCTTGAGAGTCCCTTAGACTGCAAGGAGATCCAACCAATCCATCCTAAAGGAGATCAGTCCTGGGTGTTTATTGGAAGGACTGATGCTGAAGCTGAAACTCCAGTATTTTGGCCACCTCATGTGAAGAGTTGACTCATTGGAAAAGACCCTGATGCTGGGAGGGATTGGGGGCAGGAGGAGAAGGGGATGACAGAGGATGAGATGGTTGGATGGCATCACTGACTCTATGGACATAGGTTTGAGTAAACTCCGGGAGTTGGTGATGGACAGGGAGGCCTGGCGTGCTGAGATTCATGGGGTCACAAAGAGTTGGACATGACTGAGCGACTGAACTGATCCCTTTCCCTCCTGTTACACCGTCACCTGGAATAGTGTCTGATACAAGAAAATCTTAACAAAAAAGAACAAATAAATGGTCAGATGAATAGACTGAATAGATGAATGGATGGGTAAGTGTATGGATTAGATATGTTTGTAAATGAAGTTTTATTGAAACACAGCCACACACATTTATTTACATGTTTGTGGCTCGCCAGAGGTCGAGTGGCCTGCAAAACCCGAAGTATTCACTCTATGGTACTTTACAGAACAAGTTTGCTGGACCCTAGAATGTAAAGACACTTTCTTCCTGGAAGTTGTTATCATCGAGGCAACTTCAAGTGCTGGAGAGGAAACCCTATCACTACTTGTGGCATGAAAAATGGTCAAGAATGGTCTGTGCAGGAAATTGCCAGGATGCTCTTCGAGCCGAAAAAATGCTCTTATGGGGGAAAAGGAGGCGGTGTTAGCAGATGACTGTTACCCTTGCAGAAGTGGTTGAAAGGCAGGCTTTGGAGCCTGAGTTGACTTGGGTTTGCTTGCTAGCTCTGCCGCTTACTAGCTGTGTGACTTCAGACAGGTTCCATGTTCTCTCTAAACTTTAATTGGCTTCTCTGTAAACTGGATGATAAGATCTGCCTCTAGGGTAGTTCAAGGCTCAAACAAGATATTGCATAGAAACTATCTAGGATCTAGGAGCCCTGGCAAATGGTCATTATGTTTCAATGTGGATACCAAATGTGATTCAGGGTTCAGTTCAGTTCAATTCAGTCGCTCAGTTGTGTCCAATTCTTTGCGACCCCATGGATTGCAGCATGCCAGGCCTCCCTGTCCATCGCCAACTCCTGGAGCTTACTCAAACTCATGTCCATTGAGTCGGTGATGCCATCCAACCACCTCATCCTCTGTCGTCCCCTTCTCCTCCCACCTTCAATCTTTCCCAACATCACGGTCTTTTCAAATGAGTCAGTTCTTTGCATCAGGTGGCCAAAGTATTGGAGTTTTAGCTTCAGCATCAGACCTTCCAAGTCAAGGTTGATTTCCTTAGGATGGACTGGTTGGATCTCCTTGCAGTCCAAGGGACTCTCAAGAGTCCTCTCCAACACCACAGTTCAAAAGCATCAATTCTTCGGTGCTCAGCTTTCATTACAGTCCAGCTCTCACATCCATACATGACCACTGGAAAAACCATAGCTTTGACTAGACAGACCTTTGTTGGCAAAGTAATGTCTCTGCTTTTTAATAGGCTGTCTAGGTTGGTCATAACTTTTCTTCCAAGGAGCAAGTGTCTTTTAATTTCATGGTTGCAGTCACCATCTGCAGTGATTTTGGAGCCCCCCAAAATAAAGTCTGTCACTGTTTATATTGTTTCCCCATCTATTTGCCATGAAGTGATGGAACCAGATGCCATGATCTTAGTTTTCTGAATGTTGAGTTTTAAGCCACCTTTTTCACTCTCCTCTTTCACTTGCATCAGCGGCTCTTTAGTTCTTCTTCACTCTCTACCATGAGAATGGTGTCATCTGCATATCTGAGGTTATTGATATTTCTCCCGGCAATCTTGATTCCAGCTTGTGCTTCATCCAGCCCAGCGTTTTGCATGGGCTGCAGCCCATGCGTTTCATACTCTGCATATAAGTTAAATAAGCAGGATGACAATAAACAGCCTTAGCATACTCCTTCCCCAATTTGGAGCCAGTCTGATGTTCCATGTCCAGTTCTAACTGTTGCTTCCTGACCTGCATACAGATTTCTCAAAAGGCAGGTCAGGTGGTCTGGTATTCCCATCTCTTGAAGAATTTTCCACAGTTTGTTGTGATCCACACAGTTATAAGACTTTGGCATAGTCAACAAAGCAGAAGTAGAACTCTTTTGCTTTTTTGATGATCCAACGGATGTTGGCAATTTGATTCAGAGTTGGTCTCCAGTTATTACTGGCCAATTTCAAATGAGTTTTTGTTCTCAGGTAGCCCTTTGTGGAGAAGACCACCACTGCCCCCACCCACTTCTTCCTGCAGTTACCTTCTGTGGCCTTCCAAGTTCCATGCTGGCTCTCATCCTGTCCCAACCCTTGCCCCATCCCATCCCACCCTCTGCACTTACACTCTCCCTTCCCCTGTTTTTCAAGTCATTATTGTTCTCTGGGTGTTTCTTGTGAACCCAGACACCTGCCCAAACAGATCTGCCCCCACAAGGGATCCAATGAGCCGCTGAGGGCCCTTTGGGTGATTTGACAACAGCTCTGGGTTGAGCGGGCACACATTGACCCACAGGTGGCCTCTTCATTCCCAGCCACACTAGACAGCATCACATGCCTGGCGTCACAGGGTTTGACATTCCTGCCACCAGAGAGGCATTGCATTCCTTTGTGATTATTCTTACCCTCAAGACGTTCTTCTGTTAAAATGCAGGTAATTCCTGGTAGGAGATCACCTGTGTCCAGGTTCTTATCTTGAGTCACAGCCTCTGAGGTCTTAACTTAGCAATGGTCAACTAATTCCTGAACTGTTATAGTCCCAAGTGGGATCCTGTATCTGAAAATGATTTCAACTTTGTGAAGAGAAATATATAAGCAAAGGATCATTTTTAATGTTAAAAAGGGTTAGCAGCTATCATCTCTATTTTACTGAAATGGGTGTTGCAATGAGCCCAGAGGAGTGAATCTCTAAGGGTGGAATTACAAACTACAAAATAAGTCTTAAAATATTTAAGGTGGGGACTTCCCTGGGGGTCCAGTGGCTAAGACTCCCAATGCAGAGGCCTGGGTTCAATTCCTAGTCAGGGAACTAGATCCTACCTGCCACAGTTAAGAGTTCACTTGCCTCACACACCCTGCAACTAAAGATTTTGCATGTGCAACTAAAGATCCCGCCTGCCACAGCTCAAATCAGAGATCCCAAGGGCCGCAACCAAGACCCAGCATGGCCAAATAAATAAATATTTTAAAAAACATAGTGAAGATGCCAGGGGAAGGTCCTTTCCCTTCCTAAGCCCATTGCCCAGGTGACCATCAACTCAGCCAAGGGGCCAGCTCCCACCCCTGGAGTCTTGGAGTAGAGAAAGTCCTGTTGGTGTGACTGAGCTGTTGATGCTGAATCTGAGAACCAGGAAGAATCTTAGAAGCCACTTAACATTGCAGGTGAGGAAGTCGAGGCCCAGAGAGAGAGAAAGCTGCTCTCTCATCTACATTGGGGGAGCCTAAGTAGACAGGTAAGCAAGGGCTAGTCTCTTGGGCGAGGAGCAGGGTGGCCAGAATGGGTCAAGAGGCATAGGAAGCAAAGCTGTGTTGGGGACTCTGCCCTCCTGGCGGTGCTGGCCCCTCCTGGCCTTCCCCGTGCCCACACAGCACAGAGAGACCAGTCCACTCAGCGCCTACCTCCAGCCACCCCTCCTTGCCCGGGGCCACTCTGCGAAGGGGAGGCCTCCCATCCCTGCCTTGGCCTGCAGAGAGAAAGTCCAAGACAATGCCACTAAACTGAAAACATCTCTGTCTTTCTCATGGAACAATAGCCATTAATAACCATGGAACTGGAGCAGAAATGGAACGTGAACCCCAGGGGCCTGGGAGCTTGGAGGGTTGCGGGGGTGCAGACGAAGGGACAGAAGGCTGGACCCAGCCTCTCCCCACCGCCTCCTCCCGCCACCCACCCGCACTCCAGTCCCAGTGAAGCACTCCTGGTGGCACCTGACTTTCCCACTTGGAACATTGCTTGAACCCCCGACCCACCCGCCACGCTCTGGTGGGGCCGAGGGGTTGCCCAGATGATGCTCCTATCCATTCCTGCAGTGCCCAGGACACACCACACACCAGGAAACCGGGAACTGCACCCAGGGGATGGCTTAAATGCTGCCCCCAACACCCCAAACTGGGCATCCCCCTGTTCCCTGCGAAGCCCTGCAAGCCCCCAGCTGGGGAGTGGGCAGGGCTGCATGGGTGACCTGGAGGCCAGTGACCACCCTGACCCCGGCCCCTCACTATGGGCACCCCCAGCGTGGGCTCTTTTGGGGGTGGCTGAGGCAACGAGCCCCGCTGAGAGCAGGAGATGACGCATTTTTCTGAGGCCACAAGCCGCTTCTGACAGATCCACCCCATCGGGGAGCAACTGAAACCTCATCCCACCCAGTACGGCTTTTGTCTGCACCACATATTTGTCTTGTTTGGAAGATTTTTGTGGGTTTTCCCGTCTTTCTCCAGCACTCACTGCCCTGAAGCGGATGGAGGCCGTGGTGGGGCTGAGGGAAGGCGACTTGGGGCTCTGTCTGGTGGTCTGCGGCTCAGTTGGAGGTGGGGGAGCGGTGTGGTGCCCCCACAGCATTCCCTGTGCCCCAGGCGGGCACTCTGGGCCCAGGCCACACACCTCTGCCCTGTGGATGTGCGCCTCTCCCGGTCTGTCCCTGGATGCGTCCTCTCATCTTTTTTAGCCTCCTCAGTGCCAGCCCCAGCATCCCTTTTTATCCCATCACGTCCCCTTGTGCCAGCCAGCCTGACCCTCGTGATTTCCTGCCTTCTGGCAGCTGTGCACGCTTTTCCTCCCCCTCAGAGCGCCCTCCCCGTTTTTTCCCACCTGTCTGAATTCTGAAGTTGCCATCTCTCCTCCTCCTTGGTGCCCACATGGACTACCTTACCCTTCTGCAGTTTCCCCTCCTTCTGAACTCCAGGAGTGTGTGTTTTCCAGCCCTCGGGTGATCCAGACACCACCCCCCACCTCGATCCCATCTGCTCAGCCACAGGGAAGACAGAGGCCACGGCTTTCATGCTTTGGTTTCTCCCCATCATGCCTGTATAAAGTGATTGCTCAGTTAATACGTGTTTATGGCTTCTCAAAGGTTGGCCATGGACTAAATTAGAGAATTTCAGTGATGGAAGAAACTGAATCCAACGACCCACTCAGAACTCAAAATCCTGCCAAAAGATGTCTGGCTTCAGCTTACACGCCTATAGTGACAGAGATCCCACTATTTCTTGGGGTCACTCATTTCCTCTCCTGATAGCTCTGACCATAAGAAAGTTCTTTCTCATATGATACCTGCCACCTCTGGCTTTCCCCACCCTATTTCAAGCTAGACTACAAAAACCATTCCAATCCCCTTGACTCACAATTACCTTTCAGACATTTGAAGGCAGAAATCTACCTCTGCAGTCTTTCGTCCTAACCCCTGGGGCCCCTACGCTTCGATGACCATGGACTTCAACCTCAGGCTGAGCCTCTTCCCAAACCCTTGCTGAATTGTCATTCTCCTGACAAAATTTCCCCTCTTCCTAGATCAAAATGGATGTCCTAACCTTTCAGATGGGGCTTGACTCATGTGGTAATTTGAGATGTCTGAAAGGAAGGAGTCCACTTTCTCACCAAGTTAGAACGGCGATTAGACCAGTTGCTTTGTCTGTTTCCCCATTTGTCTTGGCGCAGCCCTACCCACTCCTGAGGAGGTAACTGGAAAACCTGACAACTGCTTCTACATGTTAGTGAAGGATTGGTTTTCCACACACCTCAAAGGCTGTCTCTTAGGTCATTTATATGCGTTTTAATATAGGTATTTCAGAGGGAATACCAAATGTTCTAAACCAGAGAGGTGACTCACTGTGGCATTTCAGGCCGCTGAGATATTTTGGGACAAGCGAGCCCTGTGGTGCCTGGCCTGCCTCTCCCTGCTCCTCTGCGGGTGATGGAGAATCTCCAGGGCCCAAGTACATTTGCATCAGGACCAGGCACTTCTCAAGGGGTTGCCCCCTCCAGCCCCCAGCTCCCTTAACCTGCATCAATTATTAGAACTTATGCTTTGCTGCCTGTATGGTTCACATCTTTCTTAAGTGTCCGTGTCTGGTAGCAAATGAAGGACTCCTTGAGGAAAAAACAGGGATCTTAACATTTTTAATCAATGTTCCATATCTTGATCATGGCGATGCATACACAAATGTATGCGTTTATTGAAGCTCACCAAACTATATACTTAAAATGGTTGCATCTTGTTGTCTGTGAATTACACTTGGGCAAAGGTGGTTTTTATGTTTTTATTTTGGCAGTGCTAGATCTCCATGGTGGGGCGTGGGCTTTCTCTAGTGGCGGTGTGTGGGTTTCTCTTGTGGCACACGGACTCTCCAGTTGCGGCACTCAGGCTTAGTTGCCTTGAAGGCATGGGGAATCTTAGTTCCCTGGCCAGGGATTGAACCCACGTCCTATTGGAATGTGGATTCTTAACAACTGCACCACCAGAGAAGTCCCTGAAAGTGTTCATGTCCCTTACAGAGTCCAGAGTCACATCCTGCTCAAACCTCTATTCATGTGCATCTGTGTAGTGGTTCACTCAGTTAAGCTGTACCTAGAGCTATAGCCATGGGCCGTCTTAGCTTTCCTACCCAACCACCAGCTTTATGTGTCTCCTCAAACACTGTGGCTGAAATAACACTCTGCATTCTCTGGCCTTGCTTCCAACTGGTCCCTTTACCCTGTGACTCAGGCCCAAATTAAGGAGACACGCCTGATTCCTCACCCAGTCTATCTTGCAGGATTGCTTCAACATGACTGTTACCATCACTGGTGTGGCCACATTACAGGTCCCTCGCACACCAGCTGCCTCACCAGTCTTGCCAGTCACTCAGGTTGAGAGTTTAAGGCTTTGAATGTGGGATCACAGTCACCCAAGGTCGATTCACCAGACCGTGGCTGCTGCTCAGAGCCTCCCAGCCACCCTGTTCGGGAAGTCACGGGGCAGTGGTCCTGCCTAAGCACCTGGGCCAGGGTGCTAGTCATCTTGCCTGAGTCAGGGCTTAAGGTGTTCTTGGATGCTGGGCCCTGTTTTACCCAAGTGCCTGGCTTCTTTGTGTTGTCCGGAGCTCATGAGTGTTTCCTTAGAAAGGAAGATAGCAGTCACCTGTGGGTAGCAAGATGAGGCGATTTTTATTTGCCTCTTTATGTTTTCCAGTCTATTCTAATGATTCCCAAGTGTGCCTGTCTTGCCTACCAGACTGCAAGCTCCCTGAGGGCAGGGTCTGAGTCCCTCTTCATTATCCTTCACTCTTCGCTGTGTGCCTGGCATATATCTGGTGTTCGAGAAATATTTATGGGCTGACTAATGACTTCAGTTTCATGAAAACTATGGGGGAAGTGTTCTGCACTCATCAAACAGTATCAGGTGTTGATGAGGCTACAGAGAATCCAGGAGGCTTCTGTGCAGCGTGACCTGATCCAGCCTTTTTGGAGGGCTATTTGGCAATATCCCGCCAAGTGGAAAAAGCCCTCCAAAGTCTTTGCTCTGGAGATACTGTCTGTTGCTTGTGCCTACGAATGTTCATGGCAGTGCTGTACGGAATCACAAAAAGCTAGAGGTGACCTATGTGTTCCTCCACAATGGACAGTGTTGTAGTCACACAATGGACTATACACAGCATGGACTCAAACACAGCCTCACACAATGATGTGGATTACTCTCAGAAACATAAAGTAGGTCAAAAAAGAAAATGGCAAATAGAGATGTACAGTATGACACCATTTATATGGCCTTTAAATAAATGTAAAACAACACTCTATGTTGTTAGTTATATACAGAAGGTCTCAGGAAAGGCTGAGAGGAGACTCAGGGTCCAGGGTCCAGTTCATCCCTCTGCAAAGGGTTATATGTAATATGAATATAGTAAGATACAGAGATATTTGATAAACATTGAATTCAGGAGAATCGTTACCGTGGTGGCAGGGAGCAGAGAGGTACTTGTGCCAAGTAACAGAGGGTTTCACCAGTATTGGCAGAGTGATATTTTCCAGGTTGGGTGATGGTGGGCACATGGTGTTTGTGATGTGATTCTGTATTTTGTGGTCATGTTACTGTTGTTCACCGGACATCCGTGGCTCCTTCTCTTCTGAGCACACAGTAGTTTGCACTTTCTGGTGCTCTGTGGTTGAGAGTGACCCTGTGACCAGAGTTGTGAGCTAGACCATTAAATCGCCTTTTCAAGATCCTCCAGCTCTCTCTTTTGCTCCTGACAATGTCTGAGATGTTGGCTGTTCCATTCGCCTGAACTCCTGCATGATTTCAGTGAGCAGAGCCCTCTGCTCACCCTTGAAGGATGTGGAGCAGAAGCAGGAAGCAGCAAGTAGCAGAAGCAGAAGTGTGTTAAGCCCCTGAGATATGGGGGTTGTTTGTTACTGTAACATACTCTGTACTATTCTGACTGATACATACCTTTTAGGGTGCTTGAATATTTCAATTAAAAAATGAAAGGAGGGCAAACATCCATGCCTTTTGGGCAAGCCCCAGAATTTGATAAGGAAAGGAAGAAGATGAGAGAAGAAGGCCTGCAAGATTTCATTTCCATTTCTGTTTCCTTAAAAAAAAAAAAGTCATTTCCTCATATCCTTTTGCTCTTTGAGTCGTAGCAATGGACAAGCTCAGCAATGAATTAGGGAGGCTTCAGGCTGAAGTGCCCTTGGCATCTCATTACACCTTCCTTAGAAACCCATTTAGCTGCCACTGTGCTTTCCCTTGGCCAGGCCTCAGCGTCAGGAAACAAGCCCAGCCGTCGCTGGGCATCAGACACCTGCAGGGCAGACTTGGCTTGGCACGTTCTCCAGGCTTCCGAGCGCCCTCCCCTCCCCGAAGCTGCGGGAACATCAGCCAGAGCAGATACCTGAGATCAGAGCAGACAGGATGTGAGGAAGTTCTCGCCTTAGATGCCTGGCAAGAGTGGGGGCCCTGGCTCCCAGGCGCGTGGGGCCGGACGGGACGGCTCCGTCACACAGGCTGGAGCCCACTGACACTTCAAACGGGAGCCTCCTGCCTTCTGGCCTCCGCCTCCGGAG
Source organism: Dama dama (assembly GCF_033118175.1). Lineage (NCBI taxonomy): Eukaryota > Metazoa > Chordata > Mammalia > Artiodactyla > Cervidae > Dama > Dama dama. The sequence goes on along the minus strand of NC_083687.1, from coordinate 11,770,790 downwards.
GAAGTGTTCCTGGATTACCTTCACTAGAGGCAGAGGAGGAGCTGCAGGTAATACCTGGATTTCTATGGTGCTTTTCTTCCCGAAGCTTCAAAAGACTTCCCTTTCTCTGATCTCCCATGACCTCCCCCAGCAACAGGGCAAGAAGAGGAAGATTTCCCAGTTCAGGTGGGGAAATGAGGGGGTGGGGGGCAGAGAGAGGAAGCAAACGGCCTACAGTCATGGAGCAGGACAAGGATGTGATTCTGATGGGCGAGGGTGTTGTCTTCAGACCTCATAACCCCGACGCTGGTCCCAGGCCTGTCCTGCTGGGCGGCTGATCTCTCTGTGTGGGCGGTGGCCTCTGTGTTCCTCAGCTGCCCTTGCAGAGGGGTGAGCTGGGCCCGGGGTCCCCACTCAGCCTCTCCTGTGGTCTGAGCACAGAGGAGGAGGATCCCAGACAGGCTCAGGTCAGCCCCCCGCCCACAGAGCAGTGACGGCAGGTTGGCCCTGAGCCCTGTGGTCCCGCCGCTGGGAGGTCAGGCCAGGGAGGCTGCCAGAACACCAAGGCTGAAGAAGGTCCAGATAACGCAACTGGGGCAGCCTCTGTGGGTGGAAATGACATTTCTTGGCTTTAAATAGCTCCATCTCCGGAGCCCCGGAGCCTCAGCGGGGCTATTAATTCCTGGACTCCCGGGGCTGCCCGGCCCCGTCATTCTGTTTGCACAAGTTGTGTAAGATCTCAGGCATTTTTCCTGCCACCCGTCTCCCCCACCTCCCTTCAGTTCTCCTGTGCGAATTCAACAAGGGGTTAGTTTATTTCTAGTAGCGGGCCTGGGTTTCAAGCTGACCACATACATATTTTGTCCTTCTTACAAGTGACGCGGCTCAAGTCAACAGCAAAACTCTTGAGGGTTTTCTTTGTAACCTGGTGTCTCCATCATGAAAGGTAATGTGTATATACATGAAAGGCGAAAGTAGAGGCCCTATCTACGCAGGTATGCATGTGTATGTCAAGTTAATTAATCATTTAATCCTTCAACATATTAATCCCCCAGCTATTTGAGTGCCTACTATGTGTCAGGTACTGGGCTAGTTCTGGATACATAGGGTAAACCAGAGTCCTCCCTGATAAAACGGCTATTACCACCTCCATGCATGTTGCCAGGGGTGACTTCTGCCTAGTTATGCATCCCAGTCGTGAGTTCTATGTGTCTCTGAATTCTCTGAATCCTGCTCAGCATCATGAAAACTCTAGCTTAGAACACATGCTGAGAAAGATGAAAAGGAAAAGACAGATAGATACAGCAGTTAGTCAGTGTAGAAAATTGACAGGTCATGGTGGCTGACTGGCTGGAGGTGTAGGAATTCATGACAATTCCAAAGTATTCAGTCTAAGGACAGGGGAGACTTGGTAAAAGGCAAGGACAGATGCTTGGACTTGGGAAGGGCCATTTGTCTCAGTTATTGTATTTGTCTCAGAATTGTATTTGCTTGCTGATTAAAGTCCATTCACAGTGGCCTAAGTACATGGAGTTTCTTCTCTCACATAAAAGCCCACAGCTCTAGGGCTGGTGCAGCAGTTCCAATCACTGAGATCCTTCTATCTTTCTGCTCTGTCATCCTCACGTTCTCCTCATGGCCCAAAATAGCTACTGGAGTTCCACTCATTACATCTGAATTCCAGAAAGAAGGAAGGAGGACAGAAAGACAAAAAAGGTGTACGCCCTTTACCCTGTCAAGGAACCTACCTAGAAATCCTCTGTCACCCTCTGCTTGCCTCTCATTAACCAAAACTTAGTCACCTGGCTACACCAAGCATCAAGGGAGATGGAGAAATGTAATGTTTTAGCAGGGCGTGTTGCTCAGGGTTGTTACCAGTGAAGGAGGGAAGGACTGACATTGGGAAGCACCCAGCAGCTTAAACAATGGCACTCAACACATATGTGTTGACTTGAAATTGAGTTAGCAGGAAAGATAAGGAATTGTGTTTAGGGGCATGAAGAGTCTACAGTGAGGATGAAACATCCTATTCCAAACAGAGAACTGGAACATATATGAAGGGAGGACTGAATACGTAGGTTCTCTAGTTGGCCAGAGAGAGAAAAGAAAACTGTGGCTCAGGTGAAAGCCCACAGCTGATCCTGGGTCAAGAATATAACATGAGGGAAAGAGAAAAAAGAGCAGCTTGCAAAAGAAAAAAATTACAGACTGTCATTTGTCCATTCTCACTGCGTGACGTCATCTAGGCTCCCCCAGCGTCCCAGTCAGTCTGGAGGGTCTTTGAGGGCACACACTGCATTTCTGACCTTGGGGCAGCTTCGGGTACCTGTTAAATACAAATACAGCCTGGTTCTGTCCTGCACCCAGGTTGAGAATTTCACGGACACCCACAGGGAAGACACCTCCATCTGCTCCTCTTCCCCCAGATGCACCCTGCTCAGACCTGGCTGACATTTAGGCCCCATTTGGGGAATTCTGCAACTGAAGAGTTGGGGGCTACCCTGTGGCGAGGGAGCAGGGGAACAGGAGGGGGCCTCTCCTCATGCTATGTAAACCCTCAAGAAGTTTCTCCCAGAGGATTTAGATCTGTGGTTCTCAACCACATGGGCAATTTTTGCCCTGCAGGGGACATGTGACCAGGCCTGAGAACATTTTTGATTGTTATGACTGGGGGGGTAGGATTGCTATTGACATTTAGTGGGTAGAGGCCACAGATACTGCTAAACATTCCGCAAAGCACAGGACAGCCCCCCACAACAAAGAATTATCCTATTCTTTGTGAATAGTGATGAGGCTGCAAAACCTTCGTTTATATGTGTCTGATTACACAGGAAATTTAAATAATCCCAGTTTTACCCAGACCCATGCAATGCTGATTGACATTGAAGCTAAACCTAGGCCTCTGAAAGTCCTACTTAACCACCGGAGGAAAAATTAAAGTTATGCTTATCATAATTGACTACCATTTACTGACCATCTACTACGCCCCAGGTTCTTTACATAAATTACTGTCAAGCTTTTCAACAATTATAAAAGAATCATCATTATCTCTGTTTCACAGATGAGCTAACTGAGCTCAGGGGGGTTAGTTGACTTGTTCAGTAGCACACAGTTAGCAAGTGACCCCAAAGCCCACTCACTTTCCATTCCCCACATGCCTCTTAAATTTGTTACAGTCCTATTACTACATATATCTGCTTATGGTCACATCTTATGAAAGCTCATAATTGGATGTGACAAACAAGGGAACTATCTACTAACGAGTGCACACATGCTCAGTTGCTTAGCTGTGTCTGACTCTTTGCGACCCGGTGGACTGTAGCCGACCAGGCTCCTCTGTCCGTGGAATTTCTCAGGCAAGAATACTAGAGTGGGTTGCCATTTGCTCCTCCAGGGGATCTTCCCCACCCAGTGATGGAACCCACATCTCTTGCATTGGCAGGCAGATTCTTTATTCCTGCGCCACCTGGGAAGCCCCTCTACTAACTAGACCATTCCATTAATCCTAGCACATCCTTCTCCAGTCTTTCCAGGCAAAGGGTATTTTCTGTGCTTAAAGTATATCAAGATGTACCAAGAGGATGCAGTTTTTGGAAAAACAAAGCAAGTGGCCGCCAAGCAGCTGAAAATATGCTCATTTTCAGCTCATTAAGGAGTCAGGCAAGTAGAAATGAACGCAGATACTTCATGATGGTCCCAGGCAACTGATGGAAACCACCAAGCGCCGTCCACCTATGTGGGGAAAAGGGCATCCTCATTCATTGTTGATGGGGACGCTAGGTGTCAGGCATTTTGCAAAAGCAGCCTTCCATATCTTCTAAAAACCAGAGGCACATCGTCACAGCAATCCCACTTTTGGGCACATGCAGCTATATAACATTAGTTTTAACACATCACCGCTCACAGCGGCAGAAAGCAGAAAACACAGGGGATGACTGTCAGAAGGGGGTGGTTTGATACATTAATAAAGGTGAGTTTTATTGTAGATAAATAACAACATTGATTTTTTTAAAGAACTGCTACAACCACTACAATTCCTATGATATAGAAAAATATATTCAACAGGATGCTATTTACATGCATTCGTGTATACCTAAATATATATATAGAGAGAGATCTGCATAGGCTCCCTCGCTGAGGTCGCAGTTGTGTCTACCACTTTGCTACCCCATGAATTGTAGCCTGCCAGGCTCCTCTGTCCATGGAATTTTCCAGGCAAGAATACTGGAGTGGGTTGCCCTCTCCTACTCCAGGGGATCTTCCCCACCCAAGGATGGAACCCGAGTCTGCTGCACTGGCAGGCAGATTCTTTACCACTGAGCCACCTGGAAAGCCCCATGCTTATATGAACAGGGAGAAGAATACAGAGAGGTCCGTTTTAGGTTCTTAACACGGGTTTCCTGGGATGAAGATGCTTCTAGGGTGGAGACCAATGAAGAGTGAAGAAAAAAAGGAAAAGAAAGAGCAGACTTGAACATAATGTGTGATACGACCAAACAGTATATGCACTTAATTGCAACATTCATAAATGTAGAGGTACGCATATGTTTAAATGAAACTTTAAAACGTTTAATTCTCCAGCGGGCTGAGCTGCGGAGGAGGCAGTGGACTTTCCGCCGCGGAGCTCTTGGCTCGGCTCCCCGCGGGCTGGCGGCGGAGGCTGCGCGCGCCCGGGCGGCGAGCGGCTGGCGGCCCGGCGGGTCCCGGCGCCTGCGGGCGCGCTGCCCCGGCACCGCGTCGGGGACGCGGAATCCCTCACCTGGAGGGCGGCAGACGCCGCCCGCCCCGGAGACCGCGCGGGGATTTTCCAGTGGGGGCGGAGGCTCCTGAAAGGCGCCTTGTCGGCCGGCCAGGGGAAGAGACGGTGCGGACAGCGAGGCCGGGGGGAGGGGGTCACCCCCAGGGCCGCGCCTCGGACCCCCTGGCCGCTCGTCAGCCCTGACAGTAGGCGAGAGGCCGGAAGCTGAGCGCAGGGGCGAGCGGTACGTGCAAGGGGGCTGGGAGCTCGCGCCCAGCTGGCTGCAGAATTTGTGCACAGAATTGTGCGTCATTGTAGAGACCAGGAGTGGCTTGGACCCGCCCTGGGAGCTGTCCGTGTTCGTGGCTCCTTCGCCCTGGGGCCTAACACCACATGGCACTTTACATGGCGTGTAAAAAAGCACTATTTGCGTGGTGAACGACAGGGCCTTCAGCGGGCACTGTTGGGAAGCGCCCCCCTGACTCCCAACAGCCCCGTCCTTCCTCCAGAACCCTGGGGGCGTTCCTGTTCTGGCGGCGTCCTATCTAATGGGCTTGATCATTCTGCTTCTCTCAGCCTGCTCCTGCTCCCCACCCCACCCCGGGGCCACCCTGAGCATAGGGACCTAAGGGACAAGTTTGACCACTTACTGTCCAACACACAGTAGGTTATCTGTCACCGAAATTTACTACGGCAGGGCAGAGGAAGAGGACATTTGAGTGAGTGGTTCTCTCCACGTCCTTTGAATGGAAAATCCGATTAGGTCTTAGATATTCTGCTGTCCTTACCAAGAGGGGAACTAGAAATACAGCCTGAGCTCTGGGTCTGGGGGCAGGATGTGATGTGACAAAACTTATAGCTTAAAAAACAAAACAAAAAAAAAACTAGAGCACAAAGTTTAAAGGTAGAGTCAAGAGGGCCAAGAAGCCTCTCCCATTCCCTTGCCCTGGGCTGTTTGCCAGGAGAAAGGAAAATGCTTCCAGAAAGCCCAAGTTGGGGTTTAGCATCTCCAAGGGAAAAATTTTCTACCTGGAACTAAAGCAAGAACTAGGCTGCAACCCAAAATCTTCTAACTTCCACTGTGACTAGAGAATTGCAAGAGAGAAGCAACAGGGAGGTGTGTGGGAGGGTGGGGTGGGGTAGGGGTAGGGATGGGAATAACACTGGACTTGGGGGTCACTGTCTGGACTGAGCCCTGGTCTCAGCTACTTGGTGGCACGGTGGTAAAGAATCCACCTGGCAATGCAGGGGACAAGAGATACAGGTTGAATCCTTGGGTGTGGAAGATCTGCTAGAGGAGGAAATAGCAACCCACTCCAGTATTCTTGCCTGGAGAATTCTATGGACAGAGGAGCCTGGCGGGCTGCAGTCCATGGGGTCGCAAAGAGTCAGACACTGCTGAGCAACTGAGCACACATATGCACACACACATTCAGCCACTCAGATTAGCCCCTTAGCCTTGGGAAAGGTCCTTGACTTCTCTGAACCTCAGTTTCCTCATTTCTAGCCTACCAACAATAACCCATTTGATTCATATGACGATCTACTAAGGGATGGATGAGTACCCATCTCTGAGGACCTGCAGCAGTTCCTCAGCTAAAGGCTTCAGGTCAAAAAGATGTTTGCATGGCAATGTTCATTGCAGCATTATTTACAACAGTCAAAGGTGGAAACAACCCAAATATCTATCAATAGATGAATGGTTAAACAAAATGTGATATATCCATATAATGGAATATTATTCAGTTATCAAAAGGAACAAAATTCTGATCCATGCTACAACACGGATGAACCTTGAAAAGATTATGCCTAGTAAAAGAGGTCAGGCACAAAAGGATAAATCCTGTTTGATTCCACTTGTATGAGTCTCCTAGAGTAGACAAATTCATAAAGACAAAAAGTATTAATAGAATAGAAGTTACCAGGGGCTGAGGGGAGGAGAAATGGATAGTTACTGTTCATGTGCAGTTGGGTCTGACTCCCTATGGACTGTAGCCCTCCAGGATCCTCTGTTCATGGAATTTTTGAGGCAAGAATAACTGGAGTGGGTTGCTATTTCCTCCAGGGGATCTTCCCGACTCAGATCAAACCCACGTCTCTTACATCTCGTACATTGGCAGGTGGATTCTTTACCACTAGCGCCACCTGGGAAAAGTGAAAGTGAAAGTCACTCAGTCGTGTGAGACTCTTTGCAACCCCATGGACTATACAGTCCGTGGAATTCTCCAGGCCAGAATACAGGAGTGGGTAGCCTTTCCCTTCTCCAGGGGATCTTTCTAACCCAGGGATCAAACCCAGGTCCTCCGCATTGCAGGCGGATTCTTTACCAGCTGAGCCACAAGAGAAGCCCAGTTACTGCTTTGGGTACAGATTTTCTGTTCGAGGTGATGAAAACCTTTTGGAAACAGATAGTGGTGATGGTTGCATAGCAGTGTGATGATACTTCATGAGTTATGCCATGAGTCATGCACTTAAAATAGTTAAAATGGCAAATATTATATGTATTTTACCACAGTAAAGATCTTTTTAAAAAAGCGGGGGATGAGGGGAACCTGTTTGTGAAAATTCTGTTTTTAGCAGCACTTTTGTGGTAGTTCCCAACTGGACGCAGCTCAAATGTCCATCTACAGTAGAATGGGTGAAGTATTGTCTGTTCACATACTGGGATGCTAGGCAGTCTTGAGAATAAATGACAACCACACACAACAATCTGGGTGGATCTGACAGACGTGATGTTGAGTGAAAGAAGCCAGACACGAAAGAGAATGTCCTGTATGATTCCATTTATGTGAAGTTCAAAAACAGGCAAAATGAATCTATGGTGCTAGAGGTCAGGATAGGGTTCCCCTTGGGGAATGATTACTAGAGAGTGCACAAGTGGATTTCTGGGGGCTGGCAGTGTACTTGGTAACTGATCTAGATGCTGTTACCTGATTGTGGTCACTTTGGGAAAATTCTCCAGGCTATTTTACACTTATCATGTGTGTTCTTTTCTATATATATGTTTACTTCAACAAAACATTTTTTTTTAAAAGATCCTTGTTCATGTCCTGAATGGTGAATGGGAATGGTGAACCAGAAAGTCAAGCTACAGAAGCCTGATTTATACGCTTAATCTGTGCCAAGCCAGGGAGACTACGAAGCCAGATTTGTAATTCTCTACGCTGCTTGCAATTTGTATTGCTCCCACCTCCCCCTCCCCACCCCCAGGCCCCATGAGCTGTAACCAATTAGTCTAGAAATCTAAATAGCCGACTTTCCACAGCTCACGCTGCCAGGGACCTGGAGGGGAAGGAGGTACGCCCCAGCAACAAGGAGAGGCCCTGATCCTCAAACTCACAGCCTGTGGAGCAGAACCCACCAGCCCGCCCCGCTCCGGGACTTACAGGTATATAGTAGGCACCCAGCAAATACTTGTGGATGGACTGAGTGTCATCAGAATTCTTCAAGTGCACCCCTGAGATCTGACTGCCCCCAACATCAGGGAAGGACTGTTGGCAGCCCCTTGGGGAGTTGCCTGCGAGGACTTGGGGCCTGGGGGGTCTAGAGAAAAGGTTGCCCCTTCCTCCAGCATCGGGAGCCCACTGCCCAGCTGGCCTCCCGGACGCTGTGAGGAGAGCTGATACAAACGCCTGACTTGGCCCTGGCTGACCCAAGGTGACTCCTGGCACCAAACAACCTGGCAGGTGGGGTCTAGGGGAGGGGATAATTTATATTTATGCCTGGTGACAAATTGCTAAATAATAGATCTGGCTGGGGCTTCGGTTTCTCTCCCCAGCAGCTTGACCAAAGTGTTGGCCTGTTGACTCAATCAGCAAGCTATTTTGGCCCTGTGGGGACCCAGAGCTTGGTTTCTGCTCCAGGAGGCCTTCCCCTTTCTCCCGCGTGTTTGGGCTTCCCCCAGGTTTGTGTTTGTGTGTGTGTGTTTGTCTGCCTGTCTGGGGCCCTGAGGGTTGAAGGCAGCCTGGGCCTCTGCCAGACTCCAGGTTTTTACATGGCCTGGGGCACGTGGCCCTGGGGAAACGGACTCCTGCTTGCACGGGTGTATCTCATGTGTATTTGGTGAACAAAGCAGCTGCGTCTCTTTCTCTTTGTCCCAGTAAATGCTGTCCTCCCGCTCCTCCCGTCCCCATCTGCCTTTCTCCCCACGGAAAGCAGTCAGCCGCTCTTGGTATTAACAACAGCAGTAGCGGCAACGTAAGTCCTCACGTGGGAACAGTGTTTATGGTTTATGAAACCCTTTCACAGCAGCGTATCAGTTGGCCCTCCCATAGTCCTCGGTTTGGGGCTGAGACTCAGGGAGGTTTGGGGATTTATTTACCCAAGGTCATGTCCTCATAAGAGTCTATGCGTCGCAGTCGGTTCGCTTGTTCGGCTGTTAACCGAAAGGTAGGTGGTTTGAGCCCACCGAGGGATGACTGCCCCTGTGATCTTTTGGGCTATCCTGATAGCTCAGTTGCTAAAGAATCCGCCTGCAATGCAGGAGACCCTGGTTCGATTCCTGGGTCGGGAAGACCTGCTGGAGAAGGGATAGGTACCCACTCCAGTATTCTTGGGTTTTCCCTTGTGGCTCAGTTGGTAAAGAATCCACTTGCAATGTGGGAGACCTGGGTTTGATTCCTGGGTTGGGAAGATCCCCTGGAGAAGGGAAAGGCTACCCTCTCCAGTATCTTGGCCTGAAGAATTCCATGGACTGCCTAGTCCATGGGGTCACAAAGAGTCAGACACAACTGAGTCTGAAAGTTTTCACTCATATACTCATAAAGGACAGAGCCTATCTTTTGATTTCTGGTCCCATCTTCTCTTCCTTGATCCAAGCGGCCCCCTTGCCTTTGGAGACTGGGGCAGAGGCTGCTAGCTGCCACCATAAATCCATTCCCCCTTCTTCCTTAGCAACAGACCCTCCATTTTATTCAAGGTAACATCATGCTCAGGCTAAAGAAACATTCCTAGCCTCACTTGCAGCTGTGGTTTGTAGGCAGGAACTTCAGGAAAACTCCTTAAAAAGGGGGCATGGGCCCTTTTTACCTTATCTCACTGCCTGGAATTCAGTGATAATGGCTGGAGCTCAGTGGCCATTCTGGACAATGAGGTGACCTTGAAGGTAAAAGCCATGTACTACGATGGTAAAGCAGAAGTAGAGATGGGCCCTGGGTCTTAGATCACCAGAGAACTCCTATGCCAACCCAGACTTCCTACCTTCAGATTTCTTTTACACGAGAGAAATTACCTTCTATTTTGTTTAAGCCACTGCTGTAGGTTTTCTGTTTGCAGCCAAGTTGAGTCACTCCTGATTCAGGGACCCCATTTCTGGTGATACACAGTCTCTCCTGCACCCCTTCCTGCTCACTCACTTGGAATGTAGAGGGCTCTCTCCTCACAGTTCTCAGCTCTCATAGTTTGTATATGCTGGGCCTGGGTCATGAGAGCTACCCCAGGCAGGCACCTCTCTGGGTCCCTTGAACCCGCTGAGAATTCTAGAGAACAAACACATTGCAGAGTTTCTTCTGTTAGTTCCTATAGCCAAGTGAAACCACTGAAGGAGGAGAACACCTGAAAATTCCAAGCTCCTGGCAAATTGTCTAGATTGGATTCTTCTGAGGGCCAGTTGACAAATATACTTCCAACTACCCTTCATCCCTCTAGGCTTCCAGAGAGTGGAACACAGAGTTCATCATTTGGCCGCTACTCATCTGCACCCCTGCCCCCCGAGAACCATAAAGTGCATGCGTTCATAGTCCCTGTCACGTGACTCTACCCATAAAACGTTTTGAGCATCCACTCCTGGTAGATGCATGTTTGCTGACTGAAGAATTACAGACTCACGCCTGTTAGTCTGCACGTGTGGAGCTGTATGTAACTGAAAACCCAGGCGGCGACGGCTGACTTGAGCACCTTGACTGTCTGGGGAGGGTGGGCTCAGCTTGATGCATCAGATCACGGATGTCTTTAAGGGCTGGGCTCCGCCTGGCTTCCTGAAGTTCCCCCATCCTTATTACGTTGGCATTTGCCCTCAAGTCTGCCTCTTCAAGGTCATGTGTTAACATGGTGTCTGCCTTGTCAGTAGGACAAGGTGGGGCAGGGGCAGTGCCAGCCTGCCATGCTCTGGCACCTTCCGCTTTCTAAGAAACAAAGTGTCTTTTCCAGAAACCTCTGGTGAAGGTGTCCTTATGCCTCCTTGTCCAGCACTGGGTCGCATGGCTTCGTGGGTCACAGAGGAGTCTGAGAAGTTACCAGGTAACAAGGGAAAAGGGAGGTGGGAATGGAATGGCTGTTGGGTGGTCATCCCATAGGGTCTGCAATGCACGTGTACTACTGGGCTAATGTGTTAGTAAGGTATATGATAAAATCTACATTAAAAGTAGGAATTTTAAAAGCATGAGATAGGGACTTCACTGGTTTTCCAGTGGTTAGGACTCTGCCTTCCACTGCAGGGTAAATTGGTTCAATCCCTGTTTGGGGAACTAAGATCCCACAAGCTATGAAGCTCAACCAAAAATATTTAAAAAAAGAAGCATGAGATTAAAAAAATAGAAATTCTAATGTTACTTCCCACACAATTCCTGGGGCACAAGCACCCACTTTGGAAACCTTCTCTGCAGCCAGAAAGACCTGAGTTAAATCCTGGCTCTGCTACTTATTAACTGCAACCTTGGCAAATTCCTTAATCTTGTCAAGCCTCACTTTACTCATTTGTAAGATAGGGATAGTAATGGAACCCATCTGATAGGGTTTTGTAACAGTGCCATGTACCTTTTAAGAAAACAATATCAGAATAATAAGATGTCTTCCTTCAACATTAGCTTCCCATTTACGGGCAAGGGATGGTGGTGGGGAGAGTTAAAATTTTGAAACTATTGAAAGCAACAGTGAGTCCTCAAAGAACATTTTGATTATGCCCATCATTTAAGTATCTAGGTATTTTTCATTGCTAAAGCTTTTGAGCCACATTCTGAGGATTCCTACCTACCAGGGCACAGGACCAGAGTCCTGCCAATATTTTCCCAGCATTGCCATGCCCTGCTGCAAGCCCCTGGTTTCATGAGTCCACTCTCTTGGCCTCAGTTTTCTCAGCTGCAGCCTGGGAAGATTGGGCTAGAAGGTGTCACGCCTGTTCCTTCTCCTTCAGTTTAGGGCATCCCCTTTGTCAGTTCCAACCAGTCCATCCTAAAGGAGATCAGTCCTTGGTGTTCATTGAAAGGACTGATGCTGAAGCTGAAACTCCAATACTTTGGCCACCTCATGCGAAGAATTGACCCATTGGAAAAGACCCTGATGCTGGGAGGGATTGGGGGCAGGAGGAGAAGGAGACGACAGAGGATGAGATGGCTGGATGGCATCACCGACTCGATGGACATGAGTTTGAGTAAACTCCGGGAGTTGGTGATGGACAGGGAGGCCTGGCGTGCTATGATTCATGGGGTCGCAAAGAGTCAGACACGACTGAGCGACTGAACTGAACTGAACTGAACTTTGTCAGTTCTGGCTCCTGTGGCGTCTTTCTGCCTGGTCTCTCCCCACTCCCACTCCAGTCCCGAAGTCCCGAGGTCCTGCCTCTTGCGGCTTGCCCTCCCTTTCCCTGGCCTCTGGTAATTCTGCCCTTTTGAAAGTGTTCTCTATCCCAGCATCCTATGAGATTCCAAGTCCATCTAGGGAGAAGCCAGAATGAAGGTCTGGTCTCTGCTAGAGAGGAGACCTGGTTTCGAGTTACTTTCTGCCCTAGATTCAGAGCACTTGCAGTGTGCAAGGTCATGTCCTAAGGTCTTCATATGTTTTAACCCACATATGCTTGGAGGTGGCTACTCTTACCATCATCATCATCATCATCAATCCCATTTTTAAAACGAGAAGAATGTGGCACAGAGAGGTTAAGTACTTTGCCCAAGGTCACACAGCTGGCAACGGGCACAGCTGCGTGTTTTCCCAGGCACTCTGGCTCTAAAGCCCATGCTCTTAACCACCGTGTTAGACAATATCTGATTTCTTTGTCTCTTGTGACTTTGGGTTATTTAACCTTGTCCTTTTTGTAAATGTGGAACCGTTTGAGAGTATATTACAGACATCATGTCACTTCACCCTAAATATTTCCGTACTGGCATTTTTCAGTATAACCTCAGCACCTCATCCATTTAGGAAATTTGACACTGATACAAAGCTATCATCTAATGTAATGTTTATCTTCAAATGTCCCTGTCTCAATAATGTCCTTTGTGGCTTTTCATTTTTTCAATGTAGAGTCCAGTCAGGACAACACACAGGGGAATTCCCTGGCTGTCCAGGGGTTAGGACACTGTACTTTTACTGCTGAGAGCATGGGTTCAATCCCTGGCCGGGGAACTCACAAGATCTCACAAGTCACATGGCGCACCCAAAACAAAACAAATCCAAAGACTACACATTGTATTTAGTTATAATGTTTTAAACACTTTTTTTTGAATTGAGATATAATTCATATGCCGTAAATCTCACCCTTTTTAAAAGTAATTTTATTTTTTTGACTGTGCTGGGTCTTTGTTGCTGCACGGGCTCTCTCTAGTTGTGGTGAGCAGGGGCTGCACCCCAGTGGTGGGGGCGGGTCTCTCACTGCAGTGGTCTCTCTCGCTCCAGAGCCGGGGCTCGAGGTGCACACACTTCAGTAGTTACAGGGCACGGGCTCAGCGGTCGCGGCTCCTGGGCTCTAGGGCACGGGCTCAGGAGTGTGACTCACGGCTTACTTGCTCCTTGGCATGTGGAATCTTCCTGGACCAGGGATTAAACCTGTGTCTCCTGCATTGGCAGGCGGATTTTATACCACTGGGGAAGCCCCAAAATTCACCCTTATAAAGTGTACAATTCAGAGGTTTTTTTTTTTTTTAAGTGTATTCACAAAGTTGTGCAACTGTTACTATTTTCTAATTCCAAAAAATTTTCATCATTCCCCAAAGAAACTCTGTACCCATTGGCAGTCACTCCCCATTCCCCCGTAACAACCACTAATCTATTTTCTGTCTCCATTAATTTATCTATTCTGGGCATTTCATATACATGGAATCATATAATCTGTAGCCTTTTGGTTCTTGTTTCTCTCAGCATGTTTTCAAGGTTCATTCATGTGATAGTGTGGATCAGAACTTCGTTTTTAAGGCTGAATAATATTCCCTCATATGGATATACCACATTTTGTTTATCCATTTATTTGTTGATGGACACTTGTGCTGTTTCTACTCATTGGCTGTTATGAACGTTTTTGGGGTCCAGCCTGTTGCTGTGCAGAATGTTCCTCCATTTGAATTGTCTGATTAGTTTCAGGTTCACTGTAGCTGTTTTCATAGCCTCACAAATGACTTTCCTTCTCTGCTGAGCTCAGCCGGGGCCTCTATCTCTGCCCAGCCTTGTTGCTGGCAGGTGGAACAGCCTGTTGGAGGCAGAGCTCCTCGCCTCCCCAACAAAGCGGCGCTGTGCTCATGACCACTGCCCGCAGTCCCTGCCACTGCCATCCCTGCCCTGTGGGCACAGAACCTCAGAGTTATTTCAGGCCCTTTTGTGGTAGACCTGGCCTGGGAAAATCTGAGGTCCTGGCGGCTGGACACAACTGCCTTCCTCAGAAGCGTGAAGGTCATTCCCTGGGCTTGGCTTCTTTGGTCTGGTGGTCCAGCCCCTTGCTTCAGGTTCCCACTGACCCCCAGCAGTCACCCCCTGGCAACCAGTGCAAGGGTGCAGAATACACATCACTGGGATGGGCTTCCTGTTGACAAACGCCGACTTGTGGCATCGGGTGTGGTTAAGGCTCAAAAGAGCATCTATCTAAAAATGGGCCCTTTCTACTCAATGGACTCAGAGCACGTGTGTCTTTGAGTCATTGCTGTTTCCTTCACATGGGCAAAGATGACCTTTCTTCCCCTGCTGGTTTCCTCTGTGCAGCCCCAGGAGTCCCACAGCTATGAAAATCTGGAGTCTCTTCCCTCCTGGACCTCTTCCCCAGATTAACAGCTCAGCTTTCCTGGCAAAATCCACAGCCTAGCTGGGACTGGTGCTCCATAGCTGTTTGTTTTTCTCTTTAGGAGCAGAATGAGGTAGGACTTCTGAATCACCTCCTGACTCGCTGTGTGGCTTTGCACAAGCCACTTGACCACTCTGTGCTCCTATTTTCCCAGTTGGAAATGAGAGAATGGATGATGCCATTCTTCGCAGCATGTGAACACAGACTGAGGTTTGTTTATGGGTGAGACCATGGAGCAAGTGACCAGGATGGGGTGAACCTCCTTCTTTGGAGATGCACATGTTTAACAATAGGTCAGATCCCCATTTGGCCATCCTGGTAGATAAAGAGGTGGTTGTAGAAAGAGTATGAGCTTTAGGGACAGATATTCCCAAGGCCAAACTTATCTCTCAGTATCCTACTAGCTGTGTGGCCTCGACTGAGTTAATCTCTCTGACCCTTTGTATCACAGGGATAATAGTAGCTTTTCCCAGGAGTTGATGAAGAGATTAAGGGTGGTGACGTCTGGAAAGTGCTAAGGACAGTTTCTAGTACGTTGCAGAAGCCCAATAAACCATTGATATTGAGAAAGTACAGTCAAATAGGTAGTTCCTTAGGACACATCCAAATCCTTAATCCTCTCTGTTGGCCAGTTTCTTATGCTGAGTTTTAAGACAGGTAAGTTAGTGTTGTTGGACAAATACTGGGGTATCTTCCCTGGAAATTAAGGCCCTTTATCTCTCACCCTTTTTGCTCAGCCCAGTTTTTACCTGCTTGGAAAACAGAAGCAATCAGAAATGGGTGGCAGGAGGTCCCAAGTTATCTCAGGGAAAACCTTCCGGAGGGGGAGATGCTGCAGGGTGAGGCTGTGAACCGAATTCCACCTGTGGGGCCCTGGCTCCCTGGGAGGCTCGTGGGTTCCAGCCTCCCTGGTGGCCTAGCTCTGTGTGGACCACCCAGGGGGTGAGATTTCAGGGCTGTCCAGATGCAAATCCTCCCTGTCTTGTGGGCTAATTCTTGATAGTCCTCTAAGCCCATGGACTTAAAGCTTTGATCCCTGCTGGAGAGAGATCCACCTGGGAAAAGATATCACTTGATCCTCTTCAGTCATGTGATCCTCAGTGTCTGTGACTCCAGCAGAAACTGTAGGTTGTCTTCCTGTTTCGTTTTGTAATGGAACCCCCATGTTCTGGCCTCCTGGTCACAGCAGGATTTCTTAGCTGCAGCCCTTCTCAATATTTTGGGCAGGATGATTCTTTCTTGTTGAGGGGGGCGGGGTATTCTGTGCTTTGTAAGACATTTAGCAGCATCCATGGCCTCTACCAATGACCCCCTCCCCTTCCCCCAGACACTGACAAGTGTCCCCCTGGGAGTGGGGACAAAAATCTCCCCTGTTGCGAACACCTGAGTCATAGACTACATTTCCCAGCCTCCCTTGCAGCTAGGTGTGGCATGTGACATCATTCTGGCCAATGACACGTGACTTGACATAGGTGCTGTATCCATGTGAGCAACTGCCAGTTTTCCTTAAAGGGGAGCATGCTAGAGTGAGAACACAGTGTTAGAAGCTGGGAGATGGAAGCTGAAGGTCAAGGAGGGCAGAGCAGCTAGAGAAGGAACCGGGATGCCCAGCCTGGGAACTGCCATATCCACCCAGCTGCTTATGCTTAAACAGCTGTGTAAGAGAGAAAAATAACCTTCTGTCCTCTTGGCCATTGGAGCCACTCTGATTTTGACCTTTGTAACAGCTCCTGAAACTACATCCAAATTGACATAAGGGATTTGTTGCCTCCTTTCCTGACTGCAGAGTGTGAGAGAGGAAGTGAGAACATGAACGCAGGAATAAAGGAATGAATGACTAAACCTGCCTCTATGGAACCCCCTCTAAGTTCCAGGCACTGTGCCAGGAGTTTTCGTGAACACTACTTTTATTTAGTTAGTTCTCCAGTGATTCTACAGGAGAGGCACTGTTATCCCTGTATTTCTGAATTTCTGAGAGAGGAGGCCAAGGCCCAGAGAGGTTGAATGACTTGTCCACATTACACAATCAGCCAGGGACACAACTAAAATTCAGCTCTGTGCCTGAAAGGTCCCCCCAACCCCGACCCTGGCCACATGCCGCTCCTTTGATTAAGAAACTCTGCAGACATGAGGCTCCAGTAAGGACACCTCTGCCTTCAGAATAACCTTGTCACACCAAGCCTTGTTCCTGTCATCACCCCAATACTATGTCTACTTCTCTCACACCCATGTTCAACGTTGCTCATCTCCAAGTAGTCTCCAGGCCTGCCTGCCCTTTCCTGCTTCTGTACCTTTACTCAGGCCAAGCTTACTTAGCCCCCTTGCTCTAGGATGCTGTTAACACCCTTCCAAATCCCTACCCCCAAAATCTGCTGACTCAGAGCCCTTTGGCAGGACTCGGCTCAGACATTGCCTCCTACAAGAAGCCTTCCTTGACTACACCCTTCTCAGTCAGACGAAGTCCCTCTCTCATGAGCTCCCTTCACACTGTACCCCCATGACAGCACATACCATCGTGCGAGGTATAGACTTCTCCAGGGCCAAACTCTGTTTCCTCTGTCTCTTCACAGATCAACGTGAAATCTGTGAAACGTAGTACTTGTTCAAGAATGGGCAGGGAGGGAGGCGTGCTGGAATGCTAGCATGGCGCAAAATGAGGAATCCAGCTCACAATTTCATCCTTGTGTGTCCACAGTAAAAACCAGTTGCTAGTTACTGTGAGGAGTTTCAGAGAGAGGAAGTGTGTACTGAGAGTTCAGACTCTGAGAACTGCTCAGTCATGTCCGACTCTTTGTGACCCCCTGGAGGGTAGCCAACCAGGCTTCTCAGTCCATGGAATTTTCCAAGCATGAATATTGCCATTTCCTATTCTAGGGGAATCTTCCCAACACAGGGGTTGAACTTGCGTCTCTTGGGTCTCCTTCATTGGGAGGTGGGTTCTCCACCACCGCGTCAAAGAAATCAGACAGAAAACATACAAAAAGATAAACTATGGACACTGCACTTGTGCGTCATCTATGGAGTGGGTCCCTCGAGGCCCCCAGCAGGCTCTTGGGCTCTCTCCACCCCATCGGTCTCTAGGAACGCCAGCTCCTTCTAACAGCAGTTAGACATCATTAGGAGGAACAATCTGCCTCCCGACAGCTGCACACCGAGATTCCGAGGCTGAAAAGAAAGATCGCATCTCCCTGCCTCCTGTCCTGACTCACCCCGCTCGTGGGAATCATGTCCTCTTGTCCTGTCCTGGGAGCGTGGCTGGCAGTGAGGGCTGGGGGAGCGCTTCTCCAGCCCTCGGCTCCTGAGATCCACCCCAGAGACCAGGAAGTGGGGACGCGTAGGACCGGATCCCTTCCTCAGATGCTCTGAAAGCTGGGTGGTTGGAGGCAGCTGGAGAGCCAGAGGACAGGCCGGACCCTTCAGAGCATGCGGCCGGGCTTCCGCCATCATGGGGGCCGCTCATCATCTCAGAGCTCCCATGGGACGCTCCAGTGGCCTCCGGTCAGTGGGTTTGGAAGCGTGGGCCAGGAGCCCAGCTATGAGTCCAGCCTTTGCCACAGGAGCCTTCCTTTACTCTCCGGGTGAGGGATGGGGGACCCGCCCCTAGTGGGAGAATCAGTCCTGAGGGTGGATGGGAGTGACAGACGGCCTGATGGTGGTGGTGAGCTCGGTGAGCACGTACCGACCGGGTGCTGTTCTAAGCCCCCATTTCATCCTCATAACTGCCTCGTGAGATCTGCGTCTCCTAGCTCTGCCCCTGCTCATCATCCAAGTGACCTTTCAAGCCGTTTTCCAGGGCAATAAGTCTCCTCAGCAGCGCCTGCCCCGTGCGGCCTTGAGCAGGTCCCTTCACCCGTCAGCAAGACACCAACCCCGATGAGACCAGCGTACGAGACCAACAGTGCAGCCGCGCTTTGAAGAGGCTGTGGGTGTTAACCAGGCTTAGCTGTGATTCCTTCCAATCTCGGCCCGCCTGGCTGGCGTGCAGATGCCAGGGTCTGCCAACCCTCCCCCGGGAGGGAGCCTGAGCCTTCCCTACGTGCCTCGTCCTCTGCGTTCTCTCTTTTTTGTCACTGACCACCCACCATTTTGTGCAGCCCGAGGAAGGCCTGGCCAGTGTGGACAAGGGTCCCAGCACTGACCCTACCCCTCACCAGCTGTGTGACCTCAGGCAAGTTGCTTCTCCTCTCTGGGCCTCAGTTTCCCCATCTGGAAAACAAGGAGGTCAGAACTGAACTCCTGCTTTGCGCACACGTATCCTAATGCCCTGTGATCAAAGGCCAGGGGACGGGCTGGCGGACCCAGACGGAAAGCCCAGCCCTGGCTCAGCTTCCCGTGTTAATGTCTTTGCCGAAAGGAGGCCCCTGGCCGTGGAAGCTGCTTTATCAAAACGTGTTCCAGCTCACTAAGATTACACTTCACTCCACTGAACTTCAAAAGGGGCACAAGGGCTCCTCTGCAGACAATTGCCGGCAGAACGTCAACACGGTCGGTCAGGCTTGAAGGGGTCACCTCGCTGGGCAGCTGGGCAGGCTTTTATGGACCCTTGATGGGAGAAAGAAAAACGGGGCGGGCTGGAGCCTCACGTGGCTGAGCCTTTGTGGTTTTCACATGGTTATCGTCTTCCCCAGTCTGCAAATCTCAGATCCAGAGAGAGTCCTGATGGCCAGAAAGATAGGCAGCCTCTAATAGGATGAAATATAATCTGAGGAGCTGCAAGCCTCATGCTTGGAGGGAGGGAACAAAGCAAATTTGTGAGAGTGACAGTTTATGGGCAAAACATGTTAACAGTTTTGTGTGTGTAAAGGGCACATGGGTATTAATTGATGAAGAAAGTCATGTGACATAGCTTCCGAAGGAACTAAAGCCTTGCAGCTGCATTTAGAGAAATACAATATGAAGATGGAGAAAAACAAAAATATTGTTATCCTTTATAAGTGCTGGCTGTGCTGGACACTGGCCCTCGTCAGTTATACAGATTGTCTCATTTGATCCTCACAGCTCCCAAAGAGGTAAACACTACCATGATCTCTCTGTGTTTCCAGGGAGCAAACTGAAGTTCAGAGCGGTTAAGTGATTTGCCCATGGTCAACAGCAGATAGAAGGCAGAGGTGGGCTTCAGTGTTAGGCCTCTCCACCTATTTTGTCACCAAAACAACATCATGAGAGTAAACGATCCAAAGAGCAGCGGTTGTTGAGTCTTCAGCTGTTTTGAGGATGTGTGGGAGAAGGGGACGTCAAACGTGCCCTGCAGTGGGTCATTGGGAGGAGCTAAGACTGAAGGGTGAACAGAAACCATCTCCCACTCAATGCAAAGATGTTTTCAGCAGCCAGCTGTCTGGAGACAGCAGGCAACGTCAGGAGTGGTGATTTCTTTGATACTGGGGATGTTTATGTATAACCACGGGGCAGGAAGGCAAGCAAGTGGATTCAGTAGGTGGTTGAATGAAGGCCCTGCCACTAACCTTGAGTTTTGGCAGGTTCAAGGGTGGAGGGGCCGGGTCAAACAGATACACCTTGGTCTCTGGAGTCCAACAAGTCTCATCATGTGAAGGATTTCTCCAGGTGTTACTGGAAGTACCTCGTAGCAGGCAGCCTCAGGCTAAACTGAGAAAGAACCTGGCTTGAAAGAACCCTGACCTCAGGGTCAGGAGACCCAGTCTTTTGACTTCAGTTTTTAGCTCTGCCTTCGGGCAAGTCGCTTGACTTCTCTGGCCCTTGGTTTCCTCACTGGTACAAAGGAGCTTGGATTGGATTAGTTCTGAGGTCCTGAAACATAAACAGATATTACCTGTGGACCTGGGATGACACAAACCCTCTGTGTCTGAGAGGTGAGGGTTGGAGAAACAGTGCAGTGGAAGGCAGGCTGAGGATGGCCCCAGTGGGGTGGGCTAGGCGGGCCTCCCTTGGAGGTCAGGATGCGGGAGCTGGGCTGGTGGCCCAAACTTGAAGTCAGCTCTTGCATTTTTATCATGGAGGAGGCGGGAGAAATGCACTCAGCAGACAAAACAAACACAGCAAGGGGGGGTTGCTGGTGAAGGTGTATGTTTTGTCTGCTGGGCACTTTCCTGCCCAGAGGCCCATCAGACAGGCTCGGGGAGGCCCTGAGTGAGCGAAAGGAGCGGGTGCAGGCAGGCAGCTCCAAAAGGCTGTCTGTGCTCTGCAGTTGAAGCCCCAACAGTCTTTGTTATTGTGAATGGGGGGTGAGAACTCCCCCAGTGTCTGCTTTTTGAACTTAGAAAAACCTAGGTTCAAATCCCAACTCTGCCACGCACTAGCTGGGTGATGTGGAAGCAATTCACTTAACCTAGGATGTCCTATTAATTATGCTGGTTCAACTGCATAAATCGAGACTGTTTGGAGCAAAACTGGAACACCCTGCCTGACTTGCCCAGGTCCGTTTCCACCCTGAGAACATGGCCACTGTGTTACTCACGTGCACGTGCTTCATGTGGCTGGACTGAAGCTGCAGTGAACAGACACAGCATTTAGTGGGCACTCAGGAAGGGAAGGCTCCTCACTGCCCTTTCCCCCTCTGCGCATTCTGTGTGTCTAAAGAGGGCTCTGAAACGGGGCTCACTGGGGTCCCGGAGAAGCTGTGCCAGGGCCTCCTTCGAATCTGTGTGTGCTTTCCTGGACGGTCTGTGCCCAACGCCAGCTAGAACGCGGGCCTCCCTTTGGGATCTGTTTGCCTTTTCATAAACACAGACACAGGGTTTTTCTTGGCCAGGCCCCTCTGCTCACAGCTCAGGGATTGTACCTTGAAGCGTTCGCTCTCAAGTGATTTGAATCAGGATCTACCAGGAAGTTTGTTTTCCAAGGCCTTAGTCAACATGTGGGTGTGCAAACACCAACCAGTTGCAATGTCGAGTCAACTCCTTTTTAAATAGGGACTTTCACATTAGTCAGACTTTTCAAAACAACATAATGTTTAAATAAAATTCCATTTCCATCTTTCCATCACCAGGAGCAGTTGCTGAAGATATTTCTGTTCCACCCAGAGGCTTCCCCAACCCACGTCTTAGCTGCTTCTCTTGCTATGTCAGAGCCCAGGCTATGATGTCACGTGCTGGGGGTGTGAAATCATTTCTTACTTGGGCCTCGGTTTTCTCTTCTGACTCTTCACATGGACTCGGACTGCTTGGGCCAGAATCTTATTTTGCTTCATTCTGATTCTTTGCTTTGTTATTGCCTGGACTAGCTGTAATCCAACCCACACCTTTCAAGGTACCTCCTCCTTAAGCACCAGCACAATCCCAGAGGTTCCCACATTTTAGCATTCGAAGCTCATGGCTCAGGCTGCCTTTGACGTGCCAGGATTTGGTGTGAAATTTTTTTGACAGAGCAGCAGCAGCAGCAGCAGCATGGGTCCCAAATGTGATCACCCTGAACAGGCTCAGACACACACCTCACCAAACCTGCAGGTTGGCTGGGTGCACACACACACCTAGCATCTTCCCATAGCCCTGGGCCCCCATCAGGGTCATCTACCCTGATCCCCTCCTTCCTGGCTCCTACATTCCCAGGACCTGGCCGAGTCACAACCCCATGGAGCTCTCTGCTGGTTTGGCAAATTAGGCAGAGTCTGAGAGCTCCTCAACCGGTCGGTTGAGGACTTACCCATGTGTCCAGCGCTCTGCTAAGGGTAAAATGTGGTATTTCACTTCATGATCAATGCTCTAGGCTGTGTTTGGAACTTGGGCCTCACGTGAGCTACCGAGTAACCCCTCTGTGCCCCAGTTTTGTCACCTGTAGAATGGGGATGATAACAGTAGCTCCTCCCTCCCTGGGTTGATGTGCGGATTCAGTAAGCTCAAGAGTATAGAGTGCTCAGAGCCTGGCTGATGTGTAGCCAGTGCTCCATTGCTGCTGGCTATGTTTATGATAAATCCTCACCACCATCCTGTGAGAAGGGGGACTCTCATCATCCCCGTGGGCAGACGAGGAACTGAGATTTGGAAAGGTTAGGTAACTGCCCAAGCCATGTGCTAGAAAGACAGGCAGTAAGCATGCTTTGCGAAGTCTGGGGCCCTGCTCTCTGTGACATGAGAATCTGGGTTAAATCCCAATTCATTTGCTTTTGCATGTATTTATAGACACCAACGTGCCAGGCCCCGTGCCAGGAGCCAGGAAACCAGCAGGGAGCTCCACCCTGTTTTCAGCCCAGCCCGAGCAGGCCAGCTCTGGACTAGGCACAGTTAATCTCCAGCCATCCCCTCTGGCTTCACCTGGCTCATTAAAACCAGACACGTTACGAGTTTACTTAGCATCTGCAGAGAGCGTCTTTCATCTTCAAAG
This sequence comes from Dama dama, assembly GCF_033118175.1. Classification (NCBI taxonomy): domain Eukaryota; kingdom Metazoa; phylum Chordata; class Mammalia; order Artiodactyla; family Cervidae; genus Dama; species Dama dama. The sequence continues at coordinate 11,747,799 of NC_083687.1, read as the reverse complement.
GTTTCCCGAAGCACCAACCAATTAATCCGTACAACACCCTCATCTCAAGGACAAATATTTATCCTCACTTCATACCCAGGAAAACGAAGGCCCGGAGAGGAGTATAGACTGGGCGGGAGAAGGAAGAATGAGTGGCAGAGCTAAGCAGAGAATTCCGGAGCCCCAGACCCTGCTGGCTGCCCCGTCCTTCCGAAGGCTGCAGGGAAATTCTTCCCGTAATGCCTTTTTTTTTTTTTTTTTTTTAAATGGAAGCAGAACCTTTTGCAAGTTCAGAAGAATTAGATTTCTTTAATAGTAACCTGCAGGAAATACATTAAAAACACATTCTATCAGTTACAAATCTTAATGTCACCAGCCAAGGATGAGGGAATTAATGCTGGGCCCAAAAATACATATAGTCAGCAACTCCAGGGCAAGGGCAGAGACGATTTATAGAGTGCGAGGTCTGGACGTCTGGAGCAGGCAGGCTGAACTCCGTGGTGAAATTGAAACAGGGCTGTTCTCAGATGGGGTAGAGTGGGGGGAGGCTGCTAAGGGCGGCTTTGATTCAATCATTGTTCACCATTTCTTCTCAATGTAAAAAAAATTTTTTTTAATGCTATAAAGGCTGGGTTCTGATCTGTCATGAGAAAACTGCTTTCATTAAATAGGCTCCTGTTAAGGGCACTTTAAAAGAACCGGCTGACCCCCGCAAGGTGCCCCAACCAGAAAAATCCCAGCTCTGATCCTCTCGCCTGTCTACATGGGTCAGACAAAGGGGGAATCCAAGCAGTGGTTCGGCTGGAGAATCTATGCAACAAAGATTAAAACCTATGTATAATTAATGTGGTTTTACTCTGTTAGCAGAGAGTATTTTTCTTTACCTTTATATTGTAAAATAAAATACCATTATAGAAACCACAGCAAGAAAAGGTGTCGCTCAGTAAACCGGGGTAAGGGAAACAGTCCTGGTGTTTTAGATTGTTTTCATTTTTTGGACTCAGAGCTCCCTTTCGCCAAACTTGAATCTTAACGCGACCTTGGAGAAAGTTTGAATCTCAGGGGTATAATGTGCTAAAGTGACCTAAAGAGCTATGTAGAGCTCTCAGCTGTTAGTTTAGGGCTGCCACATTCCCAGCCACGTGCTTGCTGCTCAGAGAAAGGGTATTAAAGGACTCCTAGTGAACATCAGGAGCTGAAAGCCACAGCAGATGTGGACATGGGTACCCGGCACATCCCCACTGCCTGCCTCTCTTGTTGAAAACCACACAGCATCCCCTGTGGGCTGGGTAGTTAGTGGGCAGGTGTCTGTGTCCTTTTCTCCTGGAGGAAACGGCAAGAAGGAATTGCATCATGTCCCCTCCCTTTACAGGTGAGGAAACTGAGGCCGTCGTTCTGGTCTGAGGTCGATGGTGGCAGAGCCGGGTGGTCAGATCCCAGGGCGCTTCTGCCCCGCATGGCTCTGCCTCTTTTTCTATGATACGCCATGGTCTTGTTCCGTCACCCAGTCGTGCCTAACTCTTTGCGACCCCATGGACTACAGCATGCCAGGCCTCCCTGATGAGTCAATAGCCTGGTTAGCACGCCGTAGTGAATCAATTGTCAGGAACTGGTAACTAGCACTTTCTAACCAGCCCGAGTTCCCAGTCGGATGACTGACCATCCTGGCTTGCCCAGGGTTGGGGGCAAGAGTTCCAGTGCTGAACCTGGGACAGTCTCAGGGACACCGGGCCAGCTGGTCACCCTGTGGGCTGTGTCCATGTCACTGATGCCCAATCACCTTGACTAGTGGGCACTCAACCCGTGGGGGCAAATCAAAACCTAGAGAGGAGAATGGGGTTTCTTACACTGAATGAATTGACTTGGGGTACAATTATCCAAATTACTGAGATTTTTAAAAAGTTACTGAAGGAAATGTAGAGGTTTGTCCTGAATTATAGTAGCTAACACTTTGAGCATGCTTTATAACTTTGTGCACTTTCACATTCCAAATCTTAATTATTTGGGCCCTTCAGGCAAGGATGTCTGATTAAAATAATTTTTATGAAGTAGGAGACTAAGTTGGCCCAGCAACCTAGGCCGGCGCACCTAGCTGTGAGTGATGGAGCTCAAAAAGCCCCCATTCTCTGACCCTTGGCCGATGCTCTTCACCACCCCCTTTCTGGTCTGGAACCCTGGCTGGAGGCCAGATCTTGAGTTCTCTCTTTATTTAATTGTTGGGAAGCAGGAAGCCAGAAACAAGGGGTTTCTAAATTCAGTTCCAAGGACCTTGGATTAACACCAAAATAATTCCCTTACTGGAGACTTGCTATTAGAAAAGAACCTTAGTGAGGCCAACAAATGGACTTGGTTTGATCCAGCAAAGCTATTTGTTTACCTTTACCTCCACTGAAAGCCGAGTGCCTTCTGAGACAGTATTAAGGCTCTCCCTTCCCAAAGGCCAGTCACACACCCCCAGCCCCGGACACTGCTTCCCACTCACACGGAGTGGCGGACTCTGGGCTTCTGAAATTAGAGCTGAAGGTGAATGCTTTGCTGAGCTTTGCCTTTCAATGCCTTTCTTCTCTCTTGGGTTTTAACTGCTTTTTCTGACCTCAGGGAATCCCTTGGAAGTTAATAAAACTTACTACATCAAAGGGCTCTACAACCATTACCCTATTAAAACCTCACAGCCCTCCTGCAGCAGGTAAGCATTATTAACCCCATTTTACAGATGGGGAAACTGAGGTTAATTGGTTTGCCTCGGGCTACTGAGGAAATGAGTGTCTCAGCTGGCTTTAGAACTGGGTGGTTTGTTTGGATTACTTAGGGGGGGTTGCTTCTGCCAAAATCTGTTTTTCAAAGCACCTTGATTCTTAAAGATTTCTTTCTCTTTCATGAAACTGATTCCTTACTGGCTGCACTGATGATGAGGAATTTCTCCAAAGGTGGTTTGTCAGAAAGCAGCAGCCCCTGCCTTCCACCAGGAGAGGTGCCATAAAAATAGATGAAAGCTAAGAGTTCAGTGCAGCAATTTAGGAAACAATTTGGGCCTTTCAGAAATTAATGTTATTTAAAGATGCAGATTCATCCACCCCAGGGGCCCCCTGGGAGTGCTTGCCGAACCATCTGTTCAATCAGCGCATTTTCTTTCCTCCTAATCCTCCTGGCTCTCATGTGTGTATGTACAGCGAAGGTTCCTGGGGAACTCGCAGCATGAATAAAAAGCAAAGACCTTTCTCTTTCACCAGCCACCTCTCCTCTTTTCCAAACAGCATTAAATTCCTAATCCTGTTTATTCTTAGTGGGGGTATAAAATTCATGTTCCAACAGACAATGAGGAGATCTGTGGAGGCCTCCACCCCACGGCTCCTGTCCTCTCAGTTTGGGTCCAGCCAAGATGGTTGAGGTGTCTTTACACTATTCTCTGAGAGGAACTACAAAACCTGGTAATATTTGGGAATACATTTGCCCAGGCCTGCTGAAGGAAGAAGCCAAAAAAAAAAAAAGAAATCTGGGGGAGAGGGTGGTGATGGTGGTGTCTGGTTAAAGCTATCCATGAACCACAGGGAAGATTTCAAAGGCTCAGGTAAGTGTTTTCAAAAGGAGGGTTTCAGCAGCATCCCAACTGTGTAAGTCCCCGCTTCTTGCCGTTCAAGTCCAATTATAATCCACAAAGGCAGAATGCTGTTTTTACATAAATAATTACCAGATTTCGGATAGCCAGACGTGTTGCAGCACACAGAAGACAAGCCCATAAATTACATTTGGGGAATTAAGGGTCAGATTGATCTTATCTCTCTAAATCCGGCCAAATTCCGGCAAGCTACAGGCACATCCGGTTGACTGAACCTTGGGAGGCATAGGCCCCAGAAATCAGTGATCCTGAGGATGTCACTCCCCCCCCCCCAACCTCGTCCCCCAAACTTTGCTGACTGGCTCTGAGAGCGAGGGGATGGTAGAAAGAACTGTCCCAACTTGCTCTGCCTGCAAGGGAGGAAGGCAGAAGAGGGGTGTAGGCATCTCCCTTCTCTCCTCTCTGTTTCCTCCTGGACCACACAGGATCTCATTCCTGAAACAACAGCAGTGATGTAGGAGTAGTGAAGGGAAACATTAAAGCGATGACAGTAGTACAACAAGGCTCCTGCTGGAGATTTCCCTTCTGCGCAGGCAGACCTCCGTGTTTTCATCCATTCGGCACCCACTGCACCCCCAGGGCTACGCACTGTGCGGTGGTGAGGGGCTCTGGCTCGGAGTCACAATGCTAGATTTGAATCCTGGCTTTGCCAGCCACCCTGGGCAAGTGACCTAACCCTCCTGGCCTCAGCTTCTTTATCTAGAAAGTGACGTAATGATAGCACCACACCCTAAGAATAAGGTGAGGATTAACTAAGTCATTCATAAAGAGGTCTTAGAACAAGGTCTGGCACAGAGTCTGTTGGTTATTGCTATTATTATTATTATGACTCTGCTAAGCACATGTGGGCCTCTGTTCTGAAAGTGGTTACAAGCTAGTTGAGACAGAATTCCCACATAAACACAAAGGGTATGACAAGGCAGTATGGTTGATTAGGTACCAAGTGAATGGAAAAGACAATTAAGTTCTAGGGAGCAGGCTGAAGGGTGAGATCGCTTTGACAGGAGAAGGCTTCACAGAAGAAGGAAGGCTAAAACTGGGCAAGATTTGGCTGAGCCACAGAAGTGCATGACAGATGTGGGGAGAGCTCAAGGCACAGTGGGGTGATGGAGCCCCAAGAATCCACAAGAATTAAACCAGTAGTCAGAGTGCTATGCAAGTCTGCTGCTTCTAAGAGTTTAAGCCAAACCTCTTCAATTAAGATTTCCAAATCCAAATTTGGAATCCAAATCCAAAGTCTCTCTTATAGAGAAAGATATATTGATTTGTGTTAACTTCATCTGACAAAACAATGTTATGAAGTTTGGCAACAGAGTGTGTTGTGAAGAGGCCAGAAGAGGCATGGATAAATGGAGCCTCAATTTTTAAAATGGGGGGATAGATATATTGATAGAGTTGTTATTGAAATAAAATAACCTTGTTTGGTGAAATAGAAAGTATTCTACACAAAAAAATATGCTCTATTCATTCAATCATTCTTTCAATATTGAGTGTTTACTATGTGCCACGCATTCAGGGAGACTCTGGTAGTGAAAATAAATATGATTTCTGAGATCCATATGTATTGATCTCATATTTGTAATTTTCTATAAGTTATAAAATAATTTAAAATAAATACATAAAAGGTATACAGAAAACAAGCATCTAAAAAACATTTCTATATAGTGTGTTTCTAAAACCTTTTTCATCTGCTTCCTTGCAGTTTCTCAAATGAATTTGGTCTTCATTTGAGTAAGAATTATAATAACTTATTATTGAACATTTAAAAAAGTAACCCAATCATTGACAATTGAATTTCTGAAAAACTTTTGCTTGGATGTCACTACTTACAAGATGAATTAATTCAAGTGAATGAACCAACCATGTGCCTAACACCATTCTACCTGCAACAAAGGATAAGAAAGGATTTGAAGGGAAAGAAGGATTTTCACTTCCAGCCAAGGAGCAATAGGAACTGGATATACTTTCTTCCATGAAACAACCAAAATGACAGACAGACAGACAAAATGTATGAAACAGTGGTTTTCAAACCATTTCAGGCAATGAAAGACAGTTACTGAGAGAAAGGAAAACACACAGACTCTTCCATTTCCCAAGCTTTCTGCCATACGAGGGTTTCCAGGCTGTAGCACAGGAAGCGAAAACCCGGGCAGAGCTCAGCCAATTCTCTGAGTTGAGAATTCTCTGCCTGAGGACAGAGTTAGAAATCTGGGGAGACCAAGGTGGCCAGAATTTGCAGGACAGAGTACCAAGGGGGAGAGAGGCTCCACACCAAATCTGGAGATCTGCAGAAGGTCTCCCTCAAGTATGCAGCGTAACTGACCCACGAGTGTGAGGAAACTAACCAAGGCCAGGGAAATAAACATCTGGAAAGATTAGAGAAGATAATAGGTGTTCACTCAGAGCTGGGAACAATGTCTATCACCACCAACCAGACTGGAAAACTTTGTAAGTCTTGGGGCTTTGGGTAGAATACTCAAAAGGGTATTGCCTCAGTGATGGGGGATAATTAATCCTATATTAAACATGGCTCTGGTCCTATCTAACAATTCTTAACAGGAAGACCAAAAGGATCGAACTGTGTCCAAGTAATCTAGCTCCCATACAAACCTCAAGAATATTTGTAGAAATACCAAAATATCCAGCACCTAGGGAGGTAAAATTCACAATGTCTGGCATGCAAACAAAGATTATCAAACATGTAAAATGTGACCCATAATGAGAAGGAAAGTAAATCTATCAAAATTGACTGAGAACTAAAAGATATTGTAAGTAGCCGCCAAGGATGTTAAACCAGCTATTATAACTGTATTTAAAAACAAACAAACAAACAAACAAAAAAACTGTATTTCATTTGTTCAAAAACATGTATGTTATAAAAAAGATTTAAACCAAACTCTTAGAGGTAAAACTAAGTGAGTGAGATGAAAACCACCCTGGCTAAAATTAATAGCAAATTAGACATTGCAGAAGAAAAATTTAAGAACAGGAAGATATAACAATAGAAACTATTCAAAGTTAAGCATACAGAAAAAAAGTTTAAAAACTGGAAAGAGTGTCCATGCATTATTAGACAACATCAAACAGCCTAATATACACAACTGGAGTCCTTGAAAAAGAGGTTGGAGGACAGAAAATTTACTTGAAAAAGTCATGGCCAAAATTTTTCTAAATTTGATGAAAACTGTAAACTCGCAGATCCAAGAAGCTCAATGAGCCCCATGTACAAGAAACACGAAAGAGAACTACACCAATGCCTGTATGACCCAAATGCTCAAAACCTGTGATAAAGAGGACATCTTTGAAGCAGTTGGAGGGAAAAATATATATATAGAGAGAGAAACAAATATAAGGATAGCTGCAGATTTCTCATTGGAAACACTGGAAGTGAGAAGATGGTGGAGCAAAATATTTTAAGTCCTAAAAGAAAACAAAACTGTCAATCTAAATGCTATACCCAGAAAAAATGTCTTCAGAAATGGAGATACTGATCTTTTCAGACATACAAAAACTGAAAGAATTTATCACCAGCAGAAGAGAACTCAGAAATGTTAAAGGAAGTCCTTCAGGCCGAAGGAAATGATACCAGGTGGAAATATGAATCTACCCAAAGAATGAAGAGCACTGAAAAAGGTAACCACATGGGTAAATACATGTTTTTTTGAGGAGGGTGGGGGAGGGCACACAGGACTTGAAGCCCTTGGAGAAGCCCAGACTTTAAAAACAATTTTTTTATTCAGTGACTATTTTTGGCTGCACTGGGTCTTTGTTGCTACACGTGGGGTTTCTGTAGTTGTGACAAGTGGAGGCTACTCTCTAGTTGCTGTGTGCAGGCTTCTCATTGCAGTGGCTTCTTTTGTTGCAGAGCACGGGCTCTAGGGTGTGTGGGTTTCAGTAGCTGTGGCACATGGGCTCAGTAGTTGTGATGGATGGGCTTAGTTGCCTCGGGGCATGGAGAATCTTCCTGGAAAAAGAGTTGAACCTGTGTCCCCAGTATTGACAAGTGGACTCTTTACCACTGGGCCACTAGGGAAGTCTTAAATACATGTTTGTTTGTTTTTTAACCAAGTATATATCTTTCAAAGATAACTGCTTAAACAACAACAACAAAAATTATGATGTTTTGTGTAGTTTATTTCACATGTATAAGTAAAAAGTGAGATAGTAAAAGCTTAAAGGCCAAGAAAGGAGAAATGGACATATTCCATAGTAGGTTTCTTGTACTACATATGAAGTGGTATAATATCAATTAAAGGCAGACTGTGTTAAGATATATATACCATAAACCTCAAAGCAACCACTAAAATAAAACAAACATTTACAGCTATCAAGCCAACAAAGGAAATAAAATGGAATCATAAAGAATACTTAATCCATGGGATTTCCCTGGTGGTCCAGTGGTTATGACTTCACTTTTCAGTATAAGGTGCACGGATTTGGTCCCTAATTGGGGAGCTGAGATCCCACATGTCTCAGAACCAATAGAAGCAATGTTGTAACAAATTCAATAAAAACTTAAAAAAAAAAAAATCCAAAAAAACAAAAAGAGAAAAAAGGAACAAAAAAGAAATGAAACAACTGTAAAACACATAGCAAAATGGTAGACTTAAACGTAACAATATCAATAATCCCATTAAAAGTAAATAGTCTGTACTGTGTAATTTCATTTACATGAGGTAACTTGAATAGCCAAACTCATTGAAACAGAAAGTAGAATGATTGTTACCAGGGACTGGGGAGGGGGACAAGAAGTTACTGTTTATAGGTATAGGGTTTCAGTTTTGCAAGATGAAAAAATCCTAAAGATTGTTTGTACAACAATGTGAATATACTTAACACTACTAAACTGTATACTTAAAATGGTTAAGATGGTGATTTTTATGTTGTGTTTATTTTATCACAATTAAAACCAAACCAAACAAAAATATTCACATATTTCTTTGAGGTTAAAAATGAAAAAAAGTAAATGGTCTAAATGCTCTAATTAGAAGGCAGAGATTGTTAGGCTGGATAAAAAAGCAAGACCAAATTATATGGTGCTTATGAGAAATACACTTTAGTTATTTTTTCAGTTATACATATATAGATTTCTTATGTTTTATATTCTTTTCTATTATGGTTTATCATAAGTTATTTAATATAGTTCTCTGTGCTATACAGTAGCACCTTGTTATCCATTCTATATATAAAAGCTTATATCTGCTAATCCCAAACTCCCACTCCATCCTTCCCTCAACACCCTTCCCCTGGGCAACCACCAGTCTGTTCTCTATATCCATGACTCTATTTCTGTTTCATAGATAGGTTCATTTGTGCCATATTTTAGATTCCACATATAAGTGATTGTATGGTATTTGTCTTTCTCTTTCTGACTTACTTCACTTAGTATTGTCATCTCTAGTTGCATTCATGTTGCTGCAAATGGCATTGTTTCACTCTTTTTATGGCTGAATAGTATTCCATTATATATATGTACACATATTTTTTATCCAGTCATCTGTCAGTGGACATTTAGGTTGCTTCCATGTCTTGGCTACTATGAATAATGCTGCTATGAACATAGAGGTACATGTATCTTTTTGAATAATAGTTTTGTCTGGATATACACCCAGGAGTGGGATTGCTCAGTTGGATGGTAATTCAATTTTTAGTTTTCTGAGGAACCTCCATAGTGTTTTCCACAGTGGCTGTACCCAACTTACATTCTCACCAACAGGGTAGAAGGGTTCCCTATTCTCCACATCATAAGAAAAGCACTTTAAATATAAAAACACAGATATGTCAAAATAAAAAAGTTCAAAAAGATATATCATACTAACACTAGTCAAAAGAAAGATGAACCTGGGGATGTGATATGCATAATCAATAATACTGCATTGTATATTTGAAAGTTGATAAGAGAGTAGATCTTAAAAGTTATCATCACAAGAAAGAAAATTTAAACTATGTGTGGTAATGGATGTTAACTAGCCTTGTTGTGGTGATAATTTTGCCATAAATGCATGTGCATGCTAAGTCACTTCAGTCATGTCCAACTATTTGTGATGCTATGGACCATAGCCCACCAGATTCCTCTATCCATGGGATTTTCCAGGCAAGAATACTGAAGTGGGTTGCCATGCCCTCCTCCAGGGAATCTTCCCGACCCAGGGGTTGAACTGGCATCTCTTACGTCTCCTACATTGGCAGGTATATTCTTTATTACTACTGCCATATATTAAATTAAAATGTCGTATGCCCGAAACTAATATAATGTTATATGTCAATTATATCTTAAAAATGTCTAGGTTTTGGAAAGATGTCTATGATATATTATTAGATTAAAAATAATTATGAAACAAACAAAGAAACATGTAGTGGCCATATTAATGTCAAAGTAAATTTCAGGGCGAAGAATGTTGTCAGGAATAAAGAAGATCATTTTATAATCATTAAGTGGCCAATTCATCAAGATGACTTAATTCTAAAAGTCTCTTCACCTAGGGACTTCCCTGGTGGTCCAGTGGCTAAGACTCCACACTCCCAATGCAGGGGGCCCACGTTCGATTCTTGGTCAGGGAACCAGATTCTGCATGCCACAACTAAGACCTGGAGCAGCTGAATACATAAATAAATGGAATAATAAATAAATGAAGTCAAGTTTATGTACCTAATAACAGAGCTTCAAAATATATGACTCAAAAAACAATAGAACTGCAAGGAGAAATAGAGAAGTCACAATTATAAAAGGAGTCATTAATTGATATACAAGTAGGTAGAAAATAATCAAGGGTACAGAAGACTAACACCATCAATCAACTTGATCTAATTGACATTTATAGAATATTCCATCCAACAACAGCAGAATGTTTACATTCTTTTCAAATGTACAAGGAACATTTACCAAAATAGGCCATATTCTGGACCGTGTAAGTATCAATATATCTGAAAAGATTCAAGTCATAATAAAATATGTTCTCTCATCACAATGCAATTAGAAGTCAATAACAGAAAGACTCTTGAGAAATCTCCAGATACTTGGAAACTAGATAACATGCACCAAATCACCATGGGTCAAATGAAAAATACAAAAGGGAAACTAGAATGTATTTTGAATGGAATGAAAAAACTCAACATATCAAAATTTGTTGGCTGCTACTAATTTAGTACTTGAAAGGTCTCAGATCAAAAGTCTCAGCTTCCACCTTGAGGACCTAGAAAAAGAGCAATTGAAACTCATAATAAGCAGAAGAAAGGAAGTAATATAGATCAGAGCAGAAATAAATGAAACAATACAGCAAAACAATGAAGAAAATCAATGAAGGCAAAAGGAAGATCAATAATCTTGATAAACCTTTAACCATGTAGATCTGGAAAAAAGAGGATACAAATTATTGATATCAGTAATGACAGTGGTGATCTCACTACAGATTTTACAGGTAAAAAAAGATAATAAGAATATTATGAACAGTTTTGCCAATAGCAACAATAAAAAATAAATTAGACAACTTATATGTAACAGAAAGAAATCGTCAGGTGAACTATCAAAACTCAGTAAGAATAGGTAACCTGAAAAACCCAGTATCTATTAAAGAAATTGGGTTTGTAGCTTAAAACCTTCCCCCAAAGAAATCTCCAAGCCTAACTAGCTTCACTGGACAATTCTGCAAATATTTAAAGGAGAAAAAAAAAATACCAATTATATACAAACTCAGAAAACTGAAGAGGAGAAAAATTTTACAACTCATTCTGAGGCCAGTATTATCCTGATACTAAAATCAGACAAAAATTTATAAGAAAATGAAACTACAGACTAATATTCCTTATGAATGTAGATACAAAACATCCAAACAAAATTTTAGTAAATAGAATCAACATGTAGAGAAAATGCATCATGACCAAGTGAGATTCACTCCAGGAAAACAAGATTGACTTAACATTAGAAAGTCAATATAATTCATGTTATTAATAAAGAAAGAAAGAAAAGCCATAGGATCATCTTAATGGATGCAGCAAATAATTTTGACAAAAATACAACATCTATTCCTCATTAAAAATTCTAAGTAAAATAGTAGTAGAAAGGAGATTCCTCAACCAGATAAAGAAGATCTGTGAAAATCCTGCAGCTGACATCATACTTAATGGCGAAACTGAATGCTTTCCCTCTCAGTTCAGTTGCTCAGTCGTGTCCGACTCTTTGCAACCCCATGGACCTCATGGACTGCCAGGCTTCTCTGTCCATCTCCCGGCGTTTGCTCAAACTCATGTCCATCAAGTCGGTGATGCCATCTAACCATCTTATCCTCTGCCATCCCCTTCTCCTTCTACCTTCAATCTTTCCCAGCATCAGAGTCTTTTTCAATGAGTCAGTTCTTCCCATCAGGTGGTCAAAGTATTGGAACTTCAGCTTCAGCATCAGTCCTTCCAATGAATATGCAGGACCAATTTCCTTTAGGATTGACTGGTTTGATCTCCTTGCAGTCCAAGGGACTCTCAAGAGTTTTCTCCAACACCATAGTTCAAAAGCATCAATTCTTAGGTGCTCAGCTTTCTTTATACTCCAACTCTCACATCCATACATAACTACTGGAAAAACCATAGCTCTGACTAGACAGACCTTTGTTAGCAAAGTAATGTCTCTGCTTTTTAATATGCTGTCTAAGTTGGTCATAACTTTTCTTCCAAGAAGCAAGTGTCTTTTAATTTCATGGCTGCAGTCACCATCTGCAGTGATTTTGGAGTCCAAGAAAATAAAGTCTGTCACTGTTTCCACTGTTTCCCATCTCTTTGCCATGAAGAGATGGCACCGAATGCCATGATCTTAGTTTTCTGAATGTTGAGTTTTAAGCCAGCTTTTTCACTCTCCTCTTTTGCTTGCGTCAAGAGGCTCTTTAGTTCTTCTTCACTTTCTGCCATAAGGATGGTGTCATCTGCATATCTGAGGTTATTGATATTTCTCCCAGCAATCTTGATTCCAGCTTGTGCTTCATCTAGCCTGGCATTTTCCATGATGTACTCTGCATATAAGTTAAATAAGCAGGGTGACAATATACAGCCTTGACGTACTTCTTTTCCAGTCTGGAACCAGTCTGTTGTTCCATGTCAGGTTTTAACTGTTGCTTCTTGACCTGCATACAGATTTCTCAGGAGGCAGGTAAGGTATTCTGGTATTTCCATCTCTTTAAGAATTTTCCACAGTTTGTTGTGATCCACACAGTCAAAGGTTTTGGTATAGTCAATAAAGCAGAAATATTTCTGCTTTCCCTCTTATATGAGCAAAACCAGGGATACTTGCTCTCACCACTCTGGTCAACACTGTACTAAAGGTTTTAGCCAATGCAATAAGGCAAGAAAAAAAAAGAATAGGCATCCATGTTGGAAAGGAAGAAGTAAGACTCTTTATTCAAAACAACATGACAGGGACTTCCTTGGTGGTACAGTGGTTAAGAATCCTTCTGCCAATGCAGGGGACACAGGTTTGATCCTTGGTCTCGGAAGAGTCCACATTCTGTGGAGCAACTAAGCTAATGTGCCACAACCACTGAGCCTGTCTGCCTAGAGCCTGTGATCTGCAACAAGAGAAGCCCCTGCAATGAGAAGCTGGTGCACATCAATGAAGAGCAGCCCCTGCTTGCTGCAACTAGAGAAAGCCTGTGTGCAACAACAAAGACCCAGTGCAACCAAAAATAAAGAATGTATTAAAAAAGGTAACATGATAGCAAAAGCATGACCCAGAAAGAAATAATAAGAGACTAGACTTAAGGAAAATGAAAAATGTCCACTATATGAAAGACACTATTAGGAGAATGAAAGTCACAGAGTGGGAGAAAAATATTTGCAAAGCATATAATGGATAAAGGAGTTGTATTCAGAGTATGTAAAGAACTCTTACAACTCAGCAGTAAGAAAACAACCCAGTTTTTAAAATTAGTAAGAGATTTGAATTGACACTTCACCAGAGGAGGCATCTGAATGACAAATAGCACAAGAAAGATGCTTAATGTTATTAGTCATCAAGGAGATATAAAACCACAGTGAGAAACCACTATACCCTCACTGGAATCGCTTATAGAAAAAGGAAAAAGACTGACAATACCAAGTGTTGGTGAGTGTGTGGAACAACTGAAACTTCATAAACTGTTGGTGAAAGTGTAAAATCAGACAACCACGTTGAAGAAATATTTGACAGCTTCTTATAAAATTAAACATACCATATTGTCCAGCAATTCACTCCTAGCTATTTACCCAAGAGAAATTAAAACATATGTCCACAAAAAGACACACTAGAATGTTTATAGGAGTTTTGTTCATAAAGTCAAAAGCTAGAAATAACCCAAATATCCACCAACAGATACATGGATAAACAAACTGTAGTATATTCATAGAATGCACTAATACTCTGCAATAAAAAGGAAAAAACTACTGATAAATGCCACAGATGTTGATGACTCACACTGACATTGTGCTGAGTCATAGAAGTCAAATACAAAAGACCACTATTACAGACTGAATTGTGTCCCCAAATTCATATGTTGAAGCCCTAACCAATGTAACTTTATTTGGAGACTGGGCCTTTAAAGAGGCAATTAAGGTTAAATGAGGTCATAATGGTGGTGGGGCCCTAATCCAATAGGACTGGTGTCCTTGTAAAAAGAAGAGGAGACCCAGGAGATGCATCCACAGAGAGAAAGGCCATGTCAGGACACAGAGAAGGAGGTTATCTGAATGTCAGAGAGGGTTTGGGAGAAACCAAGCCTGTTAATACCTTGATCTTCCAGCCTCTAGAACTATGAGAAAATAAATTTCTGTTGTTTTAATAGCCTCCTAGTATGCAATATTTTTATGGCAGCCTTAGACAACTAATACAACTGTATATTGTATAACTCCATTTATATGAAGTTTTAGAACAAGTAAAATTAAGCTATAGAGACAGAAAGCAGATCCATGGTGGCCTGGGGCCTCTCCTGGGATAAGGAGAAGGATATTGACTGCAGAGTTGCACAAGTAAACTTTTGGATGTGAGGGAAGTATTGTATTTAACTGTGGTGGTGGTTCCCTGGCATATATATCAAAGCTTATCAAAATGTATGCTTAAAATTGGTGAATTTCATTCACGGAAATGATACCTCAGTAAAGTTGATTTTAAAAGAAACAAAATATTATGTAAAAAGTATAGACAAGAATTCCGGAATGTGATGGAAGGGAGTTAGGAAGTCCACCAATGCTTCATGGCTCTCATCTTGTTATTTTGGATTTTTAGAGTTGTGTCCCCAGCAAAGGAAGCTGTGGGTAGATTCAGCCCTACATACAAAGAGGGATGCAGATGGAGTGCTCCACGTTGAAGTCCTGTAGAGTTATAACCATGTATTTCCTTTAATTTACACATGAAAAACAGCCAGCGTTAAACATCAACCAACTATTACACTCGAAGGTATTTTGTACTTGAAAAATTATTAATATAAAATTTTGTGAGTTTTTGTTTTCATTTGTTTGGGGCTTTTTTTTGTTTTTGTTTTTTTCCTACCAAGTCCCCATTTCTATCATCAACTGATGACGAAGTTTTGCTTAGCCTGGGGGCCTATCCCTTCCTGGTCTAGTTCTCCAAATTGGACTGAGTGAGACATCAGAGCCCCTCCGGTGTGGGGTTGCCTCACAGAGACTGAAGATCCTCGCTACGGGTGCTAGAGTGTTCCTGTCCTAATTAGAGGGACAACTGTTAACCTTTCTAACACAGCAACTCTTGCTTTTCTCACCATGGAGAAGAACAGAGAGAAGACTAGGATCAGATGATTTTAGAAGTGCTTGCCAGCTATATTATCCTCTGCGTCTTTGTTAGGTTCATGTTTCTCTCACTCAGCTCTAATGAGTTTTCTCTCCCTGCTCAATTCTATAGAGTCAGGGCTCGGGACACAGCAGAGCAGCAGACAGACATGGTCTGTGCCTTCATGCTGCTTGTATTCCAGTGGGAGTTCGGGGCTGCAAGCACTCCAAGTCAAACGGGCATAAAGGAGAAGGAATGTATTGACTTGATGCTTGGGAATCAGGCAGCAGACTGGGTTACAGGGGTACCCAGAGACTGTGCAGCAGTGAGGCTGTCATTAAGATGGCCATCAGGGACAGTTCCCACTCTCCTACCCTGGGAAGACAAAGTCAAAATCCAGGAGGGAGACTCTCTCTTCCCAAAGGGAGTGTGATGAAACAGACTGATGGGAAACTTGGCAAGAAACCTCTAGCCAATGTCTCCTTGCTCCTTATTTAATCTGATTCATGTCATGTGCTCCCTCTGAACCAATCACTTTAATGGAGGTGGGATTTCCCATTAGACCAATCAGGCTTCTCCATGGAATTGGATGCCATAGGAATGAAAGTGAAAGTGTTAGTCACTCAGTCCTGTTTGACTCTTTGTGACCCCATGCACTGTAGCATACCAGGCTCCTCTGTCCATGAAATTCTCCAGGCAAGAATACTAAAGTGGATTACCATTCCTGTCTCCAGGAGATCTTCCTTACCCAGAGACCTGACCGAGGTTTCCTGCATTGCAGGCAGATTCTTTACTGTCTGAGCCACCAGGGAAGCCTAGGAATGAGCTGGGGGTGTTTCAGAGAGTAGAAATAAGAGGCAATGCTTCATTCCAGTTGGGTTGTATTAACTTGAATATTCACTTAGTAAATCTCAACATTGGTTCAAGGCAGCTGATGACCCTTTGGTAACTTCTGGAAGCATTGACTTCAAATACTGGTTTCAACTATAAACTGTTTCAAGGGAGTCACCTTATACAAAACATATCAGAACTATTCAGAGGTTTCACTGCCTGACTGTTGAGGGGCAGTTGGGAAAGACTGCTTTGGGGAGGCAACTCTAGAGCCAGCTGCCTGCACACACAGCTTGGCTTTGAGTTTCTGTCTCCAGTATTTACTAGCTGGATAAGTCCCTTAAGCTCTTGGAGCCTCAGTTTCCGTTCCTGTAGAATGGGCACTGTACCACCTTCTTTGTAGGATTTGTGAGAGGACTAAGTGATAATGTATGTGACACCCATTAGAAGAGTGCCTGGCACATAGAGCTCAGGATTATTATTTACAAGTGCAGAGCCGGTCTAATCCACCACATTGCTAGGTACACCTGGGTTGTTTGTTTTTTTGTTTTTTGCTGCACCAGGTCTTTGTTGCGGCATGTGGGATCTTTAGTTGCAGCCCGAGAACTCTTAGTCAAGGCATGCGGGGTCTAGTTCCTTGACCAGGCATTGAACTGGGGCTCCCTGCATTGGGAGCAGAGTCTTAACCACAGGACCACCAGGGAAGTCCCACTTGGGTTGTTTTTGACCCACACCTTCATCTTCTCAGAATCTGATTTTAGGTCCCAGCTGATGAAGAATAGGCATTCTTACACTTACAGGCATTTGTCAAGGTTCTACCCTCCATCTGCACTGCTTTTCTTGTGTGCTCCAGTACCTCCACTTTTCCGGAAGTGATTAAAAAAGACTGATCAAAGGTTCTGAGGTCAGACTTCCTGGGTTCAAGTCCCTACCTTACTACTTATTCACTGTGTGACCCTGAGCAAGATACTTAAATTCTCATCTATTAAATGGGTATAAAAACAACATCTTTGTCATGAGAGTGTTGTGAGAATGATAGCTCTGAGTCTGTGTGAAGGGCTTCCTGAGGGCCTGGCACATCGTAAGAACTTGATAGGTGTTGCCTCATTATTATTACTGTTTCATCTAGCAACTGTGACTCCTGACACCATTCTTTTTTAAAAAATAATTTTTTTTTTTATGGCTGTGTGAGCTTTTTTCTAGTTGCAGCGAGTGGTGACTATTCTCTAGTTGTGGTATGTGGGCTTCTGATTATGGTGGCATCTCGTTGCAGAGCACAGGGTCTGGAGCCTGGGCTCAACAGTTGAGGCCCTAGGGCTTAGGTGTTCCTCAGCAGGTGGAATCTTCCCAGATCAGGGATGGAACCCTTGTCTCCTGCATTGGCAGGCGGATTCTCTGCCACTCAGCCACCAGGAAAGCCCTCTGACACCATTCTTGTTATCAGTCTCAATCTCTCTCCTTAATTCTGCCTGCTTATTTCCACCTGCCTGCTGAATATTTTCTCACCAAGATTCATTCTCAACCTGTCCCTAAATCTAAAATGTACCATCGACTTCCTCCTTTCCCCAGATTGCCTCCTCTGCTTCTCTGCAGTCCTTCTTTTCACTAATATCAGCACCTATGGGAAACAAAGAGTCTTATTTCCTGTTTCAAGAATCCGAGCTATCAGAAAGCCTTGCTTCTCTTCCACTTGCTGCAAACTCTCATAACTGGCGGGCGCTTCCACCCAACTTCCAAGAAATGAGGCCAGAGCTGTGAAGTGACCTGCCCAGGGTCACCAGCATGTGGGCAGCAGAAGGCCACCTGCTTTTGTGGGGATTCCCCTTCCACCTCCCGGTCGCTCACTGTTCTCTGTGGCCATGGAACCACTTCTCCCCACTTGTCCCAAGGACCCCTGGCAGGCTCACAGTCCCAGGCTTGGTGAGGCAAGGCTCTGTGTAGTTCTTGAAACAATTAAAATCAGATTTCATAAACCAAGTCTCCTGTTATCCTGAGCTGTGCGCTGGGGAAGGGCAGGAGGTGGGGGGTGGCGGTGGGCAGAGGTAAGGAGGCTCACTCCTTTGAGAATTTCCAAGCTTCGTGAGCAAAGGAGCTTTGACATCCAAATTGACGGATGTCGGTCATTCTGAGTGTGCCTCTGTCTGTCACAGATGGATACAAGAGATTAGGGTCTGCAGGGGTTATGAGTGGTTTAGCCAGTGTTTTTCAATTTGAGAAATTTCATGGCATGGAATTTGAGGGTGTCCGAGGGAGCTCTCCGCGGCTCTTCTTGTATTTCCATCTTTCTGAGCCTGAGGTCTGAGGGATCTCAGGTACTAACTCTGTAGCTGACAGGCACTGAACGTGGGCCGCACGCAGGCTCCAAGCAGGCTTCAGACACCGAAACAGCCGTCTACTTCCTCCGACTATTGAAGTCAGAAAATTCTTGCCATTCCTGAGCTTGTAACAGAGACTCAGACCCAGTGACCTCTTTTTGTTCCCACAGGGGGCTGCAGCCCCTTTGCAAGTTTAAACCGTTCAAACGAGCTCCGGCTTCCTCTAGTAGACACTGTCGGTGGAGGAACGGGGCGGGGGTGGGGTGGGGGCAGTGCTGGGAAGAGTCCCCAAGGTGACAAAGAGGATGGCCATGGTTTCCCTGTTCTCCCTGACGGCCATGGGAAGAAAACACGAACTGAAGTAAAACTGAAGTTTAAAACTGTTCTCTGTTCCTAGAGACAAAAAGTAGGATACAGACTACCATGACCTGAGGGAGGGGGTTTTGGAGGAGAGGAGTAGTTACTGTTTAGTGCGTATAGAGTTTTTGTTGGGGATGTTGAAAGTTTGGGGAGGTAATGGTGAAGGTTACACAACATTGTGGATGTTGTGGATTATTTGATGCCACTGAATTGTACACATAACAAATGGTTAAAATAATAAATATTATGCTATGTATTTCACCACACACACAAAAACCCCCATGACAATAACTTAAAAAAAAAAAAGCAAAACCTTGTTTTCTGCAGTTCTTTTGAAACTGACTTCAAATAGACTGGCCTTCAAATCTGCAGCTGGATTCTTTGTCAGGAGATCATTATACTTTGCTTTAGGCTGGCGGTTCTAAAGAATTATGGATGACGGGAATGATTGAAACTGATTTATTTCTCAAGTGTTTGAGATTCCTTCATCCCGGTCCAATAACGTCTATTCAGGAAGAGCTTGTCTTTAGCAAAGTCAGGAAAATAAGAGAAAATGCACAGGCCACCATCTAAAGATGGCCTGGTTTAAGAAAATCTCTTATGTGAAATCTCAGATTTGGAGAACAAGTTGGTGGCTGATGATTTGCTTTACAAAAGACTGATTCACTTAACAAAAGAGTTTTCCTCAAAGGTTCCTTTAAGGAGAGAGCCCCCTGGTGCATTTAATGATATTATTAGATTTAAAAAAAAAAATCATCCCGACCGTTCAAGGACATTGCACTGTAAATATGTGAATGCATTGTATTGTGTTGTAAGAGTGGAAATAAAGAAGTCAGGACTCTTTGACAAATGGACCGTTTTTTGGCCCAAAGTAACACAAGGAGGAAGCAAGATGAGTGTTCTTGGCCTAAACTCCTGGCAGCTTTCTGGGAAGGCTTTGGGAGTTTGTGATTTATTTCAGACCAGCTAAGCCTGAGGCCCGCGATGTGTCCATTTTGAGAACTTAGGGTCCACGTTCTAACTCTGCTCACGCTGACCCCCATCACCTGCCCTAATCACAAAGGCCCTCAGACGTGAGCTCAACCCTGTCCTGCGATGGCAGAAAAATATATCTGTTGCCAGAAAGTGGATTCTCTCCGGTGACGAAGAATGATCCTTATTTATGTCTGCATAGGTACATTCTGGGGCCCATAAAGGTTTAATTGTCCCTCTAACTAGTTTTTAAAAAAACCCACAAAGAGGCTGCCAGCTTTCCCCAGAGTTTAAAACCAACTGAATGCGGTTCTGTGGAAACTGCTTTAAGTGTGGAACTCGCGCCGTGTCCTGGGGCACAAGGCACGATTGTTTGGGGGAGTCGAGAGATGCAGCTCTTAGGAGGACTTTGAAAGTCAGTTTTTGTGGCTTTGGGCTGCTGCTGACCCTGGCTTACTCTAGCGAGAGAGAGAAGAAGCCTGCCTCTGGAAGTTACTCCCAAGGTGCCAGTGCCCCCTGCTGCCACCTCCCAGTTCAGGGGGACACCCCCCACCCCAACACAGGACCCTAAATATCCTCCCTCTTCTCTCTGATGTTGCCTTTGCTGGTTTAAAAGAGTCACAGGACCCTAAAGACAGAGGAGACACAGAAAAAGGGGAAACATGTCTGTAAGACAAAAAGAGAAAGATGGGCACCGTTAACGAACCCATTGGGCCCGGGGAGACACTCTGCCTGACCCCCCGGGCACCGCTGCCTCCCCTGTTTGTGGCTGTGTGTTCATCTGACAATTACTGGCGGGATACCGACTATGTGAGTGAAGTGCATACTGTTCCTGCTCTCAGAGAACTCAAAGTCCCCCGGTGGAGTTAGACAATCTGTCAGGGTTCATCATGTGCAACTGTGTAAGGACAAACTGCAGTGACTGCTTTGCAGAAAAAGGAATAGGTGTTGACAGAAGCTAACAGAGTTTGACATATATACATGTCTGTTTGCAGACATATATACACATATATATTGACATATATACAAATGTCTCTTTGCAAGACAATTATTAAGTTAACCTTAAAAATGCATTCCAGTATACAGTAGATGCAGACAAATGCTGTTTGATTCCACTTATTCCAAGATACTTAGAATAGTCAAATTCATAGAGGCAGAAGGTCCATACATAGATGCCAGGGGCTAGGGGGTGGGGAGGGGGAATGGGGACTTAGTATTTAATGGTGACAGAGTTCCAGTTTAGGAAGGTGAGAAACACGGGTGATGGATGATGGTGAGGGTTGCACGACAGTGCAAACATGCTTAGTACCTCTGTACTATACACATCAGTTCAGTTCAGTTCAGTTGCTCAGTCGTGTCCGACTCTTTGTGACCCCATGAATCGCAGCACGCCAGGCCTCCCTGTCCATCAGCAACTCCCGGAGTTTACTCAAACTCATGTCCATCAAGTTGGTGATGCCATCCAGCCATCTCATCCTCTGTTGTCCCCTTCTCCTCCTGCCCCCAATCCCTCCCAGCATCAGGGTCTTTTCAAATGAGTCAGCTCTTCACATCAGGTGGCCAAAGTATTGGAGTTTCAGCTTCAACATCAGTCCTTCCAATGAACACCCAGGACTGATCTTTAGGATCTCCTTGCAGTCCAAGGGACTCTCAAGAGTCTTCTCCAACACCACAGTTCAAAAGCTTCAATTCTTCGGCGCTCAGCTTTCTTCACATAAATATGGTTAAATATGTTTTCTATTATGTGACTTTTACCACATTAAAAAAAAAAAGAAGAAACTAACGGAGGGCCATGGGGGGTTCTCTGACGGAGTTATGCCTTGTGAGCTAGACCTGAGGAATGAGAGGGAGTGGACAGGGTGAACAGAGGAAGGGGTGGTGTGTGCAAGGAGCCTGGTGCAGGGAGGAGCAGGACTGGAGAAGGAGGTCCCCAGCATGGCTGCTTTGTCTTCTCTTGGAACCCCTTCCCTGAAAAGATCTGTGATGAGTTCCCATCCATCACACTGCCATGTGAGCTTCTAAGGGCCTCGTCCAGACTCGCCCCAGATCACCTCGACCCGTCTCACACTCCTCCTGTTCTGCGAAGAAAACACATTTGTCAAGAGACTAAAGCAAATAGTTTTGACGTGCGGTTCTGTACCATAAGGGAGGCTATAATGAAGTCGATCCCAGTTTACATGACTCCAAATGGTTCCATTTAAACGTCCCACCCTGTATTTACGTGTCCCTACCACTTTAGTTGACTGTTTATCTTCTACTATACTCCACGCTACTTGCAGTCTGGGCCTCTAGTTAACATCATCCCTTACTATTTCCATTCCATGGCCTATCATTTACATTTTTCTTTAGGAAATGTAAATATTTATTTACCATATTAGCTTTTACTCTTACTTAGCTCTATATATTATGGAATAAACAGACTGTGATATGGGTTCTAGTCCTAAATTTTCTGTAAACTGGTGGTGACCTTAGACAAGTCATTTAACCTCGCTGAGCCTAAGATGCTTCTTTGTAAAATGAGGCGTGTTTTGTTTTTGTTATTTTGTTTTAGCTAGCAAATCCAATATTCAGGATTCCTCTTAAATTCTGTGATCCTCTACTTCTTACGGACATCCTTCTCTATACCACCCCTCTTTCAGAATGTCTTTGTGGTAGGATCAACTTTCTGTATAATTTGCTCTTCTGGGCAAATTATACCCAGCGTGCCCAGGATCATATTTAATGAATGAGGATAGGTCATACTCTTGGGCTTGTGTTAAAGCACAATATGTGGGGAAGTGGTTGAGAAGTAGGAAGACTCTAGCTGCTGGCCTGAAGTTCCCTTAGGCTACTTCTCAAGTTGGGGTATCTGCAACCATATGGGTACAAAGGTGTGCCAGTAAGTATAGGAAGCCCTTCCTCTTTAAACAAGAATTCTACTCAAAGATTTGCTAAGAGCAAATAGAGCAAATAGTGTTAAAACAAACATATGACATCTTAGTTTAAAACAGCACCTCTGGGGTGGACAGCTTTGGGCACACTGCAACGTGAGAGGAAACAGGGCTTTTACTTCTGTCCTTGGGTTGGTGAGAAATACTTGCCTTATGGGTCTTTTGAAATATGTGCACTTTAATAGGGTAAAGGTGTTGAGTTACTCGGGAGGGGTACTCCCACCAAAGGACGGACATATATGGAAAATCCATTTTCACCCATTATGAGAGTTTAAAGAGGGGTCCTGAGGTTGAGGGGGAGCCAGGCTGAACAAGAAACCCATTTCTAAAGACCAAATTGGTTACACAATCTTGCTTAGGGTTCTGGCTCATGGCTGGGTTTGAACTGATCCCAACATCTGGAAGCTCTCTCACCCTTTTTCTGACCTCCAGTAACAAATCTTCTATGTACTCCATTCTGGGACCTACCATGCCACTACATATTAGTTGTATTTTCTTGTTTATACAACTTCTCAGCCAGAGTCAGGTGGCATGAATTATTAAAAAATATATGATCAAGAATCAAGACCTTGCTTGCTGGGTGACTTTGGGAAACGCCCTGAAATCTCTCTGATTCGCAGTTTGCTCATCTATTAAATGGTCCAATATAACAGCTGCCTTGCCTACTGAACAGATAAAATTATGTGCAGAGCATATGGATTTACAATGTAAAACCATTTTGTAGATCATTAAACAAAAATCAGTTATTATTAACTAAGACCCCAAAGGGAAGGAGAACTTATCTCTCACATCATCTTTCTATTCTCCTCAACTTCTAACTTTTGCCTAGTTGGTTCTGATAACTATTCAAGATAAGATCATGAAATGCTGTCCCCACACTGACCCTGAGAAAACTGCAATTCGGTCATTCTCTCCTGCCTCCATCCTTTCCTTCTCTTCTGGCGGGTCTCCTCCCCCATCCATGTGCTCCCCCACTGCTGTTTCCTCCTACTGCCCCTTCCTGATAGCTTGGGTAAGAAGAGGCTACTTAAAAGGGGCTGTGTGATATATGTAAATGAACTGCTCGAGTACAGTAATTTCAGGCATCACTAGGGAGAGTTTCATGGCAATACCGTTTTTGTGGGAAAACAAACTGGTGTCATCCTGAAAATTTTCTCTGAGAAATAAAAATGCACAAACGTTATTCTGGGGGAAAAAAAAAAAAAGAAATCAACAACCTAATCTACGTATCTCCCTGTAATAGTGAAGAATATTTTCATTGAACTTGGCTGAAATCATGCAACTTCCTCCCACTTCTCCAGGCTTTGGGGAGTAGGCCAGCCTGCTTCACAGTTGACATCCCTGAGGGAAATACCAGGAAAAGGTGATAAAGAGGAAGGGGTAGGTTTAGTATGTACTGGTTTGAGATACCCTGGCTAAACAGTAACTTTGCCAGGCCATTCCCCTCCTTTCTGCCTGGGCCTCAGAGTGAAGTGGATTTTCTTAAGCAGAAATGTTCTTGGATCTCTTCATAATTTTCCCCTTCAAAATGTAGGAGTTGTGCAAGAAAAATCCACATTCCACACTAACAAGGCAAGGGTTATAATGAGAACTCGGTTTCTTACAAGCAATACTTTCATCTTTTGTTTTATTTATTTATTTTCAAAGTAAGCTTTTGTGGTAAGAAATCAAGTCAGAGTAATAAAGAACGATGGGAGCATGTGGAGTGGAAAATTTCCTTTTCATCCCGTCCCCCAAAGTATAGGGAACTGGAGAAGAGGGGGAGGGGTCACCTCAGGTCCTCACATCACTTCAGGGGCAGCGGGAACCCAGAAAAGCCAGCGATGTGCTCCCTGGAGCTCAGGGATCCCACCCCAGGACCCACACGAGCCCCAGGACACCGCCCTCCAAGTCCCCACGCCTTCTCTGACCAGCACCCGGCAGGGTTCTCAGCTCCCACACCTGGAGAATGGGAGAAAGGCGCTCCTCTCGCAAGGGGCCCAGGGCTAAGGAAACCACCTGCCTGGCTGTGGACCGGTGTTTCTCAAGCTTTCTCAACGGGCTGAAGAAACAACGGTGCGCCTTCCCTTCCTCAGTCGTTCCGGGTGCTTTTTTTCGCGGAGGGCGGGAAATGCCCAGCAGGGAGGGACCAAGCCTCGAGCCCTCGAGGGCAGAGGGCGGCGGCACGTGCCCTGCCCCGTTGCCCCGGAGACGGGCGGGGGTTTGTGCTCAAAGCCCGGCCTGTGCCACCCTGACGCGGGCGCGGGGGGTGAGCCCGGGCTTGGCCCTCCTGCCTGCACGCCGCCTCTCGGCCCTGCATGCCGCCGGCCCCCGCCGCCCCTCCGCGGTGGTACGGCCCGCGCTTAGCGGAGGGCCTCCGCCCCGCCGACACCCGAGTGGCCGAGTGGCCGCGGGCCTGGGGGAGAGGTGAGGGCCCAGGAGTTGTCCGAGCCCTGGCAGGGGAGCCCGGGGCCAGGGCTTCGGGCGGGGAAGGCCGCCCGCTCTGGCCGCACTGTCCCGCTTGTGGAGGCAGCGCTCACTTCTCGGGTTCCCCTTCCTCCGGGCCCTTCTGCCCGCATCCCTCCCTGAAGCTGCCTGCCCAGCTCCCTCAGTGGGGTCCGCGACGGGCCGGGCCCCAGACTCCTCCACCCCCGCGGCAGTTGGAATGCCCTCTTCCCCGCCGCCCACAGCGCCCCCGTTTACTTCTCCACCTAGATTCCATCAGCAGGATGACGGACGTGGAGGAAAACGTGCCCAGGAAGGACCCTGGCGACGCGGAGAGCAGACCCTGTAAGCCCAAAAGCTCAGGACAGACCCGGGAAGACAAGGGCAGCCTCAAGGACCCCGCTTCCCGTAGGTCCAGCCCCCCGGCCTCGGCGTGTGCTCAGTGAGGGTCGGGTGGGAAGCGCCACACTGCTCTCGCACCCTCTTTCCTTACCTCCTCCAACCCCAGCCTCTTCCTTTCAGGCCAGAGGCACCCTATTGAACCGAACGAAGATCTGCAGAGAGTTTTGGGTCCTGGAGAAAAGACGTGACCCAGGAGCGATTTCTTGAATCTGACGAGATTGAGGCTCAGTTCAGAGCCCTGTTTGTGTTCTGTTATTTTGATTTCGTAGGAGGAACATGGCAGACACCTGGGGTAGAGTTTAAAGACCCGAAATGATCCTAGAGGGGGCGTGTGTTCTCTTTGTGCTTGCTGGACTGCATTAGCAATGCTGCTCTGGCCTCACCCTTTTAGAGGGCATGAGGAGATGAGGGTGACAGAGGATAAGACTGTTGGATAGCATCACCGACTCAATGGACATGAGTCTGCGCAAACTCCAGGAGATAGTGAAGGACGGGGAAGCCTGGTGTCCATGGGGTCGCAAAGAATCTGACTCCACACTGAACGGCAACAATAGTGCAGTGTTCTTTCATGTTGCCGTTGGGGCACAAAGTCTCTTCCACTCTTTAGGTCTGATCTCACTGGGATGCATCCAGCATTTCTTTTATAATAATCACCAGATAATTTAGTCCTCAATCGGAAGGCCTGCCCACGTACCTTAACCACCTGAATTAAATTCTTCAAATTCAGTCCCATTTGTTTCTCTTGTAGCCACAAGGGGTCGCTGCTGGTTAAGGAAAAGCAGCAAATTGGGTGCTTTGGAATCCTCCCTTGGCGTAGGTACCTTTCAATAGATAAGAACATGATGTGGGGTGGCAAGTCACTTTTTTGGTAGAAACAGTTTAGGCTATTTAAGTTCTTGAGGTTATTTAAATGAACCCATAGACAAGACAGCTCTAACCTGAATAACCAAATTCCTCTTTTTAAAAAAATTTGAAATTTTATATATTAGGGTGACTTGGTTAAGTCACTTACCGAGTTATTTTGAAAATGTTTTTGTCCTTGGGATCTGGATTTAAAAAATCCGTTTAGTTACTTTTTATGTCTAATTTCTCTTTGAGCCCTCCCCGTTCCTGAATTTTGCAGCTGTAACAGTTGCATAGTGCTATGGTACTTTGGACAACAGACCAGTGTTGTAGAAGCAGGTTCTGAACTCTGATTTGTTGAAGCTGGGAAGTGTTTCTGTGTGTTTTCCTCAGTGCTTCAATAAACTGCTACAAGCAGCTCAATCTCCCTCTGAAGATTTTCTTAGTTCTGATTTTGTGTTTGGTGAATTAGCAGCAAGTCTGTTTGCATATTTGACTGTATTTTGCCATTTTGCCTGAAACTAAAGACTTTAAACAGGCTGATGAAATAAAGGAACCTTCCTGTCACCCAAGGTTAAATTCATCTTTATGTTTGCCTAAACAAAAATGCCATCTGTGGCTTTTTGATAAATTTTCAGTCAACTTTTATCCTTAACTTTTTATTTTGAAATATTTCAATTCTGTTGGAAAAAAAACAATGAATGCCCACATTGTTAATATTCTGCCATATTTTTTTTTCTGTTCTTATACATAGGTATTTTTTTCTTGAAGTTATAGGGTCATGACTTTAAGTACTTCGTGTATCTTCTAAGAACAGAGGCATTCTTCTATGAAACCTTTTTTCTGAGATAATTTTACTTTTACTTTTTACATTTTTAAACCTTTTTACTTATAGAAAACAAACATATACAGAGACTGGAATAATGAACCCCCATTTAGTCACTGCCCAATTTCAACAGTTATCAACTAATGGTTGATCTTAGTGTTTTTATATCCCCTCTACATCTTGGAGCCAAATACTTTTCTGTGAACAAATTATGAAGCTTTATTGAAAGATTGTGAGAAGATGATTTATTGTGTATGATTCTTTTATATACCAAGTAATTATAACTGCCATGTATGCCTATTATATGGGAATGCTATCAACTAGGTCTGTAGTAAGAACAGTGGTTCCCAAATGCTAGTGCTGGTTTGTCACAAAATTCCTAGCAAGATTTAGTGGAATGAAATAAAGATACTGTAATGAGTTTTTCCTAAAGCTAAAGTTGATTCATTTTAAGGACTAGTCTTTATTCTGACCCTTCCTGCTTTTTTGAAGGCTACTAAACTATTTTTCTTTTATGAAATAATGGTTTTAGTGGTGGCAGAGTGGTTTCTTTTCTTTTTTTGCTGTTTTCATACTGTCCATACTTGACAAAACAAAAAGTTGGCAAGTTTTTGTCCCTTGCTCAAAATCATTTTGGAAATTTACTAGTCTGTGAAATCCTAAATTCTAGAAACTACTTTAGAAGACCAAGTAAAATTGATACCATTCAGTACTTCTGTGTGGAGAATTTAACATCGATCAAAGACAGGAGGAGGAGAGTGTAGTCATAATACCCTTAGATAAATGTTTATTTTTGCAAATTACTTCTTTGCTGCTTTATTATTTTACTTTGTAAGAGTTTCTTTTTAGTCTTTAAATTTTTGGGGGTATGCCACCCAGAAGTCATCTTCATTGCCATGTGCGGGCTCTTAGTTGCAGCATGTGGGATCTATCCCTGACCAGGGATGGAACCTGGGCCCCCTACTTTGGCAGCAGGAAGTCAGCCACTGGACCACCAGGGAAATCCCAAGAGAAAGGTTTTTAATCAGTTCCATTTTCTGTTTTGTTTTTTAATAAAATAGTTTCTTTGTCCTCCCTTATCCCCACACTGGGCTACTAAGAGGCTCTGTCACACAGCCTTGAGTTCAGAAAACATAATTGAATGGTTGAAGGAGTGTGTGTTAGGTCACTGGGATGAATCTCAATTTGGAGCCTACTCACAGTGAATCTCTGAATAAAATAGCAGTTCAGACTTGTCTGAGTTCACTGGTGTCCACCTTACTTTCTTTTTTTTTTCAGTTGGGATATAATTAACATAGAACATGAGTTTCAGGTGTACATATATGTTCTTTCTGTCACAGGCCTGAGAGATACAGTTAATGATGTTTCCAAGCTGAGCATCGAGATTGGGATGAATCGTGATTTCCACATGGAAGAGAAGGTTTTGCCTCCTGGCAGGTACAGGTTCTTCTGATTTTCCCATTTTATTCATCCTGCTATGGGTATTTAGCACAAATGCCTTACTGACTAGACTGGAAGCATTTTTGTTTAAGAATACAATCAGTGTTTGAATCTAAGCCATAAGAGGTCTCAACAACTTGAACAGAAGAGTAATAAATTATAATTATTAGTACCAGAGGGTCATGAAGCAAATGTTATTTAACCAGTGACTAAACCCAAGCAGTTATTGAGATGTTCACTTTGCGTGCATGCTAAGTCGAGCTTTAGTTGTATCTGACTCCTTGTGACCCCGTGGACTGTAGTCCATCAGGCTCCTCTGTCCATGGGATTCTCCAGGCAAGAATACTGGAGGGGACTTTTGAAGTGAAGTTGCTTGGTCGTGTGCGACTCTTTGTGATCCTGTGAACTGTAGCCTACCAGGCTCCTCCATCCGTGGAATTTTCTAGCAAGAGTACTGGAGTGGGTTGCCATTTCCTTCTCCAGGGGCTCTTCCCGACCCGGGATCGAACCCAGGTCTCCCGCATTACAGGGGACACTTTACCCTCTGAGCCACCAGGGGACTTTAGGACCTCAATAGTAAGAGTTGAGGTGCATTTCAGATCTTCTCTAACAGAGGTGGAGGAATTAGCCTGTAGTAGCTGTCTATTGCTGCATGATAAATTACCCCAAAACTTAGCAGCTAAAACAGTGTTCTCTCCCAGTTTCTGCGGGTCGGGGATCTGGGCGTGGCTTCCCTGACACAGCCTCTGTCAGGCTGTTGAGGTTAGCCTGAACTGCCCTCAGCTCCTTGCCTCCTGGGCTCCTCCACGGAGCGGCTCACAACATGGCAGCTGCCTTCCCTCACCCAGCATGAGAAAGCAGGTAGGTGGGTGAGAGACGCTGCCCGCGACCTAACCTCAGCAGAGATGTCCATGGCCCCTGCTACATTTTATTTGCTAAAAAGGAACCCTCAAATCCAGGCGATACTTGAGGGTACAGGATTACACCAGAGTGTGAATCCTGGGGATCTAGATCTTTGGAGTCTTTTAATGGATATTGGTTGCCTACCACCTGACTCCTACTACTCTTATGTGGTCACAGATTTAAACAGGCACAGATAAAAAGGTTAATTTTTATAATCGTGGTGTTTTCAACTGTCCCTTCACCCTCACCCTGCTTCATAAATCGGCTTAATTTGTGAATGAGGATCAGAATACTGTTGATAAACAATGCTCCCCCATCCCCATCAAGCCTTATTTTTCATTCTTAGTTATATTGACATTGCAATAAATAAGAACCATTTTAAGTATTAATATGACTTGCTAGTTTATTGGCAGTTCAGTGGGTAAATTCAGTGTCGGATTTTTACATTTTAAAACAGTTCTGATTTCCCACCAGTGGACAGATACACAATGGCAGCTTGTGATTATTCAGTTTCCTTAAATGCTTTTGTTATTTGTCAGCTTCAGGAGATGTTCTATGCCCCAAGTTGCTGCCCTGGTTTTCACGCTCTGATCTGCTCTCACCAACAGATGGCCACGCCAAGCACAGCTTCTCTGGGAACAGGTTTTCACCAAAGCCCAGATCCTCTCGCATCTCGCTCACTGCTTAGATATGTTTGTTGCTGTCAGGAGAGGAGAAAAAAAATGAGTAGAGGAAATGAAAGAGGGAGAAATGAAGCAGGGAAATAGTACTGTTCAGAGCTGGGGTCTCAAGTAAGGCAGTACAAAATTTACATCAGGAAAAAGGTTGAAATCAAGGGTTTCTTTTTTTTTTTTTCATTTTCCACCATTTATTCTTGGTATCAAAACTAGTTCAACTCTTCTTACAAAACTAAAGCAAAATACTGGACACATATATCACGTTTTTCTTCCTGTGGCTTTAGCCCATCCCACCAAAAGAGACCAAAAAAAAAAAAAAAAAAACCCCAGAGCTCAACAATAAAACCAACTCTACCTGACCACATTCACAAAAAATGACACCAGAATACACTGCAAAACAGAAAGAGGTGTCATCTGCTCTGTGTCTGAAGGTTTCTCCATCGTGTCTTATGCTAGATGAGCAACTGTCATTGAATATGCTGTGTGTCAGATCCAAACATACCTTCAATATATGTCAGATCTCAGGAAAGTTTGTGAACATAGCAGAAACTGAAGCTCTCCCTGCAGTATTTAAGTACTGTCAAAGCAGCAACTCTTTCAAATCATAAGTTCACTTCTTTTCAACCTAGTCCGTCCTTATTTTATTTGGGCTGTGTTCTTTTAAGCAACTGACTAGATTTCTCTTCAACAGAATATTTGTGACTCACTTATCTCTCCCATAAAAATTTCAGGGAAGAAGTGTGCTTTACATGCAAAAGAGTATTCTAAAGAAACTCCTCCGAGCTTTAAAACCTACCTAAATGCACAGGCTTCATACAAATGCATTTTTATTAGGCCCCTAGGAAGAGGTCTCCACAATGAATAGCACCCCCAAAAAAGAAAAAGCTCAAAATAAAGGCTCTGGCAAACTATTAGAGGAAGCACAGAATCACTTTGAAATGGCCAGTGGCAATAGATGCAATGCATAAACCTGAATAAGTGAAGTTTGAAGTCACTCCTTATTGGCAGTTGACTTGACTTTGGTCTAATAGGATGATGTTACCTCAGTTCAGTTCAGTTGCTCAGTCGTGTCCGACTCTTTGCGACCCCGTGTACTGCAGCACACCAGGTTACCCTGTCTATCACCAACTCCTGGAGTATACTCAAACTCATGTCCATTGAGTTGGTGATGCCATCCAACCATCTCATCTGTTGTCTCCTTCTCCCATCTTCAATCTTTCCCAGCATCAGGGTCTTTTCTAATGAGTCAGTTCTTTGCATCAGGTGGCCACAGTATTGGAGTTTCAGCTTCAGCATCAGTCCTTCCAATGAATATTCAGGACTGATTTCCTTTAGGATGGACTGGTTGGATCTCCTTGCTGTGCAAGGGACTCTCAAGTGTCACCTCCAACACTACAGTTCAAAAGTATCAATTCTTTCTTTATAGTCATATAAAGGCACTCAGCTTTCTTTATAGTCCAACTCTCATATCCATACATGGCTATTAGAAAAACCATAGCTTTGACTAGATGGACATTTGTTGGCCAAGTAATGTCTCTGCTTTTTAATATGCTGTCTAGGTTGGTCATAACTTTTCTTTCAAGGAGCAAGCATCTTTTCATTTCATGGCTGCAGTCACCATCTGCAGTGATTTTGGAGCCCCCCAAAATAAAGTCTGTCACTGTTTCCACCATTTCCCCATCTATTTGCATGAGGTGACTGGACCAGATGCCATGACCTTAGTTTTCTGAATGTTGAGTTTTAAGCCAACTTTTTTACTGTCTTCTTTCACTTTCATCAAGAAGCTCTTCAGTTCTTCTTCACTCTCTGCCATAAGGGTGGCGTCATCTGCATATCTGAGGTTGTTGATATTTCTCCCAGCAGTCTTGATTCCAGCTTGTGCTTCATCCAGTGTAGCGTTTCTCATGAGGTACTCTGCATGTAAGTTACATGAGCAGGGTGACAATATACAGCCTTGATGTACTCCTTTCCCGATTTGGAACCAGTCTGTTGTTTCATGTCCAGTTCTAACTGTTGCTTCTTGACCGACACACAGATTTCTCAAGAGGCAGGTAAGGTGGTCTGGTATTCCCATCTCTAAGAATTTTCCACAGTTTGTTGTGATCCACACAGTCAAAGCCTTTGGCGTAGTCAATAAAGCAAAAGTAGAATGTTACCTACAGTTGTATTAATTGGGAAATCCCTTATTTGGGCCATTCATTCACCAGGCATTTGTTGCGTCCTTATCACGTGACAGGAAAAATTGCTGACTTCTGGAGATAGAGGTAACTGCAGCTGTGAACAAATAAGGCACTGTCTTTGCTGTCAAGACGCTTTTGTAGGAGACACCGTTGAATTACAGAAAGTGACTGCTAAGTTCACTTAAAGCTGTGTATAGAGTTTAATTAAAGTTCTCAGCTGCCTAAGAAACAGAAGGTTTGCCTATGATGACTTGAATCTTAGAGGTGGTCTGGGTGGGAAGGAATGCTCCTGGCAGAGGACACGGGTTGGAGGCGCAGTGGTGTGAACTGAATAAGTGTCTTGGTATAGTTGAGCATGAAGTGTTATGAAGTAGGAGGAGAGAAGTTAGGGAGGCAGAGCTGTATCAGGAGGGTCATCTGAGCTGTTTGTGCTGCTGATGCTGAGAAGCCCCTGATGGACTCTGAGCATGACCTCATAATCAGGATTGAATCTTAGAAAAGTAATTGAATTTAGAATTAATTTGTGGGGAACAGATTGAAAGGGGGAAAGAATGAAGGCAGAGGAACCAGTTAATGGCCCTTTGTTGTAGTCTAGGTAAGAGATGATGGTAGGAGCAGATGATTTCAGAGACATTTCAAAAACAATTTATGGAACTTGGAAGATGGATTGGATGAATGGGATGAGGAGAAAAGTTTTAAGACCAATTTCAGTGCACAATCGACTGTTAGATTATAGTTGGTTACCGTTGCTGATTGAGATTGCAGTGTTGGGAGAGGAATTTTGATTTTTGTTTTATTCATCTTTGTATTGTTTCTTGTTTTACAAGGAGCATGCATTACTAAGAGGGGATGTTTTATTCCAGAAGACCAATCACTATTGTCAGTGACTAGGTGCAGCCTCAGAATTTTCTTTTTTTTTTTTTTTTCAGAATTTTCAAATGGTTCTTTTTCTTCTTATTAGCCTAAGTGTATTGGTCAGAGAAGTCATTTAAATAAGCATTCAGAGGAAAGTGAATTCCTTTAAAAAAGTAATAGACAATTTTTTTAGCATAGTTTATTTTATGGATAATAGTTCTCACATTCCCTCCTTTCTCCTACATATAGTTTCCTCTATTTACATCTTGTATTAATGTGGTTTATTTGTTACAATTTATGATCCAGTATTAATACATTATTATTAATGTATTAATAATTCAAGTTAATGTATTATTAATTCAAGTTTATAGGGGTATTCACTTTTTGTGACGTATATTCTATGGGTTTTGGAAAATGTATTTATTCATCATTTCTGTATTCACCATTTCCATATCATACAGAGTAATTTCACTGCCCTAAAATTCCCTATGTTCTATCTATTCATCCTTCCCTCTCTCCCCCTGAAACCTTTGGCAACCAGTGGTCTTTTTACAATCTCTGTAGGTTTTCTGAATTTCTTACAGTTGGAATCATACAGTATGTAGCCTTTTCACATTGTATTCTTTCAACTAGCAATATACATTTAAGGGACTTCCCTAGTGGTCCAGTTGTTAAGGCTGTGTGCTCCCAGCGCGGGGGACATGGGTTTGATCCCTGATTGGGGAAATAAGATCCTACACGGTATGGCCAAAAAAAAAAAAAAAAATTCAAGTTTCTTCCATGTCTTTTGAGGGCTTGATAGTGCATTTCTTTTTAGTGTTGAATAATATTCTGTTGGCTTCCTTGGTGGCTCAGTGGAAAGAATCCTCCTGCCTATGCAGGAGATGCGGGTTTGATCCCCGGGTTGGGAAAATCCCCTGGAGAAGGAAATGGCAACCCACTCCAGTATTCTTGCCTGGGAAATCCCATAGACAGAGGAGCATGGTAGGCTACAGTCCACAGGGCCACAAGAGAGTCAGACTCTACTTAGCAACTAAATAAAAACAAATGCTCCATTGTCTGGATATGCCACAGTTTATTTATCCATCACGTACAAAATGACATCTTGGTTGCTTCCAAGCTTTGGCAAAAACATAAAGCTACTATAAATGTCCATGTTTAGATTTTTGTGTGGATATAAGGTTTCAACTTCTTTGAGTAAGTCCTAGGGAGCACGGTTGTTGGACTGTATGGAAAGAGTGTGTTTAGTTGTGTAAGAAACTGTGGAACCATCCTCCAGAGTGACAGTCTCCCACTTTGCGTTCCTACGAGCAGTGTATGAGAGTTCCTGTTGCTCCCTGTCCTCATCAGCATCTGGTGTTGTCAGTGTTTTGTATTTTGGCCATTCTAATAGGTGTGTAGTGGTATCTCACTGTTACTTTAATTTACAATTCCCTAATGGTGACTTCAGCCATGAAATTAGAAGATGATTACTTCTTGGCAGGAAAGCAATGACAAACCTAGACAGTGTATTAAAAAGCAAAGACATCATTTGCCTACAAACGTTTGTATAGTCAAGGTTTTCATCTTTCCAGTAGTCATGTACAGATGTGAGAGTTGGACCATAAAGAAGGCAGAGCACTGAAGAATTGATGCATTTGAAGTGAGGGACTGGAGAAGACTCTTGAGAGTCCCTTGGACAGTAAGGAGATCAAACCAGTCAATCCTAAAGGAAATCACCCTTGAATATTCATTGGAAGGACTGATGCTGAAGCTGAAGCTCCAGTACTTTGGCCACCTGATGTGAAGAGCCAACTCACTAGGAAAGACCCTGATGCTGGGGAAAATTGAAGGCAGAATGAGAAGAAGGTGACAGGAGATGAGATGATAGAATGGTATCACTGATTCAATGGACATGAACTTGGGCAAGCTCTGAGAGATGGTGAGGGACAGGGAGGCCTGGCGTGCTGCAGTCCATGGGGTCTCAATCGGACACAACTTGGCGACTGAACAACAGCAATGAGATATGAGGTTGAGCATGTGCTTATTTGCCATCTCTATTTATACTTTGGTGAGGTGTCTGTTCAGACCGCTTCCTGTTTTAAAATTGGATTGTTCAATAATGACCTACATGGGAATAGAATTTTTAAAAAGAGTGAGTATAACTGACTCACTTTGTTGTATAGAAGAAACTAACACAATATTATAAATCAACTATACTTCAGTAGATTAATTTGAAAAAAATAGAATTGGGGTTATTTTCTTATGCTTGAATTTTATAAGTTCTTTGTATGTTTTGGATACTAGTTCTTTATCAGATACGTGCTTTGCAAAGATTGGAGCTTGTCTTTTCCTTCTCTTAATAGTGACTTTCACAGAGCAATTTTTAATTTTAATGAAGTCCAATTTACCAGTTTTTTTTCTTTCATGGATCTTGCTTTTGGTGGTATATCTAAAAGGTCATTGCCAAACCCAAGGTCACACAGATTTCTTCTGTTCTAGAAGTTTTAGAGTTTGTTTCTTACATTGAGGTCTATGCTCTATTTGTGGAAGGTGTTGATTCAAAGTCTGTGTCTAGGTTCATTTTTCTTCCCTGTGTATGTCCAGTTGTTCTAGCACCATTTGTTGAAAAGATTATCCTTTTTAATTGAATTGCCTTTGCTGCTGCTTTTTTTTGGAAGGGGAAAAAAGAGTGATATTCTGGCTTCCATGACTGGTTGCCTGGTAGTGCCATTGAGATTAGGAATACAGGAGGAACAGGTTTGGACGGGAAAGATAGTGAATTCAGTTTTAGATGTGCTGATCTGGAAGTATCTATAGATAGATGTTGTCAAAGAAGGAAAATCCTTTTTTAGATTTAAGTCTATAAGAAAATGAAAGATCACTTAGTTGTTTGCTGTATGTGTACGTAAAGGGAAACTAATTACATCTTTTCTACGCTAAATGCAGAATCAGTGTTAACGTTCAGCCTGAACTCTGTTCAGGGTTCTTCCTACTGCAGAGAGTGGCTGCACCAGACCGTGAGGAGCCCTTCTGAGAGGTTGTGCTGGTGCCCTTGACAGCCAACTCTAAAACCCCAGCTTGTTCAGCTCTGCTGCCCTCCATACTTAGTTCCTGGCCTTCCCTTGTCTGTATAATTTTTTTTTAATCAAATATTGTTTGTGGCTTAATAGACGATGACCTTATGGCAGTTTTTGAGTAGAAAAAATAATTTGTTCATTTAACCCTCTTACAGTCTGGAAGGCAGGATCAAGGAGACCATGCACAATGCCTTTTGGGATCATCTGAAAGAGCAACTATCAGCTACTCCGCCAGACTTCAGCTGTGTTCTTGAACTTCTAAAGGAAATTAAAGAGGTGAGTGACAAACCTTACCTTTGCAGATATAAAGTTTCTGGACAGCCCCTGCTCACTGGAATGTCAGTGGCCAGCAAATCCCAACTGAACATGGTCCATGAATCAGTCAGAGTCTATGATCAATAGACAGAAATCACTCAGTAATTTCAACAAATAAGTTTTAATATAAAAATTATTATAATAGAGAATTGGAGAAATGAAGTCTTTGGGCTAGTAAGAAGCAGAGAAAACTCTGCTGGAATGTAAGATAAGAGGAGAGTCCTGTCTCAGCCCTAGGGTAGGGGGAACACCCAAGGACTCAGTCACTCATCTGAGGGCACGGCTGTGCCAGGGAGCTCTCTGGCCTGGGTGTGCTGCTGACCACCGTGCATATGGCAGAAGCTGGCTGCCAGAGTGGTCGCCTGTCCCCCAGGAGCCCAGCCCTGGAGAAGCAGCCACTTGGTCTGCAGGAGTCCAGGACTGGAGAAGCTTCTCAGCTGCAGGAGCCAGCTGCGTGCAGAGCCACGTGGACGACAGGAGCCTGCCACGAGAGCTTGCAGAACCAGGAAAACTAATTAATGGTACCCTCTGACATATACCCCAGTGTTCACAGAAGCACTGTTTACAGTAGCCAAAACATGTAAACAGCCTAAATGTCTGTCAGCAGAGGAATGGGTAAAGAAGACAGGGAGTACATATACATA
The DNA here is from genome assembly GCF_033118175.1 of Dama dama. Taxonomy (NCBI): domain Eukaryota; kingdom Metazoa; phylum Chordata; class Mammalia; order Artiodactyla; family Cervidae; genus Dama; species Dama dama. The sequence continues at coordinate 11,710,488 of NC_083687.1, read as the reverse complement.
GTGGACTATTATTCAGCCATAAAAAAGAATGAAATAATGCTATTTGCCACAACATAGGGGGACCTAGAGATTATCATACTAAGCAAAGTAAGTCAGAAAGACAAATGTGATATCACTTATATGTGGAATCTAAAATATGCTACCAATGAATTTATTCACCAAACAGATTCAGACATAGAAAACAAACTTATGATTACTAAAGGAGAAAGGGGAAGGGGATAAATTAGGAGTTTGGGATTAGCAGATACAAACTTCTGTGTATAAAATAGATAACAAGGTCCTACTGTATTGCATATGAACTATATTCAATATCCTGTTATAAATCACGTGTATGCTTGTGTGCTAAGTCACTTCAGTCGTGTCCAACTCTTTGTGACCCCATGGACTGCAGCCAGCCAGGCTCCTCTGTCCATGGGATTTCCCAGGCAAGAATCCTGGAGTGGGATGCCGTGCCTTCCCCCAGGGGATCTTCCTGACCCAGGGATCGAACCCATGTGTCTTACATCTCTTGCATTGGCAGGCAGGTTCTTTACCACTAGCACCATCTGGGAAGCCCAACATAAGGGAGAAGAATATGAAAAAGAATTTTATTATACATTTATCTGTAATCTGAATCACTTTGCTGTACAATGAGAATTAACACAACATTGTAACACAACATTGTAAATCCAGGAAAAAAGTGCAATCTACAGATGAAACAAAATTGTTCCATCTGGTAAAGGAAAAATATTTAAAGGACTTCATTTTCTCAGAGCAGAGAAGGGAAGGGTGGATTTGGAGAGGATTTGAGTGGCAATAAATTGATAAATGTCGCCTTCCATTCCTTTGGTTACTCAGCTTCCATATATACCCTTCTACTCACTTTCAAATTCCAGAAAACAATTCTGTTTTTACCTAATAAGGCATCGCTAACCAGGGAGTTCCCTGGTGGTCCAGTGGTTAGGACTTCTTATTTTCACTGCCACGGGCCCAGGTTCAATTTCTGGTTGGGTAACTAAGATCCCACAAGTTGCAAGGCATGGCCAAAAAAAAAAAAAAAAAAAAAAAAAAGACAAAAGACATAGCTGTGTCTCTTACAAGTTCTTATCCTTTTCCCCAAATGAAGAAACTCACAGTCCCAATGGTTGTTGTATCTATTGCTGTCTGTATAATATTCCTCATCTTCAGTCACTGTCCCATTGAATATTCTGTTCAGTTCAGTCGCTCAGTCATGTCCAACTATTTGCGACTCCATGGATGCCAGGCCTCCCTGTCCAACACCAACTCCCAGAGCTTGCTCATATTCATGTCCATTGAGTCGGTGATGCCATCCAACCATCTCATCCTCTGTCGTCCCTTTCTCCTGCTTTCAATCTTTCCCAGCATCAGGGTCTTTTCAAAAGAGTCAGTTTTTCACATCAGGTGGCCACAGTATTGGAGTTTCAGCTTCAGTATCAGTCCTTCTTGCCCCCAGTGTGTAGCAGCAACCCAGCTTCCTCTTGGCAGTCAGGGCCAGTTATTCTAGTCCAGAGAGGGGCTCCTTTTTTACCTTGTTGGCTCAGTGGTGGTGGTGGTGTTCAGTTGCTAAGTCGTGTCCAACTCTTTGTGACCCCATGGACTGTAGCACACCAGGCTCCTCTGTCCTTCACTATCTCCTGGAATTTGCTCAAATTCATGTCCATTGAGTGGGTGATGCCATCCAACCATCTCATCCTCTGCCACTCCTTCTCCTTTCGTCTTCAGTCTTTCCCAGCATCAGAGTCTTTTCCAGTGAGTCAGCTCTACCCATCAGGTGGCCAAAGTACTGGAGTTTCAGCTTCAGCACCAGTCCTTCCAATGAATATTCTGGATTGATTTCCTTTAGGATGGACTGGTTTGATCTCCTTGCAGTCCAAGGGACTCTCAAGAGTCTTCTCCAACACCACAGTTCACAAGCATCAATTCTTCAGCACTCAGCCTTCTTTATAGTCCAACTCTCACATCCACACACAGCTACTGGAAAAACCATAGCTTTGACTAGATGGACCTTTGTCAGCAAAGTGATGTCTCTGCTTTCTAATACACTGTCTAGGGTGCTGTCTCACCTTCTAATTCAGTGGAACCAATGCAAGCATTCCTCCCAAATCAGCAGGGCCCGAAGTTGGCAGGATGGGAAACAAAAGTTCTGCAAGTAGGTTTTTAGATATAATAGTGAGAGCAACCAGTCCTACTTCCACCCCCTGATTCTGGGACCATGTCTTCTCATCTTAGGGAACAGCACTGCATAATAGTTTTGATTCAAAGCATATATTACATCTTGCAAGACAGAACATCTTCAGTTCAGGATGTTACCTCTCAATTAATGCTATAACTGAGTCTTCAATAAGCCATTCCACTCTTCAGTTAAGATCAGTCAACTTTCCATGAGGGGGCATGTGGGTATGAACCCATTGCTGTGCTTTCTTGGCTATTAAAGGGGTTCCTTGATCAGATGCAGTGCTGTGGGGCTTGCCAGAACCCAGACGGTGGGCAAGGCCTGCTGTGAGATTCTGTGAGTACATGGGTGTTGGTGCTTAACAGAGGTAGAGAAGACAGCTTTACATTCAGAATGTGTTTGTTCCATTGAGGGTGAGTCTTTGCCCCCTCAATGAAGGAAGAGGTCCAGAAAGGTCCTAAACAAATTGTCTGCTACCAGGTGGCTGGCTGATCCTCCCTGGGGGAGCAGTGCCACATTACAGACTTAGTTGTTTCTGTTTTGGGAGATTTTTTTTACTATGGTAAACATAAAATTTTTGCCATTTTAATAATGTTAAGGGTTACAATTCAGTGGCATTTACAGTGTTATGCAACCATCACCATCATCCATTTCCAAAATGTTTTCATCTTCGCAAACAAAATTAAACAGTAACTCCTCGTATACCTCTGCCCTCAGTGCCTGGTAGCTTCTGTTTTATCTTTGGTCTCTGTGAATTTGACTGCTGTTAAGTACCTCACATAAGTGGAATCATACAACATTTGTCTTTATGCATGTGGCAAATTTTACTTAGCATAATGTTTTCAAGGTTGAGCCTCATTATAGCATGGATCAGAGCTTCATTTCTTTTTGTGGCTGAAAATACTCCATTGTGTGGATAATACTACATTTTGTTTATCCATGCATCTGTTGTTGGACATTTGTGTTGTTTTCACATTTTTGCTATTGTGAATAGTGCTGCTGGGGGAACATTTGTGTACAAGTCTTTGTTTGAACATCTCTTTTCCAGTCTTTGGAATATATACCCAGGAGTGGAATTGCAGAGTCATGTGATAATGCTATGTTTAATTTATTGAGAAACCACTAGACTGTTTTCCACGGTGGCTTACCATTTTACATTCCCACCAGAAATATAGGAGGGTTCTTATTTCTCAACATTTTCACTTACTTTTCAGCATTTATTTTTCCTTTTTAAAAACATTAGACATCTTCCCTTGGTGCAGCCACGTCTGACGTGGAGTCTTGTTGTGGTCTTGACTTGCATTTCCCTTGCGGGCAGCGGTGATGAGCATCTCCCTGTGCTTGGCGCTGTCTTCTGCATTGTCTTTGGAGAAATGTTTATTCAGGTCCTTTGCCCATTTTAAAATTGAGTTGTCTTTTTGTTGTTGAGTTGTAAAAGTTCCTTAAACATTCTGCATCCTTGACCCTTGTCAGATAAATGATTTGCAGATGTTTTCTTCCATTCTGTGGGTAGTTCCTCCCCCCCCCTCCCACTTTTCTTGATACGTCCCTTGATGCACAAATGTTTTAATTTTAACAAAGCCCAAGTCATCTAGTCTGTGGTAACTTCTGCTTTTGGTGTCATATCTTGTGAAATCCAAAATTGTGAAGATTTGCTCCTGTTTTCTTCTGAGAATTTCAGAACTTAAGCTCTTATGTTTAGGTCTTCTACCCAATTTGAGTTATATTTTATTTGGTGTAGGTACAGTTCAACTTCACTCTTCTGCATGTGGATATCCAGTTTTCCCCGATACCATTTGTTGAAAAGACTGTCCTTTCCCCACTGAATGGCCTTGGCGTTGTTTTCAAAAACCATTTGACCTTCCGTCCAGGTTTTACCTCTGGGCTCTGTATTCCAGTGCGCTTTGTGTGGCTCTCCTTACACCAGTATGTGCTTGGTCTCTTATGGGCCATTTTCATCCGATGACAGGTGGCTGTGTGCATGTCCAGTCTTGTGCTTAGGTCGGTCAGACAACGCCTGATGGGACGCTCAGGCCTCATCTCACCCATTGTCCTGTGTTAAGGTGTTTGCTTTCTCCCAAGGGTCGAGAGCAAGCCAGGAACGATTTCTCCAAAGGCAAATAGTTACCCCAGAAGAGGGCACAGATTTGCTCCCAAACCCTGGAAGGCTCTGCTGTGCTGCGGCTGTCGGTACTTGCCCAGAGGGTGTGTACAGCGTCCTCAACTCGCCAGGGACACCTCAGGTATCACTGAGTCTCCTGGATCAGGCTGAGTTTGCTGCAGAGCCTAAGTTTTGCTCGATTCCACTTGAAACTGGCAGCCTTGTGAGTGACTCTAAATGAGTGTCACAGTAGCAGTCTCAAATGTGGTGTATGTTGCCTTGAAAATCCACAAAGGTCAACAAGTGTTTTGCCTTTTTTCACGATGGGTGGTTTGATGTGCAGCAGCTTATCTTTCATCTTGGAGTGGATCGCTTGACAAGCTCAGATCACTGAAATGCTAAGTCACTTCCCTGAGGTCATGGGCTGCCCGTTCTTACAGGGATTATCTGCCAGGCTCTAGTTTGCATGTTTTTCTAAAACATTTTAAGTACTTGCTACTTTCTGCTCATCAGATCCACTGGACATGTGGCCATTTGAGTTCAAACCTCACTTGTTGTGCAGCTTTTGTATCAGTCAGGGTCCAGCCAGGCAAAAGAAACCACAGGGTGATTTGAATAAAGAGATGCTGCTGTGCTGCGGGAACTTCCTGGGAGGAACAGCCCGGAGCCAGCAAAGAGAGCCTCTTCCTTTTGCCGTGTCTCTTTAGCACCCTCTGCCGGCAGAAGGTAACACTGTGCCAGCCCGCAAGGGAAAACGACAGGGCCCAGCGCGTTTTCCCAGAGTAGGCACTGATGGGCACATTTGGAACTGAGAGGCTCCGGATGCATAACTGGCATAGTTTGTCATTTAAACGGACAGCGTGGAGCATGTTTTACTTGTTCAAGATGAGGCTAAATAGTTGGGACCTTGCCGTGACAATACAGTATTCCATTCAATTACTAATAACTAACCCTATCCCTTACCATCACCAATATCTGTATGTTACCGAGGCACAGACGGGAATAAGACAGTTTCTGTCCACAGGGAACTTATATTTTTCTGTTAATAAGTTATTTCAAGGGACTTTTAACAGTTCCTTTACCTATTTCATTCATTGAAGTAAAATTTAAACCTCAAAAATGCTTGCTTTGGTAAGTTAAGAGTACCTCATCAGATTTCCCTGGTGGCGCAGTGGATAGGAGTCTGCCCGCCAGTGCAGGGGACACAGGTTCAACCCCTGGTCCGGAAAGACCCCACATGGTGCAGAGCAGCTACGCCCGTGTGAAACAGCTACTGAGCCCACGCTCTGTAGCCCACGTGCTGCAACTGCTGAAGCCTGTGCGCCTAGAGCCTGTGGTCTGCAGCAGGAGAAGCCGCCGCAGTGAAGAGCAGCTCCCGCTTGATGCAACCAGAGAAAGCCTATGCAAAGACTCAGTGCAGCCAAAAATAAGTAAACAAATAAAATAAAAATTAAAAAAGATTTTTAAAGAGTACTTTAGCACCATGTGATGGTGTGTATTTTATATCTGTGTACCTTACATTTCTTTTTTACCATACCCCTTGATTTTATTTATCTCTTTATCTCAATCTGTGTAGAAAATGATATACTGCTGCTATCATTGATCCCCTAAACCCTCGAACTATCACTGGTCCCTAAACAAAGATAAATGATTCTTTAGGAAATTGAGGGACCTAACTTCTTTAAAAAAAAAATTTTTTTTTTTATTATAGTTGACTTACAATGTTGTGATAATTTCTGCTGTACAACAAAATATTCAGTTATACATATAACCACTCTTTTTAAGATTATTTTTCCATATAGGTCATAGAGTATTGAGAAGAGTTCCCTGTGCTATAAAGTAAGTCCTTACTAGTTATCTGTTTTATATATAATAATGTATATTGTCTATCCCAGTCTCCCAATTTATACCTTTCCTCTCCCCCCTGCTTTCCACCCTGATAACCGTAAGTTTGTTTTCTACATCTGTGGCTCTATTTCTGTTTTGTAAATAAATTCATTGTACCATTTTTTTTAGCTTCCATATGTCAGTTCAGTTCAGTCACTCAGTCATATCCAACTCTTTGCAACCCAATGGACTGCAGCACACCAGGCTTCCCTGTCCATCACCAGCTCCCAGAGTTTACTCAAACTTGTGTCCATGGAGTTGGTGATGCCATCCAACCATCTCATCCTCTGTTGTCCCCTTCTCCTCCCACCTTCAGTCTTTCCCAGCATCAAGGTCTTTTTTAATGAGTCAGTTCTTCGCATCAGGTGGCCAAAGTATTGGAGTTTAAGCTTCAGCATCAGTCCTTCCAGTGAATATTCGGGACTGATTTCCTTTGGGATGGACTGGTTGGATCTCCTTGCGGTCCAAGGGACTCTCAAGAGTCTTCTCCAACACCACAGTTCAAAAGCATCAATTCTTTGGCACTCAGCTTGCTTTATAGTCCAACTCTCACATCCATACATGACTACTGGAAAAACCATAGCTTTGACTAGATGGACTTTTGTTGGCAAAGTAATGTCTCTTCTTTTTAATATGCTGTCTAGGTTGGTCATAACTTTTCTTTCAAGGAGAAAGCGCCTTTTAATTTCCTGACTGCAGTCACCATCTGCTGTGATTTTGGAGCCCCAGAAAATAAAGTCTGTCACTATTTCCACTGTTTCCCCATCTATTTGCCATGAAGTGGTGGGACCAGATGCCATGATCTTAGTTTTCTGAATGTTGAGTTTTAAGCCAATTTTTTCACTCTCCTCTTTCACTTTCATCAAGAGACTCTTTAGTTCTCTTTGCTCTCTGCCATAAGGGTGGTGTCATCTGCATATCTGAGGTTATTGATATTTCTCCCGGCAATCTTGATTCCAGCTTGTGCTTCATCCAGTCCAGCATTTCTCATGAAATACTCTGCATAGAAGTTAAATAAGCAGAGTGACAATATACAGCCTTGATGTACTCCTTTCCCAACTTGGAACCAGTATGTTGTTCCATATCCAGTTCTAACTGTTGCTTCTTAACCTGCATACAGATTTCTCAGGAGGCAGGTAAGGTGTCTGATTCCCGTCTCTTGAAGAATTTTCCACAGTTTGTTGTGATCCACACAGTCAAAGGCTTTAGTCAATAAAGCAGAAGTAGATGTTTTTCTGGAACTCTCTTGCTTTTTCAATGATCCAGAGGATGTTGGCAATTTGATCTCTGGTTCCTCTGCGTTTTTCTAAATCCAGCTTGAACATCTGGAAGTTCATGGTTCACGTACTATTGAAGCCTGGCTTGGAGAATTTTGAGCATTACTTTACTAGCATGTGAGATGAGTGCAATTGTGCAGTGGTTTGAGCATTCTTTGGCATTGCCTTTCTTTAGGATTGGAGTGAAAACTGACCTTTTCCAGTCCTGTGGCCACTGCTGAGTCTTCCAGATTTGCTGGCATATTAGTGCAGCACTTTCACAGCATCTCCTTTTAGGATTTGATATAGCGCAACTGGAATTCCATTACCACCTCCAGCAGCTTTGTTTGTAGTGATGCTTCCTAAGGCCCATTTGACTTCCCATTCCAGGATGTCTGGCTCTAGGTGAGTGATCACACCATCATGATTATCTGGGTCATGAGGGTCTTTTTTGTACAGTTCTTCTGTGTATTCTTGTCACCTCTTCTTAGTATCTTCTGCTTCTGTTAGGTCCATACCATGACTGTCCTTTATTGAGCCCATCTTTGCATGAAAAGTTCCCTTGGTATCTTAATTTTCTTGAAGAGATCTCTAGTCTTTCCCATTCCATTGTTTCCCTCTATTTCTTTCTATTGATCACTGAGGCAGGCTTTCTTATCTCTCCTTGCTGTTCTTTGAAACTCTGCATTCAAATGGGTGTATATTTCCTTTTCTCCTTTGCCTTTTGCTTCTTTTCTTTTCTCAGCTATTTGTAAGGCCTCCTCAGACTACCATTTTGCCTTTTTGCATTTCTTTTTCTCGGGGATGGTCTTGATCACTGTACAATGTCACAAACCTCCATCCATAGTTATTCAGGCACTCTGATCAGATCTAATCCCTTGAATCTATATGTCACTTCCACTGTATAATTGTAAGGGATTTGATTTAGGTCATACCTGAATGGTCTAGTGGTTTTCCCTACTTCCTTCAATTTAAGTCTGAATTTGGCAATAAGGAGTTCATGATCTGAGCCATAGTCAGCTCCTGGTCTTGTTTTTGCTGACTGTATAGAGCTTGTCCATCTTTGGCTGCAAAGAATATAATCAGTCTGATTTCGGTATTGACCATCTGGTGATGTCCATGTGTAGAGTCTTCTCTTGTGTTGTTGGAAGAGGATGTTTGCTATGACCAGTGCGTTCTCTTGGCAAAACTCTATTAGCCTTTGCTGTGATTCATTCTGTACACCAAGGCCAAATTTGCCTGTTACTCCTGGTATTTCTTGACTTCCTACTTTTGCATTCTAGTCCCCTATAATGAAAAGGACATCTTTTTTGGATGTTAGTTCTAGAAGGTCTTGTAGGTCTTCATAGAACTGTTCAAATTCAGCTTCTTCAGCATTACTGGTCAGGGCATAGACTTAGATTACTGTGATATTGAATGGTTTGCCTTGGAAACGAACAGAGATCATTCTGTCGTTTCTGAGATTGCATCAAGTACCGCATTTTTAACTCTTTCGTTGACTATGAGGGCTACTCCGTTTCTTCTAAGGGATTCTTGCCCATAGTAGTAGATATAATGGTCATCTGAGTTAAATTCATCCATTCCAGTCCATTTTAGTTCACTAATTCCTAAAATGTGCATGTTCACTCTTGCCATCTCCTGTTTGGCCACTTCCAATTTGCCTTGATTCATAGACCTAACATTCCAGGTTCCTATGCAATATTGCTCTTTACAGCATCGGACTTTACTTCCATCACCAGTCACATCCACAACTGAATATTGTTTTTGCTTTGGCTCCATCTCTTCATTCTTTCTGGAGTTTCTATATGTAAGTGATATCATATATTTGTCTTTCTCTGTCTCACTTCACTCAGTATGACAGTTTCTAGGTCCATCTATGCACATGGCATTCTTTCTTTCTTTTTTATGACTAGTATTCCATTGCATCTATGTATGACATCATCTTTATCCATTCCTCTGTTGATGGACTTTAGGTTGTTGCCACAGGTTGTTTCCAGTAGTCCTGGCTATTGTAAATAGTGTTGCAGTGAACATTGGAGTGCAGGTATTATTTCAAATTACAGTATTCTCTGGATACATGCCTAGGAATGGGGGTGCAGGAACATATTGTAGCCCTATTTTTAGTAGTTTAAGGAGCTTCCATACTGTTCTCCACAGTGGATGTACCAGTTTATATGCCCACCAACCGTATAGAGGGTTTCCTTTTCTCCACACCTTCTCCAGCTTTTGTTTATAGATTTTTGATGGCCATTCTGACCAGTGTGAGGTGATACCTCACTATAGTTCTGATTTGCATTTCTCTAGTGAGTGATGTTGAGCATCTTTTCATGTGCTTTTTGTAAGGGACCTAACTTCTTGATCCTTAAAAGACACAGGCTGGGATGTCCTGGCTGAAGGGATTGTCCATTAGAGAGAGTTGGGGGCTCTGAACAGAAAGCGTCTCATCCTCTGACTTTCTTTCCTGGGCAGATCTTGCTGTCACTGCTATTACCACGCCAGAACCGCCTCAGAAGTGAGATTGAAGAAGCCCTGGACATGGGCCTCCTTAAGCAGGAAGCAGAACACGGGGCCCTGAATGTCCCTCATCTCTCCAAGTACATTCTCAACATCATGACGCTGCTGTGTGCACCGGTTCGCGATGAGGCAGTGCAGAAACTGGAGAACATCACAGACCCTGTCTGGTTACTGAGGTGTGAAGCTTCGCCACCGGGCCGGGCACAGCAGGGCGGGACACTGGCTCACCGCTGTGGTCTTGGCTGGCTCTTCCCCACTGAAGCCCTGACTGACGCCTCTTCTCCCTGGTTTATGAGCTTTTCTTTTCTGAAGATGGCCTTAGGTTGATCTGGCCCCTGTATGCCATCCTACCATAGGTCACTGGAGTGTGTAATCCTTTCTTCCAAGGAACTCAGACACCCCATGCCAGGCTTTCTCATTGCAGTTCATACAGTGTGAAGACAGAGATTGGAGACTATCCCTTTTTCAGAGCTATAGAAACCAAGACTCAGAAAGTTAAAAAAAAAAAAAAAAAGGAAAGTGAATTGTCCAAAAATAGCGTCAGAAGTAACATTAGCTGTACTCTCACTGCTCAGCAGTTTGTTGCCATGCTGATGTTCCCTTCTATGGACTCCTTTTTTTTTTTTTTTTAAAGAGACATAGAATGAATGGTGTGGAAAAATCCAAAGGCTGTAACATCCAGAGACTTACTTGTTCCTAATTCTGCCACTCACTCATTCTGTTCCTTGGGTTTCAGAGGCAAGACTTAAAGCCCCTCCCACCTCTAGAATACAGTGATTTAATGATATCTTGTGTGGGTTCCCCCCCCCCCCAACCCGGCCACCACTGGGAAAGGTAAGGAAACATCCTTTCATAGTATAAATACTCCATTGTCTCCTACATCAGAGGGATCTTCCAGGTTCTGGGCCTGATGAAAATGGACATGGTGAACTACACTATCCAGAGCCTCCAGCCCCAACTGCAGGAACATTCCGTCCAGTATGAACGAGCGAAATTTCAGGACCTTCTCAACAAGCAGCCCAGTATGTATACAAACCTGAGGGAAAGCGGGGAGTATGACCTTGGGTTCTGACTTTACGACGATGTGAGAGGGAGCTCTGCCTCTGTGTATGAACAGCAAGTTTCTCGCTCAGACTAGGGGCAGCAGAAGGCACAGTTATCTAAGCCAGAAAGACTCCCCCGACCAAAGTGTTTGCCTGCTGAAGGGGAGGAGATCTGGCCCCGCGGTCCCCAGGCCGCAGGGCGGTGCTGAGGGTGCCTCCGCTCTGCAGGCCTCCTGGATCACACCACCCGGTGGCTGAAACGCGCGGCCGCAGACCTGTCCACGCCGCTGCCCAGCGGCCCCGACGCCGCCGACGCCGCCAGCTCGGCCTGCTCCTCCCCCGGCGAGGCGGCCAACAGCCCGGAGCCCCTCAGCCCCACCATGGTGCTGTCCCAGGGCTTCCTGAACCTCCTCCTCTGGGACCCCGAAGACGACGAGTTCCCTGAGGTAGGAGGGGGCGCCCGGCCCTGTGGTGCGGGCCGCGGGGCCTGCCCGGGGCTGCCCCCTGACGCCCGGCCCGCCTGCCCCCCAGACCCTGCTGACGGACAGAGCGCGGCTGCAGCAGCTGGAGGCGCAGCTGCGCCAGCTGACCGTCCTGGCCTCCGTCCTGCTGGTCTCCAGCAGCTTCTCTGGCAGCGTCCTGTTTGGCTCGCCTCAGTTTGTGGATAAGCTGAAACGCCTAACCAAAGCCCTGTTGGAGGAGTTCAAGTGCAGGTGAGCTGCAGAGGTCTGTTTTAGACCGTGGTGCTGTGAGGACACAGGCCGCTGAGGCAGGAAGCCTCACGTTCGGCAAACCGCAGGAAGGCCTTGTGGACTCAGCCACAGAGATGCAGGGTGTCTTTCCATAAGTGCTCTTGAGGCTTCCTTTCTTAAAATTTTTATTAAGGTGTAATTGATTTACAGTGTTGTGTTAGTTTTAGGTGCACAGCAACGTGAATCGGTCATACATTTATCCGCTCTCTTTTAGATTCTTTCCCCCACGGGCCGTTACAGAGTAGTGAGTAGAGTTCCCTGCGCTGTGCAGTAGGTCCTTATTAAGTGATCTGTTTTATGTGTAGGAGTGGATATATGCATCAGTCTCAGTCTTCCAGTGTATCTCCCTCCCCTCTTGAGACTTCTAACAAAGAAAAATAAAGCTTTCTTTCAACAGGGCAGTATGGAGGATCATTTACTATGAAATGATTCATTACCTTGTTGCTACAGAGGAATCTTTCTCTAGTTGAGTAGGCTGGCCTTACCTAACTCCTGGAGTCAGCCGGTCAGTCAGCAGTGTTGACTGCATGTCCGCTGAGTGCAGGCTGACACGCCAAAGGAGAGTGTGGACTCAGAAGGCCAGGTTTGTCATTGTCGTTGGTGAGAGTAGGACAGATGACCATGGAAAATGTCCAAGGAAGTCTTAAAAGTGTACATGCATAAATTACACAGAGTTGAAGCATACTGGGTGGATATACAACCCCTGTCCAGGGTTGATTTTATGGTTTATCTTGTTTTCTAAGAAGAACATGGTATCATACAGAGAATACTGTCTGGAGGGTAACAGTGGAAACACTGCCCCGCCCACTGGGCTCAAGCTCCCAGGGTCTGGGGTGAGGGCGGCAGGGTGGCTGGGCGTCTCCCTGGCACGGGCCCAGCTTATGGTGTGGAGCTTCGGGGCTTGTGGCTGCCCCTGGGTCCCAGCTTGCTCTCCTCCATGGTCTAGGCCTGAGGAGGAGGCTATGCTGACTGTGAGTGAACAGGTGGCTCAGGAGATCCACCAGAGCCTCAAGAACATGGGCCTGGCTGCTCTGAGCAGCGACAACACGGCCTCTCTGATAGGGCAGCTCCAGAACGTCTCCAGGAAGGAGAACTGTGTCCGCAGTGTCATTGGTGAGTGTGCCCATCGGGCGAGAATGGTGAGGGGAGAGGCCGATCCTGACCCCTGGACCTTGCTCACCGAGCCATTTAGTAATAAAAAGCATGATAACTGAGCAAGTCGCTGGGTAGGCTTTAGTTTTTGCAAAATGCTGGGTTGAAAACATATCCCTTTTAGTTTAAAGACTGCCTCTATGAGGTTTCCCTAGTGGTCCAGTGGTTAAGACTCCATGCGTCCACTGCAGGGGGCTTGGGTTTGATCCCTGGTTGGGGAAGTTCTGCATGTTGTGAGGTGCAACCAAAATTTTTTAAAAAGATAAAAAATAAAGGCTGACTCTATTGGTTCTAAGGGAGATTTGCACCAGCAATTCATGGCTTCTCAGTGTGGAGTACCGTCCAACTTGGTTAAGTCATCCTTGGCTTTCTGGGTCATTTCTGACAGGGGCTTACCAGGTAGCTCAGTGGTAAAGAATCTGCCCACCAAAGCAAGAGCCACAGGAGTTGTGGGTTTGATCCCTGGGTCACGAAAATCCCCTGGAGGAGGAAATGGCAATCCACTCCAGTACTCTTGCCAGGATAATCCCATGGAAAGAGGAGCCTGGCAGGCTGCAGTTCATGGGGTCACAAAGATTTGACATACTGTCCAACTTGGTTAAGTCATCCTTCACTTTCTGGGTCATTTCTGGGTCCAAGATATGTGACACCCACCCACTGCCAACAAGAAACTGATGCTGAATTAGGTTGGGGGACATGTTCCCAGAGCAGGGATTTCACCTCTCCCATGTTGAACTGGCATCTGTGAACTTGACTTGCTGTTAACCTCAGCCATCTGAAGGGTCAGTTGAAGATCCTCCTGTTGTATCAGACACTAGGATCTACCTGATGGATACTTAAGGAATCTTTTGAATAGAAATGTACTAGCCCAGTAGTTTGGGATCTTTGCTCTGTCCTTAGGAGCTGGGTCCCTTTCCAAACAAAACAGATGTCCTTATCTCTAGATGGGTGGGTGGGTCAGTGTGTATCTCATTTAACTTTGAAGTTAGGAGTGCGGGGGGCAGTGTTTCTCCCTGAAGGTTGTTTGCCTTCTCCCTTCTCACTGTCTTTCCCTGCTCGCAGATCAGCGGATCCACTTGTTCCTCAAATGCTGTTTGGTTCTTGGTGTGCAGCGGTCTCTGCTGGACCTCCCTGGAGGCCTTACCCTCATCGAGGCAGAGCTGGCAGAACTGGGCCAGAAGTTTGTCAGCCTCACACACCACAATCAGCAGGTGTTCGGCCCCTACTACACGGAGATCTTAAAGGGCCTCCTGCCCCCAGCTCAGGTGCTGGAGACAGAAGTGAAGTCTCTCTGATGGCGCTGGCTCCAGGCCCTGGCACCTTGGACCCAGCAGAGAAGCCCACCATCTCCTTGGGGTGACGTCACCAAGCAGCGCGCCCTCTCCCCGTCTGCAGCCAGCACAGCACGCTGCAGTGACCGAGTGTGTAAACTCCAGCTGGCCCAAATGCATCCACTAATAAACTTCTGAACTGCAAGCAAACCCCCTGCTTCGTGTGCTGCAGCCGTGGCCAGGCCCTGTGTCCTCAGCCGCCCACTAGCCGAGCAGCCGGCAGGCCCCGGTTTTTCCTCCAGGGGCCGCCTTCAGCACGTGGAGTGGAGAAGCCAAGACCCCGGTACGATCCCTCTTCTCTGAGGGTAAAGTTCTCTCTCTAAGGGCTCTGAGAACTCTGTGGAATTACCTAAAATGTGAGTATTTTTCTGGAATTTAGTTTTGTCTAATTCAGTTCGAATTTGGACATGATTGAAAAAAATTATTGGAAACTTCATTTCCAGGACCAAATTCCCCTGAAGATTTCATTTTTTTTTTTAAAGTTTTATTTGGCTGTGCTGCTTCTTAGCTGTGGGATCTTTAGTTGTGGCAGGCTGACTCCCAGTTGTGGCATTTGGGATCTAGTTCCCTGACCAGAGATCAAACCTAGGCCCCCTGCTTTGGGAGCTGGGAGTCTTAGCCACCAGACCACTGGGAACGCCCAGCTGAAGGTTTCAAATGACGCAATAAGGGGTCCGGAGGAGTAAGCGCCTCAGCTCCCTCTGCTGGGGCAGGTCCTGAAGCAGGGTGCCAGCTGGGGCCAGGCGAGAGTGGGTGTTGACTGCTCACGCGTCCTGCTGAGCACACGTCTGATCATGAGATCTCCCTGCCCAGTGTCCAGAGTCCAGCTTGGCCAGTTGGGTCAATGGTTTGGTCAGGTTTATTCTTGGTCCTGTTCTCTGGCTGAGGGGTGGAGCGAGTCTCCTGTCCCCTCCTCTCTAAGCTTAGAAGCACCCTGTTCTTCCCTGCAGAGGCCACGTGGGCATCCTGGGCAGATGAATCTCCTCCCTTCTCCCCACTTCCAGGCTGGGACTCTCCCTGGCAGCTCTTGTGGCCTCACAAACGAGAGCTGTTCTAGGAAGCACTTGGGCTTGTTGAGATCCAGCCCCTCATTCCCGGGCTGACTGTGGCTGGTCAGCCCTGATCTAGGATGGCTGAAATGAGGAAATGTTCCCTTCAGATTAGGCCCTGTTTTTGGCAGCGGACAAGAGAGAAAACGGGGATTCACCTATGTGCTCTCAAGGTACTGTGAGGACAGCCAACATTCTCACCGTTTCAGGAGACAGAGGGAGCTAAATATAGCACACTTGGTCTTAGAAGAACATCCAAAGGGGGATTTGAGATCCATTAGCCCAGGGTTTCTCCTGATTGACTTCTTTTTTTTTTTTTTTTCCTGATTGACTTCTTAAAAAAAAAAATTATTTACTTATTTGACTGAGCTGGGTCTTAGCTGCTGCTCTTGGGATCTTCAGTTGTGGTGTGCTAACTCTTAGTTTGGGCATGTGGGATCTAATTTCCTGATCACAACCTGAACTGGGCCCCCTGTATTGGGAAGGTTAGCCCCTGGACCACCAGGGAAGTCCCTGATTGCTGTTTAAAGTGGAGCCTCGTTGGTGACAGAGCCAGGCCACCAGCAGACCTTTGCTGTGACCAGAAAAGCTGGAGGTCCTGGGTTGTTCAGTTTCCAGTCTTGTAGCTAGACAGCCGCAGGATGGGGAAGCCCAGGCTCGGGGGTGTGTTTAAATAAACAGCCAGGCTTGCGTAGACAGCTTCTCTGATTTGCAACTGTTTGAATTTGTTAAAAATCCGTATTTTGGAAGCCTCGTTATCTTAGAGGCTGAGTGCTCTGAAGGGGTTCCTGAGAAGAGGACTGCCTGATTGGTGGGTGCAGATACTGGGCTGACAGTAGAACTGCTTTGTACTTCATAATTAAGATCTAGAATGATCAATTTCTTAGAAATTTTGAGTTTATTTTCCTGTGCTTCCATGTGGAAGAGACAGGGATCCTGACCTCAACAAGGAAAGATAGGTTCATTCAATCCTGCCCACAGTTTGAAGGACACATACTTCAATTTCTCACTTCCCCTTCCCCAGCCCCTGGTGGCCACTGCTCTGCTTTCTACTTCAGTGGATTTTCTGACTCCAGATAAATGGAATCATAATATGAGGTCTTTTGTGACTGACTTCTGTCACTTTGTGTTTAAGATTCACCATATTGTAGTGTATTTCAGAACTTAATTCCTTTTTATGGCTAAATAATATTCCATTATACAGATACATCGGGGGCTTCCCTGGTGGCTCAGATGGCATAGAATCTGCCTGCAATGCAGAAGAGCTGGGTTCAACCCCTGGGTTGGGTAGGTCCCCTGGAGAAAGAAATGCAACCCACTCCAGTATTCTTGCCCGGAGAATTCCATGGACAGAGAAGCCTGGTGGGCTACAGTCTGTGGGGTTGCAAAGAATTGGACATGACTGAGTGACTAGCACTGTATAGATATATCAAATGTTTATCTATTAGATGGACATTTGGATTATTTCACCTTCTGACTTTTGTGAACAGTGCTGCTGTGAATGCTTGTGTGCAAGTTTTTGTTTGGACACTTGCTTTCAGTGCTTTTGAGGATATACCCATATAGCCAAGAGTAGCATTGGTGGGTCACATGGTAATTATTTAGAAACTACTAAACTGTTTTCCACAGTGGCTGTACCACTTTATATTCCCATGAGCAATGTATGAGGGTTCTGATTTCTCCACATTTTCACCAACACTTGTTTTATTTTTTCTTTCTTTTTTTAACTTATAGGTGTCTTAGTGGGTGTGAAGTAGAATCTCCCTGTGGCTTTGACTTGCATTTCCCTAACGGCTAGTGATGTCGAGCATTTTTTTATATGATAATTGGGCGTTTGTATATCTTTGGAGAAATGTCCGTTTTAGTCATTTGCCCGTGTTTGAATTGGGCTGTTTTGTTATTGTTGAGTTGTAGGAATTCTTTGTATATTTTGGATACTAGATGCTTGTCAGATATGTAATTTGAAAATATTTTCTTTGATTCTGTGTGTAGTCCTTTCACTTTCTGTATCATGTTCTTTGCACAGAATTTTTAAAATATTTATTTGGCTGCCCCAGGTTTTAGTTGCAGCATGTGGGATCTAGGTCCCTGACCAGGGACTGAACCTGGCCCCCTGCATTGAGATTGTAGAGTCTTAGCCACTGTACCACCAGTCTTAATTTTGATGAAGTCTAGTTTACCAGGTTTTCTTTTTATGAATTGTGCTTTGAGTGTCAAGTCTAAGAACTGTTTGTCCAGGCCTAGGTCCCAAAGATTTTCTCCTGTGTTTTTCTGCTTAAAGTGTTACAGTTTTATGTTTGAAGTTAATTTTTATGTAAGATGTGAGACTTAGGTTAAGATACTGTTTTTTTCTTTTAACTATGGATATCCAATTGCTCCAGCATCATTTGTTGATAAGGCAACCTTTTCCTACATTGAATTTCTTTTGCACCTTTGTTTAAAAAAAAATTAGGCATTTTTGCATGGGTCTCTCTTCTGTTCCACTGATCTATGTATTTTTCTTTCTGCCATACCACACAATATTGATTGCTATAGCTGTATAGTAAGTCTTGAAAATTGGGTAGCCTGATTCCTCAGACTTTATTCTTTTTCAAAGTTATTTTGGCTCTTCTAATTCCTTTGCCTTCTATAGACTAATCTTGCCTATGTCTATAAAAAAAAACCATGCTGACATTTTGATAGGTATTATGTTAACCCATGTATCAATTTCCAAAAAACTGATATCTTTACTCTGTTGAATATTCCATGAATAGTACCTATCTCTCCAGTTACTTAAATCTTCTTTGAGTTCTTTCATTAGAATTGTGTAGTTTTCATCATACAAGTCCTGAACATATGTTATTAGAGTTATGCCTAATAATTTTATTTTTTTGAGTGATTGTAAGTGGTGTCTTATTTTTAACTGTGGTATCCACATGTTCATTTCTAGTATACAGAAATACAACTGATTTTTTGTTTGTTTTGTTTGCACCATCTATGGCTTGCGGGATCTTAGTTCCCTGACCAAGGACTGAATTTTGAACCCAGGCCCTCAGTGTGAAGTCCTGATCACTGGACTGCCAGGGTGTTCCCTTAACTCACTTATTCCAACATTTCTTTTTTTTTGAGTAGGTTCCTTGGAATTTTCTTCATAGACAATCAAGGATTGTCTATGTGATCTATGTGTCTGTGTAATCTGGAAATAGGCACAGTTTTATTTCTTCCTTTCTGTTATGAATGCTTTTTATTTTCTTACCTTATAGCTCTGGTTAGAACTCTTATTTTAAGACTGGTAATAGTGGAGTCCTTTCCTTGTTCCCAGTCTTAGGGGGAAAACATTGTATTTCACCATTAAACATAATGTTGTAGGTTTAAAAAAAATATTTATTTGGCTATGATGGGTCTTGGTTGAGGCATGCAGGCTCTTTAGTTGTGGCATGTGGGATCTAGTTGCATGACCAGGGTTTGAACCCAGGTCCCCTGCACTGGAAGTATTGAGTCTTAGCCTCTAGACCACCAGGGAAATGCCCAATGTTGTAGATTTTTGAGGATGCTCTTTATCAGGTTGAAAAAGTTCTCCTCTGTATTAGTTTTCCATTGCTACTGTAACAAAGTACTACAAGTTTAGTGCCTTGAGACAATGCACATCTATTATCCTACAGTTCTGAATGTGAGAAGTCCATAGTGGGTGTTATGGGCTAAAATGAAGGTGTAGGCAGAGCTGCATGAGGCTGAGGGATGTATTCGTTTCCTGTGGCTGCTGCAGCAGATGTCTACAAATGGAGTGGCTTAACAAAAGCAGAAAGAGATACTCTCACAGTTCTGGAGGCCAGAAACCAGAGATCAGTCTGTTGTGTTGAAAGAAGCATGCTGGCAGGGCTATGTCCCCTTGGAGGCTCTGGGGGAGGATGCATGCCTTGTCCCTTTCAGCTCCTAGCGGCTGCTAGATTCCTTTGCCTGGGGCTCCATGGACACCTCAGGGTCACATGGTCATCTTCTGTGTGTATTTAATCTCCCGCTGTCTCTCTCTCATAAGGGTATTTGTCATTAGATTTAGGGCCCGAGATCTAACCAGTCCATCCTAAAGGAGATCAGTCCTGGGTGTTCATTGGAAGGACTGAGGTTGAAGCTGAAACTCCAGTACTTTGGCCACCTGATGTGAAGAGCTGACTCATTGGAAAAGACCCTGATGCTGGGAGGGATTGGGGGCAGGAGGAGAAGGGGACGACAGAGGATGAGATTGCTGGATGGCATCACCGACTCGATGGACATGAGTTTGAGTAAACTCCAGGAGTTGGTGATGGATAGGGAGGCCTGGCGTGCTGCGATTCATGGGGTGGCAGAGTCGGACACTACTGAGCAACTGAACTGAACATAATCCAGGATAATCTCCCATTTTAAGATCATTAACTTAATCACATAAGTAATTGTTATGGATCGTGTCTCCCCCACCCCACCACCAAGTCCCTACATTGAGTCCAAATCCCCCCATACCTCATTTGTAAACAGGGTCACTGTGGGTGTAATTATTTAATGTGAGGTTAGACTGGAGTTGTGTGGACCTCAGATCCAATCTGTCTGGTGTCCTTATGAAAAGACGTGTCACATGAAGAGACAAATACAGAAGTACAGCAATGTAAAGAATCAGGGAGAATGCCATCTGCTTCAGGCTACCAGAAGCTGGAAAACAGGCGTGGGACACATTCTCCTTCACACATTCTCCTTAGAGGAAACCAATTCGACTGCCGCCTTGATTCCAGACTTAGAGACTTCAGGTAAAATAAATGTCCTGTCTGTTTAAGCCCCAGTTTGTGGTGCTCTGTTATGGCAGCCCTGGGAAACTAATACAGAAACATTTATAGGTTCCAGCATTAATAACCAGCACCTAGTATCTTTGGGTGGCCATTATTTGGTCTCCCACCAAGGAAGAACTTATTTCCTTGACTTTTTCCAGTTCTGGAGACAGTGCACATTCCTTGGCTGGTAGCTGCTTCCTCCAGCTTCTTAGCAGTTGCTAAACCATCACTTCCATCATATCTCCTCTCTGTCTTTGACCCTCCTCCCCTCTTTTTTGATAGTCCTGGTGATTACACTGGGCCGTTCTAGATAATCCAGGATAACCTCCCCATCTCAAGACCCTTGATCTTGATCACACTAGCGAAGTATCTTCTGCCACATAAGGTAACATATTCACAAGTTCTGTTGATTAATTAGGATGTGGGCATCTTTGTTGTTGTTGCTGAGCCACTCAGTCTTATCCAGCTCTCTTGTGACTCCGTGGACTGTAGTCTACCAGGCTCCTCTGTCCATGGAATTTCTGAGACAAGAATACTGGAGTGGGTTGCCATTTACTTCTCCAGATCTTCCTGACTGAGGGATTGAACCCAAGTCTCCTGCATTGGCAGGAGGATTCTTTGCCACTGAACAACCAGAGAAGCCTGGGGACATCTTCAGGGATCTCTTGTTCACCTCTATTTCCATTTTTATAAACCTTTTAAAAATCATGAATGGGTATTGAATTTTGTTAAATATTTTTCTGCATCAGTTGATGTGATTTTTCTTCTTTAGCTCATTAATATGCCTTATTACATTGCTTGATCTTCAAATATTGATCAGCCTTGCACCCCTGGAATGAACATCATTTGGTTATGATGTAAAATTCTTTTTATATGTATCTGAATTCTATTGGCTAACATTTGTTACAGATTTGTTATGCCTCTATTCATGAGAGTGCTATTAGTGTATAGTTCTCTTTTTTTGTATCTTTTGTTGGTTTTGGCATCAGGATAATATTAGCTCATAGAATGAATGAATTAGGAGCATTCCTCCTCTTCTGTTTTCTGAAACAAATTGTGTAGAATCGATATTAATTCTTCTTTAAACATTTGGTAGAATTCTTCAGTGAAATCATCTGGGCTTAGGTTTTTTTTTTTTAATTATGGATTCAGGTTTTAATGATGGATTAAAATTATTTGTTTCACATGGGTGAGTTGTGACTATATTTTTTGAGGAATTGGTCTGTAGTGTGGAGTTGTTAAATTTATGTGTTTAGTTATAGTATTCTGTTATTATTCTTTCTGATGTCTGCAGGGTCTGTAGCAACAGCCATTGTTTCATCCCTGATGTTGGTAGTCTGTGTTTTTTTTCCTCTTTTCTCCTCTGTTAGTCTCTGATACAAAACTACAGATTTGTCAATTTTATTGATCATTTCATAAAACAAGCTCTTTGTTTCATTGATGCTTCCCTATTTTCTGTTTTCGTTTATTATTTCCTTCTTGCTTTGGGTTTATATTGCTCTTCTTTTTTTTTTTTTTTTTTTTGAGGTTCTTGAGGGTAGAAGCATAGATTATCAGTTTAAGCCTTTTCCTTTTTCCCAGTGTATGCATTTACTGCTGTGAATGTCCTTCATTACCCTTCCCCACAAATCTGGATATGTTGTATGTTCATATTCATTCAATTTAATGTTTGATTTCCCTGGAGATTTCTCTTTGACTCTTAGATTACTTACATTGTGTTATTTCCAAGTGTTTTAGAGAATTTTCTGTTATCTCTCTGTTACTGATTTTCTATTTTGATTCTGTTGTGTTTCAGGAACACACTGTTTATTATTTTAGTTCTTTTAAATATGTTGAGCTTTATTTTATGGTCCAGGATATGGTTTACCTTGGTATATGTTCCAAGAGCACTTGAAAAAAAGTTCACCCTGCTGTCATTGGTCAAAATATTCTGTACTATCGGTGACATCCTGCTGGTTGGTGGTGGTGTGTTCTACATCCTTGCTGATTTTCTCTGGTTGTTCTCCAGTTGTTGACAGAGTTTCCAGCTGAGTTGAATCTTCAGCTCTATATTTGTTGTACTAGTCTGCTCAGGCTACTATAACAATGTACCATAGAAATTTATTTCTCACAGTTCTAAAGGCTACAAAGTCCCAGATCAAGGTCTGGCAGCGTCATTTTCTGGTGAGGACTCTCTTCCTGATTTGTAGACAGTCACCTTCTTGCTATGTTTTCACATGGCCTTTCCTTGGTGCCTGTGTGCACCTTTATGCTGTGTTAGGGCTTAAGTCTGCCAATTAATTTTTTATTTTTTAGTTATTCTGTTTTCATTTTTCTGTTCTTCCTATCTCCCTGTTTCTTGAAAACATTTAAAAATTCCATTTCTGTTTCTCTCTTTCTCTGTCTTCCTGTTCTTATAAGGCCAGTAACCCTACTGAATTAAGATTCCACCCTTACGACCCAACTTAACTTTAATTACCTCCTAAAAGCCCTATCTCCAAATACAGTAAATTGGGAGTTAAGGCTTCAACATACAAATTTTGAAGGGACACAGTTCAGCCCAGAGCATTTGTGAATTTGTTTCCCTTTTCAACTCAGTATTTACTTCACATATTTTATTGCTGTGTTGTTTGGTACACATACATTCAGGATTGATATGACTTCTTGGTGCACTGACCTTTTATGATTATATGGTACCCTCTTTTCTCTTATGATTTTCTTTGCTCTTGAAAGGTTGTTGCTGAGTCGTGAAAAATGCTGGGATCCTTGGCCTCTGGGGGAGAGTAATTCAATCCAGGGGACTTACCTGGTGGCTCAGATGGTAAAGAGTCTGCCTACAATGTGGGAGACCCGGGTGCGATCCCTGGGTCAGGAAGATCCCCTGCAGAAGGAAATGGCAACCCACTCCAGTATTCTTGCCTAGAAAATCCCATGGACAGAGGAGCGTGCATGGTAGGCTATAGTCCCTGGGGTTGCAAAGAGTTGGACACGACTGAGTGACTTCACTTTCACTTTTCACTTTCACATAGTTCATTAACATAGCTTAAGAAAAACATTTCCATAAGAAAAACCACATTGGTTAGCTCAAGGTTTGAGAAAAGTTAAGTTCAGGTGGAACCAGGTGTCATCATGGCAACACAGAATTTTAAAAGAAACCTCCTTTTAATTTTGTATAAAGAAGGGAAAGAAAAATACTGACACTTGTAGTTTGTTTCCTCTTGCTGCTTAAGAGAGAAAAAATGTCTGACGCTTGCAGCCTATTTCCTCAGTTTGGAGACCCCTAGCCTTCCTGCCTGTTCCCCTCTCAGTCTGAAGTCTACTTTATAAGATATCAACATAGCCACTGTTTTCTTTTGATTAATGTTTGTATTATATATATCTTTTTCCATCCTTTTTTGTTAACCTGCCTATATTATTGGTATTTGAAGTGGGTTTCTTATGTAGTTGGTTCATTTAAAAAAATCTCCTCCAGTCTTTTAATTGATGTTTTTAGACCATTTAAATTTAGTGTAATTATGTTATGTTAGGGCTTAAGTCTGCCAATTAATTTTTAATTTTCTAGTAGTTATTCTGTTTTCATTTTTCTGTTCTCTTTCCTATCTCCCTGTTTCTTGAAAACGTTAAAAAAAAAATTTGTTTCTTTTATAGTGTTTGTGAGTTTATCTCCTTGAATAACTTTTTTAGTGTTTGCTCCAGCTATTATATATATACATAACTGTCCATAGTCTATTGGCATCATTGTTTACCAGTTCAACTAAAGTATAGAAATCTTCTTGCTTTATATCTCCTCACCCTCCTCATTTATAAAATTGTTTTAAATACTTCCTCTACTTGCATTTAGAACATTAAACAGTGCTAGGATTTTGCTTCAACCATCAAACATAATTTAGAAAACTCAGTAGGAGAGGGCAAGTCCGTTGTATTTACCCATGTTTTTGCTTAATGCTTATCCTTCCTGATGTTTCAAGGTTCATTTTTTTCCTTTTTCATTTCCTTTCTATGTAGAGAAGTTTCACCGTTCTTTTAGGGTAGGTCTGCTGGTGAATAAGTTCCTCAGTTTTCCTTCATCTGAGAATGTCTTGATTTTTCTTCACTCCTGAAGGATATTTTTGCAGGGTATAGAATTCTGGGTTCACAGTTCTTTTCTTTCAGCACTGGAAAAATATACTCCTTCCTCCTGGACTCCACAGTTCTGCTGACAGGTCAACTGTCTGTCATTCAAATTATTTATCCCCGATAGGTAAGATGTAATTTTTCTCTTGCTGCTTTTAAGAATTTTTCTTTTGTCGTTCATATTCAGAAAATTAATTGTGATGGCATGGATTTCTTTTTGTCTGGCTTGGGGTGTGCTCAGCTTTTTGATTCTGTAGGTTTATGAGAAGTTTTCAGCCATTATTGCGTGGAGGTCTCTTTCAGCTCCACCCACTTTCTCTCCTTCTGGGACTCTGCTGACATATGTGTTTGATCTTTTGTTAGGTCCCTGAGACTCCTTTTTTTTTTTTTTTTAAGTCTATTTTCTCTGTTCTTCTAATTGGGTAATTTCTATTGTTCTATTCTCTAGCTTGTGGATTCTTTTCTTTCTTGTTTATTCTGCTCTTGAGCCCATCCACTGAGATCTTTATTTTGGTTCCTGTTAGGAGCAACCACCTAATTGCTGGGTGACTGCAAGTTCCAAGCTAGGCCTCCTCTAATGCCGCCCCAGTGGGTGTTAGGGCACCTGATACATGGTGAGGAGGGACGTCTGGGCTCACCACTTGGCCTTTGCTGGCCTGTGGAAGGAGGGGCCAGTTTTTCTTCTGTGATGCTTGGATGGATTAGAGCAGTTCATGTCTAAAAGCTGTCTTGCCAGGCTGCATTTTTCTTGTCCTCTGAGAGCAGGCTTTTGTTTGGGCTTTGTACCCACTGGTGTGTCTGCCAGGGTTTTAATTATACTTGCAAGAAGAATAGGGGGAAAGTCTGTCTACTCGATCTTCCTGGAAGTGGAAGTTGATTTACTTTTGATAGCTGTTGTCAAGTTGTTCTTCGTTACATGTGGTGCAAAGACTGTTCTCAGTCGTTTTTTTTAATGATGCATTTTGCTTTGCAGAAATGTTTGATTTTTATGTAGTTGAATATGTAAATCCTTAAGAAAGTGAACTCAGTTATGTAACATGTTTGGAAAGACCTTTCTCATACCAAGATTATGAAAAAAACTTTTTCTTCTAGCTTTGTTGGTTTTTGTTTTTTAACATTTAAACATGTGAACCATCTGGAATTAATTTTGGTATAAGTAGCAATATAAATCTCCCTGCACCGTTCCCACCACCCCCACAGCTACCCGCTTGTCCCAGCTCCATTTACTGAATGATAGATATTTTATGGTGTTAAGGAAATTCTCTAATTTGGTACATGCTTGTTTATAACTGTTTGTAATAGCCAGTCCTGAGAAGAGCAGTCACAGAGCTTCAGGGGCTGTGCTGGGCAGTGGAGTTGAGACCCCACAGCTGCTGGTTCTGACGGCCAATGCTGTGAGCTGAGAAGGCCCGCTGGCCTGTCCACTGGATGGGGACCTGGACCCTTGCGGGGTTGGAGGCCAGAGGCACCGAGGCCAGCCCCGTCACTGCACCTTCCGTCCTGACAGCCCCACAGCCTGGGTGACTGGTCCATGCCACATCTGTGAGAGGGGGACTGGTGTGGATGGGGCGCCAGGGCATGTGGGGGCCTGGTCCAGGGTTCACAATGCAAGCATGGGCATTGGAGGCAGTGCCCAATTCCTGGCCCCTGTTTCTGTCTCCAGGTCCCGAGGAGCAGGGGGCAGAGATGGGAGCATGGACCGATGTGTTGTGGGATGTGTCCCTCCACCCCCGCTGTGAGGCCGCCCCACCACCCTCGTGCCTCTCCCTGCAGTCCAGCTCTGGGTCCTCCTTGGTCAAGTGCAGTGTGGTCTGTGGCCTGGCAGGCCTGGGTGCCCGACACAAACTAGGGCAGCTGGACATCACTGGACTAGAGGGTCTCTAGGTTCCTCTCTGGCTGGCCCTGGGTGGGCATTTTAACCTCTCTGAGCCTCAGTTTCCTCCAATGGCAATACCCAGGCAGGGGTGAGGGCTGATGGGACGGTTGTTGGGGTCGTCAGTGTTGTCTGTCTTTCCAACGCTCTCTTGACCAGCAGCCCAGGCACCAGCCGGCTTGGTGAGTCCCTCCCATCGCCACAGCTCAGGATGTCTGGAGAGCCTCGTTGTGTGGCCTTGTCTGTGTAAAACTTTGCCTCCACAATCGAATGCATTCCTGAAGGAGACTCTCCTTCCAGAGCTCTCCACTCCCATCCGGCCTGATAACCCTGGCATTCAGTCACATCTGTGGGTGACCAGCACAGGCCCTGCTCGGCATTCAGACCAGCCGAACCTGAGGAGGCGAAGGTGACCGCAGGGCCCTCACACCAGAGCAGGGTCAACGCTGACCAGCAGCCCTTTCTGTTGGAGAGTGCCGGGTGGAGCTGGTTCCCCAGACTGGTGCCAGCCGAGCAGAGTGGATCCTCATTACCACCCTGAGCCAGTGGCTGCCTGTGCCCGCGCTTCTGCTGGAAAACCGAAAACCATCAGGAAACGTTCCAACTTAGACTCCACAACGTAAGGCTGGTTTCATGTCGCTTCTCATTTATTAATTCATCTGTTCTAAGTTGTACAGTTATGAAAATAACAAAACCAAAGCCAAGAGCCCGGGAATATTTACATTCTCTGGTGTGGTGAGGTCAGTCTATGCTGTCGCACAGGGCGGTCACGTTTGGTACCACAAGGTGTTCGCAGTTTAGACAAAACCGGACAGATTAACAATTATATGTACAGTAAAATAGAAGGGGAAGTCATTCAAGTATCAAAATACAGAGACAAAGATTAAATAACATTTTATTACATTTCAGTCCCATTGCCACACCGTTAGCAACAACACTTTGTGAACTGCGTCTGACGGTCGTCCTGCAGGCCCGGGCCCCCCTACACAGGCTGAGGGCAGACAGGCCTGCTCAGCCCCAGGCTTCTGGAGGGACTCCCCAGAGCTGCAGCTGGAGGCCCTGGAGGGGTGTGAGCATCGCAGAGGCAGAGCCTGTCTGGAGGGAAGCCCCACTCACTTGGAGCAGCTGCGAGGAGGAGGGCAGAGCAGAGAGCCCGCAGCCCGGCAGGTACTAACCCCTCTTGAGTCCCGCCTGAAGGGCCTGCATGATTCAGAACAGGGCTGCGCTCGCGTGCAGAAGCGAGGCTTCTCCATGTGAAGCCTGTCCTCAATGTTATAATATTTCTTTGTAGGGAAGGGAGAGTACCTGTCCCAGAGGAGGAGTAAAAAAGATCTAGCCCCTCCCTTTTTGACTACTGAGAAATAAACCAATCTCAAAACAAAATCCAGAGCAGATTAGCCAAGGCTTTCCAATATGAAAACACCCTGAATAAATAAAGAAGATATAGCAGCTTCAAGAGGAGGAGACACCTACCTAGGACATAAAAACAAAAACAAAAAACAGCTTGAGGAACTCATCATAGTGTCTACAGTTTTCTTTGTGGATCCACCGCCCACCATGAGGGGCCTACTTAGAGGAGACCGGCCTTCCTCAGGAGGAAGAGGGCACAGAACATGTGCTGTGACCAGACTGCAGTCTCCCCACACAGCTTGGGCTCCTTGTCCATCCCTGGAAGAAGGAGGGGCTGAATACTGCACAGTAGAACCCTCAGGCCCTGGGAGCCGCAGGACATGAAGTCAGACTTCTGGTGTTGAGGTCCTTGTTAGTACCGAAAGGGCAGGACCACCTGTCTCCATCCCAGAGTAAGGGTGACCCCCTGGGCCTGCGGTGTAGACGGTGCAGGGAACCCATGGGGGCCCCGACTCAGGTCAGCAGAACACGTGGTCCTGCTCCCTGCCCCCCGTACCCCGGGAGCTCCCGGCCAGGGGGTGGGGTGCTGCCAAGGCCTTGGACTACTGACCCCAGGACCCACTGCACCGCGCCAGCAAAGCGGGGCAGCTTGCTTGGGGAGGGAAGGCTCTGCTCTGGGAGCTGCTAGACAAGCAGCTGCCCTGGCCCAGCCGCAAGGAATGAGTCCCTTCCATCCTACCGCCTCCAGGAGGGGCGACGCAACCAAAGGCCAGCAGGATGGCTCAGGCGGTGGCAGTGCCGGCCCTGGGGGCCACGCTGGGGGAGCAAACTGCCTCTGCGACCAGCCTTCTCCGCCCTCAGAGCCTGGGGTGAGCCCAGAGCTGAAAGGACGGCAGTCAGACCAAAGTGAGTCCTAATCACACACACCTGATTAGATAAATCACACACCGGATAGGTAGGCAGACCTACCCGGCCTCAGCTGACCTACCCGTTAATGCCCAAGACACACACAGCTGCTTCCTCTCCTTTCTGATCTGAGTCGGCCGGCCTGAGGTCACTGGCGGGCCCATGGCCTGCAGCCCAGGGCGGTGCTCTGACCACGGCAGCCTGCTCGTCCTCCGCCTGGCCCGACCTCCACGCTCGGCCCGCTGGGTACGGAGTGGAAGCCGCCACAGCCGTGCTCGGCTCCAGGCGAGGATGAGAAGCCGCGTGTGGCTCAGAAAGGAGCGGCGGCAGTCGGGCTGTCTCGGTTCACCCAGCGCCTTCTCTCGGAGCTGCCCACGCGCGCCCACACCCTGGCCTGAGAACAGAGGACTGCTGCCCTCTGACCGCATGGCCACTGGTCTAAAGATTGGCAGTTTAACCTAGAGGTTTGAGCCAAGTGTTAAAAGGTAATTTTATAAAAAAATTTTTTTCTATTAAAAACCGTTTTCTAGACAAGTCACTTCTACGGGCTCTGGAGTCCCAGTCTCATCTGCTAGAGGTTGGAGGGCTGCTTGGCACCGGGACAGGGCTCCCTCAACGAGGCCTGGCGGCGGGCCCGGGCCCACAGCCAGGAGGAGTCCTGCGGGCGGAGGTGGGCCTGGGTCTCCAATGCAGGTGAAGCGGTGGTGGCAGCGGCGGTGGCGGGAGCCTGCGCTCCGCACGGCTGTTTCTGCAACACAGTCGGTTCCTCGGTGGCTCAGCTTGGCAGAAGCAAACACAACGGGGGAGGAAAAGGTTAACCAGAGGGGCTGCACACAGTGGAGGAGACGAAGAGGAAAGAGGGAGGCAGAACAGAAGGCCCCTCGCGGCCTCCCCGAGCACCCTCCGTGGCTCAGACGTCTGCTCGGAAGGCACGAGGGCGGGAGGCACGAGACCCACCTCGGCTTGTCCACTGGGTTTGGCTCTACAGGAACCGCCGCTACTGAGCGGCGGGGCTCCCGGGTCGCACTCCGAGCTGAGCTTCCCCCCACAGAACCGCGGCTCTCCTCCCGCCACCTAAGCTACCCGCCCCAAGGGCGCCGGCCTCCACAGCCTCCGCGCCGCCTTCCCCGCTGCGGACTGCCCTGATCCCCACGCCACGGAGAAGCGTCAGCAAGCACTGCCCAGCCCAGGTCCCTGTCCTTGAGCGGCGCCATCCTGACGGGAGAAGGTGCAGGGCACTGACCCCCTCCTGCGGGTCCCACAGGGCGGCCTTCCTCTTCCGCCTGCCTGACACTCCCCGGCCAAGGCGTGAGGAGCCATCCCACTCCACGCAGCTCAACATCCCGGAGACAAAGACTCCAGGCGCTCAGAGCCCCAGGCTTTAGAGCCAGGCACGTGCCCCTGGGCCCTCACAGAGCGTGCTGACCCCGGCCCAGCCTCATCGCTGAGCGGAGGGTCTTGCAGCAGGAAGACAGGCCGCAGGCCAGCGCGAGCGGCGTACAGGGGCCCTGGGCCCAGGCGGTCACAGTGGTTGGTTGTGTCGGGAGAGGCGTGGCGAGCTCGCGGGAGCGTGTGACTCGGAAGCTGGGAGAGGAGCCGCAGGGAGCCCCGCCCCGTCAGAGGCGCGTGCCCGCCCGCCGACGCCCTCCAGCCGCCCCACCGCAAAGGCAACTCGCCCCCCTGCCAAGCCGTCCTCGACCAAGGGGGGATTCACAGTGTCCGGTGGCGGGGGTGAGCTGCCGCCGGGAGGGGAGGCCGGGGCGGGGGTGGGGCCTCGGCCTCAGCGGTGGAAGGAGAGCGGAGAAGAGCAGGGAGGCGGCGGAAGGCACGTGAGAGTGGCGGAGGCGGGGCGGGTGCTTAGAAGATAGTGGTCTCGTACTTGGTGCTGAGGCTCCGCTTGGAGTCCGGCTTGGGGTCCACGACCCAGGAGACGCTGGCGTGGGACTGGGCGTCGGCGTCCGTGTCGGGTGGCTCCAGCTGCCGAGGAGGAGGGGGCAGGGTCAGTGGGGCCGCCCTGGCCTCCGTGTCCCCGGGGTGCCCTGTTCTCCGCCAGAGCGCCGGCTCCCCGGGTGAGGAGCAGGAGCGGCACCTCGCGGGAGCGTCCCAGGAGGCGGTCTCTGGGGGGCGTGGAACGGCTGGGGTCCCTGGGCCTGCCCGAGCGTCGGGCCCTTGGTCCAGGGCGGTTCCTGGCGCAGGAAGCGAGGAGGGGGTTTGGAAAACCCAAACTGTGGGCCAGAGAGCTCCCCCGGGCAAGACCACAGCGGGTACCCCTGACCTCTGGAGACAGGAGGACACACAGCAGAGAGACAGGCACAGCACAGAGGGGCGGTGCGGGGGCAGCTCGGGAAAGACGGGCACGCGGGGCCGGGGGCGCCAGAGGCTCCAGGAGCTCACGGTCCCGCGGGGAGACGGACACACACAGCAGGTGTAGAGACCTTGGCTCCAGGACTAACAGACGGCAGCGGGAGGTAAGAAGGACGGTGGGTGGGGCGGGTGTGACACTGACAACAGCGACTATCGGGGGACGGCGGCACCTGGGGCGCGGAGCAAAGCAGACAGACAAGGGCGGGGTTACGGCCGCGGCCCGCGGCGCCTGGAGCCGGAGGAGACCCTCCACGCGCCCCTCCCGGGGCCCGGGGCCCACTTACCGCTGACTTCCTCACGCCCACCCGGGGCTTCGGCACCGGCTTGGAAGATCTGGTCTCAATCACCTCAGTGGCAGAGGCCCCCATCGGCCTGGCCTTCTGGGCCTGCAGGGCCAGCTGGTAGGCCACCTCGAAGGCCTGGCCCAGCGTCAGGATGATCTCGTAGGTCAGGTTCTGGGAGGAGGCAGGGCACAGGGTGAGGAGGGAGGGGGCAGCACCTCCCTGACGCCCCCCAGCCTCGGACCCCACACAGGCTGGCAGCAGCGCACAGGTGCAGGGAACGGTTGCCCTGGAAGCCAAGTGTGTCCCAAGGAGCAGTCTGAACAAAGCGTACATTTTGTTTCCTCGTGTGTGATTTCACTCGAGATGAGCCCTGGGGGTCCCTGTGGCTTCAGGGCGTGGTGCCCAGAAACGACAGGGAAGGTGAGCTGTAGAACAGGGACAGACATCTGGGGGGATCTCTTCAGAACAAGCCCTGAAATAGTTCCACTCTGTCCACCTGTGCAGGTGAGGACCAAGGAGGGGAGTTTCTAGCTCACAAGCCAGTGAGTGTCAAAGTCTAGAGGCTGTGGCCGGGCCCAGAGCACCGACAGAGGTCCCGGGCGGGGCCCTGAAGACCCGGGGGCAGCAGGGAGCTGGCACAGGCCCCATCCCGGCCGCCACCGGGGTCACGTGTCCACTCCCCGGGGGCAGTGCGCGAACACCTCCCGTCAGCCCAGCAGCGCCACGGCGCAGCCCAAGCTGGACTCTGGGGGAAGGAGACTCATTGTCCCCAACAGGGAGGCGGGGGGCTTTTCAGGAAGACAGCCCCGCAGGAGAGTCAGCCAATAGCCAGGGGCGGTGCAACCCTGGCCCGTGAATACACAGGTGGCCAGAACCCTGGTAGAGCCGCTGTGCTCCTCTGTGCGTCAGTCTCAGAGCCGCTTAGAGGTCAGCGCTGGGCGTTCACGCCTGAATAGACGTGGCTCAGCGCCCGCCAGGGACCAGCACACAATGCCCGGGCCACGGGGCCTCCACCTACCACGTCCACGGTGCTGAAGACGTGGCAGTAGTGGTGGCTGGTCTGCAGGTCCTTAGTGATGTAGGCAAAGGTACACAGGTCCTCCGGGTCCTGGGCCGCGCAGGAAATGTTCCGGATCTCGTGCTCCGCGATGATGTTCTGTGGGGAAAGCGGCTCTGGAGTTCTCGGGCTCCCTGAGGGCACCCTGTCACCAGCACCACCTTTTTGTCCCAGCCCTGGGCGTCGGCCAAACGCCACTTCCTCGTCTGCTCTCTGGGGGGGAGGGGGTTGAGGGTGGCGCCTAATCTCGTCTGCTTTAGGTTGGGGGTCTCCACCCCTGACCACAGCAGCTGAGGGAGTAAAATGTTCACATCCAGCCCCCTCTGCCCTCTAGGGCCCAAGCGCGGGGCCTGGGGGTGTGCTGGCCTCACTAAGCGCATCACAGTGTTAAAGGCCTGTGAGCTGCTAAGTGGCCAGTGGAGCCCACGCTGAGGAAGAGAAGCTGTCCCATGGGACCCAGGCAAGGGGGTGCATGAGAGGCAGACACGGGGCCGGGGGGACGGAGGTGGTACAGGCGGGGACGCTCTGAGGAAGGCGCCCAGCTGGCAGGGGGTGAGGGACAGGGAGGGGGGACACACCTTGTTGGAGGCGTCGATGAACTTGACCCCTTTGTACGTGATGGACAGGATGATGGTGGGGATCTTCTTCATGTGCTCCGTGGATTTCTACAGCAAATGGGAGGCCCATCACTGCCGCTCCTCAGGGCAGGACCCCACAGCTGCAGCTGGTGCCACCACCTGCTGCCTGCTATCCCAGCCACCCCCAATACACCACCGCCCACGACAGCCTACCCGCATCTTGGCACAGGCGTCCTGTGTGGATTCTGTCCCTCGCAGATCTTTGATCAACATGGAGCCCAGATACTGTGGGGCGAGCAGTGGGCACGTTCACGTGTCCCGTGTCTCCACGCTGGGACCGCCCAACCTGGGCCCTCTCCCGTGACTCCCCTCCCCGCAATGCCGGGACGGCTGAAGAGCTGAAATAGCCTGGGGGCCCTGGGCTGGAGGTAGGGGTTACTCACATTGGCTTCGTAACCGCAGGACTCAAAGATGAGTTTCTCCGGCTGGTGTTGCCAGCTCTGCACAGGGGCGTAGGGGGCAGCCAGGCTGGGGGGCCGGAGGGTCAGCTTGGCCTCTCGGTGCTCCTCCTGCAGAACACGTGGGGCCCAGGTCAGCCTGCTGCTCGAGGGGCTCCCGAGTGACCTGCCTGGCTCTGGCCCGCCAGCCACCTCCGGGAGTTCCAGGGCAGAGGCAGACCAGCCCTTCAGATGGGCTGGGGCAGAGGCGAGGCCTGTCCAGGCTGAGAACAGGTGGGAAAGCCGGGACCTCAGCCACCCATCTGTGAGCAGCTCCGGGTGGAAGGCGCTGTGGTGTTGGAGACGATCTGATCCTGGGGTAGTGGGGGGGCGGGGATGTCTCCGTGGCCACGGATGTGCTTTTATAGGGGTCCTTGTGACAGGAGTCAGGGTGCGGGGGGTGTGGGAGGCCACTGCGGGCTAGAGGATGGGGTCCTCAGCTAGGGCATGGGTAGAAGGCACGGGGACGAGGGGAAGGTCAGGACTCCCAGCAGTATGCAAAGTCTTGATACAGAGTCACCACGACTGCCAGACAACATGCTTTTTGAATCTTATGAAATTTACAGTTGTGCTGTGCAAAGATGCGGGGACTCCCCAGAGGCCAGAACCGAGAAGCGTGAGTCACAAGAGGAGAAGCCGGTCAAAGACGCGGAGCGAAGGCTCGCCCTGTGGGGGACAAGGGCCAGGCCACAGCTGGCAGGCGGGATGAAGCCTGCGGCCTGCGCCAGGCAGGGGGAGCCCTGTCTTGCCGGGAGGGGTGCAGGGACCCGTCTGGACCCCCCGCCCACCTGGGTTTTGAAGCGCTCCGCCCGAGAGGGCACCGCGGGCTCGTGCAGGCTGTCGTGCGGCCTCCTGGCCGCGTCCCCAGGAGGCAGCAGCAGGTCAGCCGACCGCCCAGCGCAGGAGTCGTTCTGGCTCAGCGGGGACGACGTCTGTGAGAACAGGTCCTGGCACTGCGGCGGGGAGAGCACTGAGTCGGTGGGCCGCCCGGCCGGGCCTCAGACTGCCGGGTCTCAGGCTGCGGTACCGGGGTCCAGCCCCGGGGGGGATCGGTGAGAAAGGGCAGGAGCTGGGCGTCAGCGCCCAGCACGGTCACAGAGGCCAGACTCTCCAGCCAGAAAGCCCTGACTGGGCCCTGCAGGCGGGCAGCCGGTCTGAGCACAGCCTGCAGCCCGGAGCGCTCAGCGGGGAGGGGTGGTTGTAGGGCTGGGCAGTGCGCTCCACCTTCTCAGAGAAAACCGTCTACCACAGCTGACCGCAGGTCCTGGGGATATGTGACTCGATCTAAGGGTCTCTCCTAGAAACACCCTGTGCTCCCGACGGGCACCCTTGTCTCCTCGGTTTCCATGTCTGAATGTCAGCGGAGTGTCTGCTCTCGGAACCAGCCTGGGCCCTGGCTTCCTCGCGTGTGAAAGGGTGAAACCGTGCCCACTTTGAGGCTGAGGCTCTAGCCCAGGGCCCACCCACTGCCCACCAGCAGCCTCACCGGTCTGGGGAGAGTCATCCTGAACCACAGGCTCACAGTCTAACCTGCTTTTCAGTCAGAAATTACCCGCGTTGAGCAACAAAACATCTGTGAGGTTTTAAAAATCACAGGGATTTCCTTCAGAAGCTGAGGAAGGCCCAGTCCTGCCACGTTCCAGGCTTTGTCTCCGGCTCCTGTCAGACTGCCCGAGGGGACTCCAGTCCCCAGACAGCTGAACGTGACATTCAGACGCGGGCCTAGCTAGCTTGGGATTTGTTTATTTGTTTTCCTACCTTTCCTAACACTTGACCCCAACACTAGGAGGAGAGGGATCAGCTGCTCCTTTCCTACAGAGGTGCCACTGTCTCTGAGAAATTCCTAAACAATTCTTTCCAATTCCTGACAACCCAAGGCACACACGCCTCCCTCTCCACCCTCCCCACTCACTCTCAGCTGGGAGAACCGTGGGGGCTTCTGGGGCGGCTCCTCGTAGGGTCTGTCCGCCAGGGAGGCGATGATGCGCTTGCGATGGCCGAGCAGGTGCACCTTCAGGACCTGGGTGGGGGGCGGGGAGCGGTCAGGGACGACTGGGCCCCCAGCGCCCTCCCAGGGGCAGCCGGGGACACTCATGGCTCAGGACTGACCAGCCGAGCCTGAGCAGAACTGCACTCACGTTGACCAGCTCCAGCTCCCAGAGGTTCTTCACCGTGTCTATGGAGCTGTAGCCACTCGACAGGAAGGAATGGACGTAGTCCTGGAGCCCCAGCGAGTCCAGCCAGGAGGGCACTGACGGGGGGCTGTTCCCGTCGCAGCCCAGCGCCTTCACCTGTGCAGCGAGGACAGGAGGCAGGGCTGCCAAGGGCCGCAGGGCCGCGGGAGACCAGCCTGGAGGCTGGGGCAGGAGTGGGATGGTGTCTGAGGACCAGCAGGGGCCTGGCCCTCGGCTCACACAGCCGTCCCTGCCTCAGCCCCGGCCTCTGGCCTCACCTGGGACCAGCCGGCACCCCAGGTCTGCCGGATCAGGGCCCAGCTGAGGCAGGAAGTCAGTGAGAGAGGCAGGTGCCCTGTCGGGTGAGGCCAGGTCGGGAGGAGGGTCTGTGAGGCCCCCTCTATGCCCGACATGGTCGTGGACCTGGTGGGACAAGGAGATGGTGTGTGTCCGTGGGGCGGGCGCTGGCCTCCCTGCTGGGACTCTGCGTCCTCATACCTGGGCAGTGAAGGGACCAGGGGACTCTGCACCAGCAGAGCTGAGGAGAGGCTCAGGCCTACCGCCCACAGCTCCCCAGGCAAAGACCGCTTCCTGTGCTGCCCCACACCCTGGGCCTCGGGGGGAGGGCCTGGCCTCCAGGTGATGGGCCACGCTTGCGGGCACCAGGCTCCATGCCAGGCGACCTGTTCCTGAGGCTGGACTAGGCGTGCACTGTCCCTGGGGCTCTGCTGGCCTCGGAACGTGGCAAAGCGGTGAACAGGACACTGTGCTCCCCAGGGGCTCCCAGGATGGGGCAGACCCCCCTTGGTGGCTCCCAAGCCCGCCCTGCCCCTCGCCGAGGCCGAGGCACTGCGGGTGGCACCTTGGGCAGGGACCGGGCGGCCTGGAGCAGCTTCCGCCTGTGCTGCGCATCACTGATGCCGATTTCCCGCAGGTCCTGATCTTCCATCACGTTAGGCCCCTGAGAGCAGAAAGGAGAAAGTGAGGGCCTCCTGTGTGAGGCCAGCCTGTTATGGCCCCTTGCCAAGTTCTTCACCACCAGCACCACAAGGGCGTGAGCCCCAGGGCACCCTGCGAGGCCAGGCTGGGCTGCACGGAGCCTCGGACAGCAGGAAGACAAACCTGCCCGGCTGCCCACCTGTCCTGAGCGGCTCCAGGGCGCTGAGCCAGGCCAGAGCAGGCAGCGCACAGGCCCTCACCTACCTGAGCCCATCTGCGGGGGGCAGATCTGACAACCCCCCAAGGCAAAGTGAAAGTCACTCAGTCGTGTCCAACTCTTTGCAACCCCACGGACCCAGGTCTCCCGCACTGCAGGCGGATTCTTTACCGGCTGAGCCCCAAGGGAAGCCCCACCAAGGTGAAGAACAGGATTAATTTCCAGATTCCTTACAGACACGATTTTGTGATGTTAGGTTAAAACAGCCACCCTGGGTGGGTGGCAGGGGCAGGCACCCAAGGAGGAGAGGAGTCTAAAGCGGAGACCTGCGTGGGGGAGGAGGGGGAGTTCAGCGGAGGGCGACACGGAGGGTGGCTGGTGTCTGCCGCGTCCTTGCTGTGTGACAGGGACCGGGAACTTTCACGCGCACTTGCCCACTTCGGGCTCACAACCCTGTGTTAGGTTCTGTTTGCATCCTCATTTTACAGAGAAGGAAACTGAGGCACACAGAGGTCAGAAACACATCCGAAGTCACACATCTTGTGGTGGAGCTAGGATCTGAGATGATCTGACTGCACTCACCACTCCTAACCCCTATCATGCTGTCTTTAATTACTCACAGTGGTGCCACAAGATAGGGTTTCTTTCAGATTATGATACACAAAAAGTCATGGGTTCTGCCTGTCTCGCAGCTACAGAGCCCCAGCCCCCAAGAGCAGTGGTGCCCACTTTCCTGGGTATCCCTCCAGACCCCAGCTGGGCACCTACATACATGTACACTTTATTCCTGCATAAATAACGATTCTTGTACACACTGTTCAGTACCTTATTCTTAACTACTGAGTATATATAGGAGGTCACTCTGCATCAGTGTATGGAGGACTGTCCTTTCTTTTAAAGCTGCATAATCATCCAGGTCATGGATGATTATAAATTTATTAAACTGTGAATATTATAAATGTTTACACTAGTTCCGTGTTAAAGGATGACTGCTTCCAATTTCTGCTTTTACGAGTGGTGCTGCACAAATCCCCCTCTATGTGCATAACCACCCTCTCTGGTGGTTATCAAGAAGAGAGATTGCTGCCAAACAGTTCTCGAGAAAGAAGAACAAACCTGGAGGTATCACTCCCTGTCTTCAGACCATACCACAAAGTTGCAGTAATCAAAAGAGTATGGCACTGGCACAAAAACAGATGCATAGATTGATGGAACAGCGCCCAGAAATAAACCCACACTTACATGGTCATGTAATCTATGGCAAAGGAGGCAAGAATATACAGTGGGGAATAGACAGCCTCTTCAAAAATGGTCCAGAAAACTGGACAGCTACCTGCAAAATAATCAAAACTGTTGTTCCACTTTCTCATACCATATACAAAAATAAAATTAAAATGGGTTAAAGACTCAAATGTAAGACCTAAAACCATAAAACTCCCAGAACATAGGGAATACACTCTTTGACATCAGACTTAGCCATATTTTTTAGATCTGTCTTCTCAAAGGAAACGAAAGCAAAAATAAACAAATTGGACTATATCAAACTGAAAAACTTTCAGACAGTGAAAGAAACTATCAACAAAATGAAAGGGCAATCTACTGAATGGGAGAAGATATTTGCAAACAAAGTATCAGATAAAGGTTGTTAATATCCAAAATATACAAAGAACTCATATAATCAATATTTAAAAAACCACATAACCTGATTGGAAATTTTTCTGTTCAGATCCTCTACTCATTTTTTAAAGACATACAGATGACTGAGAGACACATGAAAAGATGCTCAACATCACTAATTGTTAGGAAAATGTAAATTAAAACCACAATGAGATATCACTTTACACCTGTCAGAATGGCTATTATCAAAAAGACAACAAATAAGTATTGGCAAGGATGTGGACAAAAGGGAAATCTCATGCACTGCTGGTGAGACTGTAAATCGGTACATTGACAGATGAATAGTGTGGTGTACATGCACACAAAGGAATACTACTCAGCCAAAAAAAAAAAAAGAATGGGACTTCCCTGGTGGTTCAGTGGTTAAAAGAATTTGCCTGCACAAATGCAGGGCACACAGGTTTGATTCCTGGTCTGGGAAGATGCCACACGCCACAGGGCAACTAAGCCTGTGAGCCACAACTACCAAGCCTGTGCTCTGGGGGCCTTGAACCACAACTACGGCAGCCCGAGTGCCCCACATGGAGAGAGCAGCCCCCTTTCCACAACTGGGGAAAGCCTGTGCACCACAACCACCAACCAGCACAGCCAAAATAAATGAAACCATACTTTCAAAAAAGAATGATGTCTTGGCATTTGTGACAGTGTGGATGGGGTCCAGAGTGCATTATGCTGAAACAGACAAATATGGTATGATCTCACTTATATGTGGAATCTAAAAAATGAACAAGCAAACCAAAATGGAGAGAGACTCATAAAGCGAACAAACAGGTGGTGGCCAGAGGGGAATCAGGTAAGGTGGAAGGGAACAGGTAAAGGGGATTAAGAGGTACAGACCTCCAGTTACAAAATAAATAAGCCATGGGGATATAATGTACAGCCTAAGGAATATGGTCAATAATATTGTAATAACTTTGCATGGTGACAGACGGTTACTAGACTTACTGTGATCATTTCATAATGTATCAGATGTCAAATCATTAGGTAGTACACCTGAAACTAATATAATATCACATGTCAACTATATTTCGATTTTAAATTTTCAAAAAAGGGTAAAAAAGAAATTTCTCGGGCAAGGGTATGTGTGTTTAGAAGGCTGACAGACATCTGTACTCTCGTGAGTGCAGCTGTTTAG
The DNA here is from genome assembly GCF_033118175.1 of Dama dama. NCBI lineage: Eukaryota > Metazoa > Chordata > Mammalia > Artiodactyla > Cervidae > Dama > Dama dama. Next base: position 11,671,312 of record NC_083687.1, on the reverse strand, counting down.
AAATGGCTTCTCACCGCATGTCTTAAGATCAGCCCACTCGTAGGTAAGCTCAAGCATCTTTTCACACTTTATCTGTCAAGTACATACACAGCACTTACTGCCCCCCCCCCCCCAATGTGTGACATGCTTTGCACTTGCTAAATTACTGAATAATGGGGACTACTGTTACCCCATTTAACAGCTCAGGAAGCTGAGGCCCAGACAGCACCGTGACCTGTGGGGCAGAGTTCAGCCCAATGTTCGTGTCCATGCAGCTCTGGGCTGGCGCTGGGAGCAGCCATAGCTGCTGCTTCAGGAATTACTTTATCCTGCACTTGATCTGCAGGATTTTTTACACAGTGAGGAAATTAACCCTTTAGCTACGAAGAGTTGGGCGCATGTCTTTCCTGTTTGTCATTGTCTCTGAACTGTTATGCTGGCTTTGTTCAAGCAGAACCTATCTGCTTGCACTGGAACACACCCACTTTTCTCATGGAGCTTCTCTAAAGTTCCATCAGGCTTAGAAAATCCTTTCCGGGATTTTTAAAACAATTCTTCCACAATTTTTTCCCTGTAACTTCACAGTTTCATTTTTTACAATCTAATCTTTGAAGTGAAGTGAAGTCGTTCTGTCCTGTCCAACTCTTTGCGACCCCATGGACTATAGCCCACCAGGCTCCTCTGTCCATGGGATTCTCCAGGCAAGAATACTGGAGTGGGTTGCCATTTCCTTCTCTAGATCCAATCTTTAATCTACCTCAAATTTATTTTGACATAAGATTTAAGGGTCCACTTGATTTTTTTTTCCAGGCAGCAGGCTGTCTATTTCTTGAATGAGTTATCTTTTCCCCACCAATGTGAAATGACTTCTGATGTGTTCTAAATTCCTATGTTTCCAGGATTTTTTCCGGACTTTTTATTCTATTGAGGTGGATATTATTTATGCTCGCTTTAGAGAGAGGAGTTAGTAACCCGGGCCAGCTCATGCAGACCATTATCTGGTGGCTTCACCTATGTGCCCGCTGCTGTGGGAGCCTCCCGAGAGCCCGTGCCTGGTGACAGAAATCTGGCCTCACAGACAACAGGCTGGGAGCAAGGCAGATCTGAAGCCGACTACTCTGCTCAGGCTGCAGGGCACACCCCTCTGCCGGGACCCTAGAGATCCCTGGGCCTGCACACAGTCCCCTGCGCCCTGGCACCACTCCAGGCCTGACCAGCTCCCAAGTCACCCCTGAATCCAAGAGTCACCACGCCGAGTTCCTGTCGTCACTCTGGGCCCAAGTCTAGGGTGTGCTGACGGGGGAAAAGCAGAGGGGGGAGGCTTTCTGCTTGACGATGAGGACCCCTCCGCAAGGACCTGACAATGAACCTCCAACAGGGCAGCACAGCAGCAATGTTCTGAAAACCCACTGTAACCCCAGCATTTCCTCAGAAGCCTTCACAAGCTTTTAGGGTACCACTAATACTGAACTGAAGCCTGACCACCAGGAAACCAGATCCAACTGGAGACAAGGCCTTCATGAACCAGACCTCCAGGCAAGAGAATGGGGGCGTATGCAGCTTTGAGGAGAAGGAGGCAGATGGAAACAAAACCCAAACAAAGGACGTGACAGAAAATCAGAGCAAACAGCTGCCGGAGCACGCCCTGGGCACAGCGCAGGGCCCTGAGTTCCTGAACCTGCCACGTCTACATCTGTGGGATTAGTTTGTGTGGGGGCTATCAGGCCCCCAAATCCTCGAAGACAGGAAACATTCTGGAAGTTACTCCACCCTCCTGGCTGAGGAAGAAACCTTTTCACAAGGAGGTTTATGGGGAAAAGGGACCTCCTACTTGGTTTACCTCCTGCCACACTCATGCTGATCAAGAGCTGACACATGCCAGTCCGCGTTCAAGTTCCCAGTGAGCGAACAGTTAGGGAGCCAACCGAGCAGAACAGCTCATTGGCCTGAGCCTGTCAGTGAACAGAGATCCCCTGAGATTTTAATCAAGTTTCCAAGTCTAAGTGACATCTGAAGCAGAACTGCTGAGGCTTGGCTGGGTTGGGTTCCACCCCTAAGGGAGAGGGGACAGGCGGGAGCAATGTCCCGGTGCTTCCTCCTGGAGAGGCGCGTGCGTGCAGCCTGCCGGCTCGTGGAAAGGCACACCTGGGCTCTGCCCCCCTCGCCCCACCACAGCCAGCGTCAGCCCTGGCAGGCCTTGACCTCTGCTCCACAAAGGCCTGTGAGCTCTGACGGGAGAGGGTCCGCTGGGCAGAGCTGACCTAGACTGGCTTCCTCGGGAGGGGTTTCGTCCCTCAGCAGTGGTTCCAGAGTCTCCACTTGGCCCGCCCCCTCCAGCCTAATTTCCATATTCTGTATGACCGCTCTCTTCTCAGATAATCATTCAGCCATTTACCCTGCCAGGAATCATAAAAAACAAACAAACAAAACAAAGGCTGAAACCTCCTCTCCTGGGGGAGAAAGAATGAGACTGAGCTACTGTCCCCCAGTCTTTCCTGGGCCTCGACGAACAGGGACGGTGGGAAAAGCTGCTCCAGAAGGGTAAGTGTGCTGGGGTGAGGGGTGGGGGGCTCGCCTTGATGCACACAGAATGCAGCTGAAGACCTTAGGAGCAGAATTTCTCAAATTAGGGGAGGGGAGAGCCAGCTGAGTGTGCTGAGCGGCTGACAGTCACCACACCCCTGGCTGTACTGATCTGTGGGGCCAGCCTGAGTTGCTAAGAAGGTTCCTCAACACCTGAGCAGCTAGGTCAGCAACCACATCACTGGGGACCGCGGCCTCCTCCAGAGCCACTGGCCGCCAAGGGGGCAGCTCAGCGCTTCTCCAGGCCCTGGCTGGTTCAATGTGATACTTACGCTCTCTCTGCCTCCCAGGGTTTTGGGGATTTCCACTGGGCCCTGCTTCAATATCTCCCTCATATTAAAGGAGAAAAAAATTTTTTTCTAAATAGAAAAGTTATATAAGTCTATTTTTGAAAATTCTGAAAATAAAAAAGTATAAAGAAAAATGTAAAAGCCACTTATAAATCCATTACCTCTGGTGGGGGTGGGGGACTAAGCTTACCATCTGGGTGAAGTCTTTTCAGTGACAATATTTTGGCAAAATTGGGACGGTGGTCTATATATTATTTACTTAACCTGCTTTTTCACACGCTGACAGGCCTGTGCACACTTAGCCGTCTGTCACGGACTCCCACAACAACTGCGTGCTCTCCAGTGTGTGTGCATCCCATAATTTCACCCGCCACTGGGCATCTCGGCTCCTCCTCTGCACACAGTCTTCTGCAGTCCCCAGAACGTGTTACTGGCCACAGCAACAGAGCTGTTGGGGGCACAGTCATCTGGGCGCAGGTCACTGAGCATGGAGCAGGACAGGACCCTGGTCTGAGCCAGGACCACCTTCCCAGGCTGAGTGACCACAGGCACGCGGTGGTGGGTGGGCTAGGAGGGACAGGGAGCAGTGCACACGTCCTTCCCAGACCACAGCCCCAGACCCAGGGAGCGTGGGGAGGACCACTGGAGAAGGAAGAGGCAGCGGAGAGGGGCAGGGCTCTGCTGCTCGCCTCTGTGGCCTGTAAGTCTGAATAATGATGGAAAATAGAAGCCATGCTCCCTGAAGCATCATGCGTCCACTTGTTCAGGGGTCGAGGGCGTCCTGTGCTCTCCCTACTGAGCAAGGCAGCTGTGGTATAAACGAGTAAGACCTGGGTTCTGGGCTCCCCTGGTGGTCCAGGTATCTGGGAACCCACTGTGCAATGCAGGGACACCAGTCCGAACCCTGGTCCAGGGATGAAGATCTCACACGCCGCGGACCAACTAAACCTGTGTGCCACAGCTACTGAGCCCACGCTCCAGGGCCCCCGCCACAGCTACTGCGGCCCACGCGCCACAACAAGAGAAGCCACTGCAACGAGAGGCCCACACGCCGAAATTCGAGAGGAGCACCCCCCTCACGCACGAAGCAACAAGACCCAGTGCAGCCAAAGAAGAACTGGGTTCAAATCCCTTACAAAGTCAGAACTTTACAGGCAGGAACAAAGCCACCCGCCCGTGCAGGTTAAGTAACGAATCCCCGGCGCTGAGCGCTGACCTGCCGGCTGGAATCAGCACTCCACAGCTCTTCCTATGTGCGCCTCTTCACCGCGGCCCGGCCTCACCGGTCCCTGCCTCCCTGTGGCGTGCTCACAGGACGTCCCAGACTGATGCGTTCCCCAGTTCACGGTGCCCTACAGAAAGCTCGCCATCCTCGGCAACAGCAGCAGCTCAGCCTGACCCCCACCCCACCCTGCCCAGCCCTGTCCTCAGCTGGAGAGACAGAACGCCAAGCTGACTGGGAGCAACTAGCTCTACGATGAGGATGAAGTGCAAATGCTACCAGCTCCTAGATCTGCAAGCCAGAGGCCATCTCCCCCAGTCAGTCTCTGGGGGGGGGGGGGGGGGGCGGGGGCCACTGTCAGAGATGGCTCTCCTCCCCGGTGGAGGGAAGCCACTCCCCTGATGGTCCCTGTTCTCCCAGAAAGGCCCCCAGGGTCCCCCTTCTCTCTGTACCAGGCACAGTATCCTCCCGCCCATCTGCTGCCCACTGCCCCTGAATGTCTTCCTTTCTGAGGCCTTATCTGAGGTCAAAATACCACAGTCATGTCAAGTCACCAGTGCAGGCCCAGGTCAGTGAGAGTCAAGGGGCCTGGATCCAAGACCACCCAAAGCAGGCTTCACCTCGCGTGTCTGAGGACAAAGCTGATCTCTGCTTCTGCCACCTTCCCACCTCACGTTCTCACACTCGGCCACGGCCAGTCTCAGTGGCTGCTCTGGGTGACCACAGCCAAGGCTGTGCTGTCTTCAGAGCTTACGTGCAGAAGGAAGCAGTCAAATGAGATCCCGTGGGGACAGGGATGGGTCAGGGGTACAGAGAAACCTGCCTGAAATCATACAGGGGACCTGGAGGAAACCCAGGTCTCCTGACTCCCAGCTGCTTCTCAGGGCAGGTAATTAGGCCCCATGTTTCCTCCTAAGCTTTTCCCCATCCGGTTTCCTCAAATGTGACCTCAGCCAGCTGCCCAAGGCCCTGGCGCTTCCCTGAGGGTGGAGGTCCAGAGGGCTCTGGTGGGCCTCAAGCCAGTGCCCGGAGGTTCCCAGGGCCTGAGCCCCACCAGCTCCTCTCCCAGCCTTTTGTAGAATGGCCCCCGATACAGAGTGTGGACAGAACGATCTGCCTGGCCCAGATGGGCGCCTTGAAGCTGGCCAAGCCCACTGGCTTTACCTCTGGGGAATGTGCTGACCTGTGGTCCAGTCACAGCATCTGACTGGGAGAGGGGGGTGCAGGGGACCAGAGCGGGAGGCGAGGGTGCCGCTCTGGGCCCAGGAGACTTGGCTTCTAGTCACAGGTCAGCTGCTGCCTGAGGAGCAGCCTTGAGCAAGTGACACTCCTGGGGTCCTGGGTGCTGTCCACGGAGCCTGGGAGTCGAGACGGGCCTGAGGGACACCTGACTGACGTGCGCACGGACACACGGGCCCTACTGCTCGGCCCGCAGCACTCCTGCACACGCACCCTGCGAGGTCGACCAACTGGACACAGAGACGTGCTGAGACGCCAGGCTCAGCCCCCAGCGGCCACTCACCCCGAGACCCCGGGCCCGGAAGCTACAGCACAGGATGTGTTCACCACTCCAATTCCATCCTAACTGCAGTTAGTTAAATTAACAGACATGAACACAGCTCTCAAACTCCACTATGAAGGCGATGGGAGCAGGCCAGTGCTGCACGGGGGCACACGGAGCTGGATGTTAAGGAACTCCAGTCGCTGGCCCTCTGGGTAACTCTGGGGGGAGCAAGAGAGTGCAAGCGCTGGGAAGGGCCCAAAGGGAGCCTGGCTCTGGTCTCAAGTTCATGGGCTCCGCAGACAAGGAAGCAGCAACCTCTGGGACACCGACGCTAAGTTCTTCAGTGACCACAGAACTGAGTTAGCCCAGGAGGCAAGATCCGCACTTGTCTAAGAATATTCCTTCTGAAAGAGTAAGCTCCAGGAGTTGGTGATGGACAGGGAGGCCTGGTGTGCTGCAGTCCATGGAGTCGCAAAGAGTCGGACACGATTGAGCGACTGAACTGAACTGATTCCTTTCAAAGCCTTAGCTCCACACCTCCCCAACGACCCAGGTGAGGAAACTCTCCCTCTAGGGCCCTGCTATACACGGGGGCACAGAAACGCTCCTGCCCCAGAGCCATCAGCTCCCCAAGCGCTCTGCGGAGACGAGCCAGGCTGGTGGAGAGACGTCGAGGCGGGCAGGCAGCCTGACCGCAGGGCAGGGAGAGGCAAAAGGAGGGACGTCAGAGCGGGGGGATGAGGAGATGCGGGGGGAGCCTGGGCGGGAACCCAAGGGCACAGCCTGGCTTCCGGGGTGAAGAGTGAGGCCGATCTGGGGGCTTGAGGGCCTGGGAACCTGGCTGGGAAGCTTCACAGAAGCCAGTGCAGAAGGAGCCCCTTGCCAAGCTCGTGCCCTGAGCGCTCACAGGGCCTGGTCCTCTTCACCCACCACCTCTCCCCTACACGTGGGGCCAGCTGGCACATAAATAAAAGGAAAACACGGGCAGAGGGGAGAAATAAACTGACGGGCGGCACACAAGGCCTCCCCAGTGCTGCCCTGGAGAGGCACAGGCCTGCCGCTCAGCCCTCCTCTGCGCCTTCCAGCCCAGCCTGAGCTGCTGCTGGACTCCTTCCTGTTTTCTGCTTGTCCAAACTCCAGCCTCGATCACCTGCCACATGCCCGCTCCCCACCCCACCAGGCTGCCCAGTGGGGACCTTGAGTCCCTGGTGCCCTGCCTGGCAAAGGCATAACCACAGGATCCCACCCCCTACATCCAGGGCTCCGAAATTGTAGGGGCTCCCCAGAGCATGGCTTTTGGGGTCCTTCTCCATCAGGCCCAGCCCTCCTCGCTGCCCTCTCTGGGCCCTGCCGCCTCTGCCCTCGAGCTGGCCTCGAGCTGACCACAGACAGTGGGGGCCTCTCCCTGGAGTCCTTCCAGCTCCTGCAGCCTCTACAAAAACCCCCAGGATGGCACTGGGAATGCAGGGGTTCAAAGTCAGACAGCTCTGGGCGAGTGTCCCGGCTCTGCCACTTCCTGGCAGTTCCTCCACCCTCTGGGCCCAGGGCCCTGTTTGTGACTTGACGGGCACCCGCCTCAGGGCTGGGCGCCAGCTTGGTGCCCGGGAGGCGGTGAACCCTGGGTGAGCGAGGCGCCTCCTTCGAGCCCAGCACTTAGCACTCGCCGCTGTTACCAGTGCCCTGTGCGCGTTCTCCCAGCTAGACAGTCACATTCCTTAAGATGCCTACACTATCTGCTTAGCTGATGTCAGACCCATTCCTTGTAGGAAATGCAGAAAATCTATTTCACTCTCAGAAAACAAAGCCATAATCCCCCTGAGATAACGAACCGTGGAATACATTTTTGGCTTACTCCCTGCACTTCAAAATGTTTCCTATTTTGAAAATTAAGAATACGTTGCACACAGATTTTTGTGTCTCAGTTTCTTCACTCAACACTCCAAGGTGAATGCTTTTCCGCAAGAGACAGTCTTGAGAGCCTTTCTAAACGTCCACCCAGCCCCAGCATGAGAAGCACTGCTGCTGACTCCACGACACTCCAGTGAGCGGAGGTCAGGCCGAGTCCCAGATGCCAGACCTGCACCAGCGCGCTTGAGCTACACACTCGCCAACCACCAATTACCTTCTTTCCGTGCTGATTAAATGCATTTCCTCCCTTCTCCTGAAAAAGCGCATTTCCTGTGGACAAGATTTGTGGTGAAACAAATGGAACTGGCTTCGATGCACGAGCCAGCACGGTGGGCAGGCAGGCAGATATGTGAGCCAGACTTCCCGCCCTGGCTCCAGGGTCGGGGTCAGCCCCATCACCCTGGGGGCACCTGGCAGCCCCGGCTGCCCTGCCCCTGCCCCCTGCAGGCAAGAGAGTGTGAATCAAGTTCCAATTGCAGCGCTCACTCATCCGGCCCAGGTCTCACATCACAGGAGGAAGAGCCAAGGGAAAGAGGGTGTTGGGCTCAGACAAGACAGGACCCAGGAGGCTGTGACAGAGATCTTCCATTTTCTCACGGCCTAAGTGTGCTCTGCGTGGCCCCCGAAAGTAAACCTGGAACCAGGGACAGAAGCCACAAGGAAACAGATTTGGCTCAATATAAAGAATGGTCTAAACCAGCCTGAGCGATGCAGAGCGTGAAGGGACTGTACCTTTGCAAGGGGGTGGGCCCGTCACTGGGAAAAGGGCAGAGCTCATCTGGAAGGACCTCGGGCACAGAGGGGAGGATGAGACCACGTGGGGTTAAGGTCCCTTCTACCCTGAGAGGGAGCAGTGACTCTCGCAAACGCCCTAGACTCCTCCCACAGCTCAGAGGACCCCGTCACAGGGAGATTCCATAGCAGCCCTTGGTCTCAGATGTTCCTAATACATCTAGAGCCTGGCTGGCTTCCTGGGAGCCACTTGTACATCTTGTAGAAGAGTCTCCCGGGCATTTCAGCACGAAGGGAGACATTTACAACCTACTGAAAACCAAACCACATAGGGATAATGCCACCAGCTAACGCGGTGTAAGTTACACCATATGCAAGGAGGAAATGTTTCTAAACAAGACACTCCCTGCTTATGTGTCTTCTTCCTCTCTTTTCTGGTAACTAAAACTTAATTAGCCTTGCGGCCCATCTGGCAACTTACATGCAATTACCCAGGATACTGCGCACGGCCACTCAGGCCACTGAGGGCCTGAGAAGTGACACGGTAGACTACGGTGCAATCAGCCTTCCTGCCTGCCAGCTGCCCCTCTGGAGCTGAGAGGACAGAGGGGAACGGCTTGCACCCAGGGTAGCAGGAGGGGCCAGGAAGGCCCTGGAAGAACTGAGCTGCGCGCCTCCCTCAATGAGCCCCTTCCCAAACAGAACAGATGTGTTCCAACAGAAGCCCCACATCGTGCGTGGATGTCTGGCCCAGGGCCACACTTCTTCCCCAGGTGCCCGCCCAGCTACTTTCTGGTCGGAGCACAAGGAGGGGCAGAGAAGCAGTTTTGTTTGTTTTTTTTTAAGAGAAGCAGTTTTAAAGGAGTCTTTATACTCACGGAATGGGAACCTTAACCTTTCCAGACCAGCAAGAGGAGGGGTGAAAAGTCAGGAGCTCAGCCTCTAAGATCCCCCGGCACAGGGAGGGGACGCCCACGGCAACCTTCCCTCTCTGACGGCCAGTCTGAGGAAGGGCCGTGCTCAGAGACGGAAGGCCCCTCACTGGCCGGCCCCAAGGGCCCAGTGCCCGCCCTTACTGGCTGAACGCCCACCTCTGTTTTGGGTTTACTGGCCTTCCCCAAGGAACATGGTAAGTCAGGCATTAGGTTGTAAGAACCATAAATATACTCAGTTCAACTTAAAAAAAAAAAAAAAAACTATTTTAAAACTTAGTATCTTTAAAAGCTGAAAAATAACTGGCCTCAAGGCGGCTCAGGAAGGGTGGTTTGCAGCAGGCTTCCCTGTCTGCCCTGGGACAGAGGCAGCCTGCTGAGATGAGCTGCCCCAGTCAGGGTCCCCTACAGTGCCTCAGGCAGCTCCCTGGGTGGCCCACTACTTGGGAGGTGCCCAATGCCACCCCATCAGTGAGAACCCTAAAGAGACCCACGCTGGACAGGAAAGGGCAGGGGGAGCGCTGGGTCCACTGACCATCACCCTCAATCACGGCGGCCGAGGGGGCTGGGTGGTCAGGGATCCGCTTCAGGGAGCGGAGGCACCTCAGTGTCCACTCAGGACTGCACCCTGGAAATCGTGAGAGGCGGGACAGGTCCACCAGGAAGCAAGGAACCTTAAACCAGCTCCCAACACAGCGCGGGCAAGAAGGCGACTTCAAGCATATAAAAGGCACCTCTCCCACGCCCCTCAGCCACCAGTAAGAAGCAGGCTGCGTGCATGGAAGTGAGGCAGGACCCTCGGGCCGGAGTGGCAGGCTCATGTCCTACCCCCAGTTCCCAGAGATGTGAGCGCACAGCTCAGGGCTGCTGGGAGGGTCAGTGAGCGCCTCCCCGCACCCAAAGCGCTAACAGGACGCATCAGCTCTGCCCCCACCACTGCGCTCGACGCCCGCCCTGGGACAGCCAGGACTGCCAAGGACCTGAGCCAAAGCCCCCGCCCGACCCGCCTGTGAGCACATCTGGGGAGGGCTTCCAGAGGAGGGTCGGGCATGGGCAGGCCGCCCACAGCTGCTTCTTGGACCTGCACAGGGAGCCCTGGGTCTGGACCCAGGGTCCTGATGGGCCCCTGCTCCACAGAGAGGACACTTAGGTTTTTCTTTCTTTCTGAGCTGTTGTGCTTTGCAAGAAGAGTGCAAAGTTAGACCTCAGTAAAGCAGCCGATCCTTCCCACCCCTGCTCAGTCTCTCCTCTGGGCCACCCGTGAGGTCACCGGCCGGTTACCAGGCCTTCCTGCTGGAAACCTGCAGACTTCAGTGACCACAGGCTTGACGGTAAAGTTTTGGGGAACAAAGGGAGCTTCTGGCGTCTGGCTGGGATCTGAGAGGGAGACAGGACTGGACCAAGGGATGTGTTAGGGACCCTACTCCGGGGCGAACTTGCAGAGTTCTCCCAGCAGGGTGTGCCCAGGGCAGTGCTGAGAATGTGGGGCCACGCTGGCCACCGTCGGGTCTCAGCCGTGCGGCCCCTCTTCCCTGGGGTGCGGGAGCGGCCCCCCGCCGGGGCTGGGCACTCACCAGGAAGCGGACATCGTCAAAGCCGTTGAGAAGCAGCCTGCTTTCATACTGCTGCAGCCCCACGGCCTCCAGCCACTCCCCGACGCTCTGTTCCAACGGCCGCGCACCTGACGAGAGAGGAATCGGCAGACGCTTGAACAGGGAGAAACCATCGAGGCGGTAGCAGCGGCACTCGGAGGCAGACAGACGACACTGCCACACCATCGTCATCACCACGAAGCAGCCACACTCGGGACCGGAGGCAGGCGAGCGCGCAAGGGCACCGGGCGGCTGCCGCCCACTCCCGCGCCCCTCGGGGGCCGGCTGCCCGGGGGCGGCGCGGCACCCGCACGGCCACAGCCCAGGGGCCAGGGGAGCCGAGCCCCCAGGCTCTCCGGGTCGGCGCTCGTCCGCCTGCACGCAGGAATTTCACAAAGTCTGTCCCCACGGGCCCCAGAAGGGGCAGGGGACGGGGGACGAGGGACCAGTCCCACGACCTTGCAGCCCAGGCCGGTCAGGGGCGAGCGCGCCTCTTCATGCAGCGGAGGGACACAGGCACAGTGACGGATCCGCGCCCGGCCCCGGGCAGCCAGCGCATGCAGCCCAAGCAGCAGGACCCCGGCCCGCGGAGAAAGGAGACTTTTACTTGTCTTCCCCCAGCAGTCCCGGAACAAGCAAACCATGGCCACCAGCCTTTCGTGCGCAGAGGCTCAAGGCGGCACGGGCCAGGCAGGTGCATGGGCCAGGGCTGGGGGCCGGGACCCCACTACACTCCGGCCGGCGAGCGGGGCGTCTCCCGGGCCAGGTCGCTGTCCGCGGGCCAGCCTTCCCGGGCGGGGCTGGGCGGCGGGGGCTGGGCGTTCATCTTCCTCTTCCGACGGTGGCTGTTCCCGTGACTAGCCTGCTCCGGTGGAAAGCAGGCAGGCAGATCCAGCTCTCAGCTAAAGACAAAACCCAGCCCAACACAACAGAGAAAGGCAGCCATCCTCTGTCATCTGTGTGGCTCGAGTCTATTTCCCGTTCGGCGCTGCTCTCTCTCTGGCCGAGTGATAAAGACGGCAGCTGTCTTCCCAGCGTCTCCGGGGCTTGCCCCCCTCCTCTGAGGATGAACATGAAAGGGAGGACCTCATTTGCTCTGCTCCTTGGGTAGGACCGGGAGCCTGCGAGTGCAGGAAGAAGTTCAGCCCTTCCTGGAAGACCGTGGATGCTCTGAGCTGATCACCTTAATCCCATCTACTACTCCAGTTCTCATGGGCAAGAAGAGATGAAAGAAGGAAAAAGGAGAACCAACTACAAAAACGTCACCTCCGGAGAAGCCTTGGCGCGGTGAAAGTCATTCTGGTGTTCCCAGCACTTTCTGCCCCTGCAGGCAGGCCAAGTGGCTTGGTTTAGGTAGGAGACCCTGGTGACCCACTGTCCCAGGCTCCCCTTCCTCTGTCCTCTGCAAAACAGATGGTGGTCAGGGCCCTGGCGGCCAGCCTCCCAATGCACACAGTAGCGGCTCTGCGGGATGCCGAGTCTGGGGGCAGCCTGGGACGCCCCTGCCCCGGAGCGGGGCCATCTGCTCCAGGAACCTCAGCAGCGGGCTTCCGTGTGCCTGTGAAATCAAGTGTCCCCCGGCCGCTGATGCATTCCTGCTCACAATCCCCTGGGCAGGCAGCCGCAGTCCCGCCTGCTGCCGGTGGCTGTGAGGCGTCCAGAGCCGCAGCAGAATGCTTTGTCTGAAGGCTCCTGGGCTCCACGCTGCCTGCTGCTGGCTCCACAGTCCTTGCTCACTCTCTTAATGTCTGGCCCTCCCCCTCCCCCCCTCCCCTCCCCCCCGCCCTTCCATGCTCAGGAAAATGCATCAGGGATTGGACATCGTGGCAGAAGCTGCTGCTGCTGCCACCAAGGGAAAAGGAGATAGCAGCAACCAGCACGGGAGCAAAAGGACGGATTCTCCAACAGATTCTCCAGTATCTGCTGTTGGCCAATGTGCACATGTACGAAAGCCAGAGACGGCCGAACTTTACCTCCAGCTCCAGGGGCTGCAGACAGCTGATCAGGGAGAACAGAGAAGGAACATCCTACAGTTTTGGCCGATAGTTTCTAGGACAGCCAGACAGGGGTCAGAGGAGTGACGCTGTCCTGAGGGCACAGCCTGTAGGTGAAGTCACCCCCCTCCCCCATCACTTCAGGAATGACTGTGCCTCTCTGCCAAGAAGGGAAGCCAGGAGGTATCACAAAAAACGTGACAAAATAAGGACAGGACAACAGAGTTCTCAGGTGAGTGCACCAAACAACTCAGGAAATGACTCTCCAGGCCCTAGGCACCCAGCAGAGAAGCGCCAGGCCCACAGCAGGCTGATCAAAATCAGGAGGATGAGGACATAGCACGGGGGCACCAAGGACGAGTGGAAACCGGGACCAAACCTCCAGTACAGCCGCGGAGACAAAAACAGTAACGTGTACACAGACGCAAACCCGGGGACCACACACCACCCTCAAAACGTGCTGGGATACACCTGCCCCCCAGCAGGCTGGCCCGCTGCTCTCCCGGGAGCACCTACTCAACCACTGAAATGGCTGACTGCAGCAAAAGAAAGTCAAGTGTTTTCTTTCACTGGCTGGACAGCACAGGCCTTTGATGAAAGCAGCGAGTGGGCTGGGCCGGGCAAGGCCCGCCCTCCCTGGACTCCTGACAGTGGGATGAGCTGGCGATTAGGCCTATCGGGGATACAGGTCACCAGCTCCAGAGCCAGACACTCTGGGCCCCACGGCCCCAAGTAAGAGTGATTCAAGCACCATCTTGGGGTCTCGGCTTTCAGGACACGATCCCCTGCAAAACCAGTCACAGCGGGCAACGCCCTGCTTAGCTAAGGGCTGCCTGCCTGTGAGCCTGCTCCTCCTCCCGGGACAGTTACCCCTGAGTCCAGGGCTCCTCTCCTAGACCCAGAAACCAAGGACGGTTTGAAATCTGATGCTGGCCATTCAAAATGAACAAGAAATCTACTTGGGGCTTAGCTGAAGGCTGGTGCTCCCTGAGGTCCTGGGGAAAGTACCCCCCAACACATCGGACAGAGGTTACAGGCAGGCCCGAGCCCCACTCCATCCTTCAGAGCCCGGCCACCCCGCGGACACTGCAGGCTGGGACTCTGCAGTGCGGGCGGACGCACCCTCTGCTCAGGGGGCCACCTTTGTGTACTCACCCTCAACTTCCTAAGCTGGGGTCTGGAGGATGCTACTCAGCGCTAGCTACTAAAAACACTGTGTGTTGGGACCAGAAACCTAGGCGGGCAGCCGGACCACCTTTCGCCATTCACATGGGTTCACGGGGCGGGGGGGTGAGATTTGGGGGGTGGGGCCCACAGGGGAAGGAAAGGGCTCACTGTCACCAACTCCAAGAAGAAGGGCTCTTCCAAAAGTGTTTTCCAGAAGGGCTGTCGCGTCTCCTGATTCACCAAAGCCAAGAGGTAACGGCCTGCTTCTGCACCAGCCTCTTGAGCACACACAACTGATATAAGCTCCTCAGATGCAGAGAGGCACAGGGAAGCGGAGAGCCGCTGCAACTGAACTGACTGCAGCCAACCCATCCCCGCTGCCCCTAAAGCACAGCTTTGAAAATGGCCACAGTGTCCGTCTCGGTCCTAAACATTATCCCCAATAAACACTTGCTCCTGGAAAAGCCTGCAAACTGTAATTAAGCTCCCCAGACTATATGTAGGCAAGTGCCACGAAACAGAGCCACAAACTCTTAGCCAGAAGAGCCCCCTGTGCAGACCTCCCGCATAATCCATGACTAGTGAAGATGGACCCGACCCAATCGGGCCTTCTCTGCTAGAGCTCAGGGAACAGCGCTGCTGAATGGAGAGTGGCTCGAGGAACCCAGTGGATTTCTCAACATGAGGAAGTAATTGTTTCATGGACAAAAACAGGCATCACTACTATTTACTAAACACCGCTTTACCTCAAAGATTTGTATGTATTACTTATCCTTAACAAATGAAAAGAGGTAAGTACTATTATCCAAATGTCGTAGATAGGAAACTGAGGGCTCAGAGGGAGTGAGCACCTTGCCCTGGACACACGTGCCTCTAGAATCAGGCTTTGAGACAGGGCCGAGGCCCCCACAGGCCCGTGGCCTCCGCCGCAGCTTCCTCGCTGAAGTGCACACTTGCCCCGTCCACCAGACTTCCTGCCGGGGCCAGGGGCCCATGCGGGAACGGCCCATTCCACTCTGGGCTCACAGGTCAGTCTTGGATGGAGCCTCCCGAATGAACAAGGAAGCCGTCCCTTAAGTGCAGAGGGACCCTTTCCTGATGACGGCAAGAGGCCAGTTCCTAAGCTGCTGTCCGCCCAGGTGCCCTGGTGGAAAGGTGCCTTCAGAGGCTTGAGGGGAGGGTGTGAGAGGTGCTCTGAGAGGCACCGTAAGAATGTCACCTCACCTGAGCAAGCTGCGTAACCATAATTCTATCACCAAGGAAAACAGCGCAGGTAGGGCCTCCCTAGTGCCTTTGTTTCAAACAAAGGAAACGGAGGTAGAGCTCACCTGTAGGGCTTTGAAATGAAAATACCCCAAGTAACAGTGCTCTGAAGTGAACATGAATAAATGGAAAAATGGAGAAACAGACACGAGGAGGGAGCAGCAAATCCAACCCTTCCAGGCGATGCAGGTGAACGACCCACGCCAGGGCAATGCCACCGTCATGGGTCAGGAGGGCCTGAGCCACGTTCCCGGGGAGAGGCAGAGCCGCCCGGGAGGCGGGGACCAACTCGAGGAGCACCCACAGTGAGCCATCCAGAGAAAGCCCACGTTTAGGAAAGTAACAGTGACAGTCATTCCCTTTTTAAAACGGAGCTTCCTCACAGTCAGCCTAAGATGCCTCTGTCCACTTTCCGCTCCACTATGCAAAAGGAGTCATGGCTCCTAAAAATCACAGCTGGGTGGGCGGTGTAGACGCGAGTGTGACGTGGCCTGGGCTGACCTCGCTCACCCCTAAACGTCTGTCTTCTGGGTCAGAGAAACGTCTGAGCCAGAAGGGAGCAAAAGGGCTGCGTCCCGCGGGGGAAACGGCTGCGTGGCACGGTACCTGAGATCCTCTGCTGTTCCTGAGAAAAGTCGATCCCTTCTCCAATAGAGCTCATGATCTTCTCAATCTGAGATGGAAGAGAGAGGAACAAGACAGGCTGTGAGGCTCAAGTCAGACACTGCCAGCTCACCAGCAGCGTGTGCAGGGGCTGGCCTCCAGGACTCTTCCAGATGATGCCAAGGTCCAGCACCAACCTGCAAGGTTTCAGAGCTCATGTTCAGGTCAAGAAAGGCTCTTCTCTGGCCCCAGCCCCCGAAGGTCTAAAGATGTGGTCTGAAGGGAGTGAGTGGGTAACAACTGGGGCTCAGCTACTGGAAACGCCTAAGAGCCTCCCTTCCAAGGCAACTGATATATCACTTCCCCCACCCTCCAGCCTTTCCAGACCCAGTGGAGACTGAGTAGAGGGTGTAAGAGCAGGCCAGGGCAGTCACCCTCCACTTCTCCTACTAGAGTCTAAATTCCATGAGGACGGAGTCTGTGCCAGCTCTGTTCCGGGCTGTACCCCCAGCACCCAGAGCAGGGCCTGGCAATTCGTAAGCACCTAACAGATAATTGCTACTGCATGACCACCAGCTCTGAGTTGTGGGGACATTTTCCAGAGCTCAGACCAGCAGAGCCCCGGAATGAGCAGGTAACCCTGAACAGAGGAGCTTTTGCTCCCTGGAGGCGGGCGGTCCTGCACACAGCTCCGCATTGAGGGGAGAAGAGGGCAGACACGTGTCCTGGACCGCAGCACACAGAGCTGGTCTCTGAGCAGCCAGATGTCTCCAGCATCGCCCCCCATGCGGACCACCTGTCCCAGCCATCTGGCTTTGGTCACCCGGAGCCAGATCCAAGCTCCCTGCTCCGGGAAACCTGGCCAGGGGCAGGACCAGGCCGGGGTAGGTGGAGGAGCCCCTCGCCCCTCGCCCCTCGCCCCCCGCCCCCAGTGTAGTGGTGATAATGAGCTCATTCACTGCTGTTTTTCTAAAGAAAGGAAAAAAGACCTTCTGTACCAGGGCGTGGATGCTTTTTCCTCTAAGTGCAAGTAAGGAGCCTTAGGTCTGACAGTCAGAAAAATAACAACTCTCCAGACAGCCTCCAGCTGGCAGACAAAGGCAGCACATTTGAGCCTGGCTGAACAACACGGGATAAGCACCTCCTCCACCCGGCAGCCAAAGCCCAGGAAGGTCTTCTCCTCCACCATAGAAACGCCTGCTGGCTCAGGCAGGCACGCAGTCCCCTGACTGCCTGTTAACACGCACACGAACTCCAGCCCTGAGCTTTGCGAAAGCAGAGGAAACACTTCTCACCGGGGCAGCAAACCTCATCGACTGGGCAGCCCAGAGGCTGGCATGGGAAGCAGGTCTGCCGCGCCCCTTCAAGAGAAGGCCCCTCCCCTCCAGCCCTCCCCAGAGCACCCCCTTCTCTGGCCCTGCCCCTTTCAAGTGTGTTTGGCTTAAGACTTCACTCTCAGTAGATGCTCAATAAAAAGTTTGCTCCCCACTTCCCCTCTGTTGTCCAGAGCACTCTGATCTAATAAAGTTTTAAAACATATTTTTATTTATTTTTTGACAAGTAATAATTTGCATGATTCAAAATTCAAAAGATTCAAAAGGCCTCTTTCTGACCCCTGTCTCCCAGCTGCCTATAGTTCTTCTCTCTGGAGGCAACCAGCATAACCAGCTTCTCAAGCATCTTAGATCTATCCGCAAGTAAGCAATTATGTGAATGTACTCCACACCACCCCCCAACACTGAGAGCGCTGTTCCAAGTGTGCTGCTCTGCATCTCGGGTTTTCCACTTAATAATACATTTTGGAATTCTTGCCACTGTTCAAAAAGAACACTTTTTTCGTTTTTTAAATGGATGAGGTATATAGTCAGCCAGTGTTTACCAGTCTTCAGAGAGGAGGCACACATGTGGCGTTCCCAATCGTCTCTCTTTCTAAACAATGCTGCAATGAATACTGCTCCAAATACACCTTTGAACCCAAGTACATCTGTAAGTTAAATCCTAGTTATTTCCTGAGAGTTTCTTCCAGACACAGAATCTGGAGTTAGCAGCAGGGACCTCACAGGTCATACAATCCCAACTCCCACACCACTTTAGTACAATCGGACTAAAGACCTCCCAGGGACGGGGCCCTGCCTAACTCTCCCAGTCAGTTCGCCCCGTTTGCAGAAAGCACCAAGTTATGTAATATTTGTCTTTCTACAGATTTAAACTTTCCCCCCTAAAGTCATCTCCTCTTCCCTAGAAAAGGCTTAGGGATATGTGAAGACGGCTCTTACCTTCCAGATAAACTGCTCTCCTACTCCCAGGCCGCAAGGCCCAACCTGGCATTTAATGACTCACCGGTCATTATATTGCAGAAGCCTGAAACCTGAGCAAAGAGCAGGCACTCAATAGAGATCTGCTGAGGTGCTTCCTTTTCCTTTTCCGCATTTACAGGAGAAAAGTAGGCTGCTAAGGTGAGGAGACTTCCTTATATGGGGTGTTGGGTCCTTATCTCTAGAATGGCCCTACCAGCCGGGATCCCTGAGGGGGTGAATGAGGGAGAACCACCACAGTAAACACCAGGAGGGGTGGAATCTGGAGGGTTCTATCTGCCCTTCTACCCACCAGGCCTGGCTCATGGTGAGAGAGGCAGCTGCCTGATGAAAAAAGCACAGTGTCCACTTAATTAACGCCAACAATGAAAAGCTATTTTCCCAAGGCCACACAGTCAGGGTGGGAAAAGCTCAAGTGGAAGGTGACTCCAAGGTGTCTTTTCAAATAAAGTCAGGTCACCTACATTATATATTTCATGATTATCATACAATCAATCACCTAACACCAAAGTCCTGACTGGCCTGTAGAGTCAGCGTCTCCTGGTTGCCCAGTTCATGACATTTCGCCAAAGGACCTTTAACAGTCAGGGAGAGCAGAGCTGGGTACCTCCTGCATGCCCCAGGGGGTGCCCTCAGGGCAACTACATGTGCTGAGGAAAAGTCCAGCCTCCCCAGCTGCTGGGTGCTTCAGTCTGCAAGCAGGTGCACACGGTACTCTCAGGACCACGCCACCCAACCTAGAAAGTGTGTTTTGTTTTCTGTGAACTGCGGTAGCTGAGGCCAGCTGAGAAGATTCTAGTCTAAAGAGGATCTGAGAGTTCACCCAACAACTTGCAGCCCAGGAGCCCTTCCAGCCTTGGTGAGAGCTCAGGTCGAGGAGGGAAGTGGCCGTGACGTCCATGCGGGCAGAGACTGGCACAGCCCTGCCCAGGCCCTCAGCCCGGGCTGTGGAGACTGGAGGAGCCTCATCACCTCATCACCTCCCCCTGCCACAGCCCCGGGGCCCCAGGACCAGCAAAGGGGGAATGTGGTCATTTCCAGACAAAGAGGAGCAGCCATAGAAGACAGATACCGCTCTGATCCTCACACTTTGGGTAGTTTAACTATTGAGGCTTGAGTTAAGAAACAATCTGATTAGGCTCTTTTCCCAGAAACACACTGCACCTCAGGGGAATGTCGGGGGAAAAGGCTGGCAGAAGAGAACGGAACAGTTCAACATTCTCTGTTTTTTTTTATTGCTTAGGGTCCGTGACATTTTTGGAGAGAGGTGGGAAATGGCCACGCTTTAATAGTGCACTTCATGTCAACCCTATAAAGAGCCTATATTTGTGTTTAGTAAAGCCTGAAAGTTATCACCATAATGGACTCATCTATTCAAAAAATGCTTGCAAATATTCCATTTTCAGCAAGTATTCAGGCTTTCCTTTTTTCCTCACCTGGGCTGTATAAAATATGTTCTCTGTATGGCTGAAGACAACCAAAACTACACAGTAGGGATCCTGCTGCCAAGGCCCTCTCCCATCTGCTGGTTCAGAACACAGGACCCTGGTGCCCACAGGCTGGCAACAGGAAGAGACACTCCATATACAGAGAGGTACACTCTCCCATCACCATCACCTGGCTGCCAGGAGCAACTCAGATCACGCCAGGCTTTTCCACGGACACTGGGAGTGAGGGGAGGGAGAAGACAGTGCCCGGGCTTTGCTGGGTCTTCTATGTCCCAGAGGTGAGTTGGGCACAGGCAATCCAAGGAAAACCACAGCCTCGGGACAGCAAGGCTCCCGCCCAGGAAGTAGCCCAGGTGAGAAGCCAGGGCGATGTGCAGGGGCTCCATGTGCAAAAACGTCAGGGGAACAGGAGTCAATCTGGGCATAAGATGAGCCTCACCGAGAGCAGGAAGGCAAAGGGATCGCCCTTCTTCCCCCTTTTGGGGCAAAGGGGAACATGAAGGGACATGAAGTGTTTCTGGAACTGAATTTGGCTCCTAATGTCAGACATGTCCCCCCAACCCCCGCCCATCTGTTGCCCAGGGAGCTGTCAGCTCCCGAGGACCCTCTCACGAGGGACAGCTCCTCAGGGCCCTCCCGTGAGATGGAAAACACATTCCTGCTGGGCCTGTACCACCAGGACTGGGGTCGCCGTCTCTCATTTTTGCTGCCCCGGAGACTGACTCCTTTATTGGCCTGGAGACGCCCCACACTTGCACTGTAACTTCCCCACTAGCTGTTTTATGGTGTGTCCCGGGGACACGAGAGGACCAATAAAGGTGAGGATCCTGGCTCAAGCTGTTTCTTCCAGAGGCCACACGGCGCCTTGCCCAGAGCTGGTACATGAAGGAACCCGGTGACAAGTGAGTTACCATTTGTTAAATGCCCAGGCCAGCCTCGTCGCCTAACATGGTAAGGCACCTGACGCCTCTCGACCTCAGTCTGGATTCTCTAACTCCCCTCCGCATTTCTATCTTTCCCCCACTTCCCTGGGTCGCTGGCACAGGGACTTCACACCCCACGACTACCAGCTGGCCCCTTTCCCCAACAGTGCTGCCCAGCCTAGCTCATTGCCAAGCAGACTTGCCACCCCACTTCTCAGGTGAGGACGCTGCAGCTCTGCCCACAGGTCGATGCCCAGCGCCCACCCCATCCCCCACTGATGGCACTACTCTGACGGGCTGAGGCTGCTCTCTGTGGGAGGAACCAGGGGGCAGACCCCCTCCTCAGGCCAGACGGCCCAGCTCGGACAGCATCCCCCCATTCCCAGGAGCACAGGCGGAGTCCTCGCCACCCCGGAGGCCCAAGCCCCTTCCACCAGGTGACCGACGATGCCAGAGCTGGCTCCTCCGCGGTGCGAGGCTCCCTGATGCCGCTGCCGCCGCCGCCTCCCAGCCCAGAGAGCACATAAGAATTCAACGCCATCTCTTGTCTTCCGCCCTCAACAGCAGACAGGGCTCCTCCGCCCGGAGCGGGCTTTGATTCCCCACATTTGAAAAAGGGTCACCGACCAGAGTCTGAGTTTTTTTTCCCCTCTCCCCCCGGACTGAATCACACCAGACCTTGGAAAGACAAGGATGGATTGAAGTAAATTATTTGTCCTGATTTTCTAACCTTGTCAACTGTGTTTAGGGGAGGGAGACAGGACTGGAGGGGGAGGGGAGCAGCGGTCAGCAGGGGATGAATGCGTATCTGCAAGGGCGGGGGCTGTCCCTCTCCAGGCAGCTCCACAAACAATGAGTCGCTTCTCCACGGAGCACAGCTAGTCTCAGGCTCACGGTGGGGGGCTTTGGACCTTTGCCATATTTATAGGATCCCCATCTGAACCCCTTTTACATGGCCACCTTCCTTCTCAATCTCACTTTTCCTATGAGGCTGAGAGACCACAGGACTGTCCTTCCGTCGGGGACACAGGCTCAGATGGAAGCCTGTGCGTGTCCGACCCCCGTCTAAGTCTCCAACTCCCCTTCCCCTCATTTTCATCCTTTACACATCTCTTGGGTGGCCGATACCCACCTTGCTCCCCAAAGTATCGTGCACCCCACAACTACCAGCTGGCCCTTTCCTTGACCAGTGCTCGTGCCCCAGACCGGCCACTTGGCGGAAAGTAAAGAAGACTTGCCAAGCGACCTTCTCGCGCTAAGACAGCCTCCCCTACAAGTACTCTTAACTAAAAAGCCCCAAGAAACTGCTGAAAGAAGAAAAAAAGGTGGGAGACCTAGATTCCAATTAACTTTATTATTGCTGCCACAGAACTCTGGGTTATGCGCCAAGTACGGGCTTTAATAAGTGGGACAAGACTCTAAAAGATTAATGAGGATTATGTATTTGGGTTCCTGTCCAATTTACGCAATCTACTTTCTATCCAGGAGCAGGCTGGTCTGGGGGAGGAGTGAGGAGGAGGAAGCCGCTCAGAGAGGTGCCGTTCTCTCAGACACGGGGAAACCTGTCTCCTGGTCCTTCTTTGGTTTTTCTTTTACCACCAGCAACCTTCCCTTGTTGGTCCTGCCCTTCTACAGCTTGAATTCCACTGCAGTGCACCGCGCTGTGGGTCTGGCTACGGACTAAAGTGGCCCAAAGCAAACACCCTAGGTGCCCACTCAGGATTGATTTCCTCAGCACTGCGGCCAGGGAGAGAAAGGGGTTCTTCTGTATCCATCGGCTCCTCAGTCTCTGCAGGGGAACACTTGCCGTGTAACATCAGAGGAGACAAATGTGGAATTTTGAGCACCAAATTATATACACTGAAGAAGTAAAAAAAAAAAAAAAAAAATTATATATACTTAATACAAATACACTACCAATATCCATCAGATGCCCTGAGACTTCCTACAGTCTGCCACTCCTAGTTATCGCTGTGAAATAGAAGTTGGATGAAGTCAATAGAATCCCCAAAATTCATTTTAAAGCACTAGGTAAAATCTTTCAGATAAGCCTTACACAAAAGAACACATACTGCGCTGATTCCATTTATATAACATTCTAGAAAAGGCAGCATGAACATCCAATATTAGGAAGAGTAGTTGCTGGTGGGGTAGGGAAGGGTAAAGATTGACTGGGCAGGGACATACATGAGGGAACTTCCTACGGTGATGGTAATATCCTATATCTTGATAGGAATTTGGGTCACACAAATATATGTATTTATCAAAACTCAGGGAAAGGTGGACTCGTGGTTTAAGTCTTTCATTTGCATTAACCTCCCCTCAAATTGATAAACAAATACCAAACTCTAGATAATGACATACATGTTAAAATGTTTAGTGATGACATGTACTGAAGTCTGCAAGTTATTCTGAAATGCATCACAAAATAACATCTATTTTTCAGTGGACCGAGGGTTTAACAGATATGAGATAAAGCAAGAACAGCAAAATCTAATTGCAATCTAGGCTGTAGGTGGTGAATATACAGGCATTCACTCACTGTTCAAAAGTCTCTTTCAAGTTTTTTGTATGTTAGAAGTTTTTCAGAATAAAATACTGGGATAAAGATCTCTCTCAGGATCAAATCTTTTAGAGAATAATAAATTGTAAGACCAACGCTGGCCTGAGTTTCCTCATTTGTAATGAGCTCTGCTCAACATGCTAATGAGCAGAAACATGCCCAACAGGCAGAGGGAACAAAGAGGAAGGAATGTGGGAACGCAGGCTGACGGCACCATCATTCCGAGTCACAAAGCTTCAGGGTGAAGGGCTGTCAGCCCTGCTGCTCTGCAGTGTGGCGTTCGCTCTTCTGGAACTCAGGCTAACCCCAGTCCTGCCGGACTGAAAACTCAATTATCAGTGTTCCCAGGGATGAAGAGGCCCTGGGAAATTGGTTCTTATTAATCAGACTCAAAAGACACTGATCCCTCCTTTGGTGGGCTGCTTTAGCACGATGGATACTTGGCTAGTATGCTCTACTGCCCGAAATCAAGCATATGGGATCAAATCCACCCTCAGAATACTGCATGGGCAAAAAGTGTGGACCATGCCCAGAGCTTGTTCAGTGACCCCCTTCCTACTTCAGGAGGTCATCCTGAAAATTAGGACAGGTGCTCACAGCAAGCGAGGTACCCTTCTCCTTGGCAAGTACTTAGATCAACACTGTTAACACTCCAGCTTTCCAGGGTGGACAGGTTCCAGGGCTAGGTTCCCTCAGGAGAGTGCTATGCCCTCCGCATTACCAGCTGGGGCAGGGGTTTGGGCAGGGGGACTATAAGCCATCCCATTTAATGCTTTAAAATTTTCATATATGTATGTTTCGGTTGCACCGGGTCTTTGTCGTTGCTCACGGGCATTCTCCAGTTGCAGGAAGTGGGGGCGACTCTCTAGCTGCGGTATGCAGGCTTTTCACTGCGTTGGCTTCTCTTGTTTCAGAGCACCAGCCCTAGGCGTGTGGGCTTCAGTAGTTGTAGCGCACAGGCTTAGCTGCCCTGTGGCATGCGGAATCTTTCTGGACCAGGACAGGGGTTGAACCAGGGTCCCCTGTTTTGTAAGGCACAGTCTTTACCCCTGGCCCACCAGGGAAGTCCCCTCCCATTTTAACGATGAGGAAACCAAATATAAGAAAAGTTAAATAACTTTTAGCTTACATAACATGATCACAGAGCTACAAGTATGTGGCCAGTGCCTGATTATCTTTCTAATTCAACTTATTTAGGGCCTAGCTTCTACTCTAGGAAAACTCAAGAGTACAGTTTTAAATACGTGGGACTGAGGACACTGGAAGGAGAAAGAAACCCGAGTTGAAAATCCACTAAAGGGACTTCCCTGGTGGGCCAGTGGTTAAGATTCTGCGCCCTCACTGCAAACGGCATGGGTTCAATCCCTGGTCAGGGAACTAGGAACCCCTATGCTGCCCAGTGAAGCCAAAAAAAAAAAAAAAAAAAAAATCCACTTATTTAGTTGTGGAATCTTGGATAAGTCATTTAACATTTCTTTCAATTTCTCTTTCTATAAAATGTGAACAAAAAAATTCGTCATCATTCTGGCAATCACTGTTACAGGCAAATTACTTAACTTTTTATCCTTACCCTTGTGGCTCAGCTGGCAAAGAATCTGCCTGCAAGGCGGGAGACCTGGGTTCGATCTCTGGGTTGGGAAGATCCCCTAGAGAAGGGAACGACTACCCACTCCAGTATTCTGGCCTGGAGAATTCTGCGGACTATTCACAGTCCATGGGGTCACAAAGAGTCAGACACGACTGAGAGACTTTCACTGTCTTTCACTTTCTCACTCTTAAGCCTCAGTTTCCTCAAAGGCAAAATGGAGACCTCAACATGAGGCTGCTATCAAGATCTTAGACAGCACATGAGGAATCCTGGTGAAGTGTCTGGTTCC
Organism: Dama dama; assembly: GCF_033118175.1. Classification (NCBI taxonomy): domain Eukaryota; kingdom Metazoa; phylum Chordata; class Mammalia; order Artiodactyla; family Cervidae; genus Dama; species Dama dama. The sequence continues at coordinate 11,646,417 of NC_083687.1, read as the reverse complement.
CAAACAAAGCTGCAGTGCGGAGTTAATTCACTGTGACATGAGTTTGAGCAAGCTCTGCGCTGCCTGAAAGACGTGGGCTTCGCTGGATAACATCATCCTGGGAGGAAAGACAAGGTCCTCCCGGCTGCAAGCACAGGTGGCGAGGCCTGCTCCTTCTCCAGAGGCAGTGTCTGTCTGCCCCGGTTCCGGGCAGACTTGGGGCCTGCCATGTCCTGGGGCCCCGGCAGGAGGTACTATAGTGCCTTCTTAAATTAAGTCCTTGGAAAAATAGGGTTGAGCCTAAGAGCCATTTAGTTTTCGCTCTGTAACCCACTTGAGCAGATGTCAGCCTCCCTCGTGCAGAGAAGAACATCTGCAGTCCTTGTGAAACCACAGAGGTTGGTGCAGAGTCCACGCAGGCTCTCACCCGCTTCAGCTTACAGAGCTTAGACGGTGTTTCCGCGCGTGAGTCACAGTCATCTGGTTCCAAAGGAAACAGAATTCCACCTAAAAACAAGTTAATCAAAACCCAGATTCCTTTGTTTAAAAAAAAAAAAAAAAAAAAAGGACTGATCAGCGGGAAAGAGGTTCTTCCTTCTGGCAGAAACTGTTTGGAACATGCTATGTGAACAATAGCTCACATCCTGGACGCTCAGCTGGAGGCTGCTTCTCCATTCAGGACAAAATGTTTCATGTGAGGGAGGTGACGCCTTTCTACCAGGCAAGAGACGGAGGACCAGGGACAATACTCAGCAGAGGACAGCGAGGAGAGGGAGAAGACGGAGGAGTGCTAGAGGCACCAACCCCTCACCTCAGAGAAATACGGGGGAAACAGGTGGATGTGGGGAAACCACACGGTCCCCTGTGATGAGGTGACACCTACTCTGCAAGTCTGTTAATGATTTTGCTTAACTATGGTTTTTCCAGTAGTCATGTATGGATGTGAGAGCTGGACCATAAAGAAGGCTGAAGAATTAATACTTTCAAACTGTGGTGCTGGACAAGACTCTTGAGAGTCCCTTGGACTGCAAGGAGATCAAACCAGTCAATTCTAAAGGAAATCAACGTTGAATACACACTGGAAGGACTGATACTGAAGCTGAAGCTCCAATAATGTGGCCACCTGACACAAAGAGCCGACTCACTGGATAAGACCCTGATGCTGGGAAAGATTGAGGGCAGGAGGAGAAGGGGGCAACGGAGGATGAGATGGTTGGATAACATCACCAACAAAATGGACATGAATTTGAGCAAACTCTGGGAGATCGTGAAGGACAGAGGAGACTGGTTTGCTGCAGTCCGTGGGGTCGCCAAGAGTCAGACACGACTTAGCAACTGAACACACACACAACTGAGCAACCAATTAGTGACTCATTAATCGACCAAAGCTGCCCACACCCACAGGGGCAGGAGTCTCTCAAGCACATCCCGAGTCTTCTGCTTCTACTTGCTGAGGGTTCTGCCCACTAAGAACCAGTTGGGATCATTTCCAAAGATGTTTAAAATGGTTATATGTGTGGATGGAAATAGGCAATTAAATTAAATGCTACAGAAATGATGAAAGAAGTGCAAAAAGCTGTTTCAGTGGTGACCACGTAGATGCTTCCAAGAGACTAATTTTTTTAAATGTGTTCTTGAATTGTGTTGTTAGAGAAATAAACTGTAAAAATCTCTACAAGGATTCTGTACTCAGAGTGCTTCACAAGTGGCTAAATGCCTGCCGCACTTTTGAGAAACTCAGTGTAAAATCTGAATCAATCCTCTATTGTAGATGTGATCCACGTAATAAAGAGGACAGAGAATTCCAAATTAGCAGATCCACAAAGAAAGAAAAAGCCCCAGCTTCACAAAGACTAGCCTATGTGTTGGGGTTAAATTACAACGTTTGTATTCTTTTTAAGATGACTTCCTCCTTTAACAGAGTTCTATGATTAACCAAACAACCCTCGTCCTGACTGGCCACACAGACAGCCTCCTGGGTGGAGCTGGCAGCAGTGTCTGATAGATTCTAGCCTCTGCTATCAATACCCTGAGCTCTGCATGTAGGAATTCTCAGACCACCATCATTATCAAGCAAGCCTAGACTCCCACACAGAACCGTTCTCTGGCTGTTTCCTCCAAAAGGGCGTCTCTGCAGAGGGCTAGGAAACAGTCCCAGGTGACTGGAGCATACTTCCAGCCCTTCCTTTTTCCGCACTGAGGTTCCTGTTTGAGCAGCGCCTTACCCACGGCCAGGGCCAGGGCCACGCAGCCTGGGCTGTATGAGTGCATCTGGTTACAGAGCAAAGTCCTGGGCGCTTACACACTACCAACTCAGGGGCCACCTCACGCAAGTCAAACTGCCAGCTTCTCCTCATGGCATCGGGCTTGTGATGAATGGGAACTGCCCTAGGCCCACCCGGCTCTCCCGCACTCTAACTGAAACCGGTCCCCTTACGTCCACCTGCTCCCCTTCCCTTCCCCCGGCAGACCACGGGACGTGGAGGCAGAGCAACTAGAGTCCTCTAAGTCTCAGAGACATGTTCTAAAGTTCAAGGGCATCCAAGGTCATCCAAAGCAAAAAACCTGAACTAGGAACTAGTCTGTGCCCTGCCCCAACCCCAATCCCAAAAGGCAGTGCAAAAAAAACCCAGGAAAATATCCTTATATCTCCTAAATATAATCAGGTAAGATAAGACACATGGAAATCCTCCATGGGAGTGATAGGTACATGGAGGGTAACTATCGTGCGGGTGGGAAGCAGCGCTCAGCCATCAGCACTCAGACAGTATATTTTATAACACTGTAATTTCAACACTAATAATAAATGACCCATCCACAATCTCCCCACCTGGTTCAGGAAACAGAATACAGCCAATACGACACAGCCCTCCCCGGGCCCGGGCTGCCCTTCCCTGCCCCTGAGGCCATGGGCCTCCTGCAGTAAACCGGCCATCCTCCTGCTTTCCCTTATTGTTGGCCATCCGTGTCTGTGCTCCTGAGGAACGTGGGGTCCTGTCCCCCTTTCCTGACCCTGTGCACAGGGGCACAACTCGCTGTCCCCAAAGGAACACCTCAGGTCTGGGGCCAGAGCGCAGGGACAGGGCCCCCTCTGGCTGGTAAGGAAATGGGAGGCCGTGGAAAGGCCCAGCATCTGAGGACACGCCAACACGCCCCGCCTCTCATCAGGCTGGCGGGATGCGGTCACCTGCCTTCTGGGACTCCTGAGAAAACCCACTCCCTACGTGGGCAGCAGCATGAAAGGACTGCAGATTAAATGCCACGTTCAAGTACACAACCACACCGGCCAACCAGAAAGAACACAGCCTTTCCCAAGCAGTCTCAGTGGGGAACCGCCCGCCCTGGGAAAGCCCTGGGGACCTGTACCCTTGGGCCTGTTGGCAAGGGAGTCTGGTGCGTTGCGATGACAGAGTACTGGACTTTCTCAGGAAGAACATGAAAGGCTGCACTTGGGAGAGGACAGGCAGAAAGGACAGTCCTGCTGCCTTCTCCACCCTGTGAGGCACTGGGAGACCCCTGGGCCTCCCCACCTGCAAAGACAATCTCTCGCCTTGGCTCGCACCAAGATTCCAGAGCAAACACAACCCACCAGTCCCCACTGTTCTGCAAGTATTTATCAAGGCCAAGACTGTTCCCCAGGGGCTGTGGTGTGCGTCTAGGAGGGAGGGCCTTTGGAAAAGGAGTGGGAGTTACAGCCTCAAGACAACACCACAAGGGAGAGGTTGCCAGAGGAGCCAAAGAAAGATCGAGTGTATTCCTGCTAGTGTGAGACCCAGGGCAGCCATTACTTTACTTTAAAATAGTTCTCTACCATCTCTACTGTTAGCTCTTTCTGCCAGTCTCTGTTTCCCATTCTCGTCTTGTCTGATAAGCAATAACAATTTAAAAGTGGGCTGCGTGCTTGTTTCAGAGGCAGCAAAACTGGGGAGACAACTTCCAACTTTGTCCCTTCGCAGAGTTCTGGAATAAGAGGAAAGAGGGGGGAGATGGCGGGGAAGCATTCTGAGCAGGTGTGCTGGCCCAAGGGGTCCTCAGAGAGAAGAAAGGATGGGGGTAGGCTTGCTGACGCCCCCAAGGGTCCTGGACCAAAGGTCAGGGGTCCCAAACTGGGCTTCCCAGCTCCACGGTTAACGAGTTACAGAACCTTGTCTAAGATTCTACCTCTTATAGAATCCAATGCGCGAGTGACAGATGAACTCAGAGAGAGAGTGCAAGTTCAGACTGAAGGAGTTTAGTACTCACGGCAACCGAGATAACAAGATTTGTTTTTCTCAAGTATCTTTGAGCTCAGGCCCTGTGTCTGTGCGTGTGTGGTTGTACACATATATCAGAATCTCAAATATGCTCTTACACTGTTGAAAATAAACAGGATGGCTTTAGTCAAAACTGTGAAGTATGAAACCTCTAACTTCCCTTTTTCTTTTTATACTTTGCTTCCAGAAGTGAGAATAAGTAAGTTCAGCTGGTTGAGGGATTAACAAACTCAGCCTTTGGGCCCTCACCACTGTGTTGGTGGCAACAGAGGCCAGGAAAGCGGGACCGAGTGAGGTGGGAAGCCACAGACTCGGCCAGCGGGGACCTCAGAGAGGATCCAGATGAACCCGTTTTGCAGGTAAGGAAACTGAGGCTCAGAGTTGTCCGTTGACTTCACCAAGGCCATGAGAGAGGCCACACAAGGCTGACCCTTGCTTCTGCCTCTCTGCTGAGACACCCCCACTGACCTGGCAGTTGAGCAGGTGGCAGAATATGGAGTAGCCTTTGGTGAATACACTTAAGCCTTCAGAGGACTGAATCCTGAAAGAAAAAGACCCGATGCAAAAATAAGCTTCTCTCCATCCCGGGACACTTGCCTCTTTTTGGAAAAGGGCTTCTGTGCAGAGCACCATGTTGTCTTCCTTCAAAAGGGAGACACGGGGCAGTGGTCCTTAAACTCAGCAACTGTGTGGGCCATTTTCCCCTAAACTGGGATATGGGAATATTACAAGGTTGCCTTTTCATCATGACACATAAGGACTTCAAAAACGAGCAAGATGGAAGTACAAGGGAGATCTTTGTGATGACAGAACAATTCTGCATCTTGACTATGGTGATAGCTATATGAACCTACACATAAAAAAACACTGCATAGAATCACAAGCCCCTCCGACCCCAAACTGGCGAAATGAGAACAGGGTCTGTGGACTGTATCAAAGTCAGTTTCCTGACTCCGATATTGTGCAAGAGTTACGCAATGCATTATACTACTGGCAGAGACTGGGTGACGAGTCCCAAATAAAGGACCTCTCTGTACTATTTCTGCAACTCCCTGTGAGCCTATAATTATTTGAAAACAAAAAACATGAATAAAGGAAAAAAATCTTAGCATGAAAATTTCCTTGTTTTACAAAAGGACACGTGAAGTACAAAGGATGAACATATATAAAATAAAGGCAGTTGGCAAAAAACTACCATCAGCACCACCATGACACTCCTCACTGTCCCTAACTTTCTCCTTTTATCATGGACCAGTCAAAATTGTGCTGAGGACTATCTTATTAAGAATGCAAGATTCCAGTCCTCCATCCTCACCAGCCTAGTGAGCAAACTCACTGTGCCAAGAGACCCACTTGAAGGGAGGCCTGGCAATCCCAGCCTGTTCAGCTTCAGACAGTCCTCTGCAGCCGTGAGAGACCGTTCACACAGAAGTGGGACAGGATGGGATGTGGTCCGAGGCTGAATGGAAAGGGCGCCAGGGGGCAGGGGGAGTTTCTGGCAACAAACTCAAGTTTCTCTTCTGCCTTCTACTCTTCTGAGCAGCACCCAGAACCTTCTGCCTTCCCTCTTCTCCACCAGAGCAGAGAGACTCACCGTCTGCCATTTACAATCCCGGGATTTCATCATTTGCTCCACCCGCCCCTCACTGGCTCAGACTCTGAGATCCAGGGTCTGTTCTCACAGCACACGCTCCTTTCCTCCTGCCGCCACCCTTGGCAGCTGCTTTCAGAGCCCTGAGGACTTGCCTGCCACATTCCAGGCAGCCCCCGACCCCAGGATCGGGCCGCTCCGAGCACCACAGTGGGGTCCCCACAGACTTCCAGGCTGGGGGAGGGGTGTAGCCTAGAGAGCTGGGAAACCTCAGCCCCGGGCTACTGACAGGGCGGTATCAGCATCTCTCAGGCCTGCGCCCGACAACCGGACAATTTCCAACTATAGACACCTGCAGGTCTCTGCCGCTTCTTTCCGGCCCCCGGGGCCCTTGGGCCTGGACCCTGGCTGGAAGTCAGTAACCTCCCCCTGCTCCTGCTCGGGAAGCAGCACGCACTCAGACCGAGGGGCTCCTTCCACCCGGGCTCCCTGGCAGGTCTGAGCCCAGGCAACAAACCCCTTCGCAGTTCCCTCTCTTTCTCACACTCTTGCTCCCCAAGGCGTGCTTCCTAGGATCCCCTCCCAGATAAATTATTTGCATCTAGATACTGCTTTGAGGGAAATCTACCTAAGATAGATGGTCACAGGGAAGGCCAACAGTGGAGAGATGAGAGCCGAATTCCCGCCATGAATGAGCGTATCTCTGCGGGTGTCTGAAGGATGTAATAGGCGTAAGGAGGGAAATTGCCAACAGCGTGGCCACTATCAGATATGAGAAAGCTAATAAGGGGGGGAAAAACGATAAAAACTTGATTTGCCTGGGTAATACTCATTACAGCCATTTATATAAACTGCTTTTCATTTGCCTAATTACCACTAGCACAATCATCACGGATATATTAAATGTGCCCGATAAAACTGGTATTAAATTTTACTTGCTTTCTAGTGTTATGCATCCCTACATTTGGTTCTTGTATGTTCATAACTGCGTGCTCCGTTCACTGTCTGTTCACAACTGGAGGAAACACGCCCAAGACTTACCTCCTAAGACGGAGGCTGTCAGACTTCAGCGTGCGTGGATTGCCCGAAGAGCAGAGCCTGTTACAACCTTGGTTGCTGGGTTTCCCGCAAAGCAGCTAATTCACCAGGTCTGGGGAGGAGCTAAGAATTTGCATTCTATCAAGTTCCCAGGTGAAGCTGCTGCTGCTGCTCTGTAATCATACTTTGAAACTCACTGCCTTAAAGTGCAATAAGGGAAACAGCGAACTATAAGGTCAAACTTTTCAGTTGGCATCTGCAACATGAAAGACTGGTAGTCGCTTTCAAGAAAACAAATGGAATCTTCTAACACTCTAGATCAGTCACTCAAACAAAATCAGATTTGGTATGCTGGTACCATTACCAAAAAGGGTAAAATTAACTCTGTTGTTCAAACAAGTCCCAGGAGATCTAGTTTTGCTCCTTTGTTCAACCAGTGGGAGTGCCCTCTCTGTGCCAAAGATGTTGCTAAGCAACAGAGGCTTGGGTACTGTCAAAGGTCTCGTGAGACACTGGGTAGGTCACATTCTCTACAGGCCGAACTCTACTAACTTGTAAAGGAGATAACTCATATTTACGGAAACTTCCAGCTCTGACATTTTACAATGAATCAAAGTAGTATTGCGGCTCAGAGCAAAAATATCCTGCCTGGCTGTGTGGGCAGCGTGATGAGAAATGTGGATAAGATCCCAGCTGTTCCAGTAGGGTGACTGTGAAGGAGCAGGTGACGCCCTGGCAGCAGTCCTGGCCCGGCTCAGTCCCATCTGAGTCAACGAAGGCCCCCTTAAAGGTGCTGCCAAGGGAGGTCAGTGCTATGCCCAATACCAACCAAAGAATGTAACACACCCAGCATGAAATGCACGTTCATAACTGGCACTGCCCTGATATATCATGACATTTAATCACTCCAACTGCTCAAGAGAAAGCTGGAGCCACGTGCTAGAATTAAGGATGCTATGCTAACCTCCTCAACTGGGATTTGAAATGAGTCTCGTGCTAACAGCTTTCCTGCTCTGAATGCAAAGCAGGACGCCGTGCAGAGGCGGGGCGGCCACCTGTGAAGGGCAGCCGCTGGTGATGCCGCTCTGTCTTCCTGAGAGGCCTGGCTTCCAAATAATCTCCTGATGTGTCCCAGGTGAGGGACTGACCTTCAGATTTCACAGGGAACCTGTAGGAAACATTCTTGTTTTATGCTCTTTTACAGATAGAGAAACTCATACCCAGAGATGACCACAATTTGCTTGAAATCACCAAGGAACCAACCGTGGAACTAAGGAGAGGTGTGAGGCTGTCCAATCTCTGCCCAACCCAGGCTGGCCACATCCAGCCAGCACGAGGCGAGGTGTGAGGGTGAAAGGAACTCAGTTAAAACAAACACCAGCCCTAAGACCCATATGACAAAGCGGCACTAAGGTGAAAGAGGTGGAAAAAGACTGGCCATGGCAGGATCAAGGAGGGGCACACTTACTCCCGCCAAGCCAACCCAGAAAAACACACAGTTCTTTTCCAGACAAACAACTAATGCTTTCTTAGTCTCATGGAAGGTATAAACCAAAACATATTTAGGAAGCTGTTTTTGTTGAACACAGATGACTTAAGTAAAAACACTAAAGTCCATCATTAAGACCAGCCCCTAGCCCCTACTTTCAGTCAGACCACAGCCCTGAAACTCTCCTCACACAAAATTCAGGAGCCAGACTCCCTTCAGAAAAGCTCCCTAAGACAAGGAGCGAGGTCCTTGAGCTGTGCGCCCTGCACTCAGAGCTGGCACCAAGGACGTGCCTGCTGGTGCGGTGGACGGTGTCAGCCCGCCTGGACAGCCACTGACAGCGCGGCTGAGAGCAGGCTCCAGGGAGGCCGGCCAGCGCCCCTGCGCCGCTTCTCACAGCGAGACAGTCCCTGAGCCAACGTCTGCCACCGACGCAGAGGACACAGAGCCCCTGGGCTTACGAGCGCCGTGTGAGGGGAGCTGCTTCCTTGATCTCTTCTAGCACCCTACGTTTATGTGTATCTTCGTGTCATCTTGTTACACTGGGACTTCAGGGCAAGGCTGTGCTCAGCCTATTTAGTCCTGCAGATTTCACAGGTGTCAATCACCTTCTTGGATCCGGCTTCGTTTCTTTGGACACGGAACCCTCACCCTTGGAGAGTTGACTGCCTCTAACCACGGTGGCTTTGGATTTATGATGCTGTATTTCCTTTTGTAGCTCACAACTGAGAAAATATAGACATAATTACCATATTACGTAGAATTGAGCAAACAATGCAATGATACTGGCCCGAATAATGCTAAGCATACGAAGGCTTGGAAATGTATTTTAATTAATACCAGTAGGAAGCATTTGTCTAAACTAAATCAAGGAAAGGGCACAGTGGCAAACTTGGTAAAGGTACACAAATGCTTGCCAAAGCAGCTCTTGAGTGGTACGACTACAGAAGATATTCAGGGGCTATCAAATGAATATCAGATACTCTTTCCACTGTTGGAAATGTTACGGGGCAGGTGCACATCATTCTCCACAAGCCAGGCTGAGGCCCAGCAAATGTTGCTCTGTGGGATGACTTGGGCGTGACCACCAGTGATGACGTCACATAAAGTTCTCAGTGACATAGGATGGAGCTCTCGTCCAGGAACGGGGCCCGAAGAGGCTGCAACATCCAGCCTGCTCGGGTCCATCTGGGCAGCTGAAACCCTTCTGAGACATGCCTGCATCTCTACATGAGGACCAACAGACGAGTTCTTCACGGAGATCGGTCTCTGCTGCCATCCTCAAGGATCCGGGAGATTTGACATTGAAATCTCTGTCAGCACTGAAACAAATGCATCTATCACTGGGCTCCGGCCTTAGACACTGGCAGTTCTCAAATGGCTGCCCTGGATGAAAACAGGCCGAACCTAATTGAACCTTCAGAAGAAATTCAGCCTAGAGAAACAGCATTATCTGAGCTGCAGCACGGCCAGACCTCTGGGCTAACCCAACAGGGGAAACTCATCAAGGACCTTCATTCTGTATCAGCAGCAATATTGTTGATTTTTTAAAAATGGGCTTTGGGAAATTCCCTTTTTCGACAAATCAATTCTACCTGCATCACAGATGTCAGAGATGCTAACGCTTCCACTCTATCACATAAGTACCTGTGAAGCCTTTAAACACACAGGCGCAGCTGAGGATTCCCTTGGTTCTGCGTTCACGCCACTGCAAGTCCTTCTGGACACCTACAGGGGTGGATGGGGCTACCTGGGCAGGAGCTGACATTTTAACTGAAATGGACCTGAAACTACCGTGTCTGGTTTGGTTCTTTTCTCCTCTCAATCCAATTGAAAAGATTAGGGGCCAAGAACTGGCCAAACCTGTTTCTAGTCTTTACTTCAATACAAGATGTGCTAGGTCGATTCAATCATGTCTGACTCTGCGACCCTATGGACCGTAACCCGTCAGGTTCCTCTGTCCGTGGGATTCTCCAGGCAAGAATACTGGAGTGGGCTGCCATTAAAGCAGAAAGAGTTGTAACACCTACTGTGACATTTGCAAGGGGGGACTTCTATTTTCAAACTCTTTATAACTGTTAACTATTTTACATATGGGGGAAGGGGCAAGCAGTAAACGGAGTTAGCTTAAAACTGATATGGCCATTTAAATGTAAAATTTAATGCTCCCTCTCCAAATTAGAATGTTGTCATAAAGCATTTTTGGCTTTAAAAAAAAAATGGAGGGAGGGGAGCTAATCTATCAAATTAAGTGAGAAATCCATAAAAAAATGGCAATAAACCTCTTCTGAAATCCACAAATTTCTATGCTCCCATCTATGAAGCAAATTATTCTGTATATTCTCTAGAATCCCTTGTTGTGATATAAAAGAGCTATTACTTATTAGAGAATGAGTAAGAAAATAAAATTCAAGATTGAAGGGTGAAAAAAAAAAAGATTGAAGGGTGAGCTGGAGAAGGACTTAATTATTCTATCTCCCTCAGGAACAAAAAGAAAGCTCTCTCTTCTCCAGCCTGGCAAGGTCCTCAGTCATCCAAACCGTGAGTCCTTAGACTCAGGACCTCCGACATCCTTCCAAGGTCCTTAACCAACGACACATTTCTAAGTGTCCCTTTTGTAAAATGAACTGTGATTACTATCCTTGAAATGTCTCTAATCTGGTTAGGGAAACAGGCCATGCACAAAAAGACAAGATCAGCAATGACCAGCGTGCCAAATTAGTGCCTGAGGAGAGAGTGCCCAGAGAGAGGCCCTCTGCACTCCCAGGCTGCGAGGGGACAGGTTCTGGGACTGACAGAGGCTTGCCCTCCTCCTCTCCTTGACTGGGCTCCCGTTCTCACTGATCTAAACTGAGCCCCGCTCCCCACCTTCCACCTCTCACAGGACTTTCTTCACGAGCACTTATCTTTGTTTGTGACGATTTTTTGTTTGTACTTGTTTAATATAATCTCTCCCTTTTGACTGTAATCTCTCAAAAGCTGGGTGTATCTATTTTGTTTACTATTTCACTTCTCTACTATGCCCAGCACCTAGAACAATGAGCACACAGCAGGCTCTCAATAACTGTGCTGAATGAATGAATGAGCAAGCTTTTGGCATTTCAACAAGAAGAAATGGAAAAAAGCCATTCCAATGGGGACAAAGGTATAAACCAAAGTGTAGAGGAAAACAGTGGGTAAAGGAATTGACGGGAACCAGAAAAATGGAGTGCAAGATGAGACAGAAAGCCATGTGCAGAAGCTGGAATTGGGTTATTCTCTGCAGAACCATGAATCCAGGCCGAGAAATTTCAGCTTTGTGCTATAGCAATAGGGCACCAGGGAGGTTCTCAGTTAGGGGAGATGATACAAAATATTTAGGACTATGTCAAGGCAGTCACAAGTAACATGGACTAGAGGAGAAGCCCAGGGGAAAGCAGAACACCAAGGTGGCAGCTGTCAAGCTGACACCAGGAAGGCAGGTGGGGATGGAGAGGAAGCACTCAGAGTTAAGGGCATGTAAGGGCTTGAGACACCCTTTACAGAGCCAGGCATGGGGTCATTTATACCACACAGGCTTCCCCAAATCTCATCCATCCTATTGCTTAAAAAAAAAAAGAAACTACTACAAAAGCATCTCTACCTCTAAATTAAGGCCACAGTGAGAGTCCTACAGAGGCTACACACTGCCTGAGAAGGCCTCAGGGACCAGGCAGCCCCTTGGCCTGTCAGGAAGAGAGCAGGTATAGTCACACCTCTGCGCCGATTTTGCCAAAAAGCACAACAGAGGAGAGGCTGAACTCTGCCTCAAGACAGGAAGCGCGGGCAGAAGCTTCACAAGGCAATCAGGAGCCGTCAGTCACTTCACAGAGCAGCTCTCTGTATGGCCTCCTAAGGGGGAAGAGGGGGCTCTGGAAGGGTCACACACACGACCCTGGATTTGGGTTCACTGACAAATGGCTTCCTGTGATTTTTCAGGAGAGTAGGAGGTTCATCAAACTCCTTGATGAGGTGTTACTGGGTGGTACGTGACAAGTAAAACTCCATCAGAATATATAATGCAATGTGTAGTGATGTCCTACGACTCTGAGAGGACCTGAAGACCTGAACGCAGCCAGAGAAGAGCTGGGGTGGAGGCGGTGTGAGAGCAACCACCCGGGCTGAGGGAGAAGGAGCTGGATTTCCTGGCAAGGAAATGAGAAGGTTTGAGGGTGGGAGGACAGAATCGCAGTGTCAAATATCTGCAGAACTGCTAGGCAGGACAGTGTGCAAGATCCAGAACTGATGGGGTGGAAGTCACAGATTCTGACCGGAAACAAGGAAGGAGTGTTCACAATTTCACACAAGTAACGGCGGATGGGAGAAGGGGGTCACTTCGGGTTTCCAAGCTAAAGCTTGATCACCACCTCAGGAAACGTGGAAGTGACTTTGTTCAGATTCCTTCTGATTTCTTGATTTAAGAATTTGAGACCGAGGCTGGGCATGGAAGATGTGCAAGCATGAAGTAAAGGGGGAGCTGGGCCAAGCAGACGAGCCACTGCGGCAGCTCTATCCTTTCCCTGGGCGTGCCTGAATTACCAGTGGGCATCTGTGGGCTCAGGGAGGCGAGAAGGGGAGCAGAGGGGGATGGGGAAGACCTGCCGTGTGCGCATGGGATGGCGAGGCGGTGGTAAAGCCACAAAAAGTACAGGGCCGCCCTGAAGGAGAAACGAAAGAAACGGCGACAGGAACTCGCTCGACTGAGAGACTCTGGACTCTCACAGAAGGAGGAGGAAGAGGAGGCAGTGGCAGATGCTTTTACTGAAGAAGAAGAAGAGAGGCTATTGGAGAGACAGAGGTAGAAAGAGCATCCCGGTTTGCAGTTCGCCACCTTTCCAAGAGTGAATCAAGGGAGTAGTGTTTTGTTTACTGGGCTTTTTTAAAAAGTGGTACACAATAATGGGAATTTGCTTAATGCTACTCAACTGTACACTTAAATGGCAAAAATTACATGAGGAATGGTTGCTGCGGGAGCAGAAGGCACAAGAAGAATTCAGAATAAAGAAGGAAAAGGAAGAGGCAGCTAGAAAACGGCAGGAAGAACAAGAGAGAAAGTTAAAGGAAGAATGGGAAGAACAGCAGAGAAAAGAGAGAAGAGGAGCAGCAGAAGCTACAGGAAAAGAAAGAAAGAGAGGAAGCTGTGCAGAAGATGCTGGAGCAGGCTGAAAATGAGTTGGAAAATGGTGCCACATGGCAAAACCCAGAACCACCCACGGAATTAAGAGTAATGGAGAAAGATCGAGCTAATTGTCCATTCTACAGTAAAACGGGAGCGTGCAGATTTGGAGATAGGTGTTCACATAAACACAACTTCCCGACATCGAGTCCCACCCTTCTTATTAAAAGCATGTTTACAACGTTTGGGATGGAGCAGTGCAGAAGGGATGACTACGACCCCGACACAAGCCTGGAGTACAGCGAAGAGGAAACCTACCAGCAGTTCTTGGACTTTTATGATGACGTGCTCCCTGAGTTCAGGAATGTGGGGAAAGTGATCCAGTTTAAGGTCAGCTGCAACTTGGAACCTCATCTGAGGGGCAATGTGTATGTTCAGTATCAGTCGGAAGAAGAATGCCAAGCAGCCCTTTCTCTGTTTAATGGACGGTGGTACGCAGGACGACAGCTTCAGTGTGAATTCTGCCCAGTGACCTGATGGAAAATGGCAATTTGTGGTTTTTTTGAAATACAGCAGTGTCCCAGAGGGAAACACTGCAACTTCCTTCACGTGTTCAGAAATCCCAACAATGAGTTTTGGGAAGCGAATCGAGACATCTACCTATCTCCAGATCGGACTGGCTCCTCCTTTGGGAAGAGCTCAGAGTGGAGGGCGAGGCTGGGCCCTCACGATGACTACTACAGCAGGCCGAGGAGGAGGAGGAGCCCTGGGCCGGCCCCCTCCTACAGGAGGAACAGGGAGGCCGACCGGAAGAGGAGGAGTAGTCACGGGGCCAAGAAATCTCACAAACACAGGTCCAGAAGCCGGGGAAGGCACAATTCCTGAAGCAGAGGAAGAAAAAGGGACCGCAGCCGTGGACGGGGCAGCCGGAGCCACAGCCGCAGGAGCCGCAGCCAGAGCTCCTCCAGGTCCAGGAGCCGTGGCGGGAGAAGGTCAGGGAGCAGAGACCGAACTCTTCAGAGCCCCAAATCCAAATAAACTTACTGTGTTTTTCAGTGATTGTACACCTTATTTATTACGGCGGCCACATACTTGGATGGAGGGCTCTCGGCTCATGTGGCTTAGCAAGTCTGGCGAAACCGTATGTAGACTGGAACCCTGTTTTAAAATATTTTTATTCTCTGATAATCATAGTGTGTTTATTATAGAGAACCTAGAAAACATAAAATGTATACAGCCCCAAAATTACTTATAATCCTGACCCTCAAAGATAACCAATTAACACTGCAGCATTACTTTAAGTCTTTTTTTCTGAGTATATGAGTGTGTACACATTTTTTTTACGCAAAGATCATGGCTGTAATTGAAATGTTTTTTTCACACCAGACACTGTCCTATTTCATCAAGCCCTAGTCTGTTAGTTTTGCTCACTGCATAGTGTGGCTCTATCAGTTTATTAAGCTATATCCCTATTGTTGGATTTTTAAGTTATTTTAAATTTTGCACTATTAAAGAATCCCATGCTATAAAAAAAAAAAAAAAAAGAATTTGCTAGAAATCATCTTATCAGTCTGTGAGTCACAAAAGAAAACACCTAACAGGCTTCTGTTTGGGACGTCAATAGAGGGAGGAGATGCTTTGAACTTTAATAGTGAAAAGAAAAACTCATGCATTTTCCCAGGATTCCCTCTTCCAAATTACTTTCCTTTATATACCTAGACAAAAAAAAAAATTTCTTTTTCTGGAGTTGGGGAGAAAAGTAAAATAGGGCTGCAATATAATTGGGGTTAAATAAGAACTGAAAAGTAACTGCTAATTAATACCAAAATGAAAATTCAGCTCACCTGTATGCTATTAATAACTACAATCTCATTAAGACTCAGAAGCTCCAACTGGTCTCCCTCATTTAACAACACCAACATCTTAGGCAAGTCATTTCAGCTTGCAAACTTTAGCTTCCTCATTTGGAAAACTGAATCAAATAGTGGACAAGATCAAATAGTTGCTATAAAAATCACCAGGATGCTTGGTCTTGGCAGCCATATTTTGGATCTGACACCAAAAGCAAAAGGCAACAGAAGCAAAACTAAACAAGTAGGATTGCATCAAATTAAAAAGCATCTGCACAATCGAAGGAAATCAGTAACAAAATGAAAAGGTGACCAACGGAATGGGAGAAAGCGTTTGCAAACCACGTGTCCAGATAAGGAGTTAATATCCAAAACATACAAGGAATTCAACTCTGTAGTAAAAAAAAAAAAAAACAATAATAATAATTTTTAAATGGGCAAAGGACCTAAATAGACATTTTTCTAAATTAGACAGTCAGGCTTCCCTGGTGGTCCAGTGGGAATCCACCTCGCAATGCAGGGAACACCAGTTCAGTCCCTGGTCCAAGATTACACACGCCACGGGGCAACTAAGCCCGAGCGCCACAAGTACTGAACCCAAGTGCCACAACTACTGAAGCCTGCGTGCCTAGAGTCCGGGCTGCACAAAAAGAGATGCTGTTGCAATGAGAAAACCACACACTGCAACGACAGAGTAGCCCCTGCTCACTGCAACCAGAAAAAGCCCCTGTGCAACAACAAAGACCCAGCAAGGCCAAAAATAAATAAGACAAACAATCGATCAACAGGTACACGAAAAGGTGCTCAACATCATTAAGCAACCTGGAAATGCAAATCAAAACCACAATGCGCTGTCACCTCACACCTGTCAGAATGGCTGTTCTCTCGGGTCCTACAGGCCAGCACAGAGCTATTCTCCCAGCAGCAGACCCCAGGATGGCATGCCCAAACACACAGCAGATACAAGGCACCGCCCTGGTCTTCCTTGGAGGGTCTGTTGAAAATAGCTCCAAAGCAGAAAGGAACTGGAACATTTATACAAACCACACCACTTCCACTGAGTTTACAATGGCTTCCTGGTTGTTTAAATCGGGGCAGGCAAGAACAGACTGTCAGACAAATTGTCATTTGTAGGCTCCTAGTGAGCTGAGGTAGTTTTCCACCTGTCCAGATAGATAAACAGGCTGCTCTGAGTTACGGACAGGTGGACCCTGTGGCGCGAAGACTGGCTCATTCGAGCTCGTGAGCAGGACAGAGCAGAGTGCCTGGGGTAGAGTCCTCAGCATCGTGGCCCTGCCCAGAATCTTCAGGCCACAAGCACTCCTGTTCCCCACTGGCTACTCCCCTGGGGGCACCAAAAAGGAACATCGCTGGGGAAGAAAGCAGGACAAAGGAAAGTAAAGGAGCTCCAGGCGGGTCAGGCTGTGTTCCAGGAAAACACAGAGCAGAGACAGGATCACATCTCTGAGGGCGAGAGCACAACAGCGGCATCCAGAAAGGAGCTCTGTGTCATTGCTGAGGGTCACAGATTTCAAAGGAAGTCCAAGTGCAGTCCACACTGTTTTCCCAGGGTCTACATAAATAAAAACTCTATACCACGAGTAGTAAGATGTTCTGTAGAATATAAAAACATCTAACAAAAAATAGAAAACCCCTGGCGGAGAAGGCTGAGAATGAAAGGTTGTTAGCAAAGCCTCTCCTTGATGCCACCAGTGAAAATAAGAATGAAGAGGGAAAAAAAAAAAAGAGGAAAGAGGAAAAAAGTAAAAAGACAGGAAAGAGCAACAGATGAAAACGAGAGAAAGAGCAAAGGGGTGAAAAAAAAAGAGAGAGTGAGAAAAATAAAGGAGTGGAACTCCCCTGGTGGTCCAGTGGCTAAGCACCTACCTGCCAAGGCAGGGGACACGGGTTTGATCCCTCGCTGGGAAACTAAGATCCCACGTGTTGCGGGGCAGCGAAGCCCTGAGCCACAGCTGCTGCGCCCTCACACCAGAGTCCGCGCTCGGCAACTAGAGAGAGAAGCCCCCAGAGCAAGCAGCCCACGCACCGCAAGTAGAGAGTAGCCCCTGCTCACAGTGACTGGAAAACACCCACTCACGGCAACCAAGACCCCAGGAAGCCAAGAGTAAGTAAGCAAGCAAATAAAAGAAAACAGAGAGGCAGAGTGAGTAAAAAGATAGGAAAAACAGCAATGAGGAAATCTGGAGATGCAGGCAGGGGTGGCCACACTGATCTTCTCATCACTGGCCTACTGCAGAGCCAGGACCAGCTATGGAGATGCCCATATTTACATATATGTTTAATCTAGACTAAGAAAATCACATGGATTTATCAGACAAAAGGCCAAAATTGTTTACTTAAGGACTCTATACCCTGTAGCTCAGATGGTAAAGAATCTGCCCGCAATGCAGGAGACCCGGGTTCGATCCCTGAGTCGGAAAGATCCTCTGGAGAAGGGAATGGCAATCCACTCCAGTACTCTTGCCTGGAGAATCCTCATGGACAGAGGAGCCTGGCGGGCCACAGTCCATGGGGTCGCAAAGAGTCAGACATGACTGAGTGACTAACACTACTGCTGCTATTCAATAAATGAGCTTATTTTTAAATTATGAAAATAAAAACACCCTCAATTCTACCAGACCACTTAAAACCAAGGGGAATGTAGAGGTTCTAGGATAAAAGTTGTGACTCCTGAATAAACCTAGAAGCAACGTAAATAGTCACTCCAGGCTCCAATCTGTCCCCAGAGGTAGGAGGGTCACATTCTTGAGTGGGAGGCTGTGCTCAGCAGAAAGGACTTGTTTACATAATAAAGAACAATACACAGTGTAGAACAGTGGGGTGGGAAGCTCAGCCACGGTCAGCGGAAACTCAAGCCCAAATCTCTGTTTTAGATCTAAGGTATTTTCTTGCACACCTGACCCTCAAGGGTTAAAAGCAAGCAAAGCCTCTGTGGAGTTGAACCAATCAGCATTTCTCTCGATGACATCATGCCTCCAACTGGACAGCCCGCTGGAAAAGCATCTGGGACCCAGCCTGGGAGGGTGCCCTCCTGGCTGCTGCCCTTTCACTCCACGTGGAGGGACTCAAGGTCCCTGCAGCTACCATTTCAGTCAAAACCAGGACACTCCCCAAACCCCTGGCCAGAGATCACTCTGTTTGCGCAAAATGTATACAAAGCATGTCCCTGTTCTTCACCCATCTCTCACTAGTTTAATATTGATGAAAGCTGATTATAAAACACAGATTCATCACTTAAGCCTTTAGCTAAGTTCTAAATGACTCAAATGTTTACGCTAAGTAGACCAGCGGCCTTCTGTGGCTTCTCCTTTCCAGAGCTTCAATTCCATTCAAAGGCAGGTATGAGTGAGACCTATCTGATCCCTTAGGACTTTTTATATATTCAAACTACTATCTTACCAGACACCAATTGCTACTGCCGTGTGTGTGTGTGTGTGTGTGTGTGTGTGTGTGTGTGTGTGTGTACCTATGGGTGCACTGTGCAGTGCAGTGACAGAGGATTAAAATACATCTAGGGAGCTGATGCAGGAACACACAGCTGAAATGCTGTCGACACTGCCAACCGTGTGGAAGCAGAACAGGTTTCTTCCCTAGAGTTGGAAGTGGGAAAGGCTTCCAGTTAAATGATGAATTTCTCCTGCTCCCCAGCACCCTGAATAACCACGCCTTCTGGTTCATCTGCAAATGAAGGTTAATTTACAATTTACATGCAAGAGTCACGTTGACTGCTCCAGCACACGGCCATCTATGGTTGTTTAGACTTGACAGAAACCGTGCTAGAAACGTTTGTATCACTTATGATCCCTGCAGGAAAAAGAAGGCACATTCGAACTGGGGAACCGAGGGAGCTAAATAAAGGGATTATTGGTACAGGTTTGCGTTGGGGACAGAGAGCGGAACACGGATGGAGCTCCAGACCTGGAGGGTCTGGGGGAGGAATGTTACCAAAATGCACAGAGAACAGCTACTGAGACAGGGTCTCTCTTTCACAGGGCTGCGGGGCTTCAGTAGAGCAACCCAGCCAATCCAAGATTTCCTTGGCCGAGTGATGCAGTTCACACAGGTCACACAGGCGCACAGGTTACTCTGGGGGTACACAGGCAGGGAGAGAGGGTGGGGAACACACTGAAGGACAGATGGAAGACGCCACGCACCTCGTCTAACAACCAGAGAGCAGCTAGAAGAACAAACTAACTAAGCCGATGATATAAGCAGAGACAGGATACTGTGCTTTTCAGAATGAGGACCTGAACCCAGATCTTACTGACACTGCCACAGCAAGCCATCCCCGATATGCAGCCATTAGGTAAGGAAAGCAAATTATAAACCAGCAAAACTACTAAGATCTCAAATTTGGATATATATCAAACATTAACAGGGACTAACTATGTAGAGAGCTGAAGGTGATTTTCCCACTCCTTATCTATATATTTTACAGTTCTATTTATGTTCAGCCTCTCAGTTTACCTTCTATGATGCCACAAGGGATTGTTAAGACAAAGAAGGTGCTGATTTGAGTGGAGAACACAGAAAGTGTCTACTGAAGATGGGATTTACAGCGCCTCTTAGGCTGAGCACTCTTAAAAGCAAACTCTTATTAGTTCTTTGTTACCAGAAACAACAGAAAATAGGGGGAATACAAGCATCACCAGTGGCCACTGTCTCAGAGGTTGCTCCTAACCAGGCTAACTTCCAGAATCCTCAGACCAGGGCGATCAATAGGGCCCACAGTAACACTTGTAAGGAACAGGCTGCATGTGAAAACAGTGACCATCCATTGCGCATGTGCCCAACATACATCACCCCCACACCCAGCCAATCAAGTGGCCACACAGGCCCGGACGCAGAAGGGACATCGGAACAATAAAGGGGAGAGAGGCTGCGGATTGCTCTCTAACCTCTTCCCTCTCAGGGAATCGGGCAGAAAAACTCATTAATTTCTCAAAGAACAATGTAGGGCACCTGCCCTCCTCTCCCAGGCGGGGCGGGCTCTTCCATCTTGGGTGGGGCAGAGTCAGGCAGGAGACTGAAGCACTTGAACTTTCCAGTCTTCACCAACCCTTCCCCCAAAGCTCTGCCTTTCTCAAGTTCTGAAGACGCTCCAGACCCCAGTTCTCTCCCTCCAAAGCTGCAGGCTAAATAACAGTATTAATATCTACCGTTCACTCCACACTTTATGCCTACTGGGAACTGTGCTGAGTGCTAAAACATACCTAATTGGTAAAAACACCTCTGAAACACAGACTTGACCGCCTCTGGTTTCACAAATGAGGGTAACCACTCCGAGGCTTCCTGGAGCCTCCCACACGGGGGTGAAGTTGATGGAGCCAGGTCTACTGACTCCGGAGTGGGGCCCCACGTGCTGCTCTGTGCGGCCTTCCAGGATCAGCCCGGCCAACCCACGGGCAACCCCGTCTGCGCAGGGGTCGCAGCTGTCCTGCCCCAGAGCCCCCCTCTTCCTCCTGGCCCCCCTGGTGAAGAGTTGAGCTGGGCCCACGCTCCTTCAGGGCAGCTTTCCTGACCCCTTGGAGAGCTAATGACGACAAAGAAAATAAAATTGTCAAGCACAGGATACAGGCAAAGCAGCCTTCAGGCAGGGGTCAGGGTGGGTGGCGAGCAGCCATTACTTAATGCCCTGCTCTAGGGAAGTCTGCCAAGCTGTGCGTTTAGAGCCAAACAGGGTGGGAAACACTCCTCAAGTTTCTCTTTAGATAGAGATATCCCCCAAAACCAAGTATAACATGGCCCGAAACAATACTGAAGGGTTAAACGTAAAGTGCTCTGTTAATGTTTACTATGCAAGCACAGCTTCATCTTCTGAATGCTTTCCAAGGAGTCCTCAACTGCCTTTAGTTTTTTCAAACTTAAAATGTAGCAGTGCTTCTGGTGGTTAGCCTCACCACTGCCTGGCCCAGGAGTCCCTGGGTTCCCTGTATCCACCAGCAATCTCTACCCACCAAGACGCTATCAGCGTACACCAACAGGGCCCGGACAGCCTGTGAAGGATCGTCCAGCACTGCTGACCGCCTGGGGTGGAGGGTGTGCTCAGGGTGAGACGTAAGGAAGGCGTGATTCGTCAGGCTGGACCAGCAGCCCCTGTGAAGAATCCTGAGACACTGCCGGGATGCCACATCACCCCCTCCCTTCTCAGCCTCACGTTCAAAGTCCTCTCACTCTCTGTCCCAGTCTCACCTTCCGCCCTTACTTCTTCCGCTCCTCGCCCACTCTGCACTCTACAGGAGCCACGTGATCTAAGCTCCCCCAGACCCTCGCCCTCGGACCTGCTCTCTCCACCTCGATGTCCTTTCTCCATCCCATGACTCCAATCTGGTTCTAACCAGAACACCTGGCTCTTGAAGTCCATGTCCAACTCCACTTCTCTGTGACCCTTCCTGAAGCCCCCTTTCCTCCCTCTCATACGCCCCGTCTCTGCCCACCCCACTCCCACTGACGCTCTTCTCTGTTGATTTCTCCTGCCACTTCAGAGAATATTGTCTCTTACTCTTAAGCTGCCTTATCCTACACTTGACTGTAAGTTAGAAAACCTCTGTTTTGAAAAACAAAGGTAGAGCACACACCCCTACAAGCCCCTGCTCTCCTGAGTGTCGTCTCTTGGGCACAGGCGCTCTCGAACACCAACCACCTTTCCTTAAGTGGCCTGGCATCTCGCACAGGCTCACCACCAAATCCTAGTTTGTTAAACAGTGAAGAGTTTCTCTGGCACAGGATCTTCCTGTCCCTGACCAAACAGTCCTAAACCTCATCTTATCTGGAGATGAGTGCTGGAGGAATTAGCCCCGCCCTGCTCCCATACTGGGAATGGGATTAGCTCTGGTTTACATAACTATTACAGCTGCAGCCCGGATGGGCTGGGCAGGGCATTTAGTCTACAGAATGTTCAAATGGACATGCCAGCTGCAGTGGTCCCCTCCTCTTTGAGAGCTAAATTCATCTTGTGGAAATGTTCCGGGGAGACAGATCCAGTCCGCTTCAAAGTCAGCTTCCTCCCAGCTAGAAGCCTGTGAGGGCAGCACTTGAACATTCCCTGCATGTTTACCACGCTTTGAGAAACACATTCTTCTGCCCAGGAAGACATGTCACAGGTCACTGCAAAATACTTGGGCACATACTTCTATTCTATAACAATGGCTCTGAAAGGAACCTGGGCCTCAGACTCCAAATGTGTTCTCCTCACTAATCACTCTGTTTCCTGAACCACCTAGCCCTCTGCCCCACCAACCCAGGAATGTGGGATGGGCAGAAGGTTCTGCTGGGAGAGCATGTGGTCTTCCTTGGAAAAACAGGAGAATCACACGTGGCGGGAAACAGAAAATCCCCCTCTGGTCCCCTTTCCACAGCTTCTCCCAAAGCCCCATCCCCCGAGCCATGCATCTCCCCTCTTCCTCCTGAAGGCTCACAGGAAGTCCTCTACTTCTTCCGCAGCATCTTCAGGGCGAGCCTGG
This sequence comes from Dama dama, assembly GCF_033118175.1. NCBI lineage: Eukaryota > Metazoa > Chordata > Mammalia > Artiodactyla > Cervidae > Dama > Dama dama. The sequence goes on along the minus strand of NC_083687.1, from coordinate 11,623,599 downwards.
CTCCCTCAGTAAGGCCGATGGGATCCAAATATTTCCAAACAGCATGTCACTTCTAGGAACCGCTTCTCCCTCAGTCCTGCTCTGCTGGGCCTCCGCCCTGCAGATTAACCATGAGTGGACCTGTCCTCTGCCACGCAGGCATGAAGACCCCTGTCCTGGCTCCAGGGCACCTGCCCCCTCCCAGCTGTCAGAAACACTCTGGTGGAAGTGTGAGGGAAGCCGGCAGCCGCAGCCCCTACTCTAGTCCTGGGCATCGGCACCCGGGCGAGCACGGGGGGCTTGGCCAGCCTGGCTCTCTTCCCTGAGATAACACGCAGCCTTACCTCGTCCCACTCAGAGGCGAAGGAGGGCGACTTCTCCAGCCTCTTCTTCCCGATGCTGCAGTTGGACAGGGACTCACTCCGGCTTCCCATTGTAGCGTCTTCCGTGGGGGAGCAGGTCAGGAGATCAGAGTCAGACTTGGACAAGCTGCGGCTGAGTTTGAGCTCAGCCTTGGGTCTGCTGGTGGGAGGGGCTCGGCTCCTGGCCCCGCTCAGGTCACCTTCCTCCTCAGCGCCCCCAGGGCGTGGAGAGGCCGTGCGTGTGGAAGTTTTGGGGTGCGTCTGGCTGTGGGCGTGGGGCAGGCTTGCCGGGTGGCCCACTCTCCTACTCTGGTCCAGCACGCGGGGTGGGGAGGCTCCGGACGCACGCCTGCCTGTCTGTTCCAGCTGCATCTCCTCGGGGCAGGCGCCCTGAGCAGGGGACCCTTCGCGATGGTTCTGGCCAGGGGCAGGGAGCAGCTGGAGAGGGTCCTGCCCCGCCTCACACACTGGGGAGGAGCCGTGGAGGAGACCTGAGAACTGCTCCGGGACCTGCCCGTCCTGCCCCTCCGCAGAGTCCTGGCTCCGGCCGCCGCTGCTCCGCCTGTGGTCTTGGAGTGGACGGAGAGACAGAGAAATAACAAAATTAAACGCGGCAAAAACCAACGAAGTTCCAATGCAGCAAGCACACGGCCGAGCAGAGGAATTCAGAAGCAGGGGAAAAGGGAGAGAAGCTGGATGGCTGGGGAGCCGGCAGAGGGAGAGAAGAGGAGAGAGGAAGTCAGAAAACACAGTTTAGTATTGTTCTTAATGTCCAATTTGTACCCTAAGTCAGAGCATTTATGAAATTCCAAACACTGGCCTGATTAATGCTATCTGGCAGCCTTCCTTGTTAGATTTCTGTTAACATTAACGACCAGACCTTGCTATATAAGGCGACAGGAGGTGCTAACTATATCCTACAGAAAGGACACAAGTGAGAGAACGAGTGAACACGGAGTAAAAGTGAGAGGGAGGGAGACAGCGAGTGCCCCAACAAGCAAGCGAGAGCAAGCGAGACTCACTCCTGGAACATCTGATACATTTCCATAAAGGCCAAAGTGTTATTTAGAGCCACCCGCCCTCCCTTCCTCTGGCAAGCAGCAATGTGGGGGGGTGGGGAGGGGAACAGAAGTCATGATCCACAACCTGCAACTCCTGGAATTCCTTAACTGAAAGTGCAAAACAAACTAGCAGAGAAATAAATGCTTCCTTCCTCAGATTTGGGGGGGTGGGGGCGGCGATTCAGAGTTCCACGCCTCATCCTTCCTTCCTTAGGGAACACAGACTATTTTTTTTTTTTTTTTTTTTTTTGAGAATGTGCACATCTCACTCTTTGCAAAGCCTCCCAGCTGCCCCTATTTGTTTAAGTTTAACCTTAGCTGATCCACTGAAATCAAAAGGGTCTGATTTGTCAGTGCCAAGAGACATGTGCCGTGCTCCTGAGACGGCCCCAACATCCCGGAAACCTGACACTACCAGCTCGTGAGACCAGCCACTACTGTATGCTCCCCGATCGACCAAATACCTCTGCCCTGAGGTAGCATAAATAATTGAACAAATCAGAGTCCAACATCGGTATCGCGCCAGGACGCCGAACAGGCTCTCCCTGCACGAACCCAGACCTGTTAGCGATTTTAACCCATATCGGCAGGGCAGATGACAACCCTGTGCTGAGCACTAGTTCACACTCCACGGCTAACGTTCAACCTGACTTTCTCTGTAAGTGGAAATGTACGGTACCGACCAAACGATTCTCTAGTCTGCACAAAGCTCTCCAAACTGTTCATGAGATCAGAGGATCCTGGAACCCAAAGGGTCAAGCTCAACTATTTTTACAGATGAGAAATCTAAGGCCCTTAGGCCTCCGGTGGTTGGTCTGGAGAGGTGGGGGAGACCCAGGCGTCGGCACACCTGGTTCTGGTCCTGCTATCTGCTCTCTCGCTGTGTGGCCTTGGCAGTGATCTCATCTTGCTGGGCTTCAAGATCTAAAATAAGCAGGTTGCCAGCATGGTCCTTAAAAATCCCCTTTATGTTCTGACAGTGCTGAGAAGGCGCGTCCTCACCACACCGCGACGGCGCGCTTCCCCTCGGGTTGGCAGAGCCCCGCTGGGAGCCTCTCCCACGCCTGCCTGCACAGCACGCCCCCTCCTCACCCGCAGGCCTGCAGTCCCAAGGCCGTCAGGCGAGGAGGGCCGCGCTTCACACACACAACCCCGCACTGTCCAAGCCCGACGCCAGGGTCCCCCAGTGCTAGGTCCGTGTTTCAGGAAGAACCCCAATAACCAGCTCTCCAAATGCTGAGCCCGTCACCCGAAGGACGGTTTGGTCCACAGTGGGCTCGGCTTTCGGCCGGTCTGCAGAGGCCGAGGAGGGGCGGCCACGGAGCTCCACTTGGCAGATCTGAGGACTCACCCACCGGAGCCCAGAGGCATGAACTCTGGCATCTCCTTCCTCTGCTCTTAACTGCTTTGGGGCTTTCACACCCCAAAACCCAAAGGTCAAGTTCAGAGCACTGAATACGCCCTGAACAGCCTGGATCATATCTCCAGGGAAGAAGTGCTGCGTACATGAGTTCTGCATGGCTTCATTCAGGCCTCAGGAAGCCCGGACTTTGGGGGTATGAACACCACGTGAGTCAACTGCCAATGTGCATGAGGCTGCCCATGACGCTGACAGTGGGGCCACACAAGCACCTAATGGTGATTCGGGCCAATGGAACTTCCTAGGGGAAGTGGGAGTCAAGCAGAGTGGAAAACCGGCCATCTCCAGGACCTTATCCTAATGTCCAGCTTCCTCTAGATCCTGGTCCAGAGGGCAGTGACCCCTGACCGCATCTGAATGTGAAAGAGGGCGCTGGTAACAGGCTTCTCTTCCTTGGCCCCAGCTTCTAGCTCCTTACTTGACAACTTTTTTGAGGAGATGGGAGTCCAACAACAAAAGAAAAACACCAGTCCAGAACTGGGACCCAGCCAGGCTCACACTGCCTGGGTGGACCTTGGAACCCAGGCCACAGAGCATGTTCTGACTGCTGCTGGCATCGCCAACAATGAAGGCCCTGTCCAACAGCCATGCACTCAAGTGGGCCATCAATGCAGAAAGAGAGACAGATGCCAAGAGCTCCCTAACAGACCGATGCTGGAGGAAGGAAGTGGGCAGAAAAAGGAATGGAAACTTATGGCAGGAGGAAATATGCAAAGAGTAAGAATTTCTGATGGCCATAATCCCGTTAGAGAAACCACAGTCCACCAGAGTACAGGAAATCATGGGAAGGGATTCTTATGTGACACAACTCACCCAGGAATTCCCAAGGAAAGACACCTTGGCATCTGAAAAGCTTGTCAAGATCTAAGAACCTGAGGATCTCAACAAGCTAGCATTCTCTTTCCCATAAAATACAATATCCAAGGCTAAGCTAGATTTCCTGGCAAATCAATGAGTGGGAAAAGATCTACTCAACGGTTCCTTCCTTCAGTAAAATCAGGATAATATTAGGTCCCTTAGGGACAAGGTGTTAACAATATAATACACTAATCAAAAGCCAGATCTCCCCCAAACTCCAACACCAAAAGCCAGCTCTTAAGTAAATTACTGAACTTCTTTGTGCCTGGCAATCTCATCTATAATTCTGGGATCTTAATAGTAGTTATTTCATAGGATTGTTATGGGAATTTTATGTGCAAAGCATTTAGACCATGCCTGGCACATGCCAGCTCCGAACAGATGTTAACACCTGTTCTTATTCATATTTTGTTCACAGATGAGACCTACTACTTCCCTGTTCCTCACAGGTTGTCACAAGGGTTGTCAACGTGTTGTTGACACGTTATTGTCAACATGTGTTGCACATGCCAAGTACAAACATCATCCTTGTAGGTCTCGACGCAGGAGGAGGTGACCAGAGGTGAGACAGGGAGAAGGCTGAAATGAGAATCAGCCCAGTGAGAAACAGGGCCCCGCGCTGTTGCTGTGATCCCTCCTCCATCAGCACACGTGTGCGAAACATGTCCATCTTCAGGGAGCACCCGAAGATGCAGAGACGGAGGCACGGCCTCTGCTCCATCAGCCTCTCAGCTACTGGAAGCGACCAGCGAGTACAGAAACAACTAGAATTCAAAGCAAAGATTAAAGAAACGTATAAACCAAATGCACAGCACAGTGAGTAGTAACGAGTGTGTGATACCTTTGAACCGAGAGGCTTCTCAGAGGAGGTAGATTCTGAGTTGGACACTGAAGGAGAAGGCCTCAGAAAAAGTGGAACTACATTAGAAAAATCAGAGACAGGACCCTTGTGCCCAGGACTCACGGAGTCCAGAAGAGAACCCGCGGGCCCACGGCCGTCCGTCGACTGAGAGTCACCATGCTCCCGCCTTGGGGGTGCCACAGCTCCTCCAATGCTCGTCCTCCCCTGCCCACGGCCCTCCTCCCACCTGCCCTTCCAGGAGAGGAGCAGAGGGGACGGGACGTGCAGAGGGCTGTGTCCCCACTCTCGCCATACATCCAGGCCCGCTGCTCCACTCAACAGCAGGGCACACCAGCATGCTAATTCCCAGTCCCTCAACTTTCCATTTTTTCCTTTTGTCCTGTGAGCTGCTGAAGCAAGGGGTCTTCTCTGATGCATTTTAATTACTATGATGATCCATGGGGATTCTCAAGCATTTTTGAATAATAACATTTTAACATTTACACATTTCCAGTCACCTCTGCCAGTTTAAATGAGGGCTGAAAAATGCAGCATGTGAGAGGACTTGCTATGTTAAATCAATCCTCAGGCTCAGAGGAGAAGGCTAGGTTACTCCAGTTTCCTGGGCTGTTCTACTTTCTTTGTGCCCTTAGGATTAGAACCTTCCAAACGCTTAGTCACAGTGGTGAGCATCAGAAACTGTGTGTGTCCAGGGAACTCCCAAGTACATGGATGCTTTTGGAGGGTCATTGTGCTTCCCTCGAAAAGAAGGTACTGAGTAGGTTATCCAGACATTTGCTGGAGACCATGATCTGACAAGACAAATAGACTGAGAGTCCACACTGTTCCATGACAACCTGAGAAACAGAACAAGAGCCGGACTGGGATTCAGGAGGCCCACGTTGGAGCTGCAGCCCGTGACTTTTCCTCTCTGGGTCTCTCTCAAAAATTAATGGCTGGGATGCATTCTCCAAGGCTTTGAGATTTAGTATGGTTTGAATCTGTGATTAGATGACCTAAGTTCCCTTCCAGCTCTGTGACATTAAAACATGAATAGTAGCAGGCCTTCAGGGAAAATGATTTAACCTCATGATTAAACAGGCTTTGGATTTGGCCACGTTAGGGCTTAAGGGCCAGCTCTAACACCTAACTTTTTCTTCCTCATCTATTAAACAGGGATAAAAATAGCCTCTACTCGGAAGATTTGTCTGGAGATATGCAATGACCTAATCAGTGTAAATGAACCCAGAGCATGGCTGGCCCGTAAGAAGCATTCAGTTAATGGAAGTTGCCATCATTAGCATTTTTCATTTACAACGGTCTCCAAAGTGTTCTTCATGCTAACACGGCGCCGAGTCTGGTTTCCTTTACCCCAGCTCAATAGAGAAGACTGGTTTCTTCTAAGTGAACCAGGCAGAATAAAAGTCAAATGCCAGGGCAGGTCCAGCCATCTTGCAAGTTTAGTGCAGAGCTGTGTGTGACCGCACCGTGGAGAACACTCAGGTCAGGAACCACCTCCTCCCGACAGCGCCCACGGGCACGGCTCGGCTCTGAGACTCAGGACCGTTCTACTAGGCTTGGTCCCGGTTACCTGACATCTCCCCATTTCCCTAAACTCTTCCCTAAGAGTCTGTTCACGGGCTGTTGTTGGACCTCTGGCCCCTCACACTTCCCTGTTCAGTATCACCAGCTCTGCCTGGATCAGCTTCTACTCGGCCATGATACTTAACCAGGCCTGATTTAACAGCACACTTGCCATCTCCGTGTCCCTTGATCTTTTGCCAGTTCCAATACTGAGTATTCACAACCATTTGCTTTCTCTTCTCCAGTTGCTGGAATGTTGAGCCCTGCTGAATACTCAAGAAACAACTGACTGAGTCCTCTACCAATTTAACTCAGCTGTCTTCCAACTGCTACCAAGTATTATGTATTAGCTCCTCTGTGCCAGACATTGTGCTAAGCATGTTCTCTTTTAATATTCACAACCACCACGAGGGAGGAATCTGTATCCCTATTTTATCCATAGAAACTGAGGCTTAAAGAGGTTACACAGCTTCCTCAAGGCTGCCAGCCAAGAAGTGGGAAAGAAGGAACTCAAATGCAAGCCTCATTACCAGGCACAGTCATGCTTTTATTCACCTCATGAAAACTATGATTTCGCCATAAGATCAATTCCTTGCCTCTTCCCTTGGTGCCAATACTCTTGGGAGGATAATTGCACCAATTTACTGAGATGATTTAGATCAAACCTCCTTAACTGTTTTTAACATCATGTCAAAATCTGGGGGTAATATTATCTCTTCCCACTTGAGAAGTGTATCTTCTCATCTAGGATTTACCAAAGGCCATCTCATTGCCCAATTATTTTTCTAGTCTTTTATCCTTCTAGCTCTACTATATTCTTTGACACTGTTTACTAACTGTCCCTACTCTCTCCTCCTTTCTTGGTCATGGGACTTTTTTAGACTGGCTCACAGCCACCTAGAATAAAGACTGAATTTTTCATCTTTGTGGCTAGGTATAGCCACAAGTTCTGGCCCATGGGTTATTAGTGAGAGTGGTTTGTGCAACTTTTGAGAACCGTCTTTAAAGTGTCTTTAAAGACCGTCTTCTTCTCTTCTTTCTGGTCTGTGCTGACAGCTTAAACTTGAGCAGTTACCTTGAACTATAAGATGGCAGAAGGAAACTGGACCCTTAACCACCGTGAACTGCCATACTAGCTCTAGACTCCTTACTTCTGGACAATCTTATTTAAGACAGACAGTTACCTGGGGGTTTTTGGAAGTTCAGCCTGGCTTCTAAGACACTGTACGATCCTGGCTATCTTCCCATGTTTCTCCTCTCTGCTGCTAAATGTAAGTTCTAGTCTTGACATCTTCAACCTCTCCAATCTTTCCCTCAGCAACTGATTTTCTCTTATATTATCTATCACTTCAACATGGATGATTCATGAATCTGTATTTTAATCATTACATCTTTCTTGAACATCAGACCCACATTTCCAAGAGTTTATGGAGTACTTCTAGCTGGTTATTGTGATAACTGAAACACCTCAAACTTAACATAAGCCAGAATTGAACTTATTTCCTCAGATGTGCCCCTCCTTCAATCCCCTGTTTCTGTTAGTTGCACAATACTTCCCCAATTAACCAGGCTCAAAACCTCAGACTCATCCTCAATGCCTTCTCCTCCTCATTCATCCATATTTGGATGAATGTAAGATCCTGTTAATGCTACCTGTTCAAAACCTCTGCTATCCATGTTCTCCTTCCAGTCACTTCCTATCATCCCCCTGGTCTGAGCTCTAATTTCCTTTAAGAGATTCCTTGAGCTCTCTAGACTTCAAGGTATCCCTAACTCCAGTCTCTCCCAACCACACTTCAAGATTCTACAATTACACATACACTCAGCCCTCCATATCCATGAATTCTGCAATGGTGGATTCAACCAGTCACAGATCTAAAATACTCAGAAAGAAAAAAAAAAAAAAAACAAATTCCAGAAAGTTCCAAAAAGCAAAATTTCAATTTACCATGGACCAGCAACTACTTACCAGTATTTACATTGTATCAGGAATCAGAAGTAATTCAAATGATTTAAAGTATCTGGGAAGCTACATGGAGCTTATATACGAAAAACTATGCCATTTTATATAAGCACTTGAGTGTCCAGGGATTTTGCTATTGGCGGGGGGGGGTGTGTGGGGGGGCGGATATCCAGGAACAAATGCGCTGAGGACACCGAGTGACGACTGTTCTTAAAGTGGCTTCTATCCTGTCACCTCATTCAAAAAGCTTCAACAATACTCCACTGTCTGAGGAATAAAGACCGCCATCTGAGATCCAATATTCTATGGCCAGTCCTTGTTCCAACCACACTGGATTATTTACCATTCTCCAAATATGCTATCATCTCCCACCATCTTACTGTTACTGATGCCACGTCCTCTGCTTGGAAAGGCCCTCTTTTCCCTCACTTCTGCTCATCAAGTAGAATTCTCTATTTTGGGGTTCAGCTCAAATGCACTTCCTTCATAAAGCCATCTCTGATCTCTTACACTGACATAATTTATCCCTTTTTGAACTCTGAGGCTACTTTTATACCACTTTAACATATTTTGACCTTTTATGATTATTTTACATATGTCTCATGTATACATATGTATATAAATGGCTGTCGATACATTCAGTGGAAGAAAATAGAGATGCATAGCTTACAAAGCTCGAACTTATTCCATAATGGAAAGAAAAGTAAACTGCTCCAACGCAGAAATATAAATTGAAAAGATACAGTAGGGCTCCTCTGACGGAAGGGGTGAGAGAAGAGGAAGCTGCTGAAGATGAGGCTAAACTGTTACACTCGCTCATTTACAATTTTTGCCTTTGGGAAAAGCACCCAAATTTACTCCTTATAATCTACCAAGAAAAGCTGGCCTGGACTTCCATGTTAAGATGGCTGACTGAATACAGGCACTTACTTACATCTTCTTCCCACAGTCTTACTAAACTAAGAGCGGGCCTTCTACTAAAAGGTGTGTGAATGAAAGCACACCCGACAAAACTCAATCCCAAGCTGCCAAAAGGAAAGGCCAGACTTCACGCTATAGACTTCCCCAAAGCCTTCCCCAAAGGCTTGGAAACTGGCAGCACTTTGGATGTGGGAGTTGAGCGAGAAGCTAAAATAACATTTTTCCTCCCCTTCAAAAAGATTAAGGTCTTCACGAACTTCACACAGGCCAAAATGCACAGCTCTCAGGAGGAATGACTTAATTGCATCTTAAGACCTCAGAGGTGTAGCATGTGCCAAGGACTACCCATGTAGCACTGTCTTCTGATAATCGTGCATCACTGTCCTAAGCTAAGTAACCACTTCACCTGGACTGAAACACTATTAGTGGGTGCTGCAGAAAAGCACCACAGAGAACAATGACTTTCAGAGGTCCTGCCTACTTCCCCATTTGCTGACAAACTTGTCCACTGTTTCTCTGGGCAGGAGCATGCCCCCAGTGTTCAGCGGGCAAAGAGTTAAACACTACAGAGAAATAAGTGACTGTGCTAAACAAAACAGGAAGCATCGTTCTGCTGAGACAATCCTGTATAAAGATTTCAGAAGACTTTGTCTACATTTGAAACAACTGAAATAACAGAGGAATATCTAGTTGGATAAAACTGTCATAAAGCCATCTGAGTCTAGTGCCTTTATTGGGGAGGGAGGATGGGCTTTCCACTTCATGGATCTATTAAAGTTTTCTCCTTCTGTCAGTTTTTGTCATTTCTACAGACACAACTGGCATTTCTGGAGATTCTTCACTGTGAAGGTTTGTCCTGCATGCTTAGCATTCCTGGTCACTGGGCACCAAATGCCAGTACGAACCCCTCCTCAACTAGTCATCGTGATGAATCAGTAACTCACCCAGACAACTCTTTCCAGGAGGACGGGAGCAACTCTAGCCAAATAAAATCTATTCCTATTAATTCTCTTTCTATTAATTTTTAAAATCTCTGAATTTGTGGTTACATCTATTTCTTATATTATTCCTAAACGCTGTGTTCCCCTTTTCTTGATCAGAAATGTTGAGACATTTTAAAAAACAGACAAGATTTCATTCTAATTATCAAACCTATTGCTTTTTGCTTTGTTTTTAAAATTTCATTTCTGCTTTCCTTCCTTTCTTTCTGTGTTTAACTGAAGTGTAAATGCATACCATAAAGTAGGTGACCTGTTGTATCTGCTTTATCTTTATTAATTGTTCTCTGAAACTTTCTCCTGCTTAAGTTTTAGCCTTTCTTGTTTTTAACAAATGAATTTAAGAAGAAAAACTTTATGCTGAGTACCACTTTGGCCAAATATTATCAGTGCTTAAACAAAATATTTCTACTACCATTAATTTCTAAGTTGGAAAATGATAGAAGAGAAAAAAGAAAAAAGATAGGCAACTCATAGACTAAACATATAATACTAATCAATAAGATAAGCTGCTCAGTTTCACTGGATCAGGGAAATGCCAAATTCAAAAGTCACTCTCTTTGCTTACTATGGGGAAAAACATTGAAAAGTGATAATACTCTGTGTTGGCAAAGGTATAGGGAAAAGAACACACTCATTAACCATTAAGGAAGGGCCCGGTGGCTCCACCAACAAATCCAGACATGCATCTACATTCTGACCTGCTCATTCTACTTTCTGTCAGTGTCTTTTAGAGAAACACACTTATAAGCATGTAAGAATGTCTGCATGGAATGTTCACAGCAGCATAATTTATAACAGAGAAGTAATACTGAAGACAACTTAAACATCCATCAGTTAGTGAATAGAAAAATGAGTTTTGGAAGGACTTCTCTGGTGGTCCAGTGGCTGGGACTCCATGTTCCTAACGTGGGGGGCCCAGGCTGAGTCCCTGGTTGGCAAACTGGATCCCACACACTGTAACTAGGAGTTCCCATGTTGCAACTAAGACTCAGTATAGCCAAATATATACATATGATGAATTTCTAAATAAAATGAAACAATTTTTAAAATGAGTTACTGGCTATTTAACAATTTTAAAAGAATAAGCTAGACTTTTAGAACTGTGACAAAATTTATTTATAATCTATGAACAAATTTAAAAAAAGTTTACAAAATAGTTTGTAAAATATAATCATATTTTAGGTTAAAAACAAACAAAGCAATTTCATATGATCACTTTTATATAATGATAGCACATGGCCTGAAGTAAAAAACAACATACTTTCAAACTATGGTCATCTCTGGTAACTGTGAGTAGCAGAGAGGTGAGAAAAATCTGGGCATTTTATTTGTATTCACTTTTGTATTGTTTGAAATTTTTCCTTCAAGTAAGCTAAAATGAATGTAATTTTATAATGTAATTAAAAATAACTCCTACTCCACCCCTCACATTATAGTTTCTAGTATTACAAAGGAGGAGCTGAAAGCTCTGGTAGTCTCATTAACACAGCCTTTTTGAAAACTGATGAATTAATTCATAAAAGCTGCCTAAGATAATGACATAAGTGGAAAAGCAGGCAAAATTTAATATGTACTAATGCACGACATCATCTGCTGACTTGCCTCACTGTGACCAATCCTAGCAGGCGTTTCTTCCAGGCTACTGAGAAATTGGCAGAGCCTATTTTCATATTTAATGTCGCCACTCCTTTGTCTGAAAGCTCTTTGAGTGATCTAAGCAGCTTGCCTGGAGGCAGGCACACTTCTCATGCTGCAGTTCAATTAAATCTGCTTCCAGCACCGCCCACTCTCAACAGCCCAGTATGGCAGAGCTGGAAGAAACCAAAACAAAGGAGCATGAGATGTGAGGTCAGAAGTCCTCCTGGGTAGCCCTCTCCTGAACCTAGAGATTTCTTGACATGAGGACAGAAATTTCCTATCAAGGTCACTTGGCCCCATTTACAAAGTTCATCTGATTTTCCCCTTTCCTTCCTTTCAAAGGTTGAGTCAGCTGACCTTATAGGGGTTCCAGATCAGACCTTTGAAAGAAAGAATTAGAATCTCATTCCTCCATGATGCTAAAGATTCTTCCCTCACTAAGAACTCCTTTCAGGGGACTTTTCTGGTGGTCCAGTGGTTAAGACTTTGTGTTTCCAAGGCAGAGGGTGCTGGTTTAATCCCTGATCAGGGAACTAAGATTCTACATGCCTTGCGGCCAAAAACTTAAAAAATAAATTTGAAAAATTAAAAAAAAAAAACCAAAACACCCTTTTCAAACAGAGCATTAAATTCTTTAAGGGTTAAATTTCAGTATGATTTATTACTAAACAACTAGAGCAGGTGTCAGTGCTCCACCCACTCTGCAGCACTATTCACAATAGTCAAGACATGGAAATAACCTAAATGTCCATTGCCAGATGAATGGATAAAGAAGACCTGGTATGTATATACAATGGAATACTACTCAGCCATAAAAACGAAGAAAATAATACCATCTGCAGCAACATGGGGGCAACTAAAGATGCTCATACTAAGTGAAATAAGTCAGAAAGAGAATGACAAATACCATACATCACTTAGGTTGTTGTTGTTTAGTCACTAAGTCATGTCCAACTCTTTTGTGACCCCATGGGCTATAGCCCGCCAGTCTCCTCTGTCCATGGGACTTTCCAGGCAAGAATCCTGGAGTGGGTTGCCATTTCCTTCTCCAGGGAATCTCCCCGACCCAGGGATTGAACCTGAGTCTCTGCATTGGCAGGAAGATTCTATCACTGAGCCATCAAGGGAAGCCCACATTACTTATACGTGGAATCTAAAATATGGCACAAATGAACCTATGAAACAGAAAGAGACTCATGGACCTACAGAACAGACTTGTAGTTGCCAAGAGGGAGCAGGGGAGGCAAGGGAGTGACTGGGAGTTTGGGGTACACAGATGCAAACTATTACATTTAGAATGGATAAACAACAAGGTCCTAATGTACACCTCAGGGAACTATACTCAACATCCTGTGATAAACCACAATATTCTTACATTAAAAGAGTGCATATATGTATATAACTAAGTCACTCTGCTTACAGCAAAGATTGACACAACATTGTAAATCAACTGTACTTCAGTCAAAAAATGTGAAGAAAAAAAAATAAATCCTAGGTTTAAATGTATACCAAAAGCTGTAACATTCCTAGAAGAAAATATGGGGAAAAAACATTAGCGACTTTATCTATTTAAAAAAAAAAAAGGGTAAACTGAATTTTATCAAAATCAAGAAACTTTTGTTCTTCAAAAGACACTGTTAAGGGGATAAAAAGACAAATTACAGACTAGGAGAAAATAATATATCTAATAAAGAACTAAAATCCAAAATACATTAAAAAAATCCTTACAACTCAATAATAAGAAACAACCTAACTCTTTTTAATGAGCAAAAGATCCGAACAGACCATTCACTAGATCCAAGGATGCCAAAGAATCTCATTAATAGATGTTCAATACCATTAGTCACCAGGGAAATGTAAATTAAAACCAGAGTGAAATATCACTACATACCTATTTGAATGATTAAAATTTTTAAAAACTGACAATATTAAATGCCAGGGAACATACATAGCAATTGTAACTCTGATGGGACATAAAATGGTAGAACCATTCTGGAAAATGGTTTGGCATTTCCTTATAAACTTAAGCTATATTTATAAAGCACCCAGCAGTTTCATTCCTAGTGTTTACCTCAGAGAAATGAAAACTATGTTCACAGAAATGCCTGTATGCAAATGTTTACAGTAGCTTTATTTGCAACTGCCAAAAACTGAAAATGGCCCAAATGGCCCTCAACTAGAAAATGGATAAATTGTGGTACATCCATTCAATGGAATAATACTCAGAAATGAAAAGGAACAGATTACTAATACATGCAACAACAAGGATGAGTCTCAGTGAATTACGGTAAGTCAAAGGGCCAGACTCAAAAGGGTACTGGAATATTGATTTATAGGAAATATATACTTGGTCATTCAGATGACCAAAATATATTTCTCAATTGTATTTGGCCTTTATTCATAGTTCCTGGCTCATATCTCCCAAAACAAAAGAAATTTTCTGATTAAGATATTAATGAAGGTGACTTCTGGATCCTTCCCCAGGGTGGGGGATGGTTGCCACGGGAACCACTCATGTGATTAGAGGGTTGAACATTTGGTCCCATCCCCTGATTTCCTGAGGAAGGGAGAAGGGGTCTGAGATTCAATCAATGCCATTGGAGGATGATTCAGTTAATCATGACCGGGCAATGAAGCCTCCATTAAAACCAAAAAAGACAGCTTTTCGGTCAGTCCCACTTTTTCCAACAGCTCCCACGCTAGGGAAACCAGAACACTTCTGCATGCCACAGGCCAGGCTCCAACTCGAGGAGGACAGAAGCTCTGTTCACCGGGACCTTGCCCCACGTATCCCTTCATGTGGCTGTTGCTTTGTATCCTTTAATATCCTTTTATGATAAATCGATAATCTGGTGAGTATATGGGTTGTGAGGCATGAGGCATTTAACCTTTGATTTATAGCCAGTCAGTGAGAAGTCCAGGTAACGACCTCGACTTGGAACTGGCATCCTGAGCTGGAGGGGTCACTGGAGCCTCCAGTGTGTAGCTGTTGAGTCAGATGCACAGACCCGGGCTTATGATCGGCATCTAAAGTGGAGGGCAGTCTCATGGGACTGAGCCCTGTATGGTAGAATCTGCTTCTAGCCCTGGGTAGACAGTGTCAGAATCAAGTTGGAGTCTCAGAGACCCCAGTGGTATCAGAGAATTGCTTACTGGTGTGGGAAGCCTACACACCTACACACACACACAGGAACCGGGTCTGGGAACCCTTTGTAGGTATGTACTACAAGATTCCGTTTATAAAATGTTCTGGAAAAGACAAAAATCGTAGGGACAGACATTGGCGCTGAGACTGTAAGGGAGGGGCAGGACTGACAACAAAGGGACACAGAAGAACCTTCTGGTGAGGAGACCGTGCTTTATCCTAACTGTGGTGGCAGCAGTCAAACCACTGTATTTGCCAAAACTCACAAAACTGTATATAAAAGGCTGAATTTTACTGTTTCTGAATAACTGTTTTTTAAAAAAGCTCCAAATGGAAACCATAAAGACAAATCGGAACAAAACTACTATGAAAATAACCACAAACTTTACGCCCTTAAGGAGAAACCTTTTACACAGGACTGTTAAATATAAGTTCTGCAGTATCAGACACATCCATACACATTCTCTTAGCCACCGCTCCTCTGACACGCTTCGTAGAGGGTACTTTCAAAGACACCACTGCGTCCCCAGCTCTTACCTGCACCCTGGGCTGTCAGAGGATGGAAGGAGGCACTAACAGCACCTGTGAAGGGCCCAGGCTGGCGGGCTACGGGGAGCTGGGAGAGGCCGTGGGGGTGCCTTCACCTGCGGTGGGAACTGCACCACCCTTCTTGTTCTTCCTCAGGAGACAGGGGCCGTCACAAACGCTCCAGTGGGGCTCACCCTGGTGGGGACCGCAAGCACACCGCCTGGCCGGTTCTCAGTCCTGCAGCCCTCACCCCTCAGAGAGGAAGCTGGGTTTCGCAGAGGCGATGAAAGTAGGCCAAGGCGACTGAGCACTCCAGTTACCGGGTGGCAGCCAATCACGGGCCCCTCCCCAGGAGCGGCTTGCTCTGAGGTCAGGCCTCAAAGCGGAGTCTGTGCTGTCAGCCTCAACCCAAGGGGAATGACTTGTTGGGCTTGTTCTTCCACCGCAGGAACTTGAGGGTTTGTGATTTGAGACCCCAAATCAATCTGGGCCACAAGGCTGCCAGCCCCCCTCCCTCACCTAGGCACTCACCTAGTCCACCCTGACCTTGTCCTTGCTTCACACGCTCAAACCTGACAGGCCACTCCAGTCCGGGGTATTGAAAATGTAAGGCCATAATACACCCACCATGCAGAATGCCCTGAAACCCAACTCCCCCAGCCCAAGGAGCACCATCATCTCCTTCTGCCCTTCTGGAGCTGTTTCTGCCAGGGGCGGGGGTGGGGGCTCTACCTGTTGTCTTTCCATCCACAGACACCAGCTTCTTCGTCTCTGCTGTCAGCAGCAGCTCATAAGGGTGTTCCTCCTCCTCCTTGGCTGCACTCCCCTGAATCCAGGGTCTCATGGCCAAGACCTGAGAGAGAAAGCACGTGCCTCTCAGGCTGGGGGCTAACACCCAGACGGGTTATGTCAAACAAATTTGAGATTATCGGCTCCTTTTTCTTCAGAGAGGAAGAGAGGAGGGGAAAAGAAGGTAAATAAGTCAAGTGTCACAGGGAATTACAACTGCTCTCCTGGCTACACATCTGGGCCTCAAATCTCAATGGCCTTTGATTAAAACACTTCCCTTTCCTTCCCTCATTTCATCCTTCAAAATGCCATAAATAAAGCCCAAGATCCTCCCCTCCCCTGCCTCGCCCCTTTCTGCGTGATCTCTTTTCTGTGGATAACACCTTCCGAGTGGTTTTTAGTCACCATGCATCATAAGACCTTCTCTCTCCATGTTTCTTTTCTAATATTTAGTACATTCACACAGTACCCCAAAGGCTGGAATCCTTCCCCTCTTCTCAAGAGGGGATCAAAATGATTTCTAACTAACTCTGACTGACATACATTTACTAAGAACAAAGCTGTCTGTAAATCCTCTATTTCTGTGAGCCCTTCTTCATAGGCCCCAGGGTTATAGATGAGGATTTTCCCAAAGCTGGCTTCCTACCACACTTAGGAGTACACAATCTTAAATCAATTCTACCAATCTCTGTTCTGAAGAGAAGCAAGGATGAATTTCAGTGGAGAAAAAGCAGCTCTGTCGCCTGAGAAACCCCTAATACAGGCAGCCAAGTGTCTCTGATGAAATGACTGGCCAAAGCTGGCCCTGACATCTGCCAACCGGCTTGAGTCAGCTGGGGGCCTGTGGCCACAGCCAGTCTCGGTACCGGAGGAGCCAAGCGTCTTGACACAAGCCAGAAACACGACGGTTCATGCTACAGTCACCCTGAGAGAGAGGATGGAGATCCTTGCTAGAGAGGATAATTCTGGCTCATCGGTCCAAAGAATCCAATGTGTTTCACAGGCAAATTAAATATAATACTGACTATTACGTTGTGAAGTAATTAGCCTCCAACTAAAAAAAAAAAAAAAAAAATACTGACTATTACAAAAGCAAACCAAAGCACAAAATCTCTGATTGAGGAGTTTGGCTGGAACAAGGGATATATTATGAAGGAGGGGGTGAGAGGGATTCACAAGTCCATCTCACAAACAAGGGGACTCTACACATGAGGCGTTCTGGCGTACCCAGAAACCTCCACCTTTACTGACATGTCCCACGGCTCACTGGAAACAAATCAGGTTTGTGATTCATCAGGATTTGGCTTCTTGGAGGCATAGCTCACAGTGTTACAGCCTAACGAGCTAACAGATTCTAGCAGCCTCAGACTCAATGAGAGACAGCAGCTCCTGTCTGCTAACAAGGCTGCCACTCCAAATACAGTGATGGTCTCTTCAAAATTCTGCTGAGCGCAGCAGGCACCTCCACTTACTGAGGGCCACCTGACAGCTAAAAACTATTTCATTACAGGGAGCCACGTGCCTGCATCACTTATTCCTTTCGCCTCATCATAGGAACACAATTAAGGGAACAAACAGGGGCCATGAAGCAGTTCAGACAGTGTCAACACCACCAGAGGCTTCACAGACAGGAATTTGTGTTTTGCAACTTTACACACCCAGGGCCATCACTTAGGCGAACCCTGGAAAGCTGATTCTGTGAGTGTTCTACATGCAGTCAGAGCTCCCACACAGCCCCAGGCAGTCTTCTCTGCAAGGTATTGGACAGCCTCGGTGCCTGGCCTATCAGATCCTTTCTTCCCAAGCAGGACAGGGCTGATGACTTCCATCTGGAAAATGAGACCACTGGACCTGCATTCACTCCCTGCCTGGCTCTTGTGCAGGACAGCCGGAGGCAGAGAACCAGCAATGGCAGAGCTGGAGGGGCCCGAACCGTGACAGCCACGGCTAGGGAGCGCCTGGTTCCAGCTCACTCCTTCAGTGAATGACAAAACCCAGTCCCCAGAGGGGTCCCGGGACTTGCTCAAGGTTACACAGAAAGCTTCCAGCAGAGCCAGGGCCAAAAAATCCAGCCCTCCTGCAGATTCTGGACTGAGGTGGCTTCTGTTTTTTTCTGGGAAGTACTGTTTCTTCACTCAATTCGGAATCCTCTCCCCACTTCAGACGTCTAACGAGGGTCCCCTGATCAGACCCACATCCACACAGTCGTAGGGTGATCTTTTCCTCTGTCCTGGCCTCTGCCAGCTATGGGATCAAAATCTCATGAAAAAGCAATAAACTGCTTTTCTGCAAGTCTCCCTAGTTCCCACTCAAGAAGCCCTGCGTCACAGAGAATATGGCAGTAACTGATTTTCAACAGAAAGGATTCCGCTTTTTACTAAATTACTGCTTAATCTTTTTTTCCCCTTTCTTCCAGGGCTTGCAATAAATCAAAACAAAACAAAAAAAAAAACAACCCCACAAAAAACAAAAATGTATTCTCTGCTCTATGGAGAGTGACATTCCCAGTCGCCACTTAACTGTGACCATGGGATGGCCCACCCAGGTGTGGGCAGCTTTCTGGGAAGAGATACCACAACAGCTGCAGCTTCCCCTGAACGTTCAGCACATCTAAGCAGAGAGAAAACACTGATCAGTCCAATGCAGTCGGCAGCCCATCTGGTGGGGTGAAAGCATCTGAATAGCTGAATATACGTGTGTGTGTATGTTTGATTTTTTTAAGGCAGTTTCATGATCTGGTCTTTACGCTGATCAGCTTTCCTGGAGCCAGGTACACTCAGTTTCTCTTAAAGGCGTCTGTAGATCATCTGACACCTCAGAAATGGGACAAACACCAGGGCAGAGTGCGTGCCGCCTATGATATGAGGTTTGGGGTATCAAAGCTTTGAGTGTATAAGAAATGAAGATGGTGAAGGCCAGAGTCCAAAATTTTTTTTTTAAGTCCACTTTTGGAGACGATCTATCCACTCAAACTACAGTGAACAGAATCTGTCTGGATCATTAAAAGGATAATGACCCAGACCACATCATCTCTGTATTCATGTACTTATAATCATGTACTTCATGATTCATGTACTTCAGAAGCAAAGCCAGGGTTCTCAGGGTCTTCCAAATGTTGACTATGGTGGTCCAACTGATCCAGAATTCCAGGCTACTGGAATATGTATTTCAGACACAGTTTCCAATCCAGGAGAGTTGTAGGGAGATTTCTCCTCCTACTACTTCTTGATACAGTATCATTGCCAAACTGTATGCCCTAGCAAGTCCTGAGAGAAGAGAAAGTGCTGGTCATACAGTATTTCTTTAAGAGTCTTCCCCTTATCCTTGGACATCGGAAATTTTACTCCAAGTCCTTATTAAAGAGGCGGCATCAGGCATTTACAGAGACCTAGCCCCAACTGAAGATGCTCTATTATTGCTAGGTTTCTCCTTGTAAAAAGGGAGTAATAAAGCGAACCTCTACATAAAAACACGTAGGGATTTACTACATGCACGTGTATCTGCTGGCAATGTATTATTACCCTGGAGCCTGTAATTCTAGAGACCCCTTAATCAAGACATGATAATAAGTATTTTGTAACTAAGGGATAGAAAAAAATAAGGACAGAATTTGTACCTAGCATGGAAATCAGCCCCCACCTCCAACACTGACTTTTACATTCTTAAAAGGATTTCCTTTACCCATTATTAAACTGAAGTCATCCTTATGGCTGCAGCTGTTTATATTAAATAAAAGAACCTGTCTCACTGGATGGTCCACAGCAGTAAAAAAAAGTTAACTCTGACTTCTGGTGACTAAGTAATGAGATTAAATTGATTAATTTGTGGTAGCTGATTTTTAAGTTAAAGAACAATAGAGCACTGAATGAGCTACAAAAGACTATTGAAATTATACAATATTTTGAATAAACAATAAATGTATTCTCTGAATGGTGGGAAGTGTTAAAGGAGCATTAGGAAGATGCAAGATTAAAGAAAATATGATTTTCTTCATATACCTAAGTTAGACGATTGAACTATTTACCCATGACAACATTTCTTGGTTTAAAAAGTGAACTATTCTTTTCAAATAGCCTCCTTTGATGTCCCCTACCTATCCCCTGACTCCTATTTTTCCTCTAGTTAAGTTTTCATGACATTTTCCATGTTTCCCCTGGTATACGACTCTTCATGTGAAACGAAGAGGGAAAAACGCAAAAACAGAAATAAGACCTTTGGGTCAGAAGCAAAGCTTGCTAATCTGGGCCCTCCTTGGTGGCTCAGTAGCAAAGAATCCACCTGCCAATGCATGGGACACGGGTTCAATCCCTGGTCTGGGACGATCCCACATGCCACGCAACTAAGCCTGTGCTCTAGAGCCATGAGCCACTACTGCTGAAGCCCACGCACCTAGAGTCCATGCTCTGAAACAAGAGAAACCACTACAGAGAGAAGCACGCCCACTGCAGCTAGAGGGGAGCCCCTGCTTGCTGCGGCTGGGGGCCCGTGCACAGCAGTGAAGACCTAGTGCAGTCATAAACAAATCATTGTCTTTTTTTAAAGCTTGCTAATCTGACCCAGTGTAGAGAACAGTGATTAGGGGGGTATGCTACACTTTGTATGAAAAGACAACACAGGTACAAAAGCCAAAAGAGAGACTGTTTAGCCTAATGGAGCCAGGAGAAAATGTGCATGTTTGGCTTTCCATGTGGCATGGTAGACCAATAACCGGCCTGCCTGCTAGACAGCTCTGGTAAAATTCCTTGCTTAGTACTTTTGGGTGAGTTTGAAAGGTCTTGTTCTGGATTATTGATACACACAACAGAAGTTTACTAATCCAAAGAGGTGAAAAGAAAATGAGATAGCAAAGTCTTCTTTAAGTACACACTGGATGCACTTAGCAAAAAATCATATTTCAGTGATGGGAATAAAACCTCAGCTCTCTACCTCAGAAGCTGTCAAGGGAAAATACTTCTTATCTATGTGGTCTTCTTCCTCTTCATCAGGTGGTGGTTTTGCTGGAGGTGGAGGACGTTCCCTCTGTAGAAAAGAAAAATAAGTATTTACTATCTCTTTTTTTGAGACCCTAACTTTTTTGGTTTACTCTTATCTTAGCCTTTGGGAATAAAAAAGAATAATGTACAGAATTCCCCTGACAGACTAAACTCAAGGTTTAATATCTGAACAGATGGAGAACTCTACACACACACACACACAATTCAATTACCATTGCCTTTTTTTTCCCATCTTTATAGCAGAGATTACAAACACGTCTGTCATATCCTTGGCCACACTGAGAAGTATCAGCACTACAGACACACAACTGCCTCATCAGAAAATGTCCTTCACGATACCAGTACACAAACTGCAGTCTAGGAAAACCGGTGGCTCAACTTCCAATCTACTAGAGAAGAGGAAACAGTAAATCAAAAGCATCAACTTGTCAGAGTTCTAACAAACCACAGTTATTAAGGAAATAACGAGGAAAGCCATCTAGGACAAAAACATCAATTCCTGCTCAAGGTGAAGGTGCTAGTCTCTCAGTCATGTCTGACTCTGCAACCACATGGACTGTGGCCCACCAGGCTCCTCCGTCCATGGAATTCTCCAGGCAAGAATACTGGAGAGGGTCGCCATTCCTTTCTCCAGGGGATCTTTCTACCCCAGGGTTCAAACCCAGGTCACCTGCATTATAGGCAAATTCTTCACCATCTGAGCCACCAGACTTAATACTACTCCTATTTATTAGCAGAGCTCAGAACTGGTCTCTTATCCTTGGTCACTTCCTTCAGTGAGTCTTATGTATCATTAGCACATGAAAATCCTATTTCATCTCAACCCATTTAAAAAAAGGAAGAGTTGTCAGTTATCTGGCCTCACAGGGGTTGGCCAGCTTTTTCTTAAAGGGCTACACAGTAATTATTTTAGGCTTTGTGGTCAGCTCTGCCAAGGGGACATCTAAGCAGTCATAGAGGATATGTAAATGAGTGGGTGTGGTTATGTTCCAAATACAACTTTATTCACAAAAGCAGGCAGCTGTTTGTGGGCCTCAGTTCCCCAGTCTCTATCCTTAAGCAAGAAACTCACTTAAGAAGTGATTATCAAGATCACGGTAAACAGTTTCACTGAACAACCTTTGGTGAAAGAAAGGCAAAGAGTTCTGCCATTGCCCCTGCTCGATCCTCAGCGTCTTCCTATCCCGAAGTCCTATTCATTCCTGAGAGCTCATATTCCTATAGCAAAGGGAGCTGGCCTGCAGGCCCCTTCCTTGGCTTGTAGGTTAGCTCACTGTGTTGCTAGAACAAGAGTATTCCTAAATATCTGGGTGGAGGTGAATGTTGAATTAAGTGACAGCCTCCAAGAAACCTGCAAGGAAAGACACTTCTGTTTTAGGAGCCGCCGAGTCAGTTAGCACTCGGCATCTGTGATCCCTCTGTTAAACACACTTTACTGGCTGGTGTTATATCTTGATAATCTGGTCATTCCCATAGTCCCTGCCACCAGATGGGTGCCCAGTGGCAACAACTCCAATGTGGTCAAGCCAAGTAAAGCTATTTAGGTCGAATTTCCCACTAAGTCCACTTTCCCCCGCTTCTTGCTCCAGAAGCACAGGGACAAACCTGGTCCCAGTGACCTTGTAAGGAGGGGAACGGCAAAAGGAGCAGGCGCATAATCTCACCAGTTATCCAACCAAAGGACACAATACTCAGGAAAACCAGAATGAAGCATAATAAAAAATGACTCATCCTAGATGCCTTTTCAAGGCAAGAGAAGCCTAGAAAGAACAGTATGAAAGGTTTCTATGGAAGTGGTGATCACCAGGGACCCTGGAAGGAAAGAAAAGCATGAGTCTCTCTTTTCTCTCATGAAAACTTTGGCCGAGGGGCCTGGGACTACAAAGCTGACTCATACATAACTATCCGATGTGTTTACAAGACGGGGAACAGTCCCTTGGCCACAGTTAATTATCAAGGGCCAGGAAGGCAGCACAGCCACAACATCAAGTGAAACTGGGAAAGCAGGCACCCCAGGATGCATCAGTTTCTACTCCGCAGGACCACGGGAGGCTAGATTCCTGGAGTGGGATGAACAAAGAGCCCATCTAAGTCAGTGGCTAAGCCCACAGGAACGTGGTCAGTCAAAGCTGACTCAGCAACCCTGTGTTCTTCTTGCAAAGCTCCCAGCTCCCTCTAATGGGCATCACCGGTAAGTGCCTCAGATGGCAGCGTCTTCCTCCACAGGCTGGATTGGCCTACTTGTACCTAACAGTGACAGAAGTGAGAAAACAAACAAAAGCAAAGTAGCTCTGTCTGCAGGAGCACCTTGTGAGTGGTGCCTGGCATACATGCTCGCTGTCGCCACTGACAAGGAGTTCATCACACTCCCTGGTAACACCCACTCTGGGGGTGCTGCCACAAGGTCGGAAGGCCTTTCCAAAATCCATTCGGAAATGCTGGGACAGGGCAGGGCCAGAAGTCTAACAAAAGAGAACACCAAACCATCTGGCCATCCCTATGGCACTGATGAAAGGCCCAAGGATCACCAGGCAGCCAAAGGATCATCAAAATGGTCATAAGCCAGATTCTCACCAAAGGGAAGGGCCAGCCTCTCCCAACAGGAAGACGTAATATACACCTAAAAATATGCCCCAAGGTGGGACTACCACTGGAATCCTGCTACAGCAATGCCTGTTTATGAGAAGCACAATGCTCAAAACCTCAAACTGCGGTGCTGCCAGTGCAGATAGGAAGGGCCATGGGACCACATGGGATTCAGGCCTAGACTCACAGTAAAGCTCCAGGGGAGACAATGGGGGTGAGGAGTCTGGAGAACAATGTTCAAGGCTAGAAGGAGAAGCAAGTACTAGAGAAAGAGTCAGATGGGAAGGTTGATCTTTGAGGGAAAAATTCAGAGTTGTCCTCCTTCCACCATTTCAAAGCCTGTAGGGTTATAACTATGAGAAAAATGGGAATGCATATGCTAACATATCCACATCTGCTTAAGCCTTGCTATGACCCTGCTGAACACAGACTCTGTCCAAATCCAAGTGGATAACTTTTCAAGGGCAAATGGAAGGTCGACATGTACTCAGGGCAGACAGGAAGTTATTTAGTGAGCTCTTTCATCGATGGACCTGCTCTCTGGAAAGAAACAAACAATATATAGCAAACACCCCAAACACAGAAGCAGCACTGAGCCTAACACAAATAAAATGCTTCAATTTGCTCTAAGGACAACCAAGTAACAGAAAGATGCCAACAGGTTATACCGAAACTGAAAAACTAAAATTATCCCTCAACAAGATCAGCATAGTTAGACCACACTAAGCAAAGAGGGAGACAGGCGGAGGGGGCGCCCCCAGGAGAACGGGGTGGGGGGCGGACCAAGCCTCTGAGATGCCGCTGGCACTGGGGGCCACACTCCCCTTCCCCTGTTCCCCAGCAGAGCAGAGGTGACAGCGGAACCCCGGCCACATACAGGCCTCATTCCAGCAGCTTTCCCTCCGGCCGCCTCAGCCTCCCTGCTCACAGAGTCCCGGTCGGATGAGCGTCCGCTGGCCGTGCTGTCCAGGGACTGGCAGGAGACAGCGTTGTACAGCGCCTCATAGGGACCCTCCTCTTCCGTGCTGGTGTTAAAATCGAGGATCAGTTCAGTCACTGCTTTCTCCAGGTCACCTAAAGAGGGGTGGGAAGGTAAGAGAATTGGTGAGAGGAGGGCACAGTCTCGGACTTCCCACCACAGCAACAAGCCAAAGCCCCTCCAGTCACCTGAACTTGACCAGCATTGACCCAGAGCGGGAAAATAAATTACGGCTCTCTCTATGGACAAGACTAAATACAGAGTTTCATCTGCACTATATACTCTAAGAACTGAACAACATTTTCTCTAGTTCAAGATGGAACATTCGACATCAATGAAGGACATCTCCCAAGACTGTTGTAAATTCCGAAATACCTTAATATCATGACAGCATGAACTTACACCAGAAAATATAGCAAAGTACAACTGAAAAAACTTTAGTAATTCCTTTAAGTTCTTAACAAGAACCTCCATGTGCTCAAGCAAAACAGGGGATGGTGAAGTCTCTCTGAGATGGGGATGCTATGTGGCTGTGAGACTCACTTGCTAGGTAGCTACAAACCTCAGGGTACCTGAGATCCAAATGTGTGACTCTGTCTGCAAAGTAACCAGAGGTCTGGTTATAGACCGGGGATCTCTGGATCACTTGCAAAGAGTCAAAACTGTAACTGTAAAATCCCTGAAAGCTAAGAGCTTAGTGAACTACTAATCCCATTACCAGCAGATTATGAGGTCAAGAAAAACAATGTGACTGGGGAGGGGAACAGGGACTCCACGGGAAAGACAGGCTGGGAAGCCCTGAACCCTTGTATCTCTGCACTCCTCTGAAAAATCTTTCCTTTTTTAGTATGTGGCTTTGCTCTGTTTCTCTAGCCTTCCTCATTATGATCTGCATCTGGGAGAGGTGTCAGCCTGTGTTCTGTCTTTCTCATCCATAGGACCTAGGATCCAAAAGGGCTGCCCAATCAATCTGAAGAGGTGGATCCTGGCTAATGACGGAGAGGCTGGACTGCCCGTGCGAGCACCCAGACCACATTTGTTAGACAAATGATACATTACTAAAACCTGCCATATATAGCTACCAGATGACACTCATTAAATATTTACTGTGGGACAGCTACATTCAAGGCACCACAGTGTATGCTGGGGGGATAAAAAAAAGGTTTCACTGAGATTTGAGTTCATCCTGAGATCATCCTGTCTGTCACACACCCCAGGACAGCTCCCACGGAGCCAACTCTAAAAGCAGAGAATAAAGTGTGAAAGAAGACATCCACAGTTAAGGGCTAAGCTTTGCCCAAGAAAGCTTCATACAGTAGCTGAAAAAAAAAATGAATTTGAATATGAACTTAAGTACTCCCAATCCCCCAAAATATAATTTAAATGAAGGTTTTTCCATTCTGCCAAAGAATGTTCAATATTTAACCTTTTTCGAGCTAAGACCCCCCTGCAGGCAGAGAAGGGCTGACTCACCCTGAGACTTCTGGGATATCGAGTCCAGGTTGGAGATGAGAGGTGGCTGGGGTGTAAGGGTTTTGTCTACCTCTTTTGCACTTCTTTTTCCAGTCATGTGATCTACATGGAAAGACAAAAAAAAAAAAAGCTGTACCAAATACCAATGTCTTGGTTCACCCAGCTGGTCCTCTGGTCGGCCAGGCAGGGAGATGGACCCATACCTTCGATAAGTGCCGCTATCTGCTGGCTCTTCTGAGACGGCAGCTCCCGGACGGTGTCCAGCGCGGTCAGTCCACGGTTATCTTTTATGTTGACATCAATTCCTAGAAAGGCACACCAGGTGGACCAGGGGAGTGAGGATTTTCAAGCAAGGGTCAAACTTCAGGACACCTAATGCTCCCAAGAGGCACAACCAACATTTTCATCCAAAGCCATTTTATCCAGCTATTCAAGAACAATTCGTACATTTGCAATCAACCACTGGAGATATACACATTGGGTTCAAAGGCAGCCGGCAAAAATCCCCCTCTGGAGATCCTCGGGGGCAGCGATCCCCACCCTGGCATGCTGTGTAGACAAGAGCACTGCCGACCTCTCACCTGCAGCCAGCAGGATTTGCACCACATCGGTCTTGCCAAACAAAGCAGCCTCATGCAAAGCACTGCCCTTCTCCGTCTGGAAAGCAAACGAGAGCGCAGAGCAGGATGTCATCAGACAGTGACTCAGGTTTGGCGGGGCTTCACATGACAAACGGGACACAGACGAGAAGGGACAAGAAAAAATAAACCACACGAAGCTCTCTGTCATTATCTTTCCCACTTTTCGGGTCTGGATTCCAAAACCACAATCGTGGCCCACACTTGGTAGAGGGTGTTTGATGTGCCACCAGGAGGCCACATATGAATAACTGCATGGTCACCCTCAGAGCCACCCACAGGTGACACTCCTCAAAACCCCACCTTCCTGGGGGGAAGGAATGATGAGAAGAAAAGGACAAGGGGGTGAAAACGCTGTAACTTCCATTGTGGTCTGGTGGCTGCCAAGCCTAAGGAACGGCCGTCCTGAGGGAGAAAGCTACCAGCAAAGGGGAAGGCTGTGTCCTGCCGGCAACACCAAGATGATGGGACTTTGGAGGTGCAAATGGTGGCAGCGGGAGCACAGGTAGAGGAATATAACGAAAGCTTTCTAATTTCAAGAGGGCGTCCATAAGCACATCTTTTCAGGGTATAACGCCATGTATTACCCCTGAAAAGAAACGAAAAATAACAGACTCACTGGAGGAGTTTGTCTCTAAAGTTTCGTGTTACAATGAGTCAGCAGCTGGAAGCATCTGACAAGGTGATGTGAACCGAGCTAAACAGGAACACAGCCCAGCAGCACGGAGCTCGTGCCTTCTCCGACAGCACTAGGTCCCCGGGCCCGGGGCGCCGAGTGCCCCGCTACCTGGTAGCTGCTGTCCATGCCGGCGTCCAGGAGGACCTGCACCACGGCCTTGTGGCCGTTCCTCGCCGCCAGGTGTAGAGGGGTGTGCTTCTTAGTGTTGCAGCTCAGGAGGTTGGGGTGTGCGTTGAGGAGCATCTTCACCACCTCCAGCCTCCCGTAGAGTGCGGCCAGGTCCAGAGGCGTCTCAAACTTGTTGTTGCGCATGGTGGGGTCAGTCAGCTCCTCTAAGAGGACCTTCACCACCTCCGTGTGGCCGTACTGCGCTGCACAGTGCAGGGCCGTCTCGTTGTCATTGTTCTAAAGAGTTAACAGGCGGGTGACCGTCAGAAAGGCGACCGGCAGGCAGATGGGCACACACTGGGATAATCACGTGTAAAACCATTGAAATTTAAATGAGAAAAATAGCAGCAATACTCAGGGACTAGTAGAACTATGTCAGAATCCAGACAGACTCTGCTGCCAGCAAGGCCAACTGCTCTGATCAGCCTCAGTTACTGCCAGAGGGGAGCAGTCGGCTCCTTAGCCTTTGCAGTCTCCCCTAGGCCACGTGGACACGTCTCCAGACGGCATGGAAAGCCACCTTGGGAGCATGGCACGCCGCGGGGAGCAGCCCTGGCACAGATGAACGCCCGTGATATCACTGCCATTGACTCATTTTAAACTTCGACTGGTTTTACAATTTCTATCGAGCCAACCCCGTGGTCCTGATTTTGGATCTATTGACCATCCATTGCCTCGCACACAAGCTTTTTAGAAAGAGCTTGTCATCTGCATAGCTTCTTACATGCAAATCAATCGGCCAACAATGAAAGTAGCAGAGCAGAGCACCCAAGATCACTTTCAACATATCAGCCAACAGCCACTGCCAAGGGACGGAGGTGCTTGAGCGCAGTCTGAGAGACACGTAGGACCCAAAGGCTGCCCTGAGCCTGCTCCAGAATTCTGCCCCAATCACCGCATGCAGGATCTGCAGCTGTGCAGGGAAGGATTTCTTAGGTAAGAAAGGTACAATCAGACACTGGAAAATTTTGTGTGAGAGGTGCAAAATATTCAAGACTGGAACGCTGCCATTAATTCAAATTCACAGCCCCATGGTCCTCTGATGCCAATTTTGTTTCAGACTAAAGGCAGAACCTTAGATAAAACAGGACAAGTTTGTGCTTTATCAACTATCAGAAGCAAAATGTTAATCATTGCTCTTTCTTTTACTACTATTGACAATGTATAACTAGAGTAGACAGAGAGAAATTTTCATGACCTCTCCTTTTTTAGAGGCATGAGCGAAAATGATAATTCTCTCACAGGATTTTGCGATTCCTGAATTTATCCAGGAGACTTCTGCCATTTGGGGGAAACAAAGCTTCCAGGGGTGTGTGTCCTTCACATCAATATAATGCACCTTTCAGTGGTCAAAAAGTAAAAATTAAATGTTTCCACAAAAGCTTTAAATCTATTAATATATTCAAAGTAATAAACTAGGAGTTACCCAAACATGCATGCAATTCCATCTGCTTTTGATCTGGCATTTGACTGCATCATTTTTTCCAGCTACTCCAAGTGTATCAGAAAGATCCAGAGCTACTAGGAGCAGGGCCCCCAAAGGCCAGAATGACAGCAAAGAAATTTTTAAAAATGAAACAAGGACAGAAAGGGTGGTAGCAGGAGCCACATGCAAAGATAAATGCACACAGATAAACACAGGGAGCAGCACTGAGCTCCAACATAGCTCTGGGAGAGCGGCCGCTGAGAAGGTACAGACAAGACCTCTCTGGCCACAGAATACAGCCAGTTAGCAATGGTCTCCTGTGATACAGTGGGGTCCAAGGGGTCAATTCCATGTCAACCCGGAAGTCTAGAGAGCAGGAGAAACGCTGGGCCAGAGGTAAATCCTTGGGGCTCCTGTATCAAACACACCATTCAGGCCACCCATGCGCCCATTTGCTATCAGGCTATGGCATGAATAAAACTTAGAGCTGTCACTTCACTTGCTGACGAGAAGCAAGGACAGCTACAGCAAAGAAAACTCATAGGAGCTTCCTGTACAGGGATCCTGGGGCAGAGTTGCGACCCGAGGAAGTTTAAAAGGACTCTCCGCATTTTAGATCTCAAGATTAGCATGACAGCAAGGGCCAAGAAACTCAGCTTATTATTAAAACTCCAGTCCAGAAAAACTCATTTACTCTAAAGTAGACACTGCTGTCTCTTTTATATCCAAGTTGTCTCTCAACAACCAGAATAATCTGTAAAAAGTATGTCATTAGGGCCTGAAGAACCATAAAACTCTGAACTATCTGGCGGAGGGGGAAAGAAGCCTTCTCTGGGTTTCTGCAGAACTAAAGCAGCTACCACAAAGCTGTCTCACTAAAGGCACAGTCTTGATCCCCACCAGGCAAACTGTCTTGCGTGTCTATGTTAAAAATGGCCTAACCACAACCCTGTTTATTTTCAGAGTGTAGGAAGCATCTTGTTTATGCTTCAGTCTTGCCAGAAATGGTCTGGTAACGACAGTACTCTTGAGTTTACGTCTGTGGTGACCACATATCTTGACTATTGAACATGGGCCATACCACTTCCCCTTGGAGCCTGACAATTTTCAGGGCAAGAAGTCACTAAGTTTTGGACTCACGGACCCACAAAAAGCGGCAGGGGGTACTCCAAGGAGGGTATAGACTCCCAACCACCTGGAATCTTTCTTTTTCACACCTTTCAAGCCACACCTTGGGTGCACACCCCAAGAAATCTGGACTAAGCAAGGGGACGGAGATGAAATACCCAAATTTTCCCCAAAGGCTTTGCACAAACTCTCCGTTCCTGTTTATCTTGAAGTCCATGTTCATTTTTTCCTTGCTAGGTCATTACTTAAAAAAATCTCAGTACCCTTTACACCTGGAGACCTCACTCAATGCATAAATCCATTACTTACGTGTTTTACACACACACACACACACACATGCACAATACAAGCAGCAGAAAACCATCTAGAAACATTTCCATGGCCTCTTCTCTCTGGGAACTATTCAAAACCATCACTTCTCAGTCCTTGGATCATAGTCCAACTGCACTCTTGGCCACTGATGATAGATCTAAGTTAGAGACACTGGGGCTACAGCTCCCAGGTCTCACCATGGTACAGGCCCTGGAAATATACCCACATTGTAACAAAAGGATGAAGTGAGTCTATGGAGGTTTAGAAGACAGGGGAAAAGTATGAGGACAAAGTCCATCACGTGGACCGCATGGAAGAGGAGTCAGACTTACTCTGCAAAGCTCTTAAGGCACTACTCTGACCAACAGATGGAAGGTTTAGGAAAACAGACATCAACAATGGAATCCAAAAGGAGGCTTCCAAGAGTGATTCTGTTTACTACGAAGAGAAACAAATAAGGCCCACTTTTTAGATGGGAAAAGAGAAATCCTGCTCTGGTGGAAAGTTAGCCTAGATCAGTGGTTCTTAAACAAGCTTTGTTTTAGAATTACATGAAAGCTTAAAGGGAAGTAATACTGAGCCCCACTCCAGGACTGCTAAGGTAGCACCTTGAGAGTGAAGCCCAGGAAAACTATTATTAAACAGGTTACCAACCTAGCAGACACCAAATTAACCAGGCAATCATTCATTATGATCAAGAACAAAACAAACTGACATCATGTGCCCTGTGGTGTGATGCACTAGAAAGGAAGGACGGAACATCACTCTTGTGGTGTTACTGCCAAGAATGTACAAGCTGAACCTAAGCATGAGGAACTATCAGCCAAACTCAAAGTGAGGGACAGCCTACAAAACTGCTGGCCTATACTCTTCAAAAATGTCAATGTCATGAATGACTAGAAAAGGCTGAGGACAACTGTTCCAGATTATGTATGATCCTAGACTGTATCTTGGACCAGAAAAAGAAGTCCCTCTAAAGGACATTATTGAGACACTTGGTGAAATCCAAGCATTGATTTCATATTAGATAATGGTATTGTATCAATGCTGAATTTTATGAATTTGATAACTGTATTCTGGTTATACCAAGTGAATGTCCTTATTCTTAGAGGAGATATATGCCGAAGAATTTGGGATTAAAGGGTCATGAAATCTATGACTTAATCTCAAATGGAAGCTGGAAGTGAAGTCACTCAGTCGTGTCCAACTGTTTGCGACCCCACAGATTGTAGCCTACGAGGCTCCTCCATCCATGGGATTTTCCAGGCAAGAATACTGGAGTGGGTTGCCATTTCCTTCTCCAGGAGATCTTCCCAACCCAGGGAATCTCAAATAATTCATCAACTACAACAATTACATACACACACACACACACACACACACACACACACACGAGAGCACAAGAGTGTGCACACGAAAGATGGTGTAAGCACGCACAATATCAAAAAGTGTCAACAACTGGTGAATCTAGCAGAAGAGTATAATGCAGTTCACTGAATTATTCTCGCGACTTCTTTGTACGCTAGAAATTTTTTCAAAATAAAAAAATGTTATAAAAGCTTGCTGGTGATTCTGATGCAGCCAGACAAGCTGATGCACTGCTGGAGACAACTGGTCTAGAGAACGTCCAGATCTCTTCCAGCTCTAAAACTGTGGATTACTTTTAAGGGTCTGGAAAAAACCAGATCTTCCATAAAGTTAATTTGACTACTGCTCATCTTATGCTATTTAGACTAAGTCAAAATTGTCTTAAAAGGGAGTAAGTAAACAATTTTAATAGTTTACCCTTCGCTAAGGATGACATACATTTGGACTGGTTTATGTTGACTTGCCAAAACAGGAAAGGTTCTGTAGAGTGAAGAGAAGATAAAACCTCATGAAAACTACCTCTGCTCCCAGGATGGGCATCTACAACTTCTTATGTCTACAGGTGCCTGACAGGACTCAGCATACAAATGTACTTTAGCAAAAACAATTCTTAGACACACCAGGTCAATAAAAACCCACTGAGTCAGGAATAAAACCTAGGGAGGTTAGAATCTTATCAGCCTGAGAAGAGTCTGCATTCCTAGCACAACCCAAACAGCTTTATCCTTTAATGGAGTTTACGTTGTTTGGCCTCTGAGGGGTTGGTGGGTGGGGTAGAGGCAAAGGGTAACACAGTTGGCCCCTCCCAT
Organism: Dama dama; assembly: GCF_033118175.1. NCBI lineage: Eukaryota > Metazoa > Chordata > Mammalia > Artiodactyla > Cervidae > Dama > Dama dama. The sequence continues at coordinate 11,590,949 of NC_083687.1, read as the reverse complement.
CCACCCTCCCATCCTCTGAGTTCTTCATCGGAGGAGTCAACCAACCATGGGTCAAAAATATTCAGGGCAGGAAGGGAGTCCAGAAAGTTCTAAAAAGCAAAACTTTAATTTCTCACATGGCAACTAGTCTTTTTTCAGCCACATCCCACAGCACATGGGATCTTTGTTCCCCAACTAGGGATCGACCCACACCCCTTGCATTGGAAAGGCAGAGTCTTAGCCACTGGACTGCTAGCAAAGTCCTCATGTGGCAACTATTTATACAGCACTTACAGCATATTATTATATTACGTTGTACTGTTAGGTATTATAAGTAATCTAGAGAGGATTTAAGGTGTACAGGACAGAAGTAGGTTACATGCAAATACTACACTGCTTTATTATAAGGACTTGAGTACAGTATCCTCATGGGTCCTAGAACCAATATCCTCATGAATACTGAGGGAAGACTATTTCCAAAGAGAGAAGTAAGTTCTTATTCCATTTAGACTAAGTTTCTTTTATGTGTGTAAAATCAAGGGATAGGAAAATCTGCTTTTAAGAACCAAAGTCATGCCCTTTAATCAGAGCTTTATAAGCTAACTAACCAACCACCAAGTGGGAAACAATCACTTCAAGGTGTCTCCCTGCAAAACAAAACCTTGAATGGACCAATGGAGCGATGCTGCATTAAGTGACCCCCACTAGTAACAAAGAACAAATTCCAAAATGGCCTTTCAGAAATGCCCATGATGTATACCTCCTAAAATCAGAAACTCAAATACTACTACTGATCAGATATTTTTACTTCATGTACATGATCTTATTTGAACTCCGATAATACAGCCAATTAGATGGTAAATCCCATTTTACAGAAGAGGAAACTAAAGCTCAGAGAAATAAAGTAACTTGTTCAACTCAACACCAGTAAGTGGTACCACAGAATTCATACTTGGATCTGACTCGAAAAGAAAGACCTTGATCAATGAGGGTTTTCCACTATGCCACACTACCTCCAAAAAAAAAGAAGAAAGAGCACCCCTCTTGAAGATTAGAAAACAGAATTGGAAGTGTGGTTAAGAACAAAATCTACCATGTTTCACCACCCCAGATCAAACTGCTTCTCCACCATTAGGGCCCGAGAGCTGAGGGCAATTTCCTGTAGAGCCTGCTGAGGTCCAGCCCATAGGGAGTTCATCTGCTAAATCAGTGTCTCTTACTGAAAATCATGAAATATCTGCCTTGCATTTGGAAACACACAGAAGGACCTCACGTTTCCCTTCCCAGCGGCTGCTGAACTCAGAGCAAGTGAAAGGGAGCTGATGTGAACAATGCAGTGACTCAACCAGACTCCAGATTGTTGCCAAGAAGCAAACCTCATCTGGATGAAAACCCGAGTCAAAAACAGCAGGTGAGAGGACAGAGAAGAGAGGCTAACATCATCACCCAACCCACCAGCTTTGCCTCCAGAGGCAGTAGAGGCCCAAGGCTGGATGTTCATCACTACATCAGCCCATTATCTATCCCAGCCTCAGGGAGGGAGACTCAAGGCCAGTACCCTGCTTGGTCTTGCAACTTCATTTCCTATTTCTGAGCTGTTCTAAGAGCTAAGAGTGTCCAAGCAGAGAAAGAAGCTATGGCTAGGGAGAAGAGACTGAGGCTTTAAATAAAGATTCAGGCGCAACTCAAAGAAAAGAGAGGGAAACCACACCAGCAGCTTTTAAGGGTAAAACAGAGTCACCCACATCCCTCTGCCACACCTTCACCACAAGCTACGGAAAATCAGGTTCCACCTCAAAAGAAATATAAAAAGCAAACTTAAAAAAAAAAGTTAATCTAGGAAGTACAATTAAATCATTTTCTGACATCTTTTAATTGCATTTTTCTTTTTTGAATTTAAATGATTTTAGAAATCATGGTAGTAAATTATGCCCATATATGGTCCCTTCTATTTCCCCATTTCTGCCACTTCTAAGCTTTTCAGACATTACAGGAAAAACACCCAACCTTTCCAGAACTGGTATGGGTTTTAAAAACAAAACCAAAACCCACTGAAGCTGTGTTTTCCCGTTCCCAGGCAAGCCAGAAGCAGATGGGCAGAAGCGGACAAACGTCAGGATGATGAAGAAGAGTCTGAGGGGACGAGAGTGGAAGCTAGAGAGGACCGAACAGAAAGTGCAGCTTGGAGAAATGATGCAGAGAAAGCCTGGCAGCAGAGTACACACCTTGGCATTGATATAAGGGTCAAAGGGGCCGTACTTTTTGAGTTCTTTGATCTCAAGAGCATTCTATAAAAAGGAGAGGAAAAGAAAATGTGATGATAAAATGGATGAAATATATCAATGCAATGCACAGCCCTGAGGGGCCCCAACACTACACCAACTTGGATCTGTCCTCTGGGTGCCTCGAAAGGAAGTTAACGGAGAAGACAACCTCCAGGTCACCTGTCATCACCCCTCTTGCCCAAGCTTCCAACTGGAGCAACATTAATAATGGTTTTTAATAAATCAGTGAAGTACTTGTAACCACTGCCTAGATACATTAGTTCCTTCGAGCTCTCAGAGGTTGTGCACAGCCCCTGCCCCACCCACCTGCCTGCCAGATATGCAAAGCACAGGGGCCAGGGTCCCATCTATCAAGACACTCCAGGCGGGAGGTGGCTGTGAGCAGGTCAAGCTAGCACACTCCAGTGGCTCAAAAACCCAAGCAGCTGTGTTCCAAGGCAAAAGTGAGCAAAGAGGATTAGGAATGGTTTCTTCAATGAAAGTTTCTTCAATGAAGAGGACTTTACTGTGTGATTTTTCAGCTTTGAAGGATACTGGTTAATAACAAACCTCTTTAAAATATTTCCTCCAGGTAAGAGCAATCACCATCATGTTAGCCAGGAGGAGTAAAACTGCATTTAGGTTCTAAAGAGGCAGGCTTAAAGAGGTGATTTTCCTTCCTAATGTTATAAAGCAAACATCCTCATCAACGATCTGGAATGTCTGTTGCTCACCTACCCAGAAAATACAGCCTGCAGGGGAAGGGAAGCTGATGAACAGCTACACACACACTCTCTCTCCAAACAGAGAGGGCTGGGAGCACCGCAGAAGTCTTCTCGAACCTCTCGGTGACTCAAGAGACTTGCTCTGCTCTGAACAGCTCACTGAGAATGCACGTGGTCCTGCTGCTGGAGGGACTTCAAGCACGGTTTCCTGGTTTTTTTGAAGAATAAGCCTGATCTAATTCCAGAGGCCACTGAACAACCTCCTCTCATCAACATCATTAGGAAAAGAATCCTAAGTTTATTGAGAAAGGGCAGCATCTCTCGCATTCAAGCACCTACTTCAGAGCAGAGAGGAAAAGAGGAGCATGGCTTGTCAGAGAGAGAGGGCCCATCTCCTCTCAAATCGACACCATCTCAGACCCAAACTATAGGGAGTTAACACTTCATGAGAGGCTGGTCTAGAAGTTCATAATTGAAATATAACTTTCCCAAAGGACTACATATAAAGAAGAGGAGGTACAGTCTAAGGGCACCTGAATCTATGGCCAGTGTATGGGGTTTCTGCTCAAAAGCTGCCTTTTTTATTTTTTAAGAATACTCTCTGCTTTGTCAAAGAATGTGGTGTTTTTTTTTTTTTACTTAAAAAAACCCCATGTATTTGGAAATTAAATGTCCACTTTCAAATGATGGGTGTATCTAAGAAGCCATAACAAGGAAAATTAGAAAATATTTTTAACAGAATAAGAATGAAAAGAATATCTACCAGCATTTGTCATAGGCAGCTGAAGCTGCCCAATGTAATGAAATACACTACGGAATCTTGAGTAAGGTATGAAAACAAATAATGGACACTAGCATATAATTTTGTGAACATGAACAAAATCTGTACTTTGGTTAATAATACAGTATCACTTTAAGAATGGTCAGTCTTAAGTGAACATTGGAGGACACCATTGAAATGATCTTCATTCCGCTGTGTCACCTCTGGCCTCCACTTATGTGTCTTTGTGAGTTTGTTTTTCAGCTACAGCATGCATTCCTCCACTTCTGAGAGTTCTGATGCACACCAAACAACACGGTCCCCACAGTCCTGACACGCTGGCGTGTTTTGGTTTACCAGCTCCAGCTGCACTGCCGCGTTGATGGCAAGAACCCACCAGTTTAAAATGAACCCTGGGCAACCGTGCAGGATGTGCATTATTTCCAATCTTGTGCTCTGTTACAGTACTATTCCAAATCTGCATAATTCAAATGCATACGAAATACACCCTTCAAGGTACAAGGTCTCTCTGATTCACTAAAAGGAGTGGCATTGGGAAGAGGGGAATTACTCTTAGGCCAGGGAAGAGCTGGTTCCCTTAGATCTGAGCTGTGGGCCTGAGATGGCTGCCAAGGTCTGGCTGGAGCCGCGTAGAGAAAGCGTCCCTTCCTTCCAACCTGTTCATTGACTTTGGTGTGTGACGGCCCTTGATGGATGAGCAACCGCACTATCTGGGCGTCTCCTTTCCAGGCTGCCAAGTGCAGCGGATAACAGCCTTTCGAGTCAGCCACGTTGGTCAGCGCGTCGTTCCTCAGAAGAACCTCGACCACATCCCTAAAAGGCAAGAATCGACCGTGAGTTGCAGAACCCACAAAGTCTTTCCCACCAACAGTCCTGCACGTCTGTGTAGCATGAAGCCCTTTCACAGAGAGGAGCTCACCTGGCTCCCATCTCTACCTGAGCTTATCACCTGATTCTTCCTTTCAGTTCCCGGACTACTTGTACAGTTGTTGACAAGCGGCTGAGTCATCTTGAACCACACCCCACTGACTCTTCACCTCCTGGTTTAGCTATTTTCTAGATAATCCATTTATTTTCCATTATCTTGAAAAAGTCTGGTTTCCTTGTTTGTGATGTTGAAACAGCATTCAGGGACAGAATTTATACAAAAGTAGTCATGCAAAACAAATATCATTATTCACCACATTATTCAAAACATTTGGTGAGAGGGGAGCTGGAAATAAGACAGGCAGAGCAGACTTAGAGTGGTTGCAAACATAAACCTTAACCTTATGCAAACATAAACATAAACCTTTTGCAAGCAGAAGACACATATGGTATCACTTGATACATCCAGAAAGGATGACTTGGCTTCCTTCTTGGTGACACCACTAATTAAAGCAAATAAAATGTATAATTATCCCCATGCACATGAGGTCCAAGAAAATCCCCACTGTAAATAAAAACAGAATATGGACGTGAACTTGGCTAACAAGCTATAGTCATTTAAGTCCAAGATCCACTTTAACTCCGGCTACCCCACTATCTAAGGGGGAGGAAGTCTCTACAGATTACGTTAGCTTTGTCTAAGATGGTTATAGAAAAGACTGCACTACAGAAAACGATCATGTTCAACATATCTTAGGGCTTTCCTCGTAGCTCAACTGGTCAAGAATCCACCTGCAATGCAGGAGATCCCAGTTTGATTCCTGGGTTGGGAAGATCCCCTGGAGAAGGGAATGGCTACCCACTCCAGTATTCTGACCTGGAGAATTCCATAGACTGTATATAGTCCAAGGGGTCGCAGAGTTGATCAGAACTGAACGACTTTCACGTCACTTTAGAAAAGCATATTGGAGTCATTTTGTTGTTGTCATTGTTGAGTCACTAGGTAATGTCTGACTCCTTTGTGACTCTGTGGACTGTAGCCACTGAGGCTTCTCTGTCCATGCGATTGTCCAGGCAAGAATACTGGAGTGGGTTGCCATTTCCTCCTCTAGGGGATGTTTCCGATTCAGGGATCGAACCCAAGTCTCCTGCATTGGCAGGTGGAATCTTTACCACTGAGCCACCAGGGAAGCCCATGCGGAGTCACTTAGGCTGGGCCCAATATTGTGACAGTGATACAGAATACCACAAGGTGGCAGGGCCCGGCTCCCTGCTCAGAAAAGTCTAAATGGTCCCAATAAACTGTCTTTTCTAAAAACTAAACTTCTACTGCTTATCTTCTCTAGTAATAGGCCTCAAACTCTCACCAGCGCCTTCTCTTCTGTTCCGCTCCGGTTTTCATTCTCCCAGCAAACCTACCCCCTGCACCTGCACTCCCCGCTGGGCCTGCCCCTGCTCTGGGCCTTCCCCTTCTTCACTGAAGGGCAGGGCCCTCTTCAGGCCGCCAGAGCACACCTCCAGAGAAGCTTCCACACAAATCCCATAGAAAAAATCCGAATAACTTCTCTATACTTAACAGAATTAAATAGGCCATATTATTTGTGCATTTTTCCCTCAAGAATGGCTCTTGTTGTGTACAAGGCTACTTTCATGAGGAAAGAGTGGCAAGCAGAAAGATAAAGTAAACAGAAAAATTCTCACGACCACTCAATCTCTTTTCAGCTTATAAAGAGGCTGGTTACCTGGTAGATTATCCAGCCCCATTACGCTCTAGTGTCCCCGAATCTGAGCTTCTTATTCAGATCATTGTATGGCGCTGATCCATTTCAGAGGGGAAAAGAAGAAGCTTTTAATGTTATTTTGGGGCAAGGGTTAGGGAACGAGGTTTAAAGTATACACTAAACAGCGACTCAAGAATTCTGGACAGACTAAATTTAGCTTTTCTCTGTTCTTCAGCATCCCTGCTTAGTACATCTTTAAAGGAAGGGAAAAAAAGAAAAAGACAAGCTAAGGCCTGAGTTCTGAAGAGTGGGGCAGGAATATAGCCCATTAATACTTACTTATGGCCATTCAAAGCAGCATGGTGCAGAGGTGTATACCCAGTGCTGTCAACACAGTTCACATTAGGCCCTCTCCAAATGCTACAGGAAAGAGAAAAAAGACTGAAGTCACAAACCGAATCTGGAGACAGCTAGCTGCTTGGGAAAAACTTCTGTGTGGTGTTTAAGCCGACAGGTTACTTCCATATGACTCCTGATACAGGACAGCAGCTATGTGCTACAGAAGCACACGGCACTGAGGGTACACCAGTGGTTTCCGGAACAAGGAGTCAAGTGTCAAGACAACACTGTCATCATTTCAGAGCTTGTTTTCCTGTATCCTTCTCCTCACTGGTAACTTCTTTATTCATTCAGTCTGGGACTCGTGCCTCCGAAAACTGTCAGGCTTATAAGAAATGGCCTCTTTGAAAGGTCATCAAAAATATCACTGAATCAAACCACTAGTCAGTTATAGGTACTGGGCATTCACCTCTAATGCTGGTGACTGAAGGCTGGAGAGACCTCAGCATAGACCAGACAGATTGCCAGGATCATTCGCACAAGGACCAAAATTAAAGAACCCATGTTCATAAAAGCACCCAGATACGTGTGTTAAGATGCAAAGGACAATTTTGCCTTTCCTTTGTGAATATGTCTTACTGCTAATAAAAAGAATAACAACAGAATCTACATGAGCACCTTACTTGAATCAGAAATACCATACTAAGAAGGTTGAAATGTCACCTCATTTAATCCTCGAAGTCTTAATTCTGACGTCTGTTTCATACCTTACGACACTGGCCAGAGCTTCTAATATTAAGTAGTACAGGGCAGCCTTGTTTCGTCCTTGCTTTTGATGAGAACACCTCTAATGTTGTTGGCAGTTGGCCTGAGGTAGACACTCCATAACACGTAAAGGAAGTATCTTACTTTTTTTTCCTTTTAAAAATGTATTAGAAATACTGTTTAAATGTTTTTACCTCTATGGATAAAATCATAGTTTTTCACAATGAACCAACCAAAATGTTATCAATAGCTTCCTTAATATTGAGTCATTCTTTCATTCCTGAAATAAACCTTATTTGGCCATTATCCATTAGGGTCATATCAATGAATTCTACTTGAGAGCATTTTACTTAGGATTAGGATTTTCACATCCGCATTCATAAGTGAAGCTGGTCTAAAGTTTTTGATTTTTGTGCTCTCATTATTGGGTATATCTGTGTTAGATTTAAGTCACAGATCACCTGGGCAACTATCTACCTATTTCTATATTGAGGAATCACTGACATAGAGCACTAAAATGATAAAGAATCACCAGTAAAACCATCTAGGCCCAGAGACTTGACACGCAGACACTGGAAGCAGCATTATTTATAACAATAAAATATTAGAAACAGTCCAAAAGTCCATCAATAGAGAAATAATTACAATAATTAAGGTGTAGACACATAGAATTAAGTACCGTTTATACTGCTATCTAGTAAGACAGAACAGAGATTACAACATAATGCTAAGGAGAAAAAAGAAACAACATTGTAAATACTGTAGAGGAAAAACATATATGAGAGATTTATCAGGATAGTGGATTGGGTACACAAGCTCACTCCATCTCCTTTCTAAAGTTGTGTGAAGTGAAACAATTTCTACCCTATACCACAGATAACTGACAGACATAAAATTGATAGATCCAACCCAAGAAAATAAAAAAAGAAATGTTACCAAGTAACTGGCAACGCTGAGAGACTCCTAAAAGGCAAAAATCAGAAAGCCTAGATCTACAGAAACACAATGTAGAAGAATGCAAATTAAAATAATCATATACTTCTTTTTGCCTATCAGCCTGACAAAAATAATGACATTAGCTTGTTAAAGATCAGGGAAACAAACTCTTAAATTCAACTGGTATGAGTTTAAACTGGTGAATTCCTCTGGGAATACAATTTGGCAGCATCCACCAAAACCAAAAATAGGCATTCACTCTGGGCCAGCAGCTCCACTTCCAGGCAACTATCCAACAGAAACACTTGTACACGTGCACAAAGACACATCCTTGTACAGGACTGCTTCACTGTAGAGTAAGAACTACAGACTTAATGACCACCTATAGATGGGCAGTTAAACATCTGGCACACCCATAAAATAAATTATTACTTGACAGTTAACAACAACAAAGGAAAGACAAGAAAACAAGTTGGACCATGTGTTGGACAAGGAAAGATTTTGTAAGATGCACTGTGTTACTGTGAAGTGAAAAAAAGAAGTCATTGTATAATATATAAAAGATGAGGCCTCATTTTATACACGCACACACACACACACACACACACACACACACACACACACACACACACACACACCCATGGATGGCGATGCAGAGAGTGCTGACCAAGTGTGGACAGTAGTTGCCTCTGGGGAAAGGAGGTCTGTGTTGGGAAGGCACTGCAGCATATGGTGAAGGAGGACTTTCAGTTTCTACTCTATATTCTACCACACCATTTAGAACACAGTGATGAGAAGGCATTCACGTAGTGGTCTTTTTATAATGTTTTTTTTATAATGTTTTTTAAATGATGGGAAGGAACCCACATACAGGGAAAAGAAGAGCAAAAAATCAAAATAGTAACAATAAATGGTTATATATGTGAGACACGAGTCACTTTAATAAGTATGTAAGGGGTGGGAGGGGGGATCGGGATTGGGAATACATGTAAATCCATGGCTGATTCATATCAATGTATGACAAAACCCACTGGGAAAAAAAAATAATAATAATAAAAATTAAAAAAGAAAAAAAAAAAAAAGTATGTAAGGATTTGGCTTAAAAGCTGATGATAAGTTTTAAGTGAAAGAGAAGACACGTGTACTCTGACAGCTAAGTTCTCTGTTCACTGTCAGCTAAGGAAGCGTGTGACAAGGTCAGGAACTTAAGGGACTTCCTGGCGTCCTCCTCTTCCATTAAGCTTGGATTCCTGTAGCATCTTCCAAACTAAGAGCTAAGAGCAATTATATCTCTTTGTCACACTTACATCTCATTTCCTAAACCAAAAATTATAAACCCATGCCTGACAATGAATAGAACGTTGGAAAGTGAAACAGATCTAGAAAATTTAGGAGGTAGACTTTTCATATTTAGAGTCAATTTGCCCCACAAAACAAAACATCATCACTTTTCTATTACAAAATAGGTGACACTGAAATCCAAAAACAAATTATTTGCCCCAAATTATAAGCCAAATCAGTGGCTGATCCAAAACTCTCATTTAAGGCACTCCTGGTCTTTGGCCAAACAGGGACTTTTGTCGTGATCTAAGTGGACGGCAAGATGAAGTGACGATGTAGTCACACAAGGCCGCACACAATAGCAAGGTAACTGGAATAAACAAGAGGAACTGGGAAAGAGGAAATCCTGACACGGGTTAGAGCAGCTGGGACATCAGATCTGTTGGCTTCTAGTATCATATTAGCAAGCTGCTACCTTTTCAACTTTCTCAATTCAGGTCCCAAAGTAACCTTAAAACTAAGGTTTAGGGACCTCCCTAGTGGTCCACTGGTTAAGAATCCGCCTTCCAATGCAGGGGATGTGGGTTCAATCCCTGGTCAGGGAACTAAGACCCCACATGCCACAGGGGCAACTAAGCCCGTGCACCATCCACATGCTGAAACAAAGACCCAGTGCAGCCAAGAAAACCCAAAGAAGAAAACAAAAACCCAGGACATTTAAATGGCCCTTGCTTTTAACGACAAGGCAGAACTGAGCAATTCCTCTGTCATTTTCTAACTTTTCCCTCCATGTCTCTGGTTTAGAGGTTGTTAAAGTCTGGATATCCCATTCCAGCCTAAAACTATCTCAAAACAATGAGAAAAGACAAGGCAGAGAGATAAGGAATTTCCTGCAAGAAGCTGCAGCTTTCCCAACTTGGTAAGACCTTTCCCCCTCTTTTTTCTCTAACTAGCATTTCCTCTAAATGCCTATCTAGAAATTTGAAGGAATGGGGAATATATTAAATAAAACCTAAATGACAATGGACAACTGTCAGCTCTCTGTTTAGAATCTTAGCTTCAGACAGGATGGTAGTAACATCCCCCTCCACCCAAGTTTCTTCCTTTTTGGAAGCCCAAGAAAAGAGCTATTTACAATCTAGGTCTTCCTCTCTATCGCAGCTGTTCTATTAGGTTTTTCTAAAGCAGTACCAAAGGGCCACTCACTAACAGACAAGAGCAGAACACAATGCTCTAAGAGAACCAAGGGAAAACAAAAACAAAAACCTAAAAATGGCACAGGAGATTCCTAAACATCCAGTGCACTGTCACCACAGCACTGATTAGACTTGACCTTAAACCACAGGGAAAACTCTTTATGCTGTGCTTCCATGCTACATATTTAAAGCCCTTTAAGGGGATCCTTCATGTTTCTAAGAGCACAGCCGTGTACAAGAACTGCCCAAGGGCCACCAGTTTGCAACTTTTAACATTTGGTTTTTCCTAACCTGCGACCCCAGTGTGACATGATCTCCATGCAACATAACAAACCTGCTACTTCATATCCATTAAAAATGGCCACAATCTCTTGATGGGACATGTAAAAATATTGCATTTGACGTGTTTTTACATAAAACAGAGACAGAAAAACTATATGTTGAAACCAAAGTGGCCAGACCACCTTCATCTGTGACTACTCTGTGGGATCAGGATCAAATGGTGTCCCGTTCAGTGGCTCCTAGCTGGCAGCAAGCTTGCTTCATGTGGTCCAGTCACCTAACTGCTAACTTTACAGACAAGTAATGGTATCTCAGTGGGCTGGCAGGGTCCAATCCAGTTCAACCGAGTATATGTTCAGGCCCCATCTTGCATAGGCCAGAGTGCTACATGGTCTCCACCCTAGAGGAGAGTGAGGCAGTCACACAAGTAAACAAATGACAACACAGTGCGTGACATTCTGGAAAGTATGCAAAGCGAAGCTGATGGGGAAATGGGAATAAGGGAGACCCTGCAGAAAAGGAAGACATTTGAGCTGAGCCTTTAAAGCTTAGACAGAATCAGCCGGGCAGAAGAAGCAAAGAGGAAACAGGCATCAGGTACTCTACTCAATGCTCTGTGGTGATCTAAATGGAAAGGAAATCCAAGAGGGGACACACACACACATACACACACACACACATATATACACATACACACACATATACACATACACACACACACACACACATACACATACACACACATATACACATACACACATATACATATGTGCACACACATACACATATACACACACATATACACATACACACTCATACACATATACACACACACACATATACACACACACACACACGTAACTGATTCACTTTGCTGTACAGTAGAAACTAACACAACATTTTAAGGCAACTATACTCAAAAAAATTTTTTTAAAAAAAGAGGAAACACTCAAATTCAAGGTCTCCTTAGTAGTCCCAGCAAACTGGGACAAATGCAATTATCAATACTTTTAAGTAACTGGAGCATGATAGTGAATGTGTGGATGGACAGGTAGGCACAGCCAAGTCATGAAGGCTCCTATGTGCCCCTGGAAAGTTTCAAGCAGGGAACAATCAGATGTGTATTTTAGAAAGATCTTTCTGTTGACAGCTGGGGAGTAATCTAGATGGGAACCTAATAAATCTGTTATTCACCATACTGTTGTGATGGTCTGAAATACATCACAATTGGGGAAAAAATCATTATGCTAAACATTTCCAGAGATGATGGAGACCAGACTAACTTCCAAGTTAGTGATTTGGGCATGAAGTGAGGACCTGAACAAAGGGCATGGTAGGGAAGATGGAGAAAAAAGAATAGATTAAATAGAAAAGACAGGATCTGGTGACTAAATGGGGAGGGCGCAGTAAACAATTCAGTGGCTAATGAGAGAGTAAATTAAGAAGGAAAAATAGGGTTGATTTGTTTTGTGATTGTGACAGTGTGTGCTGGGGGGCAGGCAGAGGGAATTTTGTTTTGGGTTAGTTGAGGCTGAAATGAATTTGACTCCCACATGTAGATGTCTAGTCAGTCAGTAGGTAGATATGATGGTCTAGGCTACCCACTCCAGTATTCTTGGGCTTACCTAGTGGCTCAGATGGAAAAGAATCTGTATGCAATGCAGAGACCTGGGTTCGATCCCTGGGTCCGAAAGATCCCCTGGAAGAGGGTACAGCAACCTACCCCAGTGTTCTTGCCTGGAGAATCCCCATGGACAGAGGAGCCTGGTGGGTTTCATTCATGGGATCACAAAGAGCTGGACACGGCTGAGAGACCAGGCACAGCACAGCACGTGATGGTATGGAATGCTATAGTTACATGATTAGTTTAAATGACAACACTCAAATGTTGACATGCATGTGTGTTGTCCTTGTTCAACCCTTACCACCATACCATGGCACAGGAAAGTACCAGCACATTATTTCCATCTTATAGGTAAGAAAACTGAAATCCAAATGCCTTACTGATTGTCACACAGCTAATTAATGTAGAATGGAAAGAAAATCCCATGTCTGATTTCTAATGTATGTTCCTTCCAGTTTATTCAGGTTCTCAACCTTGACTGTTGAGACAAAACAACTTGGACCATTATGAGTCTCCTCCTGTATCAGTTCTCAGGAAGCCGAAGACTCTGTGAGCACCAAGGCAGGACAGGGCCTGCTCCATCACTGGTTCTTTGAAGAGGAAGCTATGGCAATGAACTTGAAGGGGAAGAGAGGTTCTCAGCAGCTCTCCATCAGGTCTTCATTAGATCATTAAGGTCTAAACAGGAGGTTGTCTCATCAGCCTTTTTCTGCCAAAGGCGTTCACTGTTTCCCTCTTTTGGTCATCCCTGCAAAGGCAAACTTATCTCTGAACCTCAGAAAGGACTGGCAGTTTTCCAACACAATGAAACATTGTCCAAAGTCCATCTAATTTTACAAAAACTTCATCTTACTCAAATGAATTTGACACATCCTTACTAAAATGCTTTCCACATATTTAACTGTTGAAAGGAGAGAGAAAAAAGAAGCCACTCTCATTCTAAGAGAAGTTGGTGATCTTTGGAGAAAGACAAAACTTACAGACATGAAACAATCAAACCCAAAACAATTTCAGTTAACTGGGAAACACTGAATGTGTATTTTTATTTCTCTTCGATCCTCATTAAAATGAGGGTAAAAACAAAAAGAATAGGAGGAAAAAAACAATGAACATAAAATGGCTGTGTTTTTAGAAGATGAAAATTAGAGAAATTAGCAAAGCTGGAAGAATGAATCCCTGCAGCCAGAGAAGGAGGGCCAACTGACCAGGGAAGGCTCAGGGATTAGAGGCCCCTGCTGGCCCAGGAGCCCAGGGCTGAGGAGGGGCTGGAAACGAGGACTCAATACAAATTCTACTCAAGACAGCGACAGGCCACCGGGTCCCCGGTCACATCCAGGGCAGCCAGAAGACTATCATTTCTGCACCCAGGCAGGAGTGCTCGGATGCTCCGTCGTGTCCAACTCTTTGTGACCCACGGACTGTAGCCCACAGGCTCCTCCGTCCATGGGAGTCTCCAGGCAAGAATACTGGAGTGGGTTGCCATGCCCTTCTCCAGGGGACCTTCCCAATCCAGGGATCAAACCCAAGGCTCCTGCATTGCAGGCAGATTCTTTACCACCTAAGCCACGAGGAAACTTAAATAAATAAAAATGACAACTAAGGATCCAGATGTATTTGAGGAAAGCAAACATGAAAAGAGAGAACACAAAACAAAATAAAGGGACTCAAAGGAACAGAAATAAGAAACCAAATAAAACCTCAACCAAAAAAACCTATTATCACACAAGAATAGGATTAGAAAAAATTACATCAGTGTAAAGCTTTTGGAAATTAAAAACATGATAGTAGAAATATAAATTTAAAAATATATATATAAATATAAACATAGAGCTTGATGATAAAGCTGTGTAAATCTTTCAGAAAGTGGAACCAAAAGAAGAGATGGGGAAATTCCAGAGAAAAGATAAGAAAATTAGAGAACCAAAAGTTCCAGAGAAAAGAATGAGAAAATTATCAAAGAAATAACTTAAGAAATTTTCCTAGAACTGAAGAATGTGAACTTCCAGTTTAAATAGTTCATCCTATATTCAGTACAAAGAATAATTTTTAGAAAGACCCATCCCCCCAAGGCACACTGAAATTTCTAAGCACATGGGATAAAGACAATATACTTTCCAGAGAGAAAAATAGTTTGCATACAAAGGGTTGAGTACATCAAATCTTCAATAATTTCAAGATTTTCACAAAGTCTTACAGCTTTCATTTTTGGAAGCTGTAAGACAAAAAAGCAGTACCTTCAAAATTCAAAAGTGAAATGATTTCCAACCCAGAATTCTATAGCAGACCAAAAATCAGTCAAGTATAAAAAGAGAATAAAGATATTTTTAGACATGCAGAGTCTTAAATTTTACCTCCCACACACCCTTTTATCAGGAAGTGACTGGAGGATGTGCGCTACCAAATGAGCAAATCAAGAAAGAGGAAGACAGGCATCCAGGAAACTGGACAATAAAAAAAAGGCAAAGGGAATAAAGCATGGAGTGGAGTGAGCCTCGAGAATACCCAGCCATCCTGAAGGGTGTGGGGCTTTGGGGATGCAGGAGAACATGAAACTGACAAGATCAACTGACGTGTCCGCCTGGGACTTGGAAAGGAATATTTAGGGATTTAAAATTTACGGCTGTAGTTTAGGAATTAAGAGTGAGCTGGATAAGTATGGCTGAATCCCTTTGTTGTTCACCTGAAATCATCAAAACATTGTTAAGCAGCTATACCCCAATATAAAAATAAGAAGTATTTAAAAAAATTCCCTCTCAGCCCTGCTTTGGCTGCATCCCACACAGTTTGATAGCATTTTCATTTAGTTCAGTTATTTTTTTAATTTCCCTGAGACATGTTAACTCATGGTTATTTACAAGTGTGCTGTTTAGATTCTAAGCATTTGGAGATTTTCCTGTTGTCTAATGTTACTGATTTCTAGTTTGATTCCACTGTGATCAGAAAACACATACCAACTTTTGTCTTATGTAGCTTAGCATATGGTCTATCTTGGTGTATGTTCTACAGGCAATTGAAAAAAATAATATGTATTCTGACATAGTTATATGGAATGTTTTTTAAATGCCTACTAGATCTTACTTAAAAAAAAAAAAAAAGTGAGCTAGATATAGGAAACTCAGAACACCACCAAGACAGGTAAAACAAGGAAAAAAAAGAGAGCGAGAAAGAAGATTGTAGTATACTAATTGGTTTGACAGGTGAATAATACTAATATCCATAATAATATAAACATTAGATACTGATATAACTAAAAACTGTAATATATCTGAAGGATGAAGGGGGAGGCAGTGAACCTAGTGAGTGAAAAAAAGCTAAACCCTGCTCTTCTGTAAGAAAGACAGATAAAAATCTAAAATTTTAAAATCAAGAAAGCAGCAAAAGCATAATAATCAAAAATACAGAAGAAACACCTGAAACTCAGAGCCAAGAGCTGGAAGTGGCTGCTTTCCCAAAAAAAGAACTCAACTGGGCATAAATGGCCCCCTGTTAAGGATGGTGCAGAAACGATTCTGACACCACACGTCAGGGTGAACAAGTCCTTGTCACCTGTGAAATGTATATTTCTGGTCACCTTGGCTTTTGTGGCCATGTGTTTTGTGTTCCAAATGTGTGATGAAAGGCAGTGACTTTGAAGAGTTTATTCCCTTGCGAGAGAGAAACACAGTGGAAAGGCAACGCCCCATTTTAAACTTAGAGGTGATACAACTCACACAAACAACTTGGTAGGATGACCTTGTTCCACAACACTAGCGAGGAGCTCCCCCCTCTCCTGCCAAGAACAGTCTCCTGTTTCTAGTGACTTAACTGCACACAAGCCACACCACACCACACACACACCGGCGAGCTTCTGGCTGTTAGAAACCTTATACATTCACTCCAGTAACTGCTAGTTTCAGTCACGGTACCCAGACGGGGGAATGGGAATGGAGGCAGGAGGAAACACAGAGTCTCTGCATGGTTGTGGACATGAGCACCACTGTGGGAACGTTCTGCTCTGACTACGACGAAGTCATGAGGAATAATACAAATATAATCACGTTTTTTACAAGCCATGTTTCCCTTACTGTTTACACAATTGCTTTGGGGGCCTTTAATTTTTACTTGATTCAGTTTACTTTTGCCTGGCTTCTTAACATTCAAGCATTCTGTTTCTGTTCCACAACTGCAAGAAAGGCACAGAAATGCTGAACTGCGTGAGAATGGTCTCCGGAGCTCAAAATCCTGATTCCTGCCACACTGCATCCTCTATGTCAGTAGAAACTGTGCCACCTTCCCAAGCAGGAAGCACACAGGAAACATGCAAATATTTGTGGGGAGGGGGAAAGAAGGGGAAAGCTGCTGTGCTGTTCTAGGTGCCTTATAATAAGACCAAGCCAGTGTGCTAAAGAACCTCAAAGGCACAGAAACAAAAAATTATAATGCAGTGTTAAAGTGAAAGTGAAAATCGCTCAGTCATGTCCAACTCTTTGCGACCCCATGGACGATACAGTCCATGGAATTCTCCAGGCCAGAATACTCCAGGCCTTTCCCCTCTCCAGGGGATCTTCCCAACCCAGGGATCGAACCCAGGTCTCCCACATTGCAGGCCAATTCTTTACCAGCTGAGCCACAAGGGAAGCCCAAGAATACTGGAGTGGGTAGCCTATTTCTTCTCCAGCAGATCTTCCCGACCCAGGAATCGAACCAGGGTCTCCTGCATTAGGCAGATTCTTTACAAACTGAGCTATGAGGGAAGACCATAATGCAATGCAGTTCATGCTCTAAATGAACTGTGCAGACACTAAGGGAACACAGGGACCACTGAGATGAATGGCATCAGTCCTCAAGAAAAAAAGGATGAAAGGCTTTGCAACCAGGGAGAAGGCTATGTGATCACACTGCAGCCAAGCTGGCCTTTTAGGAGCAAATGCTTCCCAGAAGGCCATGCCCCCCCGCCCCTTCCTCCCCAGGCCCCCAGCCCTCCCGCCTCTTCAGCACCTCGGCAGCACTGAGCAAGCTCCCGAGGAACTCCGGCCTTCCCCGGCGAGGCAGGACTCTCCCCAAGCTACTTGCAGAGCTCCTTATACTCTGTCTTGATGACAGTGAGCTCGGTTCAGGGCTCTATGCTTGTCCCTATTTGACTGCCTTTCTTACTAGACCCCAAGCAACTTCCAGGCAGGTCGGAGCATGTTATATTTACCACTGTATCCTCACTGCCAAGAAAGCACTGCCCCGGGCACACGGGTAGCCCCAGGGGTAAGAGAAACCTACACATAAAGGCAGGAGGGGACCTATCTCTTCCAAGACAGCTGTGGTGAATTACTTTTTTAGATTACAGAAACTATTTCTAAGAATTCATGTCCTCTATCTAGTTATTTCTTGAGTAAAAAACACTGCACAAATTTCTCTAAATATATGTGCAGATTCATACTACTGTAAGATAACATGTTACTGAGGAAGAAAAAGCAACGTTCCTTCTATTGTGTGGGGAAGGGTGGGGGTGGGGGGAGAACGTGTGTGTGTGTGTGTGTGTGTGTGTGTGTGTGTGTGTGTGTGTACAGAAAAGCTTTGAAGAATGGTTTGTTCCTTGGCTTGTCAAAGTCCACAGGCTGAACTGAGCTGGGCAGGAAGGCAAGATGCCTTTGTCAGTCACTTTTGGGGGCAAAGATTTCTCCGCCTCAGGGAAGTAATAAATCCTGGCTTATATCTGTTGTCCCAGCATAATTATTAACAGCATCCTGGCCTGGACAATAAATTATATGGTCACTTTACTCCATCCAGACTTTGAGACCTTTCTCTTGAAATTTTGAGTCTAAAAGACCTGAAAGTAACAGGCAGTATTAAATGTTTACTATGAGTCAAGTATACTTTCAGTGGATTAAATAATTCACTATTTACTTCCTATCAGAACCATATAAGCAAACCCAAGGAAACTGGCAAGTATGGGGTGAATAATTTACCCACTGTCCCAGAACTGGAATGTGTGACACTGGGTTTAACTCTAAAATCTTAATGCTGTGCTATATACAACTTCTTGAAAACCACTCTCTTGGCTGTTTTTCTCATTCCTGAGTAAGACAAACTTCCCACAGTTCATACACTTTCATTTCCGCCCAGCTTTACATTGCCCGATCTTCATTCACTCTGCCTTACTCTTTTTTTTCTCTCTAGGGGTAAAGGAAACCAATAAAGAGTCTTGACAGAGGCACTATATCCTAGATAGGAACCAGATCCCAGAGGGAAATGATTAGAGGTAGTTAACCAAAAGACTCCCATTAACATTTCCAGAAATCCAATTAGCTGAAAAACCTTGTTACTTAGAGGTAACAATTGAAAGCATCATTATAATGAGAGCTACAAGCTGACTGAATTCATTTAATCTTAAAATATTTAAGATGATTATTTTGTTGTTTTGAGGAAATTAAAATGACCCAAAAATTTCAATATAGAAATTAATAATGCAAAAGTGTACATCTAATGCATACCTCAAATAAAATTTATTATCAGATTCTAGGTCCTACATACACCACAAATATTTCCTAAACGTACCAAGCACCACAACAGAAACAGTGTTCTGAATGTTCCTAATTTGTAGACTGAATGTCAAAGGTCTAAATTCTTTTTCACACAAGCAACTTACCCATATGAGTGAATACTGGACTTTAACATGTTGGATCAGCTACAAGATCTCTAGGAGATCATCTAAACTTATATAAAACAGAGATGTCATTTGTCCTACCCCTACCCTGAGAGAGCTATTTTATGGAATAAATAGGATAATGCATGTGAAAAGAAATTGTAAACCATAATCTAAAATATAGTTTGGCATCAATATCTAAAGTAAAGCAAAACATTCTAAAGAATGAGACCAGGGTATATGTGCTGACATGAAAAAACCTGTAAGATATATGAAGTGGGAAATGTACCTGCATAACAGTTTGTAGAGTATTATGTCATTTCAGTAAGAACAGTGCATTTTTCTACGCCTACACTAACTTCCCTGGTGGCTCAGATGGTAAAGCATCTACCTGCAATGCAGGAGACCCGCGTTCAATCCCTGGGTCAGGAAGATCCCCTGGAGAAGGAAATGGCAACCCACTCCAGTACTCTTGCCTGGAAAATCCCATGGATGGAGGAGCCTGGTAGGCTACAGTCCATGGGGTCGCAAAGAATCGGACACGACTGAGCGACTTCACACTAACATATGGAAGGCTATATACCAAACTGTTAAGACTGATTGGTTCTAGGGGTGAGGCATGTATTACTAACATGTAACTAATACATGAGGCATGTATTAATAACATACACACACCCACAAAGACTCTCCCCTTGACCAAACTGTATTCTGGTTCCTCTGAATATTCTTTTCAACTAGCCCTTCATTTTGGTTCCCATCCTATCTTTGACTTGCCCAGCCCAGTTTTAGCAAGAATTCTGTTAAGTAAATTTATCAAGAGTTCTCCCACCGCTGATATCTGATGAAGTTCCCCATCCCCTCCTCTTTGATGTCTAAGAAGTCCTTCACCTGCCTTTAGCAAGAATCCTGTTGGGTCAGTTTAGCAAGAATCCCCCTACCCTTGATGTCTCCTCTTAATAATTTTCCATCCACTGACTCATTCATCCTTTTTGCCAAAAATGCTCCTTGCTGTATCTGCAGATGAGCCTCTCTCCCCTAAGGCAACACTCCTACTAGAGTAGTCTCAGAGTCTTCCTTACTGTTTTACAAGTCTCACAACAACTTTTTCTTTAACAACACACATATACCACTTTTTCTTTTTTAAGTGAAGCCAGATCTATTCCAGAGAGATGGGCTTGCAGTTATAAGATTCTTACTTAAGAGAGCTCTTTTAAGAAGGGGTTCTGGAGTAAATTTATTTCTGGGTTTGGCCTCCTTTTTAAAAAACCTCCTGTGGTCTTTGATTTTTCCAGTCTCTTGAGGATGAAAATCAATTATTCCCATTTGCTTCTGAATGGAGTTCTTCAATCACAGAGGCTATGAATGAGCTTGCCCAAACAACTACAGTACCAGTCCCCAGGGGAGGGTACCAAATAGGTCAGTGATTTCAAAGGCTGGGGGATTTTAGAAGACATTACTGGAAATGTACAAAACGGTCACGTGCCGCTGGTTTAGGTGACGGTGAGGTTAGGGAGATGAGAGTCAACAGGGGGTTACCAACTCCCAGAGAGCCTACCTTCTAAACCAGCTCACAGATTCATCCCCATCTCCCCATTTCCAAGGAGTTCTCTGGTGGCTCAGATGGTAAAGGATTCACCCACAATGCAGGAGACCCATGTTTGATCCCTGGTTCAGGAAGATGCCCTGGAAAAGGGAATAGTTACCCACTCCGGCATTCTTCCCTGGAGAATTCCATGGACACAGGAGCCTGGAGGAGGGCTAGCAGGTCGCAAAGGGTAGGACACAACTGAGACTAACACTTTCACTTTCTTCATTTCCAAAGTCACTGCCTTATGCCCGAAATGACCTCCCAAAAGATCTTCACTGCCTCAAGTCTCTCTACTGACAAAATCAAACACACTCTTTCCTAAATGCAGCACCCCAACCTGCTCGGGAGTGAGCCTACAGCAAAAGACTTCTGAGTCAAATATCATCATTTACTCTGGACCAAGAGAGCTATGATACAAGCTACCACCCCCTTCTCAGAATCACTGTATTAAGAATCTCTGCTTTAGTTCTGTGTAACCAAGGTGACTTCTGTAAGCTGATTATTTCCTTTATAACAATTACATCCTGTTCTTGAAAGACATATGGCAATTATTTCTGAAAATAATAGTTATATTTTGCTGCCTTAAGCTTTTTTGCTTAAACTAAATTTTAAAGTTATTTTTCCATAATTTAGTAGCACTATAACCACTTCCGTTAGTAAAAATAGATGAACAAGGCATATTACTTTGGAAAATTAAAAAAAAACACACACATACAACAGAAAGTTGGTTTTAACTAAGTCCAGGTTTTCTCACTTTCTTTGTTCCTATTTGTAATGTTTAATTTAATTCCAGAGCCTGTCCCAGGGATTCTACTGAGGTCTGTATCTTAATCAGCCTTCCAAATCTGCTCTATTTGCCAAATTCCTTTTCTAGTGTTCCCAAAAGGCACTCAGTATCCTGTCCTTGGAGTCAATCCAAAAATAAGTGCTCATTTTGGATGACTAAGAACCTTGGCAAACACCTGGCTAAAAACCAAAGCCATGCTATGTGTAGCATTTACCAACTGAGGAATACGAGACTTGATCATGAAGGTTACAAAGAAAACATTTCCCGAGACTGGAAGGCTTTCCCACGAATAGCTTTTTGCTTCTCAAATTTTAAATGTACCTAGGTCAAGAAGCAGCCAATTACAACAACCAAACCTCCAAATGGGAACCTCCGTATACAGCTTCATATATCAAAGAACAAGAGGAAAGTCATATCATCTGCTGATGGCCAAGAAAATGAAGAGGTCCAAGAAGTCTTTACTGAGTCTAACAGATGCTGTCTTTTAGTACAGTTGTTGGGTCCAACTGTCCAACTGTTGTTCAGTTGTTGTGTCCAACTCTTTGTGACCCCATGGACTGCAGCACACCGGTCTTCCCTGTCCTTCACCATCTCCCAGAGTTTGTGCAAACTCATGACCATTGAGTCAGTGATGCCATCCAACCATCTCATCCTCTGCCACCCTCCTTTTGCCTTCAATTGATTCCAGTTTGTGATTCATCCAGCCTGGCTTTTCACATGATGTACTCTGCATATAAGTTAAACAAGCAGGGTGACAATATACAGCCTTGACGTACTCAATTTCCAATTTTGAACCAGTCTGTTGTTTCATGTCCAGTTCTGTTGCTTCTTGACTTATATACAGATTTTTTAAGAGATATGTAAGGTGGTCTGATATTTCCATTTCTTTAAGAATTTTCCACGATTTGCTGTGATCGACACAAAGACTTTAGTGTAGTCAATGAAGCAGCAGGAAGATGTTTTTCTGAACTTCTCTTGCTTTTTCTATGATCCAACAGATGTTGTCAATTTGATCTCTGGTTCCTCTGCTTTCTCTAAACCCAGCTTTTACATCTGGAAGTTCTCTGTTCATGTACTGCTAAAGCCTAGCTTAAAGGCTGAACATAACCTAACTAACATGTGAAATGAAGGCAACTGTATGTTAGTTTGAACATTCTTTGGCACTGCCCTTCTTTGAAACTGCAATGAAAACAGACCTTTTTCAGTCCTGTTGAAAGCACTGCTGAGCTTTCCAAATTTGCTGATACATTGAGTGTAGCACCTTCACAGCATCATCTTTTAGGATTTTAAATAGCTGAGTTGGAACTCCATCACCTTCAGTAGCTCTGTTCATAGCAATGCTTCTTCCTAAGGCCCACTTGACTTCATACTCCAGGACGTCTGGCTCTAGGTGAGTGGCCACACTATCGTAGTTATTTGGATCATTAAGACCTTTTTCATACAGTTCTTCTGTGTGTTCTTCTCACCTCTTCTTCAACTCTTCTGCCTCTGTTAGGTCCTTACCATTTCTGTCCTTTTTTTTTTTTTCTTCCATTTCTGTCCTTTATTGCGCCCATTCTTGCATGAAATGTTCCCTTGATCTCTCAAATTTCCTTGAAGCTGAAATTGACCAATTCTATGAAGACCTACAAGACCTTTCTAGAACTGACACCCAAAAAAGATGTCCTTTTCATCATAGGGGACTAGAATGCAAAAGTAAAAAGTCAAGAGATACCTGAAGTAATAGGCAAGTTTGACCTTGGTGCACAAAATGAAGCAGCGCAAAGGCTAACAGAGTTTTGTCAAGAGAACACACTGGTCATGGCAAACACCCTCTTCCAACAACACGAGAGATGACTCTACACATGGACATCACCAGATGGTCAATAATGAAATCAGATTGGTTATATTCTTTGCAGCAGAAGATGGAAAAGCTCAACACAGTCAGCAACAAGATACAGAGAAGGCTGTGGCTCTTATCATTAGCTCCTTATTGCAAAATTCAGGCTTAAATAGAAAAAAGTAGGGCAAACCACTAGACCATTCAGGTATGACCTAAAACAAATCCCTTATGATTATACAGTGGAGGTAATGAATAGATTCAAGGGATAAATTTGGTAGACAGAGTACCTGAAGAACTATGGACGGAGGCTCATAACAGTGTACCAGAGGTGGTGACCAAAACCATACTAAAGAAAATGAAATGAAAGAAAAAGGCAAAGTGGTTACACTATTTACCACCTACCAAAATCAACAGTCTGACAGATTTAAACGGTTCATATAACCATTCTGTTAATAATGAAAGCCTTAGAAAGTCTATGGATTCCAATAATTTCTAACACTATCTCGGTGTTGACCCCTAATATGTATGCCTTTGTGCACACACATGCTTAGCAATTACTGACTCAAAGCCAGGATTAATATGGCTCCAAACTGTAATATGAACTAAAAATACTATCCTCTAAGCTGGTTCTTTGGAAACATCAACACAATTAATAAATGTCTAGCTGGGCTAACCAAGAAAAAAAGAGAGAGAAGATACAAATTACTACTACTAAAAATGAAGAGGGGCGATCACTACAAATGCCATGGACTTTAAAGGATAAAAGAATATTATGAACAACTCTAGACCCACGAATTTGGAAAATTACATGAACTAATTTCTATCAAAATTCACACAAGAAGAAATAGCGCATCTGAATGGGCCCATATTTATTAAAGAAACTGAATCAATAATTAATAACCTTACAGAACACAAAGCACCCAGCCCAAATGGTCATACTGGTGAACTCTACCACACATTGAAGAAAAGAAACCAATTCTCTGCAACCTACTCCAGAAAACAGAACCAGCAGGAACACTTCCTGATTCATTCCATGAGGCCAAAATTAACATAATACTATACACTAATAACAAACTATCAGAAAGAGAAATTAAGAAAACAATCTCATTTTTAATTGCATCAAAAAGAATAAAATATCTAGGAATAAATTTAACCAAGGAAGCAAAAGACCCATACACTGAAAGCTATTTTAAAACTCAATAGCAAAAAACCCCAAACAATCCAATTTAAAAATAGACAGACTTCCCTGGTGGTCCAGGGGCTAAGACGATGCACTTTCACTGCAGTGGAGGTGGGGGGATGTAGGGGGTGCTGAGGGGTGGCATAGACCAAAAAGAAAAAAAAGCAGCTCTGAACAGACATTTTTTCCAAAGAAGACATACAGATGGCCAACAGACAAATGGAAAGATGCTCAAATTACGCATCATGAGGGAAATGCAAATCAAAACCACAATGAGATACCACCTCATATCTGTCAGAATGGTTGTTACCAACAAGACAAAAAATATCAAATGCTGGCAAGGATGCAGTGAAAAGGGAACCCTTGTGTACTGCTGGTGAGAATGGAAACTGATGCAGCCACCATGGAAAACAGTACAGAGGTTCCTCAAAACTCACTGTGGTGATCATTTCACAATGGACACAAATACTGAATTATCATGTGTACATAGAAAACTAATACAGTATTGAATGTCGATTATACCTCAATTTAAAAACAAAGAAAGACGGACTTCTCTCCTGAAATACTGGCTAAGATTCCACGCTCCCAATGTAGGGGTCTGGAGTTCAATCCCTAGTCAGGGAACTGGATCCCACATGCTGCAACTAGAGACGAAGAGCCTGAGTGCTGCCACTGAGACCACTGCAGCCAAATAAGTTAACATTGAAAAAGAAACAAAAAGTCAGCAATTTACAAACAGGCAAAAGACCTGAACAGACACCTTACCAAAGATTTACAGACAACAAAGAAGCATGTGAAAAGCTGTTCAACATCATGCGTCATTCAGTTCAGTTCAGTCGCTCAGTCGTGTCTGACTCTTTGCGACCCCATGAATCGCAGCACGCCAGGCCTCCCTGTCCATCACCAACTCCTGGAGTTTACTCAAACTCATAGGGACGTGCAAATTAAAACAACAATGAGGAGTTCATGTCTTTCATGCACAATCTGCCCATTCTCCTCGAGGGGCCCTTGGAATAAACCTTTCTCTGCTCCAAGTAAATAAAATAATAAAATAAAACAACAATGAAACACAAGTATGGACCTATTAGAATGGCTAAAATCCAAAACATAACACCACGTGCTGGCAAGCATATGGAGCAATAAGACTCACTGTTGGTAGGAACACAAAGTGAAAACAGCCAGTCTGAAATCTCACTTGGCAGCTTCCTTCAAAGCTAAATGTAGGTAATTTACCACGTGATCCAGTGAACAGTCCCTAGGAATTTACTCATGAGCTGAAAATTGATGTCCACACCACACAATCACCTGCATGTGAACATCTATAGTAGCTTTACTCATAACTGCCAAAACTTGGAAGCAATCAAGATAACCTTCAGTAGGTGAATGAATAAACTGTGGTATATCCAGATAATGAAATATTATTCTGCAACAAGAGGAAGTGAGCTAACAAGACAAAAAAGACATGGAGGAAACTTAAACACGTATTACTAAATGAAAGAAAACAATCTGAAAAGGCTACATACTGTATGATTCCAACTATATGACGTTCCATTAAACTAGAGATAGTAGAAAAATCAGCTGCCAGGGGTTTAGGAGGTTTCCAGAAAGAATGAGCAGATGAAATACAGACCATTTTTAGGTCAGTGAAACTATCTTGTATGACACTGTAATGGTGGATGCATAACACTTATGTATTTGTCAAAACTCACAGAATTGTACAATATGAAGAGTGAACCCTAACAGATTTTCAGTTCAGTTCAGTTCAGTCGCTCAGTCGTGTCCAACTGTTTGCAACCCCATGGACTGCAGTACGTCAGGCTTCCCTGTCCACCACCAACTCCCGGAGTTTACCCAAACTCATGTCCAGTGAGTCAGTGATGCCAGCCAACCATCTCATCCTCTGTCGTCCCCTTCTCCTCTCGCCTTCAACCATTCCCAGCATCAGGGTCTTTTTCAAATGAGTCAGTTCTTCACATCCGGTGGCCAAAGGATTGGAGTTTCAGCTTCAGCATCAGTCCTTCCAGTGAATATTCAGGACTGATTTCCTTTAGGACGGACTGGCTGGATCTCCTTGCCGTCCAAGGGACTCTCAAGAGCCTTTTCCAACACCACAGTTCAAAAGCATCAATTCTTTGGCACTCAGCTTTCTTTATAATCCAACTCTCACATCTATACATGACCACTGGAAAAACCAAAGCTTTGACTAGATGGACCTTTGCTGGCAAAGTAATGTCTCTGTTTTTTAATATGCTGTCTAGGTTGGTCACTTTTCTATCAAGGAGCAAGTGTCTTTTAATTTCATGACTGCAGTCACCATTTGCAGTGATTCTGGAGCCCAAGAAAATAAAGTCTGTCACTGTTTCTCCATCTATTTGCCATGAAGTGATGGGACCAGATGCCATGATCTTAGTTTTAACAGATTTTAATTAACAATAACATATCAATATTGGTTCCACTGGGACTTCCCAGGTGGCGCTAATGGTAAAGAACACACCTGCCAGTGCAGGTAGATGTGAGGGACACAGGTTTGATCCCTGGGTTGGGAAGATCTCCTGCAGGAGGGCACAACAACCCACTCCAATAGTCTTGCCTAGAGAATCCCATGGATAGAGGAGCCTAGTGGGCTACAGTCCACAGGTTCACAAAGAGTTGGACACGACTGAAGCACCTTAGCACACACACACGCACTGGTTCCATTACAACAAATGTACCACACAGTAAAGATGTTAATACCACATACACACACTGTCAGTAACTGGGGAAACGGGGCGGGGGGGGGGGGGGGGGGCGGGGCAGGGCGAGAGAGAGAAGGCACATAGAACTGTCTGTACTTTCTGAGCATTTTTTTTTCCCTATAAACCTAAACCTGCTCTAAAAATTGAAGTCTATTAAAATATCCCCCACTCTCTAAAAATGAACACTCATGTCAGAAGTCATGATGTACGATGTATAATCCAAAACATGGGAAGAGAAGAATCAGCATCAGGATGAATCAGCAAGGGTGTCACAATTTAACAGCAAATCGGGACCCTAACTTTCCATCAGTTACCTGCAGGTTTCAGTTCTGAACTGAGGGATCAGTCTAAAAAACCCAGATGCAATTACACAAAATCAAAATATTACAGAGAAACTGTAGAGATCACCTACCCCACTCACTCACTTTTTAGGCTGAAAGCATGAAACCTAAATGTTTAAGTTCCTGTCTTAGCCCCCAGAAGCCATCAGATCTCATCTCTGTTAAGTGACTAACCTCAAATCTAGACCATAAACCCAGGAAGAGTATTTGAGCTCTGGCCACTTCTAATGACTGTTCACAGCAAATCTCCAATTACTGTGTCATGTGCTGCTACGTCACGAGTGGTTCTAGAGAAAGCTGGTAGAGAAAAAAAAAAAAAATCTCCTTTGGAATTTAGTTCCTCAAAGTAATGAAAGATGGCCAAGTGTGGTCTAGTGCTCAGAAGACACCAAAATATTTTCACTGGAGGATGACGTGAAGAATTCCACCTGACTACTAAGCTACTGCCCAAGGACTAGGAAGGGAAATGAAACATAACAAGTTCCAAAAACTGAAGACAACCAGAGTGCTTAAAACCCCTCTGTGTGCAAATTCCTCAAGGTTACAACTAGGACAATGTTACTTAGAATCTAATATAATACTTTGTAGGCTAAGGATATTATGAAGCTCTGAGTACTGTATCTCTTTTAACACCCAAGCAGCTACACTGGGAACAGCTCCCGGCAGAGCCAGCTCTCCAGTCCCTGACTCTGGACAGTGTGATGTCAGTCTGCTCCCAGCACAAGCTGGCCACACCCCCGCCACTCCGCAGCTCCATGACATCCCTGAAATGCCTTTAAAGAATGAGCAGCTGCCAGTTATTAAGACTGACTAAAGTTGTACTAGGAATGTCAGGAGTATTGAACATCGGAGAATCTGATGTAGCCTTAACAGATTAAAGAAGAAAAATCATACATTCGTTCCTCTCACTAGATTAAAAATATTTTACAATTCAACCCTCATTAACGGTAAGAAAAAAACTTCAAATTAACTAATGTCAGTAATATATTAAATGGAAAAAAAACAAGTTGCAGATTATGTATCACCATTAAAACAAAATGGAATCAATTTATCTAAGCATGTTAAAAAAAAATCTGAAAAAATATACATAAAACTGCTGGAAGGATTGAAGGAAGAGAAACAATGGACTGTTATACTGTTTGACTTTTTCTGTCATAAGGATGTATTAGTCTAACAAGTTTAAAATGGCAATTTTATTGTAGAAAAGTTAGAATCAACAGCACTCCTAATCATGGCCCATTTAACTTTATATCACACATACAAAAAAGGCCATCTACTATGAATCATCAGGAAAAAAAGTATTCCTCAATTATACAGATCAGTGTAAATTAAATTCTCTCTCACTTCCATTTCTCCTCCACAGCCTTGTCACGTGGGTCACGTGCAGACTCCCACAGGTGACTCAGGATAAAGGTCACACCACCCCAAGCACATTGCCCTGAACACTGCACGCTGACTCAGTACATTTTTCAAGTGAAACAGCACATTCCAGACTTCTTGGATCTGTGTTCAGGTCTGTGAACTACACTGGACAACTCAGAGAGCTCAGTGAGGTTAGGAATGTATAATTAATCTTTCCATTATCTTCCAAATTTATGGGCAGTTGTTTTCCAGAACTCACTATGTGGAATCACAACTTGAGAGACACAACGTACTCATCAGACGGTGCAAAACACAGTCTGTCCTTAAAAACCACATAGCTGCTTATCTTACGACTATTCCTGACTCAAAAGACGGGTGGAAAGTGCCTGCGAAGTCAAGTCTGGAAACAAGAGCATCAGTGGCCATCTAACCAGGACCCAGATGACTAAAACTCATGAAGCTGCACCACTGAATTTCCTCCAAAGCCCGTTCAAGTGGTCTCAGCCACTGCCCACAAGAGCTGGGAGTAGCAGTCATGTATCTCAGACTA
This sequence comes from Dama dama, assembly GCF_033118175.1. NCBI lineage: Eukaryota > Metazoa > Chordata > Mammalia > Artiodactyla > Cervidae > Dama > Dama dama. The sequence continues at coordinate 11,561,208 of NC_083687.1, read as the reverse complement.
GCAAGACGTGACAAGACCACAGAAACAGAAAAAGCTCCTGACTCTTCAAGCTTGCTGTGCCTCATTTGTGCACTATCATCTACTTTGCAGATACTTCTAAGCAGACTGGGGAAACCAGTAACAAACACCATGCATGAAATGAAAAGCATTCCGTATTCTTAGCATACTCCCCAATCTTTTTTTTATTTCTGATTACTTGAAAGCAAGAAGCAGGCAACTAAATATTTCACCATAGTGTATAATACGGTTAAGATAAAATGGACTAATTCTTTTTTTAAATTGTCTTTACCTTTATTAGTTAAACAAAAGTCAGAGGAGAAAACAAATTTAAGTTTACATTATAACTTTAGATTTTCCCCCAAATTTAATAAGAAAACTACTCTGCCTTCTAAAAAGTACACAGTGGAATCAAGGGAATCTTAAGTTTAGCACAAATGATTACTACATGGCCCTGGGAAATTCATTGATTTTTTTTCCTCCGCAAACTGGACTAATTCTTTTTTTTATTTATCATTTTACTTTTAATTGGAGGATAATTGTTTTACAATATTGTTCTGGTTTCTTCCATATATCAACATGAATAAGCCATATGTATACACATGTCCCCTCTCTAGGTTGCTGGACTAATCCTTGATGAAAATATTTATCAAATGCAACCTATAGGTCCATTGAACCAACAAGACTGGCAAGCAAATTCCGCAAACATGATGAAATAGATACTAGGATTAAATTAAGTTTGTGGAGATGTGTGAAATCACTCCAGAAAGCTGCTGAAGAGACATCCATTCCCTTGCCTGCAGGAGGCATCATGCATTCTGATCTGTTCCACTCCAAGAAGCAAAGGGCCTGCCCTGCAGGAAAAGGCTCCTGTGACTGCTCTTACTGAGTAGGCTCTGAACCTGTCTGCTCCAGATGGGAAAGTTTGGGAGCTTACTTGGCTACAGATCAAGGCCACAATCCTCAAGCACCAATAAAAGTGATATTTCTATCTAACTGTCTGACTGTGAATGTCACTCTTTTTTCAGTTGTTTCAGAAACAACTATATTGTAGTTTGCTGAATTATGCTTCACAGACATTAGAATTTTTTCAAATTTTATTGAAGTACAGTTGATTTACAATGTTGTGGAGAAGTATTTTTTAATTGGCTCCATTATACCTCATTGGGCTTCCCCGATGGCTCAGTGGTAAAGAATTCGCCTGCAATGCAGGAGACACAGGTTCAATCCCTGGGTTAGGAAGATCCCCTGAAGGAAGAAATGGCAACCTTCTCCAGTATTCTTGCCTGGAGAATCCCATGGACAGAGGAGCCTGGCTATATACAGTCCATAAGGTCACAGAGAGTCAGACACGACGAAGCACACAGGCTCACCTCATAAGACCTCCCTCCGAAAGAACCTAAAATGAGGGCTCCTAGCCCTTATGTAGTCCACGATCAAATGTTTATAGAATAATAATTCATAGGAGAACCAGTTTGTAGTCCTGTAATTAGTTATGAGATGAGTTTCAAAGACACACTGGTTTGTCAGGCTCTTAAAAGTTCAGAGGGGAAAAAAAACACAGCAATACAGGAATAAGTCAGAAAACAAATAAAAGTGAGTAAAAATTAAAATTCAAATATGATAAACATCTGTCCACTGAAGGACAAGTGTCTGTGCACAGGTGGAACAAGATGATTTGTGTCAGAGCAGGCCTGCGACACAGAACCATTTCACGCCATTCCTCAAGGGAGAGGACAGCTCTCTTTGGGGAAGATCCTAGAGACCTCCCCTGTCCCCACCTCTAAAAAAGCCTAACACCACTGATTTTCTTTTCCCAAGGCTCAGTTGAACAGGCCTAAAAGGATTGTTCCCAAACTGCTTGATGCCTGAAATCCTTCCAAGAAAAAGAAAAGCCTTTTAAACTGCAATTAGAAATAAATGGCTTAAAATGTGCTTTAAAATGGTTGATAAGTAATGCATTTGCTATGACTATATTTTGTCTAATTATGAGTAAATGACATCAGAGCCTTCCTGACTTAGATGGAGGGAAGGAGAAGAGAACACAAGGTCAACAGGCGCCTTTGATGAGAGAAAGGTCACTGTAGAGGGAGGTGCAGGTTGGTGGGAAAGAAGGACGCAGAACCATTATTTAAAACAATAATGTGCTAGAAAACTCAACAAGAAAGGCAAGTGTACATGACATATACTGGACCAAGTCATAGAACAGGAAAGGCTCTAAGGTTACTGATTTAGTTCAAGCCCTAGGATTTTGTCCTAAGTTTCCCCACAATGGACATCATAAAGACTGTTACCAGATTAATTTTCCTAAAGCTGGAGTATGATCATGGCTAGTCCACTCCAGAACCTTCAGTAGGAACCCTCATCCTTCAAACTGAGGTCAAAATGATTCAGTGAAGGATTGATTGCTTGTGTGATCCAGCCATGACTTATTAATACTTTTCCAGTCTTATTTTCTTCTTCACTAATTATACCCCATTGCTTCAGCAAAACTTGGCTTTTCTCCAAATACACAGTCTCTTCCACCTCAATGCTTCCCTCTCCACCTCTCTCCCAGCCTGCCCTGTGCCTCAGTTCTCCTCCTTCGAAGCCTACAGCCCCAACTCTAGCTTCTCTCATCCTTCGTCCACAAATCTCACTGTTCGATCGTCACAGATACCCTGTGAAGAACTACAGGTACTCACTGCGCCTAAAGAGCAGAAGAAGAAACTGAGTCTTAGTGAAACAAAGCACTGCAGTCTGCCCTCACTTATGAGCGATCCTTTCGAAGACCCCCAGTGAACGCTTCCTGCAACTTCAGGTCATACCCAGCCTCACGTGTACTATGTTTGTTCCCATACGCACATACCTGTGGTAGAGATTCATTTACAAATCAGGCCCGGTAAGAGAATAGCCAAATTGATAGCATCACGACGCCTGCACTTTGGGGCCGTCATTAAGTAAATAAAGGATTATTGCGCAAGCAGTGTGATGCTGCAACACTTGATCTGATAAACCAGACAGCTTCTAAGTGACTAACAGGCGGGTAGTGTATACGGCGTGGATACGCTGACGAAGTGGCGGTTCACATCCCAGGCAGGACAGAGCAGGACGGGGCAAGATTTCCTCACACTACCCAGAACAGTTTGCTACTTAAAACTTGGGAATTATTTACTTCTAGGATTTTTTATTTAACATTTTTGGACAGCAGATAACCGTGGGTAACTAAAATCATAGAAAGCTTATCCACAGATGAAGGGAGACCACATAAGCTGTCCAGGGCTCCTATGATAATAAGCACTAAACCAGGGTCTGAAATCAGGCCCTCTGACTCCAGAGCCCAAAGCCATAACCACTGTGCCTTTCAGCACTACACATCCAGGACTCTCTTTTCTCCTCTCAACTTCCATAGTACTTTACCTGTTTATATGAGTTAATGACAAGAGAGTAAAAAAGTGATGTGATATTATGTACCCATATGCATTTTGCACATGTATGTGTATAACATGTAGTATATACATATCTTTCAAGACTTTAAGGCACATGAGATCAAGGTCCATCTGTGTGAGATCCATTTTCGTATCTGCCTGGCATCCAAAAGAGTGCCCTGTTCATATTGGTAGGTGCTGGGTACAATGTTTGATGAATAAATGAAGCTACATCATCGGTCCTAGGCTTTGTTTTCCAAATGAGTAGTTTCTTACAAAAGTTTGGCTTCCAAGGATTTATTTATCTGGCTGTTGGGGGGATATGTGTGCTGTGCTTATGTTCAGTCGTGTCTGACTCTTGGCGACCCCAGGGACTAGAGCCCACCAGGCTCTTCTGTCCATGGGATTCTCTAGGCAAGAATACTGGAGTGGGTTGCCATTCCCTTCTCCAGGATCCCGTGGCGGAGGAAGGGATATATTTCACATCAATTGATAGCAACGAGCCCATTAGTCCTATGCAAGTTGGGGATGCAGTCAATGAACAGTGAAGAAACTAAATCTCCTTAACAGCTATCGCCTCTATTAAAATATATTAGAGACCTCTCACAGGAATTAGAAAGCCTAAGTTGGTTTGAAATTATGGTAGTGCTTTGATCAGGAAGGAAACATATTCTTGGCACTGGGACAGTCTGATAATGGAAGCAAATGAACAGTTTAAGGCGGATTTGAATTTTTGTTGTCCTCGGCCTGGAAAGACTAAAGAGAACTGGGTGTCAAGGTAATGACCTCAATTACTACATCCCAAACCATCAACAGCTGGAGGCCCTTCACCAGCCTCCACTGACAATCACAGACCTGTGTGCTCCCATCTGCTGCAGAAGCAACGGGGGCTCTTGGGAGGAAAGGCACAGTCAGTGTCTTGTACTCTTCAGAATCTCCACCTCAAGGGCAGTCTGCAGACACAGTGGCCTGAACTCTCCCCCTGGAGATGAGGGTTCACCAGCTCTTTCAATGTACCCTACAGGTCCAGGGTGCTGAGCACTCTAAAATAAGCTCCTGAAGCCCCATCACCAGTTGCTAGGGACATGCTAATCCCATCACCACTTCACCAGGGCATATTTTAAATAAACATGTTGCACCTTCTTTCTTTCCAGGTTCTCCATACGCTGCTGGTGGCCAGAGACACTTAAGAAGTACCAATGATGCTTTTAATATTGAAATGCTAGTGTGTATTTAACCCAGCAGGGCTTTTAACAACATATATTAATTTAAAATGTTTTCAGGATTTACTTTAAAGATAGTTGACAACTAAAGCCACAGGAAAGAGGAGCCCAAATAAAGAGTTCTCTTCCTCACATGCAGGTACAAACAACAAAGCCCAACAATGTCGGCAGGTGCTGGTTCTACCTCTAATAGTCATAGTTTTTAATACAAAGTAACACGAAGGTAGTCTTGCTTCTGATTCAGAAGATGGGGCATTAAAAAATGTACACTAGCCCATCCCTACGCAGAGAAGCATGAAAATGGAGTCACGACCAAAGGACAGAACCCCAAAGCTTTTCTTACATTAGAGCAAATGGGAACAGCCTCACATGGCCAATCTTCTAAGAAGGAAAATAGATAAAAGAAGAAATATGAGCAGCCTGATGTTTGAAATACCTAGAAAAAGACTGATTCACAGCAGTCTTATCAAATAAGATGGGGAGAAAGAAGAGGTGATGAGGCTGGGAGAAGAGAGGGGAAGAAGACTGTTTTAGCTGAGACGTGAACAGTATTTTCTTTAAATGACTTAGCCAAGAGAAACAGGTTTCACATGTGTAAGAGCAAGGGACGCTTGGTTCAGAGCCAACTTGTCATGAAGCCCAGTTTCCAACACTTACTAAGAGGCCAAGTCACAAGGATGTTTTTTCTTGCATGAGGTTCCAAGGGAGGGGACGTAAGGAAGCCCCTTAAGCTACATGTAAATGCAAATGAGAAAATGAACAATAACTAGACAGGGTCCTGAGTAAGGCCAAAATAATGTACAGCTAGCCAAGCTCTAGGCTAGCTCCAAAGACTTCAGTGAACTTAAAAAAAAAAAGCAATTTCTCCCAGAGTTATAAGTATCCTGGGAGCTAAAATGAGGGCTTCTTTCCTCATCAACTCTGGAAAATGCTTCAATTTGTAAGAAGAGTAAAAGAAAAACCAAAGTTTTCAACTCTCTAACATAATTAGTTAGGAAGGTTCTTCCATTCTTTTCCCTTTCTTCAAGTCAGTTCCTTGAACACCACGGTATACTAGTCTAAGACCACAATATCATAACAGTCATAAAATATCAGCTATTTGGTGCCTTGAAAAAACAATCTCAAGTGAAACTAACATTTAACTGCATTAATTTCCATCTATTAATAATGCGTTAGCATTTTTAAAAAGCATTAGCCATGAAAGCTCTTTTGGAAGATGTCAGTCAAAGCCACAAATGAGAAGGAAGAAATGAGACATTGGTATGACACCAAAGGAAGTCAAGTATTTGAAGGAGGGGCAGCTGTTTCCAGAACACTTATACTGTTTCCCGTGTATAAATGCAAAATAGCTTTCCTCCCATCACTCTATGCATGACCCCTCTGCCAACTTTTGCATCTAAAATCTTTTTAAGCCTCCATTTCCAATAGCTGACTTCAAAAAAATCCATTTAACCAATGACCTTTACTCTGCAAAAGCAGTGATGGAATGATCAGTGACATAAATTTAAATTCCAGACGGTCAAACAAAATTTTCAAAGAGGAGCCACTCTTTAAACTCCATAATAAAAAAGATAAACAACGCAACTCAAATATGGCCAAAGGACCTGGAAAGATAGCTCTCCAAAAAGATATACAAATGGCTAATAAGTAACATGAAAATTTAGTCAATAACATTAGTCATGAGGAAAACGCAAATAAAAAATCACTTTATACCCAGTACAATGGCTAAAATAAAACAGACAAGAACAAGTGTTAGCAAGGATGTGGAAAAACTGGCACCCTTATCCATTGCTGGTGGGACTGCAAAATGGTTCAGCCATGGAAAACAATTTGGCAGGTCCTCAAAAAGTTAAATTGGGTTAGCATAAAACTCAGCAATTCACTCCAAGAGAAATGAAGGCATATGTCCACACTAAAAACTTGTATGCAAATGTTCAATGTATCACTATTCATAACAGCCAAACATGATAACAATCTAACTTTTCACCAACTGAGGAATGAATGAATAAAATGTATCATACCACACAGTGGAATATTATTTAGCAATAAAAAAGAAGGAAGTACTGATGGTTGCTACAATATAGATGAACCTTGAAAACATTATGCTAAGTGAAAGAACCCAGTCACAAAAGGCCACATAATGCATGATTCCACTTATGTGAAATGTCCATAATAGGCAAATCCACAGAGACAGAAAGGAGATTAGTAACTACCTGGGGAGATTCAAAGGAAAGTGAGAAATGAATTCTAATGTATACGGGGTTTCTTTTTGCAGTGATGAAAATGTTCTGAAATTAGGCTGCAGTGATGTTTGTACAAACTACTAAACTATACACTCTAAATAGGTGAATTTTATAGGATTTGAAATATATCTCAAAAAAACTTTAAAAAGAAAAAAAAAGAACCTATTATTTAACTAGTAATTTTGATCAAGTTAAAGACAAGAAAACACACACACACATCACAGCTTATGAATCTCTATCTTGTCTGTTAAATCAGCAGAAAGCCAGGAATCAGGAGTCAGAAGCTCTGGAGGCAGAAGAGATATGAGAAAGCATCATCTTATCTGTGGAAAAAAAACTAACGTCAAAAGGGTGGAAATGACTCTAAGGCAGACTTGAGGTTAGAACTGAAGGCAAGGCCTTACCGGCGCCAGACCCTCCAGTCTCTCTCTGTATTGTAAAGTTTGTCAGAACTTCCCCCAAGGTCACCCAGCTGGCTTCTGGAGGCCTCGCCTCTACAACAGCCCAGCCTTTCTCCAGAGTCCAGTAACTGCTTTGTTTTAAGGTAACCCTCCCTCGTATCTGCAAAATATATTCATTAAACTTTGTATATGAAAAAGGCCAGTTACACACTTATCAATGTTTTACTATTTTGTGCTTCTTAATTATTTTCCTGTCCTGTGTCTCTCTGGAAGTGTTCATAACAGAAAGAGATGTTATTTATTAAGCCACCTAAGTGTGGATTTTTCCCAGACTTCAGCACAGATTATAGGGGACAGTCTTGGAAGAAAGAAAGGGGATTCAGCAAGCTGGATTCATCCTTTGCCCCACACTGACCGAAAGAAAAGGTACAGCTAGGACACCTGGTGGTTCAGTGGTGAGGGCTCCATGCTTCCACTGTAGGGGGCTCGGTTTTGATCCCTGGTCGGGGAACTAAGACCCCACATGCCCCGTGGCAAAGAAAGAAAGAAAGAAAAGGTACAGCACTTTCCCCCTCTAACCATTCTGAGTCACTCAGGTTTTTATAAGATTTAAATGTCCCTTAAGACTTGGTGGCTCCTTGAAATGATGCCATTGGTAGGGAGTTTAAAAATCAGAAGGGGAACCCTTCTATACCAAGATAAAACTTCCTTCTGAGAGCCCTCAAAACTAAGGCATGATGGTCCAAGACTGAAAATAGTCTTTGAGATTATCATAAAACCCTTCCCTCAATCAAAGTAGGAGAAGGAAATGGCAACCCACTCCCCTGTTCTTGCCTGGAGAATCCCAGGGACGGGGGAGCCTGGTGGGCTGCCGTCTATGGGGTCACACAGAGTCGGACACGACTGAAGCGACTTAGCAGCAATCAAAGTAACAAGGGAAAAGGGTCGCTGCTGATGGGCGACTGATCAACTAGGAAGGGGACTCAGCTACATCTGCGACCACAATCAGGGGAATGACGCAAAATGATACCCTGCAGGAGATAACAACAGCTCTAAACTTGCAAATTTGCGGCTAATTTCCAAAAGAGGAAACTCTGCAAAGGTAGAGAAACTACCTTCCTCAGAGACTAGCAGAGCAGGGAAGAAAACTAAAGGAGGCAGGAGAAACAAGTTACGGCCCTCACACCACCCCATCATCTACAACAACCCCGAGGCAATTAGGTGCGTAAATCAGCATCCCTATTTACAAAAGGAGTCTGGGCTTTAGAAGAATGCAGCAGCCTGTGCAAAGATCAATATTATGAATATTCCAACAGACTGGGAGAATTCAGGATCACTGGGAACCTTCAGATGAGGAAACCAACTTCCTGTGCTAGAAACTACCCACTGATAGGCATGATAAGAAGACCAAAACCTTTCATTTTGTTAAAATTAGTCATCTGAAATCCAAAGTGGGGAAGGAGGGTGGGGAAAACAGCTATCGATGAAAGATAACTAGAAAGAAACATCTCATTCATGAACTTCAAGAAGTCATACAGCAGGAACATGGAGATTAAGCCAGAACTAGAGGGGAAATAACAGAATAAAAGAGACAAAGCAGTTTCAGGGTTTGGGTCTCATAACTAAAAGGAATGGCTAACCACCATGATCTTGACAATAAAAAGATTAAATATTCCAAAAAGATAAAGAAACAAGACAAAAAATTTAAATCAAAGCGTGCATGCTCAGTCACTCAGTCGTGTCCGACTCTTTGTGACCCTATGGACTGTAGCCCGCCAGGCTTCTCTGTCAAAGGGATTCTCCAGGCAAGAATACTGGAGTGGGTTGCCATGCCCTCCTCCAGCGAATGTTTCCCACACAGGGATCGAATCCTCCATTACAGTCAGATTCTTTATCGCTGAGCCACCGGGGATGCCCTGAAGCAAAGCAGATGGCAAATACAATGATCAAAGACTGCCTAATGACAATGACAAAAACAGAACTGCCCCACCAGGATAGATAATCTGCATGGTAAGGCAAATCCAAGATCACCATGGACAGTGACTGCAGCCATGAAATTAAAAGACACTTGCTCCTTGGAAGAAAAGTTATGACAAACCTAGACAGAGTATTAAAAAGCAGAGACACTACTTTGCTGACAAAGGTCCATATAGTCCAGCCATGGTTGTTCCAGCAGTCATGCATGGATGTGTGCGCCGAAGGCTGAGTGCTGAAGAATTGATGCTTTCCAACTATGGTGTTGGAGAAGAATCTTGAAGAGTCCCTTGGACTCCAAGGAGATCAAACCAATCAATCCTAAAGGAAATCAACCATGAATATTCACTGGAAGGACTGATGCTGAAGCTGAAGCTCCAATACTTTGGCCACCTGATGTGAAGAGCTCACTAGAGCTCTAGAGCTCACTAGACTCACTAGAAAAGACCCTGAAGCTGGGAAAGACTGAAGGCAGCAGGTGAAGGGGACCACAGAGGATAAGATGGCTGGATGGCATCACCGACTCAATGGACGTGAGTTTGAGCAAGCTTCAGGAGATGGTAAAGGACAGGGAAGACTGGAGTGCTGCAGTCCATGGGGCTGCAAAGAGTCAGACAAGACTGAGCAACTGAACAATATACAGCAAGGCAAGTCACTCACAAATATATACATGTAAGTACAAAAACTAGAGAAGAACAGAACCTTTTCCCAGACAGCTGTTACACAAGAAAATCAAACATGTGCAGAATACATTTATTTATCTATTATAATACTATCAAATCCCTACCATACAAGGTTCTTTTGCTCAGGAGAGTCAAAAGTACATGAAATTAGGTCAAAGAGGCCTAAATGAGACCACCACCACCGCAATAACAAAAAAGTACTGGCTATACACAGGTGTTACAAAATGTACTGAAGCATAAAAAATATTGAAAGCTGGATAGTACTAATGGTATTGAGTACTACACTCCAGATATTATTTTAAGTGAATACCGGTAGAATTTTTACAGAGAAAGGAGTATTATCTTCATTTTACAGAGGAGGCTTAATAACTAGTGCCAGACCCAACAGCTACTAAATTCTGGGCACTTTACAAAATCTGTTTCACTTCTTCATGATGAGTCTAACCTTCATTACACACATTCAGAAACTGAGGCTCAAAGAGGTTAAGTGACTTGCCCCAGGTTACATAGCTAATGAGTGAGTGTAGCCAGTGTTCAGACCAGGTCTGTAAGATTCACAAAAGCATCTATTCACTCTGATGTTACCATGTGACATTCCTAAAACAAATTCTTGAGTAGAACTAAAAAAAGAGAACAGAAAATGCCGTCTTCAAAACGGTGGCTCCAGCCAAACAAAGGGAGACAGTGAAACAAGGTGATTAGGAGCAGGGGCCCTAGAGCTAGCCTGCCGGGACTCAAGCTCCAGCTGCAAAATTCCGTGTGCAACTCTGGGCAAGTGGCCTAACCCTGCTGCCCCTCAGCTTCCTCACCTACAACATAAGCTTAACAACTGCATCTCCTCAGAGGGGTTGTTGTGAAGATTAAATGAGCCAGTGTTTGGAAACTTGGAGACTACTGAACAGTGTCTGACACAAAGCAGTAGGAGGTCGGGAAGGGTGGTAGGGGAGAAGGAAAGGGGTGGGGGGAACTGCTCAGAACAACTGAAACAAAACAAACGTGGGTAAGGGCTCCAGCCCAATCCACCCTGCTGTGATAATGCTTTTACTTGAGCTTTTGGACTAAGACCGTGGCCAAGGGGAAGCCAGGGCTCCTCCTTACCGTAACACTGCAGCTGCCCTGTGACACAGTGCTCCTGACAGAGTGATTCCGAGCATGAAAACCTGAGACCTTTCAGATGATCCCGGGACACCTGGGGCCCTAAAAGGCTACTGTCTTCTTCCACAGTGCTGCTTCCTCTGCAATCTCGAAAGCAATCACATCACTGGCAGTGCCTAACCATGGAAGCTGAAAACTTTACAGGGATTTGAAATATCAGAAATATATGGTTTGTGAATGGGAAGACAATCTCCTCAACCTCCTTCCAAGTTCAGAGGGTCGTTAAAGGAAAACACCCCCTGATACTCCGAGAAGCCTATGACTCAAGAGGGCCCGGGGAACCTGGCAGTACAGTTGAGCGGGAGCCTCTAGGAAGCGCGGAGTCTGGGCCCTGCCCGCACACTGCCAGTGTGGAGCTGGATGCTCAGAGAATGAATGGGGAACAGGGCGGCCTCCCCTCTGGCTCCTGCATTCAAACTGCAGCCCAAGGGAAGCCATCTCAGTCTGGGGACCAGGCTGCTCTGGAAGCTCCTCTTGGGTGGAACTGGTCATCACTTTCTTGCTTGTCACAAAACCGTCCCCTAACCTGCTCCTCCTCTCCACTCTCCTCTCCCACCACTTTTTTGCACAGCCGTTCAGACAGGACTGAGCGGATGGGCCACCTTGCACCGTCTCCGCTGTGTCTCCATCAGCCATCGAATCCTGAGTGTCACAGTGAGCCCTCACTCACTACCTGCGCCACCCCCCTCCTCCATTCCCACGGCCAGCACTCAGCCCCACCCTAAAGCGGGAATGATCAGAACAGCTCCCAGCAGGCCCCCCGCCTCCTGTCACTCTCCTCACCGCAACCTGACTCACTGGCCTGAGTCCTCCCACAGCTCTGTCATCCCCTGGTGGCCTAATGACCCTGGTGCCCCTCTACAAAAGCCAACCCTTAGATCTACACTAAACCTTAGCGATCACTCCCACCTCCCATGCCCCAAATCACATACCCCAGCTGATTTCCCCTCACCCTAACTAGTTTCCTTATAGCTTCCAGAACACATCAAGTGCCTTCCTACTTTTGTACTGTTACACACGTTTCTTTCCCTGACTCAAGCTGTCAGCCCGTTTCAAGCCCTGCCAAGGATGCCTCTCCCGACCACACCTCCCCCAACTTGCCCCCTCCTTCCCTGAATGCCTCCAGCCCAGACGTTCTGCACCACATCATCGCATGTACACCAACACTGCTGGACACTTACTGTGTGCCGGGCACCCTTCCAAACGTTCTACGTTCACTTCATCTTCACAACTCGATGCAATCAATCTCATTTTACAAATGGACAGACTGAGGCACAGAGTGTGGGCCCAGGGCCGACAGCGGAAGTCCTGGAGTGGGGATTCAACCTAGCGCCAAATCCCACCCTCCTCACCAAATATAATCATCACAGACTGCCTTGCCATGGCGATGGTCACTCGGCAGCGCGGAGCCATGCCTTTGCCCCCAGCGCACCCTCAGAGCCGCCCATGAGCTCATGCCACGTGACAGGACAGGCAACAAGGCCAAGCCCTGAGCAGGGACCAGTTCTGGGGCCTCGCAGGACCTTAGAGAGACGTCTTCTCCTCCTGCAAGGCTGGGGGCACCTGGGTATGGGGGCGGCAAGGGAGCCTGAGGGTCCTTTAAACCACCACCCGATATTCACGAGAGCGGTGTTTCAATACAAAATTCACCTCGAGTGCTGAGATGGGATGCACTGTCTGCCTCTGCCTGCACGCTGCACCTCAAAGTCTACATCTTTGGAGTCCAGGAGTCCATAGTGAGAAACACCTACTTTAAGGAATTCAAATAAGTTACATGACACAAATTAGAAGGGGTCACAGAACAATTCAAAAGTTTCCATTTTGGAAACTATGAATAAAATGATGATGTTTCCTTAGAGAAAGGGTCTTCGAATTCACCAACACCCCTCCATCCCCCTACTCAGCATGTCCAGAGACAGAGATCATTTCTCTCAAGTATTTCTCTCAAGTATTATTGGCCCCAAGAGAAATGACTCTAAGAGGCTGGGAACATCATGTTTTCAGAGGGCTCTAGAAGGTTCTCATTGTCTTTCTCCCTTATTGTTAGTTGCTCAGTTGTGTCCAATTCTTTGCGACCCCAGGGACTGCAGCCCACCAAGCTCATCTGTCTGTGGAACTCTCCAAGCAAGAATACTGGAGTGGGCAGCCATTCCCTTCTCCAGGGGATCTTCCCAACCCAGGGATCAAACCCAGGTCTCCTGCATTGTAGGCAGATTCTTTTTACTGAAAGGCATGGGTGGTCAAGGGAGGCCACGGATGGTGCTCAAAGAAGTTTCCCATGCTGCCAGCATCTAAGGAAGAAGGATTTGCCCCGGAAAGCCAGAGACTCCCTTACCTGTATCCCCTGCAGGGTAGCACACCAGTGACTGGGAATGTCAAAGCTTCTTCACTGACACGTGTGATCATCAGTATACACACACACACACACACTATATAAACGACATAATCACAACCTTAGCTTCCTTCTTCACGTTAGTCTGCTGCTAAGTCGCTTCAGTCATGTCCGACTCTATGCGACGCCATAGACGGCAGCCCACCAGACTCCCCCATCCCTGGGATTCTCCAGGCAAGAACACTGGAGTGGGTTCCCATTTCCTTCTCCAATGCATGAAAGTAAAAAGTGAAAGTGAAGTCACTCAATCGTGTCCGACTCTTTGCGACCCCATGGACTGTGACCTACCAGGCTCCCCTGTCCATGGGATTTTCCAGGCAATAGTACTGGAGTTAGTCTAGGGCATGTTAATATAATTATCTGTCAGTATCCACAAGGGACTGGCTCCAGGACCCCTGGATAGCAAAATCCATGGATGCTCAAGTCCTTTATATTTATAAAATGGTGATGCGTTTGCATAGCCTAAGGAAATCCTCTTGTAGACTTTAAATCATCTCTAGATTACCTATAATACCTAATACAATGCAAATGCTATGTAAATAATTGTAAATACAATGTAAATACTACGTGAGTAGTTGCTGGAGTGCAGCAAATTCCTGTTTTGCTTTTTAAGACTATTCTGGAATTTCTTCTCCCATATATTTCCAGTCTGCGGTTGGCTGAGTCAGCAGATGCGGAACCTGCAGATCTGCACCTTCTCAGAGCCTCCTCTCGTTTCACTTTCTAATTCTAATTCACTCCTAGTGAAAATCCCACAAGAGTCTCCCTAAAGCAGGGCCTCTCACAGCACTACTGACTTCTGGGGCCAGAGGATTCCGGGCTTGGGGCGGCCGTCTCCGCACGGGATGAGGGTTACACCTCCCTGGGCTGAGGCTGGCAGCACGGCCCCCGCCCCCGCCCCGCCCCGCCAGCCAAGCTGTGACAACAGGCTTGCCAACGTGAGGGAGCCAGGAGGATGGCCCGTGGCTGATAATCACTGCTCTAAAGAAACTCAATTTGGTCTGAATCTCAGACAGCACTCCCACCCACCCAGTTTCAAGCTGAAATTCCTTTTCCCCCAGTTGCCCAAACCCGATACTGCTCCCCAGAATTCTCCTCATGAAAGTAACCCTGAGTAAGATTCTTCCACTCTGCAAGAAGGATCTTTCTCCCTGTCTGTCACGTAAGCCTCCTTCATGGTTTCTCAGCTCTTAGTATTTTTCTTGAAAGGCTATAAGGTTCCTACTCAGTCACCCCTGGGCCCACCAGCTTACCCTCCTGTCACAGAGCGTGTGAAGGCCTTTGCCCCAAGGCCCAATTACACGCTCATTATCCGGTCACAGCCAGGGGCAAACAAGCCTCTTTCTTGGCACCCTCAAAGTCACTTGTCATACAGGACTTCGGGGAAGCCATTCTGTGAGCAGAAACTAGAGGGAGAAAAATGTGCTAAAAGAGGGTTTGTGAAAGGCCTCAAACAAATGGGTTCTATTAAAAAACAATCCTTTACAGAAGACAGGAAAGAAATCAAGAGTCTGCTAAGATAGTCAAGGCTTCTGAGAAAAAGAAAAGGATAATGTGAAACTGTAACTAATACAGACTCCACCCCCCCAAAAAAAGAGAGACAAATATATAGACCAGAAAGGGCCAAAGAATTAAGGCTCCTTGCAAATACATTTAAGAGAAAAACATGAGGACACCTGAAAGTCCAAAAGAAATAAACATAATACAGTAACTAATGAGTTGCAAATTTAAAAAATGTCTTCAGCAACAAAAAGGCAAAATATATAATTAGGTAGAAAAAATAAAAATGATAGTAGAGGCAATTAAGACTTCTAAGATCAAATAATATTAATAAATGTACTAACAGATTCACATGCTTTTGTCTCTCTAAATGTTTTGCCTCCTCCACCTCCTTCATCATTTTAGACAGATTTTCTTGAAATGGCAGGAACCACCCATTTGGAAATTCAAAAGTCACAGTGCCAATGGCTGCCAAACCACATACAGAAACAGCAGTGCTG
Source organism: Dama dama (assembly GCF_033118175.1). Classification (NCBI taxonomy): domain Eukaryota; kingdom Metazoa; phylum Chordata; class Mammalia; order Artiodactyla; family Cervidae; genus Dama; species Dama dama. The sequence goes on along the minus strand of NC_083687.1, from coordinate 11,545,733 downwards.
CAGAGAAACATGAGACTCAACAAATTAGCCCCAAAGAATATCTCCTTTTAGAAAGGGTTAAAGGCTGAGAAAAATAGGAAACTGCACTTGAAGTTTTTTTGGAAGGCAACCCTGCTCACCACTGTAGCAGCTTTTTGGAGTACAAAGTGTGTACAAATCTTAGAACGCTGTTTTGAGGGTTGCACAGAGGACTGGGGGCACAGGGCTCTGGGACTATAAATAGGAACAAGAACCTGAAGCTTGAGGAGAGAAAAGTGTACCTAAAACCTAAACCCTGACCAGCTTCCATCAGACTTCATAGACCTGGCTGAATGGTGCATATTAACACCCATAAATACAGGAGAAAAGACGAATATACACACCAAAAACCACTCCATTCAATGCCAAGTACAAATAGATCCTTGGAGGCTGTGGGGCTGAGCCAACATTCCCAGTGCCTTCACTGTCCACTGACTTGCTTTTTTTTTAAATTTCCTCAAGAAGCCCCTGCCTCTGCAAAAGACCTTAGGAGTAATTAAAAAAAAAAAAAAAAGTTTAAATACACACAAATTCAGAAACAAACAAACAGCATCCTTCACAGAGCTCGACGGGGCTGTAAGGAGCAGTATGGAGGCCAACACGGGGCACACACAGGCACTGAAATCGGGTCACGGAGCTGATCCACCCTCCTCCCCACCTGAATTCAAGATCCTTTCCCAGGGTCTCAGAGGAGAGGCAACTCTCCCCAGACGCTGTCTCCCCTATCATCTGTTCACTCCATGTACCCATGATGTAGCTTGACAGTTTAAAAGTATGTAACTTAGTAGCTTTCTGAGCTTGGCCAAGTGGCTTAAACTCTTATTTCCTCACCTACAGAAAAGGAATTGACTCTGTCTCTCAGGGCTGCTGTGCAAATAAGACGTGACAAGAAGTGCGCTTCCCCCGGTACCTGGACACAGGCAGCATCCAAGCTGTGCTGTTAACATGACGCCAGTATCTGTGGTTGCTTTCTTTCTATCAGGTTCTTCCATGGCCTTCAGACATGGTCAGAACACGGGAAAAAGGTTTCACTGGGTCCCATTTCTCCCAAAAGCCATCCGATTTCAGTTTTTCCTGGCCTTGCCAAACTCTGAAAGGTCAGTGACCTACACCCACTGGCCTCATTACAGATTCCCGACTCATTCACTGCACAGCCCCTCAAGGCAGCCATCAGCTTTTCACCTCCTTAATGGAGCAGCAATGCCCACAGTCCCCAAATCCAATTTCTGTTTTCATTTTCCATGATCTCTGAAACACTCGACAGTTGGATCAAACTCTCTCTTACATTTTCTGTTCCCTTGATCATCATATCAGGCTTTCGAGACTTTCCTTCAGCTCTTGCTGGTTCCTCTGGCTTCTCCCCTTGGTCCTGGGTGTGGAAACCCTGGGAGCTCAGGGCTCTGTGCTCTCTATCTCTGCACATGCTTGGCCTCATCATCTTCTATCAGGATGAACCTCAGGGTGCCCAGGGAGCCCAGGCAGAGTCTTGCAAGGATGTGAAGGAAATATTGCCAGGACAGATTAGATCCCCACAATATGCTAAAACACAAAGCTAGGAATGCTGATCAAGGTGGGACGGCAATGTCTGTGGCCAAGATAATGTGTGAAAAAAACAGCTTGAATTCACAGGCTGACAAAATGCCTACATGTCTCATGACACCCTCAGCCCTGACAGGTACAGGGTGGCGGTGAAGGAACGTGGGCTCTGGAAGCACACCAAACCCTGCCTCACCCACTCACTAGCTCTCTAACTTGGGCATGTTACAGTCTCTCTGTGTGTCAGTTTTCTCATCTGTGAAATGGGGATAACAATATCTATTCACGTGGCTTTGTGAGGATTCAATGGAAAGCATTAGCACAGCATGTAGAATACAGTAAGTACACAGGAAATTCTAGCTGATGTTGCCCTCTACTTTCTCTGTTCAATCTCAGTCTAAAAAAAGGTCAGTTAGGATGTCCTGGGGCTTCCCTGGCAGCCCAGTGGTTAGGAATCCACATTTTCAGTGCAGGGGGCACAGGCTCAATCCAAGGACGGGGAACAAAGTTCCCACTTGCCAAAAAAAATGGATGTTCCATCACTGACAAGCGGGAATAATCCACACAGGAAAGAGAGTAAGGAACAATGCTTTGAATTATTTGCATATAGTAACCCAAAGGAGGTATCAATTTATTCAGAGTCTCCCCCCAAAACCTCTAATGTTCTTAACATTTGTTTAACAAAATTAAGTCTCTGCTAGCCACTAGCTGTTAACAACACTGAGTCCGCAAGTTTGACTAGACAGACCCACTGCCAAAAAGAACTTCAATTCTTTGTGGCTCAGGTTACTGTGAACTCTAAACATTGCTGTTTTAATAAATAAGTCATTACCTACACCATCTTCTAATCAGAAAGCTTCAAGTTATACTTTCTTGAATATAAGCCATCAAACTGGTGCCTACATTAGAAAAAAAAATTTTAATGACAACATTTTTTTTTAATGTTAGCATTTCTGAACAAGAGGCTCTCTCCCTTCTTCTGTTTCTTCACAGTTTTTATAGAATTTCAGAGCTGGAAGGAGCCTGTGATATTTTTGAAGCCAAGGCTTTCATCGGCAGCTAGGTTTGGAAACTCCTCTGAATCCTCAGCTTGGGTGAGGTGCTGCTGACAAACCAGAAGAGAAGGCTCCTCTGAGGCCACTCAAGTGCACCAGGCCAGTTGCACTGGAAGCGGCTCAGCAGGTGGGTGATAATTAATCGTATGAGAACATGCCAGTCCTTGGCTGGCTGTTTTTTTAAAATACACAAACAGAATATTTAAATGTGATGACGTTACAAAAGGTTGCACACTCTAATGATTCTCAGAATGAAAAGCAGATGTTTTATTATTCTGATTCATTAGCTTTTCTTACTACTTTCAAGGCCAGTTCTAGTTCCAATAAAACTTAGTTTCCAAGCCCACCTGTGTCTTATTGTTTAAAAAGCCATATTCAAAAGAGAGGTGGAACCTATTCTTTGACAAACAGCTTTGATAGAGTCTCTACACAGACTATCCTTTAGATATGCTTTAAGTTTTTTGTACCAGTCACAGAGCCAGGTGGCCTAGAGGTCAGGACTAGTTCTATTTTTAACTTTAGGACAAACTCAGAAATGGAACTATAAAAATAGATGTTTCTCTGCTCGCTCCTCCCCAGTGTTTCCAAGCTTGTTTTTATCCATAATCCTTATCTGCCTGCATGACAGTCTTATTGTTTTGTGCCATTAAAATATTATAGTTGCACAATATGAGATCACATCCAACGCAACATCTTCCCAACAGAAAGAATCAACCCCTTTAATGACCACTTTTGAGGCCTAATTGTACTACTCCCCAGAAAACAATGCAATATGGCCCTAGGATGGTAGATGTGGGCAGGAAACCAGGCAACAAGTCCCCAGCAAGTCAATGAACACAGGACAAAAATAGTAGGTGCCATGAAGCCAGGCAGGCCCAGGTTTGAGTCCAACGTTGACATCTACTAAGCTGAATGACTCTGAACACCTATACAATTCTTAAATGGGTGTGTTTGCCACCCAACTTGGAGCTGAGGGTGAATTCAACCAGAACATATCTAAAGAGCCAACTGCAGTGCCTGGCACAAGGAGACTTAAAGAATGTCTTTTTTCGTCTTTTTTCATCTCTAAATCATAGTGATTCTATAAAAATTGTCCTAGTGAGGGGAAAGGGAAACATTTGAAACTCTTAGCTCATGACAAAACAGGCAAGCAGACCCATTTATCAAAAAAATCAACAGCAGGGACTTTGCTCGTGGTCCAGTGGTTAAGAATTCACCTGCCAATCCAGGGGGCATGGGTTTGGTCCCTGGTCCAGGAACTAAGAGACCGCATGTCTCTGGCCAATTAAGCCATGCGCCACAGCTACTGAAGCCCGTGCGCCATGGAGCCCCTGAGCAGCAACGAGAAGCCTAAGACTATGCCAAGTACACCAAGAATATGCTAAGTGCACTAGTGGATTATCTCCCATAGTTCTCAGAACAAAACTCCAAGACAGCTGCTATTATTATTGCCATTTTAAAGGTGAAACAGAGAGGTTGAGAAATTTCCCCAAAGACATACCACTAGCAAGTGGAAGAGCTGGGATCTGAACCCACTGAGCCTGAACCCAGAGCCCAGGCACTTTACCACCACAGACTGCCTTTTCTAAGATGAGGCCCGAGGCTGTCCAACGTCAGAGTCTGGGAAGTTTTGTAGGTGCGGAGGTGTGTGGTATAGCTCCAGGTGCAAGTTAGAGCAGGGCCCAGGCTCCAGGAAGTTGCAAACGGGCACTTCATACTTGTTAAACTAAGTAATTCTGAAGCTTCCCATGCAAAGCGAACAGTGGCGAGCAATGAGGAAAGAGGAATAAGCCAGGCTGCAAAGCTTCAAACACAAATCAGTGAGTTTGGGCCCAAGGACAAACCATGATCCTACCAAGGTGCTCCAAGCCAATATTCAGTTTTCTCTCAGAAATAGCAGTTTCCTGGGAGAACCCTCCCAAGAGACTAACTTCCAACTTTTCCCATAAAGAACCAGAAACATTTTAGTTCACTAATCATAACTGATACTCATTCAGGATTAAGGTTTTTAAGGAGTATATAAAGTTCAAAATGTAACAGTAACTTGTCCAATTCACATTTAATGTTATAGTTACTCTGTTCTATAAAAAAAGGTGCTTTTTCATGCTTGCAGTCAACTTTTTCCTTCAGCAAATCAGAAGGCAACAGAATACTTTTAATGACACTATAAAGTTCAGTAAACAGTGGCCCACTTTAAGGAGACCTTGAGACGATGAGCTAATAATGTGATGGCTTTTTGTAAAACTGACCCAGAGATACTTTTGTTGCCCTCTTCTCCTCACTGTGGTTCCCACACAGAAGCACAGAGGTGCACTAAGGAGGAACTTGCTGGCGACCATGGTATCAGCCCACAGCTCCATCTGGTACGACAGACACAAAGCTCTTGTTTCATAAGCAGTGCCATGTGCTGGGTGCTGTGCAAAACAAGTTATCCTCACAAAGGTCCCCGAGCTACGAGGTACTATTGTTACTACTCCCATTCTGGAACTGAGAACACGGAGGCACAGAGAGTTTAAATAAATTATGGCTCGGCGAGTAAAGAGTCCGCCTGCGGTGCAGAAGACACAGAAGATGTGGGTTCGACCCCTGGGTCAGGAAGATCCCCTGGAGGAGGGCATGGCAACCCACTCCAGTACTCTGCCTGGAGAATCCCATGGACAGAAGAGCCTGGTGGGCTACAGTCCAAAGAGTCTCGGAGTCAGATATGATTGAGCGACTAAGCACACGCTGCTAAGGTGAAAGCTGGCATCTGGACTCAGGCCAACTGGCCCCAAAATCTACGTTCCTAAGCACCGTGCACCCTGCTTCCCCCAAGTCCCTCCTGCCTTCAAATGGCATCACCAAACCTGGTCCACACTGGCACAGAACTCAATACCCTTTGACTCTCAACCAGAAGATGTTCCCACACCCACAAACTCAAGGCTTTGACTTCAAGGATGGCTAAACTCAGCCTCTGGAGGGAACAAGTGGGGCAGGTTCTAGGGACAGGGCAGAGGGTGGAATGAAAAACAGGAAAAACATTTCTGGAGTGAGCCTGAGGCGGCAAAATCAAGGGGGGGAACTATGCCGGGGGAGGACGTTGATAGCAAGGAGACAGCCTCTTCCTCTCCCTGTTCTGGGAGTTCTGGAAGCTGCTTTCAGCACTCACCCACAGCTGCCCCCTCAAGAGCTACTGTGAGCCTGGCCAGAGCAGAAACACCTGGAATTCCCTAAGCAGGGCGGCCATGGAGTGGGGAGGTGGGGCCCATCTGGGCCCGGGGCCTCCTGACATGAAGTGTGGAGAAGGGGAGGACAGAGCAGTCAGCGGTGGCTTCTGCAGGGACACAAGGGGCTGTCCCCTCTAGTAAGCCGAGAGGAGACAGACCCCAGACTCAGAAAAAGATCTTTACCTACAAGAAGATACCATTGCATTTGGTGGTTGAAGAGACAGGAGTGAGCTAGGGCAGAAGGCCACTTCATTTGCATTTCTTACAAAAACTGACTTTCTAACATCAGGCTGAAACTAGCTACATAGTGGTTACAGGATTTCTGGTAGATACTTTGGAAAACTGGGGGTTGGGGAAGCTGGGAGGGCAAGACAGGGAGCTTGGCTGGATGTAAAGAGAAGTCACGGAAATGAAAAGGTGCCAAAAAAAACCCCAGAGACCATCACTGACATCTCAGTGTACCTCAGAGGAAGCCCTCCTCTCCACAACCACACAGGAAGAGCCTTTCAGCCTGGCCAGCTCCCAGTCCTCCGTCCCCAGCGGCTCTGGCCAGCAGCTGGGCAGCGGGAAGGCAGCCGGCAGGGCAGCAGGTGCCTGCGGCCCCTTAAGCACCGCCCCCTCCACGTTGCCCCCTGCTCCCCCACTGCCAGGGCACACAGGACACCTGGAGGGCCCGCTGGGACCAAATAAAAGAGGGCTTGGGGCTGCCCTTCCCCCACCAAAAGATGCCTATGAAAGGGACCTGCAGGTCTGACTAATTATCAGCCATGACCTGTAACTGCAGACGGCGCAGGAGGGCGGGGGGCACACCTCTGATGAGGGAGGGGCACACTGCAGGCACCAGGGAGGGTGCCCCTGCCTGAGCCGACAGGGAGCAGCGCTTGTTTACAGCAGGTGCTTAATAAATGCTGAGTCAAAGACCAAGATGGAGTATACTCGATAACTTAAGAACGTTTTCCCAAATGCTGTAGTCCAATAATGCAGGGGGTTTACTGCCTTTATTTTTATGCAGTGAATTCCGAGCTGAACCACGCAGAATTACAAGCCCTACACAAAGGGGATGTGTGGAACACACTAAAACTTTTTTATTTTTAAGTTACTTAAGGGCAGAGCATATTTTCAGAGTCAGAAGGAAGACTTTTACAAGAGACCAAATGAGGAAAATTTTCTTTAAAATGAGACATTTGGCAAACCTGGCAATTCAGTTTTTATTTGTTGATGAAAATTTCTTGGACCTGTGTTCCTCTCTGAATCATTCTTCTTAAAATAGAGGCTTTAATAGAGAGCATTTTGTCTGATTTTTCTTCCATAGCAGGCTCCACTGAGCACACAGGAAGCAGCAGCCTCAATCCAAAGTAACTGCATTTTCATATTAATTAGCATTTTAACTCCTATTCGGTAATACTTGTTGAAAAGTGAACTGTGGCAGAGACGCTGGCGTCACCCTTTTGTGAAGCTCCACATTCAGTTTCCTCGATGCGCTAACCAGGAAGAGGCAGGCACAACACTCTCAAAGGCTTTACACCAGCTGCAAGGAAACCAGTGCTGACCTGGAACCAAATACCCTCTCTGAGAAGCTGGGAACACAGAAAACTAGCTCTGCCATAAGCAAGCGGCAGATCCCCGAACAAAACAGAGCGGCTTGGAGACTCAGCCCACCGCAGAGCAAAAACCAGCCAGCCTTTCCTTTCACTTCATTATTACATTCTCATCAATCAAGCTGAAGTAAAAGGGAAACCCTCTGGAAGGAAATCTTGGGAATATAAAAACCCAAACTGCACTTTATTAACAACAACCAAAAAAACCTGCCCAGGCCTGAAGTTCCAAGATGCTAACCAATACCAGATCTATGCTTATAGGAAGGGTACCTGCATTTTCCCCGCTGCCTACCGCACTAACTATGGAGACCCCATCAGTCATCAGGTATCTGAGTATCTACTAAGCTCCAGCACTGCCATAGGGACAAGGGACACATGTGAGCAGAAAGACAGATGTGGCCTTGGCCCTCATGGTAGGTGAGACAGACTTTGATGATCCCAGAAGTCATTTTACGCATGTACCTAAAGACAGCATCACCGACGCAATGGACATGAACTTGGGCAAACCTCGGGCGAAGCTGAGGGACAGAGAGGCCCGGCGTGCTGCGGTCCGTGGGGTCACAAAGAGTGGGACACGACTGGGCGACTGAACAACCACCACCACCGAAAGAGCTCGTTGATGCTTCCCACTGCACATGAGCGCCCCAAAACATCACGCCATTTAACTGCTGATCAAAATAAGATGCATGAAGCCATGTGCCCAAGATCATACAACCTACAGCCTCAGTTTGGCGAGGCTTTGAGTCCACAGCTTCCTACTGCACCAGGTCACCTCTGCCCTCTTCCTGCTGCTTCCAGAAGCCCCCAGTAAGACCCCCAGGGAGAAACAACTCTACAAGCCGTCCTGCTCCCACACTCAGAGCCTTCGGAAAGTCCTATGTTCAATAAAAACTGTTTTGGGGTCCGTGGTGCAGTATTTCGGTGCTCTCCTCACTTCATTCACGGGGAAATTTCCTTTCTTCAGAAATGGAAGAGTCAATAACACAGGGAGCCCAAAGGCCTTTTTCACAAAATAAACCTAAAATGACTACGGGGCCCTGGAAGATTTCTAGCTGCCCGAGAAAATGGGCCAGCAAATAACCTGAACTGTTTCCCATCCTGGGCAACTCAATATTGTGTAACAGAATTTTCACAACCATTTCCTCCCCAATCTTAGAAAAATCTTACTACCTCCCAAACTGACTTAAATACACATTGAACAGTATCTTCCTAAAAACACTGTATAAATCAAATGGTGATGACTAAATCATTCTGGACCCACTACAGTGATTTACTAAGTGACAAATACTTTTGGTGAGCAAACTATGAGTCCTTAATTAATCCTATTTAAACTCTGGTGTTTTTAATTACCAAATTTTCATAAAGTAGCACAGTTTCAGAGACAATTGGTTGAATTTTTTAAGTGGCCATTTAAATTTCTTTGAGAAGATGCCATCCTTCCTGATTAATGAGTTTTAGATTCAAAGACTATTTTATGTGGCCTTTCCTAACTAGTGAATAGCCGGAGGCTCAGAGACCGAGGTTCAGAAATAGAGGTTCAGCCTCTATTTTGACAGTTCCTCTCTCTGTGGCTACTTACTATACTGTTGGTATATGAACAGTCTTTCTCCATTTAACAGGGGTGTTGAGGCCAAATGAAATGAAACAGGTAAATGCAAAAGGTATTATTTAAAGTTGAGATATCTGATCATCTTTCTGTACCTGGCTCCTAGCACCAGGCCTCACAGAGCAGAAACTCAGTTAAATGTTTGAAGAAAGAGCAAAGTTCACTTCTGCAGAAGCTGACAGCATTCATCGAGTACACGAAAGGAAACCTAATCTTAGGGAACCAAATGGTGGGCCAGGTTAACCACAATAAAAATAGGCAATACACTCTCAGCCAGCAGGACCACAATAAGGTTCTGCATCTCATCATCAAAAACGGAACCAGCTACTCCTACATGACAAAAGCAGGTCACACACGTTACTCAGAGCGAATCTTTCTCAATCCATCCAAAAACGTATTGTTTTCAATGATCCTCTAACCAAAATATCAAAGTATTCTTACTAGTATACCTCTTTCTAACCTAATCAACTTTGTAGTAGAATCAGGTATTAATTGTTCAAGTGTCTATTAAATCCTTACCATGTGTCAGGTGAGAGATTCTCAGTTATTTCAATTCCTACTCTTTAATAAAACGTGTTGCCAACTCCTCTCAGAGGTGAAGGGGGCTCCCCCACCCCTGGGCAAACATCCAGTTTCAGGGTCTGGAGCCCCACCTCCCTGAAGACCCCAGACTCCCAAAACACCTGGGGTGAGGGAGAAAGCACAGGAGCCGCTCTGAGGTTGAGATCAGCTGGCGAGAGAAAATCAGGCTGAGGACCACCCTCTCCCTCCAAGGGGCTCTGTCTTTAAACACAAGGGAACCAGAGCACGCCAGACTACACGAGCATCACTGGAAAATACTGACACTGATGCTGATTACAGATGCTGGGGAACCACAAATTAATAAACAGGAAACTGAAAATTTGATCTGGCCATGTAAAAATTAATGCTAACTACAGTCACTTAACGTGAATTGCTCACCTAATTACCATGCAGCACAGTACTGATCATGCACATCAATAAAGGTGTCAGGTTAGCCCGAATGTCCGACTTCATCAGGACACTGAAGTGAGGTCACACCTGGCTGACTTTCAGAAACTGTTGCTCAGGCGGCATGCTTCTTTACTCACAAATCAAAGCTGAACTGAACATCCTTGAGAGAACAAGCACTTGCATCGCTGTAAAAGCATTAACAGTCCCTGGGCACAACCTGAAAACTGGAACAGCAGAGATCTGTGGTGACTCAGAGCACTACACAGACTCCAGGGGCAAGAAACAGATCTTGCATTTTATTGTACATGACTCCACAGCCAAACTGCTGCTTCTCTTCTACTCACTTGAATGAAGATCCTTCACCCCAAACACCACCGTCCTTCATTCCAAACTGTCAAGGATTATTATAAAAGTGGAAATGTGGAGCTGCCTGGCAGCTGACTGAATTTTGGCTGACTGGGGAGAAGAGCTTCCTCTGTGTGTAAAGGGTGTGGGTTTCTTAAATGACCATTCAGGGTTAGGACTCCAAGCACTGCCAATCACAAAGCCCAGGGAGTGTGTTTGGCCACTTCTAGAAGTTTCCAGGTCTGTGCACAAGGTCCTTGAACTTCACAAGATGCATTCTCACAGCTAAGGACCAGGACTGTGAGTGAGGAAGGGCTAGGCCCTAGATACCAGCGCTGAGGGCTAAGCATCCTTGTCTATATCCTGTGCACACTGAAGGAGCTATTTCAGCATCTCGCAGGTCAAAGCAAAGATAGTGGTTAACTCGCACCTTCATAGAAACCTCAGAATCAAATCTACACAGCATTCCGCAAGATATATGGGTGGGGCTTTCTGTACACATCTCAGTAAACAAAACACCGTGAAAGGAGTAAGAAGTCTTTTCCTGCTTTTCGTATCACTAGTTTCCCCTCAGTTCAAGGTTCTTGGGCCTTCTCTGTGGAAATAGCTATGTGGAGCTTTAGCTTCTACCACAACAAAGGACAATTAAAACAAACCAAAAGGCTGATTTATCCGTGGAGTTTTAAAAACTTTTCATACAAAGCCTTCATCTACAAATGCCTGTGCGCACAGAAATAATGGGGCTGTTCTAAAGCTAATATTTCCCTTCTGCTGAAAAGGAAAAAAGTACTCCACTTCGGTTATGACTTAGGAAATCCAGTTCTTCTAAAAAATCTCACTCTCCCTTTCCATTGTGAAAATCCTATTCAGTCACAAGAGGTTTCAACCTCTTGCTTATAAATCAACCAAGCCATTGCACCTCCTGAATGTCTTTCCAATCTGGCCCCTTTCCATGCCAACTGTTACTAGTTCTAATAAGCTTTATAGTGAGTAGTATTAGTCTTTCAGTCATGTTGTTCTCTTTGTGACCCCATGGGCTGTAGCCCGCCAGGCTCCTCTGTCCATGGAATTCTCCAGGCAAGAATACTGAAGAGGGTTGCCATGCCCTCCTCCAGGGGATAGTCCCAACCTAGGGATCCAACCCAGGTCTCCTACATTACAAGCAGATTCTTTACCGTCTGAGCCATCAGGGCATAGCTTTATATGCCTAGTAAATTTCTAACCCTCTAAGCCACTTCCCCAAAATCTGAAGTGACCTTTCAAAAGTGTAAACCCATCATTACTTTCAGTGTGACATCCAAGTCCTGACCGTGGGCCTGACGGGCCGGCCTCTGCCTGCCACTCCAGCCCATCTCTCCCAGTCCCAGCACCTCCTTCCCACCAGGCGGCCGTTGGCAGTTTTCTCCAGCCTTTGCACACACGGTGCTCCCTCCCTCTCCAGCTTAGATGAGCCCTCACTTTCCCATTCTTCACCTGCACAACTCCTACTATCTCTAACACACCACTCAGACTTCACTTCAAGGAGGAGCACTTCCCTGACACACCTGGAGCACCCCTCCCCCGACCCGTCCCTTGGTTCCTCGTGACCCTCCAGCACCCCTGCTTCAGAGCACTCGTCACACCCTGTCTCGTTCTTTAGAAGATTAGGAGGCTGGGATGGAGACTGCCTTTCTCCCTAACTCCACTGGCTTACTTGAGGCCTAGTACTCATTAAATGAAGGAACTGCCTCGTCCTTTGATTCCAAATCAACACAACTTTCTCTACTAGAGAGTTACGCATGTAATCTACTGGGAAAAATCTACTAAGGTGACTTTTCATTAATGATGGAGATAATTATTATGGTGGGCTCCCCGGGGGTAAAAAATCCACCTGCCAATGCAGGAGATGCAGGTTTGATCCCTGGGTCGGGAAGATCCCCTGGAGAAAGTAATGGCAACCCACCCCAATATTCTTGTCTGGAAAATTCCAGTGACAGAAGGGCCTGGCGGGCTACAGTCCATGGGGTCGCAAAGAGTCGGGCACAACCTGGTGACTAAAAACAACAATTATTATGGTAAATGCCAGTTGAAGGCACAGAATGTGGTGCAATGGGAAAAACCCTGGGCAGTCTGAGGTATGAGACTGAATTTATACAAGAAGTAACATAAGCCCAGGTCTGTGGTTTTATGGGAGAATTTATGCAAGTCTGGGAATGTGTTGAGTGTAGTGTTTGGCACATGTAGATGCATCCCTGCTCCCAACCCACTGTACTTCGTGGGCCTGGGTGTGTATAGTGGAGAAAAAGAAACACATCCCCAGCAAAAACCTATGGTGATAAAGGTCAAAACAGTGGTTATCTCAAGGAGGGGCATTTTTGGCTGGGCGGAAACACAAGAGCCTTCTGGAGTGCTGGAAATGGTCTATGTCTTGATCTTGGTGATGACCACATAGATGTGTACATAAGGAAAATACTTTGCTCTTTACACTTAATATCCGTGTATTCCCTGGATGTAAATTATACTTCAAAAGATTTTGTAAGCTAATAAAGGGAGAACACTCTCCCCTACGAACGAAGACAGCCCTCGCAGTGAGGTCTGATGTCAAAGCATTTTGCCCACTGAAAGTTCCTAGTCACCCACAGCTCATTCTTAGCCCCAGGCTGCAATGTGATCATAAAGGGTCAGCAAACGCATCTGGACGCCAGGCAGGGGCAGCAGGCAGGATATATGTCTCACGTGCACGCATCATGATGTCCCAAAGGCACAGAGAAGCTATCCTACTTTATAAAAACATTTATTTCAGAACGATACTAACTTCAGAGTCACTCTGTTAACAGTTTCTCAATCAACAAATACTCAAAGTACAGCCACAATCCAGCTGGAGCTAAAACAATTTTTTGAAGCATTCTCTCTCACTCTCACACTTCCCCTGTCTCTCATCCTTTCTCTCCTTAGTCTCAAGTCTAAAGCTCATCAAGCCAGCATCTAAGCTGCTCCCCACCCACCTGATCAGCCTCCTCTTCACTGACTCCACATGGAGCCCAGTCCACCTGGACAGCTCGGCAGGCAGCTCTTCCCACTGCAGCTTCTCCACCTTTGCCCTGGCTGATCCCTCTCCTCCCTACACCCGTCTCCTAGCGGTTATCTGAATCTTGGGCTTTCTTCAAGGGCAGAGCTCATGCCCCACTTCCTCAAGGTTGGGAGAAGGGTCTCCAGAACACCCTAGTCCATTATCATCTTCTCTCAACCTCCTTTAGCTCAGACTGTCTACATCCATGGCTAAATGTCCAAGCACCTAAAAGGTGGCTGGACTTCCTTTGTATAAATATTACTATTGGCAGCTGCCATTACTATGCTCCAGCCACTATTCTAAGTACTTTACATGCGTTACTTCATTTAATCTTCAGTCTTATTATATGGAAGATACTGTTATTACAGATGAGGAAACTGAGGCAAAGAAGTTAAAGCTGTCTATTATCTCTCAATAGGTAGGTGACAAAGGCAAGACTTGAACCCAGAGAACTTGACTCCAGAGTCACTAATATAATGCTTGTGTGTTTCCTTTTTATTCTGAAATAATTTTAGGCTCACAGAAGAGCTTCAAAGATAGTACAGAGCTCCTGTGTATCTTTCACCCAGCTTCCCTTTATGTTATCATCTTACATAACCCTGGCACATTGATCCAAACTTAAGTAACACTGGTATAATAGTATTAACTAAACTACAAGACTTCCCTGGTTGCACAGTGGATAAGAATCCACCTGCCAATCCAGGGGACACGGGTTCGATCCCCGGTCCAGGAAGATTCCACATGCCGCAGAGCAACTAAGTCCATAAGCCACAAGTACTGAAGCCTGTGCACCTAGACACAGAGCTTCACAATGAGAAGCCCGCACACCACAACTACAGAGTAGCCCCCGTTCTCCAAAACGAGAGAAAGCCCATGCAACAACAAAGACCAGCACAGCCAATAAATAAATAACACTAAACTACAGACTTTACTCAGATTTCCCCAGGTATATTTTTTTTTTCAGTTGAAATATAGTTGATTTACAATGTTTTTACACTTGTGGCTTTTTCCTGGCCCACTTTACATTTAGTAGACATAATTCCTTAGTCTCTGGTCTATGACGGTTCCTCGGTCTTTCCTTATCTTTCACAACCCTGTCTTTCTTAAAAAAATACTAGTCAGGTATCTTTTGACTGTTCTTCGGTTTAAATTTGTCTTGTTTTCCCATGATTACACCAAGTGATGGATTTGGGGGAAAGAATGCAAGAGGTGAAGTACCCTTCTCATCCTATCCTATCAGGGATTAAGTGATATCAATATGACTGATAATGTTAACACTAACCTCTTGGTTAAGGTGGTATATGCCAAGTTCTTCCACCATAAAGTCACTGTTTCCCCTCTCCACACTCTATTATTTGGAAACCAGTTTCTAAGTCCAGCCCAAATCCAAGAGGAGCGGATTAAAGTCCCTCCTTAGGAAAGAAGACTTCCAAAGAATCTGTGCACGTGGGTTGAAATCATTACAGGAATTAATAAATATTTTGGAAGATGTTTTAGGGTCATGCAAATATTCTGTTTCTCCCTAAACTTTCACCCATTAATGTTAACTTCACTGGTAGATCTTGCCTACAGCAATTATTACTGTGGTGTGCTAACGGTGATTTTCTATTCCTCCCATTCCTTCTACATTTATTAATTGGAATTCTGAAAAGAAGAACTTTCTCTCCCATTTATTTATTTGATCATTTGTATCATAACTCATGGATGTCTATTTTATTCTTTGGCTCATACTCCATTACCACGGCTTTTGATTTTGTTGTTCAAACTATTCCAGCTTCGGAGCTCTCTGAGAGCTCTTTCAGGTTGGCCTCTGTGTTCTCCTGACATACCAGCCTTTTTCATTTTCCCTGCCCCAGTTCTGGAATCAACCATTTCTCCAAGGAGATCACAGGACCATTTTGTCATCACTCTAATCAAGTCAATTTCTTAGGAGAATTTGACAAAATTTGTATCTCTAAATATCTCCGACAGCAGCACGCCTGACATACAGGAATGAATCTGTTTATGAAAGCCGCAAGGACAGAAAGAGCAGTAGCCCACTGGCACATGCACACAGATGAGGCGACGGGCTTCCTCCTCGCCTGACTCCTCCTGCGAGGCATGGTACAGAAAAGGCTGCCCGGATCTAAAAAGGAAATTATACAAATGAACTTTATCTACACAACAGAAACAGACTCACAGACTCAGAGAACAAACTTACGGCTGCCCAGGGGGAAGGATGGGGGAGGGATAGTTAGGGAGTTCGGTTAAGGACACGCACACAAATTCTGTATCTACAGTGGACAACCAACAAGGACTATCACACAGCATACAGAACTCTGCGCAATGTCAGGTGGCAGCCGGGATGGGAGGGGAGCTTGGAGGACGACGGACACATGTGTATGGATGGCTGAGTCCCCTTGCTGTTCACCTGAGACCATCACAACATTGTTCATCAGCTGTACCTCAACACAAAATAAAAGTTTAAAAATTAAAAACACAAAAGGCTGCCCAGCTCCTGGCGACAGTAAGAGTGCAGTAAGGCAGCAGGTGCCGTCCCCAGTCTGTCTGGACAGCTGCTTTAAGATGCACCGATGCACCTTCCTTGGGACCTCTGCCAGGAGGCACCACAAACACTGCCTTCTCCCCCCACCCGCCCCATGGATAGGAAACGGAGGTGTAAGAGAAGTAGAAAACGTCCCCAAGAGCATACAGCAAGAGAATGGCCGAGGTAACTCCAGGCAGAAGGTCCCCGAGAGGCCCCCTCTCCGTGCCCCTGCCCAGAGGCCGAGTGCACTCTGAAGGAGGAAGGTTCCTGGCGACGACATTCCCTGAAGACTGATTTCTCTGTCTAACCCGTGTCCCCTTCCCTTCAGAGTTCAAGCGTGGAGGGAATGACTACAGGATAAAACTAAGAGAGCTGTGTGCTTTCCAGACCCCAGGATTCTAGACAGACCTAGACAAGAGCATAAGGCTTAATGTAAAGATTTTGTCTGGGTATCTACAGATCAAACACAAGGCTAACATCAAAATCAGTGAAGGAGGGAAAGACAAGACTTAGATTTTGTTCCACTCAAACCCAGATGGCCACACTGAACCCAAAGACCAATCCTAGCTTGTTAGTATAAATACAAAGTGAGCATTGAAAAACAAATTAAACACATTAAAAGTAATGTGAATCACAATCAAAATAATGTTAAAAAGCAGTAGGTTAAGCCCATGGGTGTCAAAATTTTAAAAGTTCCAGTACCTGATAATGAAGAAACCTGATGCCAGTCAGATGCATGTGAAGTCAAGACACTGACTTCACTATTTTATCACCAGAAATAAATGAGGCAATATCTTGGGCACAGGAAGTGTTTTAAAAAAAAAATACACACACACATATATATGGCAATAATGGTGATTATTACATTATTATATAATATTCACATTTTTTCAGATATATAGTTGACTAGAGAATAAACATTAAAGAGAGAGGTAAACAGAAATGATGGTCACTAAAGACAATAAGTCTAACAGATCATGATGGTTAAAGAAAAGACATCTGAAAAAAGACAGCGCTGTTTGTCTGAAAAAACTTAAGTTAAAGTACTGGATCCTGATTCTGTAAACACTCTTTAACAAAAATTGTTAAATTTGAAAAGGAAACACTAAACCCTTGATCATTCACTTTAAAACCTTTCTGAAAGTCTGCTTTGGGTCTGCTAAAGATGACATAAGGGCTGCTGATAAGAGTGACTAGCAAGACAAAAAAGAAAAAAAAAGTGACTAGCAAGAAAACTATTTCCCAGCCAGGTCTTAAACATATAATTAGGGAAAGAGCAAGAGATTAAAAAGTAACAAATCTGGAACCTCTGCCAATTTCAACACCTGAGGCATTTTCATTTGTAACAGATAAAAAGTAATAGAGTATTCTATTTACTGCTAAGCCCATAGGAACCATAGGTGTTTTCAGAACTACTTAGCTAGAAATACTACCTTTTCCTTCTACCTCTACAACCTGAAGACTCAGGCCTGTTCTTGGCAGCCATGATCTCCACATAAAATAGACTCTACAGGCCTTGAAAATCGAAAATCTTGGCCTTAGGCAAGTCACTTAAAACTTTCTTATCAGAAAAATCACCACTTATACCACAAAACTGTGAAGATTAAAGCACCAAGGATTATAGAGGTAATATTACCTGTCCCATAACCCCAGGCTTCAAGCTACTATCAAAAATCATTGACCCAGCCAGATAACACTCTCTGAAAATCATTTTATGGACAAACTAATTATTGCCAGGGAATGTAAAATCTGGTTATCAACCGCTAATAAGGGAGGGGAAAGGGAAAGAATTGTTTAAAAAAAAAAAAAAAAGGCAGAACAGGTAGCCACAGTTAAAAATAATTTCAAATACACAGACCTCTAGTTTCTTGCCAATTGTTTAGACTTACTTCTCTTGCATACACCGTGGACTCAGTGGTACATCAGATACTCAGTGGTACTGATGTGTCCAAAACAAAACTTTATCACTTTAAAATTTGTTGGGGAAAGGGAGGGTCCTGAATTTTCTCAGAGGTGAAATTCAGGAATGCATTATGCTGCTTGAGAGGAAGATGAGAATTTTCTAGAAGGAAAGTTTAAGGAAAGCAATATGGGAAGTTTTTTCCCTCTTCATGAGTTGCAGGGCTTCCCCTATATCTTTTAAACTAATATATTATTTGGTGTAAGTTTGAAGACATTCCCTTCATCTAACTTTCTTACATTCCAAGGAAACTGCCAATGACTTTATACTAACCATCTCACTTTATGTAGTCAAAGTATTCAAAGGATTTTGTGTTACATTCTTAATAAAATGAAGAAATTACCCCAGTTGCATGAAGGCTAAAACTAAGGACTCCGCAGCCAGTTTGCCCGGGCTGGGAACCAAGCTCCAGCACCTCCCAGTCACTATTGTGGGCAAGTTACTTGACAGCTCCGTACTTTGGTTCCTCATCAGGAAGATGGCAGTATTTCTAGTGCCTTCCCCAAAGTGTTATGAGGACAAAATGAGCTAATATTTGTAAAGTGCTTAAGAACTGTGGATGTCAAAAAGGGTTGTCAAAGCAACTACTAAATTAAAATAAATAAATCCTTAATTCATCTTTTTTGGTAAAACTTTACCAAAACAGAGTAAGGGGTGGTGTGAATCATATCCAAAGACACTCAAATTCTCCAAGTGGTCAAACTCAGTGCTTTATCAGCAAGAGTCTGGGGAGTCAGACTCCTGGCAATGCCCTCCTCCGTGTGGCCCTGAGCGGGTCACTTTAACTTCTCCCTGAATCTCTGCTACTTCATCTGTAACAGGGGGATAATGACAATTATCCAGCAGATACACTGTGAAGATAGACTGAGAAAATAGAGATGTGAAGTTCCAGGCACAGGCCAAGCAAAGTATTAAGGGCTCAAGAAATGAAACTCTCTCCCCGCATCATGTACAACCCCCACCCCAGAGTCTACAGCTACAGCTCTGAGCTGCTATGAATTAACCTGTGAGTGAACAACCTCAAATCATGCAATCTGGACTGGGCTTTCATTGGAGTTTTATCAGGGCTGTGGGGCAACCTGAAGAAGCAAGAATCAGACCACTGGATGGAACCAGGATCCAAAATCAAGCTGGATCAGAAGCAAAGTAGGGAACATGACGCTAATAACAGTTATCAACAAAGCTGGGCTCCAGCAAAGAGCTAAAGACAAACCCTCAAAAGTCTAAGAACCTTCCAGGTCAACAGTCCCAAAAGCATCTGTTTTGAAACCTCTTCTGGCCATCGGACTTCACAGAAGCAGGTCTATAATTCAAAAGGAAAAACTACCTGAGAAATGGATTGTTTAAAGGAGACTGAAAAGAAATCAGAATAAAGGCTTATTTCAGCTGAAAGGAAAACAAAGTTGGTTCACTCAGACAAGAAGAGCTGGGGTACAGAGAGAAACTCCCTTTAAGATGGGTCTTTCTGGAAACTCCCTGATGGTCACTGCTGGGGCCTGGGTTCAATCCCTGGGCAAGGAACTAAGAGTCTATGTAAGCTGCGAGGAGCAGCCAAAAAAGAAGCATCCTCCCAAGGTTACATAAAGCACCATCTCCAAATAAACTCACTTGTGTTTTCTAAATATCTGATATCTTAAGTAAAAGCACCACTGCTTCTATTTTTTCACAGGTGAGAAGAGCGAGTTTCCAATTTTTTTTTTAATTAATAAAATTTAAATCTCTGAGCTTTTTAAGTTTTTGCTGTGGCTGAAAAGAATCCCAATTAGAAGATCTGACTTTACACATGCAAAGCTGAAAGGTACAAGATGAACAAAAGCAGGGACAATAACAAAAAATTTTACTTTCTTTATCTTAGTAAGGACAAGCACTTAATAATGCCCTCCAAATTAATGTTACTAATCCAGTATCAGTGAATGTTCAATCAATGCTGATACTGGTACTATTATTCATGGGACATACCTTTGGAGCTGCTTTTCCAGGCACAGTAAAGGAAAAAACTGTTCTGCAGATAACACATCGAGTTCTCATTCAGCCCCAACAGAGGATGGACCCCATCCATGGAGACAGAGCCACAGCTTCAGGCTTGTGAGAATTACACGCAGCCTGACTCAAGTGTTAAACTCCTTGGCGCTATGAAGCTCAAGTGTTTTAAGATAGATTTTCCTTTCTCAGTAAATGAAGTCCAATATAGTTCTTCTCTTACTTCTGTTTTTATTTTTCATCTTAACTCATGACAGTACTCTTTAAAGACTCTGAGAGCCCAACATGAAAGTGCTGTGAAGCCAGTATGAAGGAGCTGGATGCTGTCACTGCCTAATACAGGCCAAGATCTCTTTGAAGTAGAACCCTGACTGTCCCAACAACTGTCAAAAAAGAGAAACAAATAAGTGGTTCTACTTGCTGCTTTTATCACTTTTCAATTGAGGCTATACATGTAGCATTTGCATGGCTGGTCAAAGGGAGAATCTCCTCCAAAGCAGAAGGATCCTGACCCAGAGCTCCCACCCAACTCCAAACACATAAAACCAAGGGATAAAATAAAACAAAAGAAACACTTGCATATACAGTTGAGCTCCAAACCAAAAAAAAAGAATATATACAGATGGCAGTACAGCAACTCAAAATCAGACCTGTGAATGGGAGCTTTAAATGCAATAACTAAGAAATCAATGACGAAACCTGATTATTCATTGCTTATACTAAAAAAAGTGTGACACCATGAAATATATTCAGAGTAACATGAGACTGAATAAGTAACAACTCACCTTGACACAGTTAGATTCTTATCTAGAGTCACACCATAAATAAAGCTGGTGGGAAAACACCACTCTTAGTAGGTGTAATTACAACCTAAAGAAATTTGGTTACTCAAGTCCCTAGAGTATCTTTTTAAGGCTTTCTAACTTATATGGCCAAGTATGGCCAGTAGAAATTTTTTAAAAAAAGTTAAAAGTCAGCTGAACTAATCCAGACTCAAAGATTATAATGCTTGATTTGCAGGTGACCAGAAGAACCAGCACAACTGGGGGCCTCTGGATAGAAACAGCAATCAACTACAATACACAGACACACAGCAAACACACCACTTCATTACAAATCAGTTCAGGGGCTTTACTCGGTAAAATTGTCAAAATCTAAATGTCTCAGAGCACATTTTAGAAAGGTTATTACTGAAGCACAAATATGCTTAAGTCTGTGCATTCATTATGATTATTCGCAAGAAACTCATTGGACACCTCTGAAGACTACTCGGAATGCAACCTGATCTGGAAACAGGTAAATAAGGGGAAAGAATCAAGCATTTAATCCATTTTTCCTGCACGAACTGTACCTCAGGGTAACGAAGCAGTTAATAACATGAGGTTTCTCTATAAAGTTTCTCTCCAGAAAGTATTCTGATCAATAAATGAAGATGGTAACATAAAAATGAAAACACCACCACTTTGCAAATTCTAAATCAGGGCTATAGACCATGATTGTCAATGGCTGCCAACATTGCAAAAAAAGAAGCCTCAACACAGGGACATACACGAAACCCACTAGGAAGAAATCCTGCCAGAAAATCTGAACCTGAATCAGACTAAACCAGGATCTGGTTTGCAGCTCACAGGAAACACAGGGAACAGATGAACACACTGAACGATACCTCAGAGATGCAATCGGCAAAACCCAGGCTCTGATAAACAGACAAATGAATTTTTTGTCAAAAATTGACAAAAACAATTTTTTTCTTCAACAAGTAAACTGGAATGAAAAAAATGACAGAGATGAAACCCAAAGGATTAAAGACAGTAATGAGACATTCCAACCAAATGCAATGCATAGACCTTGTATGAATGCAGATTTGAACAAACCAACCATATAAAATAAAATATTTTCAGGAATTCCCTGGCAGTCCATTAGTTAGCACTCTGCACTCACTGCCAAGGGCCTAAGTTCAATCCCTGGTTGGGGAACTAAGATCCCATAAGCCTCAAGTCAAAATAAATAAGTCAGTCTCTGGATTTCTGTATGTCTGAAATGTCCCACAATAAAAGCTAGAACAACAAATGGCAGAAACAAAATGGATTTTGTCTCGTTCTGCTTGGAGCATACTAATGGCCCTCTTCTAAACATTTTGCCTCTGAGAAAGGACCCAAGAGGCCCCAACCTGACTATTAAAAATTCTATGTCTGCACAAAGGTAACTTTCTAAACATAACTAGCATTTAGAAGCCATAGATCAGTACATTACGTTCCAATCAGAAGGACCCAGGAGATGTAAGGAGCCTAAGAATTATTATGAGTCCTCAAATTCAACTGCACATATGTGATTTTTGCAGTGGTTAAATACTCAAATTACATCTACTATCCTACTGAGAATATAAAATGTCATAAGCACCAGCATGCACAAAAACTTATCTGCAAGGATGTACATCACAGTGTTATTCCAACAGCAGAAAACTAACAGCAAACTCGTACCTAATGGCAGGGACGGGATTAAATAAATTACAGTTCATACACACTATGGAATACCACTTACCCATTTCAAATGAGGTTAAGGGGACTAGAAAATGATGGTAAAATGTTCGCAATATATTAAGGAGAAATCTGAGACAAAGTACGTACAGAACAATGTTTGGGGGAAAAAAAAGTGTGCATGGAAAAAAGACCAAAGTATGTTCATCAGAATTACAAGAGCTAATTTCTCTAGGTAATAGAACTATAGAGGATTTTCTTCTTTATGCTTTTTTGGCTAGCAATTTTTCTGTAATAAAGGTAGAGGTCCACAATTCCTCATCTACAATTCAGAAAACCAAAAAGTTCTGATAACACACTTTCAAAAGTTAGTGGCAAATTTGTTTAGATACAAAACTGACACGGAGCAGCTTCACGGTTATCCCATTTAGTGTGAATATTAACAGGTTTCACTGCAAAAATATAATGTTTCAGAGTGCTTCCCCAGAATCCAGCAGGGGGTCAGTATCACCCTCCCACAACCCCAAAATTCTGGATTCTAAGCCCCAAGATTTCAGACAAGTGATTGTGAGCCTATATCAGTTTGTAACTTTGCCACCATTACCTCATATTTGAAAATGCTGGGAGCCTCTGCTATCAATTACTATAAATCTTTAAATGGAAACATTAAAAAAAAAAAAAAAAAACCCACAGGATTATCATTCCCAATCTCTCAAAGGTGGCAAGCATTGGGCTCCCATCAAATGACTATAGCAGCCCAGGTTTACCAAGCCCTTGGCAAGTTCCAGGCATTATGTGTCTTAATATCTTAGCTCATGAGAGGCTGCTTCAGAAAGTAGGTACTATCTGGGCCCATTGTATTAGGTTGGCCAAAAGGTTCATTTGAGTGTTTCAGTAACATCTTACAGAAAAACCCAAGGAATCTTTTGGCCAACCCAATAAACATGGAGACACAGAGGCTCAGAGAGGTTATGTAATTTGCCTACCTCACCAGGCAGAGCTGGGTCTGAGCCTGACCCCCTAGCTACCATGCTGAAACTCTCACCAGTTAAGTAAGTCAGAAGGCAGCTCTACTTCTTGGAACATCTTCACTGTTTTTAATAGTGGTAATAACATCACAAGTAAAGCACAGACAACTGTTTTTAAAACTTTTTTGATTTGTAAACTAAACAAACTTGATCTACAAATTACTGAGAAAAGATAAATATGAAGCCATACCATATAATTTCTAGTATTACTACCACTAACTCTAACCTCACCAAAGTTATGTGAAGATGTTCTATGAATACAACAATATAATTTTCTATACCACAAAAAATCTCCCAGTAATCCTTTGGAAATCAGTGTGGGGAACATTTTCTGAGGGCTCTCCAAGACAGACCCAGTTCCTGCCCACAGGAGAGCCTGACATTTCCAAGAACAAACTCTCCACCATCTACTTTTGGGGTTTCTTTGGTGTCTCTGGGCTATAAAACCTAGTAATTTGCTTTCCCTACTGAAGAGTAGGGTAGAAATAGCCTTAACTTCCTTTTTGAAAACCAAAAGTCACAGCTGTTTGAGTGGACAAACCAAGGAGGGTGGGGTCCAGGGAAGAATCTTCTGAAGGGATTTTTCTGGCCAAAGACACAACTTTCACTGGGACCATAACCGCCCAGGAAAGTGAATATGCTGAAGCTGACTGGATACAAACCAAATTCTTCACAAGACTGTTTGACTGCTTCCGGACACTCAAAATTGAATTTCAACAAGAGAAGTAAGGAAAAGGGAGATCTCTGACTTACTAAACTTCTGTTAAATCCTTTTTTTACTACCAGGAGATGCCTTACTCAGTTTAAGAATTAGGCATGCTTGAGATGTTCGTAACCACACTCCAGTCATTCCCAGGCATGCCACCTTTTCTGTTTTGTTTTTTAACAGGGGAACCACATTCTGCTTTAGAGAAAGCAAAAATGTACAGTAATTTCAAAGGAAAGGAAAAAGGGCTGCTATGTCAATAAAACTATACTTAAATAAATATTTTAAGAAGTTCCTTAAAAATAATTTTTTTCCATTTATGTTTAATTGGAGGATAACTGCTTTACAATGTTGTATTGGTTTCCGCCGCATGACAATGTAAATCAGCCATAAGTACACATATGTCCCCTCCCTCTTGAATCTCGCTCCTACCTACTCCCATCCTGCCCCTCAAGGTGGTCACAGAGCACTGGGTTGACCTCCCTGTGTAAAAGTACACGCTCAGTTGCTAAGTCATGTCTGACTCTTTGCAACCCCGTGGACTGTAGCCCACCAGGCTTCTCTGTCCATAGGATTTCCCAGGCAATAATACTGGAGCGGGTTACCATTCCCTTCTCCAGGGGATTTTCCTGACCCAGGGATGGAACCTATGTTTCCTGTGTCTCCTCCATTGACAGGTGGATTCTTTACTGACTGAGCCACCTGGAAAGTCCCCACTGTGTAAAAACCATTTTTTAATTAAGAGGTTTAGTAGAATATCCAGAAAACTGCTCTAGCAGTAAACAGTTGTGGTTTTTCTGTTATTTTGTTTTTGCATTCTCTTAGAAGAGCAGGAACTTAGATCACACAAATCCATGAGTTCCTGCTTCTAAGCCCGCCCTTTCGACATCCTTACATGGTCAGCATTGCTCTCCTCCTCAGGATGTTAAAATCATCTAGCTCAAAATAGGCATATTCAAAAGAAATCCGAAAAAAGAAAAAAAGAAACCTGGCACAGAGGAGGGCAAAAGTAAAAGGGTCAACACGAAAAAACACTGTCATGTCACTACAATTTCCAAGCTACAGATCCATTCTCAGGGGTGAATAAAGGGCTGTTTCAATAGAATGTTGGGGTAGCAACTCTTTTTTTTGTTTGTTTTCAGTCTGAATTCCTTAAATAAATAGCAATAATCCTTTCTTAAAAGCAGTAACTCTGTCATATCTTCTGACATTTGGGGAGAACCAAATCCCAGACAAGAATACTGGAGTGGATTGAACCTGCATCTCCTGCTTGGCAGGCAGATTCTTAACTGCTGAGCCACCAGGGAAGCCCGAGGGTCACAGTATGTAAAGCAATAAACTGTGAAATCCAGACAGACAAAGTATGAGTGGATGCAGATAAGGGGTTCCAAAGTGGAAGCCTGAGAGATCCGTGTGCATTAGGGTCATTAGGGAGGGCTTTGAGAAGTTAAGTCCTAAGCCCAAGCAGTGTAAGAGAATAGGGATGGGGTGACAGAAGAGGTGTTCTGTAGCTTAAGAATAAACATGGAGCCTTTGTGGAATGGGGGTGGGGATGGAACTGCACCATAAACAGATGAGACAAACATACATGTGATCTGGAACATTTCTGTCCACTGCAGCAGTAAGCTCCTATTCCCAACAACTTTCCTTGGTCACTCAAAACAGCTGGACAAAATGTAGGTTGCAATTGACAGTACTGGTGGGATAGGATATGGCAGCTAATGCAAGGGCCAGATCTGAAGTTATGACTCCACGGGCTCTCATTAAATAACTCAGGGTCCTTGAGGTGGGGTGTGTAGGCATAGGAGATCTACCCTCTACTATTTCAAAACCTAAAAAGGGAAGACATGCTGACCTAGGGATTATCTAAATGCATGGTTTCATTTTCTCAGAAATCCTTCACTAGGCTGCAGCAGAGTCATGTCTAATTAATGACACACCTAGTCTAACTAGGGCCTGCAGGCCCTCTCTGCCCGTAGGAGTCACAGGGACAAGATGCCAGGGCAGCTCTGAGGCCATCTGCCACCCGGATAACAGATACAGGAGCAGGTCAGAAGGAGCAAGCTCTCTCATACAGGCCATCCACCCTCTACGACAGAAACTGGACATATCAGCATGAAGCCCAAAGTTAAAAAAAAAAAAATCAACCAAAATTTTCTAGTCTTGATTAACTATAGGGTGCTAAATTCTCAGCAAAATGTCAACAGTCCCTGAGTGAGAGAACTAAGAGTAACCTAACCTGTCCTTGAAGGCAGGAGATATGTGAGAGTTTCTCACTTCAGCAGGATATACTGGAGAATAAGGTACCTCTGGTACACAGACAAATGCTGTAGCCTTCAAAGCATAAGAGACAGGCACCTCCAAACCTACCGGTCTTTCTCTCATCTCACAGACATCAGAAGTGCAGAAATATCTAAGTAATCCAGGTAAAATTCCAAACCCGAATTATGCATTCAAAGTACATTTATTGAACACCTGTGTCAGGCACTGATACAAGAATCAGAAAAATAAAGAAAGACTAAATCACTCTGAAAGATGGAAGTACAGCTATCCATTATTTCCTTTTATCATACCCAACCACTTAAAGCTCTGGGCAGAAAGTTCTTCTAGTGACCCACTAGCACCAAACAAGTCTCCTTTGCCACCTCTGTGCCCCTGACAAGGGTGGGCCCACCTGGAATGCTCTCACAGTGCTTCACCTACCCAAATCCTCACATCCTTCACATCAGCTCAAGTCCACCTCCTCTTCTCCATCTCATCCCATCCCAAAGTAATGTCTCATTTTTTGAACTACTAACAGTGAGTACCACCATCAGTTTATCTAGAAATGTGTCATTCCCTAATTAATACTTGTATTTATTCAACAAATACTGAGTACTAATTATGTGACAGCATTGTCCTAGGGAGCTGTAGAAATTGCCACAAATGGTACTGATTTTTGCCTCCCCAAAAGAACTCCCTGGGAGCATTCTTCTCTTACACGGCTTTTTAATATCTTCCTGTATAGGCCTGGCTTTGTACTCAGTGCTTAATACCTAACAATTTAATAGAGCCTTAGGCTTCTTTGGTCCAAGCTCACTCAAACTGAAGTTACATAAACTAATGGGGAACAAAAGCAAACGAAGCCATTTCTAAGTGAACTTCCACTTCTTAAAAACCTCAAAAGAACAAGGAAGGAAAAGAAAACCGGCTATGAAAGTGCTGCTGAAACATCACATTTTACTCACACTAACAAAGCACCTCCAATTCCCCCTCCAAGCCACACAAAAAACGACCTTTTCCTCTCAATCCTTACAGCTCCAGATTCAAGTGTTTATTTTAACAACAGACCTTGGAAAAGTTTAAAGCACTCCTCAGTGTCCTAGACAAGTCTTTCCAACGCTTTATTTTTTGATGAATAAACCCCCTGATGAATCCTGCATCTGCCACTTAACAGACAAATCCAGCGAGGTTCACTACAAGGAACTGGAATTTAAGCTTCAAGCACAAGAGGAGCTCAAAGAAGAACACTTTGAACGTGATAAACCTAGAGACGATTTTAATATAAACAACAAAAGCCACGTCCTGCAGAGCCTGGTGGAAGGTTCCAAGTTCCCCAAAGAATGGAATCGAGAGCATTTCCTCCAGGGGAACCGCGAGATTCTGCAAGGCGTGGGAGTTTCTGCAGGAGATGAGGGAGATTCAAAATATACTTATTTTTCCCCCTAAAGTGGCTTGTGAGATACAACACCTGGCACTCGACGGTGAAGCCCGGGCTATGCCATGCGGCGGAGGCTGCACCTGGGCACTCCCACCATTCTTCGCAGCCGGGTCAGGACAGGAGACGAGGAGAGTCCGACGCCGCGCGGACCCGCACCGGCGCCCCTCGCCCCTCGGGCCGCCTGCCCTCGCCCCGGGAAACCTAGCAAACCCAGCCAGCCAGGGTCTCCGGATCCCCGATCTCTCCGGGGATCCAGGAGACGGGCGGGGGACGGGGGGTCTCCAAGCAGCTACCCGGACCCGGAGCGTTACCCACCTGAGCAGACTGGACAGGGCATGGCTCGAGGAGCCAAGACCGCCGCCGCCGCCTCCAGAGCCGCCGCCGCCGCCGCTACCGCCTCCAGAGCCGCCGCCGCCGCCGCCGCCCCCGAAGCCTGAGGAGAGCCGCTTCCCGGACAGCAGCTTCTCCACGGCCGGGAGGTGTCCGGTGCGGGCCGCCTCCAGCAGCTCCTGCTCCTTCCCCATCCCCAGGGCCGCCGCCCCCTGGACCCCGTTCCCTGCGCCGCCGCCGAGCCCGTTCTGGCTCCCAAACTTTCCGTCTCCGGGCAACGCACCCCCCGAGCCGGCCGGGGACACCACCCCCCTCCCCCCGCCTTGTCCCTCAGGGGCGCGTCACTTCCGGGATCCGGCG
Organism: Dama dama; assembly: GCF_033118175.1. Taxonomy (NCBI): domain Eukaryota; kingdom Metazoa; phylum Chordata; class Mammalia; order Artiodactyla; family Cervidae; genus Dama; species Dama dama. Next base: position 11,517,280 of record NC_083687.1, on the reverse strand, counting down.
TCACGCGTCACCGCGCCCCCGCGCCCCGCCCCCGTGCCCACCTAGCTGGGCGGGGCCGCGCGGGCCGGCGCAGGTGGCTGCGGTCTGCGCCGAGGGGACCCGGCCGCACCCTGATAAGCCTTCCCGGCAGAGAGGGCTGCGTCGTGGGGTCACCCGCTGTACAAGTGGAAGGTGACGAGCGCGGTCCACCTGTCCGCGCCCCCCGAAGTGCGCTCCTTCTCCTGATGTTTTGGGAACTTGCAGGACAGAAAATACGGTAATTCATCCAGGCAGTGTAGAAACAAAGAGAGAAGTGTGGTAACGCGCACCCATATTTGCAAGTCCATTCTCTCTGCACCATAAATATGTCATGGCTGTGGGAACCTAGTGATAAAAGATGTGAATATAGTGCCCTCCTCCGCACCTCATGAGGAAAGAGGAGAATTTTAAAAGGGAAATAACCCCTCTTCATGCTCCCAATCCTTGAAATGATTCGTTAAAGCGAAACATTCAAAGGAAAAACTTCCCTTCCTTTAGGATTTGTTTCCTCTTAGAATTTTTTTTTTTTTAACCGCCCTTCCCCTCGCCCCACCATGGAGGACCTTAGCTCCCCCATCGAACCATCGCCCCTTGCAGTGGAAACGCAGAGTTCTAACAACTGAAAGGCCAGGGAAGCCCCTGTTTCCTCTTAATTTCGACGGATATTAACCAAACTGACATTAAAGGTCAGATTTGTAAAACCTACTCTGAGCTTGAGTACTGGTGAACTGGGAAACATGCACTTAGGTAGAAACTGCCTGTTTTGTTTCTGGTACTAGGACTGTTCTGGCTCGAAGTAGTTGTGGAGTTAGTAATCAAATTGGACAAATTCAGTTCAAGCTGTACGACTGTTTTTTTAGGTACTTGAGGAACAAAAGAGAAATGCTGACAATTACATGTTAACACAAGCCTCTGTCCAACTGAACGCGTACGAGGTTGAGTTCCTGTCGGCGTTTGCCCGGGAGCTGCTTCCCACAAGGGCAAACAACGGATGGAGTTTTCTCCTGTCCGCAAACTTTCCTCTGAGGAAAACAGATTAGGAAGGCGTTAACAGGTTGTGCTTTGAGAAGGACGGAAAGGAAAAAGGAGCCCTTCAGTAAACAACAAAGCCCTCCTTTACAAATGCTGGCTTCTCAAGGTGGAAAATCCACAAACTGATTTCTGTACCCTCAACTTTCCCTATCCGCACCAACAAATAAGAAGTAAGACGAAGCCCTGCAACCCTCTGGGCGCGTCTCTAAATGACCACTCGGAGCAGCGGTCTTGGTGATGTCATCGCTGCGCGACGACCGGAAGTAAGCTGCGGGGCCGCGGGGCTGCGCGGCGTCCTGAGCTCTGGAGTTTTGACTGCGGCGCGATCTCTTCTCCCGGGTTCTAGCCGATATGGATAATGCCTGCGAATCGCCCACGGAAAAAGGTGGAGAGACCGGGGAATCAGACGAGCCGACGGGGGCTCCTGGGGGCTCCAGGGTTACAGATACGGACGGAATCCCGGAGGAAACGGACGGTGACGGCGACGGGGAATTGAAAGAGGCCGCCGCTGAAGAAGGCGAGGTAGGGAGAGATGTGTCGATGAGGCCGGAGTAGCTTATGTCACTGCCCGCCCGACAGGCCTCCTGTTTGGTCCCTCCCAAGCTAAGACAGTCGAGCTCACCATAACCGTTTAGATCTGCAATCGCAGAGTTGGGGTAAGAAAGAAAAGGAAACCTTAGAGCCGTCTGAGTTCCACAAACTCAACCATTAGGTCAGTATTTTTAATCACTGCCCTTAGGCGTTAAAGCTGCTTCAAAGAGGGGACTTCTCTAGCGGTCCAGTGGTCAAGACTTCACCTTCCAATGCAGGCTGTGCGGGTTTCATCCCTCGTGGGGGAGCGAAGATCCCATATGCCTCGCAGCCAAAAAAACCAATACATTAAACAGAAGCAATAATGTAACAAATTCAATGAAGACTTTAAAAAGCCACTGCTAAGGGAATTTCAAATAGCCCCTTGGTTTTCCTAGTGAGGAAATTGGGGTCGATGCCAATCGACATTGAAACGGAGGGCAAGAGCTAGAACCCAGGATTCCTAGTACCCCTTTCACCTCAATATGATTTCTGAGTTACTGCTTAAGCATAACTTTCTCATTGTAGGCTGAGTCGTTAAAGGGAGACTTTGAGGTAGTAATTTAGTCATGTTCTCCTCCTCTTGGTACATTTAACTGCTACCAGTGACCTGGGTACTAATGTCCAAGGGTTTCTATAGCACCAAAATCCCAAGTGTTCAGCAGTGTTGCTTCTCTGAGTATCAGTCAGAAGATCAGAATCTTAGAGCCTTAGGTAGGTTCCATTTCTAAAAATAGAGTCTTGAGGTCTTGGAACTGTAATTCCTGTTTGAATTTCAGTGTGAGCTTATGGGAGAAGACATTGGCTAAATGGAAACTGCCTTTCAGATCATAAAGTTGCATCAAAATATATAAAATTAAGAACTTTAAGAAAAATGTGACAAAATTACCTTAAGAAGGAGCTTTAAAAACAGATCTCAAGGACAGAAAGGATTTGAGTAATAATTAGCTTAGCTCAGTAAAGAGCTCACTGTATAAAGAAATGTGCATGTAGAAGATAAAAAATTTTTGATGCTTCTGAAACACTTTTTTAAATGGATCATATACCAGACCACAAAGAAAAGCATAAATTCTTAAAAGTAAAAAATCATAACATCATATTCTGTTAGTACAGTGCAATAGAACCTGAAATTAACAACACAGAATTTCTCCCACTCCCTCCAAAAGACTAACACCTGGACATTTTAAACTAATTTTTAAATAGCTTTGGATTAAAGAAATTAACATCAAATCCTATTGGATTTGACCAAAATTTTATTTAAAGAAAAATTCACTGTCTTACATATTTTTACAAACAGAGATATTGAAAATAAGCACCCACCTCAAGAAACCAGAAAAAGAACAAGATAAACCAGAAGAATGTAAAAGCAAGGAGTTAATAGGGATAAAAATGGATATTAATGAGTTAGTGCTTTAAAAACTGTAAGAAACAATAAAATTAAGACCTTATTTGCAGTGTTTATAGGCACTGATTTGGAGATCTTTAAGCTTTAAGAAAATTTAATGTTCAAGTTTAGACTAAGTAATTTTGGAAAATTCAAGATAAATGGCTCATTTCCAAGGATAATCTAAATTATCAAAATTGAAGCACAAAATGTTTAGAAAATTTGTATGTATCAGTAACCAGAGAAGAAGTTGAAAAAGTTGTTAAAAGATTTACTGCCTTCACTCTCACCTACTTCTCATATTCCCATATGAATTTAAATGTGAGTTCCTCTTTAAGGAAAACAGAAGTCAAATCTCATTAATGCAGTTTGTCATATGCTTAGATTCTATGTTAAGTTGGAGGGGATGAAGTTTGGATTTTGAGGGTTGTTTTGCTGTCTTTATTAAACATATGTGAGTAAAACAGTGTTAAATGTTTATGCAAAGAGGGATAAATAATAAGAGACAAACTTCAAAAAATGTTCAGTCTAGGGAATTCCAATGGTTAGGACTCTACACTCACTGCAAGGGGCCCAGTTTCAATCCCAGGTCAGGAAACTAAGATCCCACAAGCTACACAGCAAGGCTAAAAAAAAGTTCTCAGTCTAGTAATGGGAAATAAATATTTGCATGATACAGTAGAATGGAAAAGAAGAAAAGAGCACTACGTGTGGGAGAAGCTCACTTAAAAGTTCCAAATTCAAAGAAACACTGCTTTGATGAGAAGGTACCCTTTTTAAAATATTCTTTCCACATGGAATCATCACTGATAAAGAAATCTATAGGTTTAGACAAAGAAGAGCTGGCTGTATAGAGAGGAGTTTTCTTATATTCCCCTCTAAAGATTGAGGTCAGTGACTTCCCTGGTGGTCCAGTGATTGAAAATCTGCCTTGCAACCCAGGGGATGTGGGTTCCATCCCTGGTTGGGGATAAGATCCCACATGTGTGGGAGCAACCACGCCCACGTGCCACAACTCCTGAAGCCTGCATGCCCTGGAGCCCTTGCGCCACAACTAGGGAGTCTGCACCACGTGAAAGATTCCCCAAGCCGCAACTAAGACCCAAGGCAGCCAAATAAATAAAGAATGAGGTCAGAAGAGGGGGCTCAAGAGGAGTGTGGTTTTCATGATCCTTGGCGTTTCTGTGCCCATGAAAACAGATACTGAAACTAGGATCATAGGTAACCTGGAAAACTGGATTATTTAGCAGCTTTTCTTTCCCCGGACTGGGCTGTAAACTCCTTTAGTAGAGATAGGATATCTTATCTTTGATGGTACAGCCAATGCCTGGAACCAAAAAACTACAGAAATAAGAGAATTTGTTTTGTTGTAATGAACGATTTCTTTCTTTACCCAAGTCTGTAAAGTAGGCCGTATATATTAAAGGGTTTCTTTTGTCTTCTTAGCTCAAGAGTCAGGATATCGCGGATTTAACAGCAGTTGAAAGGGAAGACTCATTACTTACTCCTGCAGCCAAAAAACTCAAAATAGATACCAAAGAGAAGAAAGAGAAGAAGCAGAAAGTGGATGAAGATGAGATTCAAAAGATGCAGTATGTCAGTTTTCTCATCTCTCCCTTTTCAAGGCTCTAAACTGACCATGTAGTTAATACATTTTTCTTGGCCTTAAAATGTTTTACTTTTTTAAACTCAAAAGAAACTAAGGTAATTAATATATCAATATTATGTTATTGTATTGAAAATATAAATAAGTAAAAAGAAAAATATCACTTTGAGTTCAGTTCAGTCACTCAGTCATGTCCGACTCTTTGCGACCCCATGGACTGCAGCACGCCAGGCCTCCCTGTCCATCACCAACTCCTGGAGTTTACTCAAACTCAATCCAGTGAGTCGGTGATGCCATCAACCATCTCAGCCTCTGTTGTCCCCTTCTCCCGCCTTCAATCTTTCCCAGAATCACGGTCTTTTCAAATGAGATAGTTCTTTGCATCAGGTGACCAAAGTATTGGAGTTTCAGCTTCAGCATCAGTCCTTCCAATGAATATTCAGGACTGATTTCCTTTAGGATGGACTGGTTAGATCTCCTTGCAGTCCAAGGGACTCTCAAGAGTATTCTCCAACACCACAGTTCAAAAGCATCAATTCTTTGGCACTCAGCTTTTCTTATAGTCCAACTCTTACATCCATACATGACTGCTGGAAAAACCATAGCCTTGACTAGACAGACCTGTGTTGGCAAAATAATATCTCTGCTTTTTAATATGTTGTCTAGGTTGGTCATAACTTTTCTTCCAAGGAGTGAGTGTCTTTTAATTTCATGGCTGCAGTCACCATCTGCAGTGATTTTGGAGCCCAAGAAAATAAAGCCTGTCACTGTTTCCATTGTTTCCCCATCTGTTTGCCATCAAGTGATGGGACCAGATGCTAAGATCTTAGTTTTCTGAATGTTGAGTTTTAAGCCAACTTTTTCACTCTCCTCTTTCACTTTCATCAAGAGGCTCTTTAGTTCTTCTTCACTTTCTGCCATAAGGGTGGTGATATCTGCATATCTGAGGTTATTGATATTTCTCCCGGCAATCTTGATTTCAGCTTGTGCTTCTTCCAGCCGAGCATTTCTCATGATGTGCTCTGCATATAAGTTAAATAAGCAGGGTGATAATAAACAGCCTTGATGTACTCCTTTCCCTATTTGGAACCAGTCCGTTGTTCCATGTCCAGTTCTAACTGTTGCTTCCTGACCTGCATAGAGATTTCTCAAGAGGCAGGTCAGGTGGTCTGGTATTCCCATCTCTTTAAGAATTTTCTACAGTTTATTGTGATCCACACAGTGAAAGGCTTTGGCATAGTCAATAAAGCAGAAATAGATGTTTTTCTGGAACTCCCTTGCTTTTTCGATGATCCAATGGATGTTGGCAATTTGATCTCTGGTTCCTCTGCCTTTTCTAAAACCAGCTTGAACAACTGGAATTTCACAGTTCACGTACTTTTGAAGCCTGGCTTGGAGAATTTCAAGCATCACTTTACTAGCCTGTGAGATGATTGCAATTGTGTGGTAATTTGAGCATTCTTTGGCATTGCCTTTCTTAGAGATTGGAATGAAAACTGACCTTTTCCAGTCCTGTGGCCACTGCTGAGTTTTCCACATTTTCTGGCATATTGAGTGCAGCAGTTTCATAGCATCATACTTTAGGATATGAAAGTATCACTTTACCACCAGAATAAACACTGTTAACATTTTGACGTATATTCACCAAAATATTTTCTTTACATATATTTATCTGTAAATGAAATTAAGTTCAAAGATGTTAAATACTGTTTGTAACCTGTTTTCCATATTATATATGGTGAATGTCTTCCATGTCAACAATTATACATCTAGGTCGCAATTTTCTTCAAAATGTAAATAGCTTCATTATGTTTTCTGATTGTAAAAATAGTATGCTGCTACTAAGTCGCTTCAGTCATGTGAGTTCACTGCAAATAATTCAGAAAATACAGAAAAATAGAAAAAATAATTACTTACAATCCCACCACCTGGAGTTTACCCAGGGCATATGTTTGTGTATATACCTTTTCAGATACAAGTTTAATGTTTGATATATATATACATATTTTCAGGTCAGTAACTATGCCCATAAATTGTCGTTTGTAACAGCTGCATTGTATTCTGTTATGTGGATGAACCATAATATAATCCATCTCTGCAGTTGTTTTGTTTTGTTTTCTTGTCGGGTTTTAGTGGCATTTTTTTTTTTTTTTTTATTTTTATTAGTTAGAAGCTAATTACTGTTTTGTTTTTCTTTTGACATTATGATCAACATCTTTGAGCATATCTTTGCATACTTGTCTGTATACTTCCTAAAATAAACTCCTGGAAGTGTAATTGGTAGTTTAAACAATAGGAACATTTTCAAAGGATTTTCATTTGTATTTTCAGATTCCGCAAAAAGGTTGTTCCACCTACACTCTACCAGCATGTATGAATTTGTGTCTTCCTATCCTCACTAACACCATGCTTTTTTAATACTTCTTTTTTTTTTTTCCATTTATTTTTATTAGTTAGAGGCTAATTACTTTACAATATTGTAGTGGTTTTTGTCATACATTGACATGAATCAGCCATGGATTTACATGTATTCCCCATCCCGATCCCCCCTCCCACCTCCCTCTCCACCCGATCCCTCTGGGTCTTCCCAGTGCACCAGCCCTGAGCGCTTGTCTCATGCATCCAACCTGGGCTGGTGCTCTGTTTCACCCTAGATAATACACATGTTTCGATGCTGTTCTCTCGAAACATCCCACCCTCGCCTTCTCCCACAGAATCCCAAAGTCTGTTCTGTACATGTGTCTCTTTTTCTGTTTTGCATATAGGGTTATTGTTATCATCTTTCTAAATTCCATATATATGTGTTAGTATACTGTAATGGTCTTTATCTTTCTGGCTTACTTCACTCTGTATAATGGGCTCCAGTTTCATCCATCTCATTAGAACTGATTCAAATGAATTCTTTTTAATGGCTGAGTAATATTCCATGGTGTATATGTACCACAGCTTCCTTATCCATTTGTCTGCTGATGGGCATCTAGGTTGCTTCCATGTCCTGGCTGTTATAAACAGTGCTGTGATGAACATTGGGGTGCACGTGTCTCTTTCAGATCTGGTTTCCTCGGTGTGTATGCCCAGAAGTGGGATTGCTGGGTCATATGGCAGTTCTATTTCCAGTTTCTTAAGAAATCTCCACACTGTTCTCCATAGCGGCTGTACTAGTTTGCATTCCCACCAACAGTGTTAAGAGGGTTCCCTTTTCTCCACACCCTCTCCAGCATTTATTGCTTGTAGACTTTTGGATAGCAGCCATCCTGACTGGCGTGAAATGGTACCTCATTGTGGTTTTGATTTGCATTTCTCTGATAATGAGTGATGTTGAGCATCTTTTCATGTGTTTGTTAGCCATCTGTATGTCTTCTTTGGAGAAATGTCTGTTTAGTTCTTTGGCCCATTTTTTGATTGGGTCATTTATTTTTCTGGAATTGAGCTGTAGGAGTTGCTTGTATATTTTTGAGATTAATCCTTTGTCTGCTGCTTCGTTTGCTATTATTTTCCCCCAATCTGAGGGCTGTCTTTTCACCTTGCTTAGTTTCCTTTGTTGTGCAAAAGCTTTTAAGTTTCATTAGGTCCCATTTGTTTATTTTTGCTTTTATTTCCAATATTCTGGGAGGTGGGTCATAGAGGATCCTGCTTTTAATACTTCTTTATCTGTTTTTTGAAAAATGTTTATCATGTGAAATGTAGTGAGGTAGCATTATGGGGAGAGAGAGCCTACTGCTGAAAACATAATCTATATACTGTGATTCAGTAACCCAACATTGTTGTTTTTGTTCTTAGTGAAGTAAGAAAGGAACTTATGTTTCACCTGTTGTCGAGTAATAGAAATACTTTCTCTTCATTCCTCATAAATACTAAGCCTAATACTATTGGTCCCTTGAAAAATTAATTTTTTAAATGTCTGATACTTGGTTTTATTGACATAATAATATGTATATCTTAAGTATTCATTGTTATAAGTGAACTTAATTACCTGAATCTTTGTCTAGAATCCTGGTTTCTTCTTTTTCTGAGGAGCAGCTGAACCGTTATGAAATGTATCGCCGGTCAGCTTTCCCTAAAGCAGCCATTAAAAGGGTAAGGATGGACTATCACACTCATTTCCATAAGCCATGAGAAGTGTTAGGCAAGTTGGTGGAACATTTAGGCAGGAAAATAAAAATACATGCCCCTCAATAATCTGACCAGTTGTAGTTTTATATTCTCGACAAATACATCTGAAGCCTTGTTTTACTGGCGTCAATTTCAACATCAAGCCTTTAGTGAACTCTTTTAGTGCGGAGCTCTTATGGGTGTTATGTTCCAAAGCCAGTCCTTGACTCCCTTAATCACAGTCTTTTGTCCTTCTTTCAAGCTGATCCAGTCCATCACAGGCACCTCTGTGTCTCAGAATGTTGTTATTGCTATGTCTGGTATTTCCAAAGTTTTCGTCGGGGAGGTGGTAGAAGAAGGTGAGTGGTATTGGTCTAAATATTGGATTGAATCTGTGGTGGTCTTATTTCCGAGAATATATATACTGAGGGACTTATGAGGTCCCAGGGGTAGTTTCCATTTACACTGGAAGTTGGCCAAGGCAAGAGCCTTATATTCAGGAGAGCATGTATTGAAGACATTATTCCTTGAAAGTTTCAATACCAGGTCTGGAAACACCTAGGAAATCTCCCTTCCTGATTCTTATCCTCAGCCAAGGGTGACAGAAGTAGACTGTATTTTTCTCCAATGGATTTTGTTCATTTCTGCTCCCAAAAGTAGAGATACGAACAAAGTCATCACTGGGGCTGACCAGTGTGGTATGGTGAGTAGTTGTCCCTGAGGTTATGATCCCCTGGGAACTGCTCCCTGTCCATCAAGTAATGAACCTGCTGCTACTCACTGCTAATTTCTAGCTGGTGAAGTCTTTCTTCTTTCAAGGAGAAGCTGTGTTTTAAACTGTTGCCTGCGATAAAGCCTGATGTGGGATATCATGCTAAAGCTAAATGATACATTTTATAGCATTCTCTGAAGAAGGGAAATTATCTTGGTTTATTTTTTTAGCACCTTTAAGAGGAATTAATGAGAATTACAGGACTTGAAAGGACTGTGATGAGTAAGCGCTTGTGTGATAACGAAACTCTTCTCCTTGTCCTCTGTTTAGCACTGGATGTGTGTGAGAAGTGGGGAGAAATGCCACCACTACAACCCAAACACATGAGGGAGGCTGTTCGGAGGTTAAAGTCGAAGGGGCAAATTCCCAACTCAAAGCACAAAAAAATCATCTTCTTCTAGACCAAAGTCCAGCAGGGCCCGGTACTGAAGGAAGAAGTCCTGCTTCCGGACTTGCTGTTGCACGAGATTCCCCGCACTGGTGCTTCAGTATCTCAGTCCTCCAAGGATTCCATGATTTTAATGTCTTTCTCAAAATTGATAATTCATTACACCTAGAAGAAGGCATGTACCCTGTTTCATACTTGCCTTGACTAAATATCGGGACCTCTGAGGGCATCTGAGGCATTTAATTGTTACTGGCTAGTTGTAAGAAGAAAGGTTGGTGCACCTTAAGCATCTTCTGGACAGGAATGCTGCTTTCAGAAAGAAAACCTGTTCAAGACGGTTTGACGGTTTCACATTGAAGCCTGAAGTTGTTATGACTTAGGTTGTTTCTTTACATCTGGTTTTAAGTAAATGAAACAACCAGAAACTTGACTTGTGATACTCTACCATGAAGGACACGGTGACAGCAGAAGCAGTGGAACAGTTTGTCCCTGTAAATGTTTAAGATTCTTCTATGAATTTTGGTGAATGATTAATAAAACTGTTTTCCAACTTGCCGTGTGTGTTTTCTTTTTCTAGCTGGTTGGAATGGGGAGAAGTTTGCTGGTGTCCAAATAAAACTTGTCTTGGCTTTTTTGTGAAAGTTAGAGCCCTCCCCATTTCTAGTAGAACCATTAAGATTGTATCTCATAAGAGAATATTTAAAGCACTTAAAAACAATGTAAAAGCTCATGTGTTTCAATTCCTATCAACAGATATACCAGAACCAGTACTGTTTAATAAGTTTAATTTGCTTTTTTCAGGTGGTTCACAGAACCAGTACACTCAAGGTTTGATTAGATATTGCAACATTAAAAGTTCTCAATACTGACCAATATTCCAGTTCATTGGGTACATTCTCATTGTTTTCCTCAAGTAGAGGGGAATGGAGTGACTTTTTATACTGACAGTGATTAGCAGTAATAAGGCTACTGTAATATAATTGGCAATGGGCAATCCCCAAGAGTTCTTTCCTGTCTACTATTCAGTGCCATAAGGAGAGGGGTTCTGAAGCTTTTCCCTTTTGAAGCTTTCCTGAGCATGTCAGTAAAGATTCCAATTCTGGTTAGCACCCTGAGTAGGGGAAACAGCTGAGACACACAAAGTTGGGCAAATCTGGATTTTAGTATCTAGCATTAAAACTCATGGCTTTAAACATGTACTTAGCTAGTGGAGAAGACGCTTCAGTGGTGCATTCCACAAAGAAACGCTGTAAGACTCAGGTTAAATCTTGATCAAAAACTGCAGGGAAAACCAAATAAATAAAAATACATATCTCAGCTCCAGAGGAGGCTTTTTAAATGGTTATAGGAGCTATACCTATTGCAATATGAGATACTGGATAAGGCTGAAATTTACATATAATAAAGAAGAAAGTTCACATCCCAAGTATAGCCACTTAGCAAAGCCTCACAGTTTAAGGTTATCTAAGAGTATTTCCTCTTGTATCTGTTGTAAGAGATGGAGATAATAATCCCCATTCAACAATAGCAACTATATGTACCTACCCAGAGGTGAATGGGAATATTCCTACTCTAGCAGGAGGTAGGGGAAGATTCCAGGGAAGGTTATAGTCCCTGAAAGGAGAAGCCATCACAATCACACTACAATCTCTTGAAGCACAGTAATGACTGGTCAATCACAAAGCAGTGACACAGCTCTTGCAGTTCTCAAATAACCAGATGTCATCCTACTAGCTTGTGTAGCAATGCTGTTTCCATCATTTTGTGGTATTACTATTAACTGTTTTTTAAGTTAAGGTAAATATTATATAAGGGAGGGAAAAAAACAAACAAACCTTAGAGGTTTGGAATGGAAAGTGCTTGTATTGCTATGTTCAAACTACACCTTCTTTCTACTACACCCTAAACTAGCCAATGGGAAAACTGACGTAAGTGGATGAAATGGAGGAATTTCAGTTATGTGGTATGTGAGGGCTGCCTTAAGCCTTGTATATTCCAAACACAGGAACCATTCCTTTCAGAACCATGAAAAAGTGTACATAAAGGTGGAGGCCCGTGGCAAAATGAGGGTCAGATTAAATACACAGCAAAATGCAGCCATCGTTAGACTAGAACCCATTTCTTCTTAGGTCTAATAAACTAGCTTAATGATTCCAGTGAGTTAAAAGCAGAATTTGAGATTGATAACCACCCCTGCAGCTTCGCTGAGAGAGTTAAACCAGTCCATATACCCTAAAGCGTATCTCCAGTACCTCCATATAACAGGAAACCTAGACAGTCACAGGTAACACAAGGTGTAAACACTTCACAGCTGACATGCTGACTGTGTGGTGGTGGAAGTCTCTTGGATAGTGGTGTTTCACTCCAGACATTTTCTTGAGGTATTATTATTTCATGTTCACAGTCTTAAAGCTCCAAGGCAAAAATCGTCAGCAGTCCAAAGGAGCTGATACTACTATTTCTTTCCTTCCATCCTTTTCATTTATCCTGAGGACTACCAACAAGATCACATTTCTTCATTATGAAAGTTTTTCTTCCCCCAGTGAACAGGAGTATGAAGTTATACAAGCTGACTTTCACTAAAATTCCATGGGATGCTGACCCTCTACCATATTTCCTGAGGGAGGAACTTCAAGACAATGGCCAAAGCTGGTCACATAAGGAAATTCAAATTCTAGGGCTACATTTGTCACATGGACAAGAGCGCCAGAGAGCCCAGAAACCTCAGTGAGCTCTGGTCATTGAGAGGTGAGCCTCGGCGCTTGCCAGATTTGTTTCTCTTGCCTCCTACTAAGCGCATACTTAAAGTATACCAGGAAATTCTTTGCATGGAGGGACAGGGAAGGCAGGAAAGCAGGGGAAGGGAAGAGGACCAGAGTGTGATTTTAGACCAATGCAGGTGAACTCCAGGTTGGATAATTCTATCTTCTGGCTACTGGCTCTTCCTCTGTCCCCTCTAAGAACATTAGACATGCCACACTGGAGAGGACCAGTGATCCTTTTTGTTCATCATTCTGCCTTTGACAGAAGCACTTAAAGGGGAGTCTGTGGAGGGATGCAGTGGGTAACTCCATTGTGTATCACCAAATAACCCTAGTTTCCTATAATTCCTTTTGGAAAGTCATCATGCAAGGATTCCTCTTAAACCTTCTGCACCCATACAGTTTCTTACAGTACCACTTCTTGAACAGAGAGCCCTAGGAATTTCTGATTTGCTACAAGAAGTGCTTGTAGGTGATAAGGCTGCAAGGGCCAGCCCTAGTATTTTGGGACCCGAAGCACATGTCCTGGATCTTGACTGAATACCTGACCTAACACTACCCTCCGCTTTCATCCTTTTCAGAACTGGAGCTCACATTTTAAAGACGTGTACCTCCACCCCTGATGATTTTTGCTGTTCTCTAGACCTTTTCTCCTTTTACCACATACTTTGTAAGTAAGGTCCCTAGAAGTGCACAGATCACTTAAGGCGTTACCATGGTCTTTCATGAGATGCTATTTTCTGTGTTGGCTCCACACACCTTGCAGCACTCTGACCCCTCTACCCTTTGGCAATGCTTAGATTTCTTTCCTGAGCTCTTTCCAGAGCTCAATGTCTCAGTGGTTGCTGATTCTCCTGTTAGGGCACTGTTTCACACTAACCTACAGAGAATCTCACCTGACACTTTCCTGAGTATTCACAGCTCAGTCTGTGAATCTTCTGCAAATTTTTTTTAATCTCCTCTGGTTTATCTTCACTGCCTGGAAGTAGTGATATTTGATTGCATTGTAATATCCTACTTTCAGGTTATTTATAAAATTCTTAAATAAGGTTAAACCAAGCATCAACCGATAGGGAACTTACCCTGTTAACATTCTCTCAGAAAGATGTTTATTCTTAAGTCTCTCAGTTGTTTCCTAAGCACGAAAGGATATTCCCATAAACTCATAGTAATTGCTGTTTTTAAAATTGTCTTGGTGGAAAATCACAACAAGAAGTCTTTAAAAGTCTGAGCAAATTAGATCTTGTTCCTTCTTGAATGTATATTTCTTTTTATCATCAAAAAACTAGAATATACAAGTCAGGCATGATTCCCCATAAAGGAAACCATTTTATCTTTCCTCTAGTACGTCATGTATGATTAAGACTTTAGTGACACTACTAAATCATTATTTTACCATCTCGCCAGTTCAAGGTGAGTTTGCTGATGAACTTCTGTCCAATCAACAGAGCTTGAAGCACAGCACAGAGCAGTATGGATCAAGATAGAGTGTTGGGGAGGAATTAAGTAGGAAAGAAAGAGGGGGAAATAACTTTCAGCAGTCAGGGCAAAACCTAACTAGGTTGAAGGGTGTTTCTGTTTTTTGTTTTTTTTTTTTACTTAAGTCAAAATAACATGATTTTAAAAAGCCACAGTGATACAGGCAGGTGAGAGGCAACTGGCTGAGATGTTTATGTTACCGTATAAAACACATTTTCAGTTCCGACACCACCAAGGGCTAAGGAGATTGCTGGTAGGAAATCATAGTGCTGGGAACGCTGATGTGCCAGGGACCCCAGGGAGACAGGAAAAAACCTGTGAGGGGCAGCTGTGGAAGAGACAGGACACGGCTGGCAATAGTGGGTTCAGAAGGAACCAAGCTCTCCTATGATCCCCACCAAGCCATGACCTCAACCTAGCCCAGAGTGAACCGTTTCTTGATTTAAATTTCAAACAAACTGTGTTACAGACGGGAGAGATGATACAAGTGAGCTGCTACTGTTGTTTACTTCCTACCACAGCATCACAACAATGACAGGCATGACAGAGAGGAAGCTTAACCCTGAACAATCTGATTGTAACATCAGCCAAGATGACAGGAGCTTAGTTTCCTTTCCAAACAAGGCAGAATCCACGTCTCACTTATTTCTGTGCCTCCCCTGGCTCCCGCCTTGCTGGCTACTTCCTGTTCCATTCTACCGCCGCGGCACTTCTCAGGTCCGTTACAGAAACCAAGCTCTGAGACACAGAACCTTTGGTGACTCTGTGGGTGACTGACCGAGGAGATGGGGACTCTGCCCTGTTCACACAGGTTGTGGAGCAAGCAAAGGTCTCTGCCATGAAACCAGGCGGTGAAATGACCCTACAGTGTGGAGAAGATTCCACCTAGTGTGCTGAGGGCCAAGAGGACAGGCGAGACGTGATGCCTGAGCCACGCACAAAGTGGCCCGCCACGCCCCAGAACGCGGGCATGCTTTGCCCCATCTTCCACCCAAGTCAGGACCGCTAGTAGAAAGGACACCGCCAGGAGCGAGCTGCGCGTCCTGGCCGACTTGTCCAGCACTGGGCGGAGTCTGTCACGGGTGGTGCGGCTGCTGGTGATCTCTTCCTCTCTCCTCGGCAAAGACGGCCGAGCCGCTGCTGTCAGAGCTCGAAGAGGGGGTTATATTTCCTAATCTCTTCAAGAAGTTTTTCTTTATCCTGGTTGGCTTCAGCCAATGCTTGTTTAGTTTCTATAAGTTCCTTTCGTAGGGTAGGTAGTTCATTCACCTGAGGAACAACAAAGAATTCATGATGAATCAATAAGGTAACACACCTTGCAAAAACATCCAGTAAAGGAACAAGGAGGGAGAATTTAAGCAGCACAATCCACAAGTTCAGTCAATGATCAAGAGAACCAGCAAGGTCTTTTCTCAGAGGCTAATCCCCTCTTCAGAGCTCATCAGCTGCAGGGACAACAGCAGGTGGAAGATGTCATCAGCAGGCATTCATCTCTAGCTCCTGACTTCCAGCCTCGGTTCAGCACTTCCAGAAGCTGCTGCTAGGTGACAAGAGCCCAGACCGCCCAGCTGTACCAGCACAAGCAACCTTGTAAGCCCTCTGGGTTTTGCCCACTTCTGTGATTACAGCCCCGAAGGGTTTACAGGAAAGGTACTGTTCAGTTAGGGCCTCACCTGTGGACCAAAAGCCTCTCCGCTGGGCACCAAAAACACCTGTTCTTTGGGGGGCTGCCTCTTCTCACTCTTAGATGCTTTGGCTGATGGTCTGTCTTGAGCAGCAGCTGGAAAAAAGTAAAGGATCTGAATGACAAACTGCCAGCAACTCGTGGACTGTTCCTAGTTGTCACCATTTCCTTACAGGAGCAAAAAGGTAGAGAAGCCAGGAGGCTGACGAGCCCAACTCACCGCCTATGTGGAAGACACCATCGTCACTCCGACTCAGCACAGCGTGCTCCACAGACAGAGTGATGGGGATGGGGCCTGGAGAGGTGGGGTAGATGGGGGGGATATCATCCTGCAGGCAAGAGAGAAGCCGCGTGAGGCCCCCAACCAACTCAGAGCAGCTTAGGTAACAAGCCATGCTTCCAACCGTGGAGCTGGAAGCACTTTGCCATCACTGTTTATCCATACACTCTAGCGAGGCATGAGAGGCATAGGGAGTCTCTCCCATTCTAGACACAGTGAGACTGAGGATCTGCTAACCTGTGGGCTTGCACAGTCATGCTGCATGCCAAAGGCCAGGGCTAGAAACAAGGCCCCCCTCACTTAAACCTAGAACTTTCTGCTGGCACTACATGCTTAGGTACTACTGTAGTACTGAATGCTAACATGCCTTTCCTCACTTGGTCCTCCTCACATTTCACAGGGACATGAGAAGAAGTTAACAGTTGTCACTGTTAACAGGGTCAAGGGTCGAGTCCCTTGCTTGACCAAGTCTAGGGTAAACCCCAAAGTTCCTCTCACCTTTAGAGTGACCCTGGAGTTCAGGAGCTCAATCTGCATGGGAACCACCACTGGGATCTCCTCATCCTCCAAGAAGGGCCCCAGGCCACTGAGCACCGAAGTGAGCAGCTCAAGGTCACAGCCCTGAAGCAACAAATGCAGGAAGCCGTTCTGTGTGGCCAGAGGGGAATGAACAGCTGCACCAGGCCCCACCTCAAAGCGAAGGCCCACAGCTGGCCTGATGTGGCCAGTCTTCAAAGTGGAGGAATCCTGAAAGTTTGTGCCTTTGCGAAGCAAGACAGAAGGAAAAGATATTAATTAATTACCAGCCAGTGACTGCTCTAAGCACTTTAATATATAGTTAATATTCATAACCATCGTGATTATCTGGGTAGTGAAGATCTTTGTAAAGTTCTGTGTATTCTTGCCACCTCTTCTTAATATCTTTTGCTTCTGTTAGGTCCATACCATTTCTGTCCTTGATTGAGCCCATCTTTGCATGAAATGTTCCCTTGGTATTACTATTTTCTTGAAGAGATTTCTAGTCTTTCCCATTCTTTTGTTTTCCTCTATTTCTTTGCACTGATCACTGAGGAAGGCTTTCTTATCTCTCCTTGCTATTCTTTGGAACTCTGCATTTCAGATGGGTATATCCTTCCTTTTCTCCTTTGCCTTTTGCTTCTCTTCTTTTCACAGCTATTTGTAAGGCCTCCTCAGACAGCCATTTTGCTTTTTTGCGTTTCTTTTTCTTGGGGATGGCCTTGCTCCCTGTCTCCTGTACAATGTCACGAACCTCCATCCATAGTTCATCAGGCTCTCTGTCTATCAGATCTAGTCCCGTAAACCTATTTCTCACTTCCACTGTATAATCGTTAGGGATTTGATTTAGGTCATACTTGAACGGTCTAGTGATTTTTCCTACTTACTTCAATTTAAGTCTGAATTTGGCAGTAAGGAGTTGATGATCTGAGCCACAGTCAGCTCCCGGTCTTGTTTTTACTGACTGTATAGAGCTTCTCCATCTTTGGCTGCAAAGAATATAATCAATCTGATTTCGGTGTTGGCCATCTGGTGATGTCCATGTGTAGAGTCTTCTCCTGTGTTGTTGGATGAGGGTGTTTGCTATGACCAGTGTGTTCTCTTGGCATAACTCTATTAGCCTTTGTCCTGCTTTATTCTGTACTCCAAGGCCAAATTTGCCTGTTACTCCAGGTGTTTCTTGACTTCCTACTTTTGCATTCCAGCCCCTATAATGAAAAGGAGATCTTTTCTCATGATGGTGTGATCACTCACCTAGAGCCAGAATCCTGGAATGTGAAGTTAAATAGGCCTTAGGAAGCATCACTATGAACAAAGCTAGTGGAGGTGGTGGAATTCCGGTTGAGCTATTTCAAATCCTAAACAATGATGCTGTGAAACTGCTGCACTCAATATGCCAGAAAATGTGGAAAACTCAGCAGTGTCCACAGGACTGGAAAAGGTCAGTTTTCATTCCAATCCCAAAGAAAGGCAATGCCAAAGAATGCTCAAACTACCGCACAATTGCACTCATCTCACACGCTAGTAAAGTGATGCTCGAAATTCTCCAAGCCAGACTTCAGCAATACGTGAACCGTGAACTTCCAGATGTTCAAGCTGGTTTTAGAAAAGGCAGAGGAACCAGAGATCAAATTGCCAACATCGACTGGATCATCGAAAAAGCAAGAGAGTTCCAGAAAAACATCTATTTCTGCTTTATTGACTATGCCAAAGCCTTTCACTATGTGGATCACAATAAACTGTAGAAAATTCTTAAAGAGATGGGAATACCAGACCACCTGACCTTCCTCTTGAGAAATCTCTATGCAGGTCAGGAAGCAACAGTTAGAACTGGACATGGAACAACAGACTGGTTCCAAATAGGAAAAGGAGTACATCAAGGCTGTATATTGTCACCCTGCTTATTTAACTTATATGCAGAGTTCATCATGAGAAACACTGGGCTGGAAGCAGCACAAGATGGAATCAAGATTGCCCGGAGAATATCAATAACCTCAGATATGCAGATTACACCACCCTTATGGCAGAAAGTGAAGAAGAACTAAAGAGCCTCTTGAAAGTCAAAGAGGAGAGTGAAAAAGTTGGCTTAAAGCTCAACACTGCAAACAAAGATCATAGCATCTGGTCCCATCACTTGATGGCAAATAGATGGGGAAACAATATAAACAGTGGCAGACTTTATTTTCTTGGGCTTCAAAATCACTGCAGATGGTGACTGCAGCCATGAAATTAAAAGACGCTTACTCCTTGGGAGAAAAGTTATGACCAACCTAGACAACATATTAAACGGCAGAGACATTACTCTGCCAACAAAGGTCCGTCTAGTCAAGGCTATGGTTTTTCCAGTAGTCATGTATGGATGTGAGAGTTGGACTATAACGAAAGCTGAGCACCAAAGAATTGATGTTTTTGAACTATGGTGTTGGAGAAGACTCTTAAGAGTCCCTTAGACTGCAAGGAGATGCAACCAGTCCAAATTAAAGGAGATCAGTCCTGAATATTCACTGGAAGGACTGATGCTGAAGCTGAAACGCCAATACTTTGGCCACCTGATGCGAAGAACTATCTCATTTGAAAAGACCCTGATTCTGGGAAAGATTGAAGGCAGGAGGAGAACGGGACGACAGAGGCTGAGATGGTTGGATGGCGTCACCGACTCAATGGAGTGAGTTTGAGTAAACTCCAGGAGTTGGTGATGGACAGGGAGGCCTGGTGTGCTGCAAATCCATGGGGTCGCAAAGAACTGGACATGACTGAGCGACTGAACTGAATATTCATAACAACCCTGTACCAGAAATATTATTATCTTCCCATTTTACAGATGAAAGAACTAAGGCACAGAGAGTAACTTGCCAAAGTAACAAAACTTGTTGACTTCCCTGGTGGTCCAGTGGTTCAGAGTCTGCCTGCCAAGGAAAGGCACACGGGTTCGATCCCTGTCCTGGGAAGATTCCACATGCCACAGGGCAGCAAGGTCCTCGCACCACAACCACTGGAGCCCATGTTCTAGAGCCTGTGCTCTGCAACAACAGAAGCCACTGCAGTAAGAAGCCCACACACTGCAACTAGAGAAAGCCCACATGCAGCAATGAAGACCCAGTGTAGCCAAAAATAAATAAATAATTTTTTAAAAACCAACAAAGTAACACAGTTTGCAAGTAGCAAGGTAGGAGCTACATGCAAGCTGCCTGACTGCAAAGACCATGGGCTTGGCCACTGTGCTCTAATGCCTCTCATGGTGGAAGGGACAGTAAGGACCAATTAAAAAGCTCATCTTGCTTAGAATCAGAGGCAGTGGGCTAACGGCCAAGGTGAAGCTAAAACAGAGGACCCTCGGGAGTTCCCTGGAGGTCTAGCAGTTAGGTCTCAACTCTTTCACTGCTAGGACCCAGGTTCATCCCCTGGTTGAGGAATTGAGATCTTGCAAGCCCTACAGTGCAGCCAAAAACAAATAAACAAACAGTAGACCCTCAACTCTGCTAAATTTGATCATCTCTTCCTTTCACCAAGTCTTGGTCCTCTCATCTTTCTCTCAGGAAGCCAAGCAGGATCTATGCTACTTTACTCGAAACTGCATGAAGAATAACCTCAGGTGCAGCCAAAGCTATGAAACAACTTACAAACCTATAAAACCGTAAATTGGTACAACTATTCTGGGGAAAAAAATGGGCATTATCTAGCAAAATTAAAGCTATACCTACCCTAATGACCTAGCAATTATTTCCTCAGGAATATAAACCTGGAGAAACTCTCCAACATACATAGCAGGAGAAATATACAAGGATGGGCATGTGAAAACAATCCTATTTGCAACAGCAAAAAAACCTGGAAACAAACATGTCTGTTCAGAATAGAATGAAGAAATAAACAGAGTAAAGAATACATGAGAGATTTTGGGGGTGATGGTGATGGTTGCAGAGCTCTGTAAGCTTACTAATATTTATGAAAGTACACACAAAGAGTGAATTTCATAGTATGCATATTATACCTCGTTAAAGCAGTTTTTTAAAGTCATACATTTCTACAATAGAATATTATTAAGTAGTGAAAATGAATGAATTATCGCTAACTCAACAACCTAGAAGGATTTGAAGAATATCATAGTACTTGAAAGGTAAAAATCACAAAAGAATATAAACGATAATTCCACTTAGAAAAACTTGAAAGCCTGCACAGCTAAATAATACATTGATAGAAAAAAAAAAAAAATGTGGAAGAATTGTAAAGCAAGAAAATGAAAAATACAAATTCAGGATAGTGATCCCCTATAATAGGTGAGAGGCAAAAGGAAGGTGCTGGAGAGGGGCTCCCAGGGCTCAAACTTAATGGTACTATTCTATTTATTAAACTAGGTAGTGGGTACATACATTCATTGTATTGTGATTATTTTATACCTTATATATATATTTTGACAAGCATTCTACTTTACAAGCATATCTACTCAATATTTTAAAATATAATTTTTAAAAAACGAAGCATGTAGTTTAAGTCCAGATATTTTCTGCCATCTTTTAAAGTATAAATGATAATTTACATCAAAGGACTGAATCAGAAGCTCCCTGATCAGATACAGCTTGATGTTAGCAGCCCCACAAAGACGTGGACACTGTCCTCCCATATGAGGGTAAGGAGCACCTGAGAGGTGAGCATGGAGACTAGCCTACCGAGTACAAAGCCTCAGTGAGAGCTCTGGGAGGCTCCTTGTGAGAAGGAGGCTTCATTAGACCTCTTCCTCCCTCTAACGGCTGCTGGAGAGAAGCACCAAGGACGTGGCACTAGGCTGGCTGCCCCTGGAGCACAGGACAGTCTGACTGTCCTCCTCCCCACCCCAGCGCAAATCCCACCAGCTCTCCCGGGATCCCACCATCCTCACCTGGGCACTGCCCGTGCAGGAACTGCCAGAGTCCCACAGTGCCCGGCTGCTGGAGGGTCAGCTTCTCTGCTTGCAGGGCCACAGTCAGGTCCTCACCACGTACCTCAATCCCCAGAGACACCTCATTCACCTTCAGGACCAGAACTGAGACCTGTAACGGGAGATTCGCTTAGCTAAGTCCCAAGCTGCCAGCTGAGAGCCCACCCTCTGCAGAGAAGAAAGCAGAAGAGCTGACCAGGTGAAGACTGAGGGCTTCCCCACTGGGTGAGACCGAACTGGTGGCCTCCGGTGACCCCTGGCCGTAACTGTCCACAACAGGGCTCCCTTGAGCACCAGCACTGTCCACAACATTGGGAAGAGATCCCGGTGGAAGAGATTCTGGACCAGACTCTGCAAAAGAAAGATAACAAGAGTTGGAGAGTCAAAAAATTCTACTCAAATCCAATCTCTAATGACAACTGTAAAAATGAAAAATTTGTGACATTCATGAGAAAACTGGAAATTTCAAGACTAACTGGATAGTTACTGAATTTAGGGAATTATTGTTAATTTTTTTAAGTGTGACAATGGTATTTGGTCATGTTGGAAAAAGTCTGTAAATGGAAGCAACCCAAGTGTCTATGGACTAAAGAACAGTTAAACAAAATGTGGTACAAATGAAAAATAAATACTAGCCTTAAAAAGGAAGGAAATTCTGACACATGCTACATACAACATAAATGAACCACAGGGACATCATGTTAAATGAAATAAGCCAGTCATGTACCTAAAGTGGTCAAATTCATACAGACAGAAAGTAGAATGGTGGTTGCTAGAGTCTCGTGGAAAAGGGAATGAGGAGTTATTGTTTAATGGATACAGACTTTCAGTTTTGCAAGATACAAAGGTTCTAGAGATAGACAGTGGGTGATGGTTGTACAATAATCTGAAGGTACTTAATGCCACTAAATTATAGTTAAAAATAGTTACGATGGTAAATTTTATGTCATGTACATTTTACCATAATTTTAAAAACTTTTAATTTGGTTAAAAATCTGTATTTTCTAGAGATGTGTAATGAAAATATTTATATATTTATGGATAAAATGATATGGTTGGGATTTGCTTCAAAGTAATATGGGAAGAAGGGAAGACGGCAGAAGAATAAATGAAGTAAGAATTGCCATGACATCTGGTTCCATCACTTCATGGCAAATAGATGAGGAAACAGTGGAAACTGTGGCAGACTTTACTTTTTTGGGCTCAAAAATCACTGCAGATGGTGACTGCAGCTGTGAAATTAAAAGATGCTTGCTCCTTGGAAGAAAAGTTATGACCAACCTAGACAGCATATTAAAAAGCAGAGACAATACTCTGCCAACAAAGGTCCATCTAGTCAAAGCTATGGTTTTCCCAGTAGTCATGTATGGATGTGAGAGTTATAAAGAAAGCCGAACGCCAAAGAATTGATGCTTTTGAACTGTGGTGTTGGAGAAGGCTCTTGAGAGTCCCTTGGACTGCAAGGATATCCAACCAGTCCATCCTAAAGGAGATCAGTCCTGGGTGTTCATTGGAAGGACTGATGCTGAAGCTGAAACTCCAATACTTTGGCCAGCTGAGGCGAACAGCTGACTCATTGGAAAAGACCCTAATGCTGTGAAAGATTGAGGGCAGGAGGAGAAGGGGACGACAGAGGATGAGATGGTTGGATGGCATCATTGTCTCGATGGACATGAGTTTGGGTGGACTCCAGGAGTTGGTAGTGGACAGGGAGGCCTGGCATGCTACGGTTCATGGGATCGCAAAGAGTCGGACACGACTGAGTGACTGAACTGAACTGAGGCATAACTTCATGGCCATGAAATTAAAAGACACTTGCTCCTTGAAAGAAAAGCTATGTAGACAGCTTATTAAAAAGCAGAAACACTACTCTACCAACAAAGTTCCATCTAGTCAAAGCTATGGTTTTTCCAGTGGTCATGTATGGATGTGAGAGTTGGACTTTAAAGAAAGTTGAGTGCCAAAGAATTGATGCTTTTTAACTGTGGTGTTGGAGAAGACTCTTGAGAGTCCTTGGTCTCCAAGGAGATCCAACCAGTCCATCCTAAAGGAAATCAGTCCTGAATGTTCATTGGAAGGACTGATGCTGAAGCTGAAACTCCAAAACTTGGTCATCTGATGCGAAAAACTGACTCATTTGAAAAGACCCTGATGCTGGGAAAGATTGAAGGTGGTAGGAGAAGGGGATGACAGAGGATGAGATGGCTGGATGGCATCATGATGTAATGGACATGAGTTTAAGCAAGGTCCGGGAGTTGTTGATGGACAGGCAGGCCTAGCGTGCCACAGTTCATGGGGTCGCAAAGAGTTGGACACGACTGAGTGATTGGACTGGACTAATATTCTCTTTTTATTTTATTTTCATTTAGATACTCTTAAGTGACAATTTTAGGCTTCCCTGGTTGCTCAGTGGTAAAGAATCCACCTGCAATGCAGGAGCCACAAGAGACGCAAGTTCGATCCTTGAGTAGGGAAGATCCCCTGGAGGAGGGCATGGCAACCCACTCCAGTATTCTTACCTAGAGAATCCCATGGACAGAGAGCCTGGCAGGCTACAGTCCATAGGGTTGCAAAGAGTCGGACACAACTGAAGCAACTTAGCATGCACACAAGGGACGATTTTAAAAGTTTTCATTTCGATAAGCTGAAAGAATTAGTCTAACTCCTAGTGGGGTTTAATCTAACTCCTGAAAGTTACTCATTTTACTATAGACAAAAAGCTTCTAGTTATTTTCCAACAATGAAATACATAGTTAAGCAAAAGATAGGCAACACCACACACATACACACAAACACACACACACACCGTTGATAGGGCCACATAATTAACCCTACTGCCATCACTCCATGGCTGTAAGACTAGTGCTCTCTTGAGTGTTGTTCTGTGATAAGGGTCAAGTACCTATCCATAACCTAGAAAACGTGAGGATAAATTCAGAGTTACAAATCCACTAAAATTTCACTCTTCTTTGGTTTTGATTAAGAAAATATCTGCTTTATCAAAGCTCAGCTCATTCTGCATCCTGCCGGTCTCACTACAGGCATCAGAAGAACCCTCTTGAGGCTCTGCAACTCTGCCTGGCTCTGCTTCCACCTACCAGACTCCAAGAGCATCACAAAGCTCTCACTGCCGTCACTGTCCACCGAAATCCGGTCTTCAGGGCCGCTGTTATCCAATGAGATGCCATCAAATGACTGCTGGGATACTGTCCTCTTCATGGAGAAAAATCGGAGTCGGGCAGCACCTCCACTTACAGGGGCTGCCACCCCTTCATCTACCTTGGC